>NC_042989.1:20752038-22092038 GCF_901001165.1 Salmo trutta
TTGGTACCCAGCCAGGTGCCAAGACAATGTGCTGTAGGATGTTGGTACCCAGCCAGGCGCCAAGACAATGTGCTGTAGGATGTTGGTACCCAGCCAGGCGCCAAGACAATGTTCTGTAGGATGTTGGTACCCGCCTGGCGCTAATGCTTATTTCTCTCCTCACTGAATTAATGCATGTGTGATAATTGTGCACCTTACTTCACAATTGAATTTAAATTAGGCCTAACTGAATGATAAGGAGGGGGATGAGGTTGATTAATGATGATTTGTGTTATGCCTATTTACAGTTGAAGTCGGAAGTTTACATACACTTAGGTTGGAGTCATTAAAACTTGTTTTTCAACCACTCCAAACATTTCTTGTTAACAAACTATAGTTTTGGCAAGTCGGTTAGAACATCTACTTTGTGCATGACACAAGTCATTTGTCCAACAATTGTTTACAGACAGATTATTTCACTTATAATTCACTATATCACAATTCCAGTGGGTCAGAAGTTTACACACACTCAGTTGACTGTGCCTTTAAACAGCTTGGAAAATTCCATAAAATTATGTCATGGCTTTAGAAGCTTCTGATAGGCTAATTGACATAATTTGAGTCAATTGGAGGTGTACCTGTGGATGTATTTCAAAGCCTACCTTCAAACTCAGTGCCTCTTTGCTTGACATCATGGGAAAATCAAAAGAAATCAGACAATACCTCAGAAAAAGAATTGTAGACCTCCACAAGTCTGATTCATCCTTGGGACCAATTTCCAAACTCCTGAAGGTACCACGTTCATCTGTACAAACAATAATATGCAAGTATAAACACCATGGGACCACACAGCCGTCATACCATTCAGGAAGGAGACGCGTTCTGTCTCCTAGAGATGAAAGCACTTTGGTGCGAAAAGTGAAAATCAATCCCAGAACAACAGCAAAGGACCTTGTGAAGATGCTGGAGGAAACAGATATAAAAGTATCTATATCCACAGTTAAACTAGTTCTATATCGACATAACCTGAAAGGCCGCTCAGCAAGGACGAAGCCACTGCTCCAAAACCGCCATAAAAAAGCCAGACTTCGGTTTGCAACTACACATGGGGACAAAGATCGTACTGTTTGGAGAAATGTCCTCTGGTCTGATTAAACAAAAATAGAACTGTTTAGCCATAATGACCGTTGTTATGTTTGGAGGACAAAGGGGGAGGCTTGTAAGCCGAAGAACACCATTCCAACCGTGAAGCACGGGAGTGGCAGCATCATGTTCTGGGGGTGCTTTGCTGCAGGAGGGACTGGTACACTTCACAAAATCGCTGGCATCATGAGGGATGAAAATGATGTGGATACATTGAAGCAACATCTCAAGACATCAGTCAGGAAGTTAAAACTTGGTCGCAAATGGGTCTTCCAAATGGACAATGACCCCAAGCATACTTCCAAAGTTGTGGCAAAATGGCTTAAGGACAACAAAGTCAGGGTATTGGAGTGGCCATCACAAAGCCCTGACCTCAATCCTATAGAACATTTATGGGCAGAACTGAAAAAGTGTGGGCGAGCAAGGAGGCCTACAATCCTGACTCAGTTACACCAGCTCTGTCAGGAGGAATGGGCCAAAATCCACCAAACTTATTGTGGGAAGCTTGTGAAAGGCTACCCGAAACGTTTGACCCAAGTTAAACAATTTAAAGGCAATGCTACCAAATACTAATTGAGTGTATGTAAACTTCTGACCCACTGGGAATGTGATGAAAGAAATAAAAGCTGAAATAAGCTGTTATGGGACTGTTTGATTTACTATTACTCTATTACTAATCGAATGTATTGTAAGAGAAAGGAAAACATGCTACATGTTGCAGCAGGCCTTTAGAATAATGCAAAACTTATCTTTGACTCTATCCAGCGAAGTAAACGATGCCAGCCCACTGAATGAACGACAAATGGATGGAATGGGCAATAATTATGCAAGTTACTTCAGAATCAAATTTAAATGAGGCCTAACTGAATGATGAGGGTGAAGAGGTTGATTTCATTTGGAACAACAATAGTGTAATGATGAGTTTGTGTTATGCATATTTATCAGCGTTGGCACTCATCTTAATAATTTGTCTGTGCGCCTTATGGGTTGATACCATTCTATTTGATGTTTTACTTTGTAAAAATAACTTGTTACAGGACTGTTTTATTTACTGTAACTCTATTACTAATCAAATGTATTGTCAGGGAAATGAAAACATGCTATGTGTTGCAGTAGGCCTTTAGAATAATGCAAAACATATCCTTGACTATCTAACTTAGTGATCGGGAAACAAATGACACCAGTCAGCCTGAGCAGCTGGCCCATCGAAACTACACCTTAACTATACCTAAAAGAATTTCACACATAATAAGAGTTAGCCTATAGGCAAAATGAAATTGACAATCTGATGAGCATATTCTGCAGGTTCTATTACACTTACCTTTGTCAAATAGCTCTCATAAATGTAAAATGTAAATCATTCGAGAGTTTAGTTTATTAATTCGACCATTTTAAAAAACAAGCACACATAAAACTTGAAAAAGCCATACATGCACATGAGTAAAATCATGGAGGATAACACACAATAAAGTCTGGGACTTATTGCTATTGTTAAATCATGGAGGATAACACACAATAAAGTCTGGGACTTATTGCTATTGTTAAATCATGGAGGATAGCACACAATAAAGTCTGGGAATTATTTCTATTGTTAAATCATGGAGGATAACACACAATAAAGTCTGGGACTTATTTCTATTGGTAAATCATGGAGGATAACACACAATAAAGTCTGGGACTTATTGCTATTGTTAAATCATGGAGGATAACACACAATAAAGTCTGGGACTTATTTCCATTGTTAAATCATGGAGGATAACACACAAAGTCTGGGACTTATTTCCATTGTGGTCCTCTTGAGACAAGATGGCTAGGCAAGATCTAATACAGTTAAACACAGTATGGCATTGAGATAATAAAACATAAAAACAAAGAAGAACAACATCTATCTCATCATTGCAGTTACACCGTAGGGGTTATTCATATGGGTACAGAAGACGTCAAACATGTTTTTGCTTTATTTTTAAAGCTGCCCAGAGAGGACGTCATTTTTATGGGCAGAGGAAACTCATTCCACTCTGAGGCTCCAGTATACAAGACAGTACCTTTCCCAGCATTACTCCTGAACCCGTATAAGCACACATCAGCAACACCTGATCTGGTGCAGTGATTGTGTGTATCCCTAACATGGGGAAAGTAATCAGTTAATATCTGGGTGCAGAACCAGAAATACTCCTGTAAACCAAACCCAGTCTAATCTGGGACACCCTAGCTTCAACAGGCAACCAGTTGAGTTCCTGAAAGCAGCTCCTGCCTATGTGAGTATGTGGACTCACCTTCAATTCTACCCTGATCAGCTTATTCTGGGCTATCTGGAGCTTCCCCTTCATAAGCTTAGATAAGCCCCCAAACCAGGAAGTACTAGCGTAGTCAAAATGGCATTGAATGAGGGCAGTGGCTAGCACTTTCATGGAGTCCTTATCAAGCAGCTTGGACTTTCTAACCAAATCAAATCAAATCAAATGTATTTATATAGCCCTTCGTACATCAGCTGAAATCTCAAAGTGCTGTACAGAAACCCAGCCTAAAACCCCAAACAGCAAGCAATGCATGTGAAAGAAGCACGGTGGCTGGGAAAAACTCCCTAGGAAAAACTCCTGAGAAAGGCCAAAAACCTAGGAAGAAACCTAGAGAGGAACCAGGCTATGAGGGGTGGCCAGTCCTCTTCTGGCTGTGCCGGGTGGATATTATAACAGAACATGGTCAAGATGTTAAAATGTTCGTAAATGACCAGCATGGTCAAATAATAATAATCATAGTAATTGTCGAGGGTGCAACAAGCACGTCCGGTGAACAGGTCAGAGTTCCGTAGCCGCAGGCAGAACAGTTGAAACTGGAGCAAGTAACCAAACACTTAGTCCTGGCATTAACCTTCCCTAGCACCTTATTGGCCATGCTTCCATCAAGGATACATCCCAGGTAGCTAACAGAGGTTTTAGTAGTCAGCACCTCACCCCTTAACTCCACTCTGATTTCAGAGGACCTACTCAATTTAGGTCTGGATCCCAAAATAATTGCCTCAGTTTTGTGTGCAGAGATGGTGCAGAGATAGCTTATTATCTCCAAGCCATTTGCTAATGTTAGTGAGCTCTGTGCTAAGTATGTTCTCCAACATAGTTTTACTTTTGTGAGACACCAGAAGTGTTGAGTCATCCGCATAAAGGAAAAGACGGCAAGAACAAGCATCTTTCATATCGTTAATATACAGTAAAAACAGTAGAGGCCCAAGCGGTGCTGCTCTATTTCCAAATGTCACTTTTTCCAAGAATATCTGTGCTGTCCATGCATTCAACATATGACCACTCGCGCGGCAGCATTGGTCTGGCAACTAAGCAAAAACTAGTCGCATAATAAACGTACCAATTTAAATATGCTATTCTGTCGCCAATGGATCAATCAATCAATCAAATGTATTTATAAAGCTCTTTTTACATTAGCCGGTGTCACAAAGTGCTGTACAGAAACCCAGCCTAAAACCCCAAACAGCAAGCAATGCACAGTGGCTAGAAAGGCAGTTTTTCCTAGCCACCATGAATGGGCAATAGAAACCAGATAGAAACTGATAATTGTGCATGTGACTTCAGTGAACTGAATGATGAGGAGGGTGATTTAATTTAATTGATCTGAATGATGAGGGTGAAGAGGATGATTGAATTTAGAACAATAGTGTAATTTTGATGAACTATGGGTGATCTAATTATTTTATTATGAAAGGCTGGACATGGCATTTCATTTCCCCTGGGAGAGTCAACTGCGTACAACATACAATGTGTGTAGTTCACAATGGCAAGCCGAACCAAACAAATGGACGCACTGACAGAATTTAGATGAATTGAAGTCGGATGGAGGATTAGATATTGAGCTTGAAATCGATGTTGCTGATGAAGAGTCTTCATCTGATTCTGAAGTTGACTTCGAGCCTCCGCCTTCGATGCCTGAGCCTCGCCACAGAAAAAACAGAACAAAGCCAACTGAGACGGTGATCCCAACTGCCACTGTGAGACAGGAGTCTGGGAGGGATGGCACGGTGAGACAGGAGTCTGGGAGGGACTGCACGGTGAGACAGGAGTCTGGGAGGGATGGCACGGTGAGACAGGAGTCTGGGAGGCATGGCACGGTGAGACAGGAGTCTGGGAGGGATGGCACGGTGAGACAGGAGTCTGGGAGGGATGGCACGGTGAGACAGGAGTCTGGGAGGGACGGCACAGTGAGACAGGAGTCTGGGAGGGATGGCACGGTGAGACAGGAGTCTGGGAGGGATGGCACGGTGAGACAGGAGTCTGGGAGGGATGGCACGGTGAAACAGGAGTCTGGGAGGGACGGCACGGTGAGACAGGAGTCTGGGAGGGATGACACGATGAGACAGGAGTCTGGGAGGGACGGCACGGTGAGACAGGAGTCTGGGAGGGATGGCACGGTGAAACAGGAGTCTGGGAGGGATGGCACGGTGAGACAGGAGTCTGGGAGGGATGGCACGGTGAGACAGGAGTCTGGGAGGGACGGCACGGTGAGACAGGAGTCTGGGAGGGATGGCACGGTGAGACAGGAGTCTGGGAGGGATGACACGGTGAGACAGGAGTCTGGGAGGGATGGCACGGTGAGACAGGAGTCTGGGAGGGATGGCACGGTGAGACAGGAGTCTGGGAGGCATGGCACGGTGAGACAGGAGTCTGGGAGGGACGGCACGGTGAAACAGGAGTCTGGGAGGCATGGCACGGTGAGACAGGAGTCTGGGAGGGATGGCACGGTGAGACAGGAGTCTGGGAGGGATGGCACGGTGAGACAGGAGTCTGGGAGGGATGGCACGGTGAGACAGGAGTCTGGGAGGCATGGCACGGTGAGACAGGAGTCTGGGAGGGATGGCACGGTGGGACAGGAGTCTGGGAGGGATGGCACGGTGAGACAGGAGTCTGGGAGGGATGACACGGTGAGACAGGAGTCTGGGAGGGATGGCACGGTGAGACAGGAGTCTGGGAGGGACGGCACGGTGAGACAGGAGTCTGGGAGGGATTGCACGGTGAGACAGGAGTCTGGGAGGGATGACACGGTGAGACAGGAGTCTGGGAGGGATGGCACGGTGAGACAGGAGTCTGGGAGGGAGGGCACGGTGAGACAGGAGTCTGGGAGGCATGGCACGGTGAGACAGGAGTCTGGGAGGGACGGCACGGTGAAACAGGAGTCTGGGAGGCATGGCACGGTGAGACAGGAGTCTGGGAGGGATGGCATGGTGAGACAGGAGTCTGGGAGGGATGGCACGGTGAGACAGGAGTCTGGGAGGGATGGCACGGTGAGACAGGAGTCTGGGAGGCATGGCACGGTGAGACAGGAGTCTGGGAGGGATGGCACGGTGAGACAGGAGTCTGGGAGGGATGGCACGGTGAGACAGGAGTCTGGGAGGGATGGCACGGTGAGACAGGAGTCTGGGAGGGATGACACGGTGAGACAGGAGTCTGGGAGGGATGGCACGGTGAGACAGGAGTCTGGGAGGGATGGCACGGTGAGACAGGAGTCTGGGAGGGATGGCACGGTGAGACAGGAGTCTGGAAGGGATGGCACGGTGAGACAGGAGTCTGGGAGGGATGACACGATGAGACAGGAGTCTGGGAGGGACGGCACGGTGAGACAGGAGTCTGGGAGGGATGGCACGGTGAGACAGGAGTCTGGGAGGGATGGCACGGTGAGACAGGAGTCTGGGAGGGATGGCACGGTGAGACAGGAGTCTGGGAGGGATGGCACGGTTTGGGTAGAACAGAGATGCAGATGTTGCAGCACATCATAGATGGTACTGTTGCTCATGCACACAGAAAAGGAAACAGTAGGTGGGCTATGTCTATGGATGAACTCTAAGCATTTATTGCACTCTTGTATGTCCATGGGGCATACGGCGGAAAGAGCATGGATGTGGATTCATTTTGGTCTGATTGGTATGGGTTGGACACAGAGAGATTGTGCGACACCTGCGGCAGGTGCACACGATACAAGGCCCATGAAAACTATGTGCAGTGCAACCGATTTGTTTGTGGGGCTTACTCACACAAAGCCCTGAAGTTGTGTGCTGATTGTGGACCCAAAGCATGAAGAGAAGACCAGATTGATTCATGTGTAAAGGCCCGGGTATAAGGGCACAATACAGGGTCCGATACAATCAACAAATGACTGTTTTTATATCTTGTCATGAATATATTTCCACTAATATTTATTTATGCAATTCATCCTTTACAATTGTTCATGCAGTTGTGCTTTTGTTTAGGAATACAGCAAATCATTTTTCGTTTCTACTTTGTCAAAATAAGCTGTAACTGGACTTTATTAATTACTATATCTTGATTACTAATCAAATCTACAAATAAAGTTGATCCAATGGATTACACTGTAATGTTTTTATTGTAAAGGAAACGAAAATATGCTATAGGACTACATTCTTTTCTAGGACTTTGTATAATTATACTAAATATATCCTTGACTCTATCTGAACAAATAACTATTGTTGTTATTTTTTATTTTATATATTTCCACGGCAACGTTCTCTAGCCGGTACTTATTGTCACACCTGCTTCTGCTCCCCCTCCCGGCTGCCCATCATTACGCACACCTGTCACCTTCGTTATGCGCATCAGCGCTTCATTGGACTCACCTGTACTCCCTCACGTTTTGATTGCCTTCCCTATGTTCCTCTGTTTCATCCCCGTGTCAGTATTATTGTCGTTATGTTTTTCATGTCCAGACACATCCTGTCGTCTTCAAGCGTCTGTCCTTACACTTTTTGGCTGAAAGGTCAGGCAGTTCTAGGGCATCTATCATCTGTGTTCTAGGGCATCTATCATCTGTCGTCTAGGGCATCTATCATCTGTCATCTAGGGCATCTATCATCTGTCATCTAGGGCATCTATAATCTGTCATCTAGGGTATCTATCATCTGTCATCTAGGGCATCTATAATCTGTCATCTAGGGCATCTATCACACATGTATCACATCTATCATATGTCATCTAGGGCATCTATCATCTGCCATCTAGGGCATCTATCACACATGTATCACATCTATCACGTCATCTAGGGCATCTATCATCTGTCATCTAGGGCATCTATCATCTGTCATCTAGGGCATCTATAATCTGTCATCTAGGGTATCTGTTATCTGTCATCTAGGGCATTTATCATCTGTCATCTAGGGCATCTATCATCTGTCATCTAGGGCATCTATCACATGTCATCTAGGGCATCTATAATATGTCATCTAGGGCATCTATCACATGTCATCTAGGGCATCTATCATCTGTCATCTAGGGCATCTATCATATGTCATCTAGGGCATCTATCACATGTCATCTAGGGCATCTATCACATGTCATCTAGGGCATCTATCACATGTCATCTAGGGCATCTATCATCTGTCATCTAGGGCATCTATCATCTGTCATCTAGGGCATCTATCACATTTATCATATGTCATCTAGGGCATCTTTCACACATGTATCACATCTATCATATCTATTACATGTCATCTAGGGCATCTATCACATGTCATCTAGGGCATCTATCATATGTCATCTAGGGCATCTATCATCTGTCATCTAGGGCATCTATCACACATCTATCACATATCATCTAGGGCATCTATAATATGTCATCTAGGGCATTTATCATCTAGGGCATCTATCATATGTCATCTAGGGCATCTATCATATGTCATCTAGGGCATCTATCATCTGTCATCTAGGGCATCTATCACACATCTATGACATCTATCACATATCATCTAGGGCATCTATCACATGTCATCTAGGGCATCTATCATATGTCATCTAGGGCATCTATCATCTGTCATCTAGGGCATCTATCATCTGTCATCTAGGGCATCTATCACACATCTAGGGCATCTATCAACTGTCATCTAGGGCATTTATCATCTAGGGCATCTATCATCTGTCATCTAGGGCATCTATCATATGTCATCTAGGGCATCTATCATATGTCATCTAGGGCATCTATCACACATCTAGGGCATCTATCATCTAGGGCATTTATCATCTAGGGCATCTATCATCTGTCATCTAGGGCATTTATCATCTAGGGCATCTATCACATGTCATATAGGGCATCTATCACATGTCATCTAGGGCATCTATCACATCTATCACATGTCATCTAGGGCCGGAGACACCTGAAACCCCACCTCTTTAAGGAATACCTGGGATAGGATAAAGTAATCCTTCTAACCCCCCCCCCCCCCCCCCCTTAAAAGATTTAGATGCACTATTGTAAAGTGGTTGTTCCACTGGATATCATAAGGTGAATGCACCAATTTGTAAGTCGCTCTGGATAAGAGCGTCTGTTAAATGACTTAAATGTAAATGTAATGTAAATGGCTACTATCACATGTCATCTAGGGCATCTATCATCTGCCATCTAGGGCATCTATCACATGTAATCTAGGGCATTTATCATCTAGGGCATTTATCATCTAGGGCATCTATCATCTGTCATCTAGGGCATCTATCATCTGTCATCTAGGGCATCTATCACACATCTATCATATGTCATCACTTGCCAGTAGCTCTTGGTTTTGATTACTTACACCCAATATTACTACTTGGGCACATCTCAATGTGTGAAGATGACAAAGGACTAACTTCATCCATCTTCTCTAGCTGTCAGAAACATTGTTGTAGAATACAACACATTTCTGTGAATGGGAGTCTGTAATAAATATAGACTTATTCCTTATACATGGAGATGTGTAATTGGATATGAGTTCAATATTACCTAATGAAAGAGGTTTTTGTTAGTCAGGTTTTTTTGTTGTTGCCATCCTGACACCCAAAACATTGCCTCGATGCCATGTTATAACCCAACAATCAGATACTGTACTATTTATTTTATGTATTTATTTCACATTTTTTAACTAGGCAAGTCTACCATGGTGTGTTTTCTTCTCCTAGACATCAACGAGTGCCTGATGAATGGGATCTGTAAGAACGCTGAGTGTCTGAATACCAGAGGAAGCTACAGATGCACCTGTAAACCAGGCTACATGCTGGACCCTGCCAGGAGCCACTGTGTCTGTGAGTATTCCTACTGTCTGTTGCTATAACTGATGGCCTGTCTGTCATATGGTCTTTCCTTGGTGTGTGAAGTCTGTCTGATGAAGAAGTATATGTTTTTTGGACAGCGGACAAGGCTGTGTCGGACCAGAGGGGGATGTGTTACCGCTCAGCATCAGCAGGGACCTGCTCTCTGCCCCTCACCCAGCACATCACCAAACAGATCTGCTGCTGCAGCCGTGTGGGCACGGCCTGGGGCACAGCCTGCGAGAGGTGCCCTCTGCCAGACACAGGTACCCACGCACACAGACCCTACTACTACCACTCTGTCTATTGCGCTCTCTTTCTCTAGTACATGTGGTGGAGATGGCCACTCCAACCTCGATGAACTGGTCATATAATTTGATTACACTAGGTGAACATTTGTTGGCTGGGTTGGATATTAAAGGTGGTATGAAATGTGTGATCTTAATGAAAGCATACGTGCTACTCAACACAACAGTCGTTCAGGCCTCACTCACCGTATTATACTGACTGCCTCGGCCCGCCAGTCATGTAATGCACTTCAGAGATAACCCAAAGTGTTTGATGTGGAATAAGCCCAAAACAACAGAACCTTCATATGTCAAAGCTGCATAATATTATAATAGTGGGAGTCAATCTGGTATCACACAGGTTCTTGGAGGGTATTCCTACAGTAATATTCCAGCTAGCCCCCCCCCCCGCCCCGAAAAAAGAGTCAAGCCAAATGAAACATGGAAAATGGTTTTCATCCTATTTTTTACTTGCAGATTTTATCTTCAAAGTCAGAGAAAATAACATTATTTAGAGCAGTGCCCGTTTCGGTGAGTGATTCATGGAGGTTGTCACAGATCAGATATTTGAGAGCCAGACCAGACCTCCATGGTGCTCTGCCAGACTAGTACTCTACTCTGTGGCTCTGTGTGCAGATATAGTCCACATACAGCCTGAGTACCCTGAGTCAGAGAGTCAGACACTGGCTGTTGTATGGCCTGACAATCTTTTAGAGCCATGTTGAATCCAGACTCATAATTAGTAGTCTGGTAATAGGAGCACGTTGACTTCACCACATGTCAGACTTAAGGCTCTGATGTGTATACAGTCACAAACCCCCAACTCCATCTGCATTATAGACATCAGTCAGGAGACTATCATCATCCACGCTTCCTGCACTTAACCACAATGCTATCAGTGTTAGAGATTCTCCGTCCTTTATAACATTCGTCTCTGTTCCAGAGGCCTCTGTTCCAGGTCAGACAGGGGACAATACTGTTTAACTGTAATAGATTTACCCCTGCTGAAGTCTGTTGGGCTCCAACACAAAGAGATGCAATCACCCTCCTTTTATCTCTTCAGTCAGTCTTCTACTGCCCAGAGTTCAAAGGTCAGATATGTTACATGATCCTCTACTTCCCCCTTGGCACTGCCCTGAGTGTCTGACACATCCAAATCCACCCTGTGATAGCCTCTCTGACGGCTGTCACTGCCCTGGCAGCTCCCTCCCTGGCCATGGCTGAAACCCAATCCCCTTCACAGAGAGACTACAGTATGGCATGCTGTACATAATGGTATTACACGGATGGCTTATGGTATTGCTGCGAACACCAGACAGAAATGCGATCCATAATCACTGTCTGGCAGCGTTTCATGTTAGCTCAGGAGCCCAAGCGGGGAATAAGGCCTTATGATGTTTTCTATGGTTCTTTGTTTGCCCCTGTACGCCTGCAGACCATTTCAAGGAGATCTGTCCCGCTGGCCACGGCTACACATACTCGCGCTCCGACGTGCAGATCTCCCTGAGACAGCTGGAGGAAGAGGAGCTGAGGAGGACAGGTGTTTCCTGGGAGGCCCAGAACCCTAGCCACCCCCAACTGCCCCAGCAGCCAGCTCAGCCCCCGCAGCAGCTGCCCCACGTCCCACTGACCCCACAGATCCCACAATACCCCCACACACCACAACACCCACACCATCCACAGGAGATCCCCCAGACCCCACAGCACCCCCAAGAGCTCCCACAGCACCCCCACCATCCAGAGCACCCCCAGAAACCTCAGAACCCTCAGTACCCTCACACCGTACAACAACCCCAGTACCCTCTCCATCCAGACCCAGACACACAGCATCCAGCTGAGGAGACCCACAGCCAGCCACAAGGTGAGAACAGGGATATTATTATGGATACTTTGTGGCGTTTGTGTCGACCACTGATAATATTACTTCTACAACATACTGTACTAAAATGGATTTAAAGTTGCAAGGTTACACAATGGAAACCTTTTTACTAGACAAGGATAAAGTAGCTATTTACACAGATGAAAACATCAACAGGATGTTTTATATCCACAAATAACAGGTTTATCCTCATCTACTAAATATGAAACAGTATTTGCTTCCTCTATCTGTCAGAATACACCTCCCTTAAGCGTTTGTGCAGAGGAGTTAATCCACACAGGTCAAACATCTGCAACCTCTGGATCTTCTGTGAAACATTCTTCTGATTTGCAGTTATGAGGTCATTTATCGCCATGGCCCGAGCAAAATTATTTATAGATTGTGTCTTAATTATCTAAGATATCTATTCTCCCTTCTTTATTCCATGGACTGTAGTGTACATTATTATCAGAGTCCAGGTCTTCTCCCCGGCTTAAGGGATAAATGTTTTATTAGAAACAAAGACCTTAAGATGGCGTCTAAACAGCAAAATGCCCGATGAGAACATAGATTGATATCTCAATGGTTATATGTGATAATGCAAACAGAATGTCAGCTTTCTCTACTGATAAAACGGCCTCTTCTCTGTCTCCTAACAGATGTGGAAATATTCAACCCGGTGAGTCCTCTTCTCCAAAAAAAGCACATGCTTTTGAAATGTTTATTGTAGAAAAAGCTTCCAGCATCTCTCAGCTGTAAGACACATAGTATTAAGTCTTTCCATACAACATATGAAGAACATATTTGAGTTTGATGGTTATAACGTGTCTTATAACCCAATTATAGCCTATTCTTGCTTATTCCACAGTCTCCTGTTGCGACAGACTCACCATTGCAGTACTCAGGTAATTGATCTAATTTCCAATTCATCAAAGAACCTTGTCACAATGGTGTCTATTCATATTGATAACTCATAATCCTGGTTTCAGCCTGTAATTTACTGTGGTGTTTTTACACAGTGGTCCTGTAGATCATGGTGCATTGATAAAGTAAATGAGCGTGCCAGAGAAAACAGAGGTTTTACCATGCAGTAAGGCACGTGGGGTCCTGATCCATTTTCTATAAATCTCTCACACACAGCACAGAGCAGAGGCAGCCTGCCCCGGTACTCCCCTGCCAATGAAATTGATAAAGTCTATAGGTTGAATTGATCTATGAGTCCCGCTGATGTCTTTTATTGTGCTGTTTTTAGCCAGCAGAAAGGGCATATTTCATCTTTACATCCCTGCTATGTTACCGTAGGATGACCTTGTGATTGTCATGACATTACCGGTTGGAAAAGCAGATAGTATGTCAGTGTCTCTCTCTCTCTCTCCCTCTCCCTCTCCCTCTCTCCCTCTCCCTCCCTCTCTCCCTCTCCCTCCCTCTCTCTTCGTCTCTCTCTCTCCCTCCCTCTTTCATCACTCTCTCTCTACCTCTCCCTCTCTCCCTCTCCCTCTCCCTCCCTCTCTCTTCATCCCTCTCCCTCTCCCTCCCTCTCCCTCCCTCTCTCTTCATCCCTCTCTCTCTCCCTCTCCCTCCCTCTCTTCATCCCTCTCTCTCTCCCTCTCCCTCCCTCTCTCTTCGTCCCTCTCTCTTCATCTCTCCCTCTCCCTCTCTCCCTCTCCCTCCCTCTCCCTTCGTCCCTCTCTCTCTCTCTCTCTCCCTCTCCCTCCCTCTCTCTTCGTCTCTCTCCCTCCCCCCAACTCTCTCCAGTAGATGTGGTAGAGAAAGTCACTCCGGACTCTCCTATCAACCTGGGGCCTGAGTCTGAGGGCCAGCGTACAGCCTCCATCATCGTGGCCACTCAGGTCATAGGTGAGAGTGATGGTCACAGTACACTGCATGGCCACGCCACTTCAATGAAATTACGTTGAACCAACGTGGAATAGATGTTGAATTGACATGACTGTGCCTTCGACTACTTTAGTAACAGTACATTAAGATATGCAGTTTTATTTTGATTTGGTGGGGTGACAAGGTTTGGTAACCCAATTCATTGGAACAGTCTACTCATAATTCTCCCCAATAACTATTTAAATGATGACTTGCAAGTAAACTTTTTTCTTTCTAGATACAGATGTGATTTCTCAATTAATTTGTGAGTTGTGTCCAACAGGCCTGTTTGATAGACATTTCTGAGGGCTGACCTGTAGTTTAGCAAGGGGAAGCAGAGCATGTGTTGTCCTCTTAGTGGACCCTCTCCTCCAAGCCAACTTGGCTTCAGGCGTCCGAGTAGCACAGAGGGAGAGAAGGGCGAGAAACCAGAGAAAGTGTGCCTTTTGGAAGAGATAAATGGACTGGACAGCTGCCAGGCGCTGGGCCGGCATGAAAAGAAGAGAGAGAAGACTGTGTGTTTGTGACTCGCGGTCATCCTATGGAGAGGGTCAGAGCTCTGAGCCAAACCCAGTAGCCCACCCTCAGCTTGTGCTTACAAGAACCACTTTGGACTGAAACAAACAACCGACAAGTCCAATGACAGGCTTAACAGTGCATTGCCCTTCTTGTCATCCTGACCCCAAATGAGCGCCCCCTGCCCCCTGTTACAACACTACACCAACCTGTCCTTCCATCCAAGGCTCCACCATAAAACAGCCTCAACGTTTCCATGAAGAATAACATGTGGTGGACGAGTGAATTTTCTTTTCAGCAGATCGTGTTTAGGAAGAGTTGTGTACAAAAGGTTACCCAATAGGATCGGATGAACACGGCATGTCTATGTACTGAGGTATTGTACTGAATGTTCACACAGGTTACTCAGTGTCAGTATCTTCTCACAGATATTGACAAGTGCGCCATCACTCCAACCATATGTGGCCATGGGCTGTGTGTGCCAGTGCAGACAGGCTACACCTGCTACTGTGACCCCGGCTACAAGCTGAGCGCGCTCCAGACCAACTGCATCGGTAAGACGGGAAGAGGCGGGCGGGTAAAGGGGGCTTCTCCGAGGGTTCTGTCAGCTCTCCATATCATTGTCTCAACACGAGCTTCGCTGTTCACACCACATACTATACAAGCACAGAGGCCTTGAGAAATCAAGAGCCAAGTGAAAGCAATCCCTGTGTTTATGTTGACCCGTTATGCGATGCCTGACAACACGGTCGGAGTGATCCAGAGAGCTGCCACAGAGCTTTAATCCGTTACCTCACTCTGCAGTCGCCGTCCAAGCCCTGCTCTGGGCCATCACTGAGGAATGCCTGCACTCCACTGCACTGTGGAGGGGCTCCAGAGTGTAGGGTTGGGAAGTGCAAGGTCTTCAGTGGTGAAATGGAACTGAAATGGAACACTCTGCCCCCCCCCCCACTTTCTTTCTCTCTCTCTCTCTTTCTCTCATTCTCTCTCTCTCTCTCTCTCTCTCTCATTCTCTCTCTCTCTCATTCTCTCTCTCGCTCTCTCTCTCTCTCTCTCATTCTCTCTCTCTCTCTCTCTCTCTCTCTCTCTCTCTCTCATTCTCTCTCTCTCTCTCTCTCTCTCTCTCTCATTCTCTCATTCTCTCTCTCTCTCTCTCTCTCTCTCTCTCTCTCTCTCTCATTCTCTCTCTCTCTCTCTCTCTCTCTCTCTCTCTCTCTCATTCTCTCTCTCTCTCTCTCTCTCTCTCTCTCATTCTCTCATTCTCTCTCTCTCTCTCTCTCTCTCTCTCTCTCTCATTCTTTCTCTCCAGATGTGAATGAGTGTGAGGAAGACCCTTGTGGAGGGAAGGGCCGTTGTGTGAACACCTTTGGCTCCTACACTTGCCACTGCTACAGCGGCTACAGCCAGGTCATCACCCAGAACAGGAAGTTCTGCCATGGTAAGAGGAGTAGGCAAAGCATGCTGGGTGCTGTAGTTTTAGCTGTAGTTTTCCTGCTCTCATACCTGAATAGAACTGGCAAGGACAAATTCAGACAAGCAATGTTCCTCTAATGAGCCAGATTCGTAGAACAAGTCTTCTTTGTTACTCTGACTTGTTCGGGTCATTTTGTGCAGATATAAATGAGTGTGACATGGCCAACAAGTGCCAGGATGGGGACTGTGTCAACACAGAAGGATCTTACACCTGTGAATGCAAGAGTGGCTACGCCAAGTCCTGGAGGGGACAGTGTGAAGGTGAGTCCAGCACAGAGACAGATAGCCTTAACACTCTGAACTAAACTTCACACTGCAGCTTGGCCAGCGGTGTTTATTGACTGCCCTGGGTTCATATCCAATCCAGCCACAGAACAGCCATTGTTGTATTTTCCTTAGTTCTGAGCCAGGGGAAAAACAATGTAGAGACTTTAAATTGGAGGTTGTACCAGAGGGAGGCTGTGGGCATGAGTATTGGTCTGTGTGTGTAAATGCAGACTGGATCCAGCTAATCTAAGGCTTGTTTTAATGGTCTTTCCTCACCTCCCCTCTCCCTCCCCTGTTCCCTGGCCAGATGTGGATGAGTGCCGGGACCCCCGCTCATGCCCCAGTGGAAGGTGTGTCAACGCCCCAGGCTCCTTC
Organism: Salmo trutta; assembly: GCF_901001165.1. Lineage (NCBI taxonomy): Eukaryota > Metazoa > Chordata > Actinopteri > Salmoniformes > Salmonidae > Salmo > Salmo trutta. Next base: position 20,768,883 of record NC_042989.1, read on the forward strand.
CAGTGCCAGGCTTGTGGCCCCGGGTTCAGGGCTGCCAGAGGGAGATGTCTGGGTAAGAGTGGCTTCCAAAGGCCACGCCTGGAAATGACCTGGGTTTCCCTCTTAAACTTCTTTATGATTGGATAATATTCCCCCAGCCTGCCTGGCACACTTTACGTGAGCAAAGCTTGGTGTTGGTAACACCAGCAATGACCAATGAGACGTCATCAGTGCAACAGTGAATGGTCTTAAGGACATGTTGACAGGCCTGATACTCTACAGTTTGCCATCAAATTGGACATGGCTGAATTAGATTTTTCACTAGTATTTTAGCTCAAAAGTCTGGAGTCATTGAGGATTGTATAAAAATGATCTCAGGGCTTCAGTGAGTGACTCCTAGACTAGGTCCTCTACTCTCTCATGTTTTAATTGTTTCTTCTTTTCACTTCAAATACAAACTTATACATATAACAACTTACAGACACACACAAACAATGACTACATCTTATCTGCCCAGACCTGCATGCTCACTCCCCCATCCCCCATTATTGTTTGCGACTTGGCCTTAAATTGTCCAGTTCGATTTTTCTCGGTCGCTCATGCTATTTCAAAATTACAATAATAAATAATTTGATTTTTCATTCATTTTTCATCATTGTGTCAATGATGGCGGATTGATTGACTTCCAAGATTTTAGTATGTGTTTTTTCAAGATGACTGATAGGAAGAAAATCGTCCAGCCCATTGGGTCTCACTACACCCCCATATGCCATGTCTTGAAATATGCAGACAGATGGATTCAAAGTAAGTTTACGTTGTAATACAGTACTTCTGACAGCCAACTTTCTAGCTCTGCCCACAACTTCCAAGACTTTATAGCATTCCAAGAAAGCATGGATTATTGAGTCATTATTAGTTTTACACCTGAGACATGACTCTGCCTGTAGAATTTGTGAATTTTGTCTCTTGTATAAAAAATTCTGTACATTAGTTTATACTGGATTAAGCATAAATGAACTGTAATTTCATTAGTTATGCTCCAACTTTCCTGCCATCTTGTGCCAACATCAGTTCTTTTTAAGTCTTGGTTCCAATAGTTGATATTTTTTTCTAAGAGATTGACAGTTGGATATGCTCTCTGCAAGGTTACCTATCATATGAATATCCTTTTCTGACTCAAATAACATTCCCTCAAGGTTGCTCTGATGTCCAAAAGTGATATGCAACGTTTAAGTTGCATGTATTTAAAACTATCTACATTGGTCAGTCCAAAATGTATTTTTAATTCTGCCATGGAAATGCATGTATTTTCTGTTACCAAGTCATTTATGGTTTCTATGCCTTTGGTTTTCCATGTGGACCAATTTATTGGTAAATTCTGAAAAGGTATCGAAGGATTGTTCCATAAGGTTGTGTTTTTAGGGAGTGATATTGGTTCTTGTAGAATACGTTTTATTTTCTTCCATATTGTTATAGTGTTCTTAACTATGAAGTTGTTCATGTTCTTAGCTTTATCCTTTGAAAGTAGACACGGCTGAATTAGATTTTTCACTTGTGTCTTAGCTCGAAAGGCTGGAGTCACTGATGATTCTAGAAAACGTATTTCATGCTGTAATCCTCTTTTTAAAGGGCTTAATATTGGATGTTGTATTTCCAGGGGACTACCACATCACCCCAGCCACAGTGCAGAGTAGCAGTAGAGGCCTGGTGGGGCTGGAGTGATGGCAGTGAGTTAGTGACTCCTAGGCTAGGTCCTCCACTCTCTCACTCTTTCCCTTCCAGTGGCTCCATTATTTGTGTAATATCTGCCCCTCCTGCTCTCCCCACCTATCCCTAGCCCCCGGGGCCAGACCCATATTGTTTAAACACATTGCCTTGTTATTGCTGATCTTTTCATATCATCTGCTGCTGTAAAAGATTGTTTATAATATTTCATTTTGGGAGAGTCAAAATATTTTCCCTTGGCCACAGCCTTAAACAAACAGCCTATTATTTTTTGAATGGCTCTGGCCGCTGCAGTGGAGTCCAGCAGGGCTAGGACTTTAATACGGGTGCAGGACTGGAGTGAGGACTGAGATATATGGAGGGGTCAATATTACCCCACTGTTAAAATGCCCTGTCAGACAAACAGGGCTGTGGTTAGTCACTTATAGCCCTGCCTCTGTTACACTATAAAACCTCTATGAGGGTTTATACAGCTCCAATACACAGTCCATGACACACTATACAAGGTCTGTAGCATGCTGAAGGAGCCAACAACACAGCGTAGCAACCCCCCTAACCTTGAGGTGCTCATGTTACATAAGAGGCACTCCTGGCTGGTATTGCGTCATCTTCTCCCTCTCGCCACTACCACCCCCACTCATCCAGAAAAGGGTTGAATATTTGAGCTTATGAGGTGATTCATTTGTCAAATTAAAGTTCTCCCAGTCAGTGGTGTTAAGTACTTCAGTAAAAATACTTTAAAGTACTACTTAAGTAGTTTTTTGGGGTATCTGTACTTTACCTTACTAAAATTGTGCTATCTGGTTTGCTTAATATAAGGAATTTTCAATTATTTGTACTTTTACTTTTGATACTTAAGTATATTTTAGCAACTACATATACTTTTGATACTTAAGTATATTTAAAACCAAATACTTTTAGACTTTTACTCAAGTAGGATTTAACTGGGTGACTTTCACTTTTACTTGAGTCATTTTCTATTAAGGTATCTTTTAATCAAGTATGAAAATGGAGTACTGTTCCCACCACTGCTTCCAGTCTGAAACTCACATGTGAAAGGTGAACGTAATGTTCAGGCAGTTTTTGACATTTCTAAAATGTCTCCCCAATGATTCCTATGACTAAACAAGGCTGGAGCTTACCTCATGGGTTCTTTGATTACTTCAATCTGATTACTTTCCCTTCAAAGAAAGTACTACATTAGCTCCACTGTTGTCTGCTAAGAGGTCTTTAAACACATACAATCAATCCTCTCATAGCGTTCTATGTTATGATGTGGAGTATGACTAGCTGCTGAGAGGCACTTCCTCTGGAAATGAGGTGGAACACAGGAGTTAAATAAACCCCCACTAACAGGACCAGGAACAGGCTAATATCCACATGATGAAGGAACTCAACTAAACCAGGGACCATGTATGCAAGCAGCAAGTGTGTTCCCCATGTTTGTTTCCAGCATCTGCCTTAGTCAGTTGCCTGTACACTCTTTACACTCTTAGAAAACCTAAAAGGGTTCTTCGGCTGTCCCCATAGGAGAACCCTTTTTGGTGCCAGGTAGAACCCTTTTGAGTTGTATGTAGAACCCTTTCCACAGAGAGTTCTACATGGAACCCAAAAAGTTGAACCTGGAACCAAATATGGTACTCTTATGGGGACAGAACCAAAGAACCCTTATGGAATCCTTTTTTCTAAGAGCGTAGGACAGTAGTTGGAATCCAATTGGCTGCGTCATGGATAAGCCTAATTGGTTGTGCGATAGAGAGAACAGCTCCAGTCCCATGTCAGGCTTATCGTAGAGGACTGAGAGATGCCAGGAGATTGCAGAAACAAAGTTTTGGGCCCTACTGACAGACGTCTGGCTAGAGCCCCCGCAGGCGAGGCAAGGCACACACAAAGCCCTGCCTGTGTTCCACTGGATGTTTTCAGCGCTGTAGCCGTCTGTTTCTACTGTCTCATTCACCTCACATTAAAGCTGCCTGCACAGCTGTGTGGAGAGAGTTCAACTCTGCCCACTCACACACACACATCTCCATGCTCGATCCACACACGAGATAGAGCTGTCTGGCACATGCTTAGATCCATGAAATACAGTTTTTGTTTTACGCCTTTCGGAGTCTACTTTAAAACAATGTTTTTGCATGATTATTTCAACAAAAATAAAGTGTTTCTGCCATTATCCTGTGTATTGACTTAGAGCATGAAGTGGAAAAGATTAAGGCAGGGCAATAGATAATGACAATCGTTCACGTTAACAGGTAACAATGTATTGTTTTTGATACCTGTCATGGTGACCTTAATGTTAGTGACCTGTCTCGCCCTCAGACGTAAACGAGTGTTTGGACCAATCGGTGTGCTTCCATGGTAGATGTGTCAACTCCGAGGGCTCTTACAGCTGTAACTGTTACCAAGGATACCAGGCCTCTTTGGACAACAACAGTTGTCAAGGTACTTGTTTGTGAAAACAGTCACACATCATACATTTTCCAGGTTTGGTCTTCAAGTAACAGTTCTCTGAAGGGGCAATAGTGCTCCTGAAGAAGCCTTTGAGGTCCAGGGGCTTTCAATAAATGTTGTTAACAGTGAGGAGCAGTGGTGTTTTAACGAGGTCCTCCTCCATACTGCCATTTCTCCAGATGTGGATGAGTGTCTGCTCCCTGGAGCCTGCCTCCATGGCAGGTGTGTCAATCTGGATGGCTCTCACAGGTGCAGCTGTAACCCTGGTTACCAAACCACTCCTGACAGCAGGGCCTGTGAAGGTCTGTAAAGGATTAGATGTGTGGAATATGACTCTTCACGGTATAACACTGTTCTCTTTGAGCCCTGAGCTCTCTGTGGCTTTTTTAATGCCTCATTATTGTTTTATTAGATGTCGATGAGTGTGCTACTCCTAATGTGTGCCCCGGGGGAATTTGCACTAACACCGAAGGTTCCTACTCATGCAAGAACTGCAGCCCTGGATTCCAGCGATCAGCGGATGGACATAGATGTGAAGGTACTGTATGTAACCTGTACAGCCTTTAGTGTTTCAGTCAATGGTATAACTACCATGTCAGACAGTGTGTAGCAACCTACTGAACATTCTTCATGGTAATCCGTGTCTTTGTTCCAGATGTGGATGAGTGCTCCCAAGCAGACATGTGTCTAGGAGGGGTATGTGCCAACACAGAGGGCTCCTTCACCTGCACCAGCTGTAAGGACGGATACAGGGTTTCCCAGGACAGGCAGAGGTGTAACGGTGAGTCCAGTCAAAGCCTTCCCCAACTGGCACATTCACCCACGCCTTCTAAGACTTGCCCTTTGCGTGTATCAACTGTATCAATAGTAAATCTTGTCTGTGCTGGTCTGCGTGTCTCCTCCAGATATTGATGAGTGCCAGTCTGGGTCTGTGTGTGCTAACGGGATCTGTCTGAACTCTGAGGGCTCCTTCTCCTGCATCACCTGTCCCTCAGGCTACAGCGTCTCCCTAGATGGAGAGCTCTGTGAAGGTTAGTCCATCCTCCCTGAAACCACATCTAATGGTCTGTCCCGAAGGAGTTGTACGTTACTGACCAGTCTGAGTTTGTTTGTTACTGATTGGAACAGATATTGATGAGTGTGCGCTGCCCACTACGTGCCCCAAGGGAACATGCACCAACACAGAGGGTTCTTTCATCTGCACCATCTGCAGGCCAGGCTACATAGTGACTGAGGATGGGCTGGAGTGTGAAGGTGTGTTACAGTATGCAGTGTAAGCATGTTAGGTTCTGCCCTCGGCCCTGCGTGTGTCAGATGTGAGAGAGTGTGCCAGGTTACGACCCACTGGGCCCTGTGTGAGTCCTGCCAGGCCTCTCTCTCACACATTGCTTGTGTTAACAGCAGGCTCAGGTTGTCTGTAAATGGCATCAGGTGTGACGACTTGGACAAAGCTCCTCTCCTGAGCTAAAGATCCCAAAATACTCCTCCCAGACATCACATCATAACTGGGTCTTGGATCCCTCTCCCTCTGGCACCATGTATTCAAAAGAATGACCCATAGGCCTAAAATAAAACACAGTGAAGTCAGCCTGTCCCACTGATAGATCAGCTGGAAAGATAGATGTGTTGACAGTGGAACTTTATGCCATATCATTTATAAACTGATCAAAATGATTACATGCGGCACACTGTCATGTTTTCCACCAGGCATGCTGTCCTCTGCTACAGCTCAGGGATGTAGTTAACTGGGCTTCTCTCTGTCTCTCTGTCCTGTTGTTTAGATGTGGATGAGTGCTTGGTGGCCAACGTGTGCCCAGGCCAGCTGTGTAGGAACAGTCCCGGATCCTTCTCCTGCAGGAGCTGTGGGACTGGCTTTACCCTGTCTGAGGACCGCTCCCACTGCATGGGTAAGACTGCCTAACTAACCTCTGGGAAACACTCACCCTCCCCTTCTTCTCCCCAAGAGGAAAACTACAGATCCAGTTCGATATTATTCAATGTTATTTAATGGAAGGGTGGATCGAGACTAGGAAGAAGATCTCCTTTTTGAAATGTTTTGCTCTGGGAAAATCCTGAAAACAAGTTCAAGTCAGATTTTGATTGGATTTTAATGGATGTCTCCGTGCCAGGAAAAGATTAACGGTCTAATATGAAATTAAACCGTCCACTGCTCTGCTCGTATGTAGTCAGCACACACTGTGGATCTCCTCTTTTGACCCACAGGCAAACGGAGCCATTTCAATCACTTATTAACAATGGCCTGCACTATTTTCCCAATATTAAATATAATCTGTACCAGAGCAAGGAATTTCCAATGATCACATAACAGAGAGCCAGGGAGTGTTTGTTGATACAGTAATTATACCCCACCTTTAATAGCTTGCTGTTTTGGAATTGATGCCTGTCCTGCATACTTAGCCTATCTCTCCACCCTTTTTAATAAAGCACTGTCAGTGCAAGCTAATAAAGGAGGCTTTGCTTACTGTATGTGCAGACTGACTCCTTGCATTCAGCCATTAGCCATGTTATCAGGCCAGAGACTCTGAGAGGCTGTCTCCTTGCATTCAGCCATTAGTCATGTTATCAGGCCAGAGACTCTGAGAGGCTGTCTCCTTGCATTCAGCCATTAGTCATGTTATCAGGCCAGAGACTCTGAGAGGCTGTCTCCTTGCATTCAGCCATTAGCCATGTTATCAGGCCAGAGACTCTGAGAGGCTGTCTCCTTGCATTCAGCCATTAGTCATGTTATCAGGCCAGAGACTCTGAGAGGCTGTCTCCTTGCATTCAGCCATTAGTCATGTTATCAGGCCAGAGACTCTGAGAGGCTGTCTCCTTGCATTCAGCCATTAGCCATGTTATCAGGCCAGAGACTCTGAGAGGCTGTCTCCTTGCATTCAGCCATTAGTCATGTTATCAGGCCAGAGACTCTGAGAGGCTGTCTCCTTGCATTCAGCCATTAGTCATGTTATCAGGCCAGAGACTCTGAAAGGCTGTCTCCTTGCATTCAGCCATTAGTCATGTTATCAGGCCAGAGACTCTGAGAGGTTGTCTCCTTGCATTCAGCCATTAGTCATGTTATCAGGCCAGAGACTCTGAGAGGCTGTCTCCTTGCATTCAGCCATTAGTCATGTTATCAGGCCAGAGACTCTGAGAGGCTGTCTCCTTGCATTCAGCCATTAGTCATGTTATCAGGCCAGAGACTCTGAGAGGCTGTCTCCTTGCATTCAGCCATTCATCATGTTATCAGGCCAGAGACTCTGAGAGGCTGTCTCCTTGCATTCAGCCATTAGTCATGTTATCAGGCCAGAGACTCTGAGAGGCTGTCTCCTTGCATTCAGCCATTAGTCATGTTATCAGGCCAGAGACTCTGAGAGGCTGTCTCCTTGCATTCAGCCATTAGTCATGTTATCAGGCCAGAGACTCTGAGAGGCTGTCTCCTTGCATTCAGCCATTAGTTATGTTATCAGGCCAGAGACTCTGAGAGGCTGTCTCCTTGCATTCAGCCATTAGCCATGTTATCAGGCCAGAGACTCTGAGAGGCTGTCTCCTTGCATTCAGCCATTAGTCATGTTATCAGGCCAGAGACTCTGAGAGGCTGTCTCCTTGCATTCAGCCATTAGTCATGTTATCAGACCAAAGACTCTGAGAGGTTATCTCCTTGCATTCAGCCATTAGTCATGTTATCAGGCCAGAGACTCTGAGAGGCTGTCTCCTTGCATTCAGCCATTAGTCATGTTATCAGGCCAGAGACTCTGAGAGGCTGTCTCCTTGCATTCAGCCATTAGTCATGTTATCAGGCCAGAGACTCTGAGAGGCTGTCTCCTTGCATTCAGCCATTAGCCATGTTATCAGACCAGAGACTCTGAGAGGCTGTCTCCTAGAACTGATGGGCTAGATCTGACCTCACTCATGTTATGATGCTCTCTCTCTCTCTCTCTCTCTCCTTCAGACATAAACGAGTGCCTGTCCACAGGGGTCTGTCCCATGGGCGTTTGCAACAACACAGAGGGCTCTTACTCCTGTATGACCTGTGACCTTGGCTACACGCTGGCGCCCAATAAGCTCTCCTGTGAAGGTACACATTTTTTACTAGGGACTAAACTCTAATGATGCTTCACTCTTGCTGGAAGTCCTCCTCTTATGCTGATGACTTATTTCCAGTCAGTCACAGCTCTGCATGGTAGACCAGCACTGGCAGTCGTCATAACTCCCTGAAGTCTATTCTGAAAATGATGTATATTCTTGTGGGAGGTTGTGACACTTTCCTCGAAAGTTTGGCCGCATTATTTGGAGGATAAACTGAGAACCCACTTGGATTAATAGCCAATGATCTGCCATCTGTGGTGTGAATGTGTCACGCTACATTAGACTGTATGGTATGTGTGTTTCCCCTCCGTGTCCCCTCCCCGGCAGACATCAATGAGTGTGAGGACAGTAGTTTGTGTCTGGGAGGACAGTGCACCAACAGCCCCGGCTCCTACAGCTGCTCCTGTCCCCCGGGTCTGGAGCTGGTGGATGGGACGTCCTGCAGAGGTACACACACGAACACATTCTAGGATGCCACGGCCAACACAACCACAGGGACAGGTACAGTGCCTTCAGAAAGTATTCATGCCCCTTGACTTATTCCATTTTTTTGTGTTACAGCCTGAATTCACAATGGATTGCATACATTTTTTTCACCCATCTGCACACAATACCCCATAATGACAAAGTGAAAACATGTTTTTAGAAATGTTGGCAAATTTATTGATAATGAAGTACAGAAATCTTATTTACATAAGTATTCACACCCCTTTGTTATGACACTCCAAATTAAGCTCAGGTGCATCCAATTTCCTTTGATCATCCTTGGAATTTCACTACAACTTGATTGGAGTCCACCGGTGGCCAATTAAATTGTTTGGACATTATTTAGAAAGAAACATACCTGTCTATAAGGTCCCACAGTCGACAGTGCATGTCAGAGCAGAAACTATACCATGAACTCCAAGGAACTGTCCGTAGATCTCCGAGGTAGAATTGTGATGAGGCATATATCTGGGTAAGGGTATACAACAATTTCTAAAGTGTTTAAAGTTTCCAAGCGCACCGTGGTCTCCATCATTGGCAAATTAAATAAATATGGAACTACCAAGACTGCCTAGAGCTGGCCGTCCAAACTGAACAACTGGACAAGAAGGACCCTGGTCAGGGAGGTGACCAAGAACCCAATGACCACTCTGACAGAACTACAGAGTTCCATGAGATGGGAGAACCTGCCAGAAGGACAAGTCTCTACAGCACTTTACCAATCAGGGCTTTATGAGAGTGGCCAGACAGCATCAGGGACTGGGAGACTGGTAAGGATAGAGGGAACAATGAATGGAGCCAAATACAGACAAATCCTTGATGAGAACCTGCTTCAGAGTGCAAACGACCTTAGACTGGGGTGAAGATTTATGTTCCAACAGGACAATGAACCAAAGCATACAACCAAAGCAACGCTGGAATGGCTTCAGAACAAGAATGTGAAAGTCCTTGAGTGGCCCAACCAAAGCCCAGACTTGAATCCGTTTTGAAAATTGGTGGAAAGACTTGAAGATTGCTCTTCACCGCCGCTCCCCATCTAACTTAACAGAACTTGAGAAACTCTGCAAGGAAGAATGGGAGTAAAATCCCCAAATCCAGAAGTGCAACGCTGATAGACATACCCAAGACGACTCAAAGCTGTAATCACCCCCAAAGGTGCTTCTACAAAGTATTGACTCCGATGTATGAATACTTATGTAAATATGACATTTCTATATTTCATTTAATACATTTGCAAAAATGTCTAAACATGTTCTCACTGTCATAATGGGGTATTGTGTGTAGACGGATGAGATGTAACCATTTTGAATTCAGGCTGTAACAACAAAATGTGGAATAAGCCAGGGGGTATGAATACTTTCTGAAGGCACTGTAAGTACAATGAAAAGGCTCTTTATTGCTGATCTTAAATAGCATTAGTTGATTGGTTTTGTTTAAAACTAAGCACCCGGTTAAACATTTAAGTAGGCTAGGACTTAGGACTGCGGTATAGCCTGAATTTGACATTGAGCCCAAGGGAAAATCTAACAGCTGCCGAGTTACTTCACTCACACAGGGCATTGGTTTACGTTCGTTCAGCTCTACCCACGCAGGGTTGCCCACCGTACGTGGCTTCGTTGCGGGATGTGGCATCGGCGTTGAAACTATGTTCCCCAACAACTACGGTGGGGAACATACGTACACAGAGTGGCTCTGCTGATCAATGTAGAACTGCACTCACATACTCTGGAATAAACACTTTCCTTTAGATGGTGCTATTGTGAGCGTTGTACAAGTCCACTCTCTGTAGTTGAAAGCTGGATGGCAGGCTCTCCCTGCTGCGCCAGGCGTGTCCCCCCATGTCTGTAACATACAATTAGAGCATGTACTGACCTACAGCTTGGAATCACACACACTAGGCGAAAGCCCTTTACTTTAGTAGCGTTGTAATGTAGTCTTTTTCGCACAGGCGATCAGAGGAGAGAGACAGCGGTCGAGGTGCAGCGAGAAGTCAAAGTGGAGAGGTTCCAAGTCGAATGGCGCGTTGAAGGTAAGCGTCCATTTACTTTTGCCTCTAGTTCTGGGGCGTGTTTAGCAATTAGTTCGGGGAGGGAGGACGTGATAGGGATTGACAACAGCTGTCTCATGGTCAATATAGTCCATGCCAATCTGTAGAATCACAGCACAACCTGGGAAGCAAGTAAACAGTTCGTGCAATTCAATTTCACACGTGAGAATGGCAATCGTAAATAACACATCACACATGAGTGAAAGGGACTCATAAAATAGGGGATGCTAGCAAAATATGACATGCTGATAAGTAATATAATAAACAATACATTTTAGTCATTTAGCAGACGCTCTTATCCAGAGCGACTTACAGTAGTGAGTGCATACATTTTTTGTTTTTTGTACTGGCCCCCCGTGGGAATCGAACCCATAACCCTGGCGTTGCACACACCATGCTGGCATTGCAAACACCATGCTCTACCAACTGAGCCACAGGGAAGGACATGCTGATAATATAAAGTATTACTGAACAAAAATATAAATGCAACAATTTCAAAGATTTTACTGAGTTACAGTTCATAGAAGGAAATCAGTCATTTGAAATGTATTAGGCCCTAATCTATGGATTTCACATGACTGGGAATACAGATATGCTTCTGCTGGTCAGATACCTTAAAAAAAGGTAGGGGCGTGAATCTGAAAACCAGTTAGTATCTGGTGTGACCACCATTTGCCTCATGCAACATGACAGACACATCTCCTTCACATAGAGTTGATCAGGCTGTTGATTGTGGCCTGTGGAACGTTGCCCCCCTCCTCTTCATTGGCTGTGTGAAGTTGCTGGATGTTGGCGGGAACTGGAACATGCTGTCGTACTCGTCGATCCAAAGCATCCCAAACATGCTCAATGGGTGAATGTCTAGTGTGTATGTAGGCCATGAAAGATCTGGGACATTTTCAGTTTCAAGGAATTGTGTACAGATCCTTGCTACATGGGGCCGTGTATTATCATGCTGAAACATGAGGTGATAGCAGCGGATGAATGGGACTACAATGGGCCTCAGGATCTCGTCATTTCCATTGATAAAATGAAATTGTGTTCTGCCCATACCATAAGCCCACCTCCACCATGGGGCACTCTATTTACAACGTTGGCATCAGTAAACCACTCGCCCACATGACACCATACATGTGGTCTGCGGTTGTGAGTCCTGTTGGACGTACTGCCAAATTCTCTAAGATGACGTTGGTGGCAGCTTATGGTAGAGAAATGAACATAAAATTCTCTGGCAACATCTCTAGTGAACATTCCTGCAGTCAGCATGCCAATTGTACGCTCCTTCAAAACTTGAGGCATCTGTTGCATTGTGTTTGGTGATAAAACTGCACCTGTGTCATGATCATGCTGTTTAATCAGCTTCTTGATATGCCACACTTGTCAGGTAGATGGATTATCTTGGCAAAGGAGAAATGCTCACTAACAGGGATGTAAACACATTTGTGCACAAAATTTGAGATAAATAAGCTTGTTGTGCGTATGGTAAATGTAGGGGATCTTTTATTTCAGCTCATGAAACATGCGACCAACACTTTACATGTGGCGTTAATATTCAGCAAGAGTCAGTGTCATTTGTGACACACCCACCCTTTCTCTGGGGATGTCCTTAGTGTGTATCAGTCATTTGGATTTGGAGGAAATGGGACAGTTCAATCTCCTGTTCAGCTGTGGAGGAGTGTCGGTCTAGGGTGATCAGTGGAGAAGGGGACTGTCTGAACACAGATGGTTCCTACCTCTGCATCTGTCCCTATGGATGCACCACAGAGGGAAACGGCTGCCAAGGTGAGCGAGAACAAGCTATAATGCTAGGATTATAACTAACTACCAACTGGTTTGAATGCATTACCACAATTAGCACAAGCCACAAGTTCCTCCTGTCTGGGTAAGGACAGACAGTGCATGCAGAGGGCAGCTTGTCCTCCCTGACCCTGTCTCTCTGGGCTGACCCCTTTCCCCCTTGCTCTCCCCACAGCTCCAGCTCTGGGGTGCCTAGGTGTCCACTGGTTCCCCAGGCCAGTTAGGCAGCAGGGATCAAACCCAGCCATTTTTTCTAATAGGCTATTGCCAGACATCAACAGTCTGACTGCTCCTCCTCTTTCACCTCCAATTGACCAGGTTTGATGTCATTCCAGCCGCACCCATTGCCCTGGTCACACCAGAGAGAGAAATGCTGCTCCTGATTGTTGGCCAGAGCGCTAGCTAGACTTTCACTGGAACTTTCTGGAGCATTAGCTGTCAAAATACAGAGGAATGGAGCACTGGAAGAATCAATATGAAAGGAATGTAACTCCGGCTAAATGTCTGAGCTGCATATTATTGATTCTGGCCTGTTTTACTGCTGAGAGGTATCTAACATTAGCGTAACCTGAATGACAAATCATTGGGCAGTACACTGAGCATGTTATCGCTGTGAAGCAGGCAAGCATGGAGCAGGGCCACTCTCTGGGGGTGGAAGATCCTGGAGGGGGCTATAGTGGGTGAGGGGCCCATGGTGCGAGGGGACTGGACCTCTTCCAGGCCATACGTACCCGGCAGGCTAGCCAGCCCCTCCCCAGTGTCCTGTGATGATGGCTGGGCTTTCCCTTCAGTCCGCTGGGCTGTGGCCATGTACTGTAGTACCAGACATCATCCACAATAGTGAGCAAGGCAGGTCCAACCTGCACTCCCCTGCCCCTCTGCCACAGCAAATATTATCCTAGGCTGGGTATATTTTCAATGTCGTCTGCCATTGTGTGTGCAGTGCTGACACAATGAAAGCCAGGCCTCTCTGCCATGGGCCCTGCAGGGAGAGGAGAGGGGGGCGCATGGGAAGGAGGGGGGGTCAGGTGAGCCCGAGTGGTTGGCCTTCTGGTTGGATCACAGGTGGACTGGCTGGATGGCTTGCTGCTTACAGGGCTATGGGCGCTGGTACTGTCTGGAACATAACCATGGACAGTGGACTAACCTCAGTAAATCATAAAGATGAACTACTAATCACTAGTCAATCTAGTATAACCTGCCGTACAGCTCTGTTTTAGATAAATCATTGCTGTAAATGTTTTATCGAATCACATGGCTATTAAACCGGAACATAAATTGGGGTGCTGTCCCATGCTGTTTTCAGACTGTTTTGTTCCCTTTACCTCTACATGTGTTTACTGTCTACATTGAAAAATGTGTCTCATCAGCCCTTGCTTTTCTGCCTTGACCCCACTTATTAGGCTATTCAGTCCAAATACCTTGTAAGTTGTGTTGTAATGTGGCAATTACACCAATCTACATTTAATCAAGCATATAGCCATCATTTTATGCTTTTTACTCGTCGGAGGGAATGTTCCTAGACCAATAGCCAGGGTACATACTGTTTTCATATTTTCTGTTTGCCAGTACCATAAAGTGTTCCTAATGGACAATGTATCTTACGCTCTGACAAGCCCTTGATTGCAGACATGTATTATTTTCTTCATGTTAAGAGAGAATGAGATTCTCGGTGGCTGACTGATTCATAGTACACCAAAGAAGTACACCAAAATACGCCATGACTTTCATAAACAAAGAACACTTTCTTTCACACTTTCCTCTCTTCTTATCTCCATTTCTCTCTCTCTGTGTCTCTCTCTGTCTCTCTCGCTCTCTCTGTGTCTTTCTCTCTGTGTCTGTTTCTCTCTGTGTCTGTGTCTGTCTTTCTGTGTCTGTCTCTCTCTGACTTTGTCTTTCTCTCCCCCCTCTCCTGCTCCTCCTCTCTCCCTCCAGATGTTAATGAGTGCAGTAAGGATGGCGTGTGCTCCCATGGCCAGTGTCTCAACATAGATGGCTCCTACCTCTGCCTGTGTGCCGCTGGCTTCAAGTACTCTGCAGACACAGCTGACTGTGAGGGTAAGAACACTACCAACTTCATATCTCCCTCACTCTACCCACAATCCACTGCTTCTGCCCCAGCTGAAACACAGTGTTTTCACAAAATTTCAGAAGAGTTAATAGAACGTTCCAGTCCCTTTAGACCAGAGTCTGGAGGGAGAGAGGAGGAGCAGGAGAGGGGGGAGAGAAAGACAAAGTCAGAGAGAGACAGACACAGAAAGACAGACACAGACACAGAGAGAAAGACACAGAGAGAGTGTCTTTCTGTGTCTTTCTCTCTGTGTCTGTTTCTCTCTGTGTCTGTGTCTGTCTTTCTGTGTCTGTCTCTCTCTGACTTTGTCTTTCTCTCCCCCCTCTCCTGCTCCTCCTCTCTCCCTCCAGATGTTAATGAGTGCAGTAAGGATGGCGTGTGCTCCCATGGCCAGTGTCTCAACATAGATGGCTCCTACGTCTGCCTGTGTGAGGCTGGCTTCAAGTACTCTGCAGACACAGCTGACTGTGAGGGTAAGAACACTACCAACTCATATCTCCCTCACTCTACCCACAATCCACTGCTTCTGCCCCAGCTGAAACACAGTGTTTTCACAAAATTTCAGAAGAGTTAATAGAACGTTCCGGTCCCTTTAGACCAGAGTCCGCCCTGTGTGTGAAACGTTTTTGTAATGATTGATTATGTAGCTGTAGTCAATGCCGGGTCAATGGTGACATTCCCTCAGTGAGAGTCCAACTATGGCTCAGAGGCTTTCCTCTGGCTGTAGTCTTGCGTAAGGGAGATCCCTGTGGCTGGAGCTCTGCTTCCCATCTTCCCTTGGGGAGTATGAATTACCCCATTGTGGGATGGAGGTGTTTCTCCCTCTGGAACGTGTCCCTTTGCTTCTTCACAAGTTCTTCAGTTCCTGTGCAAATATTGTTCTTGGTCATGCCCAGTGTCTGCTGCTGAGCACTGAGGACAGCAGCACCACAGGCCTCCTGGCCGGGCCTACTCATGCTGGGGAAACATTGTACTGTGAGGAGTGGAGGGGGAATTGGATTGGTGATTGAGTGAGTGTGTGTGCATGTGTGTGTGCATGTATGACATAAGCACATGGATTTCTCAGGCCTCCTGGCCGGGCCTACTCATGGAGATCCATGGAGATCCATGCTGATGTGAAGGGTGGAGAATAGGAATGATGTGTGTATGACGTTAGTACATGTTTCTCTCCACAGATCAGAATGAGTGTAAGGAGTATGGTAGCTCGGTGTGTGGCACCTGGCTCTGTGAGAACACCATTGGCTCGTATCGCTGCTTCATGGGCTGCCAGCCTGGCCTGTATGGACAGGACAACCCAGACTGTGGTAAGTCAGTGGACCACAGGCCCTGTGCTTAGTCAACAGGCAATGTACTTACTTAGTGGACAGCTGAAGGCACTTGAATATCAGCCTTACTGCTCACTCACCTTGGGCAGTTGTCTGAAAGAAACGCTCTGCATTGTCTCGATGGCCCCCCAGCCCACCCCCATCCTACAGAGATACCAATATCAGCCTGGCACGCACACACAAAGAGGCTCATGTGGATCAAACGCTGTCAGGTGCACTCAGCCTTCCTGGTCAGGGGAGCAGAGTGAGAGGAAATGGGCCCTGAAATTGGGCCACTTGATAATAGGGCCAGGTCTCATCCTCCAGACAATGGGGCTAATGGAGGTTTTTTGGCAAGGGCGATGGGTGTAACCTGATCGCCGCTGTTCTCCTCTCTAAGTGGGGCAGGGCTGTCATCTGATGGGACATACAGTGCGCCCCACCCCTCCCAGCCAGCCCTTGCCCTCCTCAGGCCACTGCGACTGAGACACCCGGTCGGGTGGTCACCTGGTCTGGCCTGGGAGGGGTGGAGACAACCAACATCTGGGTCTAACATCTGTCCAACAACAACAAAACAGCCCTGTCTCCATGACAGCTGAAAACAAGCCCGCCTATGTGTTTACTGGCAAAGACAGACCATCAGTCTGTGTATGTGTGTGTCCATGAGAGATGAACATAATTTTACTATATTCAGAAGAGTGTTTGATTAGTGCTGGAGCACGCCTGTTTTCGAAGCAGTTTGTATCGGCGGTGGCTGACGCTGTTGTTCCCCTCTGCTGGTAAACTTCTCAGTTACCGTAAAACATGGATCAAGTCGGTTTTAGAAGAGGCATAGCTGACATTGAACAAAAACATACAGGCCAAGTATTTGCTCTTATCAAAATGGCTTCCAAACAGGCAGGGCCAGGACTGAAGGGAAGAGTGTGATAGCATGATCTACTGGAATGATCTAGTGAACCCCGGATGGGGCGGACTGAGAGAGAGGGTGTTGAGATGCAGTGAGCATTGAGCACCATGTTATATTCTATCGCCATGACTCTTTATTTGACTCACAGTGGAGAGCGGAGCGGCAGCACACCCGGGCCGATGACAGAGCCTGGCTTGGTGTGGCCCTCTCCCCTCGGAGGACTATGATGTTGTGTGGCTGGATCCCATCATGGAGGGGCCTGTTGTGACAGGTGGCCAGATCCAAAACAGCTGCTCACAGCCTCCTCACCTCTGTTTTACCATTTAGCGTCAACATGGCCCGTCCTCTGCTCGCAGAGGCTCAATTCAATATAGTCTGAATAAGTTCTGTGATGTAAATAAGTGCAGATGGTAATTGCATTAGGGCCCCACCGCTTCTGCTCCGTTGGGTAGCCATGTTGTTGTGTAACTGTCTCCTCTTACTTATCTAACCACCAATAAGGTTTTTCCACAGCAGCTTGACCATTGCGATCACACATTGTGGATCATGATCCACCACACTGTTTAGGTTGAGCCTGTTAAAACTCAACAGTCCAAGTCATAATACCCCAGAGCATTGTAACAGCTCCATCCTCTCTGGTCCAGTGATGCAGCCAGCCGTGGCCATCTCTGACCCACTCTCTCTTCACCTCTGTTCTGATGCCAGCCTCCCTCCTCTCTTCCAGGCTACCCAGCATCTCCCTGGGACATACATACAGTACATACATACAGTACATCCCCACAGACATTGACCACAGAGCTTCTCCTCCCCTCCAGTCACTGGCCTCAACTCCCTCAGCCTGGGCTGTGGAATCTGAGGACCAAGCCCTCTCGCCTCTCTCTCGCCTCTCCATAGCTCAGCATCTTGCACAAAGGCCACTTGTTCCAAGGCATTATGGGAGGTTATGGGAGATGCTGCCGTCACCCCAATAAAACGTCCGGAGAGGGAGCTCAATTACTCTTAGACGTTTTTGTCTGCTTGTAAAAATCATCCAATATTTAAGAAGGCCATACGCTGTAATTTGCCATTTCTCAGAGGGGCGTTGATTTATTTTTACTCCCGGGCCTCCGATGGGGCGGCGGTTGTCTTTGGCTCTGCTCACCACACTCAATTTGTGGACATAAAACAAAATGGGAAAACAGACGTTCTCCTCAGCAGAGCTTCAGCTGCAACTACGCTCTACCTCCATCCATTGGAGTTGTTCACTCAGCCCTGCTATGACAGCCTACTGTATAGAGTGACGACGGTAACGTGTTACGTAATCAGATTACTTTTATATGTAGTAAAGTTACGCGGTACTTTTCCAAATTGGGTAATACTATTACAGTTACTTTGTCAAACAATGTTTGCGTTCCTTTCTGAATTATATCTCTACCGGGTGCGTTTCCATGATCCGATCTTGACTTGTTTCCTCATTTACTTCTCGAGTAAGCAGAGAAAGGCTGTTTAGAGAAAGGTCATGACTACGGCTGTTATGGTGACCGTATTACCGCCACACCAGCGGTCACGAGTCATGACCGCAGTCAAATTCCATGTGAGCATTTAGTCATGGTAATTAGGCTTCTCCAAGCTCTGATGCTGCTGATGGTCATTAGTAGCCTATCAAACTTGCTAACTGCTTGGTACTCAGCACTCTACTGTCCATCTAATCACTCTGACATCAATGCAAATGTTAAATCTGAACACTTCATGGGAGCCCTTCAGCTCATGTTGCACAAAATGTTTATAGGCTGTGCAAATTGTGTAAGAGAACATAGTTTTGATGGCCTCTATTAAAAAGAGGAGGATCCCATCAGCTTTCTATAGGCTAGGCCTACTATATTTATTTATCAACTTTCCTAATATTAAACACATTGCTTTGCTTTACAACAGGAGTATAGCCTACCTAGCTGGCATGAATATGAACCATGGGAAAGTGTCTTCCATTTAAGTGCATAGATTACATATTTTTTTCCCCCTGTTCCGAGACAGGTGCATGATAATGGTCCATTCTAAATCAAAACAAATTTCACACATATATTATTTAGTATATGTAAAGACAAGATTAAATTAAGAATAGTCTGATGGGTGACAATATTAGCCTATAGTGTGTGAAGTAAGGCAAGATAATAATATGCCCAGTGTGTGAAGTAAGGCAAGATAATAATATGCCCAGTGTGTGAAGTAAGGCAAGATAATAATATGCCCAGTGTGTGAAGTAAGGCAAGAAACAGGCCATGCTTTTTTTTGTGCGACTTTTTCAAATCATAGTCACACACCTCATGTAGCCTAGCCCATAGGTCTATATGTTTTGATATGGTTTGTATCACAACTAAAGTGGCCAAATAACTGAGGATCCCATCAGCTTTCTATAGGCTAGGCCTACTATATTTATTTCTCAACTTTCCTAAAATTAAGCACATTAATCCACTTTATAACCGCTGTAGAGCCTAACTGGCATACATAGGCGGCGCGCAAGTTTCAAGTTTGGGGAAGATCATTTTCACCATAAAAATGCACCTTTATAATAAAGTATTACATGCATAATCGCATTTGTGGTCACTTTTGAGAATGGTGTTTTTCTGCTAATTGATTACATTTGGAACATTCGTGCCTATAGCCTACTGCCGCATGCACATTGCTGCGCTTATAATGTAAAGAAATAGCCTAATAGTTTATCAACATCTGTTGTATCAGCTTCATTGCTTTTAAAAGTTTTTTTGATGCAAGTGGTTGTATTATTTGGGATTTATTGCATCCCACAACTTGTACTATGCGGGATAGTAGATTCACATAGGCTAGTGCTTTTGCTGTTCGTTAGGCCTACTCATCTTGTTGGCTGACGAACAGTTCTGGACAGTTCTTATAACATCAATATGCGCCTTGGAATTCGATAAGAGGGACGCGCGCAGTTGCGTCCCCGATGTGTCTGTCTTCACTTGTAGCCTACTTCGGAGCTGAGATGTCATGCTATGTTGTCGTCTTAGGTCTCTCTTTATGTAGTGTTGTCTCTCTTGTCATGATGTGTGTTTTGTCCTATATTTTTATTTATTTTTATTTTCAATCCCAACCCCATCCCCGCAGGAGGCCTTTTGCCTTTTGGTAGGCCATCAATGTAAATAAGAATTTGTTCTTAACTGACTGCCCTAGTTAAAAAACAAAATAAAATGAAGAACCCGATCAGAATTGAGATATCTAAGAGATTCATGTGGCCACACAAGGGGGATGTCGCAGGGATGACGCTGGAGAGGCGAAGCAGGTATGGGGAGTCAAACATTTAATATGGAACGAGACAGGAACAGCGTCAGCACACGGGTAACACAGACAAATAACAATAAATGCAGCAGCGGGGAACAGAGCTGGGGAACTGACAAATATAGGGGAGGTAATAAACATGTTATGGTGAGTCCAATATCGCTGATGCGCTTGACGAGGGAAGGCAGGTGTGCGTAATTGATGGCAGGAGTGCGTGATGCAGGGCAGCCTGGCACTCGGAAGAGCGGGAGCAGGCGTGACGGGATGCCGCCGGGAAATTCGAGGCCTGGTGAGAATATGATCAAGTGCTTGTCAAATTGTGAATGAGAGACTGATTAAGTGTGTGCAGCCTGCACAAAAAACTAAGCAGAGCTCATGCGTTTAGAGTCGCATCATTGAGCCTTAGAATGTATAAAAAATCTAAACATATAGCCCAACGTTTGTATCACAACTAAAGTTGCATAAATAACTCTAAATTAATTATATAGGAGGACCTGTTTCTTTGTTAACCGTTAACACAAAATAGCCGCATGTGCTCACTCCCTCTGAAATCATTTGGAGAAAATATCCTTTCTATTTTATTCAGCTATGTTCAATTGTATTCTTCATACTATAAAATAATGCCATGTAATTCTAAGCAAATCTTTTCTGCTAAATGAACTAGTGTAGCCCACAGCCATATGGCATAGCCAGATCAGGGCCTAACATAAGGACAATTCAGAGTATGCTATTCTGTTCTTCTGAAATAGACTTATCATGTTTCTTTAGACCTGTCTAAAATGAATAATGGATGTATTGTGATGGTGTAGGCTATAATAAATTGATTTATTAGACTTTTTCAAATGTAGATGTTCCAAAGGTCCGCATCAGTGGCTTGTAGGCTATGCGTGGAAGCCAGGAGATGCTAAACATGTTTATGTTAATTAAGGGTAAATTATCGTGAGACCGGCAGGTATTTGCTTGACAATCACCGGCTGACAAAATGTAATGACCACCACAGCCCTAGTCATGACAGCTGCTATCCATAGAAATGTATAGAGGGCACACCTCTGATCATTGCCATTGATCACTTCGGTGATAGCAAAGCCCATAGAGGGCTTTCACTTCTAGTGGCAAGTGTGCCCTCTATACAACTCTATGGGTCCATGTACTTGCAATCTATAACCAGAACTGGCGGCTCGAGAAAGATTTTGAATGAAAAGATAGGAAATCTGTACAGATGTTTGGCTTAAAGTATATATGGCTAATTAAGCAGCCAATAGATATAGCGTAGCACTTGTAGACTTCCACAGGAAAGCCGTGCAACAGACGAAAGTGGAAACTAGTGATCAAACATGAGTAAGTAACCTTTTTTTGGTAGAGCGCACGCGGCTTACCTTGCTCCCTCCGACAGTCAAACAGTGAGATTTTTTAATGAAAGTAACCCAAAGTAATATAACTGGTAATATAACATGTAACTTTCCACACAGAATAATATTGTAAAGTAACGTGTTACTTTTGTTAAATGTAACGAGTAATATCTATCTCAACTAATCTCAACACTGGTGAGTACTGTATGAGAAACGCAGTGTGTGATTGTCAATGTGTTGGAAAAGAAACCTGCATCTCATTTTGATCCTTTCTTTCCAGCTGCAGTTCGGCATTGTGGCTATCAATTTTGTGTGGCTACGGCTTGTCTTTAATAAGGCATACAGGGCTGGAAATGGTTTGTGGTCACACTGTCTTCTACCTCCCACGCTGACTAATGTATGGAAAAATGACGGGTTTCAAAAGACATTTAGCACGCTGTGGTCACTGTGGTCTAGATGTAGGGCAATGTCAGGGAATGTAGGGCGATTTTGGGCAATGGGCATGCATACACAGTTTATAAAACAGGGTTTAACCTTGGAGGTGACCCAGGTCGGGCGGGGTTGGGAATGAAACGACAGATGAAACAGGGAAAATAAATATCCCTCCTCATCCCCGACCAATCCTACGCATCAAATAACCCTGGCCTGCATATGGGTCCAATCAGGCCAGGGTTTAACCAGGGAACCAGGAATAGGGGAGACGTGTGAAGGGTGAGCCAGCAGTCAGCTAGCCTCACAGGCCCACCATGTGCTCCACATTACAACATGGCACAGAGACCCCCACTTAACCTGCTCACCTGATCCAGCCTGCACCATTACCAAGCCAGGGTGGATCCACACTCAGGAAGGGGCACCTGGGTCAGACCATTAGGAAGGGGGGGGTGTAATGGAGAAGATGACCCCAGATAGCCTGTATTGTTAGAGTATGCATTTCCCACAGGCCATTTAGCCTCAGGTATTTTATTAACATGCTCACTCTCTGGCTGGACAGTCAGTCTTAATTAAAGAGCTTAGTAAGTCTGTTAGTCCAAGGGTTTCGAAGGATCCGAGTCAAAGACATGGCCATGGAAAGACTATTAAAGAAATTTGGCCCAGACATTCCCCTTGGTCCTCGAGATGATGATTTGATAGCATCATGCACGCCACTACATGTAAAAATGGGAACATTGTTTCCATGTTTCAGATGGATGAAAACCTTGAGGCAGACACTGATTATTTAATGTAGCAGCTGAGAGCTTAGATGACCTTCCTGAGAGACCTCCCAGCTGGCTGCATTACTTACGCTGACCATCCAAAACTCCACTTAAGATTTTCACATATGCCAAAATGTTCTTCAGTGTTACAGTATACACCTCATCTTACTACAAGTCTGTAGCAAGGCCTCATAGTCCAAAAGTTAACATTTGAATGGGGAAACGGCTACATATTTTTGATAATTGCCCCCTCTAATATGTTTGTAAACACAAAGTTTGGATTTTGGTGGCACTTATTTATGTCCCAATGTCAACTTTTGTCTTCATGTCAGTCATT
The DNA here is from genome assembly GCF_901001165.1 of Salmo trutta. Taxonomy (NCBI): domain Eukaryota; kingdom Metazoa; phylum Chordata; class Actinopteri; order Salmoniformes; family Salmonidae; genus Salmo; species Salmo trutta. The sequence goes on from NC_042989.1 coordinate 20,791,888, forward strand.
TGGCTGACATCACTGACATCACCATCTTCTGGATGGCTTTGTCTCTCCCTGCCCCCTGGACAGTGGGTCAGGCCTCCCAGAATGCACTCCTCGGTAATGTAATAGTACAGCAGGGCCCAAGCCAAGCCCTCTCCGTCCCTGCTGAATAAATTGCTTAATGCAGTCTTTCTGGCTGACTCTCCTCATTCCTCGAATGATGCAGCATTTACGAGAGCTAGGAGACAGAATAAAAATCTGATAGACAATATGTGAATGTCATTTATTTTTTTCCTCTACAAATCTGCTGACTTATGTATCCACTGTATTTTCATTTGCTCCCAACTGATGCGTTAGCATGTTTAATAAGACACACTGGGCTACTAGATGCCCTGAAGGTGATGTATACTTTACTACCTACTGTACCTGGCATTATGTCATGCCCATAACGTTGTGACATATAGCGAAAAGAATACAGTACCAGATACTTCTCCATTTCCCCACTACTGTAAATGCCCTGTAAACCATTAGCTTTTGCTGAGTCAGGCGTTTTGATTCTAATTAGAAAATAACACACACAGCATGGGGTCTCTAACAAAGGAGATGTTGGCAAACTTCCCTCAAATTCCTCAACAAAGGTGCCCTTCCAAAAAAAAAATTATTTTTTTATGAATGTGGCTTTTGTGTGCATTTTACCTTTGTGTGATCTCTAGGGCAGGGTTTCCCAAACCCGGTGCCGGGGCCCCCCCTGGGTGCACATTTTGGTTTTTGCCCTATCACTCCACAGCTGACTCAAATAATCAATGCTTGATGATGAGATGGTTATTTGAATCAGCTGTGTAGTGCTGGGGGGGTGGTGAACATGTGATAACACAGAAAAGTGTTGTAGGAACATAATAATGGTTGTGTGTCACATAACCTGGTGACTTGGAACGTGGCCAGTGCACAAGCAGGTTAACGTTGACCAGTGATCAAACCATATGTTTTTTTTTTAAACAATTATAATCAGTCTGGCCTCTCTAAGAGTATCTGTCTTTGGCCTCTGCACGGTGCAATGTACGCCAAGAAATACGAAATGATGTATGTGAGAAATTGCTAACAAATGTTCCCTTAAAACAGAGGGTGGTTGGGAATCAGAGCTGTTAGCACTAGTGTTATATGGTCCAGTGGTAAGGTCCTTGCGTTCCTCTGCTCACACGTTCAATGTACACATAACAAGGTCTTTCCCCTGGCTTCATTAAACATGCTTTATGATATATGGCTGTGCATGCGAGCAGCTGCACACAGTTGCCAGGTCTGGTCCTCTCCATCCTTTTGCACGCAGAAAATATTCTGAATGAGTCCAGATCAGCTCCCCTGTTTAGATTTCTTGCATGAGACACATTTTTGGAATTACAAAAGTAAGATGTCAAATTAAAAAAGAGGGAAAATTTAGGGACCCATACGGGCCTGTCAGAGTTGTTGCACGAAATGTGCATTCATTCAACTCTTGGTTACCCGTAGCCGTTTTGACAAAATGTCTCTGAAGTAGCTTATGTGGATGTACAGGCCCCTCCATGTCTGTAAACCAGTCCCATGTTGTTACATAATCCAAGACCTCACTGGGCCAGAAAGTAAGCAACAGGTCACTTCTCACTCCATAGACCCCAGCAGAGGAACCCTTAGATCCTAAAGGCTTCCAGATGCTGGCTCTACTTTAACACAATGTACCCATGTTGAGAGGCAGCCCTTACAGACATTTCACTGGGCTCATTGATAGCCATCGGAGTCAGCAGAATGGATTCAATCAATTGATCTGTGTCCCCCACAAAGCTGTAAACTATCCCATTCTCCCCCTGTATTCATTTGACATGTTATGATGATGGTGATTGCTATTGCAAGTTGTAGCGGTAGTAGTGTTTATTTTAGTATTGCAACACACTCTCATTAGCAACCCAGTCATGTGAAATGGTACAGTTATATACATGTAGCAGAGAAACATTGGAATGTGTTATTTTATGCTCACCTTTGGGTGCCCTCTTGTTTAGATATCGATGAGTGTGTGAATGAGAACATCTGTGGGGACCATGGCTTCTGTGAGAACACAGACGGCTCCTACCGTTGTCAGTGTGACCGGGGTTACACAAACCCCCCTGGTGAGGCCGGGGCCCATGGATGTGTAGGTAAGTAGCTGTTAAATGGTACAATCCACTGGTTAGCATGGTCAGTTACTGTATACAGTACCAATGTGCAGTATGTACTGTATTCAATGTACATGGTGGTGTGTGTGTGTGTGTGTGTGTGTGTGTGTGTGTGTGTGTGTGTGTGTGTGTGTGTGTGTGTGTGTGTGTGTGTGTGTGTGTGTTTGTACGCACACTTGTGTCTGTGTGTACATGCTTTGGATCCGTGTGTGAACCTCGGTGTGACTTTAACCCCCCACTCCCGTTCCGTGGAGACGTGAACGAGTGTGAGATGAGTGCAGCGCTGTGTGGAGAGGCCCTGTGTGAGAACGTGGACGGCAGCTTCCTGTGCATCTGCCCCAGCGACAATGAGGAATTTGATCCCATCACCAGCCAGTGCCGCCCACAGGGTAACAACACACACAGGGACTTATGGGACTTAAGGGTTCGTCCTATCGCTGGGGGATTGAATTTTCACTGTCTTCACATCTGGGGAATAAATTGCAGGAAAGAACAAATTGCAGAAAAACGAATCCAGCTATCCTTTACAGAATTGATTTGCTGTGCTCAGAGAACAACTCACTCCAAATTCTCCCTCATGGTCAAATCTCCCCCAGTCAAATTCCCCCGAAGACAAACAAGGATAAGGTATAGCTATTGGCAAAACTACCATGGAAAGATCTCTCTCAGAAACACTAACAGTGTTCACTGTAAACAAATTACTGAAATAAAGGTCAAGCTTACCTTGAGTCTGTGGCATTGGCTTGTCTTTAGCTTGACATGGGTATGTATACACAGACGGGACATATTTACATTAATAAGCACAATGTTCTCGGCGGGGATGTTTTTGTTCTCGTTCAGTATTAAACCCCAAGTATGCCTTGTGTACTTTGACCACATTTTACTTTTCGCTTTTGACGTGTGCTAATCAATCATGCCAGAATGAATGGTGTGTTGACTCCCATGCCAGTGTTTCCATTTGGCAATGCCCACTGCTTAACTGTGAATGCCTGAGACCATGTCTGTGGATAAATGAGTAGCTGAAGGTACTCCAGCCTACTGCCTGCCTGCCATACTGTAAGACATGGTTCTCTTGACCAGGGGAAATAGTGGCACTCATTAATACTGTTAGACATCGGGCCAATTAGACTGACTGATTCTCACTGATATCATGATGACAATAAATATGATATCTAGTGGTAATAGATGTCGTCTTTACTGTAGTTATTCAACTAGATTCACAATTTATTCTGCAAATCCTCTCCAATTATTCCCCTCTGCATCTATTTATCTTCATGAGTGGTCTGATTGTCCCATAGGTGCTACAGATGAAGATGCTCGTCCTCAGGCAGCCTCACCCACGGAGGAGCAGAGGAAGGAGTGTTACTACAACCTGAACGATGCTAACTTCTGTGACAACGTGCTGTCTCGCAACACCACCAAGCAGGAGTGCTGCTGCACGGTGGGGTCCGGCTGGGGGGACGACTGTGAGATCCACCCCTGCCCTGTCCCAGGGAGAGGTAGGCTTACTACAGTACGATTTGGGACTGAGTGACACTCCCAAGAGGGATCATATCGCCATTTAGGAGACAGATTCAGATACAACTTTTCACATACTGTATGCTTACTCCTTCTCGATACACTATGTATGATGCAGTGTTACAGTATGTTTGTCCATTTATTCTTGTTTGTTTCTTCAGAGGAGTATAACCAGTTGTGTCCACACGGTAGTGGTCTTCTGCCCCAAGCGGTTTCCTCCCACAGCCTGGAACAGCAGAGTTTCAAAGGTACTTTACTCCCATGTTGCCTCCTCAAGCCACTAGCTTCTGTTTACAGTTGGTATACCTGAGGTTTCACAGTTTTTCCTTCTCCCATAACTTTGTACCAACACAACGAAAATTGCAGTTTCAGCTCCCCTTTTATTTCCACCCATGGCAGCTGTTAAAAACATCCGGCATAATTTCCCACCTCATTTATGGTTCTCTTTCAAGCTAGCCCTTTACACCGTGACGGGATACCTGCATACCCAGCTAATTAAGCACAAGTGTTGCACCCACAGCATGTTCTTATAGAGAAGGCTGTCACAAGCAAGGTGCCATGCTCATTTTACAGTAGTGGTCAGGATTTCAGTGGTGTAGCTAGTTACAGCATATGCATACATTTTTGTGAGATTCGAAAGACATTCACCTTGGCCTACACAAAGGCAGATTCTAGAGGTGAAATAGGAAAGAAAATGTGATTTTGTGTATAGTAGTATGTGAATTTATTTTAACAGGTATTGATTCTTCACCCCTCTTTCCCTCCCTCTTGTTCTCTCTCTCTCTCTGTGTTTGTCCGTCTCGCCTCTCTCTCTCACCAGATGTGGATGAGTGTAAGATGTTTGGGCCAGATATCTGTAAGAATGGCCGTTGTTCTAACATCTTCTCCTCGTACTCCTGCCTCTGCCGTACAGGCTTCTACTACGACAACATCCGGCTGGAGTGTGTGGGTAAGGGCCCCTCGCTGTCTCTCTGCTTTTCCCTGTTCCACCAAACCTGCTCCAAATCTCAACTTTTAGACCCAGTTGTTGATGTGTGTTTATGTGTGTGTTCCAGATTATGACGAGTGCCTGACAGAGAAGGCGTGTGTCGGTGGGGTGTGTGTGAATACCCCTGGCTCTTTCAACTGCTTCTGCACTCCTCCTCTGGTCCTGGACCCCACCTGCCGCCACTGCATCAGCGTCAACACCACCGAGGGTGCGATTCAGACACACACTCTCTCACACACACACACACACACACACACACACTCACACAGCAGCAGCACACTTTTCCAGATAAACTACATCCTCCATCTCAGTTTATCCAGATGAAATGGTTACCAGCTAGATTATTGATTCATCTGTTCAACATTGACAACATAAAGTTTGTAAAACATCCTCCAACTCCATCCTTTCCTCTTTTGTAAATCACTCTCTTCCCTCCTTCCTTCCTTCCCTCTCTCATCTCTCCTCCATCCCCTGCCCCACAGAGATTGATGAGCCTGATGAGGCCATACATCTGGACATCTGCTGGCGGGACATGGTAGAATTGTATGTGTGTATCCAGCCCCTCATCGGAAGGAGTACCACCTACACAGAGTGCTGCTGTCTCTACGGAGTGGCCTGGAGTGAACAATGTGCCTTCTGCCCCAGTAGGGACTCTGGTAAATAACAAATGGCAGATGTAGTTGTCATTCATAGTTATTATGTAGCTGAAATCATTTGTGTGACCTGTGATGGCTTGTAACGGTCTAAATGCAACACTGACATGTGCGTGTGTGTGTGTGTGTGTGTGTGTGTGTTGGATCAGATGACTACGCATTACTTTGTAACCTGCCTAGGAGAAGGGGCTCTGACAGTCTACGAGAGAGGCCAGGCAATGAGTACGGCCCTGGTGTCGAGGGTCCTGAAGGGCCCTATGTCCCCCCCTACTGGGACAACTATGGAGGAGGGCCCATCTCTGGGCCTGGGGGTACCTACTACAACCCAGAGGACACCCAGGGCATCCCCCTGTTTACAGACAATACCAACGACTATGGCTCACGAGTGAGAGACAGAGAACCGTCGCTACGCGTCCCCATCCACCGGCCAAGAGAGTTCCAGCCTCACCCTGTAGACTCTAACAATGGTAACCTCATTAGAAATATAGATACTTTTTAAAGACACATTTATTCATATTATTGCTAATGCATGGTGAAATGCTACCTCTGTAGGGACTCCTAATTATTTCATATTCTATTTGCAATCAGACCACTATGATGGCTTTGAAGGCCTGCGAGCAGAAGAGTGTGGTATCCTGAACGGCTGTGAGAATGGCCGGTGTGTGCGCGTGAGGGAAGGTTACACCTGTGACTGCTTTGATGGATACGAGCTTGACCTCACCAAAATGGCCTGCATCGGTAGGTTCCTCTCCCAGTGCCTCATAATGAACCACCCACATTCAGACTCAGATTCTCCTCTGTTTGTGTTTCAAGTAAATATATCATTGCTTTTTGGAATTCCTAGAAACAAATTATTGAATGATCTGTTCCATTTTCCCACTTTTGAAAATGATGTATGTTGTGGGGCTAAGATCAAACCCTGCTTTAGAATGAAGAAGCCTCCCCGAGGTTTATGCCTTTTGGAGAAGGGTCTCTCTTGATGAGGTAACTCACCATGCAATATCATGCAGCCCAATGAAAGACTCTCACATTTACAATCTTGCTTTGGTTATTTTTAATGGGAAACTGATCAAAGTACTCTGAGTGGTTTGTTCTTTACCCTCCTGACTGAATATATAGACACACCCTGCCAACAGGCCGAGAGGCCTTGAATCGCAGCCACATCGTGTAATACATGGATATTACACATTTTAAATGTGTCGTGTTTGTTTAATTTGAAAGTGAACCCCCTCTCTCATAATGATGTGCTGAGATTACTGAATGGACCAGGACTCTATCCCCATAGAGGATCAACAGCCGCAAGGCCAACACAGGGCGAATGGAGTGGATTCCCACTCCGTGGTTCTAATTTGTGAAAACACTTGTGGGAGCGAAGCTTTCCTTTCCAAGTGTCATGTTATAAATACCACCAACATTTCCCACACAGAAATGAGGTAAACAGAGAGAGGAGGTTTGAGTTTGACTGCAGAGAAATGACACCAAACCTCCCATGCCAGATTAGGAAATAGAAACCACTTGAAGGCCAACAATGTAATGGCATTTTAGTGTAAGCAAAAACATCTGACTTGTCAGATGTACTGTATGTATGGCCAGAGAAGAGTTCATGTCTTATCAAACCCAAACACGCAATACGACGCCATGCTTGATTTGTGTAAATGATTACTGTAAAGATGTGCTGCTGCCTTTCAGATAAAACTGCATAACATATATACAGAGAGGGGGGGCAGAAAGAGAGAGAGATGGGTGTGTGACAGAGTTGGAATGAGTGAACAGGGATATTGTTAATGTGGGAAGAGAGAACAAAAGTGCTACGTATCAATGTAGTTTTCATAAGTACTGAGAGTCGGGCATCCCTCTAGGCCCCTCTGTCGCCAGAGAACTGCTGTATGTTACTGTGGCCCCATCCTACCACCCACACTGACCAGGCCACTCCGCTGGACTATTGACACAGGACATGTGGTGGGAACAGCTGCAGTTGCAGTGAAATTGGTCTACTCTCTTAACACTGCCTGTCTCCTTTTCCTGCAGACATAAACGAGTGTGAGGACATCAGTGATAAAGTGGCGCTGTGTAAGAACGGGGCCTGTACCAACACTGAAGGGTCGTACAAGTGCACCTGCCTGCCCGGCTTCCAGGCCTCCGCCAAGCCCCATGAATGTATCCCAGAGGTCCCATTGTCTGGCCTCAGAGAGAGTGGCTGGAAACTGAGAGTGTAACTGTTGGGAGGTTCTACTCTCCTCCCTCCACCACCCCTCATCACCGCCCTCTCACGGGGCCTGGCACTAAACCTCCAAGAACGCTGAAACGTCCACGCTTATCCCCTAAACACACACACCGACACACATACAATTCTCTCATTGGATTTTTCATATTTTCTTTTTCACCACACACATACTCATTCACATTTCCACAGGGGACCAGAAGCTATGCAGTGAATGTATTCCATGGGATATTCTATTTCTTAAGATTTGCATTTTGCCTTAAAGGGATTTTATGAGGACTGACCTTTTTATTCAGTGACCCCAGACAGTTTGCTATGCATACATACATATTTTATGCATTGTTTTTCTCCTCCATTTATCTTTTGGGTTAATTATTTATTTAATGTACATGACAAGGCTCTGCAAAGTTACAATGAAAACCATTTCAGAGAGCATATATGATTTATATTGTCTTATTTGTCAGACCAATAGACTTTACTAATGATGAGGGGAAACTGTGTGAATTGTTTTTGAAGTTGGATAACTAAACCTGGAGGAATCTGATTGCATGCCACATGTTATTCATATTGTAACATAATAATCACATTGCTATACAGGGAGTCACTTTGAAACCACTTTTTACTTGTATTTGGGATGCTTTTGTGGTCAGCGAGGCCTAGAAAAAGAACCACTCCTTCCACTGGTCTTCTGTGTTTCTCTGGGTCTTGAAAAACCACTTGGACTTGCATAACAGTCCTTAGTCCTCATCCTCCAAGCTAAAAAGGTTCCAATGGTGGCAAGGTAGTCTCAAGAGCAACAACTGGGATCAAACAAGGTCCAGCTCATCTTCATAGGCTGTTACGATGTTGCTTCAATCTGTCACCAGTACAAAAGTATACTGAAGAAAAAGAGGGCATTGAGTATGGAGCATTGTAAGACAGCATTGAGTACGGGCTTGGAAAGGCTGTAAATGTATATGATGGTCTATGATAGATATGTAATATGTTTGTATAGGGTCCACTAGCACTCTCCCACTAGTCAGAGTAGAAGACACGTACAATATCCCGTGGCAAATTTTCCTTACATTCAACCACACATTCACAATTGACTTCAGATCCCATGTAAGAACATTCCCATTGATGCATCTCTGAATGTGAGTAAAGGTTTTGTTGAAAAGGTTTGGGATATTTTGTACAGATCTAGTACTATGTATTAATTTTTTGTTACTTTCTAATAATGCATATAGTGCAACCAATATTTTTGTTTGACAAAAAAAAAATCCAGCATTACAGCTTAGCAATATGTAGATTTATATATTTCTGTTAAAATGTTTTTAAACATATCTTTATGGATGAGAAAAGTGGTTTACACTGTAGCAGATAAAGTGTATGTATCCTGCCCTGTGGAGCAGACACTGAAATGTAATTTTAGGGGAATGGCAGCACTGTTTTAAACACAATGTGGTGCCATTGATCCTACAAGTACAATACAAAGACACATGCCTTTTAAAATACAACCATTATCTGTTGTGCCATTAAAACTAAACCTTTTTTGCCTTTCAAATAATCTTACTGGGATCAGCATGTCATTCTAGTGACGTTTTTCAATACATTTTGTGATCACATTCAGCATTTCCAATTAAAAATAAACATTGTCCTTTGCATTCAAGTCACTAGAAACACATGATTGCTGATTGGTCATGTTCTCAAACTTTCCATTCAGAGAGATCTTGCCAGAACCTATCTTATACATATTTGGAGGATGCCTTCTTTCAATGACTGATGCCCTTGGCCTGTATTCAAAGAGCTGTTTACGGTCTGTACTCTATCTATACCGTATGATTCATTCCTCCACAAGTCTTACATTGATGTTATACAAATTGTGAACATGTATTTGATATTACTTAAGGCTTTGTAAACCACAAGTTGTGGTGTAGGCTGTGGTCTATGAAAATATCATGTTCATTCCTTTTGTTTACCTCTAAACTATAGTTACTATCAGTCATCAAAATAAAATGTGAAAATATCTACATTTCTCTCCCTTATCTGTGGAATATGCTACACACATTACACAATAATATACTTCATTACAATAATATTTCTAAACCGTATGTTTATAATGCAAATATACTGTACTTTCAGCTCAAATTGAGAATGTTATGCGTTGTGAGCATCCGTTGACAGTGTGAGCCTGTGATTTCTTGTGCTCTGACGCCACCCAGTGGCCTTCTGGTACAGCTCAACCACGGCCAGTGCGAAACAGATCCGTGGGACGTCCCTACCCTAAACCCTAACCTTAACTGCTACCCTTACCTTAACTAGATCCATAACCATTACCTACCCCTGACCAATTTAAATGTCAACTTCAATGGGATAGGGACGTCTCAAGGACCGCTCAACCACAGCGTTTGGAAGGCTTTTCCCACGGTTATGAAGCTAGTACTGCATTTCAGTCGGATACTGGGAAATTGTCCATATCGGTAGATCCTATTCTTTCCGTGAAGGACGGAAAAGCATACATATCCCAGAAACCACGCGCTATGCCGCTAAATTTGGAGCGTTGAGAAGCGACTAAGTGGTGCGCACTTTTTGCAGATCTTTTATGAAACACATTGGGTAATTTTGAAATCTGTGCACCGTGTAGCACAAACGCAGAGGAGTGCATGCCAAGATAGGAGTTTTATTTTGAGAAATGCTTGTTTCCAAAGCCGATTTTTTGCCAGCAATCACATAGGCTGTGAAGTCCGGCTTTTAATGCATTACATACACTGAACATCATGTGAAAACAAGAATGAGAAGAAGTGATTAGATTTACATGCCCTTTGGGCTCCCGAGTGGCGCGGTCTAAGGCACTGCATCTCAGTGCTTGAGGCGTCACTACAGACACCCTAGTTCGATTCCATGTTGTATCAGAACATGTCATGTAAATGTAACCGGCTGTGATTGGGAGTCCCATAGGGTGGCGCACAATTTGTTCTTAATTGGCTTGCCTAGTTAAATAAAGTTTTAATACAATTTAAAAAATAGGTACAAAGCTGTTTGATAACTGCTTCTGCAAGCTAGCTTGCTACAATGCTAACTAGTGTGCAAGGATAACTTTACAAGTGATACATTCATTGTCATTTATGCTATGTTCTTACAAATTAGCTATTCCCTGTACAATGTAATAGGGGACTTGTCGCAGCAGGCTGTCACAAACATTCCACTGATAAGAATGATTATTTCCTAAGTTATCTTTGAACAGTTAGGGGGTTCAAAGAAAAACAATTAATGGACCTTGTTCCAGTTTTAATTAACATATCTGAAGGAGACCCCAAACTCTCAATGGAATATTGAAGATCACATCAAAACCAAATGTAACCTACTTTCCTTTCAGTTTTTTTATGGTGTTCCCACAAATTGATATGTGATGTTGTGTGTGTAGTTAATGCCTAATATTCATTGAAATGTGTGTTTTTTGTTTTTGTGTGTATTGATAGTGCCCAACATTAGCCTTTCATTGCTAAAGCCCCACTTCCTGGATATTTTGCTGGAGTTCCACATCATCATGATCAGGGTGAGAGAACAAAAGAACACACATCTCACTGTACGCCACATTTTCCCACATACTTATTGGATTAATTACAACTAAATGTCTATTTTTACAGGGTAACAGTGGGTTGAAGCCCAAAGACAATGAAATTAACCCTAAACCCTGGCCAATCAACTACCAGGTTAGCATGTTGAATACTGTGTGGTTTGACAGTCCCATAAAGATATTAACTTATCACTGTGTCTTTGATCTGTTTCTGTAAAGGGATGGAGTTTCTCAGGAGTGAATGAGACGGAATACCGTGTCTACCTGTTAGGGAACCCTGTAAGTACCTCTCTCCACTCAGAGTATGCTAATACACGTAACACTGCTACAATATAGCTAAATCTGGAACTCCTCTGCAGATGATCTGGTGGCTGAACCTGGTCAGTCTGGGCCTGTATGTGGTTATGGTGGCAGCAGCCTCTCTGGCCCTCAGCAGAGGAGTCCAGCTGGACATGAGAAAAGTAGGTAGGAGGATTTAGAACTTCCCTGTCATGAGTAACTATTTTGAGTACCTCATTCTAACGCTGATGTGTATGTGCAGAGCATTGTTGCGTGCTGATGGAAGGTGGAGGACTGCTGCTCCTGAGCTGGTTGCTGCACTATGTACCCTTCTACACCACGGGCCGCATCCTTTACTACCACCACTACTTCCCTGCCATGCTCTTCAGCTGCACACTAACAGGTACAGTGGGCCTACCACAAAAACACATGATCCCCATAATTCCCCTGGTCATGTAGACCAACTCAGTGGCCTTGTGGTTAGTGTCGGTCCTTGGAGTGGAAGGTTGGGAGTTCGATTCATACCAAAAGACAAAAAATGTGATCCGATGCATCTCTGCTTGGAGCCACCACAGCATTAAGGAGATCGATTGGGGGTAAGGCCATCAAGCTGCCTCATGCTGCAGAAGCAGGAGGTAGGCTCCTGCTCCTATGAGCTGTTCCGGCTCGCACAAGGCTACTTACAGTTGAAGTTGTAAGTTTACATACACTTAGGTTGGAGTCATTAAAACTCGTTTTTCAACCACTCCAAAAATTTCTTGTTAACAAACTTTAGTTTTTGGCAAGTCAGTTAGGACATCTACTTTGTGCATGAGACAAGTAATTTTTCCAACAATTGTTTACAAGCAGATTATTTCACTTATAATTCACTGTATCACAATTCCAGTGGGTCAGAAGTTTACATACACTAAGTTGACTGCCTTTAAACAGCTTGGAACATTCCAGAAAATGATGCCATGGCTTTAGAAGCATCTGATAGGCTAATTGACATCATTTGAGTCAATTGGAGGTGTACCTGTGGATGTATTTCAAGGCCCACCGTCAAACTCAGTGCCTCTTTGCTTGACATCATGAGAAAATCAAAAGAAATCAGCCAAGTCCTCAGAAAATAAATTGTAGACCTCCACAAGTCTGGTTCATCCTTGGGACCAATTTCTAAACCCCTAAAAGTACCACGTTCATCTGTACAAACAATAGTACGCAAGTATAAAAATCATGGGACCACACAGCCGTCATACCATTCAGGAAGGAGACGCGTTCTGTCTCCTAGAGATGAACGTACTTTGTTGTGAAAAGTGCAAATCAATCCCAGAACAACAGCAAAGGACCTTGTGAGGATGCTGGAGGAAACAGGTACAAAAGTATCTCTATCCACAGTAAAACTTGTTCTATATCGACAACCTGAAAGGCCGCTCAGCAAGGAAGAAGCCATTGCTCCAAAACCGCCATAAAAAAGCCAGACTACGGTTTGCAACTGCACATGGGGACAAAGATTGTACTTTTTGGAGAAATGTGCTCTGGTCTGATGAAACAAAAATAAAACTGTTTGGCCATAATGACCATGTTTGGAGGGAAAAGGGGGAGGATTGCAAGCTGAAGAACACCATCCCAACCGTGAAGCACGGGGGTGGCAGCATCATGTTTTGGGGGTGCTTTGCTGGAGGGGGGACTGGTGCACTTCACAAAATAGATGGTATCATGAGGAGGAAAATTATGTGGATATATTGAAGCAACATCTCAAGACATCAGTCAGGAAGTTAAAGCTTGGTCGCAAATGGGTCTTCCAAATAGACAATGACCTCAAGCATACTTCCAAAGTTCTGGCAAAATGACTGAAGGACAACAAAGTCAAGGTATTGGAGTGTACATCACAAAGCCCTGACCTCAATCCTATTGAAAATTTGTGGGCAGAACTGAAAAAGCGTGTGTGAGCAAGGAGGCCTATAAACCTGACCCAGTTACACCAGCTCTGTCAGGAGGAATGGGCCAAAATTCACCCAACTTATTGTGGGAAGCTTGTGGAAGGCTACCTGAAACATTTGACCCAAGTTAATCAATTTAAAGGCAATGCTACCAAATACTAATTGAGTGTATGTAAACTTCTGACCCACTGGGAATGTGATGAAAGAAATAAAAGCTGAAATAAATCATTATCTCTATTATTCTGACATTTCCCATTCTTAAAATTAAGTGGTGATCCTAACTGACCTAAAACAGGGATTTTTTACTAGGATTAAATGTAAGGAATTGTGAAACTGAGTTTAAATGTATTTGGCTAAGGTGTATGTAAACTTCTGACTTCAACTGTACTTATGCTGATCACACGTTACAGACTCATCCAGAAGTTATGCATTAAATAACGTTGGAGTAGTTCAGATCAGTTATATTTATGAAGATCTTGAATTGTTTTCTCTATCTCAAGGATCACTTTGGACACCCTGCTAGAGTGCTGACCTGTGGCGCTGCCCACACTATTTCCACTGGCTGCTCAGAGGAGGACAGGCAATGCTTTTCCTCACCGTCCTCTACAGGTGAGCTAATAATACGGCCTCCTTGTTATTCATACTGTTGATATGCCTTGGAGCTTAATAAAATGTTAACTGTGTAAGTTCTGTTCACGTTAGTGTTATTGCCTACAGTATGACATTGGGGCAACAGTAAATCTACACACAAAAAACATACATTTTGAAATTGGTTTATGTTCTCTTCAGCTTACATTTCAGTTTCCCTCTCAGCTTTTCTAACCCATGCAGATTTTACCTGTTTAAACTTCTGTCTTATGGTATGAGAGGGCTGCTAGCCCATGACCCTGCCAGTACCATGGCTGGCCTGAAGTGAATGGACTCCTGGGAGTTTTAGTCAGGTGAACAGTCAGGGAGAGTTCTGACTGACATAGTGATATATCGTTATTTTTTTATCAGTTGTATTTTATTGACCGCTAATGATGTCTACTAAACTGCCTTAACGTGTTGTTTTTTCTAAGTGCCTAAATACTTTTGAGAATTCAAATATTCTATTTAAATGTTTTATGATATGAATGAATGAACCTGTTTCTCTTTTTAAAATATCAAATATTGACTGTTGTATTTCTTACTTTTTCTTTGTTTATCTTGCAATGTTTGCTCAATCTTAGAGTTCAGTGTTGTATGAATCTTTGGCAAGATAGTGCTTTCAATGATTTTCAGATCTGCATTGTGCTTTCTCAAAGAAAGGGTTCTGTTACTTTTCAATACAACTTTTCAAAACAACCGTTATTTACCTGTTGGTTTGTATATCTTTTTGTTCATTTTAATAGTAAATATTAATGGCCTTTTTCATTGCTCTTTGTGTGTCCCATTTTTTTTTTTTTGCAGTGTATGGGGCTCCAGAGTGGCACAGCGGTCTAAGGCACTGCATCTCAGTGCTAGAGGCGTCACTACAGACCCTGGTTTGATTCCAGGCTGTTTCACAACCGGCTGTGAATGGGAGTCCCATAGAACAGCACACAATTGGCCTAGCGTCATCCGGGTTAGGCCGTCATTGTAAATAAGAATTTGTTCTTAACTGACTTGCCTAGTTAAATAAAGGTTAAATAAAATTATCTTATGTTGTGTGGTTATGACTTTTATACATTTGATCATGTGTTTGTGACAGACATCATTGTCTTACTTCTCGAATACAGAAAAAAAGCACTGAATGTCATGCATAATTTTTTTCTATATAGAAACAAGCAATGGATATTATTTGAATCCATATTATACCTAGGCTATATTGTAGGCTGCTGCCATGTAATCACCCAGAGGTTCATCTAGATTTTTAAACTTTTTATTGAGCATACAGTCACAGATATGAATGCTTTTTACTTAGATATTAAATGATTTATCTATACTGAACAAAAATATAAACACAACATGCAACAATTTTACTGAGTTACAGTTCATATAAGGAAATCAGTCAATTGAAATCAATTCATTAGGCTCTAATCTATGGATTTCACATGGATTATGGCCCATAGGTGGGCATAGGCCCACCCACTTGGAAGCCAGGACCCCACAAAAGGGCTTTATTACAGACAGAAAGACTCCTCAGTTTCAACTGTCCGGTTGACTGGACTCAGATGATCCCACAGGTGACGAAGCCGGATGTGGAGGTCCTGGGCTGGTGTGGTTACATGTGGTCTGCGGTTGTTAGGCCGGTTGGACATACTGCCAAATTCTTTAAAATGATGTTGGAGAGGGCTTGTGGTATCTGGCAACAGCTCTGGTGGATATTCCTGCAGTCAGCATGCCAATTGCACACTCCCCCAAAACTTAAGACATGTGGTATTGTGTGACAAAACTGCACAATTTAGTAGCCTTTAATTGTCCCCAGCACAAGGGGAACCCGTAACGGTCATGCTGTTTAATCAGCTTCTTGCTATACCACACCTGTCAGGTGGATGTATTATCTTGTCAAAGGAGAAATGTTCACTAACAGGGATGTAAATAGATTTGTGCCCGAAAAATTGGGTAAATAATTATTGTGCATATGGGAAAATTCTGCGATCTTCTATTTCAGCTCATGAAACATGGGACCAACACTTTACATCTTGCGTTTATGTTTTTGTTCAGTGGAAGAATCTGTGATGCAGTTGTGTGACACGGTGCCACCTGCTGACAGACGTTTGTAGTGCAGCCTGGTGCAGATACGTCAATCTGAAGCAACATCAACCTATTGGCTGCATTCTATCACGTGTGTGGATCTGAAGATGGCGTCTCCAAATGGAGGTAAATTCTAATTTCGTTGTTGGGTGTATAAATTGACATCTTGATACCGAGATGCTGATGTAACCCGTATGCTTCGTATTTCTATTTGCTGAAACATTCTGAGTTCATATGTTGTACAAATAATGTCTCACGTTTTTCACAAGGCTATGCTCACACAACAGGTTGTCTGCCAAACCAAAACAAGCCAGCTAGCAATGCCCTTCTTCATACTTGATAAGATAACTATGCAGTTTGTCTTTATTAGCCATCTCGGCCTATCCAATTTATCAGTAACAGCCATTTTAATGGACACTGACCTAGCTAGGTGATCAGCAAAGGAACAGTAGCTGTAATGACTAATTCATGTGCATGCTAGTAGCTAGCTACAGCTAGCTACAGCCAGATAATGTGATACAACCAAAGATTGGTTGTCCAATACTGGGCGTTTCAAGAAAGCCCCATACAAACCACCACCAATAGATGTGTCAACGAACCTGTTCTTGGCAATACTTTCTAAGTTATTGGTACTTTTTCCCCCACAGAATCAATCTTAGCAATGTCCGTTTCCAGTTGCAGGTGGTTCTACAAAAACCAGCGAAAACTCAAAGATCATTCATGTTTTGTACCTTGCGAGGAAGTTCCTCTCCGTTTTAGCTGCTGCACATCTGGCATTTCCCAAAATCTTTGCAGGAAATAGTCCTTTCTATGTGATGACAGTGCATCACACCGTGTGACCAAAACACAAGGTTTTCACACATGCAAGTGGCATATCTCACTCGATACTAAACATGGATTTAATGAGTTCTTGCTGGTTTTGAAGAACCACCTGTATGGAGGTACATTTGTGTATTTTCCATACACCTGCAACTGGAAACGGACATTTCTAAGATACTAGTAAGTTCTTGATTCTGTGGAGAAAAAAAATTATCGCCAAGAACTGGTTAGTTGAACAAAAAGGGCTGTCTAGCTGGAACTGGTTCATGGAACGGAACCGCAAAATCGGAAAATAAAACAATTTTGAAGAACAGAACCGAGAACGAAAGTGATCTATACTGTTCTGGAACGAACCAGTTATTACTGTTATTTTACATTCCCACGAAAAAACGCAACAAAGCGCCTATGCAAAGTCCTCACTGTTACTCAGAAACGTATTCCAGTGTCTGCCTGCCAGCTGAAAACCTCCCCCTCCCTCTGAAGCATGCATAGTCTAATGTAGCTACTGACATTACAGGCGTGATTTAGAAATTAGGGAGAGGTTTTTTAATTAGAGAACAATGGATTAACTTTTTCAATGTTAAGGATACTATAGTTATCACGTTTCACATTGGATTTATAACTACAAAAAGGTAAAATGTGTTTTATTTTAATTCTGGTGCCACTCTGCTCACACAAGTTTGTCTGGTCTAGCGCTCAAATTCTAGGCAGCATTATGTGTAATGTAATGAATGGAATGGAACTGAGAGTCATGATCAAGAGCTAGCTCTGGTCCAAAGTTAGTTAAGCCAACTCTCTGAAGTTCAGAGACATTCAAAGTTCCTTCATAGAAGCTGCTCCTCCGTAGGTATAATTCTGTGGGCCTAATTCAGGAAATGCATGTCATAACAAGATGCCCAGTGCTCTCCTCACCTGCAAAATTTCAGTCGCATGTCGCACCCTACACTACACTTGTCTGTCCAATGCATGTACATAGCTTTCCCGTTCCGTAGCAAGCAGCTCTACCCATTGGTGAACTAATTTAATGTCGTTTTCAGAGGTTTAAAAAGGAGCAGAAAGGAACAATATAAACCGTTACTTTTTTGGGGTTCGAACCGGGTCAGAACTTTATTTTGCTGGTCGGACCAGTGGAACGGAATGAAAACAATAATGGTTCTGTTCAGAACTAAACTATTGGAAAATAATTTTGGTTCCAACCCCTCATTAAACCCCTTAAATAAGCCTACACTCAAACTCACTGTATATTGAGAAGAAAGGATTATGACTCCTTTCATAATATTATGTTAAATTCAAACCCAATCCCTAATTACTTATACTAAATGAGCCCTGTTAATGTAGCGAACAAGCACAATGACTTAGCATGAACAGCACTTAGCTAAAGGCTACTCTTTCACATTTAGTAGTGTTGAATCGGTTGATGATGACTAAAATACATTTTCCCCCTTTGTAAGGTGATGATTTTGAGTCCTCTCTGCTGAGTTTTGAGAAGCTGGATAGAGCATCTCCTGACCTATGGCCAGAGCAACGTAAGTTTGTCTTCTCCTCTGTGTTCGCTTCATAAAGCCTATCATTGCAATTTACTCATTCCTGATTCTGATTCTAACACAGTGCCAGGAGTTGCAGAATTTGCTGCATCTTGCAAAAATGTGAGTGTTTTTCAAAGATCTATAGCTAGCGTTGATACATGAATAGACCTACATGGCTGAGAGAATGCACATTCTTCTTATTTTCTGTCTTGCAGCCAATTACCAATTCTCCACCCAAATGGATGGCTGAACTGGAGAGTGGGGACATTGAAATGTTAAAAGGTAAGGTACAGTAGTGTCATATGCTACACTTACTGATGAGCATTGCCTACTTGTGAAAATAGACTAAGTATTCACTGACTGTACTCCAACTCTATTCCTCCCACAGAGCTGGGGAGTCTGACCACAGCAAACCTGATGGAGAAGGTCAAAGGGCTACAGAACCTGGCCTACCAGCTGGGCCTTGAGGAGTGTAAGTATACACACATGATACACATACACACTCACAACCAGTTGGGGACCAGAGCTCTGCACGGGCATATACTTTAAGGCCTACCCATGCCCGTGATACTCCGACCGATTTGCTTCTGCCAAAGTTAAGGCCCTGCCCGAAATTAGAAATAGTTTTCTCCGTTAGTAAATGCATAACTTTCTCACTGCGCGCTGCTCGCTCTGCATGCACTCTGCTCATGGCGGCTCTGGATCTGTGAGTATCCATAGCAACGGCTCCGCTTGAGCTGCTCTGCTCATTGACAAGAAATATATAGAGAGCGGTTAGCTACTTTTCATCACTCTAAACTCTTCCAAAACTCAATGAACATGATTATTTTCTGTGAAATGATCTCTCTCGTCTTGTATTTGACGAGGTTGAAGCGCTTTTGACACCATGTTGTGATCTTAGTCAGATACTGTTGGCTGTACTGCGCAGCAGAGCACAAGGAAATGACTCCGCTTCAAAATATTGGCGATCAATTTAGTGATGCCCTGCCCGTACCCTAGTTATTGATGATAAAACAGGCCCTAACCAAGGCCCTTCAGGCTCAGGTCGTGTAGCAGAGCTCTAGTTGTCATTCCATAGGCTACCTCTAGATGGTGCTGCTAGCCTTATGGCTAATTTATGTGTGAACAGTCAAGGAACATCTCAAGTATTTGCTACAGTCATTCAACTCATTTTACATTTCACGAAGTAGACACCGCTTATTAAGATTCAATGTATTTCTAATCTTTCTGAATATTGTTATGAATTAGACAGAAATAGATTGTAAATGGAGAGTATTGGAATGATTCCTCATGAAATCCAGACAAAACAATAACGTGATTTTTGTAATTTTCACAAAATGTGATCCATAGAATAGTCCATTGGAGGATGGATTGTTGAGATATATTTGACATGTGTATCTAAAAGCATAATTGAGAAATAATTAAAGTTGGCATATTTGACATTTTAGCCTTAACCAAAGACTCCATATTTTTTCATCTTTCATCAGATGCTACAAAACAAAAAAATTGGTGTCATTTGAAGCTTTACCGCTTGCTCTGTAATATTTTTATTTATATATATATATATATATATATATATATATATATACACACTTTGGACAGACACAGGGAGACAAATTCACCTTTCAGCAGGACAATAACCTAAAACACAAGGTCAAATATTCACTGGAGTTTCTTACCAAGACGACTTTGAATGTTCCAGAGTGCCCTAGTTACCGTTTTTAGTTAAATAGGATTGAACATATATATACAGTGGGGGAAAAAACTATTTGATCCCCTGCTGATTTTGTACATTTGCCCACTGACAAAGAAATGATCAGTCTATAATTTTAATAGTAGGTTTATTTGAACAGTGAGAGACAGAATAACAACAAAAAAATCCAGAAAAACACATGTCAGAAATGTTATAAATTGATTAGCATTTTAATGAGGGAAATAAGTATTTGACCCCCTCTCAATCAGAAAGATTTCTGGATCCCAGGTGTCTTTTATACAGGTAACGAGCTGAGATTAGGAGCACACTCTTAAAGGGAGTGCTCCTAACCACAGCTTGTTACCTGTAAAAAAGACACCTGTCCACAGAAGCAATCAATCAGATTCCAAACTCTCCACCATGGCCAAGACCAAAGAGCTCTCCAAGGATGTCAGGGACAAGATTGTAGACCTACACAAGGCTGGAATGGGCTACAAGACCATCGTCAAGCAGCTTGGTGAGAAGGTGACAACATTTGGTGCGATTATTCGCAAATGGAAGAAACACAAAAGAACTGTCAATATCCCTCGGCCTGGGGCTCCATGCAGAACGGTGAGGAATCAGCCCAGAACTACACGGGAGGATCTTGTCAATGATCTCAAGGCAGCTGGGACCATAGTCACCAAGAAAACAATTGGTAACACACTACGCCGTGAAGGACTGAAATCCTACAGCGCCCGCAAGGTCCTCCTGCTCAAGAATACATATACAGGCCCGTCTGAAGTTTGCCAATGAACATCTGAATGACTCAGGACAACTGGTGAAAGTGTTGTGGTCAGGTTAGACCAAAATGGAGCTCTTTGACATCAACTCAACTCGCCGTGTTTGGAGGAGGAATGCTGCCTATGACCCCAAGAACACCATCTCCACCGTCAAACATGGAGGTGGAAACATTATGCTTTGGGGGTGTTTTTCTGCTAAGGGGACAGGACAACTTCACCGCATCAAAGGGACGATGGATGGGGCCATGTACCGTCAAATCTTGGGTGAAAACCTCCTTCCCTCAGCTAGGGCATTGAAAATGGGTCGTGGATGGGTATTCCAGCATGACAATGACCCAAAACACATGGCCAAGGCAACAAAGGAGTGGCTCAAGAAGAAGCACATTAAGGTCCTGGAGTGGCCTAGCAAGTCTCCAGACCTTAATCCCATAGAAAATCTGTGGAGGGAGCTGAAGGTTTGAGTTGCCAAACGTCAGCCTCGAAACCTTAATGACTTGGAGAAGATCTGCAAAGAGGAGTGGGACAAAATCCCTCCTGAGATGTGTGCAAACCTGGTGGCCAACTACAAGAAACGTCTGACCTCTGTGATTGCCAACAAGGGTTTTGCCACCAAGTACTAAGTCAGGTTTGCAGAGGGGTCAAATACTTATTTCCCTCATTAAAATGCAAATCATTTTAGAACATTTTTGACATGCGTTTTTCTGGATTTTTTTGTTGTTATTCTGTCTCTCACTGTTCAAATAAACCTACTATTAAAATTATAGACTGATCATTTCTTTGTAAGTGGGCAAACGTACAAAATCAGCAGGGGATCAAATACTTTTTTCCCCCACTGTGTATGTATGTATATGTGTATATATATATATATATTATATATATAATATTTATAATTATTTTTTATTTTTTTATGAATATTGAAACATCTAAACATGAAAATATATATAAAAAAAATATTTGGCAAATATTTCAATATAATGCCTTCAGAAAGTATTCATACCCCTTGACTTATTTTATATTTTGTTGTTACAGCCTGAGTTTTTTTTTAAGTCAGCCATCTACAGTACTCACAATACCTCATAATGACAAAGTGAAAACATGTTTTAGATTTTTTTTGTGCATTTACTGAAAATGAAATACAGAAATATCTCATTTAAATAAGTATTCACCCCTGAGTCAATACATGCTAGAATCACCATTGGCAGTGATTACAGCTGTGAGTCTTTCTGGGTAAGTCTCTAAGAACTTTGCACACCTGGGTTGTACAATATTTGCACATTATTCATTTTTTTATTCTTCATGCTCTGTGAAGTTGTTTTTTGACCATTGCTAGACAACCAGTCTTGCCATAGATAAAAACGGTAACTAGGACACTCTGGAACATTCAAAGTCGTCTTGGTAAGAAACTCCAGTGAATATTTGACCTTGTGTTTAAGGTTATTGTCCTGCTGAAAGGTGAATTTGTCTCCCGGTGTCTGTTGGAAAGCAGACAACCAGGTCTTCTAGAATTTTGCCTGTGCTTAGCTCTATTCCGTTTATTTTTATCCTAAAAAAAACTCCCTTGCCGATGACAAGCATACCCTTAACATGATGCAGCCTCCACCATGCTTGAAAATATGAAGAGTATTTCAACACAACACTTTATTCAGGGCATAAAAGTTTATTTCTTTGCCACATTTTCATTTTTTTTAATTTTGTGCCTGTTTTGGAATATTTTTATTCTGTAAAAATGTCCTTTGTTTCTCTTTGTCATTTAGGTTAATATTGTTTAGTAACTACAATGTTGCCCTCATGGTGAAATCCCTGAGTGGTTTTCTTCCTCTCCGGCACCTGAGTTAGGCAGGACGCCTGTATCTTTGTTGTGACTGGTTGTATTGATACACCATCCAAAGTGTCATTAATAACTTCAACATGCTCAAAGGGATATTCAATGTCTGCTTTTTAAATTTTGACTCAAGACATTTCAGCTTTTCATTATTAATTAATTTGTAAAATGTCTAAAAACATAATTCCTCTTTGACATTATGGGGTATTGTGTGTAGGCCAGTGACATAAAATCTAAATTTAATCCATTTTAAATTCAGGCTGTAACACAACAAAATTTGGTAAAACTCAAGGGGTATAAATACTTTCTGAAGGCACTGTAATATCTGCTAGTTTAAAGTTATGGCTATTTTATACAGAGAAATTGGCAGTAGTAGGCAATCACAGCCCTCCTTTTACTTGTATCATTGCACGTCAGCAGAGGGCAACCATTTTGAATGCATTTTCACATTAAAGGGTAGTTAGCATGAACTTAGTCACATGTAACAAATGGATTTACAGTAGTATATGCATCAATTTCCAATGCAAAGTTACACCTCACTTTTCAAAACTTGTTTTGTTATTAAATAAAATGGATGAGAATGCTGAAATCATGACGGAAACATTTTTTCGGGATGTGAAGGTATATGTAGGACCCAGCAAGCCAGCCTATTCCCTATAATGTAAACTCCAGCAGAAATGACTTAAAATGTATAACTTAAAATTAAACCAAATCGTTTGCGCTCATGACTACGGGTTTCAATTTAATTTTCAGCCAATTTACAAGCAAATACTTGGATTTATTGTTGCAAATCAGTTTACTAGGTTGCTAGCCAACTAGCCTGCTAACGTTAGCCATACTTGCATGCTAAAGTTAACCCTACCAGCCTGCGAATATTTCAGCGCAGGTGCAGGAATTTGTTTTACTTAGCTGCTGCACACTGCTGCCAATGTAACTTCTGCTCTGTGCTCCCACTGCTCCGCTGCCACTTCCATGGAGGGGGAAACTTCATGTTGTGCACTAAAGATATGGCCGAAATGGCCGAACTATGCATTCCATGCCTCAAGCGCGATTTCATGTTCTTTTTTCAGTAGGGGTGTTAAGCTACATGTAACTATCATGTTGTACACTGAAGACATGAGTGTGCAAAGCTGTCATCGAGGCAAAGGGTGGCTACTTTGAAGAATCTCAAATATAAAATATATTTTGATTTGTTGAACACTTTTTTGCTTACTACATGATTCCATATGTGTTGTTTCATAGTTTTGATGTCTTCGCTATTATTCTACAATGTAGAAAATGTGTTGGTGTGTCCAAACGTTTGACTGGTACTGTAACTCAGTGTAAAACAACAGCAATTCAACATTGCATTTAGAAGTCTGGTGATGTAGGGGCAGGTCTCACATAACACAACAAGTATTGAAGCATGTGATGGATGCAAAATGTGGATTGACAGATTTTCTGCATCCATTGTCCTAATCCATAAAGTGTGGATTAGAGAGATGTAGCCTAGCTAAGTGCTCCTTTTTTTCCTAAGAGGAATATGGGTACTTAGCTCGCTATGGACAAAGCACACCATGCACAAACCCAGAAACAAAACGCAGTGACAGAGATTTGATACAGACTTAAGTTATTTCCTCTCAAAGTATTTTTTTGCTGCCAAAATAAAAGTATTGTTGAATTCTAACTATGCATTTAATGTTGGCTGCACTCGTTTTGCACACACTCTTGTTGTAGAATAGAGCACTCCCTTAAATCTATGTTCTCTGGGCGGAGTTCTACCTTAAATCTGGAGTGGATTTAGCCTCCATTCAATGCTTAAACAGAAACTGTAATCTTGTACAGTGAGGACGAGGAACCCTCTGCCCCCCTTTGTGATTCTGAGAGATGTAGAGCATGTTGGTTATGCAGAGGGGGTGCAGGGCTGATAGGTCCCGCTCCACAGAGAGCACCGCTGATTTGTCAAATTCCATAAAGACAGGATGATTAAAGTAGACTCATTCTGGAAAGGATTATGCCAAACATGATTTGTCTGGGCTTTGCCCTGCTCGCTCATAGAAATGAGAGATATATTTTTGTTTAATGGCAACGTTTATGTTGATCAAGCAAGCAACCTACCTCAAGATATAGCGCATGACTTGACCGCTTGAGTGACAATGAATTGCCTCAAAGTGCACATAGACTTGGTGGGGATGACAAACGCAATCACACTGCTTGAATGTCTCATTATTATGCAGCAGGCATTATGAAAGCTCAGATTAGTGTCATTGACTTCAGCATAGCTGTAGATAACACATTTTATCTGCTTATTCCAGGCTCATATTTACAGGTCAGGATCCTCTCTCTACCACATATTATAGCTAAATGTTATAACTAAATACAAATTAAACAAGCTGATCATACAGTCTGATCCAGGGTCTGTGGGACCAGTCTCACCCAAACGTGATAAGCTTCATTTATAGGCATTTATGGGAAAATGAAGCTATCTGATGTCCCTCACATTTTTCAGATCAGCTTGTCTTATGCCCTGAGCATGCAGTGATCTGTTCATGTTCTTTCATTTGATTAAATGCTTCATGTTGTCTACCATACGACATATTTGTTAGTTGTAAAGATGTTAGCAGCCATAAAGGAAGGGATGTTGTCTTTGCAACCATGTCATGTACCTCAGGATGAAGTAATACAATAATGGTTATTATTGGTCTCAGAGCAGCTTGTAATGATGCCTTTTTAATGTGCTCTGGTTTAATTTTCTTGTTTTCCCGGCTGTCAGAGGAGGCCTTGTAAATCTCAGCTACTTTTTCATCATGTTTGTTTCCTCAGAGAGAGAGAGAGAACACAAACCAGGGCAGGGGACAGGATTTACTACCCCCCCCCCCCTTTAAACATGTGGCCCATTAAACTGAGCTGGTTAATGGGCAGAGCACAATCAGCCAGTGAAAACACCCGCCTTGATGCCTGTGGAGGAAGGGGACTGGCCAGACGTAGACACCCTGACCTAGAGGACACTGATTTCACCTGAACCTTCAGAAGGACTTGGAACACCAGCCTAATGTCATGTAAAATGGCTAAATGTAGCCTAATCTTTGGAGATCCATAGGCAGATTACCTGTAGAACAGAGGCCCCAAGTGTGCAAGTGGGGCAGCACTGCATGTATATTATACATGCACATATGGGTGTGTGTGGCAGGCCCCTGTTCCCTGGGGGCCCCCCTCCACCCCCCCGATGGCTGTGTGATGCTGCCACAGTGTGCCCCAGGCGGGACCTGGCGCATGCCTCCCCAGACCCCAGCTGCTGCTCCGACCTGTGATGAATGCCCCTGTTGTGGGCCGCTGAGCTCGGCATCAGCCCTGGGTCCCAGGAGAGCGCTGACTACTGTGATAAGTGCTGTTATTGGAGGTAATTGAAAGGGGATTGGTCCTGAGGGACAGGCCTCAGGCTGCTGCTCTAACACACTTGTAGGTTTCACTGATCCCCACCACCACCAGCTGACTGGACTGACTGGGCCTTGGCTCCTTGCTAATGCAGTGATATCTTTCTCTATGATGTGGCCTAATATGGAGCCAAGCAGCTTCCCTATGCAGAGACCATTTAGTGTAGACTGATATCATTTTTCTGTATAATTATTTAGAGTCAGATGATGAGGATAAGTACTGAACAGAACCAGCCTCCTTATTTTTCACTGCAATGGATTTATTGTTGGAAATAGATTCAGATTGAAATAATGGGGCCAATGTGTGACATTGGGATTACAATTTATAAATGGTTTGAAACAGAATTAAAAAAAGATTTTCATGCAGGAAGTGAATATTTGCAAATGAGCTATTAACTTCACCTATGCAACATCATATGCCTAGGACTATACATCCCTTTAAGAAGGGTTCATAAAACATTGGCAAGACAAATTCAAGGACTTTCAGGAACTTTTTTAAGCACTTCATTGTAATTGAAGGACCTCTGTTATACAATTGTAAAGACATCATTTAATTATATAGACCCCCCCCCCAAAAAAGCATTTAAGAATAATAAAAACATTTTTTTGGGGGGGGGGGGGTCTTGCCAATGCATTGATATTCAAATGATTATTACATTCTAAAATATGTGAGAATAATGTGGACATTGCCTGACTAAATAGATTGGATGGCCATTTTTCTGTAGCCTATGTGGCCGACGCAGGCACACATAATAAAGCCATGAATAGTGGTAACATTCATCTCACCATTTGAATCTCACCATCACTGTTTTCATAATGACAAAGTGACCAAAAACCAGGTTCCTTTTTTATTGGAAGAATCTGTCAATCAATTGAAGTGGTGGGAAACAAACGAAAGTGGCCACATCTCTCACAAAAACTGGGAAAAAAAGGAAATCATGGAAAATTATAAGGGAGCAGGAGAACGTATAAATTGGCTACAATATTTACAAGGACTTTTCAAGCACCAAATTGATTAAATGTCTGATTTTCAAGGTAGGCCTATTCAAATACTTGAGTTTCTGACCTCCAAATTAAAGTTCAAGTAGGCTACTTCAAGTCCCTTGTACTGTTTAAAATTGCAGGTGTAACATGGAAAACAAAATGTATTTATCATGTTATTTCATTACCAGGTTATATTGTGAATAAGCCCACTGGGGTATGTAATTTGTCATTATATCCAGAATAATTAATAGGAATAGCATTGGGTGTTGTGCAAAAGCCTATCTTACACAATTGAGCACAGTAGACTCGGTGTCCAATCCGAGGCACAAAAATATATGAAAACATGAACTCATTACCTTAATACTTTCTCTGTTAAATCTAACGAGACCCTGCTCTAAATCAAGCAGACAACAACAGATTATCAACATCAATTCGCTAGGGATATTAGATCCAATGTGAATCCAGGCACAACTGTCTTCACCGGCAACAAATGAGACACAAATATTCCTCGCAAACTCCTTTTTTCCAGCACTTGAGCTGTTGTTGCCTGGCATGCGCTATCACAACAGCTGTGTGTCACTTGACTGTCCTTCCTTCATGGATCTGGTGATGTGTGAGAATATCATGGTGTAACTAATCAGCTGGACACCAAACTGTTTTCACCAAACTGTGAAAACTGTTTTCACCCTGTAACATAAGGAGACACGAAATGTTACCTAGTTACACTGCGTTTCTGAGATCTCTATACAAAAAACTGTCCGACAGCTAGATCCGGGATTCTTACAGGGTTCAAGTTTAATATCTAATTTAACTGATTCATACTTTATACAATATATAATGACAACTTGCACTGCCATAAATGCAAGGACAGGAAAGTAACGTTTTATGTCACAATTTTTGACAAATCCATCAAGACACCAACCATGATAAAGGGTTAAACAGGTGAATCAACTCGTGAATTTTATTGAATATAGCTATGTTCTCCCCGTATATCTTCATGTAATGAGATGAAAAAATTGGCAGATTATTATCAATGACTTATCAACAGCTGCAACAAGTTGTCTAGTATAGGAAGTCCTTACTGGTGCCCTAGTTCATATAAAGATCCATTTGCATGTCAAGGTGCTTAAAGTGCATATTAGTCTAAGATCTTGTTAATTTTGAAGTATTGCACTTGAATAAAATACTTTGTCTCTGTTGGTTTTTACTTCTGCCTGCCTGTAGCTGTGGCCAGAGGGGAGGGGTTGGAATTTGGGGTGGAGTGGATAGAAAGAGTCTGATGTGATTCTAGTCGCCTTCTGCAGAGCTCTGCACAGACAGACAGATGACAGGTCTTGCTGCTGCCACATTATTTTACAGCAAGACCTGCCAATCTTCCTCAATGAGGCTGTCATAATCATCCAGGTAATCCTCCAGGTTTGGTTTGATACAAGGGAACGCCAGTCAAGACCAGTGCTGCTTAGTATTGGCTGGCGGTGGCAAAGAGCTGTCCAGGTCTAAACACCACTGTGTCGCCACCACAGTAAAGCCAGGATGACCCCTACATCCCTGCCTATGTGGAGTTGAGGCTGAAGGTCAGTGCTGACAGCTCCTAATGGCCCAGCATCAATCTCCTTCCTATTAAGAGGCCAGGGCTGCTGAATATGATTGCATTCACACTGGCCCATGGTGCTAATGTGCCTTCATCAATCCATCAGGGCGGCCTGAGCGACCGCGGGGCGGGCCGTTATGAAGTTCTGCTCTCTGACAACCTCTGAATGAGGAACTGGGGACCCACCCCCTCCTCTCCTCTGTCCTCCTCTCCGCATCGGCCTGCTTTATGAGCTCATAGTGGAGATGAATAGCAAGGCCCACCCGCTGGAGAATTGTCCGTGGTAAAGACGCCATTAGGAATGGCGTGATGGGAAACTGAAACGAGTCAAACGATGATGTGTGTGTTGAGAAGTTTTCTGTACCAAATAATTTCATTTTTTTGCGATTTGAGATGCATGTTTTGGGTGAAATGTTGTTTGGCTTGAGGAGATGAAATTACTGGTATGAGAAAAGTGTCCCTAAAAAAACGTTTCTGTTTAGCACAATATGTACCAAGTTAATCCAGAATCCTCAAACCAGTGTTGCATGGTTAACACAGTTTAGTTTCCTGACTGTTTATGTTTAGTGCAGCTGTTGAAGCATGTAGCAACAGTCAGTGCTGAATCGCAATCGTACAATCAGAATTGTGGTTCATCAAACTCTTGAAATTCTTCAGTTCACTTTTAGCAATTTTGAATGTTCGACTATTACACTAAGGTTGTCTAAACAGCCTAGAAGCTATGGTGCTTTGCCCTCTGTCTCTGTATCAGTGTTGGAGGTGTGTATCATAGTCGAGGGAAAGAGAGCTGCACACACCGCCTGTTCTTCAGCCCTGCCTGCCTGCCTGCCTGCCTGCCTGCCTGCCTGCCTGCCTGCCTGCCTGCCGCCTCCCTGAGCAGATCGGAAATGACACTTCATTTCCATAAACGCATTAGGAATTCATTGGATTTTCTTTCCCAGCTAATCATAGTGGCGGTGTAAAACCTTTTAGGCATTTTAATGAATGAATTTTGACTGATTGCCTATTAATAAGGACACCTCTTGAACAGGGATAGGCTGTGGCATGGGTGGGGAGGTGTAGATGTGTTTGTTTGTGCGAGCGTGTGTGTCTCAGTGCACACAGGCAGGAATATATTGGAGGGAGAGAAGAGGGGGGAGGAGAGGAGCGCTCTCGGTTGGGACATAAAGAGGAACCAGTGGCTCCCCTGGGAAATCACTGGCTGTGTCTGCATCTTAAATATCCCTGTGAAGTATCAATAAGTAGGTAATTGAATTGTGAACACAAACATGAGCGTCAGGTGTAGGCTATGTTTTGTGAGGCGGGTGTGTATATGGGAAGGGGGGTGAGTGAATGTGTTAATGGAGGAAGGAGGGGTTTGTGGGGGGTGTCATCCCCGGGTCCCAGGGGAAGTGGACAGTGAGAATGGATGTTAAATCCATTAAGTAAAGCTTACAACCAGTAATAGCTGAGTGGCACTTAAAGATGGGCAGCAGGGGTCAGATTAGTCTGCTTGACTCTTAATGATAGTGAATTGTGGAAGTCGGGTCTGGAGGCTGGGACGCCAGTTAACCCAGGTGGTCATCTGTCTCTAGGGCTAACAGGGGTCTGGCTGGCTCCTCTGGCGTGTGCCTGGAGAGGTGAAGCGGCCTCACCATGATTACTACCATTCTACACACGGGGGGGACAAGATGATGTGACAATGACACCCAGATCACCCACTCCAAACGGTAGGAAGGTGATGTCACACATTTAGGCTATACATTTACATTGGGAGAATGCTATTTTGAGAAGTGCTGGTGGACGAATATTGTATTCAGTATTGGATATTCATTTGGTTGAGGGGGACATTTTGTCATTTTTATTTCCCATCAGTCCCACATTGTGATGGCATTCCCAGGCCAGCCCAGCCAGGGCTAAATGATAATTAGAGCGCAACTAATCAACAGGGTGAAGACATGGCCCTCACAATCCATAAGGTGTTATTTAGTATGGCTGGCAGCTGTAACAAGTCACTGATAAATAAGTACAGAATTAGTGATTGACCTTTGTAATCAACTAAACACATCTCTAACTCCTTCTAATCAGTATTGATTGCCCCTGCCGTGTACCAGTGTCTATGTGTGGGCATGTATACATGCATCTGTGTGTGAGTGTGTGTTTCTGGGTGGGGGGGGGGTGTCTGCCATCTATGTCGGTGTCTTCCACTCCGTGTGTGTGAGTCCAGTTGCCTGAGGGTGGCTGACTGGCTGATCATTTCTCTTCCCGCTTTTAATATTTCTCTTACAATGCAAATCATATGAGTTTCTATGTGACAGAGGCGGATGCTAAACTGAACTCATAATTAATGAGTGGCTCAGAGGGGTTAGTCTTGATCAGGGGGGGGGGCTACAGCCACAGACCAGACAGACTCTCATTTATTGTTGGGGGGATCGAGAGAGATACGGAGGGAGAGGGCCACCAGTCTCTCCCATTAGCAGGCCTCTCCAGAAACCAGTGGTCCATTTAACACGCTCTTAGCAGAGAGATCAGAATGATAAACTGGGATTAGGAGACCAATGACTCAATAGTATTCTCTAAAGCAGGGGTATTTAACTCTTAGGGTGTTTTCACATATAGCCCTCAGTCCTCTTTAACGTGAACTCTGGTGTAAAAAAATAAGCAAAATAACTCTGTTCCCTTTGTATTTACACTGCCCTTGCATTTGCATGAGGATTCAACTCTTTTGCCAGTTCACTTCACCTTTTTTGAGGTCTGAGTCCTCTTTGCATTCAAATTGGCATGTTCTGAAAGGAACCAAGATATTTTTCCAACATTCACTCAATGCACTCTGGGTAAAAGTCCAGGACAAGCCATTCCATCAGAACGTGTTATCGGACAGCTAGATATACCAACGTACATTTTGTAAACTAATTGATTTAGTTAAAAAAACATTGTAATCGGAAGATAATATTAACATGTAAATATCATTGATAACAGATTAAATAGCAGAAGAATTACTGGAGATTAAATAATGCTGTAGGCCTAACTGAAAATTGTGCACTCAATGTAGGCTACTGCCCCTTTAACTTCTTACGGCTGAAATCCGTTAACGGGATCGATATGACAACAACCAGTGAAAGTGCAGAGCGCCAAATTCAAAACAGCAGAAATCTCATAATTAAAATTCCTCAAACATACAAGTATTATACACCATTTTAAAGATAAGATTCTCATTAATCCAACCACAGTGTTCGATTTCAAAAAAGCTTTACAGCGAAAGCACACCTAACGATTATGTTAGGTCAGCACCTAACAGCCATTTTCCAGCCAAATAGAGGAGTCACAAAAAGCAGAAATAGAGATAAAATTAATCACTAACCTTTGATGATCTTCATCAGATGGCACTCATAGGACTTCATGTTACACAATACATGTATGTTTTGTTCGATAAAGTTCATATTTATATCCAAAAATCTCAGTTTACATTGGCGCGTTATGTTCAGGAATGTTTTGCCTCCAAAACCTCGGTGACTTTGCAGAGAGCCACATCAATTTACAGAAATACTTATCATAAACTTTGATAAGATATACAAGTGTTATGCACAGAATTAAAGATACACTTCTCCTTAATGCAACCGCTGTGTCAGATTTCAAAAAAGCTTTACGTCGAAAGCAAACTTTGCAATAATCTGAGTACAGCGCTCAGACGTCAAAACAATCCATACAGATACCCGCCATTTTGGAGTCAACGGAAGTCACAAATACCATTATAAATATTCACTTACCTTTGATGATCTTCATCGGAATGCACTCCCAGGTATCCCAGTTCCACAATAAATGTTTGTTTTGTTCGATAAAGTCCATCCTTTATGTCCAAATACCTCCTTTTTATTCGCGCGTTCAGTCGAGTAATCCAAATGCACTGTGCTCGCGCAGTAAGTTCAGACGAAAAGTAAAAAAAGTTATATTACAGTTTGTAGAAACATGTCAAACGATGTATAGAATCAATCTTTAGGATGTTTTTATCATAAATCTTCCATAATATTCCAACCGGACGATTCCTTTGTCTTCAGAAATGAAAAGGAACACACCTAACTCTCACGGGAGCGCGCCTGTCTGAGCTCATGTCATTTTCTCAGTCATCTGATTCCAATGGCTCTTATTCTCGCCCCATTCACAGTAGACGCATGAAACAACATTCTAAAGACTGTTGACATCTAGTGGAAGCCTTAGGAAGTGCAAAATGACCCCACAGACACGGTATACTGGATAGGCAATCACTTGAAAAACTACAAGCCTCAGATTTCCACACTTCCTGGTTGGATTTTTCTCAGGTTTTTGCCTGCCATATGAGTTCTGTTATACTCACAGACATCATTCAAACAGTTTTAGAAACTTCAGAGTGTTTTCTATCCAAATCTACTAATAATATGCATATCTTAGCTTCTGGGCCTGAGAAGCAGGCAGTTTACTCTGGGCACCTTCTTCATCCAAGCTACTCAATACTGTCACCCATCCATAAGAAGTTAAGAGCTGGAATGGATTTTGGACCTTATGTTTTGATTATCAGCAACTATGTTGTTGTCTTCTCACACCATTCAAGCCCCACAATTGAATAATCCGTTTATGAATCTCTCTTAGCCTATAGATCAATATATTGCAAACAAATAATTTGAACATCGTGTCAGTACAAAACTCCACATATATTTTGGAATCCTTTGTATCCTTGACAATCACTAGTCAATATCCAAAAACAGTTTTTTTCTACGAACCTGCACATCATCTTCTCTCTCCAATGTGAGGGGTTATGTCAGGTGAAACAGTGTTGCAGTAGTCTAGTGTGAGGGGTTATGGCAGTAGTCTAGTGTGAGGGGTTATGACAGGGGAAACAGTGTTGCAGTAGTCTAGTGTGAGGGGTTATGTCAGTAGTCTAGTGTGAGGGGTTATGTCAGTAGTCTAGTGTGAGGGGTTATGTCAGTAGTCTAGTGTGAGGGGTTATGGCAGGAGAAACAGTGTTACAGTAGTCTAGTGTGAGGGGTTATGGCAGTAGTCTATTGTGAGGGGTTATGGCAGGGGAACAGTGTTACAGTAGTCTAGTGTGAGGGGTTATGGCAGTAGTCTAGTGTGAGAGGTTATGGCAGTAGTCTAGTGTGAGGGGTTATGGCAGGGGAACAGTGTTGCAGTAGTCTAGTGTGAGGAGTTATGTCAGTAGTCTAGTGTGAGGGGTTATGGCAGGTGAAACACTGTTGCAGTAGTCTAGTGTGAGGGGTTATGTCAGTAGTCTAGTATGAGGAGTTATGTCAGTAGTCTAGTGTGAGGGGTTATGTCAGTAGTCTAGTGTGAAGGGTTATGTCAGTAGTCTAGTGTGAGGGGTTATGTCAGTAGTCTAGTGTGAGGGGTTATGTCAGTAGTCTAGTATGAGGAGTTATGTCAGTAGTCTCGTGTGAGGGGTTATGTCAGTAGTCTAGTATGAGGAGTTATGGCAGGGGAAACAGTGTTGCAGTAGTCTAGTGTGAGGGGTTATGTCAGTAGTCTAGTGTGAGGGGTTATGTCAGTAGTCTAGTGTGAGGGGTTATGTCAGTAGTCTAGTGTGAGAGGTTATGGCAGGTGAAACACTGTTGCAGTAGTCTAGTGTGAGGGGTTGTGTCAGTAGTCTAGTGTGAGGGGTTATGTCAATAGTCTAGTGTGAGGGGTTATGGCAGTAGTCTAGTGTGAGGGGTTATGGCAGTAGTCTAGTGTGAGGGGTTATGTCAGTAGTCTAGTGTGAGGGGTTATGGCAGGAGAAACAGTGTTACAGTAGTCTAGTGTGAAGGGTTATGGCAGTAGTCTAGTGTGAGGGGTTATGGCAGGGGAACAGTGTTACAGTAGTCTAGTGTGAGGGGTTATGTCAGTAGTCTAGTGTGAGGGGTTATGGCAGTAGTCTAGTGTGAGGGATTATGGCAGGTGAAACACTGTTGCAGTAGTCTAGTGTGAGGGGTTATGTCAGTAGTCTAGTGTGAGGGGTTATGTCAGTAGTCTAGTGTGAGGGGTTATGGCAGGTGAAACACTGTTGCAGTAGTCTAGTGTGAGGGGTTATGTCAGTAGTCTAGTGTGAGGGGTTATGTCAGTAGTCTAGTGTGAGGGGTTATGACAGTAGTCTAGTGTGAGGGGTTATGTCAGTAGTCTAGTGTGAGGGGTTATGTCAGTAGTCTAGTGTGAGGGGTTATGTCAGTAGTCTAGTGTGAGGGGTTATGACAGTAGTCTAGTGTGAGGGGTTATGTCAGCAGTCTAGTGTGAGGGGTTATGGCAGGAGAAACAGTGTTACAGTAGTCTAGTGTGAGGGGTTATGGCAGTAGTCTAGTGTGAGGGGTTATGGCAGTAGTCTAGTGTGAGGGGTTATGGCAGGGGAACAGTGTTACAGTAGTCTAGTGTGAGGGGTTATGGCAGTAGTCTAGTGTGAGGGGTTATGGCAGTAGTCTAGTGTGAGGGGTTATGGCAGGGGAACAGTGTTGCAGTAGTCTAGTGTGAGGGGTTATGTCAGTAGTCTAGTGTCAGGGGTTATGGCAGGTGAAACACTGTTGCAGTAGTCTAGTGTGAGGGGTTATGTCAGTAGTCTAGTGTGAGGAGTTATGTCAGTAGTCTAGTGTGAGGAGTTATGTCAGTAGTCTAGTGTGAGGAGTTATGTCAGTAGTCTAGTGTGAGGGGTTATGGCAGTAGTCTAGTATGAGGAGTTATGGCAGTAGTCTAGTGTGAGGGGTTATGGCAGTAGTCTAGTGTGAGGGGTTATGGCAGTAGTCTAGTGTGAGGGGTTATGGCAGTAGTCTAGTGTGAGGAGTTATGTCAGTAGTCTAGTGTGAGGGGTTATGGCAGTAGTCTAGTGTGAGGGGTTATGGCAGGGGAAACAGTGTTACAGTAGTCTAGTGTGAGGGGTTATGTCAGTAGTCTAGTGTGAGGGGTTATGTCAGTAGTCTAGTGTGAGGGGTTATGGCAGGGGAACAGTGTTACAGTAGTCTAGTGTGAGGGGTTATGGCAGGGGAACAGTGTTACAGTAGTCTAGTGTGAGGGGTTATGTCAGTAGTCTAGTGTGAGGGGTTATGGCAGGGGAACAGTGTTACAGTAGTCTAGTGTGAGGGGTTATGGCAGTAGTCTAGTGTGAGGGGTTATGGCAGTAGTCTAGTGTGAGGGGTTATGGCAGGGGAACAGTGTTGCAGTAGTCTAGTGTGAGGGGTTATGTCAGTAGTCTAGTGTGAGGGTTATGGCAGGTGAAACACTGTTGCAGTAGTCTAGTGTGAGGGGTTATGTCAGTAGTCTAGTGTGAGGAGTTATGTCAGTAGTCTAGTGTGAGGAGTTATGTCAGTAGTCTAGTGTGAGGGGTTATGTCAGTAGTCTAGTGTGAGGGGTTATGTCAGTAGTCTAGTGTGAGGGGTTATGGCAATTGAAACTGTTGCAGTAGTCTAGTGTGAGGGGTTATGGCAGGTGAAACTGTGTTGCATAGTTTAGTGTGTGGTGCGGGAATAATGACAAGTGAACCTGGGAAGCTTTGTGTTCACATTGCCCTAAAAAAGGGAACTAGGCCTGCCGAGTTGTGCAGCGTTCTAAGGCACTGGAGCGCAGTGCTAGATGCGTCACTACAGACTAGAGGTCGACCGATTATGATTTTTCAACGCCGATACTGATACCGATTATTGGAGGGCCAAAAACCGCCGATCTCGATTAATCGGGCAATTTCTTTTATTTGTAATAATGACAATTACAACAATACTGAATGAACACTTATTTTAACTTAATATAATACATCAATAAAATCAATTTAGCCTCAAATAAATAATGAAACATGTTCAATTTGGTTTAAATAATGCAAAAACAGTGTTGGAGAAGAAAGTAAAAGTACATAATGTGCCATGTAAAAAAGCTAACATTTAAGTTCCTTTCTCAGAACATGAGAACATATGAAAGCTGGTGGTTCCTTTTAACATGAGTCTTCAATATTCCCAGGTAAGAAGTTTTAGGTTGTAGTTATTATAGGAATTATAGGACTATTTCTCTCTATACAATTTGTATTTCATATACCTTTGACTATTGGATGTTCTTATAGGCACTTTAGTATTGCCAGTGTAACAGTATAGCTTCTGCCCCTCTCCTCGCTCCTACCTGGGCTCGAACCAGGAACACATCGACAACAGCCACCCTCGAAGCAGCGTTACCCATGCAGAGCAAGGGGAACAACTACTCCCAGTCTCAGAGCGAGTGACGTTTGAAACGCTATTAGCGCGCACCCCGCTAACTAGCTAGCCATTTCACATCGGTTACACCAGCCTAATCTCGGGAGTTGATAGGCTTGAAGTCATAAACAGCACAATGCTTGAAGCATTGCGAAGAGCTGCTGGCAAACGCACGAAAGTGCTGTTTGAAGGAATGCTTACGAGCCTGCTGGTGCCTACCATCGCTCAGTCAGACTGCTCTGTCAAATCATAGACTTAATTTTAACATAATAACACACAGAAATACGAGCCTTTGGTCATTAAAATGGTAGAATCCGGAAACTATCATTTTGAAAACAAAACGTTTATTCTTTCAGTGAAATACGGAACCGTTCCGTATTTTATCTAACGGATGTCATCCCTAAGTCTAAATATTGCTGTTACATTGTACAACCTTCAATGTTATGTCATAATTAATTACGGCCTTTGTTAGGAATAAATGGACTTCACACAGTTCGCAATGAGCCAGGCGGCCCAAACTGCTGCATATACCCTGACTGCTTGCACGGAACGCAAGAGAAGTGACACAATTTCCCTAGTTATAAGAAATTCATGTTAGCAGGCAATATTAACTAAAAATGCAGGTTTAAAAATATATACTTGTGTATTGATTTTAAAGAAAGGCATTGATGTTTATGGTTAGGTACATTGGTGCAACGACAGTGCTTTTTTCGCAAATGCGCTTGTTAAATCATCACCCGTTTGTCGAAGTAGGCTGTGATTCAATGAGAAATGAGGCACCGCATCGATTATATGCAACGCAGGACACGCTAGATAAACTAGTAATATCATCAACCATGTGTAGTTAACTAGTGATTATGTTAAGATTGATTGTTTTTTATAAGATAAGTTTAATGCTAGCTAGCAACTTACCTTGGCTTCTTGCTGCCCTCGCGTAACAGGTAGTCAGCCTGCCACGCAGGCTCCTCGTGGAGTGCAATGTAAGGCAGGTGGTTAGAGCGTTGGACTAGTAACCGGAAGGTTGCAAAAACGAATCCCCGAGCTGAGAAGGTAAAAATATGTCGTTCTGCCCCTGAACAAGGCAGTTAACCCACCGTTCCTAGGCCGTCATTGAAAATAATAATGTGTTCTTAACTGACTTGCCTAGTTAAATAAAGGTGTATAAAAAACATTTTTTTTAAATGTGTGTGTGTGTGTGTAATCGGCTAAGCGGTGTCCAAAAATACCGATTACCGATTGTTATGAAAACTTGAAATCGGCCCTAATTAATCGCCCATTCCGATTAATCGGTCGACCTCTACCACAGACCCGGGTTCAATCCCAGGCTGTGTCGCAGACAGCCGCGACCGGGAGACCCATGAGGCGGCACACAATTGGCCCAGCATCGTCCAGGTTAGGGGAGGGTTTGGCCGGCCGGGATGTCCTTGTCCAATCGCATTCTAGCGACTCCTTGTGGCGGGCCGGGCGCATCCGTGCTGAATTCGGTCGCCATGGTGTTTCCTCCGACACATTGGTGCAGCTGGCTTCCGGGTTAAGCGAGCAGTGTGTCAAGTAGCAGTGCGGCTTGGCGGGGTCGTGTTTTGGAGGACACATGGCTCTCGACCTTCGCCTCTCACGAGTCCGTACAGGAGTTGCAGGGATGGGACAAGACTGTATCTACAAATTGGATATCATGAAATTGGGGAGAAAAAGGGGTAAAAGTTAAATAAAAATAAATAAAAATAAGGGAACCTGACCGCGGAATTCAAGCAAACCAAACTCAGACCACATATCGAGATGGTCTCAGTTTTGGTTCGCTTTGGGGACTCTTTTGATGTGTTTGAGTTCCTTTTGGAGTCTTCACACTCCACAAAAAATGAAGCGAACCACACCGAGTTCCCAAAAATTGTCTGAAAGGGACCAAGTGTGAAAACACCCTTACCCTACGATGTCCGGAGCGTGCTGGTTTTCTGTTCTGCTTGATAATTAATTGCACACAGGTGTTCCAGGTCTAGAGGGCAACAATGAGAAAATGGAGTTGAACTGGCTTTGAGTTCCAGAATTAAGTTTGAAGGCTCTCGAGGTCCTGTCTCCATCCACATGAAGTATGTCATTTGTATATGAACGATATATGAGCGATAAATCTATCATTTTAGGTTATAGTTTTATCTACACTCTTGTCTTTTTATTTAGTGTCATCATCAAATACAAGCTCATAGCAGACTACTAATCATGCTGTTGGATCTATCTTCTCTATTTAACATGTAGATCTCTATTCCTCTGTGCGGTGTGTAGGCCTAATTACTGATGTTAAACACTGTTGTGGTAGCCTTTGGCTCACCAAGCCCAACTCTTCCAAATAGGGAAATGATATCTGTGCACCAGTCGTTTTGGGTCATCCTAATTCATTACATCCCACCTGATACTGGTTGTTTCATTCGATCTAAGATCCTGTCTGCCTGTCTGTCCGGGGGATCTGATTATTTTTGTTTAGTGTTATTCGAAGAGACAGCAGCGCCGCACAAAATGTATCAATCCCAATCCAATTAGCATCATGTTAACCTGATGATGGACACCTCAAGGTGAAGCGGCCCTTGCTCAGCCGGGGCATTATCATTCCAGGCGGGGCGGCTCATCTAAATTACAATCCACCCTGGTTTTTCATTAGCTGCTAACCCCTTCACCGTGCACCACAACGCTCTGCACAGCCCAACAAGCACCCAGAAACCCAGGCTGCTCATCAGCTCTGGTGTCAGGTTCAACGAGCAGAGACAGACACTTCTACAACTGTGGACCTTCTGTGTGGGTGGGAACGCTTGGGACTGTGGTATTTGTATGCATGTTTTTCCAAAAAGATACAAGATGAAGGGCCGCTGCCCACTTGAAATGTGTTGCCTGTATTGCTCTTCATGTCCTGGTGGGTATGCTTAGCAACTGTATGAAGGAGGTGATTTTTGTGCGGGTTTGAAGAGGTGATCCCTGCTCCCCTCTTGGCCCTGCCTGAGCTTTGATTCTCTAAGAGCCTTCTTCTCTTATTACCAAGAACAAAGAGTAATTACTGGATCTGGGTGAGGCCTCTCCAGGGCCACACTGATGCTGGAGGAACATTGCTGTAGCTTCCATTGTGATATAATCTGGCTATTGTTGACTGAAAACCTCCTGAAATACTCTCCTTACCAGATAGAAGCAAAGTGACAAAAGGCCTTCAGTTGGGGCCAATCTGTTGTCGAGCTACAGTATGGGGTTGGCACGGATCCAGAACTATTGCGCAGAGCTTGTTTTGTAGACCCCCACCAAGTGTTTTTCATTATGTCTCTACAAAGTACTTCTCCCTGTTCATGGGCTTTTCTAGCTAACCTTTATGGTCTGTGTTGGGAGTTCTATCTGATCAGTGTCTTCGGTTCTTACTATGGTATTTCAGTGGTAAGTGTATAGTAATGGCAGTCAGAGTGGAAAAATATCGCCATAGTCTCTTACACATAAGGCACTCTGATGGAAAGTTGTGGACTAGGTATGGGCACTGTTAATCAAATATCCGGATATCCAAACAGATGTTCGTATTCAATTACTTGAGAGAGTGTCATCTTTGGAGATAAAACAATTGAAGGCCTATTTTAAAAATGAAAAAGTTTTTGTTTAAATTGTGACATTTTTACCTACAAGGATATGATATTTTAAATTCTTAATTTAATAAAACAACAAAACTTTTGAAAATGTTTATGACCTTGCGTTGAGCTACTGCTGCGCATTTCTCCCTCCAGGCTGCCCTGACATCGTTATGCTGTGTTTCCTTTCAAATAGCAATTACAGGCACTCACCTAACAGAGTTTCCACAAGACTAGACAGATCAATGCAAAATACTCATCAGAAAACCTTTTTGTAACAGAATCTGTTCTATCA
The DNA here is from genome assembly GCF_901001165.1 of Salmo trutta. NCBI lineage: Eukaryota > Metazoa > Chordata > Actinopteri > Salmoniformes > Salmonidae > Salmo > Salmo trutta. The sequence goes on from NC_042989.1 coordinate 20,832,549, forward strand.
TGGCTAAAATCAGACTTCTCTTTTGCTGTTGCAGTTAGCCAAACAACCAGAGAAAAGCAAGCAGCCGATCTGCTGTTTACCTCTGCCATGTGTATTTGCGTCATTCTTATAGGTCAAGTCATTATTATTATTATCGCCTATCCGGATATCCGAAAAAATTTAATATTATTCAATTAGTAAAATCATTTCAAATGCCCAACCCTATGTGGGTTGATTCGTTTGCGTTCCAGAGAACGGTATCTTTCAGACAACAAATCCCCCTATCACTCCCCCTATCTTTTTTGTTGTTGTTATTTTTTTATTTATTTTTTACCTTTATTTAACTAGGCAAGTCAGTTCTTATTCTTGAACACACTTGCATGCCCGTAAACACCAACACACATACACTACCGTTCAAAAGTTTGGGGTCACTTAGAAATGTTCTTGTTTTTGAAAGAAAAGCAATTTTTTTGTCCATTAAAATAACATCAAATTGATCAGAAATACAGTGTAGACATTGTTAATGTTGTAAATGACTATTGTAGCTGGAAACAGTAGATTTTTTATGGAATATCTACATAGGCGTACAGAGGCACATTATCAGCAACCATCACTCCTGTGTTCCAATGGCACATTGTGTTAGCTAATCCAAGTTTATCATTTTAAAAGGCTAATAGGTCATTAGAAAACCCTTTTGCAATTATGTTAGCACATCTGAAAACTGTTGTCCTGACTAAAGCAGCAATAAAACTGGCCATCTTTAGACTAGTTGAGTATCTGGAGCATGAGCATTTGGGGGTTTGATTACAGCCTCAAAATGGCCGTCTTAGGTTGTTTTCCATGCCCAGAATGGAACAGATGTTGGTGTAAATTACCTCCCTGTTAGACATCTCACAAATGAAATGCATGCTTTGCATTGATAAGTGATTCTGCTCTGAAGTGAGGGACTGAGAGATGGAGTGCTGTAGCTTGTTTAAGTCTAAATCCCTGGTCAAAGCATGTTTTGACAGCATAACGTTTGTAGTGTTCCCAGTAGTGACGCACGGGTTGACTCATAACCCGTAGTCCCCGCGGTTATATCTGCAGGACAGGTGAGTTTAGGATCATTAAATATTGTGTGGCTGAAGGGCAGGTGGGTGTTGGGAAAGAGAGAAAACAATACCTTAAATCCATAAATGTATAATTCTTGTGCAATTTACAGTGAGGGAAAAAAGTATTTGATCCCCTGCTGATTTTGTACGTTTGCCCACTGACAAAGAAATGATCAGTCTATAATTTTAATGGTAGGTTTATTTGAACAGTGAGAGACAGAATAACAACAAAAAATCCAGAAAAATGCATGTCAAAAATTTTATAAATTGATTTGCATTTTAATGAGGGAAATAAGTATTTGACACCCTCTCAATCAGAAAGATTTCTGGCTCCCAGGTGTCTTTTATACAGGTAACAAGCTGAGATTAGGAGCACACTCTTAAAGGGAGTGCTCCTAATCTCACCTTGTTACCTGTATAAAAGACACCTGTCCACAGAAGCAATCAAAAAAATCCTGAAAACCGCATGTCAAAAATGTTATAAATTGATTTGCATTTTAATGGGGGAAATAAGTATTTGACCCCTCTGCAAAACATGACTTAGTGCTTGGTGGCAAAACCCTTGTTCGCAATCACAGAGGTCAGATGTTTCTTGTAGTTGGCCACCAGGTTTGCACACATCTCAGGAGGGATTTTGTCCCACTCCTCTTTGCAGATCTTCTCCAAGTCATTAAAGTTTCGAGGCTGACGTTTGGCAACTCAAACCTTCATCTCCCTCCACAGATTTTCTATGGGATTACGGTCTGGAGACTGGCTAGGCCACTCCAGGACCTTAATGTGCTTCTTCTTGAGCCACTCCTTTGTTGCCTTGGCCGTGTGTTTTGGGTCATTGTCATGCTGGAATACCCATCCACGACCCATTTTCAATGCCCTGGCTGAGGGAAGGAGGTTTTCACCCAAGATTTGACGGTACATGGCCCCATCCATCGTCCCTTTGATGCGGTGAAGTTGTCCTGTCCCCTTAGCAGAAAAACACCCCCAAAGCATAATGTTTCCACCTCCATGTTTGACGGTGGGGATGGTGTTCTTGGGGTCATAGGCAGCATTCCTCCTCCTAACACGGCGAGTTGAGTTGATGCCAAAGAGCTCCATTTTGGTCTCATCTGACCACAACACTTTCACCCAGTTGTCCTCTGAATCATTCAGATGTTCATTGGCAATCTTCAGACGGGCATGTATATGTGCTTTCTTGAGCAGGGAGACCTTGCAGGCGCTGCAGGATTTCAGTCCTTCACGGCGTAGTGTGTTACCAATTGTTTTCTTGGTGACTATGGTCCCAGCTGTCTTGAGATCATTGACAAGATCCTCCCGTGTAGTTCTGGGCTGATTCCTCACTGTTCTCATGATCATTGCAACTCCACGAGGTGAGATCTTGCATGGAGCCCCAGGCCGAGGGAGATTGACAGTTATTTTGTGTTTCTTCCATTTGCAAATAATCGCACCAACTGTTGTCACCTTCTCACCAAGCTGCTTGGCAATGGTCTTGTAGCCCATTCCAGCCTTGTGTAGGTCTACAATCTTGTCCCTGACATCCTTGGAGAGCTCTTTGGTCTTGGCCATGGTGGAGAGTTTGGAATCTGATTGATTGATTGCTTCTGTGGACAGGTGTCTTTTATACAGGTAACAAGCTGAGATTAGGAGCACTCCCTGTATAAAAGACACCTGGGAGCCAGAAATCTTTCTGATTGAGAGGGGGTCAAATACTTATTTCCCTCATTAAAATGCAAATCAATTTATAACATTTTTGACATGCGTTTTTCTGGATTTTTTTGTTGTTATTCTGTCTCTCACTGTTCAAATAAGCCTACCATTAAAATTATAGGCTGGTCATTTCTTTGTCAGTGGGCAAACGTACAAAATCAGCAGGGGATCAAATACTTTTTTCACTCACTGTATATGTATGGGCTACTTTAAGGTTTTTCTTTCATTATTTTAGGCTATCTGGTACAGTTAAGCCTAAACTTAACTGTACGTGCGCCAAATAGACTACACGCCAATCACCAAATGCTTTTGTGAAGTTCATGTCAATCCATGGAGGCAAAACGGACATTGTTGAAGTTTAATTCATTAAGACAAAAGCTGCGAAAGGAGAGTTGAAAATTAAGAGAAGGGAGTGCCAGAAAAGTAATGTTTGGGAAAGATTTGGTGAAGTGGTAAAAGAGGATGACAGCATTGTGTGATGATTGTGAGGTGCTATACAAATTTGACAGTCACAAAATGGGACTTCAAATAGGCCTATGGCATGTCAAGGGAACTGTAGCCTACTGTTAAGATGGGTTAAATGGAAACTGAAATCTGGACACACTGTAGGTCTATAACCTCTCACATAGTCTTAATATTAAATCCTGCAGAATAAAAAAATCCTTGCAGTAAAATGATACATCAAATGTAGGCAAAATGTGGACTTGAGAACAGGAGTGGGGGAAAATGATTTCTTTATTTCAGCGTCTTCAAATTTTATTGGTCACATACACATGGTTAGCAGATGTTATTAATGCGAGTGTAGCAAAATGCTTGTGCTTCTAGTTCCGACCGTGCAGTAATATCTAACAAGTAATCTAACAATTTCACAACAACTACCTTATACACACAAGTGTAAAGGAATGATTAAGAGTATGTACATATAAATATATGTATGAGCGATGGCCGAACGGCATAGGCAAGATGGTATAGAGTACAGTATATACATATGAGATGAGTAATGTAGGGTATGTAAACATTATATAAAGTGGCATTGTTTAAGTGACTAGTGATACATTTATTACATCCAATTATTAATTATTAAAGTGGTTAGAGATTTAGTCTGTATGTTGGCAGCAGCCACTCAATGTTAATGATGGCTGTTTAACAGTCTGATGGCCTTGAGATAGTAGCTGTTTTTCAGTCTCTCGGTCCCAGCTTTGATGCACCTGTACTGACCTCGCCTTCTGGATGATAGCAGCGTGAACAGGCAGTGGCTCGGGTGGTTGTTGTCCTTGATCTTTTTGGCCTTCCTGTGACATTGGGTGGTGTAGGTGTCCTGGAGGGCAGGTAGTTTGCCCCCTGTGATGCATTGTGCAGACCTTACTACCCTCTGGAGAGCCTTCCGGTTGTGGGCGGAGCAGCTGCCGTACCAGGCAGTGATACAGCCCAACAGGATGCTCTCGATTGTGCATCTGTAAAAGTTTGTGAGTGTTTTTGGTGACAAGCCAAATTTCTTCAGCCTCCTGAGGTTGAAGAGGCGCTGCTGCGCCTTCTTCACCACACTGTGTGGGTGGACCATTTCAGTTTGTCTGTGACGTGTACACCGAGGAACTTAAAACTTTCCACCTTCTCCACTACTGTCCCGTCGATGTGGATAGGGGGGTGCTCCCTCTGCTGTTTCCTGAAGTCCACGATCATCTCCTTTGTTTTGTTGACGTTGAGTGTGAGGTTCTTTTCCTGACACCAGGAAACCCTTGAGACACTTGAGAGAATGTGAATGCTCATATACCATCTGTAGAGGTGCTGTCTTTATCAGCATCATAAAAGCTGATAGTATTTCAACCACATGAAATATGCATCGAAGCCGAACTCAGATCTAATCAGATAATGTTGGGTCATTTTCACAGCTTTCTATTTCCTTACAACCAGTCAAACAGCTGTCATTTGGACATTTTGCAAAGAAAAACATTCCTTTTTTTGTGTGTGTGTGTTATTGCATTGCTCCGTGAAATAAGATGACAGAGAGAACTTTACCAGTGTCAACTAGATTGAAGCATTCATTCTATCGATCTATTACATTATTCTGTTGAGCAAGGGTTTATTTAGTGTTCTAGGGCAATGACAATAGAGAAGGTGCATGTATTTTAATTATAACAAATAGCCTACCAAAATGACGGAAATTATACGCAGAATCATACATTATATATACAAAGTGTTTGGACACCCCTTCAAATGAGTAGATTCGGCTATTTCAGCCATACCCGTAGCAGACAGGTGTATAAAATTGAGCACACCGCCATGCAATCTCCATAGACAAACATTGGCAATAGAATGGCCTTACTGAAGTGCTCAGTGACTTTCAAAGTGGCACCGTAATAGGATGTCACCTTTCCAACAAGCCAGTTCTTCAAATTTCTGCCCTGCTAAAGCTGCCCCGGTCAACTGTAAGTGCTGTTATTGTGAAATGGAAACGTCTAGGAGCAACAACAGCTCAGCCACAAAGTGGTAGGCCACACAAGCTCACAGAACCCGACTGCTGAAGTGCGTAATGCGTATAAATCGTCTGTCCTTGGTTGCAACACTCACTAATGAGTTCCAAACTGCCTCTGAAAGAAAAGTCAGCACAAGAACTGTTCTTCGGCAGCTTCATGAAATGGGTTTCCATGGCCAAGCAGGCACACACAAGTCTAAGATCACCATGGACGATGCACTTCGGCTGGAGTGGTGTAAAGCTCGCCACTATTGGACTCTGGAGCATTGGAAACACTTTCTCTGGAGTGATGAATCCCGGTTCACCATCTGGCAGTCCAACGGATGAATCTGGGTTTGGCTGATGCCAGGAGAATTTGGTTTGGAAGAACTTGACTGGCCTGCACAGAGCCCTGACCTCAACCCCATCAAACACTTTTGGGATGAATTGGAATGCCGACTACGAGCCAGACGTAATCGCCAAACATCAGTGCCCGACCTCACTAATGCTCTTGTGGCTGAATGCAAGCAAGTCCTCGCATAGCAATGTTCCAACATCTAGTGGAAAGCCTTCTCAGAAGAGTGGAGTCTGTTATAGCAGCAAAGGGAGGGACCAACTCCATATTAATGCCCATGGTTTTGGAATGAGAAGTTTGCCAAGCAGGTGTCCACATACTTTTGGTCATGTAAAGTATCTTAATCAGGCAGCATCAAAAAACCTGCATTCCCTGTAAAAAATCTTTCATTTGACTAGCCTGTAGCGCATTTTCTATATTTGCTGGTTAGGGTTGGGTGTGGATTTTCACTATCACACATAGTCGGGCGGATGGGTTATTAGCAATTGTGGGCAGGTGAGCAAACAGCAGACCCGTGCATCACTAGTTCCCAGAAGCATATAGAGAATCAGTGGAAATACTTTCAATTAACAAATTATTTTTAGGTAGGTTACCTCAAGTTGAATAAGAGGTGCTACAAAACGTTTCTGAAATATTCAGTTGTTGATATTTACGTTGTATCATTTGTTCATTCTCCAGCCAGGGAGATGACCAGGGGAAAGTTCCTGAACATCCTGGAGAGACCCAAGAAGTGAAGACCCCAGGAATGCTCTTTACACAGTATGTGTCTGCAAAGAGAGTAATACAACACCCAGACGACTGACTTAAGACTCAGAATCAGACTTATGCCTTCATGTATACACTCATACTACAACCATCATCAAGTTCCTGGACTTTTCATTTAAATAGAGACAGTGGGGCTAAATTCACTCACTGCAGAGTTCTCCTCTAACAGACCCTACACACTCTATGCAAATGGGGAGTGTCGTATATGATCCGTTCCAGAATTTGAGCCACACAAAGTACGTAGAACATTATGTATTTGGAGCATTATTTTCACCTCCTGTTGCATAATTAGGTGAGACAATGTCTCGGACTGTTCCCGGCTGGAGATGTCGCTCTGGGAGCGCTCACTCTCCACAAGTTACACATCTCCACAGGCCACTAATAAGCCTCTAATTGTCTTTCCAATTGACACGGACAGAGGCAGCCACTGTCCAAAGGGCTGCACCCCCTGCCTCGTTTGCTGTCGTTTGCGTAAAGTGTGTAACATCCTTAAGAGTCCAAGGGCTGCAACATTTTTCACCTCCTGTGGTCCTCAAAAACAGTTCCATTTACTTTTATAATGATTTGAAATGGTGAGTCGCTTTCAATTTCCTTTTTAGCTAGCTCGTAGGACTGTTTTGTAAATGAGTGTATATTCTGTATTTATTCATATTTTTTATTTGTATTTGTAGCATTATTTACATTTTGCCAATTTGTAGAAGAAAATTATGTAATAAAGTCTTAAAATTGAAAATATTTTTCCTCCCTCATTTTAGAGCTGGGCGATATGGCCAAAATATCATATCAAAGTATTATTATTTTTTAGTTTGACGGTATGACGGTAGTTTATGTTTCTAAATAACAAGAGTTTTACATTTGCTTCATGAGTAGTGCTTGACCCTAGGGTTGCAACACATACATTCTAAATTATTTTAATGGGTCTTTATCCATTCTGATTGTTTTATAATGTTCAATTAAACTTCAACCAAAAATAATTTATCAATTTCTGCATTTCCTGCACTGATTTTGAGATCATTTCCATGCTGCCAAGTAGAGCTACACATATGAGCAATCAATCTAGGCTTTATTTTTAACCAAATGTTGCAATTGCGATTTGACTTGTGATTTAGAGCAAAACACTTGGGTGAACTGTTGGAATCATGGAAATAGAATGATTATTCTAATTCTATAGTTAGAATATAATAGTGTGCACTTTGAATAATAATGTTTGACTTGACAACGAATGAAAATGCCAGGGAGGAGTTGTGACAGGGTAGGATCCAACGTTTTGATAAGTGTTTCCAAGGGAACTTGCACTATAAGCTTTGGTTACATTGAATGTTTTCTCTAATCTACTTCACGTAGGTTACATTCTTGCTTCGCGTATTCCTCTATGATTTAGAAGACACTGTTGCACAAACAACTTGCTGATTTAGGTCTACGCCATCATTGCTATTATCAGGCCGTATAGCTAATTACGTTTGCTCGGACAGTACATATATTAGCCAGCTAACTAGTGATTAGCATTAGCGGCTAACAAGATTTAGGCCAAACTTGCTAAGAAAAGACAAACCAGCTGTTTGCAGATGTAAGAAACACAAACTAATAGTGTAATTATAGAACGCTAGTGGATTTATATTAAGAAGCAAAGTGAAAACAGCATCGTCATCAACATTGACCATGCAGACTTAACACACGTTTCTGGTGGTCGAGGAACAACAAATACGCTCCTTGACTGACGGGGCGGGGCTAGGTCTGTGTGGAAAGCGGCAGAGAGATGACTCATGTAGCAAGTAGTAGAATGAGATGACTCATTCTACTACTTGCACATATCACTTGTGTCCATTGCTAAATTGTAATTATTTCGCCACTATGGCCTATTTATTGCCTTACCTCCTTTGCACACACTGTATACAGATTTTCTATTGTGTTATTGATTACGTGTAGCAAAGTAAACGATACTGAACAAAAAAATATAAACGCAACCTGCAACAATTTCAAAGATTCTACCGAGTTACTGTTCAAATAAGGAAATCAGTCAATTGAAATAAATTCATTAGGCCATAATCTATGGATTTCACATGATTGGGCAGGGCGCAACCATGGGAGGCATAGACGCACCCACTGGGGAGCCAGGTCCAGCCAATCAGAATTCGTTTTTACATACAAAAAGGCTTTATTAGAGACATAAATACTCCTCAATTTAATCAGCTGTCCGGTCCGCAGGTGAAGAATCCAGATTGGGAGGTCCTGGGCTGGCATGGTTAAGAGAAAAAAGCTTTTTATGTGTGTGTAACCGATGTGAAATGGCTAGTTAGTCAGCGGTGGTGCGCGCTAATAGCGTTTCAATCGGGTGACATCACTCACTCTTAGACCTGAAGTAGTTGTTCCCCTTGCTCTGCAAGGGCTGCGGCTTTTGTGGCGCGATGGGTAACGATGCTTCGTGGGTGTCAGTTGTTAATGTGTGCAGAGGGTCCCTGGTTCAAGCCCAGATTGGGGCGAGGAGAGGGACGGAAGCTATACTGTTACATATGGAAAATGTATGGGATCTATTATTTCAGCTTATAAAACATGGGACCAACAATTTACATGTTGCGTTTATATTTTTGTTCAGTATATAAAAATTGACTTTACACACAGCTTATCACATTTAGCAAACCAAACATTCAAATACCGTTATAGAAGATAAACCCAAACCGGTCCGTGCATCGATACCAGTATAGCTGAAAAATGTGGACCCCTACAAATCAGCCGGGCTAGAAAATCTGGACACTTTCTTTCTAAAATGATCTGCCGAAATTGTTGCAACCCCTAGCCTGTTCAACCTCTCTTTCGTGTCGTCTGAGATTCCCAAAGATTGGAAAGCAGCTGCGGTCATCCCCCTCTTCAAAGGGGGGGACACTCTTGACCCAAACTGCTACAGTCCTATATCTATCCTACCCTGCCTCTCTAAAGTCTTCGAAAGCCAAGTCAACAAACAGATTACTGACCATTTCGAATCCCACCGCACCTTCTCCGCTATGCAATCTGGTTTCAGAGCTGGTCATGGGTGCACCTCAGCCACGCTCAAGGTCCTAAACGATATCTTAACCGCCGTCAATAAGAAACAATACTGTGCAGCCGTATTCATTGACCTGGCCAAGGCTTTCGACTCTGTCAATCACCACATCCTCATCAGCAGACTCAACAGCCTTGGTTTCTCAAATGATTGCCTCGTCTGGTTCACCAACTACTTCTCTGATAGAGTTCAGTGTGTCAAATCAGAGGGCCTGTTGTCCGGGCCTCTGGCAGTCTCTATGGGGGTGCCACAGGGTTCAATTCTTGGGCCGACTCTTTTCTCTGTATACATCAATGATGTCGCTCTTGCTGCTGGTGAGTTTCTGATCCACCTCTACGCAGACGACACCATTCTGTATACTTCTGGCCCTTCTTTGGACACTGTTAACTACCCTCCAGATGAGCTTCAATGTCATACAACTCTCCTTCCGTAGCCTCTAACTGCTGTTAAATACAAGTAAAACTAAATGCATGCTCTTCAACCGATCGCTGCCTACACCTGCCCGCCCGTCCAGCATCACTACTCTGGACGGTTCTGACTTAGAATATGTGGACAACTACAAATACCTAGGTGTCTGGTTAGACTGTAAACTCTCCTTCCAGACTCACATCAAACATCTCCAATCCAACGTTAAATCTAGAATTGGCTTCCTATTTCGCAACAAAGCATCTTTCACTCATGCTGCCAAACATACCCTCGTAAAACTGACCATCCTACCGATCCTCGACTTCGGCGATGTCATTTACAAAATAGCCTCCAATACCCTACTCAATAAATTGGATGCAGTCTATCACAGTGCCATCCGTTTTGTCACCAAAGCCCCATATACTACCCACCACTGCGACCTGTAAACTCTCGTTGGCTGGCCCAAGCTTCATACTCGTCGCCAAACCCACTGGCTCCAGGTCATCTACAAGACCCTGCTAGGTAAAGTTCCCCCTTATCTCAGCTCGCTGGTCACCATAGCAGCACCCACCTGTAGCACGCGCTCCAGCAGGTATATCTCTCTGGTCACCCCCAAAGCCAATTTCTCCTTCGGCCGCCTCTCCTTTCAGTTCTCTGCTGCCAATGACTGGAACGAACTACAAAAATCTCTAAAACTAGAAACACTTATCTCCCTCACTAGCTTTAAGCACCAGCTGTCAGAGCAGCTCACAGATTACTGCACCTGTACATAGCTCATCTATAATTTAGCCCAAACAACTACCTCTTCCCCTACTGTATTTATTTATTTATTTAGCTCCTTTGCACCCCATTGTTTTTATTTCTACTTTGCACTTTGTTCCACTGCAAATCTACCGTTCCAGTGTTTTACTTGCTATATTGTATTTACCTCGTCACCATGGCCTTTTTGCCTTTACCTCCCTTATCTCACCTCATTTGCTCACTTTGTATATAGACTTATTTTTCTACTATATTATTGACTGTATGTTTGTTTTACTCCATGTGTAACTCTGTGTTGTTGTATGTGTCAAACTGCTTTGCTTTATCTTGGCCAGGTCGCAATTGTAAATGAGAACTTGTTCTCAACTTGCCTACCTGGTTAAATAAAGGTGAAATAATTTTTTTGAAATATCATAAAATACGGTATATCGTCCAGCCCTACATCTTTTAGTATAGTAACATATTTATTAATCGTCCTCATAATCAAACGAATTGGAAATCAACCTCAGTGTGCGTCTGTGGATACAATTGCATCTTTCAATGGGTTAGGATACAATGGAATTCACTTCAGAAACTGGTTTCATGATGCGACAGTTTTTGGGGGGACTCAAACTTTTAATTAGGGCAATAACTTCATGCATGTGCCACTCCATAGACACTCTGTTAAAGCACCTCTCTGGCTTTGGACATGTAAGGAGCTCTGACATGAGAGTGCTTCCCCCGCTACAAGGGCATTTTTCAATTTAATGAGGATTGGAAGTAGAGGCCCTACACAAAACATTGCGTAAAAATAATATTGCTCATTCTCATCCCTTTTAATGAGAGTTGACATAATTACTAGGACCATTTATTTTCTAATTAGCACACTTCCAGCGACGTCGGAGCTAGCGGCCAGGCAAAAAGGGAATCAGACAGGCATGCTGAATGGTAAACAAAAAGAAGTCCGTCCAGCATAATTAGGTGAGACAATGTCTCGGACTGTTCCCGGCTGGAGATGACGCTCTGGCCGCGCTGGGGAGCGCTCACTCTCCACAAGTTACACATCTCCACAGGCCACTAATAAGCCCCTAATTGTCTTTCCGATTCACACAGACAGACTGCCCAAGTGGCTGCACCCCCTGCCTCTCGCACGGACCCAGCTTCACCTCTTGCAAAATAACGATTATATACAGTACTAGTCAAAAGTTTGTACACACCTAATCATTCAAGGGTTTTTCTTTATTTTTACTATTTTCTACATTGTAGAATAATAGTGAAGACATCACAACTATGAAATACACATATGGAATAATGTAGTAACCAAGAAAGTGTTAGACAAATCAAAATATATTTTATATTTGAGATTCTTCAAAGTAGCCATCCTTTGCCTTGATGACAGCTTTGCACACTCTTGGCATTCTCTCAACCAGCTTCGCCTGGAATCCTTAAAGGAGTTCCCACATACAGTGAGGGAAAAAAAGTATTTGATCCCCTGCTGATTCTGTACGTTTGCCCACTGACAAAGAAATGATCAGTCTATAATTTTAATGGTAGGTTTATTTGAACAGTGAGAGACAGAATAACAAAAAAATCCAGAAAAAAGCTATAACATTTATAAAATGTTATAAATTGATTTGCATTTTAATGAGGGAAATAAGTATTTGACCCCCTCTCAATCAGAAAGATTTCTGGCTCCCAGGTGTCTTTTATACAGGTAACGAGCTGAGATTAGGAGCACACTCTTAAAGGGAGTGCTCCTAATCTCAGCTTGTTACCTTTTATAAAAGACACCTGTCCACAGAAGCAATCAATCAATCAGATTCCAAACTCTCCACCATGGCCAAGACCAAAGAGCTCTCCAAGGATGTCAGGGACACGATTGTAGACCTACACAAGGCTGGAATGGGCTACAAGACCATTGCCAAGCAGCTTGGTGAGAAGGTGACAACAGTTGGTGCGATTATTCGCAAATGGAAGAAACACAAAAGAACTGTCAATCTCCCTCGGCCTGGGGCTCCATGCAAGATCTCACCTCGTGGAGTTGCAATGATCATGAGAACGGTGAGGAATCAGCCCAGAACTACACGGGAGGATCTTGTCAATGATCTCAAGGCAGCTGAAACCATAGTCACCAAGAAAACAATTGGTAACACACTACGCCGTGAAGGACTGAAATCCTGCAGCGCCCGCAAGGTACCCCTGCTTAAGAAAGCACATATACATGCCCGTCTGAAGTTTGCCAATGAACATCTGAATGATTCAGAGGACAACTGGGTGAAAGTGTTGTGGTCAGATGAGACCAAAATGGAGCTCTTTGGCATCAACTCAACTCGCCGTGTTTGGAGGAGGAGGAATGCTGCCTATGACCCCAAGAACACCATCCCCACCGTCAAACATGGAGGTGGAAACATTATGCTTTGGGGGTGTTTTTCTGCTAAGGGGACAGGACAACTTCACCGCATCAAAGGGACGATGGACGGGGCCAAGTATCGTCAAATCTTGGTTGACAACCTCCTTCCCTCAGCCAGGGCATTGAAAATGGGTCGTGGATGGGTATTCCAGCATGACAATGACCCAAAACATACGGCCAAGGCAACAAAGGAGTGGCTCAAGAAGAAGCACATTAAGGTCCTGGAGTGGCCTAGCCAGTCTCCAGACCTTAATCCCATAGAAAATCTGTGGAGGGAGCTGAAGGTTTGAGTTGCCAAACGTCAGCCTCGAAACCTTAATGACTTGGAGAAGATCTGCAAAGAGGAGTGGGACAAAATCCCTCCTGAGATGTGTGCAAACCTGGTGGCCAACTACAAGAAACGTCTGACGTCTGTGATTGCCAACAAGGGTTTTGCCACCAAGTGCTAAGCCATGTTTTGCAGAGGGGTCAAATACTTATTTCCCTCATTAAAATGCAAATCAATTTATAACATTTTTGACATGCGTTTTTCTGGATTTTTTGTTGTTATTCTGTCTCTCGCTGTTCAAATAAACCTACCATTAAAATTATAGACTGATCATTTCTTTGTCAGTGGGCAAACGTACAGAATCAGCAGGGGATCAAATACTTTTTTCCCTCACTGTACAGTGGGTTCCAAAATTACTGCCACCCCTGACTGGCAATGCACAAACAATACTTAAACAAATATAAACAATATAATTATAGAGAAAAACTCAAAATAACAACATGTGAAAAATACTGTACTTTATTAATGTTTCAATGGAACCCAACAAAATCATTTATTGATTTAATTAAAAATCTATGTCCTCCAAATCAAAGTTTCACAATTAATGGCACCCTTAAATATTATTGTAAATAACATCTACCAACATTAAACCAGGAATTAAATTCCACTTATTTAAGTTTATTTAAGTGTTAAGGAACTATATTGAGCCATTACAATACTTCCTTTTTTAACTAGGGTATAAACATGAGGACAGGCATGCAATATCCCTTTGTCATCCAACATCATGAAGAAAAGAAAAGAACTGGCAGTTCAAAAGGGACAGATGGTCGTAGACCTTCATAAATCTGGTAATGGCTACAAGAAGATCCACAAACGGTTGAATATACCACTGAGCTCTGTCAGAGCGATTATTAAAACATTCAAAGATATGGAACAGTTGAAAACGTCACGGGTAGAGGACGTAAATGCATTTTGCCCCCCAGGATAGGGAGGAGGATGGTGAGAGAAGCAACAAAATCCCCAAGAATCACTGTGAAAGAATTGCAGGCCTTAGTGGCGTCTTGGGGTCGCCAGGTTTAAAAAAGCACCATCAGACGCCACCTCCACAACCACAGACTCTTTGGAAGGGTTGCCAGAAAAAAGCCCTTAATGACCCCAAGACACAGACGCAAGCGCTTGGAGTTTGCCAAACGTCATTTAAATTATGATTGGAAGAAGGTGCTCTGGTCAGATGAGACCAAAATTGAACGTTTTGGTCAGATACAGCATCGGCATGTTTGGCGTCGAAACAGAGATGCATACAAGGAGAGGCATCTCATACTCACGGTGAAATGTGGTGGGTCAGTGATGTTTTTGGGCTGTTTTAATTCCAGAGGTCCAGAGGCACTGGTTAAGATTGATGGCATAATGAATTCCACCAAGTACCAGGCAATTTTGGCTGACAGTCTGGTTGCCTCTGCCAGAAGGCTGGGACTTGGCCGTATGTGGACTTTCCAACAAGACAATAACCCAAAACATACCTCAAGATCCACACAGAAATGGTTCTGTGACAACAAAATCAATGTTCTGCCATGGCCATCTCAGTCGCCAGACCTCAATCCAATCGAAAACCTGTGGGCTGAGTTGAAGGAAGCAGTTGATAAGCGCAAACCCAAGAATGTGAAGGATCTTGAAAGGATCTGCATAGAGGAATGGTCCAAAATCCCTCCAAATGTGTTCCTTAACCTTGTCAAACATTACAGGAAAAGACCATGCTGTTATCCTTGCCAGAGGTGGTGGCACTAAGTGCTAAATAAGGAGTGCCAATAATTGTGAAACCTTGAGTTTGGTGAAATGTATTTTGTATTAAATAATTGTTTGATTTTGGTGGGTTTCATTGAAACATTAATAAAGTACAGTATTTCTCACATGTTGGTATTTTGAGTTTATCTCTATAATTATATTGTTTATATTATTTTAAGTATTGTTTGTGCATTGCCAGTCAGGGGTGCTAGTAATTTTGGAGCCCACTGTATGCTGAGCACTTGTTGGCTGCTTTTCCTTCACTCTGCAGTCCAACTGAGGTCGGGTGATTGTGGATGCCAGGTCATCTGATGCAGGACCATCACTCTTGGTCAAATAGCCCTTACACAGCCTGGAGGTGTGTTGGGTTGTTGCCCTGTTGAAAAACATATGATAGTCACTCTAAGCGCAAACCAAATGGGATGGCGTATCGCTGCAGAATGCTGTGTGCCTTGAATTCTAAATAAATCACTGACAGTGTCACCAGCAAAGCACCCCCACACCATCACACACCACCTCCATGCTTCACGGTGGGAACCACACACGCGGAGATCATCCGTTCACCTACCGTAAATTCCGGACTATAAGCCGCAACTTTTTTCCCAGGCTTTGAACCTCGCGGCTTAAACAATGACTCCGGCAATTTCTGAGGTTGGCAACTCTAATGAACTTATCCTCTGCAGCAGAGGTAACTCTTGGTCTTCCTTTCCTTTAGTGGTCCTCATGAGAGCCAGTTTCATCATAGCGCTTCATGGTTTTTTCGACTGCACTTGAAGAAACTTTCCAAGTTCTTGAAGTGTTCCACATTGACTGACCTTCATGTCTTAAAGCAATGATGGACTGTCGTTTTTCTTTGTTTATTTGAGCTGTTCTTTTACCAAATAGGGCTATCTTCAGTATACCAACCCTACCTTGTCATAACACAACTGATTGGCTCAAACGCATTAAGAAAGAAAGAAATTCCACAAATTAACTTTTAAAACAAGGCCCACCTGTTAATTGAAATACCTCATGGAGCTGTGACTACCTCATGAAGCTAGTTGAGAGAATGCCAAGAGTGTGCAAAGCTGTCAAGGCAAAGGGTGGCTACTTAGAAGAATCTCAAATATGACATATATTTTGATTTGTTTAACACTTTTTTGGTTACTACATGATTCCATATGTGTTATTTCATAGTTTTGATGTCTTCACTATTATTTTACAATTTAGAAAATAAAGAAAAACACTTGCGTGAGTAGGTGCGTCCAAACTTTTGACTGGTACTGTATTGTGTGTGTGTGTGTGTGTGTGTGTGTGTGTGTGTGTGTGTGTGTGTGTGTGTGTGTGTATATACACTGCTCAAAAAAATAAAGGGAACACTTAAACAACACAATGTAACTCCAAGTCAATCACACTTCTGTGAAATCAAACTGTCCACTTAGGAAGCAACACTGATTGACAATAAATTCCACATGCTGTTGTGCAAATGGAATAGACAACAGGTGGAAATTATAGGCAATTAGCAAGACACCCCCAATAAAGGAGTGGTTCTGCAGGTGGTGACCACAGACCACTTCTCAGTTCCTATGCTTCCTGGCTGATGTTTTGGTCACTTTTGAATGCTGGCGGTGCTTTCACTCTAGTGGTAGCATGAGATGGAGTCTACAACCCACACAAGTGGCTCAGGTAGTGCAGCTCATTCAGGATGGCACATCAATGCGAGCTGTGGCAAGAAGGTTTGCTGTGTCTGTCAGCGTAGTGTCCAGAGCATGGAGGCGCTACCAGGAGACAGGCCAGTACATCAGGAGACGTGGAGGAGGCCGTAGGAGGGCAACAACCCAGCAGCAGGACCGCTACCTCCGCCTTTGTGCAAGGAGGAGCAGGTGGAGCACTGCCAGAGCCCTGCAAAATGACCTCCAGCAGGCCACAAATGTGCATGTGTCTGCTCAAACGGTCAGAAACAGACTCCATGAGGGTGGTATGAGGGCCCGACGTCCACAGGTGGGGGTTGTGCTTACAGCCCAACACCGTGCAGGACGTTTGGCATTTGCCAGAGAACACCAAGATTGGCAAATTCGCCACTGGCGCCCTGTGCTCTTCACAGATGAAAGCAGGTTCACACTGAGCACATGTGACAGACGTGACAGAGTCTTGAGACGCCGTGGAGAACGTTCTGCTGCCTGCAACATCCTCCAGCATGAGGATGTGGGTCAGTCATGGTGTGGGGTGGCATTTCTTTGGGGGGCTGCACAGCCCTCCATGTGCTCGCCAGAGGTAGCCTGACTGCCGTTAGGTACCGAGATGAGATCCTCAGACCCCTTGTGAGACCATATGCTGGTGCGGTTGGCTCTGGGTTCCTCCTAATGCAAGACAATGCTAGACCTCATGTGGCTGGAGTGTGTCAGCAGTTCCTGCAAGAGGAAGGCATTGATGCTATGGACTGGCCCGCCCGTTCCCCAGACCTGAATCCAATTGAGCACATCTGGGACATCATGTCTCGCTCCATCCACCAACGCCACATTGCACCACAGACTGTCCAGGAGTTGGCGGAAGCTTTAGTCCAGGTCTGGGAGGAGATCCCTCAGGAGACCATCCGCCACCTCATCAGGAGCATGCCCAGGCGTTGTAGGGAGGTCATACAGGCACGTGGAGGCCACACACACTACTGAGCCTCATTTTGACTTGTTTTAAGGACATTACATCAAAGTTGGATCAGCCTGTAGTGTGGTTTTCCACTTTAATTTTGAGTGTGACTCCAAATCCAGACCTCCATGGGTTGATAAATTGGATTTCCATTGATTATTTTTGTGTTATTTTGTTGTCAGTACATTCAACTATGTAAAGAAAAAAGTATTTAATAAGATTATTTCATTCATTCAGATCTAGGATGTGTTATTTTAGTGTTCCCTTTATTTTTTTGAGCAGTGTATATATATATATATAATTTCCCCATTCCTAGACAGCGTGTGTGTTTTCCTGTGTGTGCTGGAGACTCCTGTGATGGGCAGGATGGGGTTGGGGGAGTGGATGTACAGCATCACCTGATGGGCAGGAATTTAAGCTGTGAGAGGAGGGCAATCTACTTATTTTACCCCCAATGCATCCAAGGTTTATTATGGTCCCTTGTAGTCAGTTTAATTGGTCTGCTCTAGTCTAGTGTACAGTGTGTTTGTTTTTTGTCAAATAACCACCATGGAAGCTTTTAACAGAAGTTTTACATCATTAGAAGGGTGAAAAGGGACTGTTTAGCTCAGATGGTGTAGCGCTGACTGGTTGACACTGGTTTACATGGCCTATTGCTGAGTTGGCTGGTTAACACTTGTTGGCTGATGTACATTGATCAGTCTACTGAGCATTGACACAGTAAGTGACCTGACGTTCACAATATGCTGCAATCACTGGTGGCTGCCTGTCATGCGAAGCCTCCAGTCCAGCCAGACATGCTCCTCAAGAAACAGGTCATTCCCCATGGAGGGGTCGTCTATACAGAGAGAAAAAAAGTCCTCCATCCATCAACAATACATAGACCTGACCTCACCGAGCCTCGCTGCCCCGACAAACGTCAATCCGATGTGCCCTCAGGCCTTTAATTAGCTGTCAATTAGTGCAAATTAATCAACTCCTCGCCTAGTTAAGCAATGCCGGCAGGCAGCTCCCAAACACGCCATTGTAGAGGAGCCATGAGAACTGGAGCTAGCAAACTCACTTTGCATCAGGGGGTCAACACGCCCTTGGCAGCGCTTTGGGGAAAGAAAAAAAGCAGAACCTCTTGCAGTGTTTTAGTTTTCCCTTGACTCGACACAAGATGTGTTCTGTCATCAGGACAGGCTCATTGTTTCAACACAGAGCTATAGAGTTAGGAGCCGGGCTTGATTCAGAACTATAACAGCTGAATCACAAAATGTGTTGGATTTACCTGCTGGCAAAGTCTGATCAGAGTTGAAAAATGCTGCTTCTCATTTGTTATATCTGCACAGTATAGGGCGAATGCAGATGTATGGCTGTGTGAGCATCAGTAATCCTTCATTTTGATTGCATAGCATGAAATATCAAGTTCAAGCAATCTGCAGGGGCTGTGCGAATGCATAGTTATGTTACTTATACAGCCCATCACATAGCCCATTATCTAGTGACCTTCCTGTGGACTGAAAGTTCTTTACCTATTCATTATACATAGACGTCAAGCTTTTCCCATCAAAATGACTGCAGACTGAAGACTCCATTCATATTCATTCAAAGGGGGAGGTTTTTGTTTGCGACATTAAGATATCTGGTGAAATGGAAAGTGACACAGTTAAACATCCTCTGGTTTGATCTCTCGTCTATGAAGGTCAAGAAGTTTACTTCAGATGACCTCAGTTTGTCTAACACACTAGATAGCCATTCCAAATATGACTATGTAATAATGTGCTTTAAAGTTGAAGCACACATTTGTTTATTTCTTCTCCATTTCAGCCTCCTTTCGTCGAGTTGAAATCTTAACCTATATTTGTTTCTCATTTGAGGGCAATCTGGTTTACACAACATGACAACTCTCCCACAGTAAGATGGAAACAGAGGGAAAGGGGGAACAGAACAGATAAACACATTTTTGCAACAGCTGTTTGCCTTTTAATCTGCAGCCCTCAGATCTTGTGGTCTTTGATGAGCAACCAAATACACGAATGACTGAACTAAATCTTCCCTTAATCTAGAGCCCTATTAGACTGTCCTCTCCTCTGCATGTAAATCAGGGTGGAGTCATTTTCATATGGAGATGGATTATTAAAAGCCATACTGAGGAAGAGGGTCTCTTGCAACAATAAACAACAAAGCCGTGAGAGATTGCAACAGAAGTGGAGTGAGGGCAGGAACCCGCGGTGTAATTGACAGGTCATCCTGACTCACGGTTCCATGTGAATAGATGGGCTCATCTCCACTGGCTGATGCGTCATTAGCATATCCTGATAACATTGATTTCTTCATTACCCGTAATGAAATTTCCACTTAATAGCCTCCTAATTAGTTTCAACTGGTGATCGAGTAATTGTAGCGGTAATGTTTTTCTCCCTCTTAATCAGTGGCTCAATTTGAACTGTTTGATGTAGTTTACAATATTTATTTTGTTTTAGCATCCATGTCTCATTCACCCCATTGACTAGATCAGATATGGACATAATCACACATTTCAAGAACAAAATACAATTTAGCCTACCAGAATAACCATTTTACCAAACGTTTCCTTTTTGACACAAATTGCCAATGCCGTAATGGCTATTTACAGTGCCTTCAAAAAGTATTCACACCCCTTGACTTTTTCCACATTTTGTTGTGTTACGGCCTGAATTTAAAATGGATTAAATTGAGATTTTGTTTGTCATTAGCCAACATACAATACCCCATAATGTCAAAGTGGAATTATGTTTTTAGAAATTTGTAAAAATGTATTAAAAATGAAAGCTGAAATGTCTTGAGTGAATAAGTATTCAACCCCTTTGTTATGTCAAGCCTAAATAAATTGAGGAGTAAAAATGTGCTTAACAGGTCACATAAAAGTTGCATGGACTCACTCTGTGTGCAGTAATAGTGTTTAACATGATTTTTGAATGACTACCTCATCTCTGTACCCCACACACAATTATCTCCCTCAGTCGAGCAGTGAATTTCAAACATATTCAACCACAAAGACCAGGAAGGATTTCCAGAGCCTCGCAAAGAAGGGCACCTATTGGTAGATGGGTAAAAATAAAAATGCAGACATTGGATATCCGTTTAAGCCTAGTGAAGTTATTAATGACACTTTGGATGGTGTACCAATACACCCAGTCACTAAAAAGATACAGGCGTCCTTCCTAACTCAGTTGCTGGAGAGGAAGGAAACCGCTCAGGGATTTCACCATGAGGGCAATGGTGACTTTAAAACAGTTACAGAGTTTAATGGCTGTGATAGGAGAAAACTGAGGATGGATCAACAACATTGTAGTTACTCCAAAATACTAACCTAACTGACAAAGGGAAAAAAGGAAGCCTGTACAGAATAAAAATGTTCCAATACATGCATACCTGTTTGCAACAAGGCACTGAAGTAATACAGCAAATCCAACACAACACATTACTGAGTACCATTCTCCATATTTTCAAGCATAGTGGTGGCTACATCATGTTATGGGTATGCTTGTATTCGGGATACAAAAGAAAGAAAAGGGAGCTAAGCTCAGGCAAAATCCTAGAGGAAAACCTGGTTCAGTCTGCTTTCCACCAGACACTGGGAGATTAATTCACCTTTCAGCAGGACAATAACCTAAAACACAAGGCCAAATCTACAATGGCATTGCTTACCAAGAACAGTTTTCATTTAAATCTACTTGAAAATCTATGGCAAAACCTGAAAATGGTTGCCTAGCAATTTTTTTTATTTTTACTATTTAACTAGGCAAGTCAGTTAATAACACATTCTTATTTACAATGACGGCCTGGGTTAACTGCCTTGTTCAGGGGCAGAACGACAGATTTTTACCTTGTCAGCTCAGGGATTCGATCTAGCAACCTTTTGGGAACTGGCCCAATGTGATATTTCTGTATTTCGTTTTCGATACATTTACAAAACTGTCTAAAAATATGTTTTCACTTTGTCATTATGGGGTATTGTGTCACGTCCTGGCCAGTATATAAGGTTAATTGTTTTGTAGTTTGGTCAGGGCGTGACAGAGGGTATTTGTTTTATGTGGTTCAGGGTGGTGTGTTTTGTTAAAAGGGTGTTTGTTTTAGTAATTCCGGGTGTTGGTTTATGTTTAGGTATTTCTATGGGGAGTCTAGTGAATGTATGTCTATGTTTGGTTAATTGGGGTTGGGACTCTCAGTTGAAGGCAGGTGTTGTCTATCTGCCTTTGATTGAGAGTCTCATATAGTAGGGTGTGTTTGTGTTTGGGATTTGTGGGTGATTGTTCTGTGTTCAGCCCTAGGCTTTGCCAGACTGTTTTGTTGTTCGTTCGTTTTCGTGTTTTGTTTGTTTTGGAGTGTTCATTTTTTGTAGTTAATAAAAGTCGAAATGAGCATACACGTACCTGCTGCATTTTGGTCCTCATTCACCGACGACAACCGTGACATATTGTGTGTAGATGGGTGAAAAAATATATATTTCATACATTTTTAATTCCGTCTGTTACACAACAAAATGTGGCATAAATCAAGGGGTATGAATACTTTCCGAAGGCACTTAACCCCATTTCGATGGGGTTATCTTCAAACGTGTAAATGATATATTGTATGAACCGCTCTGTAGCCATGGATCGGTCGGTTTTAGCCTGACGTAAATCAGAGAGCCTGAAGGCTAATGGTATGAGGTGTCTTGTTTATACATCTGATAACCCACACCTGGTTCCAACTGGATTATGTCTATATCAGTAGTCATGGCTGGACATCATCCGTACATTTCACATTCACAACAACAACAAGTTCCCATCGAATCAGTATGTGTCATTTCTTGTGGAATAACTAAGTAGGTATAATAATAGGCCATTATTGTGTTTCTGGGGCACCTAACGCGTTTCTTCTCTACTTTATACCAGGACATTTATTCATCTATTACCACGTGGCACTTAGATAAGATCGGAGTTAGCTTTGTCCCCCTCAGATAGTTTCAGCTCATTTCCATAAATGATCTGGGTGTAATTATCTGTCCAGATGTCCAAATTGTCCCACACACAACTCCAAACGCATCCAAACCCTATGCGGAAAACAATGGTTGTATGACTTATTTGACCCATTAGTAGGCCTAATCGTAAACCTGCTCACAACAGGGGAATTTATATGTAGTATTGACAAAAGAATGCTGCCATAAACAAGCATTTAGCTACACCAAGAGCATTTCGCTACACCCGCAATAACATCTTCTAAATATGTGTATGTGACCAATAAAATGTCATTATATTCGAAACTAACTAAGTAGGTCACTTTGTGAATTGAACCAAATGAAGTATACTATTCGTCTCAAATGAAACGACTTATTCTGTGGAAACGACCTCTGAGATATAGGATAACGAATGATATTGCAAGGAGAAAGGGTGGGTATCTAATCTAATGTATTGTTGGAACAATTATACGAATAATGCCAATTTAATTTATATAAAATCTATGTTTTTCAAATAGCCTAAATAGTCGAAATAGATTTTGACGTTAAAATAGGCCTGCCTACATGTTCTCTCCAAATATTTAACATAAACTGCCTTTATTCTAACAAAGCGAATTGTGCATATTAAAATCTGCGAGGCCTCCACACAGAGTTAAATTGCGTTGGATTGCACCGGGGATTAAATGTGAATTGAAAAGAAAAGCAATTAGCAAGACAAATAAAGAAATATATGTAACACATTAAACATCCGATCAAATTGTGACATTTTTGATAATGATAATCATCTTTATTAATTTGATTGCGCTTTATGAACATGCGTGCACGCATGCTTAGCATGCTCCCCATGCATCAGTAACTTATTGGCTTTAAGAGGTTTAATAAAACTCGGACTATCCTTTTCTAAACGATTGAAAGTGAAACAGTAGGCTAATGTTACTGTTGTTTGTAAAGTTAATTAGACACCATGTTGTTTAATAAATAGCTTCTAATAGGCCGAAGCGTTGGTTGCCCAGATTGTTTCCTAATTTTCCATTTCTCATGTGAAATAAATATCTCCATAATCTGTTATGTACTGCCGCTGCTGTGAAATAGCAGTCTGCAGCGAGACAGAGATGTGGGTTCGCGTCCAGCTGTCGTTTTGGAGAGGCTTTGATTTCTGTGTGGTTTCCTCTGTAGCATCTGGAGATCAATTATCCGTTCATGTGAGGTAACGGATGGACATGGAGATCATAGAAGATAGAAATAGCACTAGAAGCTGGTCTGAAATATATTCAATGAAGAGGCTAATAGCCTAAACACGGACTAACATGCATTTTAATTTTATGAAATCGGTAACTTAATCCAGATCCCAGGTCGATTCAATCCCCCTCAAATAATTGTAATCCTGCATGAAACGTATAATGTCGAGATCACGTTTAAATACCAGAATAATTGTCATATTCTATATACAGTATAAACGGTCACACATATCAATGAAAAACATAGCAAACGGCGTGTGGTTATATATTTTTCTCAGTACATTGGATGGATAGCATAGCTTCGTATTAGCCTACATTCTTCAACTCAGTCCACCTGTTTCATCTTCTTTATCCGCGGGCGTTTTGGGTTATCCTGACACTCTGGTTTGTGTAGCCTACCTATAGCCTTATAATATATCAGTTATTTGGGAATAAACCGTTTCCAAAGGCGCGTAATAATGCCTGGTGCGCAGGAATCCGGAAAATTCCCTCGTAGCTGATTGGCTGCTGGACTCTGACTCTTGTTGGGATGGACCTGTTGGATAAAAGGACCATTTTAGAGAGTCTCGAGTGAGACATCGTGGCTAGTGCACTGGGGACCGACCTGTGAGCTGATACAAATAGGGAATAGGCCAACTATCGAAGACACCATGACAGGTAAACAAGGAGCTGCGGTGCTATCGGAAACGTTGAATATATCCAAAACATCCTCTATCGGTGCTAACGGAGGGAATAACAGCCTGCACCAACAATCTAAGAACAGCGCCACGCACCCTCCCAGATGCACGGGATTCGGGATACAGGAGATTTTAGGGCTGAATAAAGAGCCTTCGGCGGCCCCGAGGAGCGCCTTGCAGTCGCTGCCAGCTGGGGCGCACCTGCTTGCCGCCAGGTCAATGCTTGGCCCCGCTGGTGTAGGAGTTGGGATGGGATTAATCGGGCCTGGAGGGATTCCGTCATTCTACAGGCAACCAGCGTTTTTGGAGGTCCTGCAGGATGCGCAGAACGTTCACTTGCAAACCCACAACAGAACTGTGGGACATCTGGACCACAGCCAGTCCGCCAGTTCAGGTAGGAATTGCAGTCGTCATTACATTAAAGACTTAAAATATACAGTTGTATTATTAGTAGTAGTAATAGTAGTACTATTATTAGTAGTTAGCCTATTATTCTTATTATTATTAATAGTAGTAGTAGTAGTAGTAGTAAGCTAGTATTAGTATTCATATTATTATTAGGCTGAACTTTAAAAGCACAATAGGCAACTTATAATATAAAATTATACTAACAATAATAGAAATAGGCTACTTATGTCAGTATTATAACAAGAACAGAATATAATGATAACATCTGTGTTAGACGTTGTTTCTTAGTCTACTCAATTTTAACACTACAATTGTGATAACATATTGAATATGTCTAATTCCTCAAACGAGTCATTCATGTTATTGCCACGTTTTCTAATATTCACAGACTCAGAAGATGTGTCATCAAGTGAACGAAAACTCTCAAAGAACTCATTAAGCCAGAGCAAGAAACGGAAGAAAAGACGGCACCGGTAGGTGTTGCATTCCAACACATGATAGGCCTTTTATTGTTTATCATAACGCTGTAGCCTAATAGCTTCAAATTCTGAAGCGCACGTTTCAACATTTTTTGGTTTGGCCTAACGATACTCGTTTTTTGTTTAGGGCTTTTGAACTGTCTTAATTCAAGAACAACTATTTGGGATTTTGTGAAGGCTATTGTAACAAGATTGAAAAATTAGAAAATGTATTGAAGAATTGAAAAAGTAGCCCATGCTAATTACTGAGCTGACAAACAGCTTGTCCTTTTCCATTATTAATAACCTTGTAACAAATATGGAATTACATTTAATAGGGTCTAGGCCTATATGTTACAAAGTTAATACAAATTATTTTTATGCAATTAGGCTTACAACGCATTTCCTTATTTAATGGTCTTTGGATTCCATTTTTCCATATAGCAAATTAATGATTTAGGCCTACAAGTGTGAATTTACAGGCTAGCCTACTCTAACAATTCCGTATTATTTCATACATTTTTGTTAATTCATTTTGATGTACATTTGTTTTGGGGTGTGAAAGCATTAGCGTTTTGTTGCGAATCAGCCGCGGTAAATGCATCATTAATGGGCCTGTTTTGAATATAGACTTTTTACAATCGAGTGTATAGGCCTAATAGTACACCATATGGATATAGCCTACCTTTTACTTATTAAAACGTTTCATAACGATATAGGCTTAGTCTGTGAAGACGTTATACTTCTTTATGAGGGGGATGAGACATTGAAATGGAAATAGATCATTTCCTTTTTCCCCAGCATAAAGAAAGAAAAGGGATTAGTGCCTGTTTTGCTCATCTTTTTAAAATGTATCCACTTATTTATACTCACTTACCGAGTGCATGAAAATGATGCAATTTCCCTACACGTTGCTTTCTGGCTTACATGCATTGGCTACTGAATACTTTTTATTGTAATGAAATACTATGATCGGCAGCTCCTTTTGGATGGCATGTGGACGAGAGGGTCGCTGCATTGAGTTAGGCCTACTCTATTTCTAAAATGCACCATTGTTTTGCATGTACCTAAGATTAAATGCATACCACCAAAACCTTTGTATATATAAGATGTACGGCATGCATTGGGCCACCGTGCAAATGAAGGTGTGCATTTGTACAGCTGATCTGTTTAAATGAAATAATAGCCAACCGAGCTTGCCTATTTATTTGCATTGCGACCATTTTTCAATGTGGACAATTTACATATTTCATATTTCTTCAGAACCATATTCACATCTTACCAGCTCGAGGAGTTGGAGAAGGCCTTTAATGAAGCTCACTACCCAGATGTGTATGCAAGAGAGATGCTGGCTATGAAAACAGAGCTTCCTGAGGACAGAATACAGGTATGACAGCAGGCTGTTGATGTTGGCAGTTTCTAATTGTATATCATGTCAGAGGAAATGTATTTTTTCACTTGATTTCTTCCTCCCCAACACAAATGCATTCAATTTATTAGCATGAACTAAAATTGCATTTAAATGTCTCAGAACAGCATTATTCATGTTTATAGCCTATAATTTGTATTTATCTACTGGATAAAATGACTGGAATATTATGTCAGATGTAGTTTTTTTTACATACTCAGTGTCCTTGCAAACAAACTCAAACTGGAATATTGTTACTCTGCAAAATATTTAATACAGGAGAACTTGTGCTAATTGTAAAACATCTTTCTCCAATTAAATGTGATTAACAGTGAATAATTCTTCTTCTTTTTAATATAGGTTCTGCATTTATCTTAGAGCAAGCACTATTAAGCACTATTGGTATCTGTCACTGGATACATTGCGACTGTGATCTGCTTTTGATATTGGCATTGTTAGCATTATTCTCTTGGAAATAATCATAATTAAATTTACATGATAATGGTTGTAGTTTTGCTAACAAATTAATGATCAGTTGGGCCTTAAAGGCCCGATGCAGCTGTTTTTATATCAATATCAAATCATTTCTGGCTAACAATTAAGTACCTTACTTAAATAGATTACCATTAAAATGGGCAAAAGTAGCTATTTAGCAAAAAACTATTTCTCAAGCAAAAATTTGTCTAGGACTGTCTGGGAGTGGTCTGAGGGAGGAGGGGAAAACTAGCTGTTCTTAGCAGAGGTTTGGAACTCTCTTTGTTATTGGTCTATTAACCAATTTACCACATGGTGATGTCACCATGGAAAGCCAAAACTCCTGTGGAATATCATATCATTCCTTTATGGGCAGAAGGTGGTTTTGGGGTCCATGGACAGAGTAATGGAGGAAATGAAAAGGCATCAAACACATGGTATTTGATACCATTCCACTGATTCCGCCCCAGTCATTACCACGACCCCGTTCTCACCAATCAAGGTGCTACCAACCTCCTGTGCTGCTGGTGATGTCATCACACCAAACAGGCTGAAATTTCAGGCAGTCTTGTCAAACAGCTCTTACACTAAAAGGGCATTACCATCAATTTCACAGCATTATTCCAACCTCATAATATACAGGTAACTGCCAAAATAAAAGACACACTTGAGTAAATGAGGGATTCAAAGTATAGCAGGGGCTTCCACACAGGTGTGGTTCCTAAGTTAATTAAGCAATTAAAACATCCCATCATGCATAGGGTGATGTATAAAAATGCCCAGTTGCCCATTATGTTGGCTACCATGGCTAGAATAAGAGATCTCAGTGACTTTCAAAGAGGGATTTCATAGGAACATAGGGGGTTTAAAGTGTGTGTCTCAGTCACCAGATCTCAACCCAATTGAACCCTAAAAGGAGATTCTGGAGCGGGGCATGAGACAGCGTTTTCCACCACCATCAACAAAACACCAAATTATGGAATTTATCGTGGAAGAATGGTATTTTATCCTTCCAATAGAGTGCCAGAACCTTGTAGAATATATGCTAAGACGCATCAAAGCTGTCCTGACGCCTCTGGCGGCTTGTGTCGGCCCAACGCCCTATTAAGATATTTATATTGGTGTTTCCTTTATTTTTTCAGTTACCTGTATATAAAACATAGGAAAATCAAGGTTTTGACTGCACTGGGCCTTTACGTTGAAATAGGCTTGTCTCAACATTTTTGGCTTTAGCCGTGGGATTTAAATAGCCTTGATCCAGACTATAAAGCAGGTATTAAAAAAACAATGAATTGTCTAGAAAATGAAATGTGGAGTGATCTAGGCCTAGCCTACTCTGCACTTGACGAACTAGTTAACCACATAATGTTTTACGGAGGATGCAAGTGAGCCCACGTAAATCGATCAGAGATGTCAAAGACACCTCTAGCAGCATCCTCGCCAGAGCAGATCATCTCTCATCAGGCGCAGTTGGATGTGAAACAATTTGTTCTCGGAGAGGAGCACTAACGACCTAATCATGCTATCAAGGCGGAAGAAGATTGCGGTGTGACCTGGACCATCCATCTGCCCCAGCGCCTTTTAATTTCCTTCTCATTAAGGCTCTTCGCCGCGAATAAATAATAAGGAAATAAATAAATAAACGTAGGCTATTCCTATCCTAAATAAAATTAACACCCAATTTTCTCATAGATTGTAATTAGTTAAATCAGACGAGCTTGCCTTGTTCCAGGGGGAGGCTGGCTCGAGACACTGGGAGTTCAGACGAAATAACTACATTGAATTTATTAGCACGGGTCAATAGCGCCGTTCCCCCGAGTCCCGCTCGTTTAATTTCCCGTGATATTTGCCCGCCTGTCCACCATCGATTGGGCTTGAAATTAACTTATTTTTCAATCAGCCTCGGCGTGCCCTAGGGGTCGCTTCTGCTCGCAGCTTCCCCCTCGGCTTCCTTTGAGGGCCAGAGAAACAATTTCTCATAAAAAAGCATCTTGTATGAAATAAGGGCTATCATCAGAATTACCAGAAAAAGGTTCTAAATGGTTTTGATCATTTTCAATTTAATGTCTGGTCCCCCTCCACAGTCGAGACATCTCTGTGCTTGCCCCTCTTATTTCTTTGCACTCCACATACAGCCATCAGACGTGGCCAAGGCTGTTTAACAGCTCTGTGTTGTGCTATGAAATCAATTTGGCCTCTCACTGAGCTGACAGATAGCCTGGGGGCCCCAACCAGTAGTCATGGTTGGGCAAGTGAAGTATCTTAATGTTTTAGTCACTATCCATCGACACTACCTCAGGCTGGGGGGAGATAGGGACTGACAGAAGGCAGAGATCATTCAGAGACCACCAGCAGCCTGTTTGGGAAATCAATGTGCTGAATCAAATCACATCAGTTTTATCTTATATCATCACACATTACATAAGAGATCTAACTGATATCTCAAAACAACACAACACTGAAGTGAATGTAAACTGGAATAATAGTGAGAGAAACAAGACCAGATTAAGTTATGTAGTTTTCATAAATAAAATAAAATAATTGGCATAAAGGGCCATTAGGTCTGCCAAAGATTGGGATGGATTTTTCACAGGGTGGACAACTGTGTCACAATGTGATGCCAGTGCTAGAGCCAGTTAAGGTGGCGGTGTCTGTCAGTTAGTAGACTCATTGATGCTGCTAGTGTCAGTGTGTCTGAATATTGCCAGTTTCAGTGTTGGTCAGTGGTACTGAATAATTCCTCCTGGGTTACAGGTCTGGTTCCAGAACCGCAGGGCCAAATGGAGGAAGAGGGAGAAGTGCTGGGGTCGCAGCAGTGTGATGGCAGAGTATGGGCTGTATGGCGCCATGGTCCGTCACTCCATCCCCCTACCGGATTCCATCCTCAAGTCTGCCAAGGATGGCATCATGGACTCCTGTGCCCCATGGCTGCTTGGTATGAGACTAATGTTTTATCTACAGCAGGTTTCACCCTCCATGCTTACTCTCAGATATTTTCCACATTTTACTTTCCTAATTGTGATTTTGGGTTGTGTTCCTCGTCATTCGGGGAAGAGGCCAAACACACTATTTCATACTTGATTTCATCTTTTCATCAAATGAAATGATCAAGATATCATAATTTACATATCGCTTAGTGGGAGAAAAAAACTATTCAGCAAATATTTACTATCAGTTTACACTTATTATGAATCCTCAATTTGAAGATCATATTCCTATAGCTAAATCAGAACTATTTCTTTGCTTACTATTTTCAGTTCAAGATGGCTTTCCAATCAGCAGACGCTTTTCTAAATCCGAATACCCACAATTCTTTACAGGGATGCACAAAAAGTCCATGGAGACCACGGTCGTCCAGCCAAAAGAGAAGTCCAATGTTCCCCAGCAGCCAGCCATTCAGAGGGCTGAAGAGTGCGACGTGGAGGAGAAGAGGGCAGAGGGCAAGTCACCCATCTCCAAAGAGGAACTGAGGGAGAACAGCATCGCAGCACTCAGGGCAAAAGCACAGGAGCACAGTGCCAAGGTGCTTGGGACTGTTACATGTGAGAGACCAGAGAGCAAAGTGGAGAGACAGGCGACAGAGGAAAAATCTAGTGGCCCTTTGAGTCCAGTGGAAGAGCCCAAGAGTCCATAGACCCTCAATTTGTACAGACTTTGCAGTGCCCTTGACTGTGCTCTAAACATCTGTATGGACTCAACTAGATTGATCAGTATTACAGTGTTCTCTGAGAGGTTTTTACATGTTGAACATCCTAAATCTCTATTATACTGTTTAAAAATGACCTGCTTTATACTGGTCTTCCTATTGGAAAGATTAAATATCTACATTTGTATTTTATTGACTAAGAAAAACCCCAATGCACTTTCTGTCTTTCTTACTCACTGACATTCATACAAATATTGATGCTTACATGCTGTTGAAAATGGTTTAATATGGGGTTAGCAGTCCATACAGATGTATATTGCTGACAACCCCTATAACTAGAAGATACCCACTTTACACATTTCTATCATTGAATATTCTTAAACTACTAATTCAGTGTGCAAAGTGCATATTTGTGTTTGTTTTAAGGAACCAATTAGGACATTTGTTGATATATAAGTTTGTTGATATTTAAGTAGCCAATCTCTGAAACTATACTGTACTCTATATTGAATTCACAGCATCCATAGTGTTGATGCTGAGTGTGTTTCTTGTCTAGTCGCTCCACTGAAGCGACTATACATATGTGGGATGATGTACGAAAGGGAAAACATTATTCCACTAATTTGGAACACGCAATAATTAAAACGTTGTCTTACGTTGTTCTTATGCTGTATATAATGGAGATAAAGACGGCTCACAAAGGCACTGTTAAAATATACTTTCATGTAGTCTTTAAATGTTTGTGTTTTTGTTTCACAGTCTGTATAGTATGCAATACAAAGTATTAAACCATTTTTTATGAGGTCTGCTGTTACATTATTTTATGTATTACCTCATCACAAAGCCAAGTGGCCAGGTGAACCTGCACGAGAGAAGCTGTAGGTCTATAATTATTGATATTCTTCACTACCTGGGCTTACTTATGTTATTTACATCTTCAGTAAGCTGCAAGAAGTAAGTCCTGGACTGCTGTACCAGACAAAGGATGCTCTAAAATCCACCAGAGTTGTCCTTGTTGTCATTCCCTGTGCATGATGCTCCGTTGGTCATGCTCATTAGAAGGTGGCTAGCTGGTCCTATAACTGAACGCTCTGCCTGTTCCCAGGGCAGCCAAGTGTAGCACTGTGTTCTGTCTGCAATCTGTTGCAGTTGAGAGGCTTCAATCTCTCAAATTAAACTATGGGGCCGATGCATGAGGACCATATGGGAGAGCCAGTGAAACAGCCCAGATGAGATGCTCTCAGCCTGTATTAAAGGCACCTGCTCTGATACTTACCAAGAACCTTATCAGGCTCTAGTAATGTTTTTTATTCCTTCCTTTCAGATGTTTAGATCACATATCCATCCCAGCTTTTTTATGTATGCACATACTGCTAGCTGCAAAGTTGAGCTAACGTATATGCATTGGTTCACAGGTCAACGTGACGCAAGGGATTTTAGATTTAGATTCGATACCCCCTGTCCGGGGGTATCATCGGATGGGGCCACAGTGTCTTCTGATCCCTCCTGTCTCAGCCTCCAGTATTTATGCTGCAGTAGTTTATGTGTCGGGGGGCTAGGGTCAGTCTGTTACATCTGGAGTATTCTCTTGTCTTATCCAGTGTCCTGTGTGAATGTAAATATGCTCTCTCTAATTCTCTCTTTCTCTCTTTCTTTCTTTCTTTCTTTCTTTCTTTCTTTCTTTCTTTCTTTCTTTCTCTCCTTCTCTCGGAGGACCTGAGCCCTAGGACTACCTGGCATGATGACTCCTTGCTGTCCCCAGTCCACCTGGCCATGCTGCTGCTCCAGTTTCAACTGTTCTGCCTGCGGCTACGGAACCCTGACCTGTTCACCGGACGTGCTTGTTGCACCCTCGACAATTACTATGATTATTATTATTTGACCATGCTGGTCATTTACGAACATTTTAACATCTTGACCATGTTCTGTTATAATATCCACCCGGCACAGCCAGAAGAGGACTGGCCACCCCTCATAGCCTGGTTCCTCTCTAGGTTTCTTCCTAGGTTTTTGGCCTTTCTCAGGAGTTTTTCCTAGGGAGTTTTTCCCAGCCACCGTGCTTCTTTCACATGCATTGCTTGCTGTTTGGGGTTTTAGGCTGGGTTTCTGTACAGCACTTTGAGATTTCAGCTGATGTACGAAGGGCTATATAAATAAATTTGATTTGATTTGATTTGATTTGATTTATTAAGAGTAACTGACAGAAACAAGCATACATAAATAATAATGATAAGGAAATAGCATTACTAGAGGTAGCATAATAGGAATATTAAAACATTCCTAAGCAACTTGACCACTTTATAAATGGTATTAGGCCTACTGTAGTACTAATAGCTAGATGTGGGGATGCAGCCTGCTCAACACTAATCTCCTATAGTGTATCAACAGCACTCTGTCCATCCTGAATCATCACTACTGGATCTTTGATTCCAGCTGCTCCTCATCATCGTTGACCCTGTATGGCTAGTGCCACTGTCATTAGATTTCCGCTGTTCATTTGACCCTAATTTAATTCAATGTAATCAATTCAATGACATCTGGTGTGATAATGCCTGATTTGTGTAAAAAATATATATTTTAGGAACATCGATTTCATTCATTGAGGGATACCTGCCACTCTCAATTCAATGGTCCAGTTTATATTGAAATGCCGGAAATTTCAGATCACATAAAAAAATGCCATTTACAGTGTACTCGGAAAGTATTCAGACCCCTTGACTTTTTCAACATTTTGTTATATTACAGCCTTATTCTAAAATGGATTTAAAAAATGTTTTATCCTCAATCTACACAAAATACCTCATAATGAGAAAGCAAAAACAGGTTTTGGGCAATTTTTGCAAATGTATAAAAAAATAAAAACAGAAATAGCACATTTACATAAGTATTCAGACCATTTACTCAGTACTTTGTTGAAGCACCTTTGGCAGCGATTACAGCCTTGAGTCTCCTTGGGCATTACGCTACAAGCTTGGCACACCTGTGTTTGGGGAGTTCCTCATATTCTTTTCTGCAGGTCCTCTCAAGCTCTGTCAGGTTAAATGGGGAGTTTCGCTGCTCAGCTAGTTTCAGGTCTCTCCAGAGATGTTCGATCGGGTTCAAGTCCAGGCTCTGGCTGAGTCACTCAAGGACATTCAGAGACTTGACCTGGAGCCACTCCGGCGTCGTCTTGGCTGTGTGCTTTGGGTCGTTGTCCTGTTGGAAGTTGAACCTTTCATCAGACCAGATAATCTTGTTTCTCATGGTCTGAGAGTCTTTAAGTGCCTTTTGGCAAACTCCAAGTGTGCATTTTACTGAGGAGTGGCATCTGTCTCGCCACTCTACCATAAAGGCCTGATTGGTGGAGTGCTGCAGAGATGGTTGTCCTTCTGGAAGGTTCTCCCATCTCCACAGAGGAACTCTGGAGCTCTGTCTGATTGACCATTAGGTTCTTGGTCACCTCCCTGACCAAGGCCCTTCTTCCCCGATTGCTCAGTTTGGCCGGGCAGCCAGTTCTAGGAAGAGTCTTAGTGGTTCCAAGCTTCTTCCATTTAAGAATGATGGAGGCCACTATGTTCTTGAGGACCTTTGATGCTGCAAAAATGTTTTGGTACCCTTCCCCAGATCTGTGCCTCGACACAATCCTGTCTCAAAGCTCTAGGGACAATTCCTTCGACCTCATGGCTTGGTTTTTACTTTGACATTCACTGTCAACTGTGGGACCTTCTATAGACTGGTGTGTGCCTTTCCAAATTATGTCCAATCAATTTGAATTTACCACAGGTGGACTCCAATCAAGTTGTGGAAACATCTCAAGGATGATCAATGGAAACAGGATGCACTTGAGCTAAATTTTGAGTCTCATAGCAAAGGGTCTAAACACTTATAAGTTATTTCATTTTTTGTACATTTGCAGGTATTGACCGGATATACGTCATCAGATACGTCATCAGAGAGCGCAACAGAACATTGTACAGTCTACACTCGGTTTGTTGTTTATATTAAAACATTTTCATTAGATCGATTTTAATCCGAACTAAAGTTTTGTTCCTAAGGATTCCACAACGCGGTTAGCCTTTACGGCTGGGACTCCAAGTTTGTGTTCCTTTTTTCGTGTGGATTCCACGAGTGCTAGCTGGCTGTACTACAGACACCTGTCATCGTCGTGGGAAAGACTCATTTTTATCTCTTTGTAAAACAACTGGTTGCAGTAAAGAGCCAATCTGGATACTAAGGAGACCCTGAGGGAAATCGATGAGTACCAACAGCTTTACGCTATGGAGGAACAACATACTCCTTCGTGGAAAGATCCGACCACCTCACAAAATAACTTTAACCCAACAAAAAAATGAAAAACAGATTCATCTGCATACGTGGATGATTTACTTACCATTGAGGTAGAGGCTAGTGCTCTAGCTGGAATCCATGCAACACTGGAAACATTTGTAAGGAGTGTGAGCAGGGCTGAGGGGGAGTTTGGAGTTCAGCCAGAGTGAAATTCTCACGCTCCAAAGAGAAAACAAGACACTCACAGCCAAGGTAAAAATCCACGATTCCAACATGGATTGTCTACTCAGGGAAAACAGGGTGATGAAGGAGACGCTACTAGACATACAAAGTCGTAGCATGCGTGAAAATATTTGTTTTTCTGGGATTCCTGAGGACGCATTCAATAATCCAGAGGGCGCGATCAGAGAATTCATGCAATCCGCCTTGAAACTTCCTATAGAGACTGTAAACAAGGTGGCTTTCCACCGAGTACACAGACTTGGAGCTCGGAGCGACAAGACCAAGGGTCCCCGACCGATCATCACAAAATTTGAACACTACCAACAAAAGGAGCTGATCAAAAGCAGGGGAAGGGAGCTTACCAAATTCGGTCTCAATGACCAATTTCCAAGGGAGATAAACGAACGTCGTAAGAGACTGTATCCAGTACAAAGACAACAAAGGGAGAATGGTAAGCGTGTCTTTATCATTGTGGACAAACTCTTTATAGATGGACAGCCATTCCAAGACAGTTCCATAACACCGTGGCTGTACTAAATTCAACAGGGACTTCAGGTTACGAAAAAAAGAAGGTATGGGAACTGTAAAAATATCTGAACATTATGAAGTGGATATGAACACACACATACTCAATTAGATGCTTGCTTACACATACAGACTTATACATACACACACACACACACCTGATCTCGCTCTCTTCTCTCTTTCTCTCTTTTCTCTTCTCTTCTCTCCCTCTCTCTCTATTGTCGAGAACTGTTTTATAATTGAATGTGTTTATTGTTTATCTTTTTTTATGTATTTGTCTACAAGTTTATATATGTTTACAACAAGCAAGGGGAAGATATCAGAATAGGGGCATTGGGGAATAATAACATATTGTACGGAATACATTTATACTCTAGTGAAGCCGTCTCTAGAGTAATGCAAGGTCTCTTTCATGATCATGTGAAACGTCAATTGCTATGGAAATGCTGGGATGTGTTTGTCAATTATGTTAAAGGTAATTATGATGCAACTATGATGGTGATACGATATGGATTACAATTATCATCATGAATATTAAGGCTATACACACGACATGTTACACATATAGACACTCAACCATGCAAATTGGCAGAGTTAATATTTATTTGGACATCACACATTATAGTCTTACTCTTATACAAACATCGTACACATTCTCACTATATCACACCCAATATCATACACATCAACCTACTCAGATTTGCTACACACATAATATCTTGTCTCAATTTTCTAAAATCTGTGGCATAGGCTCACAGGCAAACAGGCAAGGGAATAAAAATTCTAAATATCAGACATTTGAAAGCTCTAGTTTTGACCTTCATAATACCTCTGATGGGAGTAAATTTACAAGCATAATTATGGTACATTTAGACTGAGAATAGTGTCTACTTATGGTAAGAGGTGAAATAAGTATAGCCAGTTATAATTGTAACGGTTTAGCAGATTATAAAAAAAGAAGATCAGTCTTTACATGGCTAAAAGAAAAGGAATATAACATATACTGTTTACATTAAATTCACTCTACATCTACATAGACATCATACATCTCTACATCTACATACATCTACATGGAAAAAGGAATGGGGTGTTGAAATAATTTTCTGTCATGGACAAAGGAACTCAAAGGGTGTGATGATATTAATTGACAAACATTTCGATCTGCATGTGCAAATAGTCAGGAATGATTCGCAAGGAAGGTGGATCCTTTTGAATATGAAAGTGGACGAAAAAGAGATCTGGCTCATTAATCTATATGGTCCAAATCAGGATGATCCACACCTCTTCAAAAATATTTATACCAATTTATTGAACTTACAGGCAACAAATGATCTAATCATTATGGTAGGAGACTATAACACAGTGATAAGTATCTCAATGGACCGTAAAGGTAATCACTCTACAAACTATCATCACCGTGCCCTTAAGGAAATCACAAATATTATGGACACAATAGAAATAGTGGATATTTGGAGACTAAAAAACCCCGACCTAGTGAGATATACATGGAAGAGACTTAATCAAGCTAGTTGGCTTGACTACTTTCTTGTCTCTTTCTCCCTTGCATCAAAGGTTAAAAAAGTTTTAATAGGAGACAGAATGCGATCGGATCATCATCTAATTGGCATTCACATAACTCTTATAGATTTTCTACGTGGAGGGGGATATTGGAAATTGAATCAAAGTTTACTGGAAGACAACTTATTTTTAAGTATGTAATTTTTCCAGTATAATATAGGTTCAGCAAATCCCGTTATTGTTTGGTATACCTTTAAATGTACCTTCAGGGGTCATTCAATTCAATATTCATCAATAATTTTAAAAAAGCAGTTTCTGACTAAAGAGACAAGACTAAGAGACAAGACTAACAAATCCATTAACTAATAGTACAGGTAGATAGAAAAAAACAATACTACAGAGATACAAAATAAGTTAGAGGAAAAACAAAAAAATAACTTGAGGAACTTTTTCAAGAATGATCTAATGTAATCTATTACAAAAATAAAGCAAACTGGATGGAATATGGAGAAAAATGCACAAAATTCTTCCTGAATCTCCAATACAGGAACGCTAATGAAAAGAATTTGCAGAAACTCGTTACTGAAGAACGAGTCATCTATGATTCTCCGAATTATATTTTAAAAGAGGAAGCTAATTATTTTAGGCAGATGTTCTCTTTTCCATTTCATCCTTTCCCACTGAATTAAGATTATGGTAAGGAATTCTTTCCAAATAATATAAAAAATGGAAAATGAACAAATGTACAGAAAGGTCAGTGCGAAGGCCAAATTACAGAGGAAGAACTTTCTGAGGCTATTAAATCCTTTCAGTCTGGGAAACCCCCAGGGCTTGATGGCATACCAGTAGAGGTATATCAAGTATTTTTTGATATACTAAAAGCTCCATTGTTAGATTGTTTTAACTACTCCTATAGAAATGGTAGTCTATCAGGTACTCAGCAGGAAGGTCTGAATTCTCTATTATTAAAACAAGACCCAGATGGCAAATATGAAGACCCAGTCTATCTAAAAAACTGGAGGCCCCTTACACTTCAATGTTGTGATGCAAAAATACTAGCAGAATGCATAGCACTCAGAATTAAAAGGGTTTTACCAAGTATTGCTCATCCTGATCAGACAGGTTTTTTACATGGACGATACACTGGAGATAATATTCGACAACTACTAGAAATAATAAAACATCATGAAACATATAAGAAGCCAGTAATGGTATTTATAGTGGATTTTGAAAAGGCATTTGATAAAGTAAGACTGGCTTTTATTTATAAATGCCTGGATTTTTTCAATTTCGGTAATTCTCTTATAAAATGGGTAAAAATATTGTATAGCAACCCCAGGTGTAAAATAGTAAATAACGGCTAATTCTCAGAGAGTTTTGAATTGTCAAGAGGAGTTAAACAAGGGTGTCCACTGTCACCATATCTATTCGTTATGGCCATTGAAATGCTAGCTACTAAAATCAGATCCAATAACAACATTAGAGGATTAGAAATCAAAGGCTTAAAACAAAGGTGTCCATGTATGCCCGATGACTTAAGTTTTATATTAAGTCCGCAAGCTAGATCCCTGCAATGTCTCGTTGAAAATCTAGATAACGTTTCTGTACTCTCTGGACTAAAACCTAATTATGATAAGTGTACAATATTACATATTGGATCCTTAAAAAATACAACTTTTACATTACCCTGCAGTTTACCTATAAAATGGGCTGATAGTGAAGTAGACATGCTCGGTATTCATATCACAAAATATATAAATAAGCTCTCCACAATGCATTTCAATTGAAATCTTGTAAAAATAGACAAGATCCTGCAACCATGGAGAGGTAAATACCTCTATTTTTATGGAAAACTTGCCCTGATTAACTCCTTAGTCATATATCAGTTTACTAAGTTAATTATGGCGCTGCCTACTCCTGATGATTTGTTTTTCAAATCATAGGAGCAAAAAATATTTAGTTTTATCTGGGATGCTAAACCAGACAAAATAATACATCCCTATCTATATGATGAATATGAATTGGGTGGGTTGAGATTATTAAATATAAAAGCACTAAACCTCTCTCTAAAAGCTTCACTCATTGAAAAGTTTTATTTGAACCCTAAATGGTTCTCAAGTAGATTATTAAGAAAAGCTCATCCATTGTTTAAAAATGGCCTTTTTGCCGTTGTGCAGAGAGCCATGTCTCATTTTCGATTAATGGAAAATGATACTTTTTTCAAAGTATCTCTCTTTTTCAAACAACCATTGCAGAGCTGGCTACAATTTCAATTTCATCCCCCTGAAAAGATAGAACAAATGTTACAACAAATGTTATGGTTGAACTCAAATGTGCTGGTTGATAAAATACCTGTATTTATGGGAAAGTTGTTTGAAAAGGGCATTTTGTTCTTAAATGATATTGTAAAATTGGGATGGTAGAGTTATGTCCTTCATGGAGTTATCAGAATTGTGTGGAAAGGTCTGCTCAATTGATTACAGCATTACCCCAAAAATGGAGGAGGCAGGTGGCAGCGGAAGGAGGCAGGGAACTGGTCTGTCTGCCCAATATAAAGGATCAAAACTGGGGGAGGAATAAAAATAGCATAGATAGGAAAGTATACCAGTTTCATTTGAGGACCAGGATGTTGACAACTATGCCATACCGATTGCAAAATAGTTGGGAAGAGATTTTTTGATGTACCGATTCCATGGTACAGTGTGTATGAGTTGATATATAAAACAACGCAAGATTCAAGACTTCGTGCTTTTCAGCTAAAATTATTATATAGAATTCTTGCCACCAACAAAATGTTGAATATTTTGTGCATGAAATCATTGAAGCTCTGCAGATTCTGTTGTGAGGATACAGAATCAATAGACTATTTATTTTGGTATTGCCCTCAGGTAGCCTTTTTCTGCTCTCAGGTTCAGGAATGGCTGAAAATGCACAGCATTGATCTAAAATTGACCCTAGAAATAGTACTGTTAGGAGATCTGTAGAGACCAGGTCAGTCAATTACTAACATACTAATACTCTTAGTAAAAGTATTTATCTTCAACTTGCAATCTGTGGATTCTATTCGATTAGATAGATTGAAATTGTAAGTTAAACATCAAAGCATAGTTGAAAGATATGTGTTGCGTAGTATCCCGAAGTGGGTGGCCAGCAGAGATAGATGGAATGGGTTGAGGGAAGCTGGTATGTGGAATTGGAGACAAGTGGGAGTGGATTTGCTGTGTGGGAGGTAGAATGATGGTCAAAGATAAAAGTAAAAAAATAAAAAAAAATAAAGTCTAAATTAAACTTAATTAAAAGTAAATTTGAATGACACTAAGTGGCAGTGTTTTTACAACTAATGTCGGTTTGCCTGTGGCTGATGCCGTACAGGTGTTTGTACACATGCATTTACACACACTCTTATTCAAATAAACACATGCAAGACCACACACATACATGTAATAGTGCCAGACATGCACACAAACATATACAGTTGGCATTGCAGTTATGATTTTAGTTGTCCTTGATGTCCTTTGTTTTAAATGTATTATTATTTTTTTTAAATGTTGCATTGTTTGCTGTTTTCTTGTCTTTTCCTTTTTTCTCTTTAGTTCATTCTCGTCGTTGTTGGTGCATTGGGGGTTCTTGGGGGTGGGGAATGGAATTAATTGTATTTTTTTATTTATTTTTTTCCTGGGGGGGACTGTGGGAGGGGTCTCGAATGGTTGAGGGACAGCTATTGCCTTCCCTGTAGCTCAGTTGGTAGAGCATGGTGTTTGCAACACCAGGGTTGTGGGTTCGATTCCCATGGGGGGCCAGCACAGGAAAAAAAATGTATGAAATTGTATGAAATGTATGCATTCACTACTGTAAGTCGCTCTGGATAAGAGCGTCTGCTAAATGACTAAAATGTAAAATGTATTGGGGTATTGTGGGGGAATCTTGGAGGGTTCAGGTTTACGTTTTTTGGCCTGGTGGTAGATCGGTCAACATGCCCTTGAGCAGGGCATTGACCCTGGATGCTTCTGTGTGTCGCTCTGAATGGGAATCTGTTGGATGACTGGTATGATGTAGTTGTTGAGCGGCTTCACTGCAAGTATATTGCATGTTTCAAATATTCAATAAATGAATTATAAAAATAAAAAAAGTTATTTCTCTTTTTCATTTTTTATACATTTGCAAAAAATTCTAAAAACCTGTTTTTACTTATTCATTTTGGGGTATTGTGTAGATTGATGGGGAATGTTTTTGAATGTAATACATTTTAGAATAAGGCTTTAATGTAACAAAATGTGGAAAAAGTCAAGGGGTCTGAATACTTTCCGAATGCACTGTATACACATCTAAACCTTTGTAATACTTTGAATCTTAATATCCACTCTGGTTTATGTTTGCTGGATCAAAAATAATAATCTCACAGGGATAAACAAAATGAAGTTGGCGTCCTGAATTTTAAAACTAGGCAAAGAAGTTAATGGGTAAAAGTTTCATAATTTCATTTGAACATCTGCTGTAGAAATGAGACTTACCATTAGCTGTTTGAGAGGATATTTGTCTGTCAGAAACATTATACAGCTTTGTTGTTGAGTTATCCTTACAGTTTAGAGGGACAACATTTGTAATGCCACGTTGTGGATCCTCGGAATCCTGACAGTATAGCAAATAGTGAACTGGACCTTTACCCACAATACATAAACTCACAAATTCAATTACTTGGGCCAAGACATATGCAGAGTGAAGATTATTCATCTAAGTGCAAAACTATTTAATCCTCTGAAAATGGAATGGATGCCTACGAGGGATCAGATTTGTTGATGAGCAAGCTGTTTATATTAGTTATGAGGAGGTAATTCAACATATTTCTTCTGATGGACAGATCAAACTCTTTAAACTATAAGATAAGAGGTTTTATGTAAAATAGTCTTCTTAATACAACATTAAGAGTGATTGTCTTGGTCAAATAATGCATAAAGTATAAGAAAAAAAAGTGGAGTAAATCTATGAGATGAGGCAGCTGAAGCTCATAAGCCATGTTACTAACGGCAGATTAGGGTCAATTGAAGATGTAACACCAACATCATTTCCTATGGCAACCAGCTCTGCACATGCAGCTCAGAGCAGTGGCAAATGAAAGTGACCATCGCAAGATCATTATACATGTCAATAACCCATTTCCAGTCCACCTTCTCATTCCATCAGTCTGCTAATTTCGGAGGTAAACTGCACTGCAAGTTGAGGACTAACAACTCTGGATCCTGGTTCATCACAAGAGCAATTCAGACCTTACTATCTGTCTATCACTGCCTTTATAGTCAGCAGCTGGTGCCAAATCAGCAATTGATCTGTTAATAGTGGTTACATTACTGCGACCTCCATTTAGGCGTACTTTAGAAAGTCCTTTTATGGTAGTCATAGTGAATTTAATTAATAAACTAATGTAAATTTTATAGAAACATTGCTATATATGTGCATTATATTTTTCAATAGATGCAGTTGCTTGTAAATTGACGTAACGTGACAGCAGCCGTACATATGTAATGTTGTTCTGCCATCTGTTGGCCACTCCAGGGAATGCATCTAAAGCAGTGTTTCACTGATGGTGAGATTATGGGTTTTGAGGACTAGAGTTTTTATACTCTTACAGTTACTACAGCTAACTCCCAAAATCAAGGAAACACTTGAGTAAATGAGGGATTCAAAGTATATTGAAAGCAGGTCCTTCCATAC
This sequence comes from Salmo trutta, assembly GCF_901001165.1. Taxonomy (NCBI): domain Eukaryota; kingdom Metazoa; phylum Chordata; class Actinopteri; order Salmoniformes; family Salmonidae; genus Salmo; species Salmo trutta. Next base: position 20,875,669 of record NC_042989.1, read on the forward strand.
AGGTGGGGTTCATTAGTTAATTTAGCAATTAACATCCCATCATGCTTTTGGGCTCCTGAGTAGCGCAGCGGTCTAAGGCACTGCATCTTAGTGCAGGCCCACAGGGCTGCACACAATTGTCCCATAGGGCTGCACACAATTGTCCCAGCATCATCCAGGTTTGGCTGGTGTAGGCCGTCATTGTAAATAACAATTTGTTATTAACTGACTTGCCTAGTTAAATAAAGGTTAAATATATATTTTTTTAATGTAGGGTCATTTATAAAAATGCCCAGTTGCCCATTATGTTGGCTACCATGGCTAGAAGAAATCTCAGTGACTTTGATAGAGGGGTCTCAAAGGAGCATAGGGGGTTTAAAGGGTGTGTGTGTGAGTGTGTGTGATTGTGTGTGTCTAAGTCACCAGATCTCATCCCAATTGAACACTGGGATGAGATCTGGTGACAGCGTTTTCCACCACCATCAACAAAACACCAAAATATGGAATTTCTCATAACAGAATGGTGTCGCATCCCTCCAATAGAGTTCCAGACACTTGTAGAATCTATGCCAAGTTACATTGAAGCTGTTCTGGCTGTTCGTGGTGGCCCAACACCCTATTATTTATTTTGGCAGTTGCCTGTATATGTCTGTCTGTCTATGGTCAATATGCTCCAGAGGGAGCAGAAGAATAAAGGCAAGCTAGACATTCAACCTCATGCATACTTTGAGTTAGGTATGAATTTGACCTACTAGCTTGCTGTTCTTTGTTTGCTTGTTGTTTTCAACACTGTTGAGATTAACCACAAAAATAATATGTAGAAATGTGGTGCTGGCTTCTTCTATTATTGTTCTCCTCATACCTTGTCATGCTGTCCATCAGGGGGAATATACTGTAGCAGGAGAAAATGGACCATAAAAAGGAAAGGAGGGCTTGAATATGTGGCATTCACCACTAGATGGTCATCTTGAATATATGGCATTCACCACTAGATGGTCATCTTGAATATGTGGCATTCACCACTAGATGGTCATCTTGAATATATGGCATTCACCACAGGATGGTAATCTTGAATATATGGCATTCACCACAGGATGGTAATCTTGAATATATGGCATTCACCACAGGATGGTAATCTTGAATATGTGGCATTCACCACAAGATGGTAATCTTGAGCTTTACATGAAATTCAAAAGGAAAATAGAATTTATTACATAGTACAGAAAACACAACATTTGAGAACCTGTCTTTGGAAACGGTTTATGCCTGTAAATGGTATTATTGTAATTACTATATTGCATTTACTCGTTGTTACACTGTATGGTAAGGGTTGAGCCGGGATGTAGAAATGAAACTAATATACTCATGAATGAATAAACCTGATTCTCCATGAAGCTAGAGTTATGGTTATGGTTGGGGTTGAACCGGGGTGTGGAAATGAATCTAGGGTTTGGGTTTTGGCTAAGGTTAGGGTTGAGCTGGGGTGTGGACATGAAGCTACGGTTAGGCCTAGGGTCAGGGTTGAGCTTGGGTGTGGACATGAAGCTAGGTTTAGGGGTTGAGCCGGGTTGTGGATGTGAAGCTAGTCTTAGGGCTAGGGTTGATCTTGGGTGTAGACGTGAAGCTAGTGTTAGAGCTAGGGTTGATCTAGGGTGTAGATGTGAAGCTATTGTTAGGGCTAGGGTTGATCTAGGGTGTGGACATGAAGCTGGGTTTAGGGTTAGGGCTTGGGTTGATCTAGGGTGTAGACATGAAGCTAGGTTTAGGGTCAGGGCTAGGGTTGATCTAGGGTGTGGACATGAAGCTAGGTTTAGGGTTAGGGCTAGGGTTGATCTAGGGTGGACATGAAGCTAGGTTTAGGATCAGGGCTAGGGTTGATCTAGGGTGTGGACATGAAGCTAGGTTTAAGGTCAGGGCTAGGGTTGATCTAGGGTGTGGACATGAAGCTAGGTTTAGGGTCAGGGCTAGGGTTGATCTAGGGTGTGGACATGAAGCTAGGTTTAAGGTCAGGGCTAGTGTTGATCTAGGGTGTGGACATGAAGCTAGGTTTGGGTCAGGGCTAGGGTTGATCAAGGGTGTGGACATGAAGCTAGGTTTAGGGTCAGGGCTAGGGTTTATCTAGGGTGTGGAGATGAATCTAGATTTAGGGTCAGGGCTAGGGTTGATCTAGGGTGTGGACATGAAGCTAGTAGGGTTAGAGTTAGGGTTGATCTAGGGTGTGGACATGAAGCTAGCAGGGTTAGGGTTGATCTAGGGTGTGGACATGAAGCCAGTAGGGTTAGGGTTGATCTAGGGTGGACATGAAGCTATTAGGATTAGGGTTGATCTAGGGTGGACATGAAGCTAGTAGGGTTAGGGTTAGGGTTGATCTAGGGTGTGGGCATGAAGCTAGTAGGGTTAGGGTTAGGGTTGATCTAGGGTGTGGACATGAAGCTAGTAGGGTTGATCTAGGGTGTGGACATGAAGCTAGTAGGGTTAGGGTTAGGGTTGATCTAGGGTGTGGACATGAAGCTAGTAGGGTTAGGGTTGATCTAGGGTGTGGACATGAAGCTAGTAGGGTTAGAGTTAGGGTTGATCTAGGGTGTGGACATGAAGCTAGTAGGGTTAGGGTTGATCTAGGGTGTGGACATGAAGCTAGTAGGGTTAGGGTTGATCTAGGGTGTGGACATGAAGCTAGTAGGGTTAGGGTTAATCTAGGGTGTGGACATGAAGCTAGTAGGGTTAGGGTTGATCTAGGGTGTGGACATGAAGCTAGTAGGGTTAGGGTTGATCTAGGGTGGACATGAAGCGAGTAGGGTTAGGGTTAGGGTTGATCTAGGGTGTGGACATGAAGCTAGTAGGGTTAGAGTTAGGGTTGATCTAGGGTGTGGACATGAAGCTAGTAGGGTTAGGGTTGATCTAGGGTGTGGACATGAAGCTAGTAGGGTTAGGTTTGATCTAGGTTGTGGACATGAAGCTAGTAGGGTTAGGGTTGATCTAGGGTGTGGACATGAAGCTAGTAGGGTTAGGGTTGATCTAGGGTGTGGACATGAAGATAGTAGGGTTAGGGTTGATTTAGGGTGTGGACATGAAGCTAGTAGGGTTAGGGTTGATCTAGGGTGTGGACATGAAGCTAGTAGGGTTAGGGTTGATCTAGGGTGGACATGAAGCGAGTAGGGTTAGGGTTAGGGTTGATCTAGGGTGTGGACATGAAGCTAGTAGGGTTAGAGTTAGGGTTGATCTAGGGTTTGACATGAAGCTAGTAGGGTTAGGGTTGATCTAGGGTGTGGACATGAAGCTAGTAGGGTTAGGTTTGATCTAGGTTGTGGACATGAAGCTAGTAGGGTTAGGGTTGATCTAGGGTGTGGACATGAAGCTAGTAGGGTTAGGATTGATCTAGGGTGTGGACATGAAGCTAGTAGGGTTAGGGTTGATCTACGGTGCGGACATGAAGCTAGTAGGTTAGAGTTAGGGTTGATCTAGGGTGTGGACATGAAGCTAGTAGGGTTAGGGTTGATCTAGGATGTGGACATGAAGCTAGTAGGGTTAGGGTTGATCTAGGGTGTGGACTTGAAGCTAGTAGGGTTAGGGTTAGGGTTAGGGTTGATCTAGGGTGGACATGAAGCTAGTAGGGTTAGGGTTAGGGTTGATCTAGGGTGTGGACATGAAGCTAGTAGGGTTAGGGTTGATCTAGGGTGTGGACATGAAGCTAGTAGGGTTAGGGTTGATCTAGGGTGCGGACATGAAGCTAGTAGGTTTAGGGTTAGGGTTAGGGCGAGGGTTAGGGCTAGGGCTAGGGTTAAGGTTAGGGCTAGGGTTCTTCATGTCATAGTATTCAGTAGAGGAAGTGAGATGGAGATCAGGTGGATAACTGTTTGGGTTAGGGTTAAGGTTAGGGTTCTTCATGTCATAGTATTCAATGGAGGTAGTGAGATGGAGATCAGGTGGATAACTGTTTTAATTTCCTGGGGTAATTTTATCAATACATAAAAACATGATCAAAATAGGCTATGTCACACCTGAATAAAGATGCTTTCATACAGATTTTTATTAAAATCCAAATGTTCATGTTTTTAATTTACTGAATGTAATATCCTGCGTTTGTGGCCAGCAGTAACACACATCATTACATATAAAAAATATATATTTAGCCTATCAGTACTTTCGATTAAAATCTTTATGATAGAGATTACTATAGATTATAAAAGGCGAAGGAACATAATAAGAAGGAAGAGAAACAACAACATATTGCCACTATATGCAACTCAAACACATGAGTAACCCTAAGCAGTGTCAAGAGAAAGAGTGAAGGTATGCTTTAGTCTACTTATGTAGCCATGAACTTCTCAGCCAGTGGTTCTTGATGTTGCCTTATTGCCATACTATGGATGGTGAATGGATAAAATGACTGTAATCTAGTCATGGGGTCATCTTTGAATTGAGAGTAGGGATTCTGTCCCTGGTAACCTTCACTTCCACTACACAGCTCTGTTGGATGCAAGAGACTTAATAATTGTTGCCTGGCCTGGCCAACACTTAAATACTGAAAATATCTTGTACAGTTAGCATTGACAGCATGGTCTAGAAAGATTTATGATGTGTGGCAAGACACCAGCAGCCCACCCCCTGAGCTGTGTATTTTCAGCAGGCCATCTGTGGACAGTTTTGGGTGCCAGTTCTCATCTGCCAGACTAAAATAATGTTATTTCCAGTTCACTTCAATAATACCTTTTAAAAAATCACCCAAAACATGTTCCACCAAGCCAGCTTCATTTTGACCTGATGTGTGCTGCTAACTCAAATGTAGTAATAGTAGTAGCTAATTAGAAACATTTCCATTTGTCTGTCCCTCTTATCTCTCAGCTGCATTAGACTCAAATCACTCCACAGCTGGCACAAGACAGCAGTTTTGAGGGACGTTCAGAGCACAAAAGTGTCCAGTCAATGTTTATCATGGAAAGGAAAATAAGTGAAAAGAGATAGAGTTTCCTTGTTGCCTGGAAGAGATAAGTCAAGCTCAAAATGTGCTGCCTGTTATCTTCCCAGAGACTGTTCTGGCTAATGCTGTTGCCGTGGAGAGGAACATGATGCCGTGCAGCTAAGGTGTGAGGGCAGATAAGCATGCTTGTGAACAGGTTCAAAGACACACTGGACTCTGAAGTGAAGCTGTAGCTCTTGAAAGAAGCTGGGCTTTATTAGAGATTGATGCTGATGGCTAGGCTGCTGAATCTGTATGTCTTCATACATTTTTTTCTAAAGAAGATAGTGTTTTGGGAGTACAGATTGGCTTCAAAACCAAAGACAATCCTTGAGTTGTAAAACAAATACTGGGGCCACAGTAAAGCGCTATATGAATTTCCCTTTTATTTAGATTTCTGTCATTAAGAGGCCAGCAATATGTGCCAAGGACTTTCCAATAGGTGCCAAGGACTTTCCAAGACCTAAACTATTTGAATAAATCAAAATGGACATGTTATTATGTTTATATCACAACATAAGAGGGATTACATTTGATTTGAGTCTAGCTGGTAGAAAAAAGTTGATTGACAACTAAAAGCATTGGGGTGTGTAACGGCTATCGTCGTAATGAAACCAAGGTGCAGCGGAGGATGTGTGTTCATCTTGAAATTTAATTGAAAAAGAGAACACTACAAAAATAAACAAAAGACGACAGCAAAACAGTCCTGTCAGGATTAACTCTACAAAGAAAACAATCACCCACAAACCCCAAAGGAAAAACAGGCTGCCTATGTATGACTCCCAATCAGCAACAACGAACTACAGCTGTTCCTGATTGGGAGCCACACACGGCCAACCAAAGAAACAAACCAACATAGAAAAATAAACATAGAACGCCCACCCATGTAACACCCTGGCCTAACCAAAATAGAGAACAAAACCCCTCTCTATGGCCAGGGCGTTACAGGGTGCTAAAGGGGTCATATTCTAATAAAACATTTTGGTGGATTTAAGTCATATTATATCTTCATTGTATCCTCAACGATAATGTAATTATATTAGTATAAAAGACGGCTATCCAAATCATGAAAATGGATGTTAATTTTGACAATAACTTTAACATTGTCTTTGGTCTGCTCATCCCAGTTTATCTGTGGAAAGAATATTATAAAACATTACAATGATGATGTTGAATGTGTAAAAGAACATCATATAATTGCAGATGACACCCACGACATCTTCAAACGACATCAGTGCAAGATCGGTCCTTACACTTGACCTTGAATGTGCTACTGTGTAACATTAATGTAATAATTAAACATACACACTAATATAAAATAATAATTTCTGGATGAACATCAAACCGCATTAGAGCATCTGTAATCTACACAATTGACTTTGAAGCTCCAATTTGGGACAATTCACAATATAGCGTGTGGTGCAGCTTAATAAGGGTTGTGCAGTTTGGTCACTAATAAGACACAGTATTTCACAATTCACCCTTTTTTCTTACATTGTCTATTCTGTAGGAGGATGTTTTCACAAGGGATATGTCCTTATGCTGTTGCCACAGCGATGAAGAGTTAACTGCTACAATTTGTTAACGATGAAACTTAGGCTTTCCCAATGTTGCAGAAACCCTCCTCTACACTAAAAAGGCCTTGGGCAAGTAATATGCCTCGGGTAATAATATAACATAGTGCCTGAAGAATTCATTTCACAGAATGAGCTATACTTCTGTAATAGCTAATAAAACAGACCAGAGAACACTGACCCTCTCACCCAACACTGCAAATATTCATTTAAGACAGCATAATTTAGAGTTATACATGGCAATTAGATCATTTAGATGAGCATTTTCTTCAGACTGTTGTTCTTTAACTAAAAAACAAATGTCTTCACTGCAGGTAATCTTGAAATGCATTTAATGCACTGTGAAGAATAAGACATTGTTAATCATGTAAATACATAGGGAAATGCATGAACACAGCTAACTAATGTCAGAGTAAGATACATTACCTCATCTTGATATCAGGAACATGCTAGCGACAGAGCATGTCATTTGCAGGCAGTTGTGACAGATACTGTAGGGATAGCATAGTGAAAATGGCTATGGATGTATGAACGGTCAAATCTTAATGTACATAGTGGCTCTCTAATATTTTTTTGTCATTCCACTCCTTTACAGTTCCTTATCCATTTTGTTCTCTTCCATTTCCTCCCTCAGTTCAATGTGGATCTGCCCCATTCCATTTCCTCCCTCAGTTCAATGTGGATCTGCCCCATTCCATATCCTCCCTCAGTTCAATGTGGATATGCCCCATTCCATATCCTCCCTCAGTTCAATGTGGATATGCCCCATTCCATATCCTCCCTCAGTTCAATGTGGATATGCCCCATTCCATATCCTCCCTCAGTTCAATGTGGATATGCCCCATTCCATTTCCTCCCTCAGTTCAATGTAGATCTGCCCCATTCCATTTCCTACCTCAGTTCAATGTGGATATGCCCCATTCCATTTCCTCCCTCAGTTCAATGTGGATATGCCCCATTCCATATCCTCCCTCAGTTCAATGTGGATATGCCCCATTCCATTTCCTACCTCAGTTCAATGTGGATATGCCCCATTCCATTTCCTCCCTCATTTCAATGTGGATATGCCCCATTTCCTCCCTCAGTTCAATGTGGATATGCCCCATTCCATTTCCTCCCTCAGTTCAATGTGGATCTGCCCCATTCCATATCCTCCCTCAGTTCAATGTGGATATGTCCCATTCCATATCCTCCCTCAGTTCAATGTGGATATGCCCCATTCCATATCCTCCCTCAGTTCAATGTGGATATGCCCCATTCCATATCCTCCCTCAGTTCAATGTGGATATGCCCCATTCCATTTCCTCCCTCAGTTCAATGTGGATCTGCCCCATTCCATTTCCTACCTCAGTTCAATGTGGATATGCCCCATTCCATTTCCTCCCTCAGTTCAATGTGGATATGCCCCATTCCATATCCTCCCTCAGTTCAATGTGGATATGCCCCATTCCATTTCCTACCTCAGTTCAATGTGGATATGCCCCATTCCATTTCCTACCTCAATTCAATGTGGATATGCCCCATTCCATTTCCTCCCTCAGTTCAATGTGGATATGCCCCATTCCATATCCTCCCTCAGTTCAATGTGGATATGCCCCATTCCATTTCCTACCTCAGTTCAATGTGGATATGCCCCATTCCATTTCCTCCCTCAGTTCAATGTGGATATGCCCCATTTCCTCCCTCAGTTCAATGTGGATATGCCCCATTCCATTTCCTCCCTCAGTTCAATGTGGATATGCCCCATTCCATTTCCTCCCTCAGTTCAATGTGGATCTGCCCCATTCCATTTCCTCCCTCAGTTCAATGTGGATATGCCCCATTCCATTTCCTCCCTCAGTTCAATGTGGATATGCCCCATTCAATTTCCTCCCTGTCATTTTTGTTTGAGGGAAATGAAAGGTCTTTGGATGTGACACTCATTTTCATGAAAACACAGTCAAGCAGCAGTGATAGGATTATGTCTGAATCAAAAAACGTTACAATGTCTAGACTGGAAAGGTGTTTTAGACCGAATAGGCAAAACAAAGTGAATAAAAATACAAACAAATTTATGATTCTCAAATAATATATCTGCCCTGTTCTGCATATTTATTCTGCTTAAAAGAATGGAATTAACAAAATACAATAATTAGTTACCACAGTTCAAACACATCCTGCAGTTATTTACAAAGTTGTATTCCAAGGGGGATGGATGACTTACAGTATACAGTATGAATCAGTTTGCTTCTGGTGGTCTTAGCTTTCCTCCCTATTGAACAGAGAACACATGCTGCACTCACTCACTCACTCACTCACTCACTCACTCACTCACTCACTCACTCACTCACTCACTCACTCACCCACTCTCGCCAACCTTCAACACCCCATACAGAATTCATTGATGAGAGGAGCTCTTTTGACCCCATCCTCCCCGCTGGACCATTCCCTCCATTAGAGTCCTGAGATACTGAAAAGGGAGTGGAGCTGAAAAGGGAACAGATGAGGTCACATTAAAACCTGCACACTTCCTTCCCCCTAGCCATCTACCAGGTCAATATCTATTTCCGACCTTGAATGAAAGAGCACTAATGCCACTTTCCCATAATGGTGGTCAATGGTCTTCTTCATCTCAGAGTAGGACGGTAAACATTCTGTTCTCTGTTAACATTAGCTGTTTGCTGTGACTGCTTTAACAAGAATTCAGCTGGAGGTGCCCTTGACAGGTAGGGAGGTAGTTATCTGCATATGTCATAATTTCTATTCATCACTGGGCATCACTGAGTTCAAAGATTATATCATATCCTGTGGTTCATGTTCTTATTCAAACTCACAAAGAGGGAACTCAAGGACATGTTAAGAGTTACGAACGTCTCCCGTGTATTTGGGTCATTATGCTGGCGTTGAAAGAGAGTTTGAGAGAGAGCAGGAGAGAGAGACATAGATACCGTAGAGAAGGGGAGAGAGAGAGAGAGAGAGAGAGAGAGAGAGAGAGAGAGAGAGAGAGAGAGAGAGAGAGAGAGAGAGAGAGAGAGAGAGAGAGATGGGCTTGATGGCTCTCCAGTCTCCAGGTGAATAAAATATTGCACTCGTTTCGTTCTGACATCCTGACTCCAGAATGTATTCTTTGTTCCTGAGCTTTCAGCTTCTTGGCAGCTAGAGTCACCTCATGAGAGATGCCAAACGCAGATAACAGAATAAGCCGTGCCAGTGTGGGGAGAAGCCGGGAGGTGAGCAAATTGACAAAATACAGTACCAGTCAAAAGTTCGGAAACACCCACTCAAGGATTTTTCTATGAAATAACACGTGGAATCATGTAGTAAATTACCAGTATTTAATATTTGAGATTCTTCAAAGTACTGTAGCCACCCTTTGCCTTGATGACAGCTTAGCACACTCTTGGCATTCTCTTAACCAGCTTCTTGAGGTAGTCACCTGGAATGCATTTCAATTAACAGGTGTGCCTTGTCAAAAGTTAATTTGTGGAATATCCTTCCTTCTTAATGCGTCTGAGCCAATCAGTTGTGTTGTAATAAGGTAGGGGTGGTAGACAGAAAATAGCCCTATTTGGTAAAAGACCAAGTCCATATTATGGCATGAACAGCTCAAATAAGCAAAGAGAAACAACAGTCCATCATTACTTTAAGACATGACGATCAGTCAATCCGGAAAACTTCAAGAACTTTTAAAGTTTTTTCATGAGCAGTCGCAAAAAGCATCAAGGGCTATGATGAAACTGGCTCTCACGAGGACCGCCACAGGAAAGGAAGACCCAAAGTTACCTCTGCTGCAGAGAATAAGTTAATTAGAATGAACTGCACTTCAGATTGCAGCCCAAATAAATGCTTCACGGAGTTCAAGTAACAGACACATCTCAACATCAACTGTTAAGAGGAGACTGCGTGAATCAGGTCTTCATGGTTGAATTGCTGCAAAGAAACCACTACTAAAGGACACCAATAAGAAGAATAGACTTGCTTGAGCCAAGAAACACGAGCAATGGACATTAGACGGTGGAAATCTGTCCTTTGGTCTGATGAGTCCAAATTTGAGATTTTTGGTTCCAACCGCCCTGTCTTTGTGAGACGCAGAGTAGGTGAACGAATGATCTCCCCATGTGTGGCTCCCACTGTGAAGCATGGAGGAGGTGGTGTGATGGTGTGGGGGTGCTTTGTGGGGGTGCTTCACTGTCAGTGATTTATTTATAATTCAAGGCACACTTAACCAGCATGTCTACCACAGCATTCTGCAGCAATACGCCATCCCATCTGGCTTGTGTTTAGTGGGATTATCATTTGTTTTTCAACAGAACAATGACCCAAAACCCACCTCCAGGCTGTGTAAGGGCTATTTGACCAAGAAGGAGAGTGATGGTGCTGCATCAGATGACCTGGCCTCCACAACAACCCAATTAAGATGGTTTGGGATTAGTTGGACTGCAGAGTGAAGGAAAAGCAGCCAACAAGTGCTCAGCATATGTGGGAACTCCTTCAAGATTGTTGGAAAAGCATTCCTCATGAAGCTTGTTGAGAGAATGCCAAGAGTGTACAAAGTTGTTATCAAGGCAAAGGGTGGCTACTTTGAAGAATCTAAAATCAAAAATATATTTTGATTTGTTTAAAATGTTTTTGGTTACTAAATTATTTCATATGTGTTATTTCATAGTTTTGATGTCTTCACTATCATTCTACAATGTAGAAAATTGTACAATAAAGAAAAACTGTTGAATGAGTAGGTGTGTCCAAACTTTTGACTGTTACTGTAACTCACATTGTTCAACAGTGCATTCTGATGTCCCTCTATTACACGGTCAGTGATGCCTCTCTCCACAGAGAAAGACAGGAAACAGAAAACTCATTATTCATGCAAAATGGATTTATTCTGACAGGATATACAGTGCACAATAAACACAGTTTTCCTTGTCTAGAGTCTATTAAGGGATGGCAGTTGATTCTCCTGGACTGGACTGGCGAACAGTTTGATGAATAATCATGAAAGTACGCCTTCTTGGTTTTGCATTTCCGACACAATGACAGGTTCATTATAACTCACTGTGGCATGAAAATCAATACGGCCCAAAACACCATCTGCACAAGAAGTATTTACAGAGAACAGCTACAAATATGGATGGGGCCTCCATGATCATAATGAAGATCAGTGAAGGTGGTTAGCTCTGGAATTTAGGTAGTACTGTATCATCACATCTACTTCACTAGCTTTCATCTCATTCATGTAGAGGAGCAGAACAGTCATTGTGGGACAGTAGTTCTTCTTTCCTTTAGGGGTTTTCCCTCATTATTTTGTGATCCTCAAACATCCTTACCAGGTAGATAGACCTAGAGAAAAGTGGCTGTCTCTCCCCCTGGTCCTTCTTCTCCTCCTCTTTCCTCTCTGCTGCTCCACAACCAAAACATCCAGACAGAGCCACATGTAGACTGGTGCTTCAGGGTTGCCATAGCAGGGAAGATTTCCCAAGCACTCTCCCCTGTGGCCCTGGTCCTGCTCCTATAAGTGTCCCCTAGTCTTGGACAGGTAGGCTACAAGGGCCACCACCACCCCCACGTACATCCCTGCCCCAATGGTGATGGAGAGAGCAGCGAGGAACAGGGCTCTTCTGGAGCTACTGCCTGCCCTAGAGAAGTCTCCCTTAGCCATGGCCTTGCTAGTCTGAGACAAAGGAGAGACAAATTAGTCATGATTACATATGACTGAGAAAAATTTGAGTAGGTGTAAATTCACTGTAGGGAGAGAAAACAATGAATTGTTCCCGGGGAGCCATTAGTTGCTATGGCAATTATGTCACTACCGTTTTGACAGTGACTAATGTGTTGTTTAGATGTTTTTGGATCCCTCTGAAAAAGACTGGCCCATAACCCATTTGTCCCTTTGAATACTTTATTAGGGTCATTTTGCAATGTAATTGTCTTTGCAATTAGTTTGAGAGATGTTGCGATCCACTGAGATAAATTATAGTTGGATTAACGGGCAGGGAGGGGCCCTGCTGCATTCAGAACCTGCTCACTAAATTGCTGCTATTTATAGATAGACCTGGGGTTCAATATAATCACAATGTCACAATGGCGATACAGTCCCAGGGGAAGCAGATCATGTCTATTCATTATCTACTGAAAAATACATGTAGCTAGATAGTATCTGCTAGACAGTCATGTGGGCAATGTATTGCTAACATAAAATAACATGTGTTAATGAGGTTTTTGATTGACTCAATTAAAATAAAATAAAACACTGCATATGTGGCACAGTCAACCTTTAGTTTTAACTGTACACAGTTTACATTTCTCTCTCAGTGGTATTGCTGCTTGTGTTCACAAGAGTAAAAGGGGACCCAACCTATGCAGTTTACGCAGTCAATGGTCTGCAATAATTTGTAGAGGGCGATGGGTGTGGAAAATGGGCTGTGTTAGCACTTAAGAGAGAGAGAGCACTTGTGCCTACTGACCTTGCAGAGAGTGCTGGGGGTAATTAGCATTAATAACAGGGTAGTAGCTATAAAGGGGTGAAGTGGGGCCTGGGTCCTGGACTCACCCTCTGGGAGAAGTAGAAGGCAGCGATCCCTAGGGGCCAGAAGCAGCAGAGCATGGAGAAGATGGCCAGGCCCAGGTGGTCCCGAGGGGGCAACATGATGAAGTTGTCCTCACTCTCAGTGTCACTGGAGCTGTCGCTCTGGAAAGGAGAAAAGGAGAGAGGGGGGACCGGACAAGACTGGTATGTGAGCTACTCGTGTCATATTCTACTGCCACAATTTGATGCATTCTCAGTATAGTTTGTGCTGTGAGTAAGCGTGTCCCACCAATAGGGGCACATCACTTTTATTTATAAAACAATAATCAGCAAGGTTATAGGATCAGATTAGAGAACATTGTTCCATGGACCTGAATCCGACTTCGCACTATAGAGATAGTGTCAATAATGTGTGAGCACACACCTTGCTGTTACCGTTACTGTAACGCCTAACAGTTTGACATTAGATTACAAAAACCACCAGGCATATCTGCCCTTGTTCTGCTTACACGCAGGACATGATGGGCTCAGCCAGGCAGAGAGGATTTGTATTTCTGTCAACACCCATGAGCGGCATGACAGATAACACTGGATTAACAGATTGTTTCATCACCACCAGATGACAGGAGAAACAGGAAGAACACATTGGCATTTATGTGCTAAATTGCCTCCTTTTCTCCACACGCACCCCACCACCCCTTGTCATTTTGCCCGTCTTGCTTGAAAGGCTGTGAATGTTCTGAGGGCCAGTGTGGTCTCTTCCCATACTGTACCTTGATTTTCCTCAGAGGCCCCTGGGTAGCTGAGGGGCTAATGAATAGGAAAGTCAGACGCTGCTATGGGCACTCTCGGGGACAAAAGTGAATAGCAAAACACGAGGAGCCACATCACTGGGATGACCTTTAAGAAGAGATGGCCTCACCTTTGCAGTTCTCCCAGAGCGGGAGATGCTGTTTGTTTAAATGAATGTCCCTCCATCAGGATAGGATTCATTTGTTAGTCTTGTTAATAACAGGGATCAAACAAACCTGTGGGACTGAGGGAGGATAGAAAATGGAAATGGATGTTCAGGGCCGAAAATAAACGAGCCAATTTAAAGAGGACGAGAGGAGAGAGGAAGAGGCATAGAGAGTGTGTAGACAAAGTGGACATAGCATCAAAACCCTCATCTCACCCTCTCACCCATTGGCAAACATGATAGAGAGAGGGATAAGCATTTTGAAGTGTCCTTGCATTGTGCATGAAATGCTACAAGTACTGTGCTTGTAGAGAGAAAGTGACAGAGGGCCTAAAATGTATTACATAATACATTTCATATGTAGCTACAGAAGCTATGACAATTATGTTTGAAGTTACACACAGAGACCCACATGCATAACCAATGATCATGAGACTTTGTCCCACAATTGGCCTCTGAAATGATCTATTTCATTCCTGGTGTACACCTGAAGCACCAGGTGAGATTCTCCATATCCAAGCACATTTCTAATGGATTCCCATGCTCCTGTGGATAGATTTGTAGACTGGGGCCTAGATTCAACTGTGTACTGGGAAAAGGCTGGCCCGGGGTCCGTATGTGGCCCGCGACCTGATTCAACACAGCCTGCGGAATAATGCTCAGATCACATAAAGAATTTGTGATAATAAAGTTTTGAAAAACGTATTTGTTTTTAAAATTAAAAGCCCAATGAATACTCGCCTTTGTGTAATGATTTAACTCCCACCGCTTGTGGGCCATTTATTTTGAAGGCACGTATAAATAACACCTGCACGAGGACAGACAGTGACTGACAGGCTGACACACATGACACAGTTACAAATAGTAGCTAGCTAGAAATTGCGCAAAATTTCGTTTTTCAAAGATTTCAAAGAAAAGGAAAGTAGACAATGAATGTAGGGTGTTCCAGCAAGAGTGGACATCAAAATGGTTATTTATTGAGGTATCAGGGAAAGCTGTGTGCTTAGTATACAAAGAGAGCATCGCTGTCTTGAAAGACTACAACTTGTCCCGACACTTCCAGACAAAGCATGCAGAGAAATATAGGAATGTGTCTTCCGAGCAGAGGGCAAGTGCATCAAAAGAGTTGCTTTCTCAGTTGCAAAAGCAGCAAGGACTTTTCACAAAACTGCATTCACCAAAGACGGAATGGCGAGAGCTAGCTATGCACTGTCCCACAAAATTGCTAAACATAGCAAGCCATTCGCTGAGGGCGAATTCATGATAATTTTTTTTTATTGACTGCAGCAATACTTTGTCCCGACAAGAAAGAGCTGTTTGAAAATGTTTCCCTGTCAATACAAACAGTGACACGGAGTGTTGAGGACATCACAGAGAATATTGAACAACAGTTGAAAGACAAGGTAAAGGATTTCACCTATTTCTCCTTGGCCCTGGATGAGAGCAGTGATGCACGTGACACGACACGGTTGTTGATATTCTTACGAGGCATAACCCCAGACCTTGACATTACAGAGGAGCTTGCTTCAGTGCAGTCAATGAAGAGCACAACCACAGGGAACTATTTATTGGAGGAGATTAATAAGTGTGTGGCAAAGCTGGGAGTTTTGAAAGTTATCCAGTGTGACCACTGATGGGTGCCCAAACTTGACAGGAAAAAACGTTGGCCTTTTGAAAAGGATACAAGATCAAATAGCTGAGCTGAACCCAGATCAGAAAATTATTTTCCTGCATTGAATTATTCATCAGGAGGTGCTCTGTAAATGTGTTCTGAAAATGAGCCATGTTGTGGATACAGTCACTCAAGTGGTAAACTTCATGAGAACAAAATCTTTTGTCTCACTTTTGGAAGAGACAGAGTCGGGTCATGCAGATCTCCCCTACCACACAAACGTGAGATAGCTGATTTTGGGGCTGCTTTTGGGGAAGGTGCTTAAAAGGGTGTGGGACCTGAAGTTGGAGATTGCTGAGTTTCTGCAAATGAAAGGAAAATATGTGGATTTCCCTCAAATGCAAGATAAAGAATGGTTGGCTGATTTTGCCTTCACCATGAACATCATGGCCTTCATGAATGAACTGAATTCCAAACTACAAGGGAAGGGCCTTTTTGCACATCAGATGTACATCCTTGTCAAAGCCTTCAAAGGAAAATTACTTCTCCTGACCAATCAAGTAGAAGCCAACAATCTCACCCACCTTCCGACACCACTAGTCTGTTCCCTATCAGATGACCTACGGGAGAAGTATACATAGCTGCTGCGTGCTTTGAACGGGGAGTTTTCTTGTCGTTTTGAGGATTTCAAAGTGTTGGAAAACGACATGCTGTTGGTTTCCTCTCCTTTCACCTTCAATGTGGATAACGCTCCCACTGACCTGCAACTTGAGCTTATCAATCTTCAGTCTGATGCAGTGATCTCTCGATGAACAAAACTTTCCAAAGATTAGGAGTCAGGCTCAGAAGATGTTTGTACTGTTTGGGTCAACTTATGTATTTGAATAGACATTTTCAGTGATGAAATATAACAAGTCAAGGCACAGATCATCTCTTACTGACTCTCACCTCTCAGCAATCCTGCTCATAGTGACGTCAGAAACTATACCTGACTTCACTGCTCTAGTCAATGCTCATCAGAGACTTCACTCCTCACACTGATTGAGTAGTTTAAATGTAATGTTGAGCTCCCTCTCTTTCTTGTGTTTTTGTGCATACCCATTAACAAGAGTTCTGTCCGTGGTGCTGAATGCACAGTGTACTTTTCTCTCCGTGTAGTTCAGTGCATGTTTAATAATGAAAATAGCTACCAAAAGGAGAACAAAGATGTGGTTTATTTCTTTGCATGTTAAAAAAGTAAAATAAATAGCATATCTGGATGTGATTTACAGTAGATATTTCTGTCAACACAGTCAAACACATGATCTATAATCCTGTAATATGATTCTGGCCCGCAATGGCAGAAATATATTCTAATGTGGCACTCCATGGAAAATAATTGCCCAGGCCTGGTCTAAACTCTAGAACCTAACCCGCTTACATATGGAAATAAAAGATGACTGGTCATTGGTCAGAATAATCAGATCAGATTGTGATGTCATGATCTGGGCCAAAAACTCCATCAGGCTGAAATTCCAGGATTTCTTTTCAAACGATTCTTATACAAAAAGGCCATTATCATAACTTACACAATTTGGAAAATCACATTTTTTACAGCACTGCCCCTTTAGACTAAATAATGAGAATTTCTATCAGCCTAATCGAGGGATAGATTACATCTCTCATTCCAGTGTTCAAACTTGTAAACAAGGCTGCAAGGGATTTCTATTAATGCGACTCTGTGCAGCCAATAGCACTGACAGAGATGGTCGCCTCACTTCGAGTCCTTAGGAAACTATGAAGTATTTCGTTTTTTATGTATTATTTCTTACATTGTTACCCCAGGAAATCGTAAGCCTTATTACATACAGCCGGGAAGAACTATTGGATATAAGAACAACGTCAACTTACCAACATTACGACCAGGAATACGACTTTCCCGAAGCGGATCCTCTGTTTGGACCACTCCCAGGACAATGGATCTAATCCCAGAATCTGACCCAAAACAATGATGCCGCCGAAGCGGCAGACGGAATGGCAGACGGAGCGGCCTCCTGGTCAAGCTCCGTAGACGTGCACATCGCCCACCGCTCCAGAGTATACTACTCGTCAATGTCCAATCTCTTGACAACAAGGTAGATGAAATTCGAGCAAGGGTTCCAGAGAGACATCAGAGATTGTAACATTCTCTCTTTCACAGAAACATGGCTCTCTCGGGATTTTTGGAATCGGTACAGCCACCGGGCTTCTCCATAACATCGCGCCAACAGAGATAAACACCTCTCTGAGAAGAGGAAAGGCGGGGGTGTATGCTTTACATTTAACGACTCTTGGTGTAATCATAACAACAGACAGGAACTCAAGTCCTTCTGCTCACCTGACCTAGAATTCCTTACATTCAAATGCCGGCCATATTACCTCCCAAGAGAATTCTCATCAGTTATCGTCACAGCTGTGTACATTCCCCCTCAAGCAGACACCAAGACGGCCCTCAAGGAACTTCACTGGGCTCTATGTAAACTGGAAACCATGTATCCTGAGGCTGCATTAATTGTAGTTGGGGGTTTTAACAAATCAAATTTGAGAACAAGGCTACCTAAATTCTATCAGTATATTGATTGCACTACTCACAGGGGTAATACACTTGATCACAGCTACTCTAACTTCCACGATGCATACAAAGCCCTCCCCCACCCTCCCTTTGCCAAATCCGACCATGACGCCATCTTGCTCCTACCGTCTTATAGGCAGAAACTCAAACAGGATATACCAGTGACTAGAACCATTCACCGCTGGTCTGACCAATCGGAATCCACGCTACAAGATTGTTTTGATCCAGTCAGCCTCAGATAACAACATCTATCTATATGCTGACACGGTGAGTGAGTTTATAAAGAAGTACATTGGAGGTGTACCCACTGTGACTATTAAAACCTACCCTAACCGTGAACCACCGCATTTAACCATGGAAAGAGGTCTGGGAATATGGCTGAATATAAACAGTGTAGTTATTCCCTCCGCAAGGCAATCAAACAAGTGAAATGCCTGTACAGGGACAAGTCGCAATTCAACGGCTCAGACACGAGACGTATGTGGCAGGGTCTACAGGAAATCACGGACTACAAAAAGAAAACCAGCCACGTCACGTTTCCAGACAAACTAAACACCTTCTTTGCCCGCTTTGAGGATAATACAGTGCCACCATTGCAGTCCGCTAACAAGGACTGCGCCCCCCCCTCCCCTTCTCCATTGCCGACGTGAGTAAAACATTTAAACGTGTTAACCCTCGCAAGGCGGCTGGCCCAAACGGCATCCCAAGCCGCGTCCTCAGAGCATGCACAGATCAGCTGGCTCGTGTGTTTATGGACATATTCAATCGCTCCCTAGTCCAGTCTGTTGTCCCCACATGCTTCAAGATGGCCACCATTCTTCCTGTACCCAAGAAGGCAAAAATATTTCAACTAAATGACTACTGCCCCGTAGCACTCACTTCTGTCATCATTAAGTGTTTTGAGAGACTAGTCAAGGGTCATATCCCCTCCACCTTACCGGCCACCTTAGACCCACTTCAGTTTACATACCGCCCCAACATGTCCACAGACAATGCAATCGCCATCACTACACACTGCCCTATCCCATCTGGACAAGAGGAATACCTAAGTAAGAATACTGTTCATTGACTACAGCTCAGCATTCAACACCATAGTACCCTCCAAGCTCATCACCAAGCTGGAGGCCCTGGGTCTCAACCCTGCTCTGTGCAATTGGGTCCTGGACCTTCTGACGGGCCGCCCCCAGGTGGTGAAGGTAGGAAACAACATCTCCACTTCGCTGACCCACAGCACTGGGGCCCATAAGGGTGCGTGCTCAGCCCCCTCCTGTATTCCCTGTTCACCCATGACTGCGTGGCCATGCATGCCCCCAACTCAATCATCAAGTTTGCAGACGACACAACAGTAGTAGGCTTGATTACCAACAACAATGAGACAGCCTACAGGGAGGAGGTGAGGGCACTCGGAGTGTGGTGTCAAGAAAACAACCACTCACTCAACATCAACAAAACAAAGGAGATGATCGTGAACTTCAGGAAGCAGCAGAGGGAGCACCCCCCCTATCCATATTGAAAGGACAGCAGTGGAGAAGGTGGAAAGTTTTAAGTTCCTCGGCATACACATCACAGAAAAACTGAAATGGTCCACCCACACAGACAGTGTCCTCAGGAGGCTGAAGAAATTTGGCTTGTCAGCCAAAACCCTGACAAACTTTTACAGATGCTCAATTGAGAGCATCCTGTCAGGCTGTATCACAGCCTGGTATGGCAACTGCACCGCCCTCAACCACAAGTCTCTCCAGAGGGTGGTGCAGTCCGCACAACGCATCACCGGGGGAAAACTACCTGCTCTCCATGACACCTACAGCACCCGATGTCACAGGAAGGCCAAAAAGATAATCAAGGACGACAACCACCCGAGCCACTGCCTGTTCACACCTCTACCATCCAGAAGGCAAGGTCAGTACAGGTGCATCAAAGCTGAGACCGATAGACTGAAAAACAGCTTCTATCTCAAGGCCATCAGACTGCTAAATAGCAATCACTAACTCAGAGAGGCTGCTGCCTACATTGATGGCCACTGGCCACTTTAATAAATGGATCACTTGTCACTTTAAACAATGCCACTTTAAATAATGCCATTTTAATAATGTTTACATATCTTACATTACTCATATCATATGTATATACTGTATTTTATACGATCTATTGCACCTTTCCTATGCCGCTCGGCCATCGCTCATCCATATATTTAGAAGTACATATTCTCATTCACCCCTTTAGATTTATGTGTATTAGGTAGATGTTGGGAAATTGCTAGATTACTTGTAAGATATTACTGCCCTGTCGGAACTAGAAGTACAAGCATTTCACTACACTCGCATTAACATCTGCTAACCATGTGTATGTGACCAATAAAATGTGTATTTTATTTTATTTGGGAGCCGCTTGTGGATTTGACAGCTCTAACTCAGTTCCACCTCCAACACCGCCAAAACAACTGCTTTGCAGGTGTCAGCTTATCCGGATCTGATACAATCTAACCCCTAGGTGTGGGCAAACTGACAGACACTGGTGCATTACACTAACATCCAATCTGAGTGTCAGTCAGTCAGTCAGTCAGTCAGTGAGCCAGCCAGCCAGTAGTGGCAAGCTGAGCTACCAGTGCATTTTGAGGCCAGTGTAATTGATGAGACTCTGCCACTGCCCTGGTCTGTTAATTATCCTCAGGCTGCTCTACCAGAAGGCTTGTTAATGACGGCAGGGCACACAGAGACGGCTGTGGCCCGTGTCACTAGGGACTGGCATCATCCACCCACACCTAGGCCTTAATCTCATTTTGCCCCCAACACAGCAGCAATGTCCTGATTCCCCATCAAACTAAAGTGTTGGCATTTTGGAAAACGTTGCTTTCTGCAATTGTGGGGGCTGTTTTGTTAGACTTCAGTGTGGCTTTTAACATTATTGATCATAGTCTGCTGCTGGAAAAACATGTTATGGCTTTACAGATTTACCTGTCAAACAGAACACAGAGGGTGTTCTTTCATGGAAGCCTCTCTAACATAATCCAGGTATAACCAGGAATTCCCCAGGGCAGCTCTCTAGGCCCCTTACTTTTTTCAATCTTTACTAATGACATGCCACTGGCTTTGAGTAAACAAATACACATCAGCTACTACAGCGACTGAATTGACTACAACACTTAACAAAGAGCTGCAGTTAGTTTCAGAGTGGGTGGCAAGGAATAAGTTAGTTCTAAATAATTTCTAAAACTAAAAGCATTGTATTTGGGACAAATGATTCACTAAACCCTAAACCTCAACTAAATCTTGTAATAAATAACATGGTTTTTGGTGACTAAATTGCTTGGAGTAACCCTGGCTTGTAAACTGTCATGGTTAAAATATGTTGATACAACAGTAGCTAACATGGGGAGAAGTCTGTCCATAATAAAGTGTTGCTCTACCTTCTTAACAGCACTATCAACAAGGCAGGTCGTACAGGCCCTAGTTTTGTCGCAACTGGACCAGTCGTGTGGTTAGGTGCCACAAAAAGGGACGTAGGAAAATTGCAATTGGCTCAGAACAGGGCAGCACGGCTGGCCCTTGGATGTACACAGAGAGATAACATTAATAATATGCATGCCACACACACGCACAGACACAATAACATACGCACTATACACACACGTACACATGGATTTTGTATTGTAGATATGTGGTAGTGGTGGAGTAGGGACCTGAGGACACACAGTGTGTAATGAAATCTGTAAATGTATTGTAATGTTTTTAAATGTGTATAACTGCCTTAATTGTGCTGGACCCCAGGAAGAGTAGCTGCTGCGATTGGCAGCAGCTAATGGGGATCCATAATAAAGACAAATACAAATATAAAACATTGCCAGAGAGTTTACCAAAACAAAATAATTGAGATGGGTGCCATTGAGGCCATGGTCCAGTCACGTGTTATCGTTTGTAATAGTTAAATCCATCATATCTCTGTATTCCTACTGAGAACCATGTCTTGTATGTATACAGATGCAGGGTTTCCAGAATCATTTTTGATGAACACAAACACGTGTAGAATAACTAATAGCAGATATTGGCTTTGACATGTAAGAACAATCATCAGGCTCTTTCCCTCTTGTCTTAGTGTGCTGAGAGCATGTTCACTTTAAAAGCCTTCTACAGAGCTCTGATCTCCACCTGGCTGCCACACTCACTCCATCTCCAATTCCTGGAACTACATTTACCAACACACAGTGTGCCACACACACGCGCACACACACGCACACACATGCGTGTATACACACACACACACACACACAACTGCTTCGAACAGAGGGTAAACCAAGAGAAGCAGCTGCCGAAGAAAAGTCTTAAAGTTTGTCATGGGAAATTTTTATTGTATGTGTCCACATAACTGAGTATGTGACTAACCTTGTGAAACTATGTCAATCTGTCCTATTATAATCTCCTGTTCTTGGGAGTATCATCCTGCGTCCTTGTATAGATAAAGTAACAGGAAACTATAAAGATATACGCTTATCACCCAATGACTCGGAATTCAGACTGTCTACAGTGCTCTATGTAAATCTGTTACTCTCTGAGCTCAGAAATAAAGAATCTTGGTTTGATTTGGACTACAGCAGATCCTTATTTTCTATATCCACCACAAGTTAAAATGACTAAATGGTGAGCCTATCATTAGCTGATATATTGGTGACTAAACAAAATGTGCTCCAGTTATTTCATGGAAAACATTGATTTTGCATAAAGGACTCAGGGGTGAAAGATGTGTGAAACCCCAATGAATGCTCAATCATACAACTTACATCTGAAAAATTTGCCGAAGTGCTTGAATAAAAAAAAAAAAGAAGATGAATTTGTTCTGTGAATCGACCTGGAATAAGTGATCTGCTGGGTGACCTGTGTCGGGGCCATGTTTCAGCCCAGTCTCCACTTAATAATACTTTCAAAGCACTGCATTCTGGCATTAATGAACTGCTTGTGACAGGAGCTGGACCGATGGTAAGACCAGTTAGGGATCACTCCCCTGCTGCCAACTCACAGCACTGGGTATTTCACAACCCTACTGCATGAAATTAGATGTAGCCACTTTTCTAAAGAAGTTGTTCTCCCACTGTCACCATTTTAATTTGCAGTGGTTAATCACAGTTTTGTCCTAATATAACAAAAGGCCTGGAGTGATATGATCAAAGATGAACAGGGAGATTTGCCAACAATTACGGAACAGAAAAACTACCGCTCTATTGGATTTGGAAGTGCTTTAAAATACATCAAATTTTCCATTTAGTGAACAGACGGTTAGATGAAACAAATAGGCATGAATCATGCTGGCAGCTTTAACAGCCTATTAGCAAGAGGTAGGGAGCTTTGTTAATTAACATGAACAGTATTGAGTGCCCTGACCGATTATTCTGTTAATATACATCCCTGATAGCTTTCTGCAACTAATAAAATACACACCATTTGAGGTAACCTTGTTATTTTCTATGTCCAAGTGCTCTCCACTAATGAAAGAGCCTTTAGATTTGAACAATGCTCAATGTTATGCCTGTATGAGCATCATCACATCCCAAATCCAAAGTTCTAGCTGGTCACTTATAGTTGGTTGCCCTCTGTGTGAACTCTCACCTCATACTCATGTCCCTCCTCCTCCACCTCATAGGAGACCGTTTGGATCTTCACATCCTTCTGTCCTAGTAGTTTGTCCTGAGGGTCCTCTATGGGGACTCCCTCCACTCCCACCACACTGTCCTTGTTCTCTGTGAAGGTGGTCTCAGAGCTCTCACTCTTAGAGTCCTTGCTCTGGAGGCTGACATTGTCCTTGTACAGGATTAAGTTGGGCCTATAGAAGGCCTCCACTGCCAGGTGCAGAGAGGTGGCATCCAGAAACTGCTGGGCCTTAGTCTTGCCGTTGCTCCCTGTGACGAAGTAGCCAATGATGTTCTCCTGGCACTGGTGGTTCGGGTAGTCGCCCTGGTAAGCCTGGTAGTCGTTGTGGACCATGTGTCTGCTGCTGGTCTTATCTAGGAGCGGGTTCTGCAGCTCACTCAGATTCTCCATGGTGGGGGACAGAGAGGGACTTCAGGGAGATCAGAGTGGATAGACCGCAAGCGTTGATAACAGGCTGGGAGCTAGAAAGGACAAGACAGGTATGGTTATGGAAAGTGGGATGAGGTATGATATGTGATGACATTCAATTGTATGAAACTCTCACTGATGCATTTACAATAGAACCAGCTAAATGCGTCTATATAGGGTGTTGATCAGAAGAAGCTGATGCAGCACACTTGTAGATTGGAGACATGGTTTAAGAGCTGGGAATATTCTTCACACAGTATTACACCTCACATGGTGTGAACCACCAAATTACCATCTGTCACTGTTGCACATTTCATGCCCCTGAATTCATATAAAAACGGTGGTAAAAAGTCCCCCATCATTTTCCCTCCCTCCATACCAACAAGTGAGATGAAGACAGATGTTGGAGGATTTTTTAATGCATACTGATCATAGTGCTAAGATACCCTCTATGAACTAGTCATCGCTGCATCGTTGGAGTACCCCGTTCTAGAAGTGGGGGAAAGCCTCTCATAGGTCATGAACAAGCTCCAGTTATGTTGACTGTAGAGACACTTGACTTTTAAAAAGCTAAACAAAGCATGAAAGGAAATAGCATAGGTATTTTCACGGTAAGTGTATTCTCAAGATGCTATTTCAATAATGTCAGTAACAGCATCAGGGGAGCGTGTCGCCAGGGTAACATGTCCTCCTGTGAGCTAGTTTGTTGTTTTAAGCAGTATGATTCACGCGCTCTGAAATGCTGGGAAAACTCACCACTATTCCCTCTCTCACTATCAGACAGGGAAATTAGCATAAATAGAACTAGTAGCCAACGAAAGCGTATCAGCTCAGTCCCAGAGGAGGTCAATGAGAAGACCTTCTTGTGCAGCTAATTAATCTTTCCACCCAAGCCTACTCACTGAGGCTCTGATGAGAGGAGAACATATAAGCTTAATTTTCTCTCATACATCTCAGGCAATGGAAAAACCCAGTAAGCCTATATCCCGTATCCTATAGCATAATCAATGCACCTTATATGTCTTATATGGAATATGGCATTAAGATGGCTATGTCAGATTAGTCATCATGTAGCTGTTTCTGTGTGGAAGAAGAAGGCTTGGTGGGACGGAATTCTGAATATTAATTTATCCTTCATTCTTGGAAATGTTTTGGGGGATTCATTCACCCAGGAGCAATATCACAGAACATGTACATTAAGGAGCTTATCTAAGGGCTGGAGCAGTAATGTTATTTCAGCCTGGACCTTTGACTCTATGAAAAATCATGTCCATTTGGGAAGATTCCCACAGCACGCAGTGCTTCTCTGCATGTCAAGGCAAAGCATCAATTAGGATTTGTGTTTTTTCAGTGTACTGCCTTCTCTTTAGAATTACAAAGTGATTCTCATATGCCTTTGAGGATGCATCTCTGTTGCTTTTCAGAAAAGAGGAATTTTCCCTTCACAGTACATTACACAACAAAGAGCATATTTTATGTCCACTAATAATTCATCAGACAGACAGTGACATGCACTTATGTTTATATGAGTCTCTGGTTGGAGAGCTCAGTTTAGTAAGCGTGAAGAGGGCTCATGAGCTGCTCTCTCTCTCGTTGATTAATGTGAGTAGAATACATTTTTGAGAGGTGACAACAATGATCTGAAATGACAAATCATTTCTAACAGTCTTTTACAGTGCTTAGTCCAATTTGGAATACAACTATGGCTAATTGAATGCCCAATTCTGAAATGTCACACATTCATTCCTATTCCACACATTCATCAATCGCAGTCTGTCTCTATAAATACCTTATTACATTAATTATTCATATCTAATGGAATTGAAAATGCATGACAGTATGTAATGCAATTAATTCAAGGCAATTCAAGGTATCAATTAGTCCATCGATCTTACCTATTGTACAAGATCCTGCCACGGACTGCCTCAATAGCATTCCCCTTTTACTGTTGTCCAGGAGTCGATGGAAAGGGAATGGGGTTCAAAATCATACCCCGGCACCTCTGTAGTTCACATAAAATTGGAGACATTTATAAAAGACAACGAGGACCAATGTGCTGGTAACTTTCAGTCTCTGCTGGAGCATGCACTGACGAACCGCGCTCTCTGAGCTGACAAGACAGACCGCTGCGTATTGGAGAGGTGTTGATTACGCACACTCACCACATAGTTTCACTTCCTCAATAACTCTCTAAATAACTATCAATAATAGCTATAGCTCACATAAAGTACGTTGAATATATGTTTTCCATCCACTGCGATAGGCTACAAAGTCGGTTGTAGCCTAGTCTACTGAGTTTGCTTGGTCGTAAAATCACCCCTGCTCATCTGTGTTTCAGTGCGCGGTGCCGGTGATGATGCCTCCAGCCGCAAGCATCATCGTATGGACAGATACTCGTCTTGATGTCCTACACTAGTATCGACTGACACAGACTTCCATGTTCCTTTTTTTCAGCGGGTGACTGAGTATAACTGTAGTATCAGTAGCCTACTCGTTTTACTTATAACTTCCTTGTACTCTTTTTATTTTTTAGGCATAAGCTCCCCCATACTTTTTTTTGGAGCATCCTGCATTTTTACACAATCCAATATGCCGCCTCTATTTAGAACAAAAAGTAAGCAAAAATGCCCACAGTAATCAAGCAAGGTAAGAGATCATTATTACATATGTTTAAGCGATTAAAACCTCTTTGGGATAGTGTGCAGTATTTTCACTTCCAGATGAAAAGCGTGCCCAAAGTAAACTGCCTGCTACTCAGGCCCAGAAGCTAGGATATGCATATAATTGGTAGATCTGGATAGAAAATACTCTAAAGTTTCTAAAACTGTTACAATAATGTCTGTGAGTATAACAGAACGTATTTGGCAGGCGAAATCCCGAGGACAAACCATCCAGGATATTTTTGTTGTTGAGTTCATTGTGTTTTCTATTGGTTTTCTATGGGAAAATAGATTTATGAGGCACCTGGTTGCAGTTCCTATGGCTTCCACTAGATGTCAACAGTCTTTAGAAATTGGTGGATGTTATTCCTTTGAGAAATGAAGAAGTATGGCTATTCAGAATGAGTGTCAAGCCAAGTGGACTCTTTTGTTTGGTGCGCGCGACCTGTAGCTCGCTTCACTTTGATTTTATCCGCTATTGAACACAGGATATTCCGTCTTAATTTTTATCGATTATTTACATTTTAGGATACCTAAAGTTGGATTAGGAAAGTTGTTTGAAATGTTTGGACCAAGTTTACAGGTAACTTATTAGATAATTTGTAGTCATGTTGGGCGAGTTGGAACCGGTGTTTTTCTGAATCAAACGCGCCAAATAAATGG
The DNA here is from genome assembly GCF_901001165.1 of Salmo trutta. Classification (NCBI taxonomy): domain Eukaryota; kingdom Metazoa; phylum Chordata; class Actinopteri; order Salmoniformes; family Salmonidae; genus Salmo; species Salmo trutta. The sequence continues at coordinate 20,903,211 of NC_042989.1, forward strand.
ACATTTTGGGGATATAAAGAAGCAATTTATTGAACAAAAGGACCATTTGTGATGTTTCTGGGACATTTTGGAGTGCCAACAAAAGAAGATCTTCAAAGGTAAGGCATGAATTATATCGTTATTTCTGACTTTCGTGTCGCACCTCCCTGGTTGAAAAATGTTTGTCATGCATTTGGATGATGGGGCGCTGTCCAGATAATCGCATGGTTTGCTTTCGCCGTAAAGCCTTTTTGAAATCTGGATTAACAAGAACTTAAGCTTTATTTTTATGTATTACACTTGTGATTTCATGAAAGTTAAATATTTATAGTAATTTAATTTGAATTTGGCGCTCTGCCATTTCACCGGATGTTGTCAAATCCCGCTAAAGGGATTTGATCCCTAAGAAGTTTTAATAAGACTGAACTAGATCAAAGGTAATTCAAGAATACATTTTGTGTGATGCACTATTGTAAAGTGGTTGTTCCACTGGATATCTTAAGGTGAATGCACCAATTTGTAAGTCGCTCTGGATAAGAGCGTCTGCTAAATGACTTAAATGTAAATGTTTTGCACCTTTAACCAATAGCCTAACAAATTAACAACTCTTTAAAAAATACAAAGACTTTTGATTGTCTTTATTAAAACCTCCTCTATATCAAATTTCAGTCAGACCGACCAGCAGCCCGAGCTGCCTGCACGCCGAACCCCACCGGTCTAGTAAATAACTCAGCTCTCTACCAACACAAGTTCCTTCCCAGTTCCCAGCTTAAACAAAATGTATTCCCAAGAGAAGGGTTTGGAAACAAAAAACCCACATACACCTCAAATAAACTCAGCAAAAAAAGAAACGTCCCTTTTTCAGGACCCTGTCTTTCAAAGATAATTAGTAAAAATCTAAACTTCAAAGATCTTCATTGTAAAGGGTTTAAGCACTGTTACCCATGCTTGTTCAATGAACCATAAACAATTATGAACTTGCTGTTAGTGTCTTAACGACCGTTCCGCAGGTGCATGTTCATAATTGTTTATGGTTCATTGAACAAGCATGGGAAACAGTGTTTAAACCCTTTACAATGAAGATCTGTGAAGTTATTTAGATGTTTACTAATTATCATTGAAAGACAGGGTCCTGAAAAAGGGACGTTTCTTTTTTTGCTGAGTTTAGTACGTTCTGTGGATGGTCTACAACTGCAGTTATTTATGTCTGAGATGATATGAACATGACTCAAACATATCTGTATCCATTCATCATCATCAATAGCTTCTACCAGGTCTTCCTCACATTTTTGTTTTGCATGTTTTGTGTCATTGGGAAAAGCCTCTCTCAACCCTTGATAAAGTTTGGAAATCAACTTTGGAGGTTGGTTAGACTGCCTTAAAATAGCATCTGGCTTGTCCAGTGTTTGCTGCACAGAGAGAATAAAGTGTTGTATCTGCAAAAATTCACCTCTACTCCGTCACAGACTGGTCTTCCCTGGCTGCCTGACCCTGCTGTAACCCTTGTCACCATTGGATCCTCCTAAAATGAGGCATGACAAAGAATTACCTTGGTGTACATTTATACATTATGTTATCCAAGAATACAACCAATGGTTCAATAATTGAAATGACCATTATTCCCAGATCCCAGACTGTAGCTTTAAGACTAAGCTGCTGTCCTGTAGCTATAGTAGGTCTCCCCATCAATTCAAGATGGAACATTGTATCATTCACTGATATTGTTAATATACTGCAAAATTCACCTGAGCTCTATAGACTGGTCTTCCCTGGCCATCTGACCCTGCTGGGACCCCATGACACCATCTGATTCTGCTAAGACATGATGAGCAATGTTGTGTACTGACTGTGCACTAGAGAGCTGGCTGTGCACCTGCACGTCCCTACAGAGATCATTGCGGCGAGGCCGTCATTTTTCATGCTGCCGGCAGTCAGACAGACGACTTCCAGATGAAAATATTTTTGTTGTCCCTCAGATTATTTGGAAACGGTCCTCTTTCTGCTTTATGTATTAAAAACACATATTTTTCCACATTATTCACTGCTTCAATAGTAGCCTACCTCTCCTAGTTGGGAGTTAGAGTTCAAGTGCAACTAGTAGGACTATGTGTGGTCTCATTGAAATAGAGGAGACTGCAAACCTGGGTGGAGAATCACATGGCAGTTAACTTAAATAGGAAATTAACTTAAATATGATTAGACTGTAGTTTACTCCAGTGTCTGTAAATAAATTGGCTATTGATAATGGAAAGAAGTGGAGGACGCTCAATCAACATGAGTCGAAGTGTAATCAAAACATTTAATCATCAATGAAAAGGCACAACGCGCACATAGGTTAGGCTCAGAACAGGGCAGCATGACTGGTCCTTGGATGTACAAAGAGAGCTAACATTAATAATATGCATGTCAATCTCTCCTGGCTCAAGTGGAGGAGAGATTGACTTCATCACTACTTGTATGTGTGAGTTATTGACATGTTGAACGCACCGAGCTGTCTGTTTGAACTACTGGCACACAGCATGGACACCCATGCATACCCCACAAGACATGCCACCAGAGGTCTCTTCACAGTCCCCAGGTCCAGAACAGACTATGGGAGGTGCACAGTGCTACATAGAGCCACGACTACATGAAACTCTATTCCACATCAGGTAACTCATGTCAGCAGTAAAATTAGATTTAAAAAACAGATAAAAATACACCTTATGGAACAGTGGGGACTGTGAAGCAACACAAACATAGATACATGCATACGAACACACGATAGCATACACACTATACACACATGTACATATTGATTTCATGTTATAGACATGTGGTAGTAGTGTAGAGACCTGAGGGCACACACTTAATATGTTGTGAAATCTGTTCTGAATGTATTGTAATGTTTTAAAAATGTATAACTGCCTTAATTTTGCTGGACCCCAGGAAGAGTAGCTGCTGCCTTGGAAGCAGCTAACGGGGATCCATAATAAATACAAATACCTGCGAGATCAGGTGCGCGTGTGGTCTCATTTAAATAGAGTAGGCTATGGCCTATGCATGGGCAAAGATGTACGGGGCAGTTCTCTTTTCAAGGAAATCTACTTCCTAAATAGTTTACTACATTGCCTAGAAATAGGCCTAAATATTAACACCCATGTTTCTCCGTCTGAAAATCTTCCCACTCCTAAAAGGTAGGCTATAAAAATAGCTCACGAGAAAGTGCAAGTCTCCTACACTGCTCTCTTCAAACTACATCTAGCATATGGGCTGATACAGCCCAGTAATACAGGTAGCCTACTGTAACATAAAAGCCATGTGAGAATCTCTTGTAATTTAAACAATTTCTTAAGTTATTTTTGCGCATTTGATATTGCCTATAGGGGCAAAATTGCTGGAACCATAGCGGTCAAGTAAGCTGCTTCACGTACGCCTAAAATAACATTGCGGGACCGCTCAGTTCTTGCGGTAGCGGGTGAGAGTCTGACAGAAAGCCAGCAGGTGTGCGGTTGGGGAAGGGAGTGGGATTCTTCCTCCCGCGCAGACCTTTACTGTGCACCATGACAGTGAAGTGTGTAACGTTAGAGCTGTTTATTACTGTGTCAGTGTGAAAAGTAGGGAATTAGCTAGGGAAACTGACAGATCAATAACGTTACATTGCTATACGGACTAATAAAAACTCCCATTGCACTGAAAAAACATCAGAATATTGATCGTCAATCATTTGGCTGTGTCACGTCCTGACCAAAGAAAGATGTTATTTTCTATGGTAGAGTAGGTTTTTTTCTCTCTATGTTTTCTATTTCTATGTTGTCAGGTTCTAGTTTTGTATTTCTATGTTGGGGTTTTGTTTGGGATGATCTCCAATTAGAGGCAGCTGGTCCTCGTTGTCTAATTGGAGATCATACTTAAGTAGGGTTTTTTTCCACCTGGGTTTGTGGGAGATTGATTTTGAGTAGGTGTATTTTGTAACTCTGCGTCACGGTTTGTTGTTTTGTTCGTTCAATTTATTTTGTATGTCTCGCATAGTTTCACAGTGAAAATAAAATGTGGAACGACACACACGCTGCACTTTGGTCCGCTTCTCCTTACGACAACCGTGACAGGCTGATGGTTTCACCGTTTGATTCAGGCCTAGTGTGAATGAGGCAAAAGGAATAGCTAACAGCAGACAACTTTTGGCCAGCTCTCTCTCTCTAATGGTACATCATTTACCAAAATAAAAAATATATCTATAATAAAAAAAAATAAAAGTGAAAGCTAGCCAAATTAATTTACTTTTGTTGAAACTTGACAAAACAAAGGCTACAAAACATTTCCATACAAACAACTGCTGTTAGATAGTAATAATAGCCACCTCATATCGCAATGAACAGATAGCTAGAGGCTAGAGCTGACCTGGCTGTGGTAGCTACTAGCTAGCGTAGCTAATTCATTCAGTCTAGAGGGGATGAAACATTATTTAACATTACATGTCAGTTACAATACTAGCTCAGCACTGCAAATAAACACGTAAAGTTTTTTTTCTGTTAAGTTAAACAGTAGTTACCATGTCAGCTACATCAGTCAACTAAAGAGTAGCCAGTTTCTGCTCTGCTTGCCTTTACAACTTGGTGAAAGAGCGCAACACATACACACTGAACTACTGTATGCTCATGTCTCCCATGCTGGTCCAGCCAGCCTTCCAGAAGCTTTGCCTTCACATAGCCTGTCAGCCCGGTCCTAAATCCAGCTAGCAGAACTTTCCAAACAGCCTATCCGACTGCTCGGAGGCGTCTGCATGGTCCTAAACACACTGTTCCTGCTGTTTGTATCACATTGAAATAATAAAACTGGGGGGGAGAAAAATGCAATTTAAGAATATGTGTGTGGGGGGACATGACCCCCATACCCAGTGAAAGTGTATTTTTAATTTCCTCTGTTTCTATAACAGTGCCTTACATAATCTACCATTCAAAATTGTCTATGTCTGAGTCTGAGCTCAAGGACATGGTCAAACTTAAAATAAATCAAACCCTAACATTCAGGTGCAGTGCATGAGAAACAAATTAATACTTTTAAAATCACTGCATTTACGTTTGATTAATATTTCAGATAAAACTCATGCATTTATCATAAGCCTGACAATTTGGTTGTCCTTTATGCCCTCATAAGCTTCTTAAGATTTCATGCCTTTAATTTATCATTGTAAATAGTGTTTACATAACATTAATATAGATGGGATTTTAATGCAAGCATAGCAAAACAGTGACGTGACACATTCTGGACACTGGAATTAAGCTTTAATACTTCTGACATGTCACCAGGCGAATCTATTAGGCAATGACTTAACCATTTACAGGATGCAAATAGCTAAATCCAACCACATCCGCATCAACAATTGTTTAGTGCCAGTAAATACACTACATGACCAAAAGTATGTGGACATGTGGAATGCTCTCCAATAGATGTTAGAACATTTCTGCAGGGACTTGTTTCCATTCAGCCACAAGAGCATCAGTGAGGTCGGGCACTGATGTTGGGCGATTAGGCCTGGCTCACAGTCGGCGTTCCAATTCATCCCAAAGGTGTCGATGGGGTTGAGGTCAGGGCTCTGTGCAGGCCAGTCAAGTTCTTCCACACCGATCTTGACAAAGCTTTTCTGAATGGACCTCGCTTTGTGCACGGGGGCATTGTCATGCTGAAACAGAAAGGGCCTTCCCCATATTGTTGGAAGCACAGAATCGTTTAGAATGTAATTGTATGCTTTTGCGTTAAGATTTCCCTTCACTGGAGCTAAGGGGCCTAGCCCAAACCAGGAAAAACAGCCCCAGACCATTTTTTCTCTCCACCAAACTTTACAGTTGGCTCTATGCATTGGGGCAGGTAGCGTTCTCCTGGCATCAGCCAAACCCATATTCGTCCGTCGGACTGACAGATGGTGAAGCGTGATTCATCACTTCAGAGAATGCGTTTCCACTGCTCCAGAGTCCAATGGCGGTGAGCTTTACACCACTCCAGCTGACGCTTGGCATTGCACATGGTGATCTTTGGCTTGTGTGTGGCTGTTTGGCTATGGAAACCCATTTCATGAAGCTCCAGATGAACAGTTCTTCTGCTGACGTTGCTTCCAGAGGCAGTTTGGAACTCTGTAGTGAGTGTTACAACCGAGGACAGACAATTTTTACGTGCTTCAGCACTTAACGGTCCCGTTCTGTGAGCTTGTGTGGCCTACCACTTCGCGGCTGAGCTGTTGTTGCTCCTAGATGTTTCCACTTCACAATAACAGCACTTACAGTTGACCGGGGCAGCTCTGGCAGGGCAGAAATATGATGAACTGATTTGTTGGAAAGGTGGCATCCTATGATGGTGCCACGTTGAAAGTCATTGAGCTCTTCTGTAAGGCCATTCTACTGCCAGTGTTTGTCTATGGAGATTGCATGGGTGTGTGCTGAATTTTATACACTTGTCAGCAATTGCTGAAATAGCTGAATCCACTCATTTGAAGGGGTGTCCACATACTTTTGTATATATAGTGTATATTTCTGAACGTCAGCGAACTATATATACAAGTTACTAGACACAAAAATGTAATCATTTTCCTCATTCAGAAGCCAAGCTATCAACATATTACTTGTTTTCTTTTAGACCTTCATGCAGTGCCTGGCACGATAAAAGGTTGTTTCCAGCTCCAGACTATAGTCTTTCTTTAGTAGCTTATTTTCCATAGAAAAACAGATCAGTCAGATGCGCTGGGTGAAGCATTAACATTCTAATGGGGACTTTATGAGGGAAACATGAGGCTGCATTTACAAGCCTGTGGTCTCTGATGAGCTGTGTCTGTCACAGAGTCACCTTGTGTTTAGATGGACGAGGCGATGGGGCAAAACCGAACACGTCTCCCTATGATGGGGGGCTGGTCCAACTTGAGGCCAACTTGGCGTGTCAAACCCCCCCCCCCCAATGTAAAAAATATTTTCAAATGACCGTCCCTTTGCACTGTAAAAAAATGCATACTCTGCCCCATCATATAATTAACTCAAAAATAATGTCTAGGACCACAAATAACAATAACTTTTCCACTTCAGAATGCTTTTTATGGCACTGTCGATGTCACGTAGAGCTACGGGCCAGAAGGTTGGGTTCGCAGACCACCACGGACAGTTCACTCTCCCTGCCTGTTTCATTACATTATGATCAGAGGCAGCTGCAGACAATGATCAGCTAGGCGTAAATCAGATTTTAAATATGTGTTTATATTTATAATTATATAAAATATATCCAACGAATTTTCCACCAACAGCTTTCTGTGCCAATGCACCACACAACCAATAGGCAAAGCATACCGAGTTCGGATGCTTTAATATCATCGACTGGTTGTGTTTATGCCACATATAAAAAGTAGTGCATTTAAAAAGTTAAATGACAAATATTTGGGCAATATTGAAGCGTTCTAGGTGTGCGAGCCGCGAGGAATAGACGCTACGATTGTAGAGGAGGCAGCGCGTTAAGCTTTCCTGAATAATTGGGCCTGCCGGGAGTATTTGTGGCTTGTAGGACGACCTGGGAGAATGATGATCTGCAACAGACAGCGCATCTCAGTATCAGAAGTAGAAATACAGCCAGACTGGCCTGCTACTGTGCCTTTCTAGACCTTATAAACTGTTGAGAGTAGACCCACAACTGATCCAAATGGAATGAAACATTCAAATCACAGGGCTATTCAAATTACATTTTCACTGCAGCCTATGAATGGTGGATAGAGGGCAGAATAGGCAGTTAGACTGGTAGACTATATTGACTTGTTGTATAGTAATAGTTAGCCAGCGGAATGTATAGTGCATAAGGGAAGTACCAAACACCTTGATCTAGGGAAGGCACATGCAAGCAGATGAGGAAATGTGGCTAGGATGGAATAAATTAAATAGGAAAACCTGCAAAAGGGTGAATGTAAACCAGGGAAAACACATTACCCTCCCCTGTGGCAAGTAAAAAAATACTAATGTTTTTTGACAATCCTCAGCTATATTTTAGATTTAAAAAGTTCACAATAAAATACCCATTGAAACCTGCATGGCAATATTTGTCAATTTGTCCATTATGTATAGTAGTTCAATCTTTGCCATCTGGGTATAGCTGGACACTTGTTTGTGAATATGTATGGTGTTCAACCTTGGACCCCTTCTCTGTTCCATTTTATGGTCTACATTTATGTCCTGTCACCGAATGCAATTTGTCAGACAAATGTTTATGGTCTTACCTTATTTCATAGTCTTCAAAGTAGGATAAGGGAGTTTGATTGGAACATGCTTTATAAACAGTTTTCCTAGAAATAAACAACAAAATTCAAGAATATTTAATTGAAGCTGAGGTTTAGGACCTACCGTATACAGTGTTTGTTTGATAGTGAGGCTTTTGCCCACCTCTCTTTGATTTCCCAGCCAACACTGAGACCCTGGGCTGGAAGTCCTCCCTAACACCCATTAACAGGCTTTTATCATTTAAACACTTTTGGGAATTAATCGGCTTAATCCTCTTTGCAGAGGAAGTATTAAACCACTTAATTTGATCGGTTCTCGCCAGCTTTTGTCAAGAAAGGAGGGATTTAAGCTGCTTTCCTCAAGGATCATTCTGGGCATTATTTCCTCTGATTGAGCACTCTGACAAAGCACACCAATACCACCTCTGACCACTGAACCCACCTCAGGAATGGATAAAACAATCTACAGTATTGAAAAGCTTCTGTCAGGACCTGTTTAAATGGCCAGAATACTAGTAGGTTAGGTAGTAGGTTGGGTAATATTAGCAGAAGTCTAATGGCGTATTAGTGGTACAATAAAGCTGTTACTGCATCTTCTATTCTAGAAAGACCCCCAACTCGTCTTCACTATATCAACTTCCTACCTTGGTACAAGTATCTCTGATCTATTTCTCTCCTGGTGCTCACAGTGAACATTAGACACTGTCTGACAATCTGATCCATTGAAGTAAAGAGCTTTCAGCCCTGAGAGAAGATTGTGATCAGACTCAGGCCTCAGCCAGCCACTGCTGCAAGATTACGGACGTTTGGCAAATGAGAAGATGTTTTGGCAGGAACAAAGGTAATCTCTCCTTCCAGAACCGGAGTCACAAAACACAGCCACGCCCCCTAAAAAACACTTTCTGGTGAAGACTATGTCATGGTCAAATGTATCCTCAGATACTGCATCTGTCTATTGATTGAGGTACAATGAGAGGACCAGGAAGTGAAATAGTTTTCTGTCCAGGCATGAGCAGTGGAGGTAGAGTGGGCAGATGGTGATTGGAGGAGGTGATAAGTCAATAAGGATCATGGGTTGCCCAATAAATAACCCATCCAGCTGTTTTATGGCCGAAGTGGCACTTTTCTCTTAATTAAGCAAGAAATCTTATTTGGGCATTGGAGCTGACAAACAAACAAAAAACCAAAACCATTTGGATGGATTTCTGAATGAAGGATAAACATTTAGTAACTTATGGTTTTGATAGTAAAGCCAACCTGCCTGTAATGAATGAAGCTGCTATATGGAGCATTTAGATGGATGGATTTATGGCCCTTATAAACATGGCAGGGAAATGAGTGTGTCTCTCCAGCTGTCATAATGAGAATGTATGAGTCAGAGAATGCTCAAGTTTATGAGAAGCAATTTCATTTAGCATCTGAAAGTTGTACTGACTCTTCAAGGTCTTCTCCGAAAATTAAATCAAAGCATTTACGGTTGCGCTGGATGGGGGCCCATGCAGGCACTTGAGAAGTATGTGAGTTAAAAAATGTAGGGCGAGCAGAGAAGGAGCGGCAGAGGCCTTCGGCAATATAATTATCCCTCGCACAAATGTATTAAGTGGTCCTGCAAGGAGAAAGCACTCAGAATCGAGGGGAAAGGTTGACGTTTGTTATCCTGGATTTCAGAGAGGAGGATTGCTCACTAGCTCCTCCCATACAGTACCTGAGGCACATCTATATGGAGAGATGAGTCCAGACTAAGAGATAACCCCCTGCCTGAAACTAATCAGTCCATCAAGGACAATCTTGGGTTGAGTCACTGACAGGATCTTCCTGTCCGGATTTGAGTCCCCTGGATCTCGTGCGGTGGGGAGATCTTTGTGGGGTATATTCGGCCTTGTCTCTGGGTGGTAAGTTAGTGGTTGGTCTTAAATGCTCTTAAATGCAAGTAAAACTAAATTCATGCTCTTCAACCGATCGCTGCCCACACCTGAATCACCAGCATCACTACTCTGGATGGTTCTGACTGAGAATATGTGGACAACTACAAATACCTAGGTGTCTGGATAGACTGTAAACTCTCATTCCAGACTCACATTAAGCATCTCCAATCCAAAATTAATTTTAGAATAGGCTTCCTATTTCGCAACAAAGCATCCTTCACTCATGCTGCCAAACATACCCTCGTAAAACTGACTATCGTATCGATCCTTGACTTCGGCTATGTCATTTACAAAATAGCCCCCAACACTCTACTCAGCAAATTGGATGCAGTCTATCCCAATGCCATCCGTTTTGTCACCAAAGCCCCATATACTACCCACCACTGCGACCTGCATGCTTCATATTCGTCACCAAACCCTCTGGCTCCAGGTCATCTATAAGTCTTTGCTAGGTAAAGCCCCACCTTATCTCAGCTCACTGGTCACCATAGCAGCACCCACCTGTAGCACGCGCTCCAGTGGGTGTATTTCACTGGTCACCCCCAAAGCCAATTCCTCCTTTGGCTGCCTTTTCTTCCAGTTGTCTGCTGCCAATGACTGGAACGAATTGCAAAAGTCACTGAAGCTGGAGACCCATATCTCCCTCACTAAATTTAAGCTAAATTTAAGCTCATAGATCACTGCACCTGTACATAGCCCATCTGTAAATAGCCCATCCAACTACCTCATCCCCATACTGTTACTTTTTTTTTTTTGCTCCTTTGCACCCCAGTATCTCCACTTGCACATTCATCTTCTGCACATCTACCACTCCAGTGATTAATTGCTAAATTGTAATTATTTCTCCACTATGGCCTATTTATTGCCTACATCCCTTATCTTACCTTATTTGCACACACTGTATATAGACTTTTTCTCTATTGTATTATTGACTGTATGTTTGTTTATTCCATGTGTAATGTGTTGTTGTACGTGTCGCACTGCTTTGCTTTATCTTGGCCAGGTCGCAGTTGTAAATGAGAACTTGTTCTCAACTAGCTTACCTGGTTAAATAAAGGTGAAATAAAAAAATTGAATAAAAAATATCCCTTTAGTGGTATGCTTTAGCAAATTGGGTGGGGTTATAGCCTTAGTCCCCAGTATCTATTCTGCAAGAGTCTATGTGCTGGGGGTCTATGGTCAGTCTGTCCTATCTGGTGTAATTCTCCTGTCTTATCTGGTGTCCTGTGTGATTTTAGGTATGCTTCCTCTAATTCTCCCATCTCTCTCTCTCTATCTCCCCTCCCAGTGGACCTGAGCCCAAGGAACATGCCTCAGGACTACCTGGCCTGACAACTCCTGGCTGTCCCTATCCCCAGTCCACCTTGTCGTGCTGCTGATCCAGTTTCTGGTGTTCTGACTGCCGCTATGGAACCCTGACCTGTTCACCGGATGTACTACCTTGTCCCGGACCTGCTGTTTCAACTCTCTCCTCTCTCTCTCTCTCTCTCTACCTCTACCTCTACCTCTACCTCTACCTCTGAATGCTCAGCTATGAAAAGCCAACTGACAACCACTGTGATTATTATTTGACCCTGCTGGTCATCTTGGAATATTTGCTGTTTGGGGTTTTAGGCTGGGTATCTATATAAGGACTTTGATATAACTGCTGATGTAAAAAGGGCTTTATAAAATACATTTCAATGATTGCTTGATCTTAATGTAGGTTTATATGCAGTTTGTGGAGTAATTAGTCCAGTGAATGTAATCAAATATCTGGCTGTGGTGCAGTAGGAGTCCTGCCCTGGAGAATGGGATGACCGCAGATTCATTATATTCTCTGTTGTGAGAGTTGATAGTTTCATTAAAGGTGTGCCAGTGAGAATTTATTTGGACAGCAGAGCATTTCGGCATCAATGATGTGGTGCCCCCTGGATCATCAGTATGATAAATTCCTCTAAATGCAGTGGCTAATGTCGTGTCAGCAACGCACTGGAAACACTATAACATTTTATCACATCTGATAAAACACCTAGGCCTACAGCCAAAAGTAGAACGTTATTGGGGGATGTGTGAATATGTTAATGAAAGCAACTGAAGCCAGGTGTTTGACAGGGCTGTGCCCTCTTTCAGTCCAGATGTAACATGTGGGTGACCCAAGCCAAATCCTGATGCAGTGTCTCCACAGTGTGTATTCTCCTGACTGGGTCTAGTGCGTCAGACCGACAGACGGGGCCACCCCTGTCCCCCCGCTGCCACCTGGGCCTTGGTTTTATTCACAGCCCAAACTAATCAGCCTCAATAAAAACTGAAATTAAAGGTGCTCAGCCTTGTCAGAGCTGCTCTTCCTGATGTGTCATGGGGGCAGGCTGCATATATAAAAGATTGTAGACATTAATAGAACGTATTGTCATGTGTAATACTGTGTGAGATAGCTTTCAAAATACTCTGAACAAAGTTATAAATGCTACATGCAACAATTTCAAGGATTTTAGTGAGTTATGTTCCACATAAGGAAATCAGTCAATTGTAATTAATGAATTAGGCTCTAATCTATGACTGGGAATAAAGATATGCATCTGTTGGTCACAGATACCTTAAAGAAAAGGTAGGGGCGTGGATCAGAAAACCAGTCAGTATCTGGTGTGACCAGCGTGACACATCTCCTTTGAATAGAATTGATCAGGATGTTGATTGTGGCCTGTGGAATGTTCTCTCACTCCTCTTCAATGGCTGTGCGAAGTTGCTGGATATTGGCGGGAACTGGAACACGCTGTCGTACAGTCGATCCAGAGCATCCCAAACATGCTCAATGGATGACATGACTTGTGAGTATGCAGGCCATGAAAAAACTGGGACATTTTCAGCTTCCAGGAATTGTGTACAGATCGTGAATGAAACATGAGGTGATGGTGGTGGATGAATGACACGATATTAGGCCATCACATAATCTCTGTGCATTCAAATGCCATCGATAAAATGCAACTGTGTTTGTTTTCTGTAGCTTATTCCTGCCCATACCATAACCCCACCGCCACCATGGGGCACTCTGTTCACAACGTTGACATTAGCAAATCGCTCACCCACATGACGCCATACACGTGGTCTGCGGTTGTGAGGCCGGTTGGACGAACTGCCAAATTCTCTAAAACGATGTTCAATTCTCTGGCAGTTCTGGTGGACATTCCTGCAGTCAGCATGCCAATTGCACGCTCCCTCAAAACTTGATACAACTGTAGCATTGTGTTGTGTGACAAAACTGCACATTTTAAATGGCCTTTTATTGTCCACAGCACTTGGTGCACCTGTGCAATGATCATGCTGTTTAATCATCTTCTTGACATACCACACCTGTCAGGTGGATGGATTATCTTGGCAAAGGAGAAATACTCACTAACAGGGATGTAAATAAATTTGTGTTCAGAATTTGGGAGAAATAATTGTTTTGTGCATATGGAACATTTCTGGGATCTTTTATTTGAACTCATGAAACATGGGACCAACACTTTACATGTTGCGATTATATTTTTGTTCAGTATTTATTTTCCACAGACTGGACAATGGACTAAACATATTACAGCGAAAAATATTTTGGCATGAAAAGATTACGTTTGAAAGAGGGTCGCAGTCAGCTTGTATAAAATTTGTTTAAGATTATGGAAAGCTGAATTTAGTGTGGAGTTATTTATAGAGGTCCTATGTGTTTTGGCTATCCTTAAAGGAGATTGGAGCACATGAGCGCAGGTACATTGAGAAGGATGGCATGTCATGGGAAGCTATTGCTAGAGGCGGTGGAATAGCTGGGATGGGTCATAAATAAGTGAGCGTTTGGGGGGCCGCTCTGGGTCAGGCACACTGAGACACTCCCTGCAGGGGTGACCCATCACCCTGTCTATTTGAATCATGTCAGCTACCTGGGTTCCCATGGCTGCCCACCCCCTCTCTCTCTCTGACTGTTGGGGTCTTCCCCTGTCCATCTTGGTGTTGGGTCTAGAGAATATTTTTTCAGATACCCTCTCACCCACCCACTCAGTCCTCTCCTGGGAACTGAGTCCAAGACACATAATGTCTGTCAACTTTACGCGTGATGAAACAATCTATACGGTCAAGCAACCTGTCGGTTCCAAGTGGGAAAACACCTTTCTCCATGCACTGTAATTTACCAATTGATAAGAGTTAGGTCAATGTGTAAGCCACTTGGATACGTGGATTGCTTTATGTCTATTTTAAGTTATGATCGCTGGAGACAAACGTGAAACCAGTCATATTGCAGCAAACTGAAACATATCAAAATATCACCTTTTCCAGAGTGAAGTTTATGAAATGGTGGCCTTATAATTTGTGAGGAAATTTGGAGACCCAAGCTATTGTCACGTCCTGACCAATAAAGGGGTCTATTTGTTATTTGTAGTTTGGTCAGGACGTGGCAGAGGGTATTTGTTTTCATGGTTTTGTGTATGTGTATAGATAGAGGGATATTTTGTGTAGAGTGTTTCTGGGGTTTATTGGTGTAAGTGTCGATGTAGAGGGGGTAGTTGATTTAGGTGGTTCGGGGTGTGTGTGTATTGTAGAGGGGTATTTGATTTATGTGTTCCGGTGTGTTGGGTATATTCTTGTGTTTGTATTTCTAAGGGGCTGTTCTAGTTTTGTATTTCTGTGTTGGCCTGGTATGACTCTCAATCAGGAACAGCTGTACATCATTGTTGCTGATTGAGAGTCATACTTAGGGAGCCTGTTTTCACCTGTCACTTTGTGGGAGGTTATTTCCGTGTTTAGCTTTATGCCTTACAGGACTGGCTATCGTCGTTGTGTTTTTGTATACGTGTTTGTTTTGGTTTCCCTTCTTTATCCTAATAAAAGAAGATGAGTGTACATATACCCGCTGCGTTTTGGTCTCAACCCTTTGACTACCGTGACAGCTATAGGCTTCTGTAGTCATACAGAAATGACAATATAGCACCAAACCTACCGAGTTGATTTATGATTTTTAGAATCATACATTTTGTGTATTTTTTTAAAACAATTTGTATCGTGTTAAATATTAGACACTATCGGTAGCCACCGTCAGTTATACCCACATACATTAAAAACTGTCACTGACTTGCGTTAGTTTGCTTACATTTTGCATCATTCAGTTGCATCATTAGTTTACCACACGTTCGTGTGGTTGTTCCTGAGGATCGCTAGCATTATTGGATCATATTAGGCTAACGTATTACGAGTTATGCAATAATTAGGGACATGTAGCCTATTTGAATCATTATGGAACACAGACCACACGTAGCAGTTTAAACCTGGAGCCGAGCACACTGCTATCATCACAGTCTCATGATTAGTGAGAATTAGGGTAGATTTAAAGGACTATTGTTCAATCCCTATTGTACACTTTTTTCCACCTTCCAATATTTCATGGATTAAACAGTTGAATATGGCAACTTTAAGGATGAATCAAACCACTGCATTTTTGAATCACCAATATATTTAATGCAGGCTCTGGGCACTATGCCTATCCCTGAGTCCCTTTACTCTTATCAGCAGCTTTGATTTGAAAACAGCTTCAGAGACCTGAAGGATTTTCCATTTATGAAGCTTACACAAAGTCAATTGTGTAAAAATGTAATTTGTCTGTTCTGTCCACCTTTATTAATCAATATGCTTAGCTGCCTCCTGTTCCTCCACCATGTCATCTTCTCTGTGGTCAGATACTGGGGATTATAGTTCTGCTCCTGCAGGAGGAGATGTAGAGAGTGCCATTACTTGACCAGCTGTTTTCGATCCACACTGCCACTGTAGGTTGTGCTGTGACTAACAAAGAGGGGAAGCGTCTCTCTCCATTCAAGGTTCACCATGGGGTTAGTACAGAGCAGCTACTTGTTACTCTATTTATCAATATTGCTCATTCTCCATGCCCCATGCTACAATCCATTATTCTCAGAAACCTATAATGGGCCACAGAAGATTCTCCCAGTTTCCACGGTGATGCTCCATTCTTTCCATAATGTTCACATCTAAAAATCCATGCTTTCTGTCACATGACCTTCAACCGTGTCAATACTAGCTCAGTCTCCCACACAACCACTCAACATGATCTCTGTTTATTTGCTCAGGCTTTAAAAAAAAATCTATAAACTCACATGCCCACAAATTGACCCCCAGAAAGAGATGTAAGCACTGGGGTCCCTGGTCAAAGAAGCTGGAGGCAGAGGAACATAATTCTTAACTGCTCATCCATTGGAACAGGCTGGTCAAAGCTCTGTAAATTATAACTCTGCCCTTTTATGTTCACATGTTCATCTGTCTCCAGACAGCAAACACTGCAGTTTACTGACCCAGTGAGAAGTACAATACCATTGTATACTTTATATCTCAGAATAGGATGACAGCCACACTACGGGTGATAAAATATAGGGCTACTGTGTAGTCTTATTGCAAAATACTTATAGCCACAGTATTGGATGGAGAATTTGTAATGGAGCTGAGGGTTTCAGAGACTCTTTAAGACCAACATAATAGGGAAAAATATTCATGTAATTTGGCAAAACGGAAGGTATCGGTGCACGTATCAGTTCTCAAGAGACTGATTACTGGAAGTGTCTACATGGTCTGAGCAGAGATGGTGCTTGACATCATGTTATTGCTGTGCTTTGACACATCTTCCTCTTGTTAAACTGAATAATACATTTATTCTATGCATAATTCATTAGCAAAGGAAGGTTTGCAAATAAATGAACGTCTATATATACTGTATAAATAGATCAGTCATTTGTCATTCTGTTTTCTGGAGTTTAACGGTTGAGTTGGCGAAGCATCACTATTGATTGTTTATCTTCAACATGAGCAGAGCTACTGTCTATTGTCTGCCTGTGTGAGTGTTTAATGAGCTCACCACTTCATTTCACTGGGTGCATCCCAAATGACACCCTATTCCCTATGAAGTGTACTACTTTTGACCAGAGCCTGGTCAGAAGTAGTGCACTACAAAAGGTATAGGGTGTCACACCCTGATCAGTTTCACCAGTCCTCGTTATTGCCTCCACCCCCGCCAGGTGTCGCTTGCTTTCCCCAGTGTATTTAACCCTGTGTTTCCTGCCTCTCTGTGTCAGTTTGTCTTGTATGTTTCCAAGTCAACCGGCGGTTATCCCATTCGCCTGCTTTTTGCATTTTCCTTTTTCTAGTCCTCCTGGTTTTGACCCTTGCCTGTTTCTGGACTTTGTACCCGCCTGCCTGACCATTCTGCCTGCCTTGACCATGAGCCTGCCTGACCATTCTGCCTGCCTTGACCACGAGCCTGCCTGACCATTCTGCCTGCCTTGACCACGAGCCTGCCTGCCACTCTGTACCCGCCTGCCTGACCATTCTGCCTGCCTTGACCACGAGCCTGCCTGCCACTCTGTACCTCCTGGACTTTGATCTGGTTTTGACCTTTTTGCCTGTCCACGACCATTCTCTTGCCTACCCCTTTGGATTAATAAATATTTTAAGACTCCAACCATCTGACTCCTGTGTCTGCATTTGGGTCTCGCCTTGTGCCTTGATATAGGGTGCCATTTGGGACAGATTTGGGTTGTTGTGAAAATAATGTGACCCTGTTACGCTCAACACCTGGGGAAGTCCTCTGCAGCCAATGGTACGGTAGAGACAATACATCACTGTCCAATCACAAATGGACTGGCTTTTCATTTCAGTAGTGAGAAGTAAGATGAATACCTGTAACCAGAGTCTACGGAGTCTTTTTATTTTTGGCTGATCAGGGTTTAAAAATTGTAATAACTTCCCAGCTAATCCATAAAGATACAAGACATTGCAGTCAAGTCCAGTAGCACAGGGCCTGGTGAAAATATACATATTTTATTGAAGTGTTCATTTTAGTGGTCAGCAAATTGAGTGATGGCTCGGCTAGAGATTTAATCAGGTCTTTTTGTAAATCTCTCCTCACGGCATAATGTCATATTTCCCTCTTGACATTGACTTCTGAAATCCTAGTATACCGTTATACAAAAGTAAGGAAAATTTACAAAATGTCCCTATTGACCCCACAGTTTTCACCCTATCACCGGCAATAAAGGGGAACAGATGTTTTATACAAGTTTTGAATCCACTGCTGTAACACCCAAAGACATTTATGTATTATTTATGGCAAGATCTCTGACCAGTTTTTAACCTCATATACACTCTGTTCATCTAACTATAGTGGAGGAAACATACTCTTGCAACTCAGGTTTCTATGTTAAAAGAGTTTTATTCACAATGTTAAAGAAATGTCAATCTGAATTTTGATTACAGACCCACCGTACAAATTGGTCAAACCAATTATTTGCAAAAAACTAAATGTCCCCTTTCCTGGTGTTAATATCAGTTACATAACTGCTGTAACAGAGCAGCACCCACACATTTCCTCCTGCAGCTGAAGTTGTGTAGTGCACTGTGCACTAATCTATGGGATGAAATAGTTTTCTTAAAATAGTATGACAAAGCGGGAGCTGTGGTTTCCATGGTTACCCAGTCTGTGGGAGAGGCAACCAAAGCATTCAGTAGACCAACCTCGCCAGTAGAGGTTGGCCATCTGAATTACTACGGTATATCCACAATACAGGAGACAGAATTATACTGGCTGTGTTGGCCATGTCTGTGTCCGCTATGACTAATACATGATGTAAAATCACACAAGCTTCATCAGCAAACCAAGTAAACTAACTAAGCCAAATATGTCCTCCGATTTTCTATTTCCGAAATATCCGTTGAGCAACATTCTGTGTGTATTGTCATTCTCACCTTATGCTGGGTATTTGGAGCGTTGGAGAGTTTAAGAGTTTGTGACATGCTAGGTGAGAGGTTTCCAGGCTGTGTTATCTATAAATAAAGAGCTGACTGCTGTAGCCAGAGCTGTCAACTCACATTACCTGTAGATTTCTTTCTCCTCAAATGCTCTTAGCACTTCTGTTGGCAGGGGGTGAAGGTCATGATTGGCTCAGGCATTCATTTTACAGACAACCTTGATCATCAACATTTAGGACTGTGACTCAGACTCATCCAATAAGGGTTGAATGTTCTATGTATCCACTGCAACTGTTTTAAAAGGCTATGATGGGAATGGTTTATTATCATGAAAAATGCAGTATTTTGTTCCATGTCTCTACGATGTTACTGCTGGTATAATTTTCCTTGAGATCTATGCAGAGGGAGCCATCATGACAAATGAAGGAGAACAGTTGGCATCTTCCTGCGGCTTGGAGGCTCACAGATGGCAGGGAGTTGTGTGGTGGTGTTTTAACTCCTTACTACTTGCCTCAAATTAACTTCGGTCCATCACGATGGTGACTCCAGGGATGTTTTGACGTTCCTCAAAGATAAAGGAAAATAACAGAGAGGTGGGAAGCATCTTTTTATGTCAACATGTCTGTTCGTGTTTTCTTTCCCTTTTTCTCTCAAGATAGTGTTTTTTTAACGACATAGGTACATGATATGCCATGATGAGTCCACCCACTCATGCAATTTAGATCCCATAGTCCTTCAGTGGCCTAGGTATCTCTTTCCTCGTTCAGGTGTGAATGTGTGGTAATGTCCTCTCCTGAGCAGTGATGTCACAGTCCTAGTTTGACAGTAACCCAAAGTAACTCCTTGGTTATGTTCCACTGTGGACTGCTGTATTACTGCTGTCAGTGTGCATCACCTTCCCTATAAATCCAGCCCTTTGAAAAACCCATGAGTTATTGTGTTGGAATGAAGTAGAAAATGAGATCTTTATTTGGCTGGGGTTTGTCTGGGACTAGAAGGCCACATTAAAATACTCAAATACAGCTTGTTAGGGGAGATACTGTGGGCATGATAAGCCTCCACAGAGCACTGGATTACACATGCTGAGGGGGATGGAAGTGAATGTACAAAGTACAGTACAACACACAAGCTCATTTAACCCTTGTCTGTAATCACCTTTCTGTCACTCTCCCCATCATTCACTCTTCAGTAGTTTAATGTGATTTGATGCTGATCACATTCAGCTGCTTCCTGTTTCCTTTTTAACCCCTTTCAGTGAAGGACATCTGACCTTCAAGGACTAGAGATCATATTCTGGATTCTACAACCCTACACACCCTACAGTCAAAAGACCACATAGACTACTACATACCCTACATCTCATACAAACAGGCTGTGTCCTAGTTTGTGTCAGTAAAGAAGAGTAATTGCTTGCTGTATTTCATTAAAGGCCTGTGGCTATTGTAATCAGCCTCTGTGGAGAGGTGCTGTGCTGGGAAGTGAATGGTCTTCTCTCACCGTACCCAGGAGAACTACCATGCCACTGAGACACCGTGGAGGTGGAGCATTATCTACTGGCCCAAGGTGGCACTGGGGCCAGCACTGCCCGTGGGTATAAAGAGGGCATGTATATCATAGATTGGGGTGGCTTGGTCAGCATTGCAGTGTTAATCAAAGTTGTTGTTTTGTAACTAACGATAAGGGGTTGATTATTACCAATCACACTTTGTTTAATTTGTTTTACTTATTTGACTTTGGAAATCCATTATTGCTGTCAATAAGTTGGCCTGGAATATTTTAAACCATGAATTGTATTAAGCTACATGTATCTAAACATCTAAAGGGTTATTATGTAGGAACTAAAGTTCCAAGGGAGATATAATTCAAGATAATATGCAACTTGCTGCTGTGCAACATTTCACCTACTGTACTAAATTCAGACTCCAGTATTAAATGAACTCCAGAATCCATTTTGGTGCACATGCTACAGTTATTACAGATGATTCATTTTGTGTGGGAGCACATTATGCATAATGTATCCATATAAACGCATAGTCAGGTAGTTAAGGAGTCTTGAATTCTCCTTTTTCTATAGTTCTAAGGGATCCAGAGGCAATTACAGTGTGAGGCGGCTCTCTTGCTGTTGGAAACATGCAGATTTGTTCAAATTAAATATTAATATTTGAAATGTATACTAGGTATGTACAGCTACTCAAACACAATTTGTCTTGATCAGCTGAACATACCATGTAAATGTGCTGACGTTAAATATCCATGGACAATAACCATTTGAAGCCCTCAGTCTCGGTTTTTATAAGAGAAAGCAGAGGTCGGATACTTGTAGTGCACAGTACACAACAGCAAGCCCAGTAAGTATGGAATGTTACGAAATGATTTGAGGACATCTGGTTTACCAAAGGGGACTATGGCATACCTCTGTTTTGATAAACTGATCCACATAAATATCAAATGATAAGATATGACACACAAGCCGCAGGGCCAAGCCTAACAAGGACCAATAACAATGGTCCTGGGAGGTGATTGCTGGCTGAACCAGTCCATCGATCGCTGGGAAGATAGTATATTCAGCCACTTACTTCTGACAGCTCCACTGATTGTGTGGCTTTACAACCTCTGACACTCTGGGCCCAGAGCTCACAGTGCATCAATCCAGTGATTTCACATCAGTTTATTGATACTCAATCCCCTTCAATCAATTTTAGTCTCTTATATTTTTGGTATTTTTTATGCCTCAGCCAGGGACACACTTTAATCACACCTGGAATCAAGCCATTTGTAAAAGGGATGTCTTCAGGATCAGATGAACACCTATTCCCATTAGCCACAGATGAACACCTATTCCCATTAGCCACATCTCTTATGTGAGCTGAGTTTATTTGTAGAGTTGCTCTGCTGTCAGAACGCCAGCTACGACTAAAGCCTGTGTATGAAGTCACTCTGAGGGACTGTCATATGAGAGGAAATGCGTGAAAGACAGGGAGAGATATCCAGCTCTGACACCCTACTAGGACGTCTGATCTTTGGTTTAGAAATAAATTCAAACACGACGCATATTTCCACTAATTCCAATATAATGTTTCTGGTTGTTAACGTAGTGACACAGAAATGTTGATATTCTAACTCATAGCAGCACGAACATGAACAGGATTTACCTCCCATTCCATTTGAGAGCATTCTAGTGTATAGTGGAGGAATGAGAGTGTGAAATAGAACAATGACACAAAGAATGGGTGTAACTGTGAGGAGAATGTCAAACGGGTGTTTATAGCCTGGTCTTAGGGGATATATCCAATCTCCATAGCTTCATGCGGGCAAATACAGTAGCAAATCAAATCAAAGTTTATTTGTCACGTGCGCCGAATACAACAGGTGTAGACCTTATAGTGAAATGCTTACTTACAGGCTCTAACCAATAGTGCAAAAAAGGTATTAGGTGAACAATAGGTAAGTAAAGAAATAAAAACAACAGTAAAAAAAACTGTGAAAAACAGTAGCGAGGGTATATACAGTAGCGAGGCTATAAAAGTAGCGAGGCTACATACAGGCACCGGTTAGTCGGGCTGATTGAGGAAGTATGTATATGTAGATATGGTTAAAGTGACTATGCATATATGATTAACAGAGAGTAGCAGTAGCGTAAAAGAGGGGTTGGCGGGTGGTGGGTGGCAGGACACAATGCAGATAGCCTGGTTAGCCAATGTGCGGGAGCACTGGTTGGTCGGGCCAGTTGAGGTAGTATGTACATATGTACATTAATGTATAGTTAAAGTGACTATGCATATATGATTAACATAGAATAGCAGCAGCGTAAAAGAGGGGTTGGGGGGGATGGGGGGGCACACAATGCAAATAGTCCGTCTAGCCATTTGATTACCTGTACAGGAGTCTTATGGCTTGTGGGTAGAAACTGTTAAGAA
The DNA here is from genome assembly GCF_901001165.1 of Salmo trutta. Taxonomy (NCBI): domain Eukaryota; kingdom Metazoa; phylum Chordata; class Actinopteri; order Salmoniformes; family Salmonidae; genus Salmo; species Salmo trutta. The sequence continues at coordinate 20,926,007 of NC_042989.1, forward strand.
GCACAGAGCCACGTCTAGTTAACCAGTTGGTCTTTAGGTACTGCTTTTATGTTCTCAACATACTTTCAGCTGGACTTTTGATCTGGACATCATGGATATTATGGACATTTGACAACCCTCTTCTGGCCTGTTTAACAGCAAGAACTAAGGAAAATAAGAGTCCTCTAAGATTGCGTAAGAAGGCCTTCGCGCAGACATTAGGAAATGAGAAGGAAACGCCAGAAAGAACATGGGAGTGATGAGGTTTCTGCTCACTAACATCCACAAATCCACAATCTTCAATTAGAAAGTGGCTTCACATTTCTTCTCAGACGCCTCCAGAAAGATGAATTTCCACATGCATTCAACGCTCTGCTCCTACACAGGGCTCCTTTGACCATCATTAGAACTTAATACGGTACTGTATATCCTAAGAATATTGTGGCATCCATCGTTTAAAATACACCTTGAATGGGTGTGTTAATTCTGATGCTTTGATTCGGTTCTCAGTTTCCCACTCTTCTATAGGGACTATAATGGGATATTCCCACATCTTGTCCTAATTAGTTGGAGCTCCTGTTCATTAGATCCATCTCCCATGGATCAATTCCCTGTAGTCCAATGATACCAGTGCCATAAATCATTGGTGTCTCCTCGCCTGCCTGCCTGCCATGCCTCAACATATAATATAGCCTACCTCCTCCGTAGTTCAACTCTCATTCTTCTTTGCTTTTTGACTATACCATCTCATGGATGGAAGGATCTTAATGTGTATGAATATGTTTCATAGTTCAAATTCAGTCTGAATTAGGTGGCACCAGAATAATGAACTACCCACTTTTCTTTTTTTTTTGTAGATTCTGTTGTTATGGCCGTCTTTGGGCTTCAACATTTCTATGTAATTATAGATGCCTTTAACACTCTTAGAAAGAAGGTACTATCTAGAAGTGTTCTTCGGCTGTCCCCATAGGACAACCCTTTAAAGAACCCCTTTTGGTTCCAGGTCGAACCCTTTTGGGTTCCATATGGAACCCAAAAGAGTTCTACCTGGAACCAAAAAGAGTTCTACCTGAAACCAAAAATGGTTATCCTATGGGGACAGCTGCAGAACCCTTTTGAAACCCTTTTTTCTAAGAGTGTAGGCTACATGTTTTATTTTATTTGTCATCAGTGACTTAAATACATTAAAAACATCCCATTTCTAGACACGCTGTCCTCTGAATTTAATGAACTGTCTGTTAACTGTCCCTCTTTTTACTTACTCAGCCATGTTATTGGAAATGATCGTGTGAGGAACCTGGGTGGGAGAGTGACTGTGACTTTCCCTGAGCTGGGTGTCACATTCAAATAGAAGTAAATTAACTGTCAGCAATGCTAAGCCTGCAGGCTGCACCATCTGAGACTGCTTGCTCCGCTCAAAGCAGCTGTAGTCAGGATTGGAACTCCTCTGCATGTGTTTGTGCAACGGAGTTAAGAACATACCGGAAGCTCATGCCACAGCTAGCTTAGGCTTCCACTGGGGCACAGTGACACTGAGACTGGGGGATACATACCCTTTTCTATTAACTCCAAAGACATTTGAGAGAAATGAATGCATCCTATTTGCTATTTGCTATCAACCTCTCCACAAATTTCTTGTTAACAAACTATAGTTTTGGCAAGTCAGTTAGGACATCTACATTATGCATGACAAAAGTACTTTTTCCAACAATTGTTTACAGACAGATTATTTCACTTATTATTCACTGTATCACAATTCCAGTTGACTGTGCATTTAAACAGCTTGGAAAATTCCAGAAAATGATGTCATGGCTTTAGAAGCTTCTGATAGGCTAATTGACATCATTTGAGTCAATTGGAGGTGTACCTGTGGATGTATTTCAAGGCCTACCTTCAAACTCAGTGCCTCAGAAAAATAATTGTAGATCACCACAAGTCTGGCTCATCCTTGGGAGCAACGCCTGAAGGTACCACGTTCATCTGTACAAACAATAGTATGCAAGTATACTGCTCAAAAAAATAAATAATAAAGGGAACACTTAAACAACACATCCTAGATCTGAATGAAAGAAATAATCTTATTAAATACTTTTTTTCTTTACATAGTTGAATGTGCTGACAACAAAATCACACAAAAATAATCAATGGAAATCCAATTTATCAACCCATGGAGGTCTGGATTTGGAGTCACACTCAAAATTAAAGTGGAAAACCACACTACAGGCTGATCCAACTTTGATGTAATGTCCTTAAAACAAGTCAAAATGAGGCTCAGTAGTGTGTGTGGCCTCCACGTGCCTGTATGACCTCCCTACAACGCCTGGGCATGCTCCTGATGAGGTGGCGGATGGTCTCTTGAGGGATCTCCTCCCAGACCTGGACTAAAGCATCCACCAACTCCTGGACAGTCTGTGGTGCAACGTGGCGTTGGTAGATGGAGCGAGACATGATGTCCCAGATGTGCTCAATTGGATTCAGGTCTGGGGAACGGGCGGGCCAGTCCATAGCATCAATGCCTTCCTCTTGCAGGAACTGCTGACACACTCCAGCCACATGAGGTCTAGCATTGTCTTGCATTAGGAGGAACCCAGGGCCAACCGCACCAGCATATGGTCTCACAAGGGGTCTGAGGATCTCATCTCGGTACCTAATGGCAGTCAGGCTACCTCTGGCGAGCACATGGAGGGCTTTGCGGCCCCCCAAAGAAATGCCACCCCACACCATGACTGACCCACCGCCAAAACGGTCATGCTGGAGGATGTTACAGGCAGCAGAACGTTCTCCACGGCGTCTCCAGACTCTGTCACGTCTGTCATGTGCTCAGTGTGAACCTGCTTTCATCTGTGAAGAGCACAGGGCGCCAGTGGCGAATTTGCCAATCTTGGTGTTCTCTGGCAAATGCCAAATGTCCTGCACGGTGTTGGGCTGTAAGCACAACCCCCACCTGTGGACGTCGGGTCCTCATACCACCCTCATGGAGTCTGTTTCTGACCGTTTGAGCAGACACATGCACATTTGTGGCCTGCTGGAGGTCATTTTGCAGGGCTCTGGCAGTGCTTCTCCTGCTCCTCCTTGCACAAAGGCGGAGGTAGCGGTCCTGCTGCTGGGTTGTTGCCCTCCTACGGCCTCTTCCACGTCTCCTGATGTACTGGCCTGTCTCCTGGTAGCGCCTCCATGCTCTGGACACTACGCTGACAGACACAGCAAACCTTCTTGCCACAGCTCGCAGTGATGTGCCATCCTGGATGAGCTGCACTACCTGAGCCACTTGTGTGGGTTGTAGACTCCGTCTCATGCTACCACTAGAGTGAAAGCACCGCCAGCATTCAAAAGTGACCAAAACATCAGCCAGGAAGCATAGGAACTGAGAAATGTCCTCTGGTCTGATGAAACAAAAATAGAACTGTTTGGCCATAATGACCATCGTTATGTTTGGAGGAAGAAGGGGGAGGCTTGCAAGCCGAAGAACACCATCCCAACCATGAAGCACGAGGGTGGCAGCATAATGTTGTGGGGGGGATTTACTGCAGGAGGGACTGGTGCACTTCACAAAATAGATGCATCATGAGGATGGAAATGATGTGGATATATTGAAGCAACATCTCAAGACATCAGTCAGGAAGTTAAAGCTTGGTTGCAAATGGGTCTTCCAAATGGACAATGACTCCAAGCATACTTCCAAAGTTGTGGCAAAATGGCTTAAGGACAACAATGTCAAGGTATTGGAGTGGTCATCACAAAGCCCTGACCTCAATCCCATAGAAAATGGGCAGAACTGAAAAAGTGTGTGCGAGCAAGGAGGCCTACAAAACCTGACTCAGTTACACCAGCTCTGTCAGGAGGAATGGGCCAAAATTGGGCCAAAATTCACCCAACTTATTGTGGGAAGCTTGTGGAAGGCTACCCAAAATGTTTGACCCAAGTTAAACAATTTAAAGGCAATGCTACCAAGTACTAATTGAGCGCATGTAAACTTCTGACCCACTGGGAGTATGATGCAAGAAACAAAAGCTGAAATAAATCATTCTCTCTACTAATATTCTGACATTTCACATTCTTCAAATAAAGTGGTGATCCTAACGGACCTAAGACAGGGAATTTTACTCTGATTAAATGTCAGGAATATTGAAAAACTGAGTTTAAATGTATTTGGCTAAGGTGTATGTAAACTTCCAACTTCAACTGTATGTGTCTCTGCTCTTCACCACAGAAGGCTGCACTTCTAATTACCTACAGAGATCTCAGGTCAATATTAATGGGAATACAGCACGTATTATGAGAAGCAGGCTATTGACCTACAATGGACACAAAAGATAGGAACCACATTTACACTGCTCTATTGTTCTCTTGCAAATGCACATTTTTCACTGATTGAGCCACCACCATCAGTGTTTGTTTTGTGGTGAGTTTCCTGTTTAAGCTTGATGTTGGAGGTTTTAGAAAAGCTACATAGCTAGAGATTGACAATAGCTGTAAATAAAATATAAATTCCCATCAATACCTTGTTTCTAACTGGCTTTTCAGTCTGTTAAGTCTGGTTAAAATAAGACATTCATGCCATGTAGGTAGTCCCAACCTCACCTGTTTACTGTGGAGGCGGAGCCTTATTGTTCTTAACCTCTGATGGCGAGGGTGTCTATCCCTTTAAGAGCAGAACCAACCGGTCCAGACTGATTGCTACAATCAACTACCCTGCTCACGTTCCCTGACATTATGGAAGGATTTTCTTATTTTCCTATTAGACTTCCCATTCATCTCCAACTGAGAGGTAATGGCACTGGTTCACAGCTATTGTGATGAGGTTGAATAGAGAATGTGGAATACATTTATCCAGCAAATAGTAGTCACTGTGAGCTGTATTTTCAATTATTTTAGCAAAGTTGGACAAAACAAAATGAAAACCGTCAAGCCATTATGAAAGCAGTCAGAGTGGTAGGCATAGATAAAAAACAGTTATATATTGGTGGTTGGCTATGCCAACATTCTAGAGGGTTTCAGTGACCCCTAGTGGAACTTATCTCACAGCTACTGTCAGTTCCATAGAAACAAAGACAAATTAGAACCCATTGAATTAGAAAACTCACCCAACATGACTAATAGAGAATATGTCTTTATTAAAACATTCGTTGTGACAGCAATACTGAGAGAGGACATCTTGAGAGAAATACTGGTACGATGGCACCACAATATATCATGCGCTTAGGGAATTTACATGGTATGTCATTGGTGAATCATGTTAATTGCTACTATGGACAACACTGAGCTGATGAAATATACATGATAAAACTGTGGTTGAATGTATTCTTTCGATAAAATGTCTTACACATACATAAAAACACGTATTTGTCTATATCTACCAGTATAAAAAAAAATTGAACTCTGCTTATCTTTTCCTCAATGATTGACATTAACTCTAGAGTTTGTAGTGTTTTAACAATAAATATGGACAGTAACATTGAAATCATGTGGATTTACATGTTGTATACATTATGCAACCTTGTTATTACCTAAAACAGGACAATAACTACACAGTACACCTGGATTAAGTTTCCTGGTCTTTCTGCCATACTGTGTGGTTTTCTGAGTCCCAAAGTCGATGGCACACTGATTGGATATGTTTTGGCTATGTTCCATGATGGCTGGTACTGTACTTTGATTGTCTGTGTCCTATTCAGGACGGTACTTTCATTGGTTTTGCCTCATAACCCCGTTTTGGCTGTGATTGGCTGCAACTGGTGTTAAGACTGGCTGTATATACCATACTGTGAGTAACAGCGTCTCCTCACAGGGAGTTTTAGGTCCGTCTGTGTATCTCGACTGTGTGGCACTAGGGTCCTCCAAGACATACAGTACTGTCAGTGGCTCTGGAGACAGATGGCTGAGCATCACCTGTGATGTCATAGAGTGGGTGTGTCTGACCGGCTGAGGGGCGTTCCTGGCTAGGAGGAGGAGGAGGAGTCCTCCACCACGGAGTGAAGGGCGTGCCTCTTTAGGAGTGTCTGCAGGATCTCTACCTCGCGCTGCGTCTCCCTCAGCTTCTTACGCAGCGTCTCGTTGTTCTTCTGAAGCTTCTGGTTCTCCTGAGAACAACATCATTCACTATCATTGTTTATTTGTTTGAATGGTCAACCTTACGTTCAAAACTCTAAAATGAGAATGCAGTACATTCAATATACACAATTGAACACGTATCAGTAACCCAGTGGTGTCTGAATCTCACCGTTTCCAGATTATCATAGGTGGGTTTGTTGTCTTCGTCCGACTCCCTGGGCTTTAGCACTGTAGAGGCTCTGTTCTCCCACTTGGCGTAGGCCCGTCGTTTGCGTTGGGGCACTGGGCTGGGGCATGGGGTGAGGGAGGGGGGTATGGGGGCCAAGAGAGAGGAGGGTACAGGGGCCAGGAGAGAGGACTGTACTGGCTGCAGCCGACTAGGCTCTGGAGGGGGGGCAGGGGCGTGGGGGCCCTCTGTCTGGGTGCTGCGGTGGACCCCCACAGGCATGGCCAGCTCAGGGGGGAGCCTCAGATGGGAGGGGGCAGGTGAGTCAAGGCTCCAGTCCCTACATTCCTCTGAGGGGTACGGGAAAGGCCCCTCTTCTGAGCCTAACACAAACAACACCATGAAGATAGTCAGTCAAATCTGATCTGTTCAACCCATTTCAGTCAGTTTTTTGGTTTTGAAGTGATGTGTTTGCATACAGTCTGCATCCCATAAGGTTAAGAAAAAGTCAACTGAGTGATTGTCTGACCACAGAATGTTATTTTTAGTAGTTCCTGAAAGCACATCCAGTGTTACGGTAAGTGAGGCAGGACCTTGACTTTAGCGAGCAGTATGACAGTTTGAATCCACCTACACAGGGAAACTACGCAGGATGCTGTGACACTTTTCCATAAAGTAGCTTAAACCTGCACTATCATCTGCAAAAACAAACTATCTTTCAAGTAATGATTTGGCATTTTAAAGTTCCTGTGTATTTGCACTCTATATGACCAGTGTCAACAATGGTTGCAACATTGAATGGTACAGTTTAGGCCTATCTGAGACAAAATAGGTTTTAGTTTATATAACAGTAGTAAGCACAATGAGGATGATATATTACTTATAGGCCAACGGATGGCGACCTTCTGTGGCTTTAGATTTCTAACACAAAGCTGCTCTGGCTGGTTACTACTACACTACATGTGGTTATCACTATTTTAGATAAAGAACCTATTTAGTATGCGTGTACAGTACAGTCATAAAGTATTCAGACCCCTTCACTTTTCCACATTTTGTTACGTTACAGCCTTATTCTAAAATGGAATAAATAAATAAAAATCTGCATCAATCTACACACAATACCCTATAATGACAAAGCGAAAACAGGTTTTTAGACATTTTTGCAAATGTATGTAAATAATGATATATATATATATATATCACATTTACATAAATATTCAGACCGTTTGCTATGAGAGTCAAAATTGAGCTCAGGTGCATCCTGTTTCCATTGATCGACCTTGAGATGTTTCAACAACTTGATTGGAGTCCACTTCTGGTAAATTTGGAAAGGCACACACTTGACTATATAAGGTCTCACAGTTGACAGCAAAAAGAGCAAAAAGCAAACCATGAGGTCGAAGGAATTGTCCATAGAGCTTCGAGACAGGATTGTGTCGAGGCACAGATCTGGGGAAGGGTACCAACATTTTTTTTTAACCTTTATTTAACTAGGCAAGTCAGTTAAGAACACACTCTTATTTTCAATGACAGCCTAGGAACAGTGGGTTAATAACTGCCTTGTTCAGGGGCAGAACGACAGATTTTTACCTTGTCAGCTCAGGGATTCAATCTTGCAACCTTTCAGTTACTAGTCCAACGCTCTAACCACTAGGCTACCTGCCGCCCCATTGAAGGTCCCTAGCAACACAGTGGCCTCTATCATTCTAAAATGGAAGAAGTTTGGAACCATCAAGACTCTTCAAGATTCTCTGGTCTGATGAAATCAAGATTAAACTCTTTGGTCTGAATAGCAAGCATCATGTCTGGAAGAAACCTGGCACCATCCCTACGGTGAAGGTTGGTGGTGGCAGCATCATGCTGTGGGGATGTTTTTCAGCGGCAGGGACTGAGAGACTAGTCAGGATCGAGGGAAAGATGGACGGAGCAAAGTACAGAGAGATCCTTAATGAAAACCTGCTCCACAGTGCACAGAACCTCAGACTGGGGCGAAGGTTCACCTTCCAACAGGACAATGACCCTAAGCACACAACCAAGACAACGCAGGAGTGGCTTTGGGACGTCTCCGAATGTCCTTGAGTGGCCTAGCCAGAGCCCGGACTTGAACCCGATCGAACATCTCCAGAGAGACCTGAAAATAGCTGTGCAGCGACGCTCCCCATACAACCTGACAGAGCTTGAGAGGATCTGCAGAAAAGAAGGGGAGAAACTCCCCAAATACAGGTGTGCCAAGCTTGTAGCGTCATACCCAAGAAGACTCGAAGCTGTAATCGCTGCTAAAAGTGCTTCAACAAAGTACAGAGTAAACGGTCTGAATACTTATGTAAATGTGATATTTCTGTATTTAAAAAAATATAAAATTCTAAAGTTCTAAAAAACAGTTTTTGCTTTGTCATTATGGGGTATTGTGCATAGATTGATGAGGGGGAAAAAACGATGTAATCAATTTTAGAATAAGGCTGTAACGTAACAAAATGTGGAAAAAGTCAAGGGGTCTGAATACTTTCCAAATGCGCTGTTTGTGTGTTTGTGTGTTTGTCCCTCCTCACCTTCTGGGCCACATGTGGTGCCGGGTGTGGAGCCTGGTGTTAGTGGACCTTCAGAGGTGCTACTGCCCTTGGCATTCTTCTTACACTCAAACGCCACCTGATCCTTACAGAGCCTATGGCAGTTCATCCCACAGTCTGTGAACAGGCCACGAGAATGCAGACAACGTGTTAGAGCAAGCAGAGGTGGAAAGGAGGTAGTTAAAAATGTATTCTTGTATGGTCTTGCTGGGTTGCACAGAAAACGCATGTTTATGTTTTGTTGTGATTTACTAACGGAACACTTCAGCACCCTGCCAGTTAATGTAACTTCCATTCCCCTCAGTAGCCTAATGGTGCTGCTCAGCCTGTGGAACAGAACAGTTCTCAGACCTTTACGTGCATGTTGCCATGAAAACAGTGTGTTTCTGACTGTGTCAAGGGGAAGAGGGTAAAAAGCAATGCTGTGGTTGCGACTGCAGACTCAAGTCTTTTATCTGTTGCAAGGTTCAGCAAGCAGTCTGCATGACAGAAACCACACAACGCAGCTTCTTCTCAAGATAGCTACACTTCACTTGCTCCTCACAGCCTCCCCATTATCAACAACATCTGCTAACATTGTATTCTATCAACAATACAAAGTACTGAACTCTAAGCTACATACAGTATGACATGTATGAAAACACTATGGAATATTCCAGTCTAAACGCAGTGACAGTAAAAGAAAGAATCACCTCTGCATCTGTAGCCTTGTTTTATGACGCCCCACAACTGTAATGGAGAAGAGGAAGTTGCTACGGTTATTTATAGATAACACAAGTGATGCATATTTAAAAATGAGCATGTTTAAATATTGTCATTTATAGTCGTAACTGCATTGCTATTGTTGATGAGTAGTCTATAACTAAGGCCCAGAGTTTTTCCTATTCCGGTTACATGGTCTGGAAAACCTCCTGGCCCTATTAACGAGAACTACAGCCTAGCTGAAGACAGGCCAGGACATAGTGTTGTAATATAGAGTAGTGAATTACGAATCCAGAGCAGTTGTCACAGAAGGTGGGCTTCATGTAGGTGGTCTCCTGAAAGTTGTGGACAAAGCCAAGACCCAATTTGGAGCAGATGACACTAGCTCGCATGAAATAGGCTGTGATCTCCTCTCTGCTGATGAGGCCTTCCCTGGAGCAGGACAACACAAAGCATATCTCACGTTAAACAAACTGTCTGATAAGAAATGTTTGAAATGTGCTGTGTAGACATTGGGAAACATTTAATATGTCTTCCTTGAAGTAGGAGCAACTAGCAGTTTTTTTCACTTCAACAGTTTCACTCCAGTAGCTAGCTGGTTAAAAGGTTAGTGGTTTCACCTGTCAGTTGACCACAGTGAGAATGGCTAGCTCATAGTTCTGTTGCTATTTCTGTTTCCTGTTGCTACAGACCCTGCTAACAGATTCCACTTTAGTTTCCTTTCTCTGCAGTCACAAATGAACCCATGCAGTTACATTGAACTGTCTAATGTGCCGAAGGAGAGCCCATTCACCCACAAAAGGAGCCATACACTCCACTTACTTCTCTTTGTCCATGACACAGAAGGAGAATGGAAAGCTAGCAGCAATTTTCTCAAAGTCCCCTTGAGAGATGAAGCCATTCTCATCATGGTCATAGTTTTTAAACACGGACTGTTGAGGACGAGAGACAAGAAATCGTAGTGCGATACATGAAGCACAATAGATCAGGAGTAAAACCACAACTTCTAGAGGAATAATGTATATAGTAAACAATAACAGTCATGACATAACAGTCATGACATAACAGTCATGACATAACAATAATCATAACACAATTACTTTCTTTATGAAACAGAATACAATGCCTGCGAGAATACAGTGGGATAGATCTTGGATAACTCACATCCACCATTCTTTGCACATGTTTGCTGATGGTTTTTGGGTCAGGTTTGGGGGGCACTCCTGAAGCCCAGTTCACAACCACTGGAGGTCTAGAGGGGGTGGCTGGCTGATGGAAAACAAAACGGATGATCAGAACACTGTCAGCAGATGTAGAATAGATCATACTGATGTTAAATGGGACAATTTAAAAAAAGGTTTCAGTGCTTATTCTCTTTCAATAGGTTTGTTCATGAGATATGCAACATCCAATTTCCAGACATTCAGAAATGATTCAGTAAAGCTAACTGGGTCTTAATGAAAATACCCGTAGCCAAAACACAGTGAACTTGATATGGCTGGGGTATTTTCAGTTTTTCATGTCCCTTTTTTACTCACGGGTGCTTTGTTGTTCTTGGGCTCCCTGGTGTAAGACAGCTCATAAATCTCATCCTCTGTGTAGTAGAGGTCCAGGGACAGCTGAGCAGCAGAGGACACCAGGGTCAAACAGCTGATATATTCCAACGAACACAGTAGTGTGTACTAGCCTATGAATTTGATATTTTGTACTGATATTATGATTACATGTTTGTGTCATTTTTGCATTGTAGGTATAAACTTGTCAGTGGCATTTTAAGTGTGCACTAACCGTGAGAAGGTGGACCAGGTCTTTGTTGGCGTCGAGCTGTGGGGTGATCTGCTGTAGCTGGATCAGTTCGTTGATGTGGTTATACAGAGCCTGGAGCTTCTGAACATTCACCTTGTAGTCCTCTACATAGTCTGACATGGCCTCGTTGACTGAGATCAGGTCCTTGAGGTGGACCCCCAGGATGGGGATCTTAAAGCCTGCACACCTGCTGTACGCCTGACGGTAGTTGTCATAGTTCCTACAGGAGGACAGGAGGTCTGTCATCTCATTCAGCACCTGTGGAGAGAAGAGACAGCGGAGAAGATATTGGAGATGATCACCTTGTACAGTGTGTATATATATTGGAGACATTTGTCAACACACTGATCAATAGATCAAGTTATGATAATGTTATAGATAATGTACCTTGGTGACCTCGTGGGATACATGTGAACTGGTCTCTTTAAGTCTGGAGATGGAGCTGTGGCACAGGCCCCCCACCACAGCCATTAGTGTGTTGAAGTTGTGCATAAGATGGAGGCTCTGGTTAACACATACACAAACAATTAAATGAACCCCGGAGTCAACCAATAGTACACCCCACAAGTAGCACTCCAATATTGATTGCATAATGCACTCATAATACTGCCACACTTTTCTCAGTTCCCTAATTGATGCTATAGCCCTGCTGTGGGACCCTGGAACCCATTGATGTGGAATACATTAAGAGAAGGTAGAGGAGCAGCATCTGACTAGTGCATTAAAGGGATACTTCAGGATTTTGGCAATGAGGACCTTTATCTACTTCCCCAGAGTCAGATGAACTCGTGGATACCATTTTTATGTCTCTGCGTGCAGTTTGAAGGAAGTTGCTAACTAGCGCTAGCACAAATGCTACCTTGCGTTAGCACAATGACTGGAAGTCTATGGTATCTTCTAGCATACTAGCAGATGCCATAGACTTCATGTCATTGCGCTAACGCTATATAGCATTGGCTTACGAAACTACCTGTAACTTCCTTCATACTGGACACAGAAATCTAAAACTGATATCCACGAGTTCATCTGACTCTCTCATTGCCAAAATTCTGAAGTATCCCTTTAAAGTAACCTAGAGAGATTCTCCCTCCAACTCTCTCAGCTCGTCATCACTTTTCAGGACACCGCTTTGCATGTGAATAAAGTGGTGAAGAGGCATAATAACCAGATTTCATCAACTAGAGCCACAAGTTATGTTTTCCATGGTATACTTGCTAGCACTTGAGTGTCAGTGTTTCACCTGATAAATCCATTAGTGCGGATGGCCTGTACTTTGTTAATATTCAAAGCACACATTCTCTGTTAGCAAGCATCTTTGACGCACTAAAAGCCCATCATGGAACTCTTGAGAGTCATTAGCAGCCCTCTTTTAATATGCATTATGTAACTACAAATGATGGTGCTTCTGCAGCTCAGCAGTAGGTAGGTCTCACTGTGCTGTATGAGATGGTAGACATGTATTAGCTTAAGCCGAGGAAAAGGCACTGGATATACACTATGAACAAACACTCTTTAAGAGGGTACAAAACATGGAACCTAAATACCTTGTATGTGGACATTTTGTTATTTTTTACACATAAACTGTAGATAGAGTGTTAGTCTATGAAAGATCTGGAGGAGCAGGAATAGTTAGGGCCATACCTGAGCCACATGGATGAACTTGGTGAAAACCTCTGCTCTCAGCTGAGCTGTAGGCCGACTCAGAACCATGAGCTGCACCCACTGTGAGATACCATTACACAACGTAATGGAACGTTCCATCATGGGGTTGTCCTTCATGCAGCAACTGCGGATGTAGTTCTGGTAGTCTGCAAACTGGCAGAAATAATAAAGCATATGCTGACTCATTTTGCTAAAAGGTTGGCTGAACACATTTGGAATGCATTGCGATACCTAAAGTAGAGTGCTATGAGATTCTTCCCAATGTCACAGTGTTAATAGCAATCACATTCAGGCGGATTGGGACTCTACTCACTGATATTCTACAGAAGGACTTGAACTCCAGGTAGGTGAGGTGCTCAGCCAGTTCGATGGGCTCCAGGTGATCAAACAGCAGAGACACTTTCCTCTTCTTACTGCTGTTAGCCTTGATTTTCTGACTGGGCTTCTGAGACCAGTGCCTGTCATTTCTGCAACACAACATGGTGAACAACATAGACAGGAAATACACAAGTACACTACATTACCAAAAGTATGTGGACACCTGCTCGTCAAGCATCTCATTCCAAAATCATGGGCATTAATATGTAATTGGTCCCACCTTTGCTGCTATAACAGCCTCCACTCTTCTGGGAAGGCTTTCCACCAGATGTTGGAACATTGCTGCGGGGACTTGCATACATTCAGCTTGGCTCGCAATCGGCGTTCCAATTCACCCAAAGGTGTTTGATCGGGTTAAGGTAAGGGCTCTGTGCAGGCCTGTCAAGTTCTTCCACACCAATCTTGACAAACCATTTTTGTATCGACCACGCTTTGTGCACAGGGACATTGTCATGCTGGAACAGGAAAGGGCCTTCCCCAAACTGTTGCCACAAAGTTGGAAGCACAGAATCGTCTAAAATGTCATTGTATGGTGTAGCCTTAAGATTTCCCTTCACTGGAACTAAGGGGCCTAGCCCAACCCATGAAAAACAGCCCCAGACCATTATTCTTCCTCCACTAAACTTTACAGTTGGCACTATGCATTTGGGCTGGTAGCGTTCTCCTAGCATCCTCCAAACCCAGATTGGTCCGTCGGACTGACAGATGGTGAAGCGTGATTCATCACTCCAAAGAATGCATTTCCACTGCTCCAGAATCCAATGGCGGCGAGCTTTACACCACACCAGCCGACGCTTGGCATTGCGCATGGTGATCTGAAGCTTGTGTGAGGCTGCTCGCCCAAGGAAACCCATTTCATGAAGCTCACGACAAACAGTTATTGTGCTGACGTTGCTTCCAGAGGCAGTTTGGAACTCGGTAGTGAGTGTTGCAAACAAGAACAGACGATTTTTACGCACTATGCACTTCAGCACTCGACGGTCCCGTTCTGTGAGCTTGTGTGGACTACCACTTCGCAGCTGAGCCATTGTTGGTTTTAGACTTTTCCACTTCTTAATAACAGCATTTACAGTTGATCAGGAAACCTCTAGCAGGGTAGAAATTTGATGAACTGACTTGTCGGAAAAGTGGCATCCTATGACGGTGCCATGTTGAAAGTCATTGAGCTCTTCAGTAAGGCCATTCTACTGCCATTGTTTGTCTATGGAGATTGCATGGCTGTGCGCTTGATTTTATACCCCTGTCAGCAAAGGGTTTGGCTGAAATAGCTAAATCCACTAACTTGAATGGGTGTCCACATACTTTTGTACATATAGTGTACTACACAGGCATCATTTGAAACCATTACATCAGAATGAATGTTAAGCCAGAGAGATATTAATTCTGTTCAGTAATATACTGGGGATACTTACATCCATTGAGTCTGCAACAAAGGGCACAGCCTCTCCTGGCCCTGATCTCTGATCAGATCCTGGAACTGTTCCATGGAGTCTGACAGGCTGCTGTGCAACCGGAACATTGTCCAGAACTCCTGGATCCAATACCTGAAATAGATAGAAAATAGATGGTTCACTGCAATTAAATACTATACTTCTAACTCTAAACCTCAGTTGTTTAGTTATCTAATAAGAAATCAACACTGTAGTTTAATGTAAATGTAATAATAGCATGACCAGTGTTTCCCAACCCTGGTCCTCGAGTAACTCTAACAGTACACATTTTCATTGTAGCCCTGGACAAACATACCTCATTCAACTCATTGAGGGCTTAATGATTAGATTGAGTTGAATCAGGTGTACTTGTTACAATAAAAATGTTACAATAAAAATGTGTTCTGTTGGGATACTCGAGGACCAGGGTTGGGAAACACTGACCTAAACCATTAACGTAATTACAGAATATTGTATTATTAGGTGACAAGTGGATTTCATAAGCTCTTTCATAAGAATGATTGGACAGTGTGGTATTGTGTGAAGGCCTTAGTGGACCCCAGCAGGCCCTGTGGTAGTGACAGTATCAGGACCACTGCACGGGGAACACACAGTTACCTGATGAAGTAGCAGATCCTCTCACATTCTGTGGACTGCTCATTCTCCACGGCGCTTTTAAATGTAACAACTCAAGTTAAGGATACATTATGATTCACTGGTATATTAAAATGTGTGCACATTGTTTAGAGTCAGGGAAGAGACCAGGAACTGTATGTGGGATTTATTAGTGAATAAATGACCTGGATCACTATGCAGGACAAAGTGTCTATTCATTTCTGTTCATCTAAGTCACATGTGTCAAACTCATTCCACGGAGGGCCGAGTGTCTGCAGGTTTTCGCTCCACCCTTGTACTTGATTGATGAATTAAGGTCACTGATTAGTAAGGAACTCACCTCACCTGGTTGTCTAGGTCTTATTTGAAAAGAAAAACCAAAAACCAGCAGACACTAGGCCCTCCATGGAATGAGTCTGACACCCCTGATCTAAGTAAACAATTCCAAATGGGTGTTTATTATATTTAGCGCAGGAAACAGATGTGACATTTGGTGGTTTGGGAGGAGGCGATCGCAAATGACAAAACTGGTTAGGAGCATCAGCAAGTGAATCATTCTGGTGGTGTGTGGTTCCGATAGCCAGTTGGTTGAAACATGGTTTTTACAGTGCTATGGGTTGGATTGCTTGGTTGCTTTGGATAAAAGTGTCTTAAACGTGCCCAACACACATTCACTATTCCTTCCAAAACAGACTGTGTATTACATTTGCTGGCAGAGGACCCTTTAAGTTAGTAAAAACATGTTCTCTCAACCAGCTAAAAACACTGCTTACATAATGTTACTTTTACCTCTCAATGGCTTATTACCTAAGCTGCTGTGCCATATGCTCGGTAGGTACAGAGTGACCAGAATCCCTGGGGGATTGTATTAATCAAAAGTAAAAAACATTTCTATTCTTCTTATTATATAAAACAGGGCTAAAAATAGCCGGGCACTGTAAGCCTCGCCACAGCACTCTACTGGCAGAAATCAGCTTGAAGTGATGCACATAAAAAGGCTAATTCCATCATGGGAGCTCGAAAGCCGCCCACACCATCCCAAAGCCAGATTGTGTTTACAATAAATGGCATTAATGGCTTCAGTGCTTTCCCTTGTTCCTTACCAGCTCTTAACAATATTTGATGCATGCTTCTGAGACCTTGGCTCAGAACGAGCCCAGGGGTTCAAAATAGAGGGCAGGACGCATCGTGCATCTTGAGGTGTGACGTAGGTTTTGGTGAGCAAGCCTCCTTGGGCAGCTGAGAGGCTGTGCTTATATCTGAAGAGGACTTCAGTCTGGGAAGAGGTCATTAATACCTGAAGCCCCTAGCCTTAGTGCCCTCCTCACTGGGCCAGTACTGCTGCTCCTCTAGGCTTTGTGATGTCAGAGCTCTTTGTTGAATGGAGGACTAGATTACATACCGCTCATTTGGTCATTATGTAAATATATATTATGGAACCATTAAATGCACCCATCTCATTGTTATTTCATTATTAGAGATATACAAATGTTATTTGCACCCACCATGAGTCATGTCCGCAATGATCATGTGAGGTGAAATGTGTATATTTTGGGATGTGAACACTCAGTGTGTTTGACCTGACGAAGATCCGTTTCGGATCGAAACGTTGTCAATAAATCGGTGAATTGGGAGCTTTAACAGTGTGCGGGCCTTCTTGTTGTATACTGCTCATTTTAAACAGAAAATAGGCTTCTAGAGTGACCTTTTAAAACCAGACCTGAAGTGGGGGAATTAAACTGGGACGAATCATGTTTTTTGAATGGTCCTGTGTAGCTGGTGGTCATAGAAAAAAATGTAAGGTACCTGGAAGACACTGAATTTGAAACAGAACATGGTGATGTGTACTGGAGCTAGCAAAGACATTTAAAGAATCTACAGTACAGTAATACGAAATTGGGGTGCACACATATTGGCACTGATAGTCACACTGACTGGAGGAGTGAGGCGTCGATGACATGGCACCTTGTCAGCCAAGTTGGATCTTAATTGGCCGTTGCTACCGACAACCAAATCACAAAGCAGTGCTGCACAGCCGGTAAAGATCCTGTGTTATGTTTGGCACAACAGATTGGTCAGGTCCTTGTGCCAACTCAATAATAGTTCTGGCTGTAGTGGAGCAGCCGCAGAGCACTGGGTCTGCTTGGTAAAGGATATAGGGAGGTGAGTTTCTCCAGGAGGTCACTGGAGGACAAGAGGAGACGGTGCATGGTCAGGGTGATGTTCATCAGGTGGCTGCTCCCACATACAGAGCCCTCCACGTCTGAAAGAGTGCACACAACACATGGAGCACGTCAGCAGACATGCTGTTGCACATCACAATGCCAATACTGTACTGCAAATGGTTGAGAGTTCATATGGACAAGAAAATGATTTCTGAATATCAATGTCCAATGCTAATGTAGCTCTTGGATAACAAAATCCAGCAGTCATGTCATGCAAAGAATCAATGTCAACAAAACAAGGGGATGTAGCTATTAAAACTACCTGGATTCTTTCAGCCACAAGTCATGCAATAACAGAAAAAGAATGATAGAAATCAACCATAAACACAATAATGTGCAAGTTATGTGTCAAATGCAAATCTCTAAGTGTATCTAGTCACTGGGTAACGGACATGTATAAAAATAAATGGCATGTATGATAGCATTGTCATCTAAGTACAACTACCATTACCAATTCCCCTACTATCTGAGGTTATGCTTGACATGCTGGTATACACCATCTCTGGACGTCTCTGCCTTTCCTGTGGTGGTGTTGTGACTTTCCTGTGGTCTACTTTTCTCTGTCGTATCTCACTTCCTGTCTTTGTGACCACCTCCCCTACCCCTGCTAACGCTACAGACATTACGGCAACCTGCAGCCACTATCTCTGTCATCTACTCTAACAGCTTTGTCCCTAGAGGCACTGGAGATAAAAAAGGATATGACAATGTGGAAACCCACTGGGCAAAAACTGATTGAATCAATGTTGTTTTCCACATCATTTTAACAACAAAAAAATCTATTTGATGACGTTAAATGAACGTAGAAAACTGATTGGATTTGGAAAGAAATCATCAACGTAATGGAATTTTGTCTTTTTTTCCACCCAACGTTTAACCTAAGTCCAATGACATTGTGACATTTTTTTATTTTATTTCACGTTGAATTCTAGTTAGTTAGACAACTCAACCAAAACTAGATGACGTTGAAATGACGTCTGTGCCCAGTGGGAAAGATCTCAAGGAATACATTGTTACCTGTATCCACAAAGTAGCAATGGTGGAAAAAGTACACAATTGTCATACTTGAGTAAAAGTAAAGATACCTTAATAGAAAATGACTCAAGTAAAGTGAAAGACACCCAGTTAAATACTACTTGGGCATCAAAAGTAAACGTAATTGTTAAAATATACTTAAGTATCAAAAGTAAATGTAATTGCTAAAATATACTTAAGTATCAAAAGTAAAAGTATGAATAATTTCAAATTCTTTATATTAAGCAAACCAGACGGCACAACTTTCTTGTTTTTACTTATTTACGGATAGTCAGGGGCACACACTAGCGGTTCTGGGGGGGGCAGGGGGGCTGTGACAACAATTTTGGACCCCCTTGTGGCCCCCCTTAATGTGGAGTATGAAATAATTTTTACATAACAAATTTTTGCTATCATTCTTTTTTTTACATCCATTATTAGACATTGGCAACGATGATGATTATGAACATGGTCTTTTGCCTGCTAATGCCTGCAATGCAGTGAAGAAAACGATATGACAACAATAATGTCTAATGTAACTGGCCCCTCTAACAGTACAACTGGCCCCAGCTTGGCCCCCCCCAGTTGAAATGGTCTAGAACTGCCACCAGGGGTACACTCCAACACCGAGACATAATTTACAAACAAAGCATGTGTGTTTAGTGAGTCTGCCGGATCATAGGCAGTAGGGATGACCAGGGATGTTCTCTTGATAAGTGCGTGAATTGGACAATTTTCTGTGCTGCTAAGCATTAAAATGTAATGAGTACTTTTGGTTGTCAGTTAACAAACTATAGTTTTGGAAAGTCGGTTCGGACATCTACTTTGTGCATGACAGAAGTAATTTTTCCAACAATTGTTTACAGACAGATTATTTCACTTATTATTCACTGTATCACAATTCCAGTGGGTCAGAAGTTTGCATACACTAAGTTGACCCTGCCTTTAAACAGCTTGGAAAATTCCCCAAAATTATGTCATGGCTTTAGAAGCTTCTGATAGGCTAATTGACAACATTTGAGTCAATTGGAGGTGTACCTGTGGATGTATTTCAAGGCCTACCTTCAAACTCAGTGCCTCAGAAAAATAATTGTAGATCACCACAAGTCTGGCTCATCCTTGGGAGCAATTTCCAAACGCCTGAAGGTACCACGTTCATTTGTACAAACAATAGTACGCAAGTATAAACACCATGGGACCACACAGTTGTCATACCTCTCAGGAAGGAGACGTGATCTGTTTCCTAGAGATTAATGTACTTTGGTGCGAAAAGTGCAAATCAATCCCAGAACAACAGCAAAGGACCTTCTGAAGATGCTGGAGGAAACAGGTACAAAACTATCTATAGCCACAGTAAAACGAGTTCTATATCGACATAACCTGAAAGGCCGCTCAGCAAGGAAGAAGCCACTGCTCCAAAACAGCCATAAAAAAGCCCGACAACGGTTTGCAACTACACATGGGGACAAAGATCGTACTTTTTGGAGAAATGTCCTCTGGTCTGGTGAAACAAAAATAGAACTGTTTGGCCATAATGACCATCATTATGCTTGGAGGAAAAAGGGGGAGGCTTGCAAGCCGAAGAACACCATCCCAACCGTGAAGCACGGGGGTGGCAACATCATGTTGTGACAGTGCTTTGCTGCAGGAGGGACTGGTGCACTTCACAAAATAGATGTTTTCATGAGAAAGGAAAATTATGTGGATATATTGAAGCAACATCTCAAGACATCAGTCAGAAAGTTAAAGCTTGGTCGCAAATGGGTCTTTCAAATGGACAATGACCCCAAGCATACTTCCAAAGTTGTGGCAAAATGGCTTAAGGACAACAAAGTCAAGGTACTGGAGTGGCCATCACAAAGCCCTGACCTCAATCCTATAGAAAATTTGTGGGCAGAACTGAAAAAATGTGTGTGAGCAAGGAGGCCTACAATCCTGACTCAGTTACACCAGCTCTGTCAGGAGGAATGGGCCAAAATTCACCCAACTCATTGTTGGAAGCTTGTGGAAGCCTACCCGAAACGTTTGACCCATGTTAAACAATTTAAAGGCAATGCTACCAAATACTAATTGAGTGTATGCAAACTTCTGACCCACTGGGAATGTGATGAAAGAAATAAAAACTGAAATAAATAATTCTCTCTACTATTATTCTGACGTTTCACATTCTTAAAATAAAGTGGTGTTCCTAACTGACCTAAGACAGGGAAATTTTTACTAGGATTAAATGTCAGGAATTGTGAAAAACTGAGTTTAAATGTATTTGGCTAAGGTGTATGTAAACTTCCAAATTCAACTGTATATATCCTTATTCCATTCCTTTACTTAGATTTGTGTGTATTAGGTAGTTGTTGTGAATTGTTAGATTACATGTTAGATATTGCTGCACTGTCAGAACTAGAAGCACAAGCATTTCGCTACACTCACAATAACATCTGCTAACCATGTGTATATAACCAATACCATTTGATTTGATTATAATAAGTGGTTCACTATCATGGTTGTCTATTGGATAGAAATGGGAAACATCTTTGCTACACTCTTAGAAAAAAAGGTGCTATCGAGAACCTAAAAGTGTTCTTCGGCTGTCCCCATAGGAGAACCCTTTGAAGAACCCTTTCCACAGAGGGGTCTACATGGAACCAAAAAGGGTTATCCTATGTGGTCAGCCAAAGCATCTCTTTTGAACTCTTTAGTATTAAACAATTTGCCAGTGACTTTCTGGAAATCGAATCGTGGCTAAGAGAGCACCTTGACGAAACCATTATAATGGTGTTTAACTTTGAACCTAAACAGCTGGCATTGTCTTGATGCCACACAAGGACTCTAGTTTCCATGGGTCCCCACTTATCCCATATCTCCTTGAAATACCACAGACACCATGGCAACATGTTAATTTCTAATCTTTGTTATCTATCTCACTAGGCAACTTCAGCAGGTAGCTAATCCTGTCCTCGTATATCCTGCACCGCTGGTACGGGAGTGTTCTGTTTACTCGTTCAAACAATGGCTACAACACCCTAATGGTCAATGAAAAGTTACATTCCCAGCTACAATATGACACACAGACAATGTTACTGAATAAAAAACAGGCAAGAGTAAAAAGAAACATCTAGAAGATCAATAGGTTTGAAGCTTTATACTGTCACTGTACAGTATGTAAAAGGACTGTGATGCAAAACAAGCAAACTATCCTTCCTCTACTATAATAAATGGAACATTGCTGTTTCTATGGCTGTAATCTTACAAGCAAGTTATGCTCTAAAACAGGTGTGTCGAGCTCATTCCAAGGAGGGCAGAGTGTCTTTTATTTTCTCCCTTTCAGTTAAGACCTAGACAACCAGGTGAGGGGAGTTAATTATTTAGTGACCTTAATTCATCAATCAAGTACAAGGGTGGAGTTTGACACGTGCTCTAAAATGACCTAAAATAACAAGGAAACAGTTTTGAGTCACTACCAGGTAAACAATTGCTTCATTATTTGACAACACCACCCTGCCAACCCAGACTTGGCTAATTGCTAAGGAAATCCCCTCCGTCTTACTCACTGTGGAAAGTTAGGAAAGCAGCAGCAGGCGGCACTGGGATAGGAGGAGGGATATGATGACAAACACAGCTGGGAGTGTTGCCCTACTTTGAGTGTTTTTATTATCATAGGCATCATCAGCAAAGCCCTGGTGTAAGGAGTCTTTCCTTGTTTTGACAGAGAGGTACAGTAACTGGGCTGGATGATCCTTTTGTTTTGCCTCCGTCAGCCTTATGCTTATCTCTACTGTACACATGAACGAACCGGTAAGGAACGGTCTAAGAGACCCCAGAGATTTCAATTTCATTATTAGTTGCACACTTTCAATAGTTCTCTGTCTACTGAATGTACCAGCATGCTGTAGGTTTACATGTCGAACAATACATTCCTCAGTACAGGAACTTACTTCAATACCCCCAGACAGCCATGATGCTCCATAAGTGTACATATATTGATCGCCATAGGCACATAAAGGTTTTTCACAATAGTGTCTACAGTACATCCAAGTTTGCAGTGGATCCTCTGACTCATGGTTTATCTCTTTGTGACATTCACAGGTTCTATGCCTGCATCATACATGATTTACATGGAATATGCATTTCATTAAAAATGTATTCTACGATTGAGGCATTCAAATATATACACTGCCCATTGCTGTCCATTAACATTATGATTGCGTAGAGACTTCGGGCAATGTGGGTGAGTGGAACTGTGGAGCGTGAACTTGAGGGTGAATGATGATGTCAAACATTATTGATCCATGCCCCTTGGTCCTCTGCATTTCAAAGAGTGGTCAGCATCTGAGGAGGGCCGTTTGGGGGGCTGACCTTTGGGCTAGCAGCCGCCAGCTAATCCTTCAAATAGCTCTTGCGTATGCTCTCACATTTGAAAAAGGTGCCTGAGCCCCAGGACCTGGGGGGTCAGCCTCTGATGTGAGACAGCAGCTGCTGGGGAACGCTCATCCCTCTTAGACCCCTCTGTACTAGGTACCTCCATTCTGTCCCTTATAATAACCTGGATTTAAAACCCCTGCCTGTTTATCTCCAGAACAGATTCCGATGAGAGGATTTCAATTTCTTGCTCTCACTTTATTAACTTGGCTGATCTTTTTTTTCTGAATCCTAAATGAACAGCCAGCCATTATTCCCCTATTGTTCCCCCTGACAGATAGTGTAACTGTAAGTAGGGGATGTCACTTTCTGTATTCAGTCCATTGTACCACCTCATCACTCTCACGTCACTCCATTTGTGTCTCCAAGCAACGGCAATCTGAATGCTTGCCTCTTCATAGACATAATCACCATAACTTTGAGAGCACTCCAGACAACTTCGTAGAACACATGATTCTAATTTGACAGGGTTTTTGACAGCATTGATAGTGCAGCCAACAGGGATGTCCTTAGCCTTTTGGGGCCCCTAGGCGAGATTTTCATGTTAAGTTAATGTATTACTAATGTGATATGCCTAAATCACATTCCACATCTACTGAATCATTACTTCAGTTGTTGCATGATTGTGTTATCTCATATTCAGAGCAGGCATAGTTGGATACACATTCAATTATACAGTCTTACAGCGATTGGTATAAAGGTTTGCACTATTGCCCGGGGCAAGTGACCTGAGCAGTCGCCAAAGTTGAACCTGCTCTGAGATTTTTTTATGATAACAACCAAAATTGCAGTAGTCTAGTATTTCTGGTTCCTCCAGTCTGTAGGTGAAAATAGCCACCTTACATTTTTGGGCAAGTGATCATAATCTTCGAGCAACCAAAAATATTCCTGATGTGCGAGTGCCTTTCAGACCTTAATGTCAATCCCAGTCTTATCTCAAAAGCAAAGACTGACGACCATGTTGTTAGACAACAAATAGAGGCTAGTTCATTTAAGTCTTCAAATGTGTTCTGTTTGTGTCAACCGAGCACTACATGCGAATTAGAGATACCTTGTAAATGGTGACAGTTTAATGGAGACAGGGTCTCTTAACATCAAACAGCTAGATGCAGAGAAAAACAGGTGCTTCCAGGAAACACTCACTGTACTGATTTAAAATAAATTGAGGTTCAGCGACATTTAAAAATGCTTTAACCTAACAAGCAGAACTAATGACAATGATCCTGACCTGCACAACCATTTTGTACAACAAACTGAAAGATTAAACGTGTTTGTAATTTTACATGCAACAAAAAACAAAAACCTATTTTATTGTGATTTAACAGATGCTTTTATCCAAAGTGACTTACAGTCATGCATCAATTTTATGTAACGTGGTCCCAGCAGAAACTTAAACCAAGTGCCGTGCTCTACCGACTGAGCCAGAAATCATTTTCAAATAACAGAGAGAAATATGCAGCACATTAGCTACCAATAGCATTGCTGGCAGAAACTCAAGAGCAACCCAGAGCACAGAGACTCACCAAAGGACTGGATACAGGCCTGGATCACCTCCTCCCAGCTGGCCCCCTTTGTGAAGTTTCCTGGCAGAGACATCGTGACCTTGCCCTGGGTCATCTGAGCCAGGTTGGGCCTGTTGAACCGCTGAGGCCGGGCAGGCACCGGTGGACAGACCTTAGATCTGGAGCCACATCCCGGAGAGAGACGTCTGGAGGGGCAGTGGTGGAGAGAGGGAGTGAGATAGAGGGAGGTGTAGAGAGCACAGCTTTGTGTGTGTGTGTGTGTGTGTGTGTATAGGGGACTTTCACAGCATGCAGTGAACATTAAACTATTGAAGTATACAAAACAATGAAGTCACACATCAAATGTACTGTAGGTATAAGTGTACCAAAAATATTGCAACTAACACAACACTTGTCATGTTCATTACACAATAATTAAACGTGTTTAATACCAGGTATCTTAACAGTTACAGTAGCTGTGCTATTTTTTTATTGTTCTCATTCACTTCCCTTTGGGGAAATCATTGAATACTGACTTCCATAATGGGAACCACTAAATCATTGTTTGTCCAACCCTGGTCCTCCAGTCCCCCAACAGTACACATTGTTGTTGTAGCCCTGGACAAACACACCTCATTCAGCTCATTGAGGGCTTGATGATTAGTTGACAAATTGAGTCAGGTGTGTTTGTCCAGGGTTACAATAAAAATGTGTACTGTTGGGGGTACACGAGGACCAGGGTTGGGAAACTGCACTAAATGAACAGTTAGATGGCTGATAAACAGAGAGGATGCCATGAACTTGTTCTATACACTTTCCACACTATAGGCTAAAATTGTCATTAAAAACACTTAACTATTGCATACAATTCCAATGAGAGAACACATAGACTATAGATAGGGAAGCTGTTTTGAGAGTGCACATTTTGTGCGCTCTGGCGATGCTTTTATAAATCGCTCTGAATTGTTGCACTCAAGTTATTTTACGACCAAGAACCACCAAAGTTTCTGATTTAAATTAGGACTACATTGGAAAAGTGTACAAGATTCAAATATGTATTCGGTGTCAATAAAGGTTTTAAAATTGCGTATGTTGCAAATTGACAAAACCATATTCGCCGTATTTAAACTGAGCACGTAACGCACTCCATAAACCTATTTAGTTAATTTTACAAACACAGGAAGGACTTCGTTATAAAATAAAAACTTACGAATGTTCTTTTTCCTTTCCATTCGAGCCCACATTTTCATTTTGCCCATTTTCTTTGGATTGGCAGCCCATAGCGAGATACTGGGCAACAAGTGGTTGAACGAGACTATCCATCTGTGTCCGTTTCGATGAGAGCAACGTTGCATGCTTGGTTCAGTGTGCGGCTGTGCACCGGCGGGAAGCTCACCATCGTCCTGACTTGTCAATGAAGACCGCACAAATTATGCATCGTGCTGTGGCTGTGTGGGCGTTAACGCACTTGAACAAAAGTTATTTTGGTGATGCGCCCAATGTCACTGCTCAGTAATTTATGTATAGGGGCACATACGAGCTCACATGAGTAGAACGAGTAGGCCGCCTGACCTATTTCTTTATTAGTCTATTGCCATTGTATAGTGATTTGACATTAAAGCATGAGTCACGATTAAATTGCCATTTTCTGATATTACCAATTAACTATCAGAAAATGTGTTGTTTCATAGATTATTAGGACTACAAATGGATAGCGTTTTAAATCAATTTGATCACATTTAAGTGTGCAATAACTAAATGGATTGCAGCAATAGGTTTGTGTCAGTCTGTTAATAAGAGTTGGCTTGTTAATTCACAGTGCCCCTACGCTGTATGCCAATCATACCATGACGAGTGTCTTCAGGTTCCCTGGAATTACACTGCCACCATGACCACAGCTCCATGTATTGCTGTATTGCTGCGCCTGCAGAAAAGGAAAGGCGGGGCCTTCCTCTCCGTCAGAGCTCTCTACTACACAGTATACTTTAGACCCCTATAAAGATGTTTCTGTGAGCCTGTTGAATTCCCGTAAGAGCTACACTATATATACAAAAGTATGTGGTGGATTCGCCCGTCAACTGTAAAGTGGAAACATCTAGGAGCAACAACGGCTCAGCCGCGAAGTGGCAGGCCACACAAGCTCACAGAATGGGACCGCTGAGTGCTGAAAAATAGTGCTGAAAAATCGTCTGTCCTCGGTTGCAGCACTCACTACGGGGGCAATAGAAGCAATGCCAGCACAATAACTGTTCGTCGGGAGCTCAATGAAATGGATTTCCATAGCCGAGCAGCCACACACAAGACTAAGATCACAATGCGCAATGCCAAGCGTCAGCTGGTGTAGTGTAAATCTCACCGCCATTGGACTCTGGAGCAGTGGAAACGTGTTCTCTAGAGTGATGAATCACGCTTCACCATCTGGCAGTCCAATGGAGAAATCTGGGTTTGGCGGATGCCAGGAGAACACTACCTGCCCAAATGCATAGAGCCAACTGTAAAGTTTGGTGGAGGAGGAATAATGGTCTCGGGGTGTTTTCATGGTTTGGGCTTGGCCCCTTAGTTCCAGTGAAGGGAAATGTTAACGATACAGCAAACAATGACATTCTAGACGATTCTGTGCTTCCAACTTTGTGGCAACAATTTGGGGAAGACCCTTTCCGGTTTCAGCATGACAATGCCCCTGTGCACAAAGCGAGGTCCATACAGAAATGGTTGTCGAGATCGGTGTGGAAGAACTTGACTGGCCTACACAGAGCCATGACCTCAACCCCATCGAACACCTTTGGGATGAATTGGAACGCCGACTGCGAGCCAGGCCTAATTGCCCAACATCAGTGCCCAACCTCACTAATGCTCTTGTGGCTGAATGGAAGCAAGTCCCCACAGCAATGTTCCAACATCTAGTGGAAAGCATTCCCAAAAGAGTCGAGGCTCTTATAGCACCAAAGGGGGGACCAACTACATATTAATGCCCTAGATTTTGGAATGAGAAGTTCGACGAACAGGAGTCCACATACTTTTGATCATGTAGTGTATGTTAGGACTAATCACACATGTCAAGACAGGGGATAAATAAACTGTTAAACTAAATATACATGTTGATATTAGTTGTCAGGGGTCTTTACTTCCACATTATTCTGTGTATCTCTAATACCTTTTAAGATTTTTTATGCTAGATGTTTTTCTAAGGTGTCTTTTCCATCTGTTTAACCAGAAACCAAAGCCTTTGCTTATTCTTTTTTTTGGATGGAAAATGGTAGAAACATTTATATATGCCTTCATTTCTCCAAAATATAGAAATAAAGCTTTCATTTGACACCGAATTCGATGGACTAATTTGAACTTCATGTTAATGCTCCTGGGGTCTTTTACATGGAAATGCCCAGTTCCTACATTCATTTTTGTACTTATAAATGTATGAAATGTACCCATTTATTCATTTTATTGTGATTTGTTTTACTCCAATGTTTTTAAACAAAGTAAATGTAAACAAACACTATAAAGCCTCAAAAAGCCTCATGGATTTCATGCATGGTCAGTTTCATGGATCGCCAGTCCTTGCATCCCTAAGTGTCTCTGAATTTTGACCCTTTAAGTTACGCTAAAACTACACTTAAGAAAAATAGAGTTTACTTAACTAAAGTGACTTTGAAAAAGTTAGGTCACTACATCTCAACTATTTTGTGAAAAATGATCATATCTAAATCTTAAATGTCATAGACTACAAATTGCATGAAAAGATCACTCTGGAGTCAGATGCTACCAGAATGTGTAATTTGGCCTACTAAAGACAAGTGAGAATAAGGCAGGCCTGATGCCGAAAAAGAAAGGAAATTCTTGCCTACTGTGCAAAAAAGTAGTGTGTAGTTACACACTGGCTATTATTTTAATGAGCTTTGCCCCCAAACATGTCCAAATTTGGTTGGACCAAATCTGAACCAATAGTAGACGTCTATGCTCTGCTGAGTCCCCAACAACCGGATGTTCCGCTTTTCAGGGGAAATGGAAAGAGAGCCTGTGACACAATTTCCGTTTTTGGAGATTAACAAGGCGACACTCCATCTTAACTCCTTCTCCACATTTATTGGATTGGTTGAACAGTGCTGAAGAGAACCTCCCCTGACCGTTGTTTTTCTCATCAAGGACTAGTTTCACGCGTTTCTTTTACGCCTGTTACATTAGGTTAATGTTTTACACGTTTGGAGATGAAAGTACAGCACAGTAGAGCTCAGTAGAGTACAGTACAGTACAGTACAGCACAGAACAGTAGAGTCGCGTATAGTTCAGTTCAGTACAGAATAGTACAGTACAGTACAGTACAATACAGTTTATTATACTGTACTCAACACTAGTGGGCTCTACTGTACTGTACTGAACTCTAGTCTACTCTACTGTACAGTACAGGAGTGCACTGTACTGAACTATAGTCTACTAAAAACATTGTTTTACTTTACTGTACTGTGCTCTACTGTGCTGTCCAAACTTGTGAAACATAGACGTCTATGATTGGTCCAGATTTGGTCCGTTCCAGACTGGACCAAAAAAACGAAGTTTGTGGACGTTGAAATCAAGGCCAGGGCGGACTGACCAAATTTCAACTACTTTTCAACTTCCATGGACATCCGGTGTTAGTCAGTGCTCAGTGGGTAAGGAGAGAGAGAGGGAGGGGTTGTCTAGACTGTTTTCACACTTGCTTTGACCACCAGAGGACAGCAACATGAAGAAAACAGGATATTCATTTGAGCCAGTTTGCTACAGCAGTTAAATAATCCTGCAGCAACAGGAAATGTGAATTATTATGTGGATTATAATTAATGAAATACGCAATATCTTCCTTTGCATATTTCCATTACGGATTTTAATTGACAGATTTTGTAACAGAATTTGAGTTTTAATCACTTCATACTAAAATCAGTAAAAACACTAATTGGTAGGTCTACCTTTATTTGTTACTTTTGTGAACTTGTATTATCCTCCCACCTCATGAGGGAGAGAAATAAACACATTTTCGGTTTCGGTAATTGCTTTCAAAGACATTGGGAAGTAGCCTAAGTATTTGGATATTTTTTTTATTTTAAAACACAAGTAGTTGGATTTTGGAATGTATTTGGAAATACACTTGGAAAGTATTGGCATGCACTGTATATGAAAATACTCAACACTCCCATGCATTTGAACCCAGGTCTGTTTGGTATTTAAAATATTGTATTTGGAATATTTTTTAAATAGTAGGCTTTTTATAGGAAATTATTTAAAAATACTTTCAAATATTTACAACAGAAGTAGTTGATTCTGGACATATTATTTGAAAAAAAACTGAAATACACAGAAAGTATGTATTTAAATAACAAATAATAAAATACACATGTATTTGAACCCTGGTCTGCGTCTAATATAGAACTAACAACGCATGTGTTACTTGAGTAATTTTTTATTAAGGTATCTTTACTTTTTTTATTTGACTTTGCTCACATTGAAATGAATGCGTTATTAGTATTGCATGTAATAATGCAAGAAACTGACACTGTATTCAATTTGTGGCACAGATAACTCTAGTGACCACAGACCTGAAGGTCACCTGACTGTGGCAGAGTTTCAGCCATAAAGGAAGAATATCCTACTGAGTTAGTAACCTCATGTTTTATACTCTATTGTACACATTTATCTAACTGAAGCCAAAGGTTTGCATCATTCGTTTTTTCATTAGGTAGCTAGCTATATGATCGATGTAGCTCAACAAATAGATGTCTCTCTTCCTCAGATGATAATGAAATTGATGAGAGCCATGTCAACATTGTGGTCATTGATGAGCTCCGTGAGAAGCTTGGTCCTGCTGTGAGTACCTAACCCTCACAATTACTGTTTCATTTCACTTCGCCCCCTGTGCGTACGCTTCACTTTACATAGCCTATTAGTACACAGACGTGGATAACATCTCTGAAGAAAAGGAAGCTGTAATGAGTCTAAGGAGGTGTGTGCCCTTTGTCCTGTGGGGAGTGATCTCTAGTACCTTGCTTGGTCATGCTCTCTCCACCTAGATGATGCACATCTGGAAGCAGCAGGTGATCGAGATAGGAGCAGACGGGGTTGGGGCGTTCCAGCACGAGAGAGTCTGTTGGCTGCAGGTGAGGAAAAAGAGACAGAGCTCTAAGTAATCCTTCCTAGGCTTTTGGATATGAATATGTTCATCATTTTCTATTTCACATTATCTATTACTTGTCATGAATGGAACTTTGAACTGCTGAACTATATCTAATCTCCTTTGTAGATTGCCACTAAGAACAAGGTGTACATCTTTGACATCCTGATGCTTGAAGACCGGGCCTTCAATAACAGCCTGTCCATGATCCTGGAAAATAACCACATAGTAAAGGTGAGTAATGTAGACAGGAGATTATTATATTAATACATTTGACTTCTACCTTATGTAATTTCACCTCTGTCTGTGTATTTATCTTATTCAGGTCACCTATTGCTGCCAGAGGATTGCCGGATGTCTGAGGGCTCAGTTTGGAGTAAATCTCAGCAACGTCTTTGACACGCAGGTACTGTATTGTAGAAAATGTATGATCCTAGAGTGTGCAGCCGAAGCTTTGTTGTTGTTCTATGAATGTATTCTTACTGCCCTGTAGGCATAGACCGAGTGTTACCCTCCCAGCCTTATCACTGTGATGTGTTTGGGTTATTTCTCCATAGGTGGCAGATATCATGTGCTTCTATACAGAGACAGGTGGCTTCCTGCCAGACAGGGTCAGTACTCTACAGGAGGTGGTGAGCCTACATCGGAAGATGCCCTCATCACGACTCTCTAACAGCAATATTTAGACTTATGGATGCCAGCCGTTAGATAAAATACGGAACGGTTCTGTATTTCACTGAAAGAATAAACGTTTTGTTTTCGAAATTATAGTTTCCGGTTGGACCATATTAATGACCTAAGGCTCATATTTCTGTGTGTTGTGTTATTATATTATAATTATTCTATGATTTGATAGAGCAGTCTGACTAAGCGGTGGTAGGCAGCAGCAGGCTCGTAAGCATTCATTCAAACAGCACTTTCCTGCATTTGCCAGCAGCTCTTCGCTGTGCTTCAAGCATTGCGCTGTTTATGACTTCAAGCCTATCAACTCCCGAGATTAGGCTGGCAATACTAAAGTACCTATTAGAACATCCAATAGTCAAAGGTATATGAAATACAAATGGTATAGAGAGAAATAGTCCTATAATAACTACAACCTAAAACTTCTTACCTGGGAATATTGAAGACTCATGTTAAAAGGAACCACCAGCTTTCATATGTTCTCATGTTCTGAGCAAGGAACTTAAACGTTAGCTTTTTTACATGGCACATATTGCACTTTTTCTTCTCCAACACTTTGTTTTTGCATTATTTAAACCAAATTGAACATGTTTCATTATTTATTTGAGACTAAATTGATTTTATTGATGTATTATATTAAGTTAAAATAAGTGTTCATTCAGTATTGTTGTAATTGTCATTATTACAAATATATAAAAATCGGCCGATTAATCGGTATCGGCTTTTTTTGGTCCTCCAATCGTCGGTATCGGTATCGGCGTTGAAAAATCATAATCGGTCGACCTCTAGTCTGTACTATACCTGTAGGAGGACAAAGAGGTATGGTACATGCGTCCTTGCCCTGAGTCCCTGCTGAAGGTCATGGCCCTGTCGGTGAAACACCTGCAGCCTCTGAGGCTGGCTGACTACACAGGCCTGGTGGACTCCTACCTTAGCAGCAACCAAGTCAATGAGCTACACACACATGACCCAACACACAACCGCCCAGATAAATAAAGGACTTACATCCTCAAACATCCAGACTCACTTACTCATTACTGTACACATGACAAATGGCAATGTTGATGGAAAACATTGTAATAGTAGAGTTAGTGACATAAAAATGAATAGATCTCAATGACAGTTATTATCTGAGATATACATGTCCCAGTGTGTTGAGATGATATAGATGCTTATGTGCTGCTTTGTGTATCTGTCTACAGAGCAGTGTTCTGGAGCTGCCTAGGGAGCTGCGGGAGTTGAAGCACATGAGGCAGGAGTGGGCCATCGACCGTTACCCTGTCACTGAGCAGGGCCTGCTGGAGCGCTCCAACCCTAGACCCCTACCCCCATCACAGGATGGGCAGGGCCAGAACACAGCCACCCAAAGACAACCTGACCCCCCTGTCCCCACAGCAGAAGAGCCTGTAGTCCCAGGACCAGTACCAGGGCTGCAGGCCCCTGCAGAGCAGAGACCCCCTGTCCCAGCAATACCCCGTGGGCATCTGACCTGCATGCTATGCCCAGTGCCCTGACCCCAGAGGTCTAGCAGAGCTCCAGGAAACAGCCATCTGGAGTCGTCAGCCAGTGGCTCCATCAGGATCAGGAGAACCAGGACTCATGGAGATAGTGATGGACACAATGGCAGGCAGAGGGAGGTCTCTGATGAAAGATCCAGCACCACCAACCCTCCCTGCCTTCCCTCCCTGCCTTCCTCTCCCTGGGAAGAGGCCTAGTTTTCCCGATACCAGCAGCCCAGGTCCCCGAGAATCCTAGGGTCCTAAAGACCCAGGCCCCAGTGGGGAGGGTGGAGGTGCCTGTCCCCCCAGGCCCAAGACTCAGCCCAGTACAGTGAGCTGTGCCCCAGCAGGCTGCCCTTTCTCCTGCCATGCTAGAAAACATCCCTGGGGCAGAGAGAGGCCTCTTCATCCAGTAACCCCAAGGTCTCAACTCTCCTCTCAGTCTCTCCTTCATTTCCTTTAGAAAGACTTAAGAGGACCACCTATGATTGTAAAGGGTTGGTTGAAAATTACTTTTGTAATTGTTTATTCTACAAAGACCACTTGATGGCAGTAAATTGTCAATTTTGTTTGCAATATAAATTGCATCAATGTTTGGGGGGAAACAGTAGTGTTTCAGTTAAATGGTTTTCTATTTCAAATGGAAAAATGACAGTAGATTCACATCAAATTAAAAATTGGATGAGTGATATTTTGATAATTCTGTATCATGGCGTCTAGTTGGTGTCTAGTTGAGTACATTCTTTTGTTTATTCAAATTGCTGTTCACACTTGTTACAAATGTAAATGAACCACCAGTTCAGTACTCTGCTTATTGTGATTCTGTGTTTCTCTCTTTGTGGCCTGATTTGCGTGAGTAATGGTACATTCTGAATATGTTAAGTGCAGTCATTTCACTTGGTAATAGGGTCCTCAGCGTACAGTGATATTCTGCTGTGTTACAGCCCAATAATGTCCAACTAATTCCTTTGATATGACTACATGCAGTGGTACTACACCCATCAATGCATACCAGGCATCTAGGAAGACCATATATGCAGCACTGGCAGAATTATCATTCTAAATGTTTCTTCAAAGGAAACCTCATTATCAGTTAATTGTGGAAAAATAAAACTCATTTTTATGGTGTTAATCACACTTTTTTTTTCTCCTCAAAAGTCCAATGGGAGGTTGTGTTGGGACATGTTAGAACATAACACCCAAAAGCTAAATGCATTTAGCTTATGATGATTAATTGCCTAAAAACTTGGCTTCTTGGCTGCAATTAATTGAGGCTGAAAGCTAAGGAAAGCATTGATGGATTTGCTGTTAATTGAGGAAAAACATTGTTTATGGAAGGTTCCTTTGATTACAGATGACTGGAAAACCATTAGAGTTGGCAAGGAATGAATGCAGGACGTTGACATTATTAAATTGATATTGCCTGTCTGCAGCACTAATCACTCAAGAAGTTCAGATGGTGATGATCACAAGTACCCAACACCTGCCATGTTTTACACAGCAAACAAAGCCTTGTCTTATCAATCTACTATCGGTTTCCTGAATAAGGATCCTGCAATGCGGATATTACACAGATGTTCCACAAACAGCCTCTTTGAATTAATTTTCGGAGGTACGGTTCGGGAACAAAACAGGATATTAAGACAAAACAATGTGTTCAAACAGCAGCAGGGTGCACGGTACAAATGGGGCCCACATTAATCACATCTTATTGCCATGGCTATCTAGATATAGCAGCTTGGGCCTGTGCCAGGACCCCTCATTGAAAGCATGAAACAGATAAAGCAGGCTTTTAATTAACTAGGAGGGAGCAGAGCACAAAGACCCATCTCTCTTAGCAACCACTTCTCCTCAGCTTCTGCTAGGGACTGGATGGATAGATCCTGGATCCTTCTCATACTCTTCACCTCCTCGGCCTTTAGATCTTATTTTAGATATCAGAATCATCTTTATTCACCAACTACAATTTTCCTTAGTGAGAAAGTGCTGCCAGCAAGCAATAAACAATATACAGAATACTTAGTCTTCTTAGACATCATACAGAATATACACTATCACAACTGTCTTGTTTCAAGTGATGCGACTGAAAATACAAATCCAATAAATGTAGTATTGAAACACTGACAGAGGCTGTAAATGCAGGAGGGTGCACTAAGGGTTTCTCGAGGCTCTCTTCCCCGTTGGGTTGTGTCAGTCAGTCAGTATATATAAAGTGTACTGTATTTGGTTGGCAGAAATCACATGGCCCAGTCCATTGTGTGCCATACTCTTCCTGTTCCTGAAATTGCCAGTCTGTCATTGCCTTTGGTCATAAAACAGTCAACATTCCCATTGTTTATCCATCATTTTCTATAATACATGATGATGGGGATGTAGATTTGCAGGGTATGACTAAACACTCTGGTCCTAGTTGTTCTGTAGGCTATATTGTTACAGTAATGGACATGCTCTCCCCAGTCTCTGTTTCTTGCTGACGTGAAGACAGAAAGGGGTGCAGTAGGGGAGAGGTCTGCCACAGGGCTATAGAGGGCAGGGACCTGTCATTGACAGGTAGAGAGGGACCTTATTTTAGAGGACACTGCATTTCCTGTCCGTCACAATAATGCATTATGAGCTCCGCTTCCTGTTTCTCAGGCCTGGGAGGAAGGAACAGGGCGCTTGTCACACGGTAGTCATGGCTTCCTACCTCCTCCCCCCTGGCCCCTAACTTCAGACAGTCTCTTTGCTTTTGAGGGGAGATGACTACACCTTGAACATCACAGCAGGATGTGTATGGTTACTTTTAGTGTCAGGTTGAGAAGGTAGGACACAGACATAAACATAAACTTTAGAAATACCCGCTGTGTTTATTGGTTACAAGAAATTGTTGTTTCAATGTTGTGCCTCTTCTCCGGAGGAACGTGGAGTGGAGGTCTACTGTTTGCTCAACGTGTCTAAATGTGGGTCAGAACAAACAATTCCTTCCACAGTTAAATAAACAACAACCACACAATGAACTCCTTCATACAGTTACTGTATGCTTTATCCAAACTATAAACTCCATACACAACCTTCAAAACAGCTAATCATAATAGAATGTGAATTGATTACACACAGTTGAAGTCAGAAGTTTACATACACCTTTAGCCAAATACATTTAAAGTCAGTTTTTCACAATTCCTGACATTTAATCCCAGTAAAAATTCCCTGTTTTAGGTCAGTTAGGATCACCAATTTATTTTAAGAATGTGAAATGTCAGAATAATAGTAGAGAGAATGATTTATTTCATAATTTCTTTCTTTCATCACATTCCCAGTGGGTCAGAAGTTTACATACACTCAATTAGTATATGGTAGCATTGTCTTTAAATTGTTTAACTTGGGTCAAACATTTTGGGTAGCCTTCTACAAGTTTCCCACAGTAGGTTGGGTGAATTTTGGCCCATTCCTCCTGACAGAGCTGGTGTAAATGAGTCAGGTTTGTAGGCCTCCTTGCTCACACACACCTTTTCAGTTCTTCCCACACATTTTCTATAGGACTGAGGTCAGGGCTTTGTGATGGCCACTCCAATGCCATCTAGTTTGTGAAGTTCACCAGTCCCTCTTGCAGCAAAGCACCCCCAAAACATGATGCTGCCACCCCCGTGCTTCACGGTTGGGATTGTGTTCTTCGGCTTGCAAGCCTCCCCATTTTTCCTCCAAACATAACGATGGTCATTATGGCCAAACAGTTCCATTTTTGTTTCATCAGACCAGAGGATATTTTTCCAAAAAGTATGATCTTTGTCCCCATGTGCAGTTGCAAACCGTAGTCTGTCTTTTTTATGGCGGGTTTGGAGCAATGGCTTCATCCTTGCTGAGCGGCCTTTCAGGTTATGTCGATATAGGACTCGTTTTACTGTGGATATAAGTACTTTTGTACCTGTTTCCTCCAGCATCTTCACAAGGTCCTTTGCTGTTATTCTGGGATTGATTAGCACTTTTCGCACCAAAGTACGTTCATCTCTAGGAGACAGATCACGTCTCCTTCTTAAGCGGTATGATGGCTGCGTGGTCTCATGGTGTTTATACTTGCATACTATTGTTTGTACAGATGAACGTGGTACCTTCAGGCATTTGGAAACTGCTCCCAAGGATGAACCAGACTTGTGGAGGTCTACAATTTTTTTCTGAGGTCTTGGCTGATTTCTTTTGATTTTCCCATGATGTCAAGCAAAGAGGCACTGAGTTTGAAGGTATGCCTTGAAATACATCCACAGGTACACCTCCAATTGACTCAAATTATGTCAATTAGCCCATCAGAAGCTTCTAAAGCTGTCACGACTTCCACCGAAGGTGGCTCCTCTCCCTGTTCGGACGGTGCTCGGCGGTCGTCGTCGCCGGCCTACTAGCTGCCACCAATCCCATTTTCCTTTTCATTTAGTTCTGTCTGGTTTTACACACCTGTGTCTTGTTTTTCTGATTTCGGTGGGTTTATATTTTCCCGCTGCAGATTAGGCTGTGTGCGGGATTATTTTGCTGTTGGCTACATGTAAGGGCCTGTACCACGGGCGTTGTTTGGTTTTAGTATGGTATGTGTTTACCGTGGACATATTTGCTTGTGGCTAGCGGAGTTGAGATTTCTCCCCTGTGTGTGTCGTTGTGCTTTCGGAACCGCCA
This sequence comes from Salmo trutta, assembly GCF_901001165.1. Taxonomy (NCBI): domain Eukaryota; kingdom Metazoa; phylum Chordata; class Actinopteri; order Salmoniformes; family Salmonidae; genus Salmo; species Salmo trutta. Next base: position 20,963,477 of record NC_042989.1, read on the forward strand.
AAATAAACTGTGGATTTTCCTGGAACCCTTCTGCTCTCCTGCTCCTGATTCCACACACCCCCCTCCAACGAGAGGCTTTGTTACAAAAGCCATGACATCATTTTCAGGAATTTTCCAAGGTGTTTAAAGACACACTCAACTTAATGTATGTAAACTTCTGACCTAATGGAATTGTGATACAGTGAATTATAAGTGAAATAATCTGTCTGTAAACAATTTTTGGAATTATTCCTTGTGTCATGCACAAAGTAGATGTCCTAACCGACTTGCCAAAACTATATTTTGCTAACAAGAAATTTGTGGAGTGGTTGAAAAACGACTTTTAATGACTCCAACCTAAGTGTATGTACACTTCCAACTTCAACTGTATGTATATTCATCTTCTTTTCAGGACTAACTGGTACATTTAAAAATACTCTGATCTTGTAGATTACTTTGGTAAATTTTAGGGCTAGGAGAGCCTTTACGCACTAAATATATTGATGAATAGAAAATACAGTGGTTTGATTCATCCTGAAAATTGTCATGTTCAAGTTCCATCCATAAAATATTGGAAGGTGGAAAAAAGTGTACAATAGGGGTAGAACAATAGTCCTATAAATCTACCCTAATTCTCACTAATCATGGAACTGTATGATAATGGTCCAGTCATCTTAAACCATACGCCAGGATCCAGTTTTAACCTGCTACAGAATGTGTGGTCTGACTTCCATAATGACTCAAATAGACTACATGTCCCAAATTATTGTACAGCCTTAGCCTAATATGATCCAGTAAAGCAAGCGACCCTCAGAAACAACTACACAGACCTGACAGAGGAAAGAAAGGTAAATGGAATGGAATGATGCAAAATGGAGGCTACAAATTGAAGAAAACGAACACTTAAGAGACAATTATAAATGTATGTGGGTATTACTGATGGATGCTCCAAATAGTGGCTAATATTTAACATGATACAAATTGTAAAATAAAACTGAGAAAAGTCCGGGCATAGGCTATAATTAAAATATTCTAAAGCGCATAGATTAACTCTGCAGGTACAGCCCCACAGAAGCCTATAGTTTGGGTGTCCAAATTTCATCCACGCAAATTATGAGGGAACACTATTCAAATTCAGAATAATGGCACCTGTGGATAGGGGGCTGCAATACATGTCATGTTGATATTAGTTTCAGTTTGCTTCCATATGGCTGGTTTCACATTCGTCTCCAGGGATCATAAGGAAATATAATCTAAAGCAATTGCTATGTGTATTTACAATCCCCTTCTCCAAACCGCTTACTCATTTATCAATAGCTCTTATCCATTTATAAATTACAGTGCATGGAGAATGCTGTTATTTCTATTGGAAAAAATAAAGTTGATGCTTTTCCCACTTTGAACCGGCAGGTTTGCGCGACCTTATTCATGGTTTCCTCATGCGTAAAGGTGTTGGTATAATCAGGGTATTTAGACAAGGTCAGAATACGGCTTATCTGTAGACACACCTCTGCCACACCTTAATTTCTTAGATGTCCACCCTGAACGAATAGTGGGTGTGTAAGGGGTGGGTAATCGGTGGCAGGGAAGTCAGATGCAGGAGAGCAGAACTTGGTAATAGCTGGAGCAGTTTAATAGCAAAACCCACGGCATAAAATTAACAAGACATTTGGGTTCAAAAAACCCGTCACGCACCAATCAACACGTGCACAAGCACTTACAGCAAACAATTCCACACAAAGACATGGGGGGAACAGAGGGTTAAATACACAACAGGTAATGAGGGAAATTGAGACCAGGTGTTTGAGAAGACAAGACAAAACAAATGGAAAATGAAAAGTGGATCGATGATGGCTAGAAGACCGGTGACGCCGACCACCGAGCGCCACCCGAACAAGGAGAGGAACTGACTTCGGCGGATGTCGTGACAGGGTGAATAGCATGCTGTTCACATGCTTAAGTTCAAGGTCAGAATACGAATAGAGAGACAAGTGCATAAAAAGGGAATAATGTTCCATTTACACACGCTTAACTCCGGTCAGAATCGGGCCTATTTCTATACACATGCTCAGGCAGGTTCAGTGGAGGAATGCCTCAGATCCCAGAGGCATCCTGACACAACATACACAACTGCACTATTGATCACCGGGGCTTGTATCCCGTTTGTGACAGGAGCCAATACAACTGTTATTGTTGTGGCCTGCTTTATTTACTTTCTGCTATATTACCACTATCTTGGGGAGGGTCTCATTAACAGCAACAATAAGGTGTAGTATTTAAAGTGGGTCAATGTTTCTAGGCAACTAGCATCCCTCATGACTAGTGTTTGGTTACATATTGGTTCATATTTAATAGGTTTTCATGAATTATTAACCATAGAGGGAGGATAAATTATCCCACCCTCTCCTTTTCTTTTCCTCTCCTTAGAACTGTCATTCCATTTGTTGGTTGGCTCCAATCTGCACATCTTGGCCAAAACCATCATTAATATTCACACTTGACTTAAGCTCTCCTGGGCAAGCTCTTATCTTGTCCACAGCTCGCCTGTCATTATGTAGATTCAGCAGAAAGGAGAGAGGAGCTGAGAGCGGTGTTCGGGTCATTCCCTGGATCATCTCTCTCCCTGTGTGTGTCAGGTCTTGATCATCAGGCCTGAGTGGCTGTGGCTCCCCAAGAAAGCACTTATCTGCTGTCAGGTGTGATGACTGGCATAAGGTGTCAGCGAGAGCTTTGCTGTTGGCAGCCATCCTCTCTCCCATGGGTGTCTGTGGTTTTGCCTGAGTGGCAGAGTCAGTCAGAGGTGGGTGATTTAATTGCCGTAGTGTTGGGGAGTTTTGATTTGTCAATCTTACCTGAGCACTGAGGCAAATAGGTGGAGATGAGCATTAGCTGGCACTTCTGGTCTGTGCTTCTCAAATGTGAAAACAAGAGTCAACTAATAGTCTGAACTGCATTATCCCTGTCCACAGGGACATACACATCATCAATCATCAGCTTCTACATTCTACAGTATTTGCCTTCCATCTGTTTGTACAAAACAAATACACTAATCTGTTATCATAAGACCCATGTCATTCATCCTACATATAGTCCCTCTCTTTCTCTCCCTCATTCTCTCTCTCTAGAGTAACACAATTAGCTCCTACTATGCAGCACTGGTCGTATTCAACAGGGGAATGAATAGTTAACGTGAGAACAGCCAAGCTGCCCAGATGGCCACTCAGGTTGGCAATTTCTTTTTACAAAACACAGCATTAATATTTCAGTATGTTCTACTGAAGGTATGCTGTGTTTCCCTGTGGTCACTAGTCAGGCTCCACAAGGACAAGATGAGAGCTGTGACCAAACCTAATGACCAGCTCTCAGAAATAAGGGCCTTAGAGGCAAAAGCAGCTTAATCTTGTAAATTCGGCTATGATTGCTTCAGCCCTAACCTAAATGCTGATTCTATATCATGCCTGGGACCTTGAATGTTAATATCAGCACATGTTTCTCTGTAGGGCTCTCTCCCTCTCCTCTCCTGTGTACGCAGGGAGGCAGCATGCTGGAGACTAGGCTACGCTGGCTGGGGCCTTTGGAGGGTTCTCTCTCCACCAGAAGCCCACCACCATATTGTGGCCTTCAGCCAGAGCAGACTGAATCAGCAACAGTAGGAACAGATTGAGTGACAGGTGAGTGAACAGATGAGGTGTGTGTAGCCGGGCAGAGGGCAGGCCCGCGGAATACCACACAAACGCCCCTGTGCCAATCTGTACAACTGGCATCAAATGGACTGTTTGAGGGCACATTCACACCCAGGCCTTTAAGCTCCAGCAGTATGTTGTCCTGGCTTCGGTTCTGTGCAACGCTCCGGCTCTCCCTGGCTGCATTTACAGAATGCATTACATTCATTTATTGAGTGATAAAAATAACTTAAGAGACTTTGTGACTTGGCTTCATGTACGTATGTACATGGTGAGAGAATGAGGAGAGGTGGCTCTTGCCTTAGAGGATGTGACAGGACCAGAGCGGAACCATCCATGTCACCCTGCCTGCTCTGGAGGGTTGGAGCGTGGGGTTTCACTGAGCCTTGATGATGAACCCCATGGCATAGCACAAAGACACTCCAGCACTGGAGGTCTAGTGGAAGCCTTCCCAGCTCATCCTGTGCCCAGGGTAGAGGCCAGGGACACTGTGGGACATCAACAGAGAAGATCTAGAACAATCAGAATGCCAGATTAACCCTTCAGAGCATTTTGAACATGAGTTTACCAACCGCTGACTAACTGGCCTCATCGCAGTCCCTGGGGTTCAGAGTCGTGTTCTTAACCACATGGGGGATAATGACAAAACGAGCAGGACATTAATTATTCACAAAGATGAACATGGACATGTGTCAAAGAGATCCATGAAAATGAATGGAAACTCCACTTGCTGTTCCACACATCTTCAGTACAGCAACCAGAGACACCACACAAATTCATCTCAGCATCAATGAAGATGCAAAGGCACATTTCTCAGTGAGGTTTTGGCCCTTGCTGCCTTTGAGAGCCTCATAGGCTTTGCGGTATCGAGAAGAGGATAGTGCTGGTCAACATAAGACATCTGGATATTGGCACCATCATCTGTTACAAATGTATTTGATTAAAAAGATGGGAGATTAGGTTCTGGCAAGTTTGGCATAATTAAGGCTGATGTTGGGGGATGTGAGTCAGTTAGGTGTGTGTGTGTGTGTGTTTTTGTGTGGGAGGGTTGGTTATAGCCACAGGGAAGGGCTTAGGGGTGGGAGAAGGACTCCCTGTGGCTGGCTGAATTAGTGCCTGCTGGTTTGGCCTGGCAGCTGTGCTCTGGTCCTGGCACACTGACAGCCTGCCTGGCAGGATGATGCCATGTTGCCAGGGCCAACCAGCAGTCTGCCTGGTAGGCACACCAAACACAAACTCCTTCAGTCCCTCCGCCAAGCTTTTTCTCCAAACCTACTCACCATTATATCTGTATTTGTGGCAATATTATTGGATTAGTGGTGGATCAAGTTTGTCAATTAAAAATAGCAAATTTGATTGATCTCATGTGGAACATTGTCAATGCCACTTTAAGCCTATCTGCCATTCAGCAGTAATGAACAATTTCACCATACAGTATTCTTCACACCACATTAATTTGTTCCAAGACAGATTGGTGCCAAGATATGCCAATCAGTTATGCTCTGTCCCTCACACCACGTACAGCTGAACGTAATCATAATGAACATGTCCTTATGATTCAATAAAAATGTACGTTTAATTCAATGTTAGATGCTTTCCTTTGTCAGGAATGCTTAACAAAAGCTCTAAATGGGAAATCAAATGTGATACAGAAAGGAATGCCATCTGTTTTAAAAGCTGTTTATACCACAGTTGTATTAATTACCACCCATCTGTACCTACTGTTTAATTGAAAAGAAACGAGAGAATGGAAAATTGTCCTTTCACTTTATGGCAGGATTCAAGTTTGCTACCATCTAGTGAAACAAACACACAACGTTTCCGTTTACAGTAGTGTCACAAGTGACTTCCTGTGTCAGCTGACTGGCCCCTAGAGGTGTCTGATTGAGTCTTTGACCTGCTGCGTGTAAAAGTTGTCAGCTATGGGGTTTGGGGAGCCTGGGCTTGGCAGGCAGGCTGGCTGGCCGTACCGTTGGCCCAGTTGCAGGGGCTCCTGTCCAGGGATGGCACTGGGATATCAGCAAGGCCCAAACGCACCAGCTGCTATCTCCCCGTCACAGACAGCTGTGTCTGAATATTCATAAAAAGCGCAGATTAATGTGTGTTTGTTTGGCCCCACCTGGTGTGCCTTCAAACAGGCCAGCGGACACTGTGTGTGGCTGCCCAGTTCCAGAGTAGACAGCCATAGTACACCACATACTGCATGGGCACCGCAGGCATAGATGTCGTCAGATCCACCCATAACACTTCTGAGATGGAGGGACAGTTACTGTGGTGGAGGAAGAACCAGAATGAAGCCTTGAACAAAGTGGCAGTGTCTAACTGTCTATACCAGGCACTGGCACAGTTAGAGTGGTAGTTCACCTTCTGAAAGCTACGGTTCCCCATATGAGCCCAGCTCATCAACTAAAAGTTTGTATTCCATTGAAGGCCAGTTCTAAAGCTGAACAATACATCCCAAGCCCAGCCTGCCCATTAGCTGTGTAAATGTTACTGCCCATTCCAGGCCTGGCGATGGGAAGAGAAGAGCAGCTGCCTGTCATGGCTGGTCCAGTGACACTGATGGCTGTGACCGTGCGCTGTCCAACTCTCTCTGCTGATGCCTTTCATTCTGCGCCAGTAGGAGATGAGACATCAGAGACTCCCTGGCTCTCATAGTCACACACACACACACACACACACACACACACACACACACACACACACACACACACACACACACACACACACACACACACACACACACGCACGCACACACACACACACACACAGAGAAATCCCCAATCCCCACTAACAGTCGCTTGACCAACCTTGGCTCCCATTAGGATAAATGGCTCCTGTGAGAGAGGGGGTATTTGGTCAAGCAATCTACTGGCCAATGGTAATGAAAGCGGTAAATGTGACTTGGGCAAAGGGAGGATTTTGAGGTGGGGTTGCTGTCTGAAAAGAGCAGATGGTCTTTACTTTCCTGCCTAAACAAGTTGAATGAACTAGTGAGCACACCAAGGCAGATTTGTGGGTAAACTGTTTTACCTCCCCTCTCTTTTCTTTGTATTTGTATTTATTACGGATCTCCATTAGCTGCTGCCAAGCTGCTTCATGGGGTCCAAACAAGATTAAGGCACTTACATACAAAATAAAACAGTACATGGCACAACACATTATTACACACTACTTTACCACAACATATCTACAATAAAAAATCCATAATACAGCAATGCAACAATATTACAATGTACGTATGTGTAGAGTGCGTGTGTTAGCATATGTGTACGTATGCGTGTGTGTGCCTGTGTGTGTGTGTGTGTGTCTCTTCACAGTCCACACTATTCCATAAGGTGTAGTTTTATCTGTTTTTTTAATTAGATTTTACTCCTTGCATGAGTTACTTGATGTGGAATAGAGTTCCATGTAGTCATGGCTCTATGTAATGTAGTACTATGCATTTCCCATAGTCTGTTCTGGACTGGAGGACTGCGAAGAGACCTCTGGTAGCATGTCTTGTGGGAGATGCGTGGATGTCTGAGCTGTGTGCTAGTCGTTTAATCAGATAACTTGGTGCATTCAACATGTCAATACCTCTCACAAAGACAAGTAGTGATGCAGTCAATCTCTCCTCTACTTTAAGGAGAGATTGACATGCATGTTATTGATGTTAGCTCTCTGTGTTCATTTAAGGGCCAGCCGTGCTGCTCTGTTCTGGGCCAAATGAAATAAAAATAAAAATAAAATGATTTGGGGGGGGTAGATCAGCTTTAATATTGCAGATAGATTGTTGCTTCCATCAATGTAATTGTCTGCATCACTTCCAATCCCCCATATATGTTTTTGTAAAAATAATGATAAATAATAAGAAATATATATTTTTTATTTCACCTTTATTTAACCAGGTAGGCTAGTTGAAAACAAGATCTCATTTACAACTGCGACCTGGCCAAGATAAAGCAAAGCAGTTCGACACATACAACAACACAGAGTTACACATGGAATAAACAAACATACAGTCAATGATACAGTAGAGAAAAAAAGTATATATACATTGTGTGCAAATGAGGTAAGATGAGGGAGGTAAGGCAATAAATAGGCCATGGTGGCGAAGTAATTATATTATAGCAATAAACACTGGAATGGTATATGTGTGTAACGCCCTGGCTATAGAGAGGGGTTTTTGTTCTTTATTTTGGTTAGGCCAGGGTGTTACATTGGGTGGGCGTTCTATGTTCATTTTCTATGTTGTCTGTTTCATTGATTTTGGCCGTGTGGCTTCCAATCAGGCACAGCTGTTGTTGGTTGTTGCTGAATGGGAGTCACACAGAAGTGCCTGTTTTTCCGTTGGGGTTTTGTGGGTAATTGTTTCTGTTTAGATTATTTCCGAACAGAACTGTTTTGCTGTTGGTTATCTTGTTTTTGTATAGTGTTCTTACGTTAATTAAATACAATCATGATGAACACTAACTCCGCTGCGCCTTGGTCTACTCTCTCTCCCGACAGCCCTTACAGAATTACCCACCAACAACGGACCAAGCAGCGGAGGAAGGAGAAGCGCCAGGAGAGGAGCGTTCAGGATTCCTGGAGATTAATGGACGGAAAGGGACCATGGGCTCAAGCTGGGGAGTATCGCCGCCCGCAGTGGGAGATCGAGACAGCGATAGCTGAGAGGTGCTGGTATGAGGAAAGGGAGCGCAACAGACACGAGAGGCGGGGGGGGGGGGGGGGCGGAGTCAGGCGGTAGACCTGAGCCAACTCCCCGTGCTTACAGAAGGCAGCGCAGTACTGGTCAGACACCGTGTTATGCGGTAAAGCGCACGGTGTCACCAGTATGCATTCATAGCCCGGTGCGCTATAGGCTAGCCCCCCGCAAGTGCCATGTGAGTGCAGGCATCGAGCCAGGATGGGTTGTGCCAGCTTAGCGCGTCTGGTGTCCGGTGCGCGGTGCGCCTTTTCGGTCCAGGTTATCCTGCACCGGCTCTGCGCACTGTTTCTCCAATGCCTGCGCTCCGCCCGTGCCGGGCCAAAGTGGGCATTCAGCCTGGAGTGTGGGTAAGAAGCCTACGTACCAGAACTCCAGTGCTCCCCCACAGCCCGGTTTATCCTGTGCCTCCTCCACGGACCAGGCCTCCAGTGGGTCTCCCCATCCTGGTCCGTCCTGTGCCTCCTCCTAGGACCAGGCCTCCAGTGGGTCTCCCCATCCTGGTCAGTCCTGTGCCTGCTCAACGGACCAGGCCTCCAGTGGGTCTCGCCAGTCCGGAGCCGCCAGAGCCGCCCGCCAGTCCGGAGCCGCCAGAGCCGCCCGCCAGTCCGGAGCCGCCAGAGCCGCCCGCCTGTCCGGAGCCGCCAGAGCCGCCCGCCTGTCCGGAGCCGCCAGAGCCGCCCGCCAGCCGGGCACAGCCATCGACGCCCACCAGCCGGGCGCAGCCAGGGTCGCCTGCCAGCCGGGCGCATCCAGGGTCGCCCGCCAGCCGGGAGCAGCCATCGCTGCCCGCCAGCCGGGCGCAACCAAGGTTGCCCACCAGTCCTCCGGCGCGGCCAGGGGCGCTACCTAAGTGGGCGACGCCGAGGGTGGAGCGGAGGCCACGTCCCGCACCTGAGCCGCCGCCGTAAGAAGGCCCACCCGGACCCTCCCCTTCAGAGTCAGGTGTCCGCACCTTGGGGGGGGGGGGGGGGTACTGTAACGCCCTGGCCATAGAGAGAGTTTTTTGCTCTTTATTTTGGTTAGGCCAGGGTGTTACATTGGGTGGGCATTCTATGTTCATTTTCTATGTTGTCTGTTTCATTGATTTTGGCCGTGTGGCTTCCAATCAGGCTGATTGGGAGTCACACATAAGTGCCTGTTTTTCCGTTGGGTAATTGTTTCTGTTTAGATTATTTCCGAACAGGACTGTTTTGCTGTTGGTTATCTTGTTTTTGTATAGTGTTCTTACGTTAATTAAATACAATCATGATGAACACTAACTCCGCTGCGCCTTGGTCTACTCTCTCTCCCGACAGCCGTTACAATGTGCAGAAGATGAATGTGCAAGTAGAGATACTGGGGTGCAAAGGAGCAAGATAAATAAATTACTGTATGGGGATGAGGTAGTTGGATGGGCTGTTTACAGATGGGCTATGTACAGGTGCAGTGATCTGTGAGCTGCTCTGACAGCTGGTGCTTAAAGCTAGTGAGGGAGATATGTGTCTCCAGCTTCAGTGATTTTTGCAGTTTGTTCCAGTCATTGGCAGCAGAGAACTGGAGGGAAAGGCGGCCAAAGGAGGAATTGGCTTTGAGGTGAACTGTGAGATATATCTGCTGGAGCACGTGCTACGGGTGGGTGCTGCTATGGTGACCAGTGAGCTGAGATAAGGCGGGGCTTTACCTAGCAAAGACTTGTTGATGACCTGGAGCCAGTGGGTTTGGCGACGAGTATGAAGCGAGGGCCAGCCAACGAGAACGTACAGGTCGCAGTGGTGGGTAGTATTTGGGGCTTTGGTGACAAAACGGATGGCACTGTGACAGACTGCATCCAATTTGTTGAGTAGAGTGTTGGAGGCTATTTTGTAAATGACATCGCCGAAGTCGAGGATCGGAAGGATGGTCAGTTTTACGAGGGTATGTTTGGCAGCATGCGTGAAGGATGCTTTGTTGCGAAATAGGAAGCCGTGGATCAGAGAATCACCAGCAGCAAGAGCAGCATCATTGATGTTTACAGAGAAGAGAGTCGGCCCGAGATTTGAACCTTGTTGCACCCCCAAAGAGACTGCTATAGGTCCAGACAACAGGCCCTCCGATTTGACACACTGAACTCTATCAGAGAAGTAGTTGGTGAACCAGGCGAGGCAATCATTTGAGAAACCAAGGCTGTTGAGTCTGCCAATAAGAATGTGGTGATTGACAGAGTCGAAAGCCTTAGCCAGGTCGATGAATACGGCTGCACAGTATTGTCTCTTATCGATGGCGATTAGGATATCGTTTAGGACCTTGAGCGTGGCTGAGGTTCACCCATGACCAGCTCTGAAACCAGATTGCATAGCTGAGAAGGCACGGTGGGATTCGAAATGGTCAGTAATCTGTTTGTTAACTTGGCATTCGAAGACCTTAGAAAGCCAGGGTAGGATAGATATAGGTCTATAGCAGTTTGGGTCTAGAGTGTCTCCCCCTTTGAAGAGGGGGATGACCGCGGCTGCTTTCCAATCTTTGGGAATCTCAGACGATACGAAAGAGAGGTTGACCAGGCTAGTAATAGGGGTTGCAACAATTTCGGCAGATAATTTTAAAAAGAGAGGGTCCAGATTGTCTAGCCCGGCTGATTTGTAGGGGTCCAGATTTTGCAGCTCTTTCAGAACATCAGCTATCTGGATTTGGGTGAAGGAGAAATGGGGAGGCTTGGGCGAGTTGCCGTGGGGGGTGCAGGTGTCAAGGGTGGCTCAAGGAAGCAGGAGAGGCAGAGTCAGGCGCAGGAGACATAAAATCCGTGAACACACTTTTAATCAGTATTCACAAAAGTCCAAACACAGTAGGGCAGGGCGCAATAGAACACACGCTCCAAAAATCCTCAGCTGAATGCAGAGCAGGGACGCAGCCCACAAAACCTCTGCGGTAATTAAAAAAAAACACAAGCAGAGGAAAAACACACGTTCCTCTAACAACCAACAGTCCTGACATAGAACAATCACGCACAAACACAAGCCTACCTAGCTAGACTAAATACCCCCCCACTAATAACTAAAACAAAACAGGTGCGTGCCTAACCTAGACCTAACCAACAGAAAGTGAAACAGAGGATCGATGGCAGCTAGTAGGCCGGCGACGACAACCGCCGAGCGCCACCATCCATCGGTGTCGTGACAGTACTCCCCCCCTGACGCCGGCCTCGAGGACGCCCTGGAGAGCGAGGCGCAGGGCGATCCGGATGGAGGCTGTGGAACTCCAGGATGAGCGCTGGGTCCAATATGTCCTCCACCGGTACCCAGCACCTCTCCTCCGGGCCGTACCCCTCCCAGTTCACGAGGTACTGCAGGCCCCTCACCCCCCGATGTCCAGGGGGGCGGAGGGACCTCCTGCACCTCATTGTCCTGCAGCGGACCAACTACCACCGGCCTGAGGAGAGACACATGAAACGAGGGGTTAATACGATAATAAGAAGGAAGTTGTAACCTGTAACACACCTCGTTTTTTCTCCTCAGGACTTTAAATGGCCACACAAACCGCGGACCCAGTTTCCGGCAGGGCAGGCGGAGGGGCAGGTTCCGGGTTGAGAGCCAGACTCTCTCCCCTGGGGTAAACACGGGGACCTCACTGCGGCGACGGTCAGCGCTCTCTTTTTGTCATCCCCTGGCTCGTTCCAGGGAGTCCTGGACGGTGTCCCAGGTCTCCCTAGAGCGCTGGACCCATTCCTCTACCGCAGGGGCTTCCGTCTGGCTCTGATGCCATGGCCCTAGGACCGGCTGATAACCCAACACACATTGGAACGGCAACATGTTGGTAGAGGAGTGGCGCAGAGAGTTCTGAGCCATTTCGGCCCATGGCATGAACCTCGCCCACTCCCCTGGCCGGTCCTGGCCGTAGGACCGCAGAAACCTGCCCACATCCTGATTTATCCTCTCTACCTGCCCATTACTTTTGGGGTGAAAACCTGAGGTCAAACTGACCGAAACCCCCAGTTGCTCCATAAACGCCCGCCACACTCGGGACGTGAACTGGGGGCCTCGATCTGAGACGATGTCCTCAGGCACCCTGTAGTGCCGGAAGACGTGGGTGAATAGAGCTTCCGCGGTCTGCAGGGCCGTAGGAAGACCGGGTAAAGGAAGCAGACGGCAAGACTTAGAGAACCGGGCAACAACGACCAGGATCGCGGTGTTGCCCTGAGACGGCGGAAGATCGGTGAGGAAATCCACCACCAGGTGGGACCATGGTCGCTGTGGAACCGGGAGGGGCTGTAATTTCCCTCTAGGCAGGTGCCTAGGAGCCTTACTCTGAGCGCACACCGAACAGGAGGAGACATAGCGCCTCACGTCCTTCACCAAGGTGGGCCACCAGTATTTCCCACTAAGACCACACGCCGTCCGCTCAATCCCTGGGTGACCCAAGGAGGGTAGCGTGTGCGCCCACCGAATCAAACGATCGCGAACACCGAGCGGGACGTACTTATGACCCACTGGACACTGAGGAGGAGTAGGCTCCGCCCGTAACGCCCGCTCAATATCCGCGTCCACCTCCCAGACCACCGGTGCCACCAGGCAGGAGGCTGGAAGTATGAGAGTGGGATCGGTGGACCGTTCCTCGGTGTCATGGAGACAAGACAGTGCGTCGGCCTTAGTGTTCCAGGAACCTGGGATGTAAGAGATTGTAAACTGAAATCTTGTAAAGAACATCGCCCACCTGGCTTGACGGGGGTTTCGTCTCCTCGCCGCCTGGATGTACTCCAGATTACGGTGGTCAGTCCAGATGAGAAAAGGGTGACACGCCCCCTCAAGCCAATGTCTCCACAACTTCAGGGCTCTTACCACAGCCAGCAACTCCCTGTCCCCCACATCATAGTTACGCTCTGCCAGACTCAACTTCCTAGAGAAGAAGGCACAGGGGCGAAGCTTGGGGGGGTGCCCGAGCGCTGGGATAGCACGGCTCCTACCCCAGCCTCGGACGCGTCCACCTCCACTATGAAGGGCAAAGAGGGATCCGGATGCGCCAGCACTGGAGCATCGGTGAACAGAGCCTTCAAACGACTAAAGGCCCTGTCCGCCTCCGCTGACCACCGCAACCGCACCGGGCACCCCTTCATCAGTGAGGTAATGGGAGCCGCCACCTGCCCAAAGCCCCGGATAAACCTCCGGTAGTAATGGGCAAATCCCAAGAACCGCTGCACCTCCTTCACCATGGTGGGAGTCGGCCAATTACGCACGGCTGAGATGCGGTCACATTCCATCACCACCCCGGATGTGGAAATGCGATACCCAAGAAATGAGACGGCTGGCTTGGAAAACTCACATTTCTCAACCTTGACGATTAGGTCATGCTCCACCAGTCGCCCAAGCACTTTACGCACCAGAGACACATGCTCGGCGCGTGTAGCGGAGTAGATCAGAATATCATCGATGTACACCACTACACCCTGACCGAGCAGGTCCTGGAGAATCTCGTCCACAAAGGATTGGAAGACTGCGGGAGCATTCTTTAACCCATACGGCATGACAAGGTACTCATAATGGCCAGATGTGGTACTAAATGCAGTTTTCCACTCGTCCCCTCCTCGGATACGCACCAAATTATATGCACTCCTGAGATCCAATTTCGTGAAGAAGCGCGCCCCGTGAAATGACTCCACCGCCGTGGCGATGAGAGGTAGTGGGTAACTGAAACCCACCGTGATAGAATTTAGACCTCTATAGTCAATGCACGGGCGCAGACCTCCCTCCTTCTTCTTCACAAAAAAGAAGCTTGAGGAGATGGGTGAGTTAGATGGCCGAATGTATCCCTGCCTCAAAGACTCAGTGACATATGTTTCCATGGCCACTGTCTCCTCCTGAGACAGGGGATACACGTGACTACGGGGAAGTGCAGCGCCCACCTGGAGGTTTATCGCACAGTCTCCTCGTCGATGAGGTGGTAATTGGGTCGCCTTCGTTTTACTGAAGGCGATAGCCAAATCGGCATACTCTAAGAGAATGTGCACGGTAGAGACTTGGTCTGGACTCTCCACCGTAGTCGCACCGACGGAAACTCCTATGCATCTGCCCGAGCACACCTTTGACCACCCCTTAAGAGCCCTCTGTCTCCACGAAATCTTAGGGTTGTGAGTGGCTAACCAGGGGTTCCCAAAAACCACTGGAAATGCCGGGGAATCAATGAGGAAGAGACTAATATTCTCCTCATGACCTCCCCATTACCATGACCAGTGGCACAGTGACCTCCCTGACCAGCCCTGACCCTAGTGGTCGACTGTCTAATGCGTGCACGGGGAAGGGTTGGTCCAACTGAACCAGGGGAATCCCTAACTTAGCCGCGATACCACGGTCCATAAAACTCCCCGCCGCGCCTGAATCGACTAGCGCCTTAAGCCGGGAGTGAGGAGAAAAACAAGGAAAAGACACTAACGCATACATGTGACTGACAGGGGCTCTGGGTGAGGCTGGTGCTGACTCACCTGAGGTGTCAAAGGAGTGCTCTGCCTGCCTTCTGGACTCCCGGGTGAGCTTCTCCGGCACCGGTCCACAGTGTGCCCTCTGCGACCACAGGAGGTGCAGAAGCGAACTCCCCTCCAGTCTTCCTGGCTGCAGCCCCCCCTATCTCCATAGGCGTGGGAGCAGGAGGGCTGGAAGGTGGAATGAGCAGGGCCCGGTTCGGATGCCCACGGGCGGCCAGCAGATTGTCCAGTCGGATGGACAGGTCAACCAGCTGGTCCAGGGTGATGGTCGTGTCCCGACAGGCTAACTCCCGGCGGACGTCCTCCCTCAGACTACACCGGTAGTGATCGATAAGGGCCCTCTCATTCCACCCCGCTCCCGCGGCCAGGGTCCGGAACTCTAGAGCAAAGTCCTGTGCGCTCCTCGTCTCCTGTCTCAGGTGAAATAGCCGCTCACCCGCCGCTCTCCCCTCCAGGGATTGATCGAACACCCCCTGGAAATGGCGGGTGAACTCCGGGTAGTTGTCCCTGGCTGAGTCCGGACTGTCCCACACAGCGTTGGCCCATACCAGGGCTCTACCCGTGAGACACGAGACGAGGACGCTAACACTCTCCTCCCCCGAGGGAGGGGGACGAACGGTCGCCAGGTATAACTCCAACTGGAGCAAGAAGCCCTTACACGCAGCGGCCGTCCCATCGTACTCCCTGGGGGGGGGGGGGGGGGGCGAGTTTCACCCTACTGGTACTGGGTGCTGTGGGTGCTGGTTGGGGCGCAGGCTGTTGAACTTCCGCATTCGTGGGGCCGAGAGCGCTTCGGTCCCAACTTTCCATGCGTGCCAACACCTGGTCCATGGCGGTGCCCAGACGGTGGAGCAGGGTGGAGTGTTGGGCAACTCTTTCTTCCATGGATGGGGCTGGCGCTGAAGCTCCTGCTGACTCCATACATTTTGGTGCGTGATTCTGTCAAGGGTGGCTCAAGGAAGCAGGAGAGGCAGAGTCAAGCGCAGGAGACAGAAAATCCGTGAACACACTTTTAATCAGTATTCACAAAAGTCCAAACATGGTAGGGCAGGGCGCAATAGAACACACTCTCCAAAAACCCTCAGCTGAATGCAAAGCAGGGACGCAGCCCACAAAACCTCTGCGGTAATTAAAAAAAAACACAAGCAGAGGAAAAACACACGTTCCTCTAACAACCAACAGTCCTGATATAGAACAATCATGCACAAACACAAACCTACCTAGCTAGACTAAATACCCCCCCACTAATAACTAAAACAAAACAGGTGCGTGCCTAACATAGACCTAACCAACAGAAAGTGAAACAGAGGATCGATGGCAGCTAGTAGGCCGGCGACGACGACCGCCGAGCGCCGCCCGGGCGAGGAGGGGCACCACCATCCGTCGGTGTCGTGACAGCAGGGCTGTTGACCGGGGTAGGGGTAGCCAGATGGAAAGCATGGCTAGCTGTAGAAAAATGCTTATTGAAAATCTCAATTATAAATCAAAACAAATCAAAGTTTATTTGTCACGTGCGTCGAATACAACAGGTGTAGACCTTACAGTGAAATGCTTACTTACAATAGTGCAAAAAAGGTGTTAGGTGAACAATAGGTAAGTAAAGAAATAAAACAACAGTAAAAAGACAGGCTATATACAGTAGCGAGGCTAAAAAAGTAGCGAGGCTACATACAGACACCGGTTAGTCAGGCTGATTGAGGTAGTATGTACATGTAGATATGGTTAAAGTGACTATGCATATATGATAAACAGAGATTTGCAGCAGCGTAAAAAGAGGGTTTGGGGGTGGGGTTTGAAGGGGGGCACACAATGCAAATAGTCCAGGTAGCCATTTGATTACCTGTTCAGGAGTCTTATGGCTTGGTTGTAAAATCTGTTGAGAAGCCTTTTTGTCCTAGACTTGGCACTCCGGTACCGCTTGCCATGCGGTAGTAGAGAGAACAGTCTATGACTAGGGTGGCTGGGGTCTTTGACAATTTTTAGGGCCTTCCTCTGACACCGCCTGGTGTAGAGGTCCTGGATGGCAGGCAGCTTAGCCCCAGTGATGTACTGGGCTGTACGCACTACCCTCTGTAGTGCCTTGCGGTCAGAGGCCGAGCAAATGCCGTACCAGGCAGTGATGCAACCAGTCAGGATGCTCTCGATGTTGCAGCTGTAGAACCTTTTGAGGATCTCAGGACCCATGCCAAATCTTTTTAGTTTCCTGAGGGGTAATATAGTGGATTTATCGGTGGTGACAGTGTTTCCTAGCCTCAGTGCAGTGGGCAGCTGGGAGGAGGTCCCTGAAAAGTTGCATATCACGGGGGCTATTCGATGCTAATATATATATATAAAAATACATATATACACATGCACACACACACACACACACACATAAATACATACATACAAAAGTTTGGACACATTACTCATTCAAGGGTTTTTCTTTATTTTTACTATTTTCTACATTGTAGAATAATAGTGAAGACATCAACATTTTGAAATAACACATATGGAATCATGTAGCAACCAAAAAAGTGTTGAACAAATATATTTTAGATTTTAGATTCTTCAAAGTAGCCACCCATTGGCTTGATGACAGCTTTTCACACTCTTGGCATTCTCTTAACCTGGAATGCTTTTAGAACAGTCTTGAAGAAGTTCCCACATATGCTGAGCATGTGTTGGCTGCTTTTCCTTCACTCTGCGGTCCAACTCATCCCAAACCATCTCAATTGGATTGAAGTTGGGTGAATGTGAAGGCCAGGTCATTTGATGCAGCACTCCATCACTCTCCTTCTTGGTCAAATAGCCCTTCCAAAGCCTGGAGATGTGTTGGGTCATTGTCCTGTTGAAAAACAAATGATAGTCCCACTAAGCTCAAACCAGATGGGCTGTTGTATCATTGCAGAATGCTGTGTTTGCCATGCTGGTTGTGTGCCTTGAATTCTAAAAAATCACTGACATTGTCACCAGCAAGACAACCCCACACCATCACACCTCCTCCTCCACGCTTCACGTTGGGAACTACACATGCAGAGATCATCCGTTCACCTACTCTGCGTCTCACAAAGACACGGTGGTTGGAACCAAAAATCTCAAATTTGGACTCATCAGACCAAAGGACAGATTTCCACCGGTCTAATGTCCATTGCTTGTGTTTCTTGGCCCAAGCAAGTCTCTTCTTATTATTGTTGTCCTTTAGTAGTAGTTTCTTTGCAGCAATTCGACCATGAAGGCCTGATTCACGCAGTCTCCTCTGAACAGTTGATTTTGAGATGTGTCTGATACTTGAACTCTGTGAAGCATTTATTTGGGCTGCAATTTCTGAGGCTGGTAACTCTTCCCAACTCTTTTGAAATCTAAATTGCAAAGCTGTCAATTTTTTGGTTCCTGAAAGTAAATTGGTAAACTTTTTATATACTGGTATACTGGGCCAACTGTAATTTGCTTATGTCCCTCTTTGTGGCCCTTTGTGGCACTTGACCATATGACTGGGCATATGACTGGGCAATATTTTGAAATAATTAGGACTATCTTATTTCTTGTCACTCATTCTAAAGCTGACTGCAACTCTTTGTTAAGTGTTGCAGAGATTTCACTTGCTGTGGTAGCTGATGTGTATAGTGTTGAGTCATCAGCTTTTCTCAGTGCCAGTGGCAGGACATTAGTAAAGATTTTTTTAAAGTAAGAGGCCTAGACAGCTGCCCTGGGGAATGCCTGACTACCTGAATTATGTTGGAGAGACTTCCATTAACCTGTTGAGGATCTTATCCCGATCTTATCCCGGTATTGGGATTCATTGTCATGTGACCATGGCGGGGAATTCAAAACTGCAAGAGTAATCATTTCAAAAAATCAAATAATCAACTATTTTCCTCCATTTGAAAGATATATCTCCTAAATCTAACCACGCTGTCCGATTTTCAGAGGCATTACGGAGAATGCATAAAGTTAGGTTATGTGAGGAGAGTACATTGACAATAGCTGCGTGTAATGTTTAGCCAATTCAAAGAAGGGCATCAACAGACAGAAAACTAGCTAGAATTATGCACTTACCTTTGACAATCTGCATCAGATGACACTCATAGGACATTATGTTATACAATACATGCATTTTTAGTTCCATCAAGTTCATATTTATATCCAAAAACAGCATTTACAGTCGCGGTGAAATTCAGAATTTTTTTCGGCTCGAATGCACCCAGTGAATCCAGCATTACAAATCACGGAATTACTATTCGAAAACATTGGTAAATTATAATATTGTCATTCAAAGAATAATATATTATCATCTCGTAATTGCTACCGAAGGGCCAGATCTCAAAATAACTTTACTGGGAAATCACATTTTGTATAAACTGGGTACTATGCTAACAACAATAAGCTATATGCTAAGCTAAGCTAAGCTATACCGTTAGCATTAGCATCATCTAATATCGATAATAACATTCTAAATATCCCCTTACCTTTGATTATCTCCATCAGAAGGCGCTGCCAGAGATCCCAGGTCCAGAACAAATGTGGTTTCTTTTGACAAAGTTCATAATTTATGTCCAAATAGTTAGCGTTCAGTAGGCTCCCACAAAATGAGGTGGGCAGTGTAAAGTCACGTCGAAAAACTAAAGAAAACCTAGTAAATAATCTATTTACGTTTGTTTAAACATGTCAAACGTTGTTTAGCACTAATCTTTTGTTCCATTTTTAACGTGAAACATCAGTAAACATCAGTAATATTTTCACACAACCTATCAAGTGTCTAGAATAAACGATAATGACAAAGGCACTCTTCTCAGATTCATGCGCAGGCGCAAAAAATGAAGTGATGACGTGTCAACTTGTAAGCTTTCTAATTCGGTGTGTATTTATCACAGATGCTTCAAACAACTTTCTAAAGATCGTTGACATCTAGTGGAAGCAGTAGGAGTTGCGAACTGAATCCTTTCTCACTGTGGTATCTTTAAAACAATGACACTAAATAGTACAGTCACAAAATTCTCTTTTTTTTAAATCTATTTTTCACAGGTTTTTGCCTGCAATATGAGTTTTGTTATACTTACAGACACCATTCAAACTGTTTTAGAAAATTCAGAGTGTTTTCTATCCGAATGTGTTAATAATATGCATATCCTAGCTTCTGAGTTGGTGTAGGAGGCAGTTAAAAATGGGCACATATTTCTTTCAAAATTCTCAATACTGCCCCCGTGGCCCGTAGAGGTTAAAGAACACCCTCTGTGTTCTGTTAGACAGGTAACTCTTTATCCATAATATAGCAGGAGATGTAAAGCCATAACACATATGTTTTTCCAGCAACAGATAATGTTAAATGCTGCCCTGACAAAACAGCTCCCACAATCTTCCTATTATCATGTTGAGTGCCCTTCTCTATAAGCTTGCTGAAAGTATGTTGTTAATTTGTTTACTGTGAAAGTATCTGGTCAAAAAAAACTAAAAGTTTACTCATGGTTGGTAACAGGCTGATTGGTCGGCTGTTTGAACCAGTAAAGGGTGCTTTGCTAATCTTGGGTAGCAAAATGACTTTTGCTTCCCTCCAGGCCTGAAGGCACACACTTCCCTGTAGGCTCAGATTGAAGGGATGGCAAATAGGAGTAGCAATATACGCCGCTATAATCCTCAATAATTTTCCATCCAGATTGTCAGACCCAGGTTTCTTGTCATTGTTGATAGACAACAATAATTTGTTCACCTCTTCCACACCCACTTTACGCAATTCAAAATTACAATGCTTGTATTTCATGGGTGTGTAGGTTCAGAATGTGTTGTTGGTATGTCATGCCTAAATTAGCTAATTTTGCCAATGAAAAAATAATGAATGTAGTTAGCAATATCAATTGGTTTTGTGATGAATGAGCAATCTGATTCAATAAATGATGAATCACTTTTTTGGTCGAAAATGTAATTTAAGGTGCTCCAAAGCTCCTTTATATAATGTATATTTCTTTTATAGCAGTTTCAGAGACAGTCAGTATATGAATGTCATCTGTTATTAGCAAGTTGTTGATTTGATGAACCTTGTTTCTTAGGCTGGGGCGGCAGGTAGCCTAGTGGTTAGAGTGTTGGACTAGTAACCGAAAGGTTGCATGATTGAATCCCTGAGCTGACACGGTAAAAATCTGTTGTTCTGCCCCTGAACAAGGCAGTTAACCCACTGTTCCTAGGCCATCATTGAAGATAAGAATTTGTTCTTAACTGACTTGCCTAGTAAAATAAATAAAAAGGCTGATGTGGGCAATTTTTTACACTTTTCTGCGATGCTTGATTGTTTTTATTGTTTTCCTGGGAGGTTAATCAGAAGTAGACATGATAGTGATATTTATGTTTGAGCTGATAGTACAGGTTGATTGCTGCTGACAATCGCTGTTGGATTGCCCGAGTCATTCAGGGGAGTTAGAGGAACATAAATTAGGTTACTTACATTATAACTGCCAACACCCATGGGACAATGTACATTTGCAGCAGCACTATGACAACTCAGCGACACAATGGTAGGGATTATCTGAGCAGGGCTTGGGTAACTGAACCAGTTTACACACCAAGGCAGATTTGTGGGTGAACTGTTTTACCTCCCTTCTCTTTGATTTTCCATGGGGATGGCAAAATAGCTTCTAAATGTTGGGGAACACAATGGCTGAGGATACTGAGATCACAGTGTTTTGGTGCTGCTGGTATAATGAGAATGAAGTGGTCAGGCTAATTATTGCAAGCCATCTGAAGTTGCTAGGGATCAACTGCATCTGCAGTCACCAACATGAGTCCATGCTGCTTGTTAATGTTTGATTACCAAATACGTCACATTGGCCAAGGAAGAAATATGTTTTTGAGAGTGGCGCGGTAGATACTCAAAGTGTTGTTGTCATTTACTTCCATGACTTAAATGGAAAATCTGCCTAGCCATTTCCCAGACAAAGTCAATAAATCAGCTCCAAAAGCAGAGCTGGACTACATTTAAGAATTTAAGGCTATTAAGCATGTCTTAATGTGTAATTTGAGTCTTAAGCTATCTGAGCAAACTCCTATCTTCTTAATCATCAAAGTAAGCAGTACACTGGGAACTCAGAGAGAAGAAGAGTATGACTGATAGTAAATTGAGTGCTAGTTTTCAAAGCCTAGACACCCTGAAAGTTATGGTTCTCCAGCCAACCCTAAATTAGCAGAAGGCTATGAGCAAAAAAACAACCAGTCATTTTGACCATACAGTCACAAAGCACATGCACTGGACATTTCAAAAACTCCTGATGAGGATCTCCCCATCTAGTGTGGAAGTAGAGCAAAGTTCTTCTCTATAGCCTACAGACTACATTGCTGTCAGCAGAACAGAGTGAGCACATTTAGGAGATGTTGTTGGAGTGTGCTCTGCTCGTTAAGGAAACATGCTTTAACACAGACTGATAGGGTATCTTATCACTGCAATAAGTGGCCAAGGATAATCCATCTCCATTTGCAGAGGCGTGTAACCCTGAGGTAATTTGCTGACTGTTTATTTGCTCAAGGTGGTGCTAGCCTTTATCTGACGCTTTCAGTCTGCACCCTCACCTGAGACTATGTCTGGCCGAAAACAATACTTGACAAGAAACAACAGCTGTAAAATCACAGGTTGATGAAGCTAGTGCTTTGTTTTACACTATTTTATTTATTTATTTGTATTTATTTGTATTTATTTTTATTTAACTAGGCGAGTCAGTTAAGAACAAATTCTTATTTACAATGACGGCCTACACCGGCCAAACCTGGACGACGCTGGTCCAATTGTGCGCCGCCCTATGGGACTCCCAATCACGGCCGGTTGTGATACAGCCTAGTCACTCTGACGAGGGACAGTGTGACTGAAACGTTAGCCCTATCACTGAGGAGGAGGAAGTGGTGGGTGGGAGTTCCTCTCTCATTATTCCCCGTGTCCTCTCCTCCACTGCTGGAGCCCTGTCTCTCAGGTGGGATAACGTCCTCAGTGTTGAGGCTCAGAGGGGCTGCTGAAGCCAACCACACACAGGCAGCCTCACTGTAGATGCATATCAGACTAACTGAGCTGAATGAGTTGTAACAAGCCCAACAAATGTGTTTGTAATTTTCAAATCTGTGATGGATTGCATCTGGCTCCACTGTAATAATTATATTATTCTCCATTAATGAGCTGGATTTTAGCAGGGTTCCATTCCCCTAACAACAGAACATGATCTCTGCTAGTTGATTATGGAGGAAATCCATGGAGCTATAATCAGCAGATCCACATTGAACTATGGGTGCTTCTCTTACAGATAACCACAAGAAGACAGAATCAGAATCACTTTTATTCGCCAAGTACATTTACACACACCCAATTGATTCTGCCAGCAATAGACAAATGTACAGACAGTATACAGACAGAATAAAGACAGAGGAATTTACACAAAGTCAACATATAATGTAAATACAGTAAACATGAAACATACAACTCTAGGGTATGGGCTGATTTACATTGAGGATATACAATTTACAATGGGGATATACGTATCTACTGTATATGCAGGAGGGATGCTGCAATGACATATATATACAGTGCATAGAATGGATGTGCCGGGGTGTACAGTACATAGTGAAAATACAGTATAGTGCAGTTATTAGTTTAGCAGTCAATTACTTTTATAATACTGTCATAATACATCTTGGATCTCATCTTTAATCTGCAGTTGTAATTCCCTGTCAACCCCCGTAGAGTTTTGCATTGACTTCTCACCCCTAGTTCCCTCGGGCTACAGTGGCCAACCACATCTCTGCACCTGATGCACCTGTCAGACTGAAGCCCCTATGCCCAAATGTGCCAATGTGAGCATTAACGTGCCAGCCTTCCCAGTGTGAAAACAGGTTTGAATTAGCACTCTTACTCTCATGCACCTGTCACCAGTGTGTTTTTATCCATTTTCTAAACATGTATTTTTTTTGGGTCAAGTCTAGAGGATGTAGAAGGACACTGACAATCTGTAAGAGTTGACTTGTATCAGCAAACTCATTCTCATTCTCTCAAAGTACATAAATACAGATAACACCCACATCCTATTACCTCATTTTAATTTGTTGCAACTTGCATTTGAGAGTGTGGGTGTACTGTGTTCATGTACATAGAGCCCTAAAAGGAGACATTTCTTGTCTTTGACACACAGTTTCCCATAAGCTCTCTGCCTCTATTCCCTGTTGCAGCAGGGCCAGACCACTTTCCCATTATTATGAGGAGGAGAGAGGGAAATAGGAAGGCACACGGTTTCCAGGTATTACTTAAGTCAGGCTGGGGGGACAGTGAGAGGCAAGCCAATCTGAAGTGGAGACTGTGGGAACACAGGGGAACACGGGGGGAACACGGGAGGAACACGGGAGGAACACAGTGGGAACACGAGGGGAACACAGTTGGAACACGGGGGGAACACGGTTCGAACATGGGGGAAACACGTTTGGAACATGGGGGGAGAGGGAACTGGGACCCAGAAGGGGTGGGCCGTGACATAATAACATTACACAGAATGAGCTCTTCCTTGTCTTTTCCTGCTCGAATACACACGAAGAGACACATGCACTCTCGCACGCACGCACGCACACACACACACACACACACACACACACACACACACACACACACACACACACACACACACACACACACACACACACACACACACACACACACACACACACACACACACACAAGCACAGGTTGAAGTAAGTCTATACGTAACTATTGACAATGCCAAAACATTGTTGCAATTGCCATAAGATGGAGAAAAAAAAATGGTTCCCATTAAAACTCAAAAAACTCAAAACTTAAATTGTAGTACATTTTTCTCTGGTGAGAAATGAGAACAATAGACATTGTACTCCATGAGAATGACAAAGTCCTGTGATTCTATGAATGAGTTGGACCGGGAGATGATGGGGGAGTGGGTGTAGGTCAGGAGGGGAAGTGATACAGCTTTCCAGATTAATTGATTGTGTCATGGGTGAATACAGGAGCACAGGCGCTCAGAGATTGGTCAGTGTGTTTCATGTCATGTGGTCCTGTTGGTCAAGGTACACTCTTAGAAAAAAGGGTTCCAAAAGGGTTCTTCAGCTGTCTCCATAGGAGAACTCTTTTTGATTCCAGGTAGAACCCGTTTCGGTTCCTGGTAGAACACTTTTGGATTCCATGTAGAACCATATGTGGAAAGGGTTCTACCTGGAACCAAAAAGGGTTCTTCAAAGGGTTATCCTATGGGGACAGCCAAAGAATACTTTTAGCTTCTAGGTAGCACCTTATTTTCTAAGAGTGTAGGGGATTTGTCATCTGACAGAGTTGTTACACATCATAACCACCATAGGGGAAACAATGATGTGAAAACATTGGTCATTCAATTAATGCTGACATTTGAAATACCAAATAGCTTCAGACAATCAACCAAGCTGACCGTGTGAACTGAACTTTTGCATTTACAGTAAGCTGCTTTACTCACCATCAGTCCATAGGCTATAGGCTATAGGCTCCCACCCTGCACGCTCCTTCTAGTAGCAGACCCACATTGTCTGAGAAGGCACAATGCACTGTCAGATGACAGCCTTATTGTTTGATGAGGAGCCATGTTGTCTAGTGACGGTCCCATTCTCCTGTAGTATACAGTGTGTACCTTAATAGGTTTAACAGCAGCAGAGAGCCCCCTCTCCTTTCTCAAAGGACAAACAGGAAATGGCCAGAACATGGAGGTGATGCTTATCTCCCTTTCACAAGCCACCCTGCGGAGGGAGGGAGATAGAGAGCTGTGGTGGGGAATGAAATGAGAGCAGACATAATGCAGTTCCACAGCAAATCATTTAGATGTATAGGCAGAGATAGGAAAAAGAAGATTGAGCTGATGAGATTACAGTCAAGCTCCATTTTAGAGCAAATTAAAATCATTGCCTAAGAACGATAGATGGCTACATTTAAGAAGCTAAATAACACCAGAGGAATTGCACACAAAATAATAATCTGGCAATATGTCTATTTTTGACGCTGGTCAAATGAAAAACTGTTAAAACTGCCAATATATTCACATGAAAATAATTAACAATGGGCTGATGCTCTCAATCTAAACAATAAAAACCTGTATTGTAAAGTGTGATTTTGAACAAGAACCAACAGAAAACCAATCAATAGCTTTTGCTGATGTGATTATTTTCTTGCACTTAATTGCCATGTCTTTTGTTGCATGTGCAGTGTTTCTGTTATTTGCCCAGATCTGAGGCATACAGACAACAGTCCACATTGCACGCTCAGGCTGTCCGGCATGCACCAAGCCAAGCTCACGCTCCTGTTTCATTTGAATCTGTTTGTCTTTGTCACGCCCTGACCATAGAGAGCCCTTGGTTCTCTATGGTGTTTAGGTAAGAGCGTGACTAGGGGGGTGTTCTAGTTTGTGCCGGCTCGACGCACCAGGCCTCCAGTGTGCCTCCCCAGTCCGGTACGTCCTGTGCCTGCTCCCCGCGCTCGCCCTGAAGTGCGTGTCACCAGTCCGGTGCCACCTGTGCCGGCTCCACGCACCAGTTCGCCTCCCCAGCCCGGTACGTCATGTGCCGGCTCCACGCACCAGGCCTCCAGTGCGCCTCCCCAGCCCGGTACGTCCTGTGCCTGCTCCCCGCACTAGGCCTCCAGTGTGCCTCCACAGCCCGGAACCTCCAGCGACGGTTTACAGTCCAGAGCTTCCAACGACGGTTCACAGTCCAGAGCTCTTCCAGTGACGGTCAACGGCCCAGAGCTTCCAGTGTCGGTCAATGGCCCGGAGCTTCCAGTGACGGTCAACGGCCCGGAGCTTCCAGTGATGGTCAACGGCCCGGAGCTTCCAGTGACGGTCAACGGCCCGGAGCCTCCAGTGACGGTCAACGGCCCGGAGCCTCCAGTGACGGTCAACGGCCCGGAGCCTCCAGTGACGGTCCACGGCCGGAGCCTTCTTCTGCGCTGGTGCCCAGTCCAGGCACGGCGTCCAGTCCCGCTCCATGGCAGGAGCCTTCCTCTGCGCCGGTGCCCAGTCCAGGCACGGCGGCCAACCCAGCTCCATGGCCGAGCCCTCCTCTGCGCCGGTGCCCAGTCCAGGCATGGCGTCCAACCCAGCTCCATGGCTGGAGCCTTCCTCTGTGCCGGTGCCCAGTCCAGGCATGGCATCCAGTATCGCTCCAAGGCCGGAGTCTTCCTCTCCGGGGTCTGGGCGGGGGCTACGACCCGCACCGGAGCCGCCACCGACACTAGTCACCCCCCCTATCCTCCCCATTTGGTTTCAGGTTTTGCGGCCGGAGTCCGCACCTTTGGGAGGGGGGGGTACTGTCACGCCCTGACCATAGAGAGCCCTTGGTTCTCTATGGTGTTTAGGTCAGAGCGTGACTAGGGGGGTGTTCTAGTTTTTCCATTTCTATGTTGGTGCTCTTAGTATGGTTCCCAATTAGAGGCAGCTGATGTTCGTTGTCTCTAATTGGGGATCATACTTAAGGGTTCCCTGTTCCCACCTGCTTTGTGGGATATTGTTTTGAGTGAGTGCATGTAGCACTACGGTACTGCACGGTCGTTGTTTGTTTATTGGTTTGTTTAAGTTTCACAGTAATAAAAGATGTGGAACTCCAATCACGCTGCGCCTTGGTCCGTCTCTCATCACGTCCATGACAGTCTTCCCCTAGACACACCTGCAGAACAAGGAGAGGAGCCAGCAAACATCTACAGCTTCCAACATCACACACAAAACAACAACCCTTTAATATTGTCCTTCTGCCATCATTCCCCTCTCCCAAAATACATGGTGCCATGGTAATGGTGCACTCATGGTTCCACTAGTCTAAATGGAATCCTTGGGACGTCCCAACTATGACATCACCCCATTGAAGTTGAATTTAAAACAGTTAAAGTTAGGGTTAGGGTTAGGCTTAGGCTAAGGTTTGCACACATCACACCAAATGTGGATCTCCAGTTTGTCTACCGACTGTTCAGCGTGCTGTTGATGTCTAACTGCAGACATTTTCACTCAATTCTACAGGGGTTTGCACTCGGTTCGCAAGTACTCTCGGTAGGCAAATGCTATTGCTGTGCTCAAGCCCTTAGGGTTAGGAACTTTATGTTCCTAGGGTTAGGGCACAGAGTTTCTAAACCCAGGAGCGCAACATCGCGAGACTTCCGGGAAAACTTGCGAAACAGACTACAGTAGGCTTGGGTTTGGGGTTTAAAAAGTCAATGAGAAAAAATGATTCTTTAGTTGATAATTTTCTTGAAATCTAAAGGCACAACCTAGATTCGCTCCAATGTCTTAAGTAGTTATTATTACTCCAACCTCGTGAAAGTGACAAACTGACACGTTTTCATTTTCGGCAAAAACAACTTCATATCTAAGGTGCCTTTGATGGCCTGCACATGTGCAGTTCGGCGCGAGACGACCGTTAGACCCAATGATGTGTTTCTGCATATAAGCTTAGTTAGCCAATGTCGCCATGACATCGACTACAAGTGTGATCTAGGATTTCTATTAGAGAAGACGTTTTAGCCTATCTTCATACTGTACTGTCTTTGTTTTAGGATAGGAATGTCCAAAGGATCCCGGATAGCACTAACCCGTGGCAGAAGGTTGGGAACAATATTTGCCTGCCCTGGTCAGTCCCCATCTATATATACAGTCTCTCTCTCTTATACAGTAGAAGTCGGAAGTTTACATACACCTTAGCCAAATACATTTAAACTCAGTTTTTCACAATTCCTGACATTTAATCCTAGTAAAAATTCCCTGTCTTAGGTCAGTTAGGATCACCACATTATTTTAAGAATGTGAAATGTCAGAATAATAGTAGAGAGAATTATTTATTTCAGCTTTTATTTCTTTCATCACACTCCCAGTGGGTCAGAAGTTTACATACACTCACTTAGTATTTGGTAGCATTGCCTTTAAACTGTTTAACTTGAGTCAAACATTTCGGGTAGCCTTCCACAAGCTTCTAACAATACGTTGGGTGAATTATGGCCCATTCCTCCTGACAGAGCTGGTGTAACTGAGTCAGGATTGTAGGCCTCCTTGCTTGCACATGCTTTTTCAGTTCTGCCCACACATTTTCTATAGGATTGAGGTCAGGGCTTTGTGATGGCCACTCCAATACCTTGACTTTGTTGTCCTTAAGCCATTTTGCCACAACTGGAAGTATGCTTGGAGTCATTGTCCATTTGGAAGACCCATTTGCGACCAAGCTTTAACTTCCTGACTGATTTCTTGAAATGTTGCTTCAATATATCCACATAATTTTCCTCCCTCATGATGCCATATATTTTGTGAAGTGCACCAGTCCCTCCTGCAGCAAAGCACCCCCACAACATGATGCTGCCACCCCCGTGCTTCACGGTTGGGATGGTGTTCTTCGGCTTTCACATGTCCTATCCGACTTGCCAAAACTATAGTTTGTTGACAAGAAATTTGTGGAGTGGTTGAAAAACTAGTTTTAAACACTCCAACCTAAGTGTATGTAAACTTCCGACTTCTACTGTATATATGTATAATCAGGGTCAATCTCAAGGTTTAGGCTCAACTTAGTCCATTCTCAGCCCTGTTTTACATGGCATGAGGTAGCTAGCAGCAGAGAGGGACCCAGCTGGCTCAGCAATAGTGGGGCTGGGCTGGGGCCCATGTGTGACCTGTCAGCTCTGTCCAGGGGGTACAGGGCCAGTTGAGTGTAGAGGGAGAGGGGGTGGGGTTCCCATGTCAGAACCATGCTAATGTTGTGGGTTTGCTTTATAGCATGTTGTCCTTTTTGCTTCTCTGTCTGGTCTCGTGGATGTTTTTAGACCTATATTTTCTCGTCATGCTCTGCTCTGTGTCACATCCTGACTCCCAGGGGTCAGACCCATCCATGGGAACACTGGCTATGGCCACATTGGGAACCCAGTGGACGTACGCAACACAGGGAAGACGAGGCTGACAGAAAAGCTGAGGAAGGCACAGGCTACTTTTAACATGAAGAATGTTCTGCAGCAGCCAAACTGGAGAGAGGGAGGGAGGCCAAAGAAGACATGTGAGGCATGGACACTTAACCTGGGACCCTATATGGCAAGGCCATGTGTGGGTGTTTGTTTAGGATGAATAGGGAGTAGTGACTCAGAAGGATGTGCGACCCCTCTCCGAATGGCGTGACCCCTGTGTGACCTTCCCAGCGAAGGTGAGACTCCCTGCGTGCACTGATTAAGGGCCAGGATATGCGTGGACATCCTCTGATGTTTCAGGAATTTTCTCATTAAAGAAGTTCATGCTGATGGTCACATAGGAATCAGTGACAGAATAAACAGACTCATTCATCATACACCATGTGCGTTCCCAGAACATTCATTAGGTTGCTCCCTCATAACATAAAAACTGTTGAGTTGTACTGACGATTATGCAATATTTATATAAAACATTTGCCTGGTGTTGCAAGAACATTCCCAGAACACATTTTCTTATTACATTTCCAGGAAACCTAATAATAACCTTAGGGGAATGTTCTGTGGTGGTTGTTACAGATATTGTGTCCCAGGAATGTTCCCAGTTTTCTGGGCAGTCACCAATCAAAGCATAAATTCAAAATACATGAAAATCATTTTCTTTGGTTCTGTGAGATGTATAAGGCAAATAATATTCAATCACATCATTCAGTAGTACTTTGCATTAATTAATAGTGCCTTTGTAAAAATGTGTTTTCCATGCAGTATATTAGCTGCCTGGACTGGGCTAGGGGACTGAACAGCATTGAAACATGACAGAATTTTAGCCAGGGTCTCAGGGGATGATAAATATAGAAAATACCAAACATATGGCATTCACTACAAGTAACAGTGTCAAACATTCTCATGGAGGTATAAAATGAGAAAATTCCATTAAATTAGCCTATATTTCGGGGCTCTGGATAATGTTTTCCTTAATGGCTTGAATTGCGGCAATTAGAGTGCCCTATTACCATATCAGAGAGGTACGATTAAACGGCAGGGGTACATCAGGGTTCTGTACGTATGTTATTTTCTCTCTCTCTCCTCTACCCCCTTCTCATGTCTGACAAATCGTTTCCAGCTCATTTACGATGCTCAGAGTGCGGGAGAACAATACCCCTCGGACGTAACATAGCGCAAGCTCCACACCATGTCCCACAGAGGAGAGAGGTGCTCTCAGGAAACACTTGCTGAGATAACAAGATAGTAAGGAAAGCAGGGCCGCTGAAAGGCCACGGAGCGCTCCACATAGAGGAAGAGGGCAAGAGGGGTGGGCCAAAGGGAGAGAGGGGTCGGCCAGGGGGAGAGAGGGGTGTGCGAGGGGGAGAGAGGGGTCGGCCAGGGGGAAGGGAAGTGTGCATGCTGAGGGGACCAGGAAGGTGGTGTCTGTTTGTGACAGTGTGCTCAGCTGTGTCCTGTACTGGCTACAGAGGAGCAAAATGAGTGGCTGTAGACCAATCAGAAAGGTACTGTATACCTGTCATCTTTATGAGCGACAACCATCAACAATTTACCATCATCAATTACACTGAACGGTTTACAACACTGACTAACAGCTCTATAAATACTATGCAATTACCTTTCCCATAAATGGTACTACTTTTCATTGAGAGAAAAGAGCAGTGGCACTGTAATGGCACTGTATTGCTATAGACTGCCACGAAACCATTCACATTTTGGGACACAAAGCCACATCGCTGTTAAAATCACTGCAACTGGGTAAGGGTTGAGCAATACAGCTGCGAAGTGGGGGCACACAGAGCTCAGGGCTATCGTTCAGCCTGATTAATGAAGTTGCTTGTTTTCACTGAGCCCAAGTATAGGGAAGAAGTGGTAAAGGGAAGTCGTCTTCAAGGCCCTTGTGTTTACCTTCTGAGGACAGAGGCGAGAGGTCGCACGGGGCTTTAGGAGAAGAGCAGATATCCATTAGCAAGTGGAAAGAGAGCCAAGGGATGTGGAGAGGAGGTGTAGGGGCAGGGGGTTCAACTAATACCCCTCCTCTTTCTCCAAACCTCTCTCCCTACAGCCAGTACGGTGGGAAAGGAGAAGCAGGGAAGTGCAGAACTCTCTCAAGATCAATGAATGTGGTGGAAAAAGGAGTGGCCCAGGGCGGCCAATGAGGGCCAGGCCACTGGGAGCAGGGGGGCTAACGTAAACAAGGAAACCACCTGATGTGAACGGGGTCAGATAAACGCACAGGCCGCCACACAGACAGATGCTTCCTGAGTCCTGCACTCTCAATCAGTTCAACCTCTCTCTCTTCCTCTCCCCCTCATCTATCATTGATGTAAACCTTTCTAAAAAGCAGGATGATGTTGAAAACATTGGGTTACTATCAAAAGCAAAGTGCATTGGCCATATGGTTGGAAATGAAGGGGTGAGATTTCTGGAAGGCAAACTGGGATAGCTATACAATCCTCTGAGCATTGATATCATGTGGTGTGGTTTCCTACCACCACTAGAGATAAGAACAGCTTGCCGCTGCCCGCTGGTCCTACTAGGGTTGCTTGCACCACTAAAATGGCAAACACAGTGTTTGTTGGTGTCTGTGCTGACTGATAAAGGGATAATTCCCCCCTACATTTGTGGTGACAGTGTCAGGTGGATGCAGGAGATTGCAGAGGCGCTTGGTGTGTTTTCAGCTACTGATAAACTGTCTGCCCAGACTGATAGCAAACCTCTCTATCGCCACCTCTGTGTCCCTCCACCCCCCCCCCCTCTCTCTCTCAGCTCGGCTGGCCAGTCTGGGATTGTTTTGTGCTGTCCAATGAGGAAGGAAGCCGGTGTGAGAAAGTGCCTGTTTTTTTGGGACCAACAGGAATTGGCCTCATCACAAGCAGTTCCTTTTTTTGCTGCTCGAACAATGCAGTGGCGTCACACCCCTCGACTGGACCTCAGCATTTCACATGGAAAAATGTTCCCAGAATTCCGCTCCCAGGCTCAGGCTGAGGAGGGGCGGGGCGGGGGGTAACGGTTGTGAGGGGAGAGAGTGACAGAAGCTGACCAATGGACACTTGTTACCGTAGGCACTGTGCTGTGTCTATGGAAACACATTTACTCCAAATTATATTTTTAGAGGGCATAAATGCCTAAATTCATAACTTTTAGTTTAATGCACTGGGCAGATTAAAGCCTTTATAGTTCCTCATTCGTTTTAAATGAGAGTTTAATGTTGAGTAGCTCAAACATTTCATCCACTGGGGCCTTCATGCTCTCACTACTGTATATATGGGGAAGTCATGGAAGCAACTCACCATGACATAGTGATGGTGACATAGTGACTACAGAACACTAGTTACATGGAATGCCAGTTATAGTTCAGCATCCAGCAGGGTGGACTAGCCGTGGTCTGGCCAGCCAGACTGACCAGATGAAAGTGTGTGTGAGACAGGCAGGCCAGCGGTCTGTTGGGATAACTTAAGCGGCTCATTGCTCTGTGTTTGTAATTACCGTGAGAGGGTAGGCACTGCTGTTCTCTCAGCCTTATCAGCATCAACATATCATACAAAGTTTGGAGCTGAACCAAATTACACTGCTCCATTTGGACCTAGCAAAATGCCGTCTTTCACCACAAAGGTGACATCATGCTGACATGCATTATGTTGATGGTGAATTGGGTGAGTGTATGTTGAGGGCAAAGTGAAGTCCTGGTGTCAGTGACCTGCAGATGATAAGAAAAACAGTAAATAAAAGTAATAAGGCCCCTGGTTAGGACTCTATAAAGAGCCCTTTAATATTGACTTACCTATTGTAAGAGAAAAGCAATTTACTATTTGGACAGGCAATTCTATGACTTCCCAGGAGACTTCCAGAACACCCACTTTGTAGCCCCTGCAGTTGCAACACCCAGAGTCTATCAGTGCAGAGATGGCTTCCTCTCTGAGTAAAACCCTCCCAGGCCAGCCATACCTAACACAGTCCACCTCCTCTAGAGAGGTCAGGAAAGGGTAGGTTCAACTAAATAGAGCCACTTATCCTGGGTAAAAGAACTACATGGCTGACTGGTGAAGGGGATAGGGGTTCAATGTGCTAGCTCTGCACTTACAGTCTCTATGTCATTCATCACTAGGGATTATAAATCACACAGGTTGTATGAGAAAGTTGGGCCTGTAGGAAAATGAATTAGCACTGTGTGGTTTACTTTGCAACTCCAGCCATTAGGAATAGTGCCATTTAGTGCGAAAACATCAACAATGCACACGTTTGGATTGAAGTGGAGCATAGTAGGAGTCTAGGCACTCTGCCCTCACAGTTCATTTGGATGTGTGGTTCTCAGAGGTGTAGCTTGGTGGGTAGAGACATGATAAAGAGTCCGTTAGACCCCAGAGGGAAAGGGGGATAATCTAAGAACAACACACTGTAGCCTTCAAGCCTGAAAATGAGGGAACTCTGGGCCGGGATCTCCAAAGTGGAGCAAATACATCAGTCTTCCCGTCACAGAGGCCCATGTGAAGAGCCATTTATCACCGTGAAGCCTAGCCCCCCACCACCCACCCCTCATCAGAGACCGCTCAGACTCATACAGACCTCGTTACACAAACACCCTGGGTTGCAGCTAACCCACCTCTGCCTGTCCTCTGACGTCCCACAGAGACGTCCCATAGAGAGCATTTATCAGGTGCGAGTCAGACAGCTCCTGTTGTCTTATTGGTGCAGCTGAGTAAGCACCAACTTACTGCCTGAATGATAGCAAACTCAGCATGAAGCCTGCCTATTGGCCAGGGACTCAGCATGAAGACTGCCTATTGGCCATGGACTTTAATTGACTATGAAAGTCTGCCATGTTACATTTGCAGTATATAGTATTTGCTAGGCTTAATGCATGAGATATGGGTTTTGAGTTAAAGCATGTTGTACTCAAAAAAAGGCTCACAACCTATTGCATCCTGCACTGGATACGTGTGTATGTACACCAACTAGCTCTTATGAGATCAATCCTAGTTCAGAGCGCAATTGATTGAGAACAAAAAACTAAATCAATATGAATTATGATGCATAGCAGGCATTAGTGCTCGATGACAGCAAACACAGATCTAACTAAACAGCTGTGGACCTAACACTTTCCCTTTCATATGCAGTCAGAGTATGATTTCAGTCCGCTTTCCTACAGAGCTCTAACAAGCTTTTACAATATGTACAGTAAGTGGGGAATGTACAAATAAAATAGTATTATTTTGACCTTTAGGGACTGTCAGGACGTCAACCAAACAGACTGTAAAAACACAAAAGAAACGTTCCCAGAGATCTGAATCACTTTCTGGCGTTAATACATTATAATTATGAACACAGTCATTTAAATACATTTTCTCTTCCAAATTATATTTCTTAAGTTCATACCTCAAATAAAATATATTCCATTATTAAGCACAAGTTACAGTACATCAGCGCGTAGCTTACTGTAGGGTGAATTAAGTACAAACGTCTAATTTATTTTTTGTACATTTATGTGTCACGGTTGTCGTCGGTGAAGGAGGACCAAAACGCAGCAGGTATGTGCAGGCTCATCTTGATTTTTAATAAATACAAAATGAACACCAAAATAACAAAGAACGAAACGAACGATTTACTGACAGTCTACAAGGCTAACACAGAACAATCACCCACAAATAACAAACACACCCTAATATATGGGACTCTCAATCAAAGGCAGATAGACAACACCTGCCTTCAACTGAGAGTCCCAACCCCAATTAACCAAACATAGAAACAGACATACTAGACTAAACATAGAATACCTGAAAACCAAACAGTGCCCAAAAACCCCGGAATACTTAAACCAAATGCCCCTTCAACAAAACACACCACCCCGAACCACATAAAACGAATACCCTCTGCCACGTCCTGACCAAACTACAATACTAATTAACCCTTATACTGGCCAGGACGTGACATTATGGCAAAATTGACATTTATCTTTGGCCTATGTTTACCTTACACACACAGTGTACAATAGCCTATATACTGTAAATTCATATGGAACCAGACTGCTTAACACAGTCCATAAAATCAAAACATTTACACCTTAAACACTAATTTAAATAATCCCATCATACACTGAGTGTACGAAACCTTTAGAACACCTTCCTAATATTGAGATGCACCCCTTTTTACCCTCAGAACAGCCTCAATTCGTCAGGGTATGGACTCTACAAGGTGTTAAAAGAGTTCCACAGGGATGCTGGCCCATGTTGACTCCAATGCTTCCCACAGTTGTGTCAAGTTGGCTGGATATCCTTTGGGTGGTGGACAATTCTTGATACACACAGGAAACTTTTGAGCATCAAAAACCCAGCAGCGTTGCAGTTCTTGAAACATTCAAACCTGTGTGCCTGGCACTTACTACCATACCCCGTTCAAAGGCACTTAAATATTTTGTCTTGCCCATTCACCCTCTGAATGACACACATACACAATCCATGTCTCAATTTTCTTAAGGCTTAAAAATCTTTCTTGAACCTGTCTCCTCCCCTTCATTGACACTGAGTGAAGTAGATTTAACAGGTGACATCAATAAGGGATCATAGCTTTCACCTGGATTCAGTTTATATCATGGAAAGAGCAGGTGTTTTTAATGTTTTGTAAACAGTGTACAGTGTCAATAGAACATTCCATACAGAGATACCACATACAACGGTGCACTTATGAAAACCTGAGATCTGCCTTGTAGACCTCACTTCTGACCCAAAAGGACAAACTCTCTCACAGACAAGAACCCATAAACACACCTAATTCCCAGGAGTCATACTATGTGAATCGGAAGCAGGGTAGGAAATGGTCTCGGGAATCCACCAAATGGGGAAGGGACAAACCAGGAATTTCTAATCAAAAAGGAAAAAACAACAGCCATCCAAAAATACCCCCAGTCCTGTAAATAAACAATAATATTACCCAGTCTTAGAGGTCATGTGCCCTTGGCCAGGAAGTACAGGAAGAACAGCTGATTAGGGATCATTAGGCCACTCCATAATTAAGCCAGAATCACAGGCCGTTATCACATATAATCACGCCAGCTACGGGAACTCCATGACAAGGTGAAATTATTTGATCCCAATCAGTCTCATGATGTTCTTGGGGAGAACAGAACAGTGCAACTACATCTACTTTAACACTGACACATTACAGTTTAAATAGTAATATACAGTTCAATATGCATTACTACATATTATTAAAACCCCTGTTGGTACTGACTACAGTACTGTCTGTGGCTTTAACATAAGGAAATTACAATTAAGTGAGTATGGGACTGTATGACTGTATATCTGCACTGTCTTACTGATAATGGAATATGGTGACTTAGGAAACATAGACCTCTACTGTACATCATTTGAAGAAGGGAATGCCTCTGTTTCAGAGTCACATAGAGAGATCAGTTTGAGTGTAACCTGCAGTCCATTAAGCCTGAGGGGCCTGTCTTCTGTCAGGGTGTAAATCTGAGAAGCTGCCTGGACTGGTGTGATCTTCATGGCCCTCTTCACACCGTCAGACTTAATCCCACTCCTCCATTTTTCTCTTTCCTTTTCCTGTCGGAGGGTTTTGTCTTTTGTTAGGCAATGCCTTGACCTCTATGGGGAAGGATTTCCTCAAGGTCCACAACTTCCACACACACAATTAGCTCTGCAATCAGACATCACACACAAAGTTATATTATTGTGACAAAAAAATAACC
Source organism: Salmo trutta (assembly GCF_901001165.1). Lineage (NCBI taxonomy): Eukaryota > Metazoa > Chordata > Actinopteri > Salmoniformes > Salmonidae > Salmo > Salmo trutta. The sequence goes on from NC_042989.1 coordinate 21,000,872, forward strand.
CATGCGGCTTTAATGTACTTGTCCTTCAAGTGTCACTAATACAATACACAATCTATAATTGACTTTCTTTCTATTTGACACAGACATACTCTTCCTCTAAGTGAGTCAGAGGCCGTTGGAGACATGGTCCTACAGTGACAGATGCCCTGATGGCTGGCTTTATGTCCTTGCTGCCCCACCTTGTGTAAGACCTGGAGCGGAGCGGAGCTGAACAGAGCAGAGCTACAGTGATCAATAGTGTTCATTGAAGGGCCCTGCCCTGCCCCTCCTGGCTGGGGTAATGGTCCCTGGGTGGGAGGTAGGAGTGACGTGTGCTGTCCCTGTCCTGTTGTCCCTGTGGATGGATCACTCTTCCCAGGCTGGCCCTGGCCCCGTGGGGCTCGGAAGGCTGTCACACATACACTGGTCCCTGACACCACAAACTGATTTTGTATACTCTCCAACCTTAAAAACATTGCTTTAAAAAAAGGAAACGTTCTTGTTTTAACCCCAGTACATATGCTGCTATAAGTAGCTACTTGTTTATGCATCAACCTATCATACATCACTGTACACATGTTGTGTTATTATTATTACTAACAGATCCAAATGGCTGAATCATCATGTACCACATTGTAAACTTGACTCAACATGCTAACCAACTGACTTCTTAGTGTGTGTCCAGGGAGCAGTTAGTTACTTAATAGGCCATGTCCTCTTTGTCCCAGTGTCATCTAAACCCCAGGCAGCACAAAACAGCCCCAGTTATAGAAGAGTGTTGTCATTGCTGTCCTAGGGGTAGCAGAGCGCTGACAGCACACTGTTTAGTCAACACTACACCAAGAGGGTGGTTGAAAAGTTCCAAAACAGCCCGGGGCTCTCATTTCTAATACGTCTGACGCCAGAGCCAGCAGCCATCTGCAGAGCAGGTTCTGTCAACTCACCTACAGGATTGTCTAAGTTTACTGGTTACTATGAAGATGATGAAGATCAAGACTGCAACTCTCGTGATGGGAGAGTGACAAACAAAAGGGGAATTACTGAAGATGGAAACGGTATATTTGTGTATTTCTATGACTGCAGCTATAGCGGATCTCCACGTGTTCCCTTGGAAGCAAATGGAGAACAATCCATCATCTGGTTCCATTACACTGTAACACATCCATGTGTCAGACATCCGTTCCTCTCACCCACCACTCCCTAATATACTGTAGGTATAAATCCTGCTGCCTGCCCAGAAAGGGATTATCAGGAAACTGTGCTTGGTGCTGGAAGCCTGTCAAACAAGGGAGTCTGCACTGCATTCATATTCACTTGCAAATATGCTGTTCTTCAAAAATGACTGCCATTAATGCTTTGAAAATTCCAACTAATTGAGGAATTCAGATATTTTCTACAAACTCTACAAAGACTGTACTTTGCAGAGGATTTACATATGCAGCAGAACTGCATGTGTAGCTCTGGTTTCAGATGAAACAGGGCAGTAGAGTGCAGTGGTGAGTACAAACAGCATTGGGTTCTCTAGTCCTGACAGCAGGTGATTTCTCTTCGGATAGGGCGACATAGTTAGATCCAGCCTCAGATCCATTGGCAGAGCACATCAAAAGCTCCATTGATTCACTGGACAGATTGGAGCATAGAGATCAAATGTGCTGTTAAGAAGTGTTAAACCGCTGTGCCTTAAACAGGGGCAGGTTTTTGGCCTAAAAGGGGCCATCTGTTAACACTGTAGCTAATTTCCCATTGCACAGGCCCAGTGTGTTGATACTGTTGGAACAGTGAACAAAATAGCCACATATCGGCGATGACACAGTACTTACACTGGCAATGAGACAATACAGATTTACAGTAAGAAATGTGGACACACAGCTGAAAGAAATTCAGTTATAAAAATGCTTTGATCACGCTTGACTTGACCGGTGATGAAGGGGTATCTTCATATTTCAATATGTTTTGGAAATATATTAGCATCAATAGAGGCTTATAGAGACGTGTAATGTCAGTGTTTTGTTGTAGAAACTATTAGTAGCAGCAGGGGTTAAATCCAAATGCACCTTCATACCTTCTTGTTTCCCAATGAACATTTTATTTCTAAGGGTTTCAGATCCAAGCTAAAAGGCAGGAGAACAATGAGAGAGAGAGGGCAGCTTTACCAAACACTGACACAAAGAAAAATGGAGAGCGAAAAAGGGCTGCTGCAGATGGAATTATGGACGGCCTATGTCTCGTTTCTAAATATGTGTTTACACAAGGCTTGCAATGGGAGGAGAGAATAGAGACAGTTAGGTTATAGTTTGCATTGGCGGAGTGTAAAGAACCCTAAAAGGGTAGAGGCTGAAATGTCATATTATTTTAGGCCACAATAGTAAAATGCTCAAATGAATAAGGGCACAGAAATAGTGATAAAACTGGGGTAGGTACAGGGTGGGATTGGGGTAGGTACAGGGTGGGATTGGGTAGGTACAGGGTGGGATTGGGTAGGTACAGGGTGGGATGGGGTAGGTACAGGGTGGGATTGGGTAGGTACAGGGTGGGATTGGGGTAGGTACAGGGTGGGATTGGGTAGGTACAGGGTGGGATTGGGGTAGGTACAGGGTGGGATTGGGTAGGTACAGGGTGGGATTGGGGTAGGTACAGGGTGGGATTGGGTAGGTACAGGGTGGGATTGGGGTAGGTACAGGGTGGGATTGGGTAGGTACAGGGTGGGATTGGGGTAGGTACAGGGTGGGATTGGGTAGGTACAGGGTGGGATTGGGGTAGGTACAGGGTGGGATTGGGTAGGTACAGGGTGGGATTGGGGTAGGTTCAGGGTGGGATTGGGGTAGGTTCAGGGTGGGATTGGGTAGGTACAGGGTGGGATTGGGGTAGGTACAGGGTGGTATTGGGTAGGTACAGGGTGGGATTGTGGTAGGTACAGGGTGGGATTGGGTAGGTACAGGGTGGGATTGGGGTAGGTACAGGGTGGGATTGGGGTAGGTACAGGGTGGGATTGGGTAGGTACAGGGTGGTATTGGGGTAGGTACAGGGTGGGATTGGGGTAGGTACAGGGTGGGATTGGGTAGGTATAGGGGGGGATTGGGGTAGGTACAGGGTGGGATTGGGTAGATACAGGGTGGGATCGGGGTAGGTACAGGGTGGGATTGGGTAGGTACAGGGTGGGATTGGGTAGGTACAGGGTGGGATTGGGGTAGGTATAGGGTGGGATTGGGTAGGTACAGGGTGGGATTGGGTAGGTACAGGGTGGGATTGGGGTAGGTACAGGGTGGGATTGGGGTAGATACAGGGTGGGATTGGGTAGGTACAGGGTGGGATTGGGGTAGGTACAGGGTGGGATTGGGGTAGGTACAGGGTGGGATTGGGGTAGTTACAGGGTGGGATTGGGTAGGTACAGGGTGGGATTGGGGTAGGTATAGGGTGGGATTGGGGTAGGTACAGGGTGGGATTGGGGTAGTTACAGGGTGGGATTGGGTAGGTACAGGGTGGGATTGGGGTAGGTATAGGGTGGGATTGGGTAGGTACAGGGTGGTATTGGGGTAGGTACAGGGTGGGATTGGGGTAGCTTTTGGGTGGGATTGGGTAGGTATAGGGTGGGATTGGGGTAGGTACAGGGTGGGATTGGGTAGATACAGGGTGGGATTGGGGTAGGTATAGGGTGGGATTGGGGTAGGTACAGGGTGGGATTGGGTAGGTACAAGGTGGGATTGGGGTAGGTACAGGGTGGAATTGGGGGAGGTACAGGGTGGGATCAGGGTAGGTACAGGGTGGGATTGGGTAGGTACAGGGTGGGATTGGGTAGGTACAGGGTGGGATTGGGGTAGGTATAGGGTGGGATTGGGTAGGTACAGGGTGGTATTGGGGTAGGTACAGGGTGGGATTGGGGTAGGTACAGGGTGGGATTGGGGTAGGTGCAGGGTGGGATTGGGGTAGTTACAGGGTGGGATTGGGTAGGTACAGGGTGGGATTGGGGTAGGTATAGGGTGGGATTGGGGTAGGTACAGGGTGGGATTGGGGTAGTTACAGGGTGGGATTGGGTAGGTACAGGGTGGGATTGGGGTAGGTATAGGGTGGGATTGGGTAGGTACAGGGTGGTATTGGGGTAGGTACAGGGTGGGATTGGGGTAGCTTTTGGGTGGGATTGGGTAGGTATAGGGTGGGATTGGGGTAGGTACAGGATGGGATTGGGGTAGGTACAGGGTGGGATTGGGTAGGTACAGGGTGGGATTGGGTAGGTACAGGGTGGGATTGGGGTAGGTACAGGGTGGGATTGGGTAGGTACAGGGTGGGATTGGGGTAGGTACAGGGTGGAATTGGGGTAGGTACAGGGTGGGATCAGGGTAGGTACAGGGTGGGATTGGGTAGGTACAGGGTGGGATTGGGTAGGTACAGGGTGGGATTGGGGTAGGTATAGGGTGGGATTGGGTAGGTACAGGGTGGTATTGGGGTAGGTACAGGGTGGGATTGGGGTAGGTACAGGGTGGGATTGGGGTAGATACAGGGTGGGATTGGGGTAGTTACAGGGTGGGATTGGGTAGGTACAGGGTGGGATTGGGGTAGGTATAGGGTGGGATTGGGGTAGGTACAGGGTGGGATTGGGGTAGTTACAGGGTGGGATTGGGTAGGTACAGGGTGGGATTGGGGTAGGTATAGGGTGGGATTGGGTAGGTACAGGGTGGGATTGGGGTAGGTACAGGGTGGGATTGGGGTAGGTATAGGGTGGGATTGGGTAGGTACAGGGTGGGATTGGGGTAGGTACAGGGTGGGATTGGGTAGGTACAGGGTGGGATTGGGGTAGGTACAGGGTGGGATTGGGGTAGGTACAGGGTGGGATTGGGTAGGTACAGGGTGGGATTGGGGTAGGTACAGGGTGGGATTGGGGTAGGTACAGGGTGGGATTGGGGTAAGGACAAGGTGGGATTGGGTAGGTACAGGGTGGGATTGGGTAGGTACAGGGTGGGATTGGGGTAGGTACAGGGTGGGATTGGGTAGGTACAGGGTGGGATTGGGGTAGGTACAGGGTGGGATTGGGTAGGTACAGGGTGGTATTGGGGTAGGTACAGGGTGGGATTGGGGTAGGTACAGGGTGGGATTGGGGTAGGTACAGGGTGGGATTGGGTAGGTACAGGGTGGGATTGGGGTAGGTATAGGGTGGGATTGGGTAGGTACAGGGTGGGATTGGGGTAGGTATAGGGTGGGATTGGGTAGGTACAGGGTGGGATTGGGGTAGGTATAGTGTGGGATTGGGTAGGTATAGGGTGGGATTGGGGTAGGTACAGGGTGGGATTGGGGTAGGTACAGGGTGGGATTGGGTAGATACAGGGTGGGATTGGGGTAGGTACAGGGTGGGATTGGGGTAGGTATAGGGTGGGATTGGGTAGGTACAGGGTGGGATTGGGGTAGGTACAGGGTGGGATTGGGTAGGTACAGGGTGGGATTGGGGTAGGTATAGGGTGGGATTGGGGTAGGTACAGGGTGGGATTGGGTAGGTATAGGGTGGGATTTGGGGTAGGTACAGGGTGGTATTGGGGTAGGTATAGGGTGGGATTGGGGTAGGTACATGGTGGGATTTGGGTAGGTACGGGGTGATGGGTAAATAGTGATAAAATGGGATTGGGGGAGATACAGGGTGATGGGTAAATAGTGATAAAATGGGATTGGGGGAGGTACAGGGTGATGGGTAAATAGTGATAAAATGGGATTGGGGGAGGTACAGGGTGATGGGTAAATAGTGATCAAATGGGATTGGGGGAGGTACAGGGTGATGGGTAAATAGTGATCAAATGGGATTGGGGGAGGTACAGGGTGATGGGTAAATAGTGATCAAATGGGATTGGGGGAGGTACAGGGTGATGGGTAAATATTGAGAAAGTTTGATGACACCAAGTGTAGAATACTGGAGATACAGCTCCATATGCCTATCTGTCTGTTTTTATTTAACATATTTAAAGGATGTAGGTTACAAATCCAGGCAACTTAACTTGTACAGTTATTAATTTACCACCTCCTAAATTATTCATGTGTGTAGAAGTTTTGAAGTGTGTATGAGGGGACTTGGGTATGACTCATTAGCACGGTACTGAAGCTCACCAGTTTCCTTCATTCAGTCAGAATAAACTGGCTTTTTACAGATTGCATCCATGCTATCACTTAAGAAAACAGGAACATAACCCTACAAAAGTCTGGCTGAGCTCAGGTGCTATGACTCTGATCTCCTGACATTCTGAGCATCACTGCTACTGTACGGGTTGAGTAAACCTCTCGTCTATACAGACCAGTCTGAAGACTCCAGCGATTCTCCACAGGACCAGTCCAGTGCGCCACGGTGAATGGTGGGAAAAGGACTCCAGTGCATTGGAGATCCCTGTGCTCAACAGAATCGCCTTCAACCAATAAGTCAAACGTGGGGGGTGTAGATGAGGTCATCTCTGCAGAAGTGTTCTGCCATGAGACACCTTCATCTGGCCAGGGAACAGTATGTAAATCCTGTTCCCTCACTCCTCCACTGTAAATCCTGCTGGACAAGGCGGTCTGCACAATAAGTGATAAAGCCAACAATGCTGTTACCCAGCATGGGTCTACGTGTGATAAAACTGTATGGAGGGTTTAAATGATTTGTTTAAGTCCTACATTTAATTCATTGGGTTCATTTTGGTTTCCTTCTCTCAACAATCATTTGATCTTAAAAAGGAAAGAGGGAAAGTTATTTAACATTTAAACATAGTTGTTTAAAAGTTAAACTAACATATAGTGAGTAGGACTACAGTCTCCCCCACTTCAATTTCCAGAATTGGCTGTCTGCCAGTGAAGGTCATATCATGGAGGTTGGTTGAGCAGGTGGCATGGTATTTTACTGGGCATTTATTTCATAGAAATCAACGTGAACAGGGTAATTAACACTTAGTTTACACGAAATATACAGCAATAATCAAATATGTTTACCGAAAAACAACAATAATTAAATGTGTAAAAAAAAAACATGTAGAAAGTTGAAAAACAATATTGATTTAATGCACAAACATAAGTACATATCTTGATAACCTCTGTTACAATAATTATGTGAGAGAATGAGACTGGCAGTTTGGATTTGAGCAGTTCTTCACATTTCTGATGAGTGGGCGCCTTCAAAGACTTGTGATTTTTGAGGCGCAGCGGTTTGGATAGAGCTCAGCTCATTATCATACAGCTGTATGGTTATCTCCCGCTTCGTCTTCACTATTCTTTATAATATGTGGCATTAACAAAGATGTGTGGTCAGTGATAATGGTAGGCACGCGACCAAAGAGGCACGCGGCATCTTTGTGGATGAGGGCGCACCCAATGACGCACAGCCAACTGGAGAGTGCAAAATGGATGCACAGGTTAAAAAAAGGAAAGGGTAATCCGTTTTACGATTATCTGGAATGTCTGCTAGTGCAATATAGACCACACAAACTATATCAAATGTTAACTAATAGTTATCCAATGTTAAAGGTGCAATCTGGGAGAGATAACGAGTCACAATTAATTATAGACAGGGTAAAATACACAGGATTTTCGTACAAATGCTATGATATTAATTTCGTAATTACCGATAATAACATCAAATAAAGAGGATGCCATTTAATTGCTATTAATTAATAAAATAATAATTACTGAAAATATATTTGGAATAAAAGTGCGTAACAACATATATCAATTATCCTTTGTTAAACAAATTCAAAATTGCTGTAAGGCTACACGTGCTGAAAACCCCTTTCAGTGAAACAAAAACATATCAACAGATGCCGAATTGTTGATAGTCAGAAGTCTGTCTCCTGCGAGAGACAACGGCAGTATTATTACAATTGGACATGAGGGTTGGTTGCAACAGGCGTGGATGGAAAGGGGCGGTGTTTATTGATTGACAGTATTCATAATAACTACACAAGTATAAAACGTGAACCGAGACTTGAAACAACCTTCATTAAGAAACAGAGTGCTCTGTGACTGATGTCCTGCCACATTTTCACAACAATATTGGCGCCACCAGAAGCTTTCTGTATAAGCAAAGCGCAAGAGTTGCATCGACACAACGCCAAGAGAAAACACCTTTTCAGCAGGATCAAGATGGAAGGTCAACGTAAAGACAGAAGGATGAATAAACTGTGGATATTGACGTTACTGTTATGCGTTTAACCTGCATCTCACTGTCTGGATAACAAGGTTTCTCAACTTCTGCGCGTTTTGGATTGCGGAGCTCGATCTCGCCCAAAAGGGTTTTGAAGAAGGATTTATTTATTTCTCATTTCCAAATTTCATATTTCATCACCACAGCTTGGAATAGGAGCCTTCTGTGGGGAAGAGGATATTTTTCAAAGGATACGAACCGATCTGTGGAAAAGAATGGCAACTTGGTTTACATTTATCATCGCAATTATTATAACGATTTTTAAGCAGGTAATTTTATAGTTAAACTATTATTCGAATCGTTCATGCCTAGATGTTGACACAGCAACAATGTAATAATGCACAATGTAATAGCATATACTACGCCTGTAATAATGCACAATGTAATAGCATATACTACGCCTATAATAATGCGCAATGTAAATTATTGCACTGAAATATTGTTCTAATTTATTAATTGATTCTCTTCCTTTAGGTTCTGGGATCTGGTGTATTCGAGCTTGATCTTCATCAGTTTCAGAATAATAGAGGTTTGCTGGCAAACGGCGTAGCTTGCGGTCCAGATTGTAGGACTTTTTTCCGAGTTTGCTTGAAGAACTACCAGACCGTCGTGTCACCAGGTGACTGCTACTTCGGCAGTGTCGTTACACCTGTACTAGGCACCAACTCGTTCAGCGTCATGGAGGACGGCACGTTCACTAAACCTATTCGCCTGCCACTCACCCACTTTGCATGGCCGGTAAGACGCTACGCATTGCCTATAATACCACATTGAAGTGGTTGAGAATATATATGCCTATTGCTACATGGAATAACGGTGTTTGCAATAAGATGGTTGGTGAAGAGCTAAGCATAAATCAAACGACTGCACTAACCTATATAGACGTGCATGAGGATTTATGATAACATGTTAGTATGTCATTAGCCTAGTCCACATTTTATTCAATAGATGTTATCTAAAGAAGAAAATAATAAGGAAAAAAGATGTGCAACTGAAAAAATGAAACTCATGATAGGCTAATATTTTTTCTCCACTCCTAGGGATCGTTTTCTCTAATCATTGAAGCATGGTATTCTCCTTCAGCGGATCTACCTGAAGGTGAGTGGCGCGCTACATACATGACCACCGCTAGAGGGATACATGGCACTGTTAAAGATGCGTGACAAATACTCCCTATGCTCTAGATTTAAATCCTTACGCAGTATAAATACATGCAATTTATGCAGCATAAATAAATGCAATTTATACAGAAATGTTGCCGTTATAATGAAACTTGGAAATATGAATGTGTTGATGTCCATGTGGCATGATGAATTACGTGCAACAGAGCACTTCTTTCATGCTCTGTGTCCAACACAATCGCACTTCCTCTGGTTTATTTTAAGCGTGGGAAAGTGTTCAAGTCTTTAGTGAGAATATCTAAACCTTGCCAAAAGCCTCTGACTGCTTTTCCTGTATTTTACACCTTTTGCTGTTCCGCCCTTTGGAAGGGGAATAATGGGTTAAAAATGTTTTGCTGACATAAAGGAAGATGACATTTCAATCGCAGTCCACCGACCCACTTGAAAAAATAGGGCACAGGCCTTGATATATGCCTATCATAAACTGAAAACTTGCATTAAACATTTACTTTCTATATATCCTATTGAGAGAAATAATTCAAGACAATGTGCACTGTTTGTTTGGCCTTTTTAAAAAGCATGCAATAATACAGAAGTAGCCTATTTGATAGGCCACACTATCTTGAAACATGCTTTTTGTTCTCTATCCCAGCAGATACAAACAACCCTGCCTTATTGATTAGTTATTTTGCCATCCAAAGAAAGTTGGAAGTAGGGGATGAGTGGTCCCAGGATGTGCAGAGTGGGGGGCAGACGGAGTTAAGGTACTCATACCGGTTCATCTGCCATGCAAATTACTACGGGGACAGTTGTTCCAAAATATGCGCTCCAAGAGACGACCGTTTTGGCCACTACACCTGCAACCCTGACGGGCAAATATCATGTCTACCGGGCTGGAAGGGACAATACTGCGAAGAACGTAAGCAATCCGAATAAAATGTTCTGGGTTTCTTAAGAAGACTTTTCACAATATGTAGTAGGATGTTATTTCTCAAAGTGTTTGCATAATAGGGCCTATAGTGTTGAGATGCCGCTGCTCTAGAAAGGCTTAGGTTTGCAGTTTGGAGTGACAAGGATGAGCGAAAATAGCGCTGCGCGCTCCCTCACAACCCAGCCGCTTCACCCCTAGATTTCTCACAACTTTGGGCACATGTGGGTAGAATAATCCCGGGTAGCGTTCTGGTAAAGCAGCACGCGCCGGGTTAATCGCGGCATTATTATCAGCCACGCGCCACTAAATTGCGAGCTCTATTGTTGAGCGGTAGGGCAGCAGCTGCAAACAGGGTTCAACAGCCTACCAACAACAATGGGGCAGCTGTCCGCTTTTGAGACCAAGCATCTGCTCAGGCCTAACCAGCCGTTAAACACTAGTCTTGTAACCATGCAAATTCAATGTCACAACACAGAAACAGCAAATTAAGGTTTCATTAGAAATCGACAGGTAACCGTTTTGATACTACAGCAGTGGGAAGGGGATTCCTAGTCCAAGCCAGAAGCTTTATGTATTGTTGAATGAGTTTACAAAAAATAAAGTTCCTGTTTTGTCTAATTTTCATATGCAGCAATTTGCCTTGAAGGGTGCAGCAAAATAAATGGAAATTGCTCAAGGCCAGGACAGTGTGTGTAAGTATACAATAGTTATTCTAGTGTGTGTTTGTGTGTGTGTGTGTTTACACACATGCTTGCCTGCCTGCAAGTGTATTTGCCTGCATGTGTGTAAGTACACAGTGCTAAAGGTGTGATGTTTTGTTTGTGACAGATGCAGAGAGGGCTGGCAGGGCACCTTCTGTAATGAGTGTAAGAGGCATCCATCCTGCAAACATGGCACCTGTCAGCAGCCCTGGCAGTGCACCTGCAAAGAGGGCTGGGGAGGCCTCCTCTGTGACCAAGGTCAGTGTCTCAGGCTCCTCTGGGTCCTGCTGTGAAACAATACAGAAGTACTGCTGTTCAATAGCCCATTGGGGGAAACCACAGGACATGCTATATGACACTATAAATATGACATGTTCCTATAATATTGCAAGAGTCATCAGGCATCCTGATTATGATAGGAGACTAGGGGTGGGGAGTAACTGTTTTTCATATACACATTTATCCACAGATCTGAACTATTGCACTCATCACAAGCCGTGTCGTAATGGGGCCACTTGTATGAACACGGGCCAGGGGAGCTACACCTGTACCTGCCAGCCAGGCTTCACAGGGGATAAGTGTGACAGCGAGGTCAGGGAGTGCGACAGCCAGCCCTGTCGGAACGGAGGCCAGTGCTTGGTAAGCCAGGAAAGCCTATCCGTTTCCCACAACACACAGCACACACAGGCTTTCCTGTTTTTGTTTTTCCTATATCTATCCACATCTCTGGGCCGGTATAGAAGAATGCAACAGACAGACCTTTAGCCAGTTCACATACTCTCTCCTGTAAATGAATGTAATTCATCCTGGGGCACAGGGGGCATGAGAATTATGAGATAATAATGTGGAGTTGCAAGGGCATCGAAATGAGAGGCACAGCAAGAAACCTACACTGAATTTTGCTGCGATTGTTTCCTGTGACAGTGGGCTGTGATAACCTCTGTCTATCTGTGGCCAACAGGACCTTGAGAACGGCTATAGGTGTGCATGCCCACAGGGGTTCGAGGGGACGCACTGCGAGCACAGAATGCTGACTTGTGCCGATTCACCCTGCTTCCACGGGAAGTGCAGAGAAAGGGACAACGGGCGGAGCTACATGTGCGAGTGCCCAGGGGGCTTCACTGGACTCAACTGTGAGAAGAAAGTGGACAAATGCACCTCCCTGCCCTGTACAAATGGTATGTGATAGTTTCCACTCTCTCTACATCTCAACAACAACAATTAGAAGGAATTTGTTTATTGTACTTGAGTTCTTTTCTACACTGTCAGTACAGAGCACTTACTCAAACAAATCAATTTGAAATGTTCTCTCTAGAGACATCTGCATTAGAGCTAACTTCAATTGAATATGATGTGCACTGTTTGATAATGCTGGGCTGTTCTGTTCAGGTGGACGTTGTGTTATCCACGGCACCACACGTTGGTGCAGCTGCCGCTCAGGCTTCACCGGCCCACGCTGCGAGATCAACATCAACGAGTGTTCCATGAACCCCTGCGCCAACGGAGCCACCTGCATGGACCGCATCAACGACTACACCTGTATCTGCCCCCTGGGCTACACCGGCCGCAACTGTGACAAGCCCACTGACCGCTGTGCCTCCAAACCCTGCCTGAACGGTGGGACCTGCACCAACGGGGCCAAAGGCCAGCCTGCTGACTGCACCTGCTCAGCCCACTTCAGCGGCACCCAGTGCCAGTACTACGATGTGCCTTTACTCATCCCCCCCAGCCCCAGCCCCGTCAGAGAGCCCCAAGACAGGCTCCACTGGGCAGCCATCTGTCTGGGTGTGGGCCTGGTGGTGCTCCTGGTGCTGATCTTCATGGTGGTCATGGTCCTGCGCCACATCCAGCAGCAGAGGAAGAGGGAGCAGGACTCCGAGACCATGAACAACCTTTCACATTTCCAGAAGGAGAACCTCATTTCTGACCTGCAGCTGAAGAACACCAACAAAAAGGTGGACCTGGACCTGGAGGTGGATTGTCCCAGGGAGAAGTCCCAAAACCACAAACACATCAACTACCACTTGGACTACAAAACCTCCAAGGAGTACAAGGATGAACCGTCGCAAGAGGATAAAGATGAGAACTGTAAAAAGATGATAGAGGAGAAAATGCCGTTGAGTAGAAAGTACAGGTAAGTTCAAATGCTGCCTGCAGATGACAACCTGGATAGATTTGACCTACTTCCTATTCTCCAGTGTTTGATAAATGACAGTGGTTTGGTGTTTAAGTGTTGACATGTTATCTTTTCATTTACAGCGAAAGGCCAGAGTGTAGGATAGCAACGATATGTTCTTCAAGAGATTCAATATACCAGTCTGTGTTTGTGATAGCAGAGGAGAAAAATGAATGCGTCATAGCAACTGAGGTAAGCCTATTTTTTCACAATTCCTCTGAACATGTTCCTGCAACTCTTGACAGCATGTCATTAACAGTTATCAATCAGCAATGCAAAAATGTATCAAGGTTTCCACTATATTGCTCTGATGATTAAACTAGTTAACTTTTTGTCTTCTACTACCAGGTATAATACATGGAGGGTATCAGACATTCTGAAGAATGGATATCTTCTGGACTGTTTACAGTGTAGAAACAGACAGGGATTTATTTAACTGTGAATTGCTGCTCTTGAAAACTTGATAACTGGACCGAGCCGGTGTGCTCTATGAATGCAATAGGACTCAAACTACAGAACTTTGTAAGAATGTAAGGACTGAACAGACTGTGAGAAATAATACAGAACTTGGACTTTTGGATGTTTCACCTTCAGGGTGTACTGACAGATTCAGCCCCTTGACAGGACTTGTCCCACCATATCCATGAAAAACAGGCCTATGTGTTTATGCCACCTTGCTCATCAGCAGGACGGGAGGACTCTGTCTGGAGATACTCCACCTTATTTTGATAATCAGCAACCAACCAATAAACTTACTGCCAACAAGACTGTGGAAGAAGCCAGATACTTCCATTTACCCTGGTGATGTGCTACAGTATGCAAAAAAGGAGACTTTGTTTAATAAACTTTCAAGGAGAGAAAAAAAATACTAGAAACGGTTCATTTTTTGAGAATATTTGAGACCCAGGCCTATGTCAATTTTGTAAATTATTATTCATATTTTTTTTTACATTAAAAATGTTAATAAAGAATGTATGCATCCCGAATCACAGAGCCTTAAGTATGGGCTATAGAGCTTAATGCCCTGCTTCTTCTTGGATCCATTGCACAACAAAAACGGAAGGGAAAATACTTTTAAGAGAAAACAACTGATGCAATAAATGACGTAGTGCCAGGAGGATTCAAGAAGAAGCTATTTTTACTTCTTATTATGCAACATTGCCCAGAAATGAAAACAAAGAAAAACAAAAGTGACTATCATACCAAGGACGCCTATAATTAGAATTGACATTACTGAACCAATAATGTTTTTTTAAAGATTAGTATTTCACTAGTTATTTAAATATTATGAAGCACTGGTCTTTCTATTATGTTTTATACGATTATTTTGTAAATAATGTATATTTATAAATTTAGAAGTCGGTGTACAACGGTTTTCAATTTGATGCCCAAAAAGTTGAATTTATTTTAATGTTTAATGTTGTTGTGATTGTTGTTTTTTAAACAATGAAAACATATCTGGTACACTGTTGTTTGTTGGTTTCATGTTGAGTAGAAGTGGTCAACTATAGAGCTTTCAATTTGCCTAGATATTGGAATGATCAAGAACCTTCCGTTGAAGTCCATCCCCTGTTGTGGAAATGGCTTCATTGTCTAGATGATGCATGACCTTGTAGCAGTTCTAGTAATCACATGTATACGGTGGTCACTGGTGAGTCAATGTGATGTGAAATCAATGTGCACGCAATCATTTAGTGGACAGTATTGTATTTGACAGCAATGTGAGAAATATGGACAAAAGTTATATATATAAAAAAATTGAATAAAAATGTTGAAGTACAGTACACAGAATGGTCAATATTTGTATGGAAGTGTTTTTTATCTTTCAAAAAGAACATCAATCTCATCCTTATGCCCCTTGTTGTCAAGCATTCAAGTTGCTTTAAACTGGATTAACTCCATTTGAGTCAATGAGCAGTCATTTTGACTCATTCGCTCTTAACAGTCTAATAAATACATTTAATATATGCTATCGAAGAAAAAAATATGTGGGTTGTGTTTATGAAGGTCTGGGTAACATCAGAATAAGACTTTATTAGTTTTTCATTAGTTTATGTTACTGTAGGCTATCTGTTGCTGCATGTGACTCTGTAGGAGGATTTGAAAAAGTACATTTTTGGTGTTCCGGGGAAAAAAATGGCAAAACTGTTTGTGATATCAAAATTCTTACAACATACATGTGTTAAATAGACTTATTTAGGAAAAGTCAAGGATGGAGGGGACATTACTTAAACAATTGTAGAGGTAATAGAATTTTATATTCATATTGAGTCAAAATGACTCACTCGGCTTTTCTGGTGTTAAAATGTCAAGCTGTTTCCTTGGGTGTCCACCCCATAAGTTAAAATATTGAGACGAGGAGGGAACACAATCTGGAAAAGAGGCTACTTAACAAAACCAGGCAGATGCTTTGGGGTGTGACCCTACACCACTGGGAAAATCAGTGCCTCCTCTCTAACTGAGCGTGAACGCAGCAAATAGGGCCCCAAGAGTCCAGTGCCAAGTTACCGGCAGCTTTGAAAGGGTGCTAAAGCCAACACAACACCCCAGCCAGTCCAGATCTCCCAACAAAGACAACTATCCCATGCTTAACACCTGATCATCCATCTCTGCTATTATATTGATTAGTTTGATGAATTATTTTGTCTTAACAACCCTAACACCCACACTTTTGTCTTTTTCACATATTCTTTCCCATTTTATAACCCTTTCAGACATCTACCATAAAGCCACATATTTTCATTGTGTTATAATCAAAGCATCCTGTTTTTGGCCAATTGACATCATTTCCTGCATCCCGTCAGATTAAAATGCACAGGACACCGGCCAACAACTTTTCTCCCACATCTGTTACAAAAAGACTGCATGTTGATACGGTTACAAACATGTTACAAACATCATTATCAATTGCTCTATGTTCTTCACAAGTATAAGATGTTTGATTATAAAGGCATTTATTCATCACAAAAATCCTAGAAGTCCTATAAAAACAAACATAGTAAATGACTGATAGAAAGAGAGTACCTAAACATGCTTCAGGCCAGCTTGAACAAAAGAGAATCAAGTGCTTGACCCCAACTAGTGACTTTCCAGGAATATAAAGAAAATAGTCAATGACTGCTTTACAACACTCAAACAATGAGAATTAAATCTAAATTAAACCTAAAACAGTTTTCAAAATAGAGTGTATTGACAATAATTTGCATGTTAACATTGAGGAAAGGGCATCTGATCTCAGGAAATACAGTAACTTCAGACAGTTTCCTTTCTTTTTGTAATGTTCTTAATTAACACACGGGGGCAGTAAACCATACATGGAAGTTACTTCCAACATTTCCTTCAATACTTAAAATGAGAATTGGATAACTAGAGGCACAGGGAGTATTCTATATTTTAAGATTTTGTGATGATATCAAATAAGCTATTGTATATGGAACACCATTATCAGACTGTGTTGTTCATGCCACGATAGGACCAAAACATCATTGTCCTAGCCTGAGGTTTTATTTATTTTTTATTTATTTCACCTTTATTTAACCAGGTAGGCTAGTTGAGAACAAGTTCTCATTTGCAACTGCGACCTGGCCAAGATAAAGTATAGCAATTCGACACATACAACAACACAGAGTTACACATGGAATAAACATAACATACAGTCAATAATACAGTATAACAAAAGAAAACAAAAAGTCTATATACAGTGAGTGCAAATGAGGTAAGTTAAGGCAATAAATAGGCAATGGTGGCGAAGTAATTACAATATAGCAATTAAACACTGGAATGGTAGATGTGCAGAAGATGAATGTGCAAGTAGAGATACTGGGGTGCAAAGGAGCAAGATGAATAAATAAATACAGTATGGTGATGAGGTAGGTAGATATATGGGCTGTTTACAGATGGGCTATGTACAGGTGCAGTGATCTGTGAGCTGCTCTGACAGCTGGTGCTTAAAGCTAGTGAGGAAGATATGAGTCTCCAGCTTCAGAGATTTTTGCAGTTCGTTCCAGTCATTGGCAGCAGAGAACTGGAAGGAAAGACGACCATAGGAGGAATTGGCTTTGGGGGTGACCAGTGAGATATACCTGCTGGAGCGTGTGCTACGAGTGGGTGCTGCTATGGTGACCAGTGAGCTGAGATAAGGCGAGGCTTTACCAAGCAGAGACTTATAGATAACCTGTAGCCAGTGGGTTTAGCGACGAGTATGAAGCGAGGGCCAACCAACGAGAGCGTACAGGTCGCAATGGTGGGTAGTGTATGGGGATTTGGTGACAAAATGGATGGCACTGTGATAGACTGCATCCAGTTTGTTGAGTAGAGTGTTGGAGGCTATTATATAGATGACATCACCGAAGTCGAGGATCGGTAGGATGGTCAGTTTTACGAGGGTATGTTTGGCAGCATGAGTGAAGGATGCTTTGTTGCGATATAAGAAGCCGATTCTAGATTTAATTTTGGATTGGAGATGCTTAATATGAGTCTGGAAGGAGAGTTTACAGTCTAACCAGACACCCAGGTATTTGTAGTTGTCCACGTATTCTAAGTCAGAGCCGTCCAGAGTAGTGATGCTGGACGGGTGAGCAGGTGCGGGCAGTGATCAATTGAATAGCAAGCATTTAGTTTTACTTGCGTTTAAGAGCAGTTGGAGGCCACGGAAGGAGAGTTGTATGGCATTGAAGCTCGTCTGGAGGTTAGTTAACACAGTGTCCAAAGAGGGGCCAGAAGTATACAGAATGGTGTCGTCTGCGTAGAGGTGGATCAGAGAATCACCAGCAGCAAGAGCAAAATCATTGATGTATACAGAGAAGAGAGTCGGCCCGAGAATTGAACCCTGTGGCACACCCATAGAGACTGCCAGAGGTCCGGACAACAGGCCCTCCGATTTGACACACTGAACTCTATCAGAGAAGTAGTTGGTAAACCAGGCGAGGAAATCATTTGAGAAACCAAGGCTGTCGAGTCTGCCAATAAGAATGTGGTGATTGACAGAGTCGAAAGCCTTGGCCAGGTCGATGAATATGGTTGCACAGTAATGTCTCTTATCGATGGTGGTTATGATGTTGTTTAGGACCTTGAGCGTGGCTGAGGTGCACCCATGACCAGCTCTGAAACCAGATTGCATAGCGGAGAAGGTACGGTGGGATTCGAAATGGTCGGTAATCTGTTTGTTAACTTGGCTTTCGAAGACCTTAGAAAGACAGGGCAGGATAGGTATATGTCTGTAGCAGTTTGGGTCTAGAGTGTCACCCCCTTTGAAGAGGGGGATGACCGCGGCAGCTTTCCAATCTTTGGGAATCTCAGACGATACGAAAGAGAGGTTGAACAGGCTAGTAATAGGGGTTGCGACAATTTCGGCAGATCATTTTAGAAAGAGAGGGTCCAGATTGTCTAGCCCGGCTGATTTGTATGGGTCCAGATTTTGCAGCTCTTTCAGAACATCAGCTATCTGGATTTGGGTGAAGGAGAAATGGGGGGGGGGCTTTGGCGGATTGCTGTGGAGGGTGCCAGGCAGTTGACCGGGGTAGGGGTAGCCAGGTGGAAAGCATGGCCAGCCGTTGAGAAATGCTTATTGAAATTCTCAATTATAGTGGATTTATCGGTGGTAACAGTGTTTCCTAGCCTCAGAGCAGTGGGCAGCTGGGAGGAGGTGCTCTTATTCTCCATGGACATTACAGTGTCCCAGAAATTTTTTGAGTTAGTACTACAGGATGCAAATTTCTGTTTGACAAAGCTAGCCTTAGCTTTTCTAACTGCCTGTGTATATTTGTTCCTAACTTCCCTGAAAAGTTGCATATCACGGGGGCTATTCGATGCTAATGCAGAACGCCGCAGGATGTTTTTGTACTGGTCAAGGGCAGACATGTCTGGAGTGAACCAAGGACTATATCTATTCCTAGTTCTACATTTTTTGGAGTGGGGCATGCTTATTTAAGATGGTGAGGAAGGCACTTTTAAAGAATAGCCAGGCATCCTCTACTGACGGGATGAGGTCAATGTCATTCCAGGATACCCCGACCAGGTCGATTAGAAAGGCCTGCTCGCAGAAGTGTTTTAGGGAGCGTTTGACAGTGATGAGGGGTGGTCGTTTGGTCGCAGACCCATTACGGATGCAGGCAATGAGGCAGTGATCGCTGAGATCTTGATTGAAAACAGCAGAGGTGTATTTGGAGGGCGAGTTAGTTAGGATGACATCTATGAGGGTGCCCGTGTTTACGGATTTGGGGTTGTACCTGGTAGGTTCATTGATAATTTGTGTGAGATTGAGGGCATCAAGCTTAGATTGTAGGATGGCCGGGGTGTAAAGCATGTCCCCGTTTAGGTCACCTAGTAGCACGAGCTCAGAAGATAGATGGAGGGCAATCAATTCACATATGGTATCGAGGGCACAGCTGGGGGCAGAGGGAGGTCTATAGCAAGCGGCAACAGTGAGAGACTTGTTTCTGGAAAGGTGAATTTTTTTAAGTAGAAGCTCGAATTGTTTGGGTACAGACTTGGATAGTAATACAGAACTCTGCAGGCTATCTTTGCAGTAGATTGCAACACCGCCCCCTTTGGCAGTTCTATCTTGCCGGAAAATGTTATAGTTAGCGATGGAGATTTCAGGGTTTTTGGTGGTTTTCCTAAGCCAGGATTCAGACACGGCTAAGACATCCGGGTTGGCAGAGTGTGCTAAGCAGTGAATAAAACAAACTTAGGGAGTAGGCTTCTGATGTTAACATGCATGAAAGCAAGGCTTTTACGGTTACAGAGGTCAACAAATGAGAGCACCTGGGGAGTGGGAGTGGAGCTAGGCACTGCAGGACCTGGATTAACCTCCACATCACCAGAGGAACAGAGGAGAAGTAGGCTGAAGTTAAATCTTGTACTTAAGCGTCATTCATTGATCAGGTATGATACAAGCTTATATAGGGTGCTAGAGAGACACCTAAGGAGAGAACAGATGTTAAAAGGGCTTTACAATACTTGGATCTTATTCTGCAAGCTAATGCTTCTATTTATAGCTAATCTCATTAGCTGCTTCTGCGGTATCACACTATGTGACACTCAAGGATATAATGGGAGCTCCGTTTTCACACATGGTTAAAAAGAGACTGCAGGCTTGCTGCTTGCCTTACTTTCCTGACAGTGGAGAGCAATGAAGCAAACATTCATATACATACAGTACTTCAAAGTACTTCAAAGAGAGTAAACATGTATTTTTCAAACACTACTATCACACCAACATCCATGGTGGAATTGCAAGATCTCAAGCAAAGCATTTTTACAGGATATACTCAATTCAACTCACAAGTTTGGACATTGGACAGCCAGTGTCACTGTCAGTCTATGTATAACCAGGGAACATAATGTAAGAGCTTTCAACATCCTGTGAATGGAGCAAAAATAGCTTGCCGTTTCTGTGTTATGTAAACTATCCTCTGAAATACAATGAACGGATGGAAGAATTAATGAATTAAGTAATTCATGAATTAATGAATTATTGAATTACTTTATATGTCTGTGTCTTTTATGTGACTCATGATTATTAGATACCATTTTCAGTAAATCAAACGACTACAAGATTGCAAGTACAGTAGGCTACATTGTACATTACTTCCAGTGACACCTCAAGTAAAGATTACACACTTAATAATTCCCCTCTCCTATCAAAACAGTTGTGATGCTCAAAATCAATTCAGACAGTAGAGGAGAGTGGGGTAAGTTGAGCCATTTTTTTTCATTCAGCATTACTCCGTCAATAGAAATAGTATAATTTTCTGACAAAGATATACACATATATTTCTCTGGTAATAATCAGAATTAATTTAAACATTTCAGTTTTGAAAACATAGCTTGTCCAAAAAAAGTGGTCTCTTGGCACAACTTACCTCAGTTTGCACAACTTACCACATACCTGGGGTAAGTTGTGCCAAGAGACCACTTTTTTTGTCTTTTAATCATTTTAACTGAAAGGTTGCTGGATTGAATCCCTGAGCTGACAAGGTAAAAATCTGTCGTTCAGCCCCTGAACAAGGCAGTTAACCCACTGTTCCCCGGTAGGCCGTCATTGTAAATAAGAATTTGATCTTAACTGCCTCGCCTATTTAAATAAAGGTTAAATAAAAAAAAATCTTTAAACAATTTAGAAACAAGCATCATGAAACCTCTAACACAATACATTCATTTTACTTTGTGCAAATATTTTTGGGGACCAAATTTGCTTACCTCTTTTTCCATGCCATGTGGTTTCTTCCTTCACAGACTCCATGAAATGATGACCTCTTCCTAAATATTTGGTCAAATGATTAATTTTGTTTATGGTTTCCTAGAAACAATGGTGGCTCAATTTACGTCTTGGCTTAATTTACCCCACTCTCCCCTACAGATCACTCATATAATCCCATGTTATTGTTTTCAGTGTCTGTTCGTCAGATACGTTGTTATGGCAACATTGTAACGTTCGAAAACAGGATTCCAGAAAATGTTTTGCTCTCGATAAGGTTTATGATTGGTCGGCTTGTACTTCAAGTACGACCTCTTCTATGATATCATTGGTCAGCAACGTCTTGGTCTGACTTCCCGCCACAACACATACACGTGTCTGTCTGTACACCAATATAATGTTGTAGTAGTACTGCACGTTGGTTGATAGACACACCAAACTGATTGTACAGATAGAAGTTGCGGTGAGAGATACTAGGCCTATGCATCAGCTCTTTTACATTTTATCAACATATTTGGGTAGACTATGATAGGGTTATTATGATAGGGTTATTACCCATTAGCAATACTATTCGAAACGCCTAGGAAAAACCATGGTCGGCGATATGCATTTATAGCGAATAGTTTAGCGGTCTCATGCTTCGGAAAGCATCTACAAAGGAGAGGGAGCTCCACCGGTAACATCGTATAACAGCTCCCACTGGCCACACACCTCAATTAAACGTCTATTCCACTTTGGTTCAACGTGGAAACAACTTTGATTCAACCAGTGTGTGCCCAGCGGGCTATTTCTTGACAGAAGAAAATTGGCAACACTTTACATCTTCTCTTACATATTACCTGAACACGACCAACTAACCATAATGACGCTTCTGGACATTACTGCATCAGAAAAACCCAGCCTGTGGATATTCGGATATGGCTCATTAGTCTGGAAACCAGACTTCAAATACAAGAGAAACAACGTCGGTTATATCAAAGGATATAGCAGACGCTTCTGGCATGGCGACAATTTTCATCGAGGAGACAAAGACTTGGTAAGTCTACCTTCAGAAATGTAATCAGTGTATTTGCTGCTGCTGTAGACAGACAGAATATTATCTCAGATCAAACTGTTGAGCTTCAGAAAGTGGGAAGTCAAATGAAAAGTCTAATAAAAAAAAGTCTGATTTGTGATGCAAACATATTGGTTATGGAAATGTCAATGTACATAAAGGTCTGGCATGGCCCAAAATACCTAACCTGATAGGCTCACATGTAGTAGGCTACTCTAGCCTAAGTGGAAATGAATTGGTTAAACAATACACGTGTCTGTGCGTTGATCCTCATGTGCTCTGTTCATCTCTGTCCTTATCTCTATGGTCCTTATCCTCCACAGCCAGGTAGAGTGGTGACTTTAGTGGAAGATCATGATGTAAGTGGCCTTGTTTCAAAATAACCCAGAACACACCTACAGCTCACATTTGTTTTGATCCTGTCTACCATGAATAAGTACTGTACTTTGTGTTGTAAAATACATTGACACTGGCGGGGTGGGCTTAACATATTGAACCTTAATCGATGCAGGGCGGATTTTTTTCTCTCTCTCCCCTCTCTCTCTCTCTCTCTCTCTCTCTCTCTCTCTCTCTCTCTCTCTCTCTCTCTCTCTCTCTCTCTCTCTCTCTCTCTCTCTCTCTCTCTCTATATATATATATATATATATATATATATATATATATATAAATATATTAAATCGTTGAGCTTAGGTTTTGTACATTTCCCTGATCAAATAAATCATACATCAATTCCAAAACACTTGTTACAGTGTTTGGATTCAAGGTCAGGATTTGATATAATGATTTTAGCATACATCTGTAAATTCACTTGAAAGTGGCATCCAGAGTGCAAATTATACTGTGACATTAGAGGGGTCTCTATTTTTTTATGGGCTTTATAGTAAAGACATGTAATTTAACTTTGTCCTTTTAATGTGTCATGAACACAACCAGCCATTATGTTTTTATCTGATTGTCAAACAAATCACTTCAAAAAGTAGATTGATTGTTAGCTTGTGTTGGCTAAAGTTAGTTGAAGTTTGTAGTGGCTGTTTAAAGAAAACACATCAATGGTTTACAGTTTCTCTTGGCCCATAGACTATTTTCAGAGTGAGGAACCATCTAACATCAAGTTGTAAAATAGTGAACTACTCCTTTAAGTAGGTTACCTGCGCATGTTCATCTACTCCAAAATAAGTCCAGTATCTGAACAGTGCACTGTACACCCGCAATTTGAATGGAAGAAATCTATTACAAACACCGTAAGTGTAATGACATTCAGCCTACAAAGTGGTGTGTATTCATGGATTCCAAGGGAATTCCCCAAAAATGTATGATTTCTCATTCGTGTCTATCCATGTTTCATCATTTTCCTTCATTTCGCAAGAGGCTGAATCCATTTCACCAGAGAAAGCATCCGAGCGAGGCAAACAGCACCCCTCTTTCTTAGTATCTGTAGCCCATGTATCTGATGCTATTTGGCCAAAAATAATAACACGTCATACTCTTTTTGGCCATACGGCATCAGATACACGGGCTACACGTGCTAAGACAGAGGGTTGCTGTTTCGCTGGCTCGGATACTTTCTCAAGTGATATTGATGTCTTGCTGTAGGTGCGCGTCTTGGTCAAAATTATCAATATATTCTATATATTCAATCTGATTACCTACTTCTCCTGCCCCAGTTTAACATCCATCTCTTTTCACTGCAGGCTTGCACCTGGGGGGTAGCCTACGAGGTCAGCGACTCCCAAATGGAGGAGTCTCTGCAGTATCTGAATGTGATAGAGGCTGTGCTGGGGGGCTACGTCACCAAGATGGTGGAGTTCACTCCCAGAGAGAAGTGCCAAGGGTCTTTGCTCGCCCTGGTCTACATCGCCACCCCTGACAACCCCATATACCTTGGGCCTGCCACTCCCACAGAGATAGCTGCTCAGATTGCCATCTGCAGAGGCAACACGGGCCACAACATAGAGTACCTCCTTCGCCTGGCTGAGTTCATGAGGCTGTACTGTCCCGAGGTAGAGGATGACCATCTCTTCTCCATAGAGGCAGCCGCGCTGGCTCTGGTCATCTGAACTACCAGGGCCAGGGATACTCACATCAGACCAACGATACGACCACTCAATGCTACGACACGCGCAATCCTACTTGTTAATATGATCAATGTGAAGAGAGTGTGAGTCACTACACCTCATAAAAAGGGTCAACATGTCATGATCACTAGCGGTTCTGTGGGGGGAGGGGGGGCAAGGGGGGCCAGTGCACCTGTGACAACAATTTTGGACCCCCTTGTGGCCCCCCTAAATGTGGAGTATTAAATAATTTTTACATAACTAATTTTTGCTATCGTTCTTTTTTTACATCCGTTATTAGACAGTGGCAACGCGGAACACTAATTTAACCCACACATTTTCTAGAGGGACGGCTTTAGGCGGAACACAACAATATCGTACCACATGCAAAATGATATGACAACAATAACGTCTAATGTAACTGGCCCGTCTAACAGTACAACTGGCCCCAGCTTGGCCCCCCCAGTTGAAATGGTCTAGAACCGCCACTAGTCATGATCACTGTTTTTGTTGTCCATTGTCTGTGAACGACCATGACATTGAAATGTTTTAAGCTAAATGGGCAATGAGATTACAAGTAAGGTGCTGTATGTTTCTCTACAAGGTGTATAAAGGGAAATCTGAAATTCTTATATTTCTTGCTATCTTGTGCAAAAATGGTGACAGAATTCACCTTAACCTTTACCAGTAACTTGGTTAATAAGGACTATGTTTGTACACAAATCTGCTTCGTAGTATAGCCATGAACAGCATTTATTGTATACTTTGATTACATATCAAAGAATAACTTAATCATACAGTAGTCTTGCATTGCGTACCAGACTCCTAGGGTCTTTTACTATGAAGACATAGAGGCTGGCTGATTGAAGAATCTACTCATATAAAATAGAACATTTAACCTTTACCTCAGTGGCGTACCACAGTTTAACCTTAACCATTACACCACGCAGTCTGACATTATTAAAGCTATATAACAACATCCTACCCTTTCCCAGCAACAAGAGATATGTCTTATGTAGGGAAATTGGGAACCTATCTAAATGAAGAAAGCTAGTGATTTTTAACAACTATGAAGAGACTTTCTCTCAATCGTCTGGTGCAGAATCAGACTCCTTATCCATTAGGCCACGCAGTCTGTGATTATTAAATCTACATAACAATGTCCTACCTTTTCCAGGCAACAGGAGACATGTCTTATTTAGGGAAATCGGGAACCTGTCTAAATAAGTAAAGCTAGTGAAATTGAATGACCACGAAGGAACTCGAAACCTCAATCTTCTGATTCGAAGTCCGATGTCTTATCCATTACACCACTCAGTCTACTTCTACACAGTGCCTTCGGAAAGTATTCAGACCCCTTGACTTTTTCCACATTCTGTTCCGTTACAGCGTTATTCTAGAATTGATTGAATAGTTTTTTCCCCCTCATCAATCTACACAATACCCCATAATGGCAAAGCAAAAAATGGTTTCTAGAAATGTCTGCAAAGTTATAAAACATAAAAAATTGAAATATTTCATTTACATAAGTATTCAGACCCTTTACTCAGTACTTTGTTGAAGCACCTTTGGCAGCGATAACAGCTTCGAATCTTCTTGGGTATGATGCTACAAGCTTGGCCCACCTGTGTTTGGGGAGTTTCTCCCAATCTCTGCAGATCCTCTCAAGCTCTGTCAGGTTGGATGGGGAGCGTTGATGCACAGCTATTTTCGATCAGGTTCAAGTCTGGGCTCGGGCTGGGCCACTCAAGGACATTCAGAGACTTGTCCCAAAGCCACTCCTGCGTTGTCTTGGCTGTGTGCTTAGGGTTGTTGTCCTGTTGAAGGTGAACCTTCGCCCCAGTCTGAGGTCCTGAGCGCTCTGGAGCAGGTTTTCATCAAGGATTTCTCTGTACTTTGCGCCGTTCATCTTTGCCTCAATCCTGACTAGTCTCCTGCCGCTGAAAAACATCTCTACAGCATGATGCTGCCACCACCATGCTTCACTGTAGGGATGGTGCCAGGTTTCCTCCAGACCTGAAGCTTGGCATTCAAGCCAAAGAGTTCAATCTTGGTTTCATCAGACCAGAGAATCTTGTTTTGGCAAACTGCAAACGGGCTGTCATGTGCCTTTAACTGAGGAGTGGCTTCCATCTGGCCACACTAACATAAAGGCCTGATTAGTGGAGAGCTGCAGATATGGTTGTCCTTCTGGAAGGTTCCCCATCTCCACAGAGGAACTCTAGAGCTCTGTCAGTGACCTCCCTGACCAAGGCCCTTCTCTACCGATTGCTCAATTTGGCTGGGCGACCAGCTCTAGGAAGAGTCTTGATGGTTCCAAACTTCTTCCATTTAAGAATGATGGAGGCCACTGTGTTCTTGGGGACCTTCAATGCTGCAGACATTTTTTGGTACCCTTCCCCAGATCTCTATGGACAATTCCTTCAACCTCATGGCTTGGGTTTTGCTCTGACATGCACTGTCTTTCCAAATCATGCCAATCAATTGAATTTACCACAGGTTGACTCCCATCAAGTTGTAGAAACATCTCAAAGATGATGACTGCAAACAGGATGCACCTGAGCTCAATTTCGAGTCTCATAGCAAAGGTTTTGAATACTTATGTAAATATATATTTTTTTAACTTTTAATACATTTGCAAAATGTCTTAAAACCGGTTGTCACTTTGTCATTATGGCGTTCGTGTGTAGATTGATGAGGGAAAAAATTTACTTAATCCATTTTAGAATAAGGCTGTAACGTAACAAATTGTGGAAAAAGTCAAGGGGTCTGAATACTTTCCAAATGCACTGTAACTTCCTACAATACTACACATTTTTCCATGGGGAAAAGAGAAAAAGTAGCAGTTTTATAGCTAATCTCATGCTATTCTACACATTTTGCAATGAGGCTGAGAGAATTGAGCATTTTTAAAGCTAATTTCCAGCAATTCTGCACATATTGCCATGGGACAGAGAAAAAGTAGCAGTTTTACAGCTAATTTCCTGTCATTAAATTTTTTTTTGCCATAGCTTATGACGTGTTCATATGCTATCTGGAGGGGGAGGGGACCTCTAGGGGGCCCCCAACCCCCCCTCCAAAAATAAATATATACACTCAGTGGCCAGTTTATTAGGTACATCACCCCGTTCTCCTACAGACAGTGAGTCACGTGGCCATGGCTTGCTATATAAAGCAGGCAGACAGGCATTGAGGCATTCAGTTACTGTTCGATTGAATGTTAGAATGGGAAAAACGTGTGACCTAAGCAACTTTGAGCGTGGTATGATCATCGGTGCCAGGCGTGTTGGTTCCCGTATCTCAGAAACGGCCCACCTCCTGGGCTTTTCACGCACGACTGTCTAGGGTTTACAGGGAATGGTGCAACAAACAAAAAATATCCAGTCAGTGGCAGTCCTGTGAGTGGAAAAAGCTCATTGATGAGAGGTCGAAGGAGAATGGCAAGAGTTGTGCAACCACACCAGGCTCCACTCCTATCAGCTAAAACAAGAAGAAGTGTCTCCAGTGGGCACGCAATCACCAGAGGTGGACAATTGAGGAGTGGAAAAACATTGCCTGGTCCAACGAATCTCGGTTCCTGTTGCGTCAGACTCAAGGCAGAGTCAGGATTTGGCTTAAGCAGCATGAGTCCATGGCCCCATCCTGCCTGGTGTCAACGGTACAGGATGGTGGCGGTAGTGTAATGGTGTGGGGAATGTTTTCCTGGGACATGTTAGGTCCCTTGATACCAATTGAGCAATGTTTCCATGACCCGAAGACTTCAGGCTGTTTTGGAGGCAAAGGGGGGTCTGACCCGGTGCTACATGGGTGTACATAATAAACTGGCCATAGATACAGTGGCTTGCGAAAGTGTTCACCCCCTTGGCATTTTTCTTATTTTGTTGCCTTACAACCTGGAATTAAAATAGATTTTTGGGAGTGTTTGTATCACTTGATTTACACAACATGCCTACCACTTTGAAGATGCAAAATATTTTTTATTGTGAAACAAACAAGAAATAAGACAACAAAACAGAAAACTTGAGCGTGCATAACTATTCACCCCCCCAAAGTCAATACTTTGTAGAGCCACCTTTTGCAGCAATTACAGCTGCAAGTATATAGGGGTATGTCTCTATAAGCTTGGCACATCAAGCCACTGGGATTTTTGCCCATTTTTCAAGACAAAACTGCTCCAGCTCCTTCAAGTTGGATGGGTTCCTCTGGTGTACAGCAATCTTTAAGTCATCCCGCAGATTCTCAATTGGATTGAGGTCTGGGCTTTGACTAGGCCATTCCAAGACATTTAAATGTTTCCCCTTAAACCACTCGAGTGTTGCTTTACCAGTATGATTAGGGTCATTGTCCTGCTGGAAGGTAAACCTCCATCCCAGTCTCAAATCTCTTGAAGACTGAAACAGGTTTCCCTCAAGAATCCCCCTGTATTTAGCGCCATCCATTCCTTCAATTCTGACCAGTTTCCCAGTCCCTACCGATGAAAAACATACCCACAGCATGATGGTGCCACCACCATGCTTCACTGTGGGGATGTAGTTCTCTGGGTGATGAGAGATGTTGGGTTTGTGCCAGACATAGCGTTTTTCTTGATGGCCAAAAAACTCAATTTTAGTCTCATCTAACCAGAGTACCCTCTCCCATATGTTTGGGGAGTCTCCCACATGCCTTTTGGCAAACACCAAACGTGTTTGCTTCTTTTTTTCTTTTAGCAATGGCTTTTTTTCTGGACACTCTTCTGTAGAGCCCAGCTCTGTGGAGTGTACGGCTTAAAGTCGTCCTATGGACAGATACTCCAATCTCCGCTGTGGAGTTTTGCAGCTCCTTCAGGGTTATCTTTGGTCTCTTTGTTGCCTCTCTGATTAATGCCCTCCTTGCCTGTGAGACGTTCAAAGTTTCGTATATTTTTTTATAACCCAACCCTGATCTGTGCTTCTCCACAACTTTGTCGCTGACATGTTTGGAGAGCTCCTTGGTCTTCATGGTGCCGCTTGCTTGGTAGTGCTGCTTGCTTAGTGGTGTTGCAGACTCTGGGGCCTTTCAGAACAGGTGTATATATACTGAGATCATGTGACAGATCATGTGACACTTAGATTGCACACAGGTGGACTTTATTTAACTAATTATGTGACTTCTGAAGGTAATTGATTGCATTAGATCTTATTTAGGGGCTTCATAGAGAAGGGAGTGAATACATATGCACGCACCACTTTTCAGTTTTTTATTTTAGATAATTTTTTTAAACAAGTAATTTTTTTCATTTCACTTCACCAATTTGGACTATTTTGTCTATGTCCATTACATGAAATCCAAATAAAAATCAATTTAAATTACAGGTTGTAATGCAACACAATATGAAAAATGCCAAGGGGGGTTGAATACTTTTGCAAGGCAATATATTGACTCAGGGGTGTGAATACTTATATAACTGAGATATTTCTGTGTTTCATTTTCAATACATTTGCAAAGATTTCTAAAAACATGTTTTAATTTTTTCATTATGGGGTATTTTGTGTAGATGGGTAAGAAAAAAATCTATTTAATTTTATAAACTGTAACTAGGCCATATATATATATCAACTCAGCAAAAAAAAAACGTCACTTTTTCAAGAACTTGCCTTTCAAAGATAATTAGTAAAAATCCAAATAACTTCACAGATCTTCATTGTAAAGGGTTTAAACACTGTTTCCCATGCTTGTTCAATGAACCATGAACAATTAATGAACATGCACCTGTGGAACGGTGGTTAAGACACAAACAGCTTACAGACGGTTGGCAATTAAGGTCACAGTTATGAAAACTTAGGACACTAAAGAGGCCTTTCTACTGTCTCTGAAAAACATCAAAAGAAAGATGCCCAGGGTCCCTGCTCATCTGCGTGATTGTGCCTTAGGCATGCTGCAAGGAGGCATGAGGACTGCACATGTGGCCAGGGCAATAAATTGCAACGTTCGTACTGTGAGACGCCTAAGTCAGCACTACAGGGAGACAGGACGGACAGCTGATCGTCCTTGCAGTGGCAGACCACGTGTAACAACACCTGCACAGGATCGGTACATCCGAACATCACACCTGCGGGATAGGTACAGGATGGCAACAACAACTGCCCCAAGTTACACCAGGATCGCACAACCCCTCCATCAGTGCTCAGACTTCCGCAATAGATTGAGAGAGGCTGAACTGAGGGCTTGTAGGCCTGTTGTAAGGCAGGTCCTCACCAGACATCACCGGCAACAACGTCGCCTATGGGCACAAACCCGCCGTTGCTGGACCAGACAGGACTGGCAAAAAGTCCTCTTCACTGACGAGTCGCGGTTTTGTCTCACAAGGGGTGATGATCGGATTCGCATTTATCGTTGAAGGAATGGGCGTTACACCGAGGCCTGTACTCTGGAGTGGGGTCGATTTGGAGGTGGAGGGTCCGTCATGGTCTGGGGCGGTGTGTCACAGCATTATCGGACTGAGCTTGTTGTCATTGCAGACAATCTCAACGCTGTGTGTTACAGGGAAGACATCCTCCTCCCTCATGTGGTACCCTTCCTGCAGGCTCATCCTGACATGACCCTCCAGCATGACAATGCCACCAGCCATACTGCTCGTTCTGTGCATGATTTCCTGCAAGACAGGAATGTCAGTGTTCTGCCATGGCCAGTGAAGAGCCCGGATCTCAATCCCATTGAGCACGTCTGGGACCTGTTGGATCGGAGGGTGAGGGCTAGGGCTAGGGCCATTCCCCCCAGAAATGTCCT
The DNA here is from genome assembly GCF_901001165.1 of Salmo trutta. Taxonomy (NCBI): domain Eukaryota; kingdom Metazoa; phylum Chordata; class Actinopteri; order Salmoniformes; family Salmonidae; genus Salmo; species Salmo trutta. Next base: position 21,031,975 of record NC_042989.1, read on the forward strand.
GGAACTTGCAGGTGCCTTGGTGGAAGAGTGGGGTAACATCTCACAGCAAGAACTGGCAAATATGATGCAGTTCATGAGGAGGAGATGCACTGTAGTATTTAATGCAGCTGGTGGCCACACCAGATACTGACTGTTACTTTTGATTTTGATCCCCCCTTTGTTCAGGCAGGGACACATTATTCCATTTCTGTTAGTAACATGTCTGTAAAACTTGTTCAGTTTATATCTCAGTTGTTGAATCTTGTTATGTTCATACAAATATTTACACATGTTAAGTTGGCTGAAAATAAACGCAGTTGACAGTGAGAGGACGTTTATTTTTTTGCTGAGTTTATATATATATATATATATATACAGTTGAAGTCGGAAGTTTACATACACTTAGGTTGGAGTCATTAAAACTTGTTTTTTAACCACTCCACAAATTTCTTGTCAACACACTATAGTTTTGGCAAGTCGGTTAGGACATCTACTTCATGCATGACACAAGTCATTTTTCCAACAATCGTTTACAGACAGATTATTTCACTGTATCACAATTCCGGTGGGTCAGAAGTTTACATACACTAAGTTGACTGTGCCTTTAAACAGCTTGGAAAATTCCAGAAAATGATGTCATGGCTTTAGAAGCTTCTGATAGGCGAATTAACATAATTTGAGTCAATTGGAGGTGTACCTGTAGATGTATTTCAAGGCCTACCTTCAAACTCAGTGCCTCTTTGCTTGACATCATGGGAAAATCAAAAGAAATCAGCCAAGACCTCAGAAAAATAATTGTTGACCTCCACAAGTCTGGTTCATCCTTGGGAGCAATTTCCAAACGCCTGAAGGTACCACGTTCATCTGTATAAACAATAGTATGCAAGTATAAACACCATGGGACCACACAGCCGTCATACCACTCAGGAAGGAGACGTGTTCTGTCACCTTGAGATGAACGTACTTCGGTGCGAAAAGTGCAAATCAATCCCAGAACAACAGCAAAGGACCTTGTGAAGATGCTGGAGGAAACAGGTACAAAAGTATCTATATCCACAGTAAAACGAGTCCTATATCGACATAACCTGAAAGGCCGCTCAGCAAGGAAGAAGCCACTGCTCCAAAACCACCATAAAAAAAGCCAGACTATGGTTTGCAACTGCACATGGGGACAAAGATCATACTTTTTGGAGAAATGTCCTCTGGTCTGATGAAACAAAAATAGAACTGTTTGGCCATAATGACCATCGTTATGTTTAGAGGAAAAAGGGGGAGGCTTGCAAGCCGAAGAACACCATCCCAACCGTGAAGCACGGGGGTAGCAGCATCATGTTGTGGGGGTGCTTTGCTGCAGGAGGGACTGGTGCACTTCACAAAATAGATGGCATCATGAGGGAGGAAAATGATGTGGACATATTGAAGCAACATTTCAAGAAATCAGTCAGGAAGTTAAAGCTTGGTTGCAAATGGGTCTTCCAAATGGACAATGACCCCAAGCATATTTCCAAAGTTGTGGCAAAATGGCTTAAGGACAACAAAGTCAAGGTATTGGAGTGGCCATCACAAAGCCCTGACCTCAATCCTATAGAAAATGTGTGGGCAGAACTGAAAAAGCGTGTGCGAGCAAGGAGGCCTACAAACCAGACTCAGTTACACTAGCTCTGTCAGGAGGAATGGGCCAAAATTCACCCAACTTATTGTGGGAAGCTTGTGGAAGGCTACCCAAAACGTTTGACCCAAGTTAAACAAGTTAAAGGCAATGCTACCAAATACTAATTGAGTGTATGTAAACTTCTGACCCACTGGGAATGTGATGAAAGAAATAAAAGCTGAAATAAATCATTCTCTCTACTATTATTCTGACATTTCACATTCTTAAGATATAGTGGTGATCCTGGCTGACCTAAGACAGGGAATTTTTACTAGGATTAAATGTCAGGAATTGAAAAACTGAGTTTAAATGTATTTGGCTATGGTGTATGTAAACTTCTGACTTCAACTGTGTATATATATATATATATATATATATATATATATATATATATATATATATTAAGTACTAGTCAAAAGTTTGGACACACCTACTCATTCAAGGCTTTTTCTTTATGTTTACTATTTTCTACATTGTAGAATAATAGTAAAGACATCAAAACTATTAAATAACACATATGGAATCATATAGTAACCCAAAAAGTGTTTTAAAAAATCTGAATATATTTTATATTTAAGATTATCTGGTAAAAGTCCATATTATGGCAAGAACAGTTCAGATAAATGACAGTCCATCATTACTTTAAGACATGAAGGTCATTCAATTCGGAACATTTCAAGAACTTTGAAAGTTTCTTCAAGTGCAGTGACGAAAACCATCAAGTACTTTGAAGAAACTGGCTCTCAGGACCACCACAGGAAAGGAAGACCCAGAGTTACCTCTGCTGCAGAGGACAAGTTGATTAGAGTTACCAGCCTCAGAAATTGCAGCCCAAATAAATGCTTCACAGTGTTCAAGTAACAGACACATCTCAACATCAACTGTTCAGAGGAGGCTGAGTGAATCAGGCCTTCATGGTCGAATTGCTGCAAAGAAACCACTACTAAAGGACACCAATAAGAAACACGAGCATTGGACATTAGACCGGTGGAAATCTGTCCTTTGGTCCAAATGAGTCCACATTTTAGATTTTTGGTTTCAAACTTTTGTGTCTTTGTGAGACACAGAGTAGGTGAACGGAAGATCTCCGCATGTGTAGTTCCCACTGTGAAGCATGGAGGAGGAGGTGTGATGGTGTGGGGGTGCTTTGCTGGTGACACTGTCGGTGATTTATTCAGAATTCAAGGCACACTTTACCAGCATGGCTACCACACCATTCTGCAACGATACGCCATCCCATCTGGTTTGCGCTTAGTGGGACTATCATTTGTTTTTCAACAGGACAATGACCCAAAACACACGGGTGCTACGGAGGTGTATGTAACGACAGTGCTTTTTACCGGTTTCTGGTCTGACTTTAAAAACTGGTCTTGTCGTAGAACATGAATACCTCAGGTTGAGTCCTTGCTTGAGTCATGCAAATACTTATCCAGTGATGAAATAAGATTATTGCATTGCTCAATGAACTGTATATATTGTAGCTATTTCTATTTTTATATGAAGTCTATTTGCCTTTTTTGTAAAGGAACAGGGATTTGTATGCTTTGTTTTCTAATTAACTGAAATAAATAACATTGAACTTGAGATCTTGCCAAGCCCCCTGGTTCTTTCCAATACACAGTAGTGTAAAGTACTTAAGTATAAATACTATAAAGTACTACTTACGTTTTTTTGGGGTGGTATCTGTACTTTACTTTACTATTTATATTTTTGACAACTTTTACTTTTATTTCACTACATTCCGAAAGAAAATAATGTACTTTTTTCTCCATACATTTTCTCTGACACCCAAAAGTACTTGTTACATTTTGAATGCTTAGCAGGACAGAAAATTGTCAAATTCACGCACTTATCAAGAGAACATCCATGGTCATCCTTATTGCCTCTGATCTGGCAGACTCACTAAACACAAATGCTTTGTTTGTAAATTATATCTGAGTGTTGGTGTGCGCCCCTGGCTATCCATTACTTACTTTTTGAGCATCTTAAGCTAATTTCCTGCATGCCTTCTCCATTTAGAACAAAAAGTAAGCAAAATTGCGCACAGTCATCAAGCTAGGTAAGAGATCATTATTAAATATGTTTAAGTGATTAATAAGAAGGTAATTCAATAATAAATATTGTGTTGCACCTATAACCAATAGTTTAACAAATGAACAACTCTTGAAAAAAAGAGACATCCTCTATTTCAAATTTCAGCCAGTATGACCAGCCAGCCCGAGCTGCCTGCACGCCCGACCCCCACCAGTCTAGTCAAAAACTAAACACTCTCCGAACACACTTTCCTTCCCAGTTCACACATTACATTTTTTGGGGTTCCCAAGGGAAAGGTTTGGAAACAAAAAACAAAACAAAAAACCCCACATACACCTAAAAAATACATTAACACACAGAAACAGCGAATCCTCCATATAATTAATCTCATAGGAGTAATAGAACTGTAGAGCTCTTTTTACTTGCACACAATATAGCTGGGTCACCCAGTCCTGTCCCTTGGGGTCCACCACCCTGCAGCGCCCCAACACACCCCACTCAGCTTTAGGATCTTAGTGAAACATTCATTATTGGTTTCGGGTGTTTTAGGCCAAGGCCAGAGTGACAACCCACAGGACGACAGACCACCAGGGCCATGACTGAGTAGCCCAGCAGCTAGGGATTGCCTAAATAGGTATCTCCCCTGACATGGGCATGTTTTCAATACAGACGCCTTTTGTTGTATTGTATTCCATATAAGGCATCCAGACATTAGGAAAGTTGCCCAGTGTACCCTTAATCTTGTAATAAATCAAATCTAGTGATACATTGTGGGAGGATAACCAACCTTCCATTTAATGGCAATGCATTTCTTAGCCACTATAAATGCTTGGTTAGACAGTTTCTTCAGATAACAGTCTCTAGTTTCAACATTTCCAAGCAAACAAAAACAGGGAGATGGGGAGAATCTGTAGACATGCTGAGACAAAAGAACATACTCTTTGCTATAATTCAGCCAGCCTTCACAAGACCATAACTTATGCAAATATGTCCCCTTGTTTGTTTTACACCTCCAGCAGGGGAATGACATTTCTGAGTGCATGTAATTCAGTTTCACTGGCATATAGTACGTTCTATGGATGGCCTTAAACTGCAGTCATTTATGTCTGAGATGATATGAACATGACTCAAACATATCTGTATCCGTTCATCATCATCAATAGCTTCTTCCAAGTCTTCCTCACATTTTTGTTTTACATGTTTTGTGTCATCAACCCTTAATACAGTTTGTAAATCAACTTTGGAGGTTTGCCAGACTGCCTTAAAATAGCATCTGGCTTGTCCAGTGTTTGCTGCACAAAGAGAATAAAGAGAATAAAATTCACCTCACCTCCATCACAGACTGGTCTTCCCTGGCTGCCTGACCCTGCTGAGACCCCTGTCACCATCTGATCCTCCTAAAATGAGGCCTGACAAAGAATGACCTTTGTGTACATTTATACATTATTCAATCCAAGAATAGAATCAATAGTTCAATAATTGAAATGACCATTATTCCCAGATCCCAGACTATAGCTTTAAGCTTAAACTGCTGTCCTGTAACTACTAATTCAAGATGTAACTTTGTATCATTCACTGATATTATTAATAGAGGCAGGCCTACTGTAGCATTCACCTGAGCTCCATAGACTGGTCTTCTATGGCTGTCTGACAGCTGCGCTCAACCATCGTGAGTCGAAGTGCAATCAAAAATGTAATCATTATTGAAAAGGAAAAAGCACAATGCGCACATAGGTTAGGCTACTATGGTGAGCAAGCGTTGTGTCCTTTCATTTTAAACAAGTATTGATTACCCATTTGTTTGTCTCTGCCTGCAAATAGGCTATGTCCTATAGGCTTATGCAAAACGTAGCAAGTGTCTCCATACCTGTGAGATCAGGTGTGCGTGTGATCTCAAAATAGAGTAGGCTATAGCCTATGCACGGCCAGAGAAGCATGGGGAAGTTATCTTTCCAAGCAAATATACTTCCTAATTCGGCCTATGATTAGGCTATGACTTACTGCATTGCCTAGAAATAGGCCTAAATGTTGATCACCCATATTTCTCTGTCTGAAAATCTTCCCACTCCTAAAAGGTAGGCTATACCAATAGCTCCAGAGAAAGTGCAAGTCTCTCCAACTCTGCTCTCTTCAAACTACATCTAGCATATTGGCTGATACAGGCCAGTAATACAATATAAGGGCCATGTGAGAATCTGATGATTTAAACTATTTCTCAAGTTATTTTTGCGCATTTAATATTGCTTATAGGGTGCAAAATTGCTGGGACCATGATTGGCAAGTGAGCTGCATCACATTCGCCTAAAATAACATTGCGGGACTGCAGTTGGGTTTGGACAAGTTTTTGGGGTAGCGGATGGGAGTCGGACAGAAAGCCAGCTGCTGCTGGCAGGAACTGGATGAAGAAATCGGTCCGCGGAGATCTCTACTGTACACCATGACAGTGAAGCCTGTAATGTTAGAGCTGTTTATTACTGTGCCAGTGTGAAAAGTAGGGAATTAGCTAGGGAAACTGACATATCAGTAACGTTACATTCCCAAACTGACTAATAAAACTAACATTGCACTGAAAACAATAACAGCTAATGTTAACCAACTTTTGGCCAGCTCTCTCTCGAACGGTACATCAACTGGCGAAAGCTAGCCAAGATAATTTACTTCTGAAACGGGACAAAACAAAGGCCACAAAACATCTCCATACAAACAACAGCTGATAGATAGTAATAATGGCAATATGAAAGATAACTAGAGGTTAGAGCTGACCTGCCTGTGGTAGCTACTGTGCTAGCTTATCCCACCCTGATCTGTTTCATTTGTCTTTGTGCTTGTCTCCACCCCCCTCCAGGTGTCGCCCATCTTCCTCATTATCCCCAGTGTATTTGTACCTGTGTTCTTTGTTTGTCTGTTGCCAGTTTGTCTTCTCTTGTCAGATCTTACCAGAGTGTTTTCCCGTCTCCCTGCTTTCTCAAATTCTGTTCCCTTGTTTCCCCGGTTCTGACCATTCTGCCTGTCCTGACCCCGAGCCTGCCGTTCTGTACCTGCCTGACTCTGACCCGTTTACGAGCCTCTGCCTGTCCTGACCCCGAGCCTGCCTGCTATTTGGTACCTTTGTCTCTGCCCTGGATTACGGACCTCTGGTTGCCTCTTTTGCCTGACCCTGTTTGGGTCAATAAACATCTGTGACTCTAGCTGTCTGCATCTGGGTCTTATCCTGAGTTCTGATATAGCTAGCATAGCTTATTCATTCACCTCAGTCAAGAGGGGATGAAACATTAGCTAACGTTACATATCAGCAGTGGTGGAAAAAGTACTCAATTGTCACATTTGAGTAAAAGTAAAGATACCTTAACAGAAAATGACTTAAGTAGGTAGCCTAGAGGTAAGTAGGTAGCCCAAGCTGACAAGGTAAAAATCTGTCGTTCTGCCCCTGAACAAGGCAGTTAACCCACTGTTAACTGGGCCATCATTGTAAATAAGAATTTGTTGTTAACTGGCTTACCTAGTTAAATAAAGGTTAAATTAAAAAAATTTTTAAGTAAAAGTGCAAGTTACCCAGTAAATACTACTTGAGTAAAAGTATCTGGTTTTAAATGTACTTATGTACAGTGGTAGGAAAAGTACTAAATTGTCATACTTGAGTAAAAGTACAAAGTAAAAGTAAATGCTATACATCAAAGCAAACTAGACGGCACTATTTTCATATTATTTTTAATTACGGACAGAAAGGGGCACACTCCAACACTCAGACATAATTTATAAACACAGTACCGTAATTTCCGGACTATTGAGCGCACCTGAATATAAGCCGCACCCACTGAATTTTTTAAAAATTGTTATTTTAAACATAAATAAGCCGCAGGTGCCTACCGGTACATTGAAACAAATGAACTTTACACAGGCTTTAACGAAACACGGCTTGTAACAAAAATAAATAGGCTTTAACGAAACACGGCTTGTAACAAAAATAAATAGGCTTTAACGAAACACGCTTGTAACAAAAATAAATAGGCTTTAACGAAACACGGCTTGTAACAAAAAATAAAAAATTAGCAGTAAACAGTAGCCTACCAAGAAAGTCATTGCTCCAGACCAAGCTCCCGTGCAGCAGCTCTATTTCCTTTTCCAACAGCCAGATCAATCGCCTTCAACTTGAAAGCTGCATCATATGCATTTCTCTGTGTCTTTGCCATGACGAGGGTGACAAAATGACTACTGTAATCAGAATGATGGGAAGTTTGAGCGCGCTCGATTTAATCTAAACAGTTAACAAAAAAGTTGTTTGACCTTAACCCGTTCGGCAATTTCATTGGTCTAATGAAAGCTTCATGCCACCAAAAAACTGAGCACGTCACAGAATGTGTTTTTAAAAAATCTCTATATATTTGAAAGCGGGAAAAATCCATATATTAGCCGCGCCATTGTTTAAGCCGCGAGGTTCAAAGCGTGGGAAAAAAGTAGCGGCTTATAGTCTGGAAATTACGGTAGTTGTGTTTTGTGAGTCAGCCAGATCAGAGGCAGTAGGGATGACAAAGCGTTACATTGATAGGTGCCATAATTCTGTCCTGCTTGAGCACTCTAAATGTAACGAGTACTTTTGTGTGTCAGGGAAAATGTAAGGAGTAAAAAGTACATTATTCTCTTTAGGAATCTAGTGGAGTAAAAGTAAAAGTTGTCAAAAATATAAACAGTAAAGTAAAGTACAGATACCACAAAAAACTACTTAAGTAGTACATAAAGTATTTTTTCTTAAATACTTTACACTACTGCATATCAGTTACAATGCTAGCTCAGCACTGCGAGTAAACACTAGTTTATTTTTTTTCTGTTAAACAGCAGTTACCTTGCCAGCGACATCAATCAACTAAAGAGTAGACAGTCTCTGCTCTGCTTGCTTTTACAACTCGGTGAAAGAGTGCAACACATACACACTGAGCTATGCTCAAGTCTCCCTTGCTGATCCAGCCAGCCTTTCAGAAGCTTTGCCTTCACACAGCCTACCCGACCTCTCAGAAACGTCTGCATGGTCCTAAGGCACTCCAACAAGTATGCTATTTCAGAATGTGTGTGTGGGGGGGGACATGACACCCCCCGTCCCCAGTGAAAGTTGTGTCTCTGTTTAAAACCAAATACTTTAAGACTTTTACTCAAGTGGTATATTCCTGGGTGACTTTCACTTTTACTTGAGTCATTTTCTATTAAGATATTTTTACTTTTCCTCAAGTATGACAATTGGGTACTTTTTCCACCACTGCCAATACAGTATAAGTATATGCTTGTGGCAGTCTAATAGTAAAGCTTAAACTGAAAATCTGTTCCCACTAAGTACTGTAGATAGGGTGCAGATAGAGATATATAGAGGATTGGGATAGAGGAAATCTGTTTTTCTCTCCTGATTTTCAATACAGAAAGGCATCCCAAAGCCTAAAGGTTTTTCCTCAACAGTATGTTTCCTGATTACGTGCCAAATCTTAAACTCTTTTACTCCTGCACACCCTCATATCCCATGGTCATATACAGCTACACTATACACTCAGTGGTCAACTGTCTAGACTATTCTGAAGCAAAGAAGATAAACATGAGGGGCTGCATACTTTATTTCTATAATTCCAGGAAATAGTAAGCTCACAGCACCACTAGAGTGCCTTTGTATTTTTTTTGTATTTATTATGGATCCCCATTAGCTGCTGCCAAAACGCAAAATAAAGGCAGTTTATACAATTTTAAAACATTACAATAGATCCACAGATTTCACAACACACTGTGTGCCCTCAGTCCCCTACTCCACCAAAACCACATATCTACAGTACTAAATCCATGTGTATGTATAGTGTGTGTGTGTGTGTGTGTGTGTGTGTGTCCATGTTTGTGTTGCTTCACATTCCCCGCTGTTCCATAAGGTGTTTATCTGTTTTTTAAATACATTTTTACTGCGTGGCATGTCTTGTGGGGTATGCATGGGTGTCCAAGCTGTGTGCCAGTAGTTTAGATAGAGAGCTCGGTGCATTCAACATGTCAGTACCTCTCATAAATAAAAGAAGCGATGGAGTCAATCTCTCCTCCAGTTTCAGCCAGGAGAGATTGACATGCATATTATTAATATTAGCTCTCTGTGTACATCCAAGGGCCAGCCGTGCTGCCCTGTTCTGAGCCAATTGCAATTTTCCTAAGTCCTTTTTGTGGCACCTGACCACACAACTGAACAGTAGTCAAGGTGCGACAAAACTAGGGCCTGTAGGATCTGCCTTGTTGATAGTGTTATTAAGAAGGCAGATCATCGCTTTATTATAGACAGACTTCTCCCCATCTTAGCTACTACTGCATCAATATGTTTTGACCATGACAGTTTACAATCTAGGGTTACTCCAAGCAGTTTAGTCATCTCAACTTGCTCAATTTCCACATTCTTTATTACAATATTTAGTTGAGGTTTAGGGTTTAGTGAGTTTTTTGTTCCAAATACAATGCTTTTAGTTTTAGAAATATTCCTTGCCACCCACTCTGAAACTAACTGCATCTCTTTGTTGAGTGTTGCAGTCATTTCAGTCGCTATAGTAGCTGATGTGTATAGTGTTGAGTCATCCGCAAACATAGATACTCTGGCTATACTCAAAGTTAGTGGCATGTCTTTAGTAAAAATGTTAAAAAGCAAGGGGCCTAAACAGTTACCTTGGGGAATTCCTGATTCTAACTGGATTTTATTTGATAGGCTTCAATTAAAGAACACCCTCTGTATTCTGTTAGACAAGTAACTCTTTATCCACATTATAGCAGGGGGTGTAAAGCCTTAACGTATACATTTTTCCAGCAGCAGACTATGATTGATAATGGATTTTATTAAATCAAACCCGCAATGCACAACAAAATCAAACTGCCCCTGCATGGAAGAAAGGCACATTTTCACTCAAATCAAAGTAGTTTTACCCACTGAACATGTTCTGTGAATCACATATTGTTTTAATATATGGTACAGAAACCATGTGTTTTTTATATGTACAGTATATCAAGATTTGAAAAGACAAATGAACAGATTCCCAGATCACAGACTGGCTTCAACATTTGGAGCACAGCATTACTGTCACCAAAACAGATCTGCCCTTTGTCGTATGCGTTGGGAGGTGTCAGTGGCTATCAGGATCCTATACAAATACACACCATGCCTGCAGTGTCAGTTAGTAAATCAAATCAAAGTTTATCGGTCACTTACACAGTGCTCGTGAAGTGCTTGTGTTTCTAGTTTCAACAGTGCTGTAATACACACCTAATCCAAAAAGTACTAATAAAGACATTACGGGGTTTACACATAGTCCTCTTTAACGTGAACTCAAGGGTGAAAAAAAAGCTAAAGATATCTTTGTGTTCACACTGCTCTTGCCTTTGAATGAGGACTCAACTCTTTTGCCAGTTCACTTCACCTATTTTGAGGTCTGAGTCCTCTTTGCATTCACATTGCTATGTTTAGGAAGGAATCAAGATCTTTATCCAACATTCACTCAATGCACTCTGGGTTTTTACAAAGTGCAGGACAAGCCATTCCATCAGAAAGTGTTATCGGACAGCTAGATATACTTACTTACATTTTGGAAGCTAATTGATTGCATTTAGTTAAAATATGAGACATAATAATTGTAATCAGAAGATACTATTAACATGTAAATATTATTGGTAACAGAATAAATAGCAAAATAATAACTGCAGATTAAATAATGCTTTAATTGAAAATAGTACACCCACCCTTTAAGAGCTAGAATTGATTTTGTACCTTATGTTGTGATTCTCACCAAATATATTGTTGTCTTCTCACACTATTCCAACCCCACAAGCGAATAAACAGGTTAAGAAGCTCTCTTTATAGATCACATATTGCAAACAAATAATCAGAACTAAAAACCACACATATTTTGGAATTTCTGTGTCAAAAGGTCAAAACCAGATCAGAGTCAAGGAGGTACAGAGTGGCAGACAGGCTCATGGTCAAGACAGGCAGAATGGTCAGGCAGACGGGTACAAAGTCCAGAACAGGCAAGGGTCAAAACCAGGAGGACTAGAAAAAGGAGAATAGCAAAAAGGAGTACGAGGAAAACACGCTGGTTAACTTGACTAAACATACAAGACGAACTGGCATGGAGAGACAGGAAACAGGGATAAATACACTAGGAAAAATAAGCGACACCTGTAGGGGGTGGAGACAATCACAGGAATAGGTGAAACAGATCAGGGCGTGACAATAACCCCCCCTAGGGACCCCACCTGGCGTCCTACCTGTACCTGGGTGCATACCTGGCTGACCGGGGTGTCGGCGGTGGAAATCGCTGATGAGGGCCGGGTCCAAGATGTCTTTAGCCGGGACCTAGCACCTCTCCTCTGGGCCATAACCCTCCCAGTCAACCAGGTACTGGAAACCCCTGCCCCATGGTCGAACCTTCAGGAGGCGTCTCACCGTATACGCTGGCTGGCCACCGATAACCCGTGGGGGAAGGGATGGGCCCGGAGACAGAAGACAAAGGGCAGTGAGACACAGGCTTAATCCTAGACACATGGAAGGTAGGGTGAATACGGAGGGTATGGGGTAACACAAGACGGACAGCAGTGGAACTCAGGACTCTGGAGATGGGAAAAGGACCAATGAACTGGGGAGACAGCTTGCGGGACTCTACCCGAAGGGGCAGATCCCAAGTGGAAAGCCATACCCTCTGCCCAATGCAGTAGTGGGGAGCTGGGGTCCGGCGACGGTCCGCTTGTCGGCGATACCTGGAGTTGGTCTTGAAATAACCACCATGGCTCTTCTCCAGGTACGTCGACAGCGGAGGACATACATCTGGGCCGAGGGTACGCTGACCTGCTCTTGTTCAGGAAAGAGTGGAGGCTGATACCCCATGGAGCACTCGAATGTGGAGAGTCCCGTGGCAGAACTGGGAAGTGTGTTCCGAGCATACTCCACCCAGACCAGTTGATGGCTCCAAGTAGTGGGGTTGGTTGAGACCAGGCACCTTAAGGTGGTCTCCAGGTCTTGGTTGGCTTGCTCCGACGGACCGTTAGTTTGGGGAAGGAATCCGGATGACAGACTGGCCGATGACCCAATACGGGTGCAGAATGCCTTCCAGAACTGAGACGAGAACTGAGGACTCCGATCGGATACCATGTCTACTGGGAGTCCATGGATCCGGAAGACATGCTGCACCATAAACTGGGCCGTCTCCTTGGCAGAAGGTAGTTTGGGGAGAGGGATGAAATAGGCGGCTTTGGAGAACCGATCGACTACCGTCAGAATGACAGTGTTGCCATCAAACGGAGGGAGCCCAGTGACAAAGTTCAGAGATATTTGAGACCAGGGCGATGAGGGACTGGTAGTGACTGAAGGAGGCCAGAAGGAGCTTGCCGTGGAGTCTTGTTCTGAGCACACACTGTGCATGCGGCGACGAAGGCAGAGATGTCAGGGACCATTGTGGGCCACCAGAAATGTTGTTGGAGGAAGGCTAGTGTACTACAGGACCCTGGATGACAGGTCAGCCTGGAGGAATGAGCCCATTCCAGGACCTGAATTAGGGACAAACAGCCAGTTAGCTGGGCCCCCTTCAGGTCCAGGCTGGGAGCGTTGTGCCTCGCGGACCTGGTTCTCAATACCCCAATCCACAGTGGCAGCAAGGCATGAGGTAGGGAGAATGGTTTCAGAGGTCGAGGGTGTGGCAGAGGAACTCTATAGGCAGGAGAGGGCGTCAGGCTTCACATTCTTTGACCCTGGGTGGTAGGAGATGGTGAAGTTAAATCTGGTGAACAGGAGGGCCCACCGGGCCTGCCTGGAGTTGGCGCACTTGGCTGTACAAAGATATTCCAGGTTTTTATGGTCAGTCCAGACCAGGAAGGGCTGTTCTGCTCCTTCCAGCCAGTGCCTCCACTCTTCCAATGCCATCTTCACCGCCAGGAGTTCTCGGTTGTCAGCATTGTAGTTCCTTTCAGCAGGATTGAGACGATGGGACAGGAAGGCACAGGGATGAAGCTTCTGGTCCTGGGCAGATCACTGGGACAGGATGGCCCCCACTCCAACATCCAAAGCATCCACTTCCACCACAATTTGACGCATGGTGTCCGGATGGATGAGGAAGGGTGCTGTTGTGAACCGATGCTTCAGGTCCACAAAGGCTTTGTCAACAGCTGGAGACCATTTGAACGGTACCTTGGGAGAGGTGAGTGCCGAGAGGGGGGCCGCCAGGGTGCTGTAGTCCCGAATGAAACGGCGGTAGAAGTTTGCAAACCCAAGAAACCATTGCAACTGCACCCTGGACATTGGTTGAGGCCAATCCCCGACTGCTTTCACCTTTCCAGGATCCATCTGAACATTGCCCTCAGCAATGACATATCCCAGAAAGATGATTGTAGAGCGGTGGAACTCACATTTCTTGGCTTTTACAAACAGTTGGTTCTCCAGGAGGCACTGAAGGACCTGTCTTACATGAAGAACATGTTCTTGTGCAGATCGGGAAAAAAACAGGATGACATCAAGGTACACGAACACAAACCGGTTGAGCATGTACCGAAGCACATCATTGACCAAAGCCTGGAAAACAGCGGGGTGTTGGTGAGTCCAAATGGCATGACCTGGTACTCATAATGTCCACTGGCTGTGTTGAAGGCTGTCTTCTACTCATCCCCCTCGCATATCCGAACAAGGCGGTAGGCATTTCGAATGTCCAACTTGGAAAATTAAGTGGCCCCCTGGAGAGGTTCAAATGCTGAGGAGAAGAGAGGTAGGGGGTAACAATTCTTGACAGTAATCTCATTAAGTCCCCGGTATTCAATGCACGGATGCGGGGTCTTGTCCTTCTTTTCCACAAAGTAAAAACCCTGCGCCGGCAGGAGATGCAGACGGACGGACGGCCCCAGTCGCCGGAGACTCCTCTATGTACTCCTCCATAGATTTGGTCTCTGATCCAGACAGAGAATACAATCGACCCTGAGGTGGTGTAGTGCCTGGGAGAAGATCAATGGCACAATCATAAGGATGGTGCAGGGGAAGGGAAGTAGAACGTGCTTTACTGAACACTTACAGGAGGTCATGGTATTCTGTGGGATAGCAGAGACACCCACAGTCTTGCTACCATCCTGAGGAAGACGACTTGAGGAAGGCTGTGCTGCTTGAAGGCAGTGGGAATGGCAAAATGGGCTCCAACCCAGGATGGAGCTTGTGGTCCAATCAATCATCGGATTGTGCTTTTGAAGCCAAGAAAGTCCCAAAACAAACGGAACACGGGGAGATGCAATAAGGAGGAACTGTATTGTCTCACTGTGGTTACCAGAAACCTGTAATTGAACGAGCACAGTACTATGGGTGACTTCCCCTATAGAGCGGCCATCCAGTGCCCTAGCATCCATAGGCACAGAGAGAGGCTGAGTGAGAATAACAAGCTCCGAAGCTATCATGGCATCCATAAGATTTTCCTCAGCCGCAGAGTCAATGAGCACTCGGAGAGACTTAGATTGGTCTCCCCACAGCACAAGAGCAAAAAGGGGTCTGCGGGTGATGGGAATTAGGGAATTCCCAGTCTGACCATAGTACTGGTACCCACTAGAGACAAGGGTTTCCTAATAGGGCAGGTGGCTATAAAATGTCCTGTCCCTCCACAGTACAGACAACAGTTATTATTCATCCTTTGTGAGCGTTCCCCAACTGATAACCCAGCTCTTCCCAACTGCATAGGCTCAGGAGTATCCAACTCACCCGTCGTAGATTCCCGAGAGGTCTTGGGTGGCTTCGAATCCTCGCGGAAGAGCTGCCTTATTTCCAAGGGAAACTTCCGGATTCCCTTGGAGGTGAACGTGCCATAGCGGGTGCACGAGTGTGCCCGAGACCAGACCTCCTCTCACTCTTGCATTCCCTTGGGCGTCCATCAATTTTAATGGTAAGGGCGATAAGAGAGTCGAGATCCATCGGCAATTCCCGAGCAGCTAGCTCATCCTTTACCTCCTCAGATAATCCGTGCACAAAAGTATCGAAAAGAGACTCCGGATTCCAGGCACTCTCGGTGGCCAACGTGCTAAAATCAACCGCGTAGTCTGCCACACTACGGTAGTTTTGACGTAAGTCAAGCAGTTTACTGGCCGCCTTTCTCCCGGAAACCGGAGACTCAAATACCTTTCTCATTTCTACCATGAATTCCTCCAGATGACCACAAATGGCAGATTGTTGCTCCCAAACTGTCGTAGCCCAGGAGAGCGCCCTTCCCGACATTAGCGTAATAATATATGCT
This sequence comes from Salmo trutta, assembly GCF_901001165.1. Taxonomy (NCBI): domain Eukaryota; kingdom Metazoa; phylum Chordata; class Actinopteri; order Salmoniformes; family Salmonidae; genus Salmo; species Salmo trutta. The sequence goes on from NC_042989.1 coordinate 21,047,881, forward strand.
ATCTTTCGATCTGTCTGAAGGAAACAAAGATGGCTGTAGCTCAAAAATAAGCGAGCACTGAGAAAGAAAACCCCGGCAGGTACCACGATTCCCTGAATATCACTCCGGAGGAGGTAAGCAGGGTTCTCGGGGAGCCGGGATAAGCTGTCCCAACTCACCACAGATAGCGAAAAAATTACTGGGTGATTGGGTTTTTCAGAGGTGGCAGGTAGCCTCTGAGCTAACTCCCTGATTTGCTCCATAATAACCTTTAACCCATGGTCGTGGCATTCCGTCAAGGACCTGAGCCCTTCCAAAAGGCCCTGTACCATCTCCTCATGTCTCCTAATGGTGGCTCCCTGCAGGGAGACAGCGTGGCGGAGCTGTTCCAAGTCTGATGGGTCTGTCATGGCCAGTTCGTACTTTCAAGGCACAAGGCGAGACCCAGATGCAGACACAGGAGGCAGATGGTTGGAGTTTTACAATGTTTAATAATCCAAAGGGGTAGACAAGAGAATGGTTGTGGACAGGCAAAAGGTCAAAACCAGATCAGAGTTCAGGAGGTACAGAGTGGCAGACAGGCTCATGGTCAAGGCAGGCAGAATGGTCAGGCAGACGGGTACAGAGTCCAGAAACAGGCAAGGGTCAAAACCGGGAGGACTAGAAAAAGGAGAATAGCAAAAAGGAGTACGGGAAAACACACTGTTTGACTTGACTAAACATACAAGACGAACTGGCACGGAGAGACATGAAACACAGGGATAAATACACTGGGGAAAATAAGCGACACCTGGAGGGGGTGGAGACAATCACAGGAACAGGTGAAACAGATCAGGGCGTGACAGTGAGGGGTTATGGCAGGGGAAACTGTGTTGCATAGTTTAGTGTATGGTGCGGGAATAATGACAAGTGAACCTGGGAGCTTTTTGTTCACATTGCCCTTAAAAAGGGAAACGGACTGAGGATTTCAAGCGAACTGAACTCAGACCACCTCGAGGGTCTGAAAGGGACCAGAAATTGCCTGAAAGGGACCAAGTGTGAGAACACCCTAAGAAATATCAGAACGAGCAATGTCAGAGTCCAGAATATATATATATATATATATATATATATATATATATATATATATATATATATATATACACTGCGTGTACAAAACATTATGAACACCTTCTCTTTCCATGACATAGACTGACCAGGTGAGTCCAGGTGAAGGCTATGATCCCTTATTTATGTCACTTGTTAAATCCACTTCAATCAGTGTAGACTCCTGAACATCTAATCAAATGGCTACCCAGACTATTTGCATTGTTATTATCTATGCATAGTCACTTTAATAACTCTACCTACATGTACATATTACCTCAATACCGGTGCCCCCGCACACTGACTCTGTACCAGTACCCCCTTTTATTGCTGCTCTTTAATTATTTCTTATTTCTTATCTCTTACTTGTTTTTAGGTCTTTTCTTAAAACCGTATTGTTGGTGAAGGGCTTGTAAGTAAGCATTTCACTGTTGTATTTGGCGCAAGTGACAAGTAAAATTTGATTAGATTTTATGAAGGGGAGGAAACAGGTTAAAGAAGGATTTTAAAACCTTGAGACAATTGAGATATGTATTGTGTATGTGTGCCATTCAGAGGGTGAATGGGAAGACAAAAGATTGAAGTGCTTTTGAACGGGGTATGGTAGTAGTAGGTGCCAGGCGAGACGGTTTGTGTCAAGAACTACATTGCTGCTTGATATATATATATCATACCGTATACCACAGGTATGACAAAACATGTATTTTTACTGCTCTAATTATGTTGGTAACAACAATAAGGGTTTGTGATATATATATATAACAACATAATTAGAGCAGTAAAAATACATGTTTTGTCATACCTGTGGTATACGGTATGATATACCACGGTTGTCAGCCAATCAGCATTCAGGGCTCGAACCACCCATTTAATAATGGTGTGTATAGACCAGTGGAGGCTGCTGAGGGGAGGACGGCTCATAATTATGGCTGGAACTGATTCCGCTCCAGCCATTACAACGAGCCCGTTCACCCCAATTAAGGTGCTACCAACTTCTTGTACCGACAGTATGGACAGTGTATGAATAGGAAAGGTGTGTACAGCAGTACAGTAGTTATATAGGGTGACTGAGGTCCTTGATGATCTTCTTGGCCTTCCTGTGACACCGGGGGCTGTAGATGTCCTGGAGGGCATGCAGTGTGCTAGTACATTATGTTCCTGGGAGAGCCACTTCACCGACTCACATGAGAAGTGCTTTGTGTGTGTTTAGAGTGAGACACAGGGGGCAGAGGGGGTTCCCATTCCTTGCATGTGGAGTTTGATTACATTGTGAGAATGTGCACACCCAACAAAAATAGTTCTCAGCAGCGCATGCTTTTTGGGCTGAGCTCCTTCAGAGGCACACTGGTCCAGATTCCAAGACAGCTGTCTCTAAATGGGTGAAAGGTTAAAGCCGTAAAAAAATTATGCTCTCTGCTAGGAAAGGCAAAGGCTGTTTAATTAAATAGTATAAATGGAAGTATAGGCCTGTATGATGAATTGGACGAATGGAAACTTATTCAACAGAAGCGTCTTATGAGACCTTATGTGACTGGACCCCTCTGTGTGCCAATAGGACTACACACTTCAATTAGAGGCCAACAGCATATTCGTAACAGAGTATGAAATTCTCTGCGCTATTATCAATCAGAATGCATCGCTATCTGATGACTCAGGAAACAACAAAGCATGACCTGAAAACCATTTGGGCTCTATTTCAACTAAGTGCAAAATGCAATTGACTTGACTCATACATTTTGAGTCAAGTCATAAGTTTTGAAAATATCCTCTGTAGTCAAAACACTTCAATTGGCTTTGGGAATACATTAACATCATGATATGGTGGGGGTTAAAACCAGTTTGAAGACCTGGATGTATGTGATACTTCCAGGTTGTTATTGTAAAATATGTGTCCTCAATAAGACCTATGTGTGTACTCAATAACCTGCTAATGTACTGCTACACATGTGTGTTCTATTAATGTGTACTCAATAACCTGCTAATGTACTGCTACACATGTGTGTTCTACTAATGTGTACTCAATAACCTGCTAATGTACTGCTACACATGTGTGTTTTACTAATGTGTACTCAATAACCTGCTAATGTACTGCTTCACGTGTGTTCTACTAATGTGTACTCAATAACCTACTTACGTACTGCTACAGATGTGTTTTCTACTAATGTGTACTCAATAACCTGCTAATGTACTGCTACACATGTGTGTTCTACTAATGTGTACTCAATAACCTGCTAATGTACTGCTACACATGTGTGTTCTACTAATGTGTACTCAATAACCTGCTAATGTACTGCTACAGATGTGTGTTCTACTAATGTGTAATCAATAACCTACTAATGTACTGCTACACATGTGTGTTTTACTAATGTGTACTTAATAAGCTACTAAAGGCAATGTAAACCCACTACACTAAAGTCTGAGTGGTTGCTTCTTGTATACAGTACCTTTAAAGTCAAAACAGGACAGCAATATGGCTAGTACAACATGAATACAGTACACCATGAATGTGTACATGTACATTCTCAAGGACAGTAAACAGAGAGCAACCACTCTGTTAGATCAGTGATTAATCATTACGTGATGACCAGTTGGTTATCCTGAATATAATGAACTGTCAAGCTAACACCTCTTAGATGAGCTGATAATAAGGGCTTACCAATCAATAGAGCTCTCACAAAGCCTCCATGAGGGTTCCTTGGTGGCATATAGGAGTGAAAACATGACCCGGGGGTCACTCAATTAGAGCATAGGGATCAGGCACAGGCCATGTCTTCATCCCTGACCATCTCCATTACATAACCACATGGCCCGAGCTCACTGTAAGTGGTCATTTAAGACAAAGTAAAAACCTAATCAAATAAAATGAAAAATGTAATTGGTTAATGAGGGGCAGACATTTCTTAACCTTGCAAAGCCGCCTGATCCTGCAAGCTTACATGAACGTTGGTGCACGGATATCTGCAAGAATCAGTCTGGTATTTACGAAGGCTAACTTTTGTCTATTTTGAAACTTTTGTCTATTTTGTCTATTTTGTCTTTTGTCTATGAAACTTTTGTCTATTTTGTTTTTCAATTGTTTCCCCTCACCCCTCTCAGCCCCAATGACTCATGTTCTCCTTTTTGTGGTCATCTGATGTAGAAAAGATGTCATTGTGCTCTGACCTGCATGTGCATTGATTACAAGGAGCATGCGTAAACAATACTGAGAAAGAACAGAGTGACGTCACACATCCTCATGATAATAGCAGTCTGTAGGGAATAGGAAGCACGCTCCAGAAACACTGTTCCTGGCTAATCATCCCCTTAGCCTCCACCTGTAGGCTAATGTGTACTCTGGCTGAACCCAGACCCGTGACCTTGTGTGGTCAGAAGGAGGTTGAAGGTCATCCTGAGAGTGCTTTAAAAAAGTCATTAGGGCACTAATGGAGTCTGGGCACTTAAGAGTTACTGGTCCTCAATACTGGAAGTAATCCCAAACCTCAAGGTCAGGCCTAGTGTCCACTAAGGATCAACTGACCCCATCACAGACTGGTTCCACTGGACATGAAACTATTACAGACATAAAAGGCTCCACACAACAGAGAACAAATACTTCACACTGATCTAACACTAACAATGGCTAACGGGTTGGCAGTAAATCTGAAACCGCATATCAAAGCTACAGTTGAAGTCGGAAGTTTACATACACCTCAGCCAAATACATCTAAACTCAGTTTTTCACAATTCCTGACATTTAATCCCAGTAAAAATTCCCTGTTTTAGGTCAGTTAGGATTACCACTTTATTTTAAGAATGTGAAATGTCAGAATAATACTAGAGAGAATGATTTATTTCAGCTTTTATTTCTTTCATCACATTCCCAGTGGGTCAGAAGTTTACATACACTCAATTAGTATTTGGTAGCATTGCCTTTAAATTGTTTAACTTGGGTCAAACGTTTCGGGTAGCCTTCCACAAGCTTCTAACAATAAGTTTGGTGAATTTTGGCCCATTACTACTGACAGAGCTGGTGTAACTGAGTCAGGATTGTAGGCCGCCTTGCTCGCACACCCTTTTTCAGTTCTGCCCACAAATTTTCTATAGGATTGAGGTCAGGGCTTTGTAATGGCCACTCCAATACCTTGACTTTGTTGCCATTTTGCCACAACTTTGGAAGTATGCTTGGGGTCATTGTCCATTTGGAAGACCCATTTGCGACCAAGCTTTAACTTCCTGACTGATGTCTTGAGATGTTGCGTCAATATATCAACATCATTTTCTTCCCTCATGATGCCATCTATTTTGTGAAGTGCACCAGTCCCTCCTGCAGCAAAGCACCCCCACAACATGATGCTGCCACCCCCGTGCTTCACGGTTGGGATGGTGTTCTTCAGCTTGCAAGCCTCCCCCTTTCCTCTAAACATATCGATGGTCATTATGGCCAAACAGTTCTATTTTTGTTTCATCAGACCAGAGGACATTTCTCCAAAAAGTACGATCTTTGACCCCATGTGCAGTTGCAAACCGCAGTCTGGCTTTTTTATGGCTGTTTTGGAGCAGTGGCTTCTTCCTTGCTGAGTGGCCTTTCAGGTTATGTCGATATAGGACTCGTTTTACTGTGGATATGGATACTTTTGTACCTGTTTCCTCCAGCATCTTCACAAGGTCCTTTGCTGTTGTTCTGGGATTGATTTGCACTTTTCGCACCAAAGTACATTCATCTCTAGGAGCCAGAACGCATCTCCTTCCTGAGCGGTATGACGGCTGCATGGTCCCATGGTGTTTATACTTGCTTGCTATTGTTTGTACAGATGAACGTGGTACCTTCAGGCATTTGGAAATTGCTCTCAAGGATGAACCAGACTTGTGGAGGTCTACAATTTTTGCTTCTGAGTTCTTGGCTGATTTCTTTTGATTTTCCAATGATGTCAAGCAAAGAGGCACTGAGTTTGAAGGTGGGCCTTGAAATACATCCACAGGTATACCTCCAATTGACTCTAATGATGTCAATTAGAATATCAGAAGCTTCTAAAGCCATAACATCATTTTCTGGAATTTTCCAAGCTTTTTAAAGGCACAGTCAACTTAGTGTATGTAAACTTCTGACCTACTGGAATTGTGATAGTGAATTATAAGTGAAATAATCTGTCTGTTAACAATTACTTGTGTCATGCACAAAGTAGATGTCCTAACCGACTTGCCAAAACTATAGTTTGTTAACAAGAAATTTGTGGAGTGGTTGAAAAATTAGATTTAATGACTCCAACCTAAGTGTATGTAAACTTCCGACTTCAACTGTAAGTTGTTCATTCAAACTGAAATGCCATATCAACCTTTTAGCTCAAAGTTCACTACATGCCTGAGCACACCAAAAGGTCTGTGAGCAGCTCTGCTTTGCAACAGGGTCTGAGTCAGAACTTAGGTGTTCTGACTAATGTACCTACGTGTTGCTGTTAATGGTCTAGCTACCTGATTCTGCAAACAGGGACAACAACATAATAACAATCATCCATCATCATATGATGATAAGACACAAACTTCAATCCATCGTATCTATCATTCCCTACAGAGTGATGTGACTGATGTGTGTCCCACCTCCATGCAGAGCACAACTAACAACCTCTGGATATTATAATCCAATCTGTGGGCACCAGGGCTCTGGGGGATGGGGCCTGAACCAGGACTGACCTGATTAGCCTCTCAGCCAGAGAGCCTCCCCCTGCTTCATTAGCCCAACCCTCCTCTGTGGAATGGCACTTTTACTACTCTTAATTTAATTTCCCTAATCTAGTTTTCACTTGAGCACACCATGGCCACCCGCGTCTGGTTGTGGGGTGTTTTTGGGGCCTTCTGGTAAATAGCATTGTGAGATCATCTCTTGGAAGACTTCTGGCTTTCACTGATAGACGGGTGGGGTGGGGAGGGGGATCACATTGATGTGTAGTTATAAAACAGTCTGGAGAGAGGGCTGATTGTGTGTTGGTAAACACTGGCTGTCTGTTTGCATTTCAGCCCACAGTCACCTGCGTAGCAACACAACAAAGACACCGGGACCATATGGTACTCTCGCTGAGTGACGCTATCTCGCCCTATCATCAAGATTGCACCATGTTGGTTATCAACACAAAGCAAACCATACTGACAAAGAAAACGTTTTTCCAGACCAGGTCTGGTTTGAGTTGTAAAAGCAGACATCGGACAATGTAACTGATTGGGGAGGGATGAGCGAACAGCTCCCCCTGTTGGCTGTGTCTGTGTGAGATACAGTAGCAAAGAGACATGAATAAGAGAAAATAGGATGGGACAAGAAGAGAGGTTGACATAGTAAGTTGGTAGAAGACATTGCAGAGAGGGAAGATTAGGAGTGAACTTTTCTGAAGGTCTAGAACAATCTATCTATGCAATATACAATCAGTGTACAAAACATTAAGAACACCCGCTGTTTCCATGACAGACTGACCAAGTGAATCCAGGTGAAAGCTATGATCCCTTATTGATGTCACTTGTTAAATCCACTTCAATAAGTGTAGATGAAGGGGAGGAGACAGGTTAAAGAAGGATTTTTAAGCCTTGAGACAATTTAGACATGGACTGTGTATGTGTGCCTTTCAGAGGGTGAATGGGAAGACAAAATATTTAAGTGTCTTTGAATGGGGTATAGTAGTTGGTGCCAGGTTTGTGTCAAGAACTGCAACACTGCTGGGTTTTTCACGCTCAACAGTTTCCTGTGTGTATCAAGAATGGGCCACCACCCAAAGGACATCCAGCCAACTTGACACAACTGTGGGAAGCATTGGAGTCAACATGAGCCATCATCCCTTTGGAACTCTATTGACACCTTGTAGAGTCCATGCCCAGACGAACTGAGGCTGTTCATGCTCCTGTGTATTATTTACGAGCAATAAATAACGTGTAATAACTGATGTCGCTGTGTATTAGACTTTCCTTTCATTATTTCCAGCAAAGGGCAAAGATCCTTGGTATAGATAGAGATGGCCCTGACATATGCACTCTGTAAACACTTATGTACCAAATTCACTTAGCAAATATCAAAAGGCCCTGGATGTTTCCTGCCATTTTTCTGGAGAGTGTTTTCTCTCAAAGAACAGGAAGCAGAGCCTAATTTTCCCACAGACCCACAGAGGTTGGATCTCAATGCCGTTCCACAGCGGTTCTATGTTGTATTTACAGAAGACAATAAAGGAGAAGCTAACTTACTAACTACTTGGCCTCCTTTATTGGCATTGTGGCAGAGTGCTAAACGTGTTACTCGTCAATGTTTAGGGATTTCCAGAGGGCCTCTGTGCCGGGGCTACTTGGCCTCCTAATTACAGTAAGGAACACAAAAGCCCTTCTAACTGTAACTCTGTCTGCACATTGTTTCATTCATATCATCGTTTCAGTTCATCAACAGCACATTGATTGGTTAGACAATGGAATTGATATTGGCCAGCATTCCTCTAATGCAAAAAAGGAAATGCTTGGGAGTTGGGGGGCTCCCTAGCTAGCTTATTGTCAGCTACACATTTCTGACAGTTTGTTCCTCCATAGTTGGCAGCCTTTCCATAGGTAATTTATCTGGGGTGGGAAGTATCTGCTGCCTGCAAGGGGCATTGTTCTGGGTCATCAGTCATGTGTCATTGGCTAGTGATCCATCATGCTGTTTTCAAAGATAATGGGGTTCCCTTTTGACCCAACAGTTACAGGAACCAGGCCAGTCCTGGTGTGTTTTTCAAATAATATTTCAGTCAACCTGACAACTACAGCTTGTTGAAACATGAATAAAAAAATGTTTTTAAATGTGGCTTTCACTTCGAGGGTAATGGTTTGGCTTAACACCATGGGTTGTGTGGTGAGCCATGAGTGAAGCATCATTTGTCAACATTTGTCAGCACTGTTTTGGTCCAACACCATCTTTTCATCACAGGTCAAACAGTGATCCTAGATAATGCTACTAGGACGAATCCAGCTTTGAAACATCCCAAAGGGGGCTGTGTGGACTCAGGAAACCTCACTTCACTTACACTTTGAAATAACTGCCCCCCTTTGGGACAACTTGATACAATCTTGTATTAGCTAAAATCATCCGGTTCTCTATATAGATTTCCCTTTGATGTTCTGCATTTGTGCTTGGGTTCCTTAATCTACTGCCCATTCTCAGTCACTGGAACCTTCACTGGTTCCTGATGATTGCCATGACTTTCATCCTTCACTTTTACCTATCTGAAAAAACAGAGAGACGTGTCTGTGTCCAATGTTATCAGTGCTGTGAGCTAAAATGTGCTTGTTACAGATGGACAAGACTGGTCTAAAGTACACTATACATACAAAAGTATGTGGACACCTCTTCTAGTTAGTGTATTTGGCTATTTCAGCCACACCAATTGCTAACAGGTGTATACAATCGAACACACAGCCATGCAATCTCCATAGACAAACATTGGCAGTAGAATGGCCCGTATTGAAAAGCTCAGTGACTTTTAACATGGCACCGTCATAGGTCAGTTTGTCAGATTTCTGCCCTGCTAGAGCTGTCCCGGTCAACTGTAAGTGCTGTTATTGTGAAGTGTAAGCGCCTAGGAGCAACAAAGGCTCAGCTGTGAAGTGGTAGGTCACACAAGCGCAAAGAACGGGACCGCGAGTGCTGAAGCTCGTAGTGGGTAAAAATCATGTGTCCTCGGTTGCAACACTCACCAGCACGTTCCAAACTGCCTCTGGAAGCAACTTCAGCACAATAACTGTTAGTCGGGAGCTCATGAAATGGGTTTCCATGGCCGGGCAGCCACACACAAGCCTAAGATCACCATGCGGAATGCCAAGCATCGGCTGGAGGGGTGTAAAGCTCGCCGCCATTGGACTCTGGAGCAGTGGAAACACGTTCTCTGGAGTGTTGGATCACGCTTCACCATCTGGCAGTCCGACAGACAAATCTGGGTTTGGCAGATGCCAGGAGAATGTTACCTGCCTGAATCCATAGTGCCAACAGTAACGTTTGGTGGAGGAGGAATAATGGTCTGGGGCTGTTTTTCATGGTTCGGGCTAGGCCCCTTAGTTCCAGTGAAGGGAAATCTTAACGCTACAGCATACAATGACGTTCTAGATGATTCTGTGCTTCCAAATTTGTGCCAACAGTTTGGGGAAGGCCCTTTCCTGTTTCAGCATGACAATGCCCCAATGCACAAAGCGAGGTCCATACAGAAATGGTTTTGTCAAGATTGGTGTGGAAGAACTTGACTGGCTGAATGGAAGCAAATCCCCACGGCAATGTTCCAATATCCCAGAAGAGTGGAGGCTTTTATAGCAGCAAAGGATGGACCAATTCCATATTAATACCCATAATTCTGGAATTATACGGTATGTTTAACCAGCAGGTGTCCACATACTTTTGTTCATGTAGTGTATATAATATATCCCCATCACAACCCCAGAGCCCGAGGTCTCACCATCATTTCTCTTTCTAGGGCCTAGGCCAAGACAAATATTCCTGACTCATACTTGTTGAATTATAGGGAGCTATTTCCTGAAGTGATTAATGAAATCAGTCATCACTGCATGGTAGGAATCAATTATGCATATTATGTGTTTGTTCGGAGTTCTTTACTCCTTTGAAAAGGGTATGTTTTACAGTTTGAAGGTAATCAGCAAATCTTGCCAGATTTTTCCTGCTTTTTTATTGATCTTATCATGCTTCAAAAGACCAGATGTTGGAGCTTGGGCTGATCTGATAGGGACAAACATAGATGTTTCAAAGGCCAAAATGTTCAATCTGATGTTGAGGCACTAATTCCATGAAAGACTATGGTCCCATGTGGATATGTCAATATAATGAGGCTAATGTCACAACATTACTTTAATAAACCCCTTTTCAGTGGTGGAAAAAGTACTCAATTGTTATAATTAAGTAAAAGTAAAGATACCTTAATAGAAAATGACTCAAGTAAAAGTGAAAGTCACCCAGTACTACTTGAGTAGAAGTCTAAAAGTGTTTGGTTTTAAATATACTTAAGTATCAAAAGTAAAAGTAAAAGTATAAACCATTTCAAATTCCTTATATAAGCAAACCAGATGGCACACTTTTCTTATTTTTTATTGACGGATAGCCAGGGGTACACTTCAACACTCAGACATCATTTAAAAAACAAAGCATTTGTGTTTAGTGAGTCCTCCAGATCAGAGGCAGTAGGGATGACCAGGGATGTTCTCTTGATAAGTGTGTGAATTGGACCATTTTCCTGTCAACATGTAACGAGTACTTTTGGGTGTCAGGGAAAATGTATGGAGCAAAAAGTACATTATTTTCTTTAGGAATGTAGTAAAGTAAAAGTGAAAGTGGTCAAAAATATATATAGTAAAGTATAGTAAGGACACCCAAAAAAAGACTTAAGTAGTACTTTAAAGTATTTTTTACTTATTAAGTACTTTACACCACTGTCCCTTTTTGAAACCAAGGTGACTCTCCCTCCAAATGCTGATATATAAAAATGGCAATCTGATATGATGGGGTATGGTGGAGGGAAATATTAACCGCATAAGGGAAGTGGAAGACTGAAGAAAATTCTCTGACACCAGGGTCCCTCTGCTCTCCAGAGCTGACAGGCAGACAGACAGGGGTGGGATAGGGGATTCCTGGGGGATCCCAAAAAGAGCTGGACAGTCTGACCCACAGGGAGACAGGGATAAAGCCACACAGTCCGTATTTCCAACATAGGAAAAGTCAACTGGAATTAAATGGTCAGGTACGCATTATGGGGACAAATGCTGTGGTGGTTACAGGCAAGGAATATAGGCGCTTTCATGTGTGAAACTTAGTGTAGTTCCAAGAAATACAACTGTGTTTCATAATTGGCTTTACCACACAAGCTCAGCTGAGTAGCACAATACAACCTTTAATGTAACTAGCACAGCAGACAGAGCTCACACCATCCTAGTTAGACTTGTGATAGGCGCTAACAGACAGAGGGAAGAGATTCAACTTCCTTCAGCTAGGAGAAAGAGCGCTCCAGCTGATCCAGCTGACCCGTGGACCCAGGGTCCGATCGGAGAGACGCTCTGAAGGTGTCGTGTTCCAAGACATGGTAGGCTTGAGCTGGGAGACGCACCAACAGGAGGAAGACCAAGCCCCAGGACCCACTGAAGAAAAGACTAGAGTTACACCCCCTCAGCCCCCCAAAAAAGTCATACCTCCCCACTCCCAATGTGCTGACAGACGACTGACAATGTGGTCCAGAGATACTATGCCTAATGTGGTTTTGTTTTATTTGTCCAGATACAGTTTCTGCTATATAACAGTAGAGTATGTCTGAAGGGCGATGAGTTGTTTTTCATGATTCCTCACTGGAAGCGTATTAAGCAAGCGATACAACATTTGAAACCTAACTCCACCACCTTAATCTATTACTGATGAGGCTAGCTATGATATGGACCAAACATGTATGTAAATTAGTGGTTAATTCACTGACCTGAACTAAATATCCTATGGCCATCCAACAGGCAGTGATGAACATGAATCTTACTATCCGTTTTTGACCGTTTGTTTTGGAGAATTGGTACTTGTCATCAGGGACAGACCTCCTGTGGCTTTCTCTTGAGGACAAAGTGGGATTAGGGCTCCCCCTCCTCTTGGACCACTACCAAGGCTTAATGGAGCAGGAATTCATGGATTGAAGGATGGATGGATAGATACTGTAGATAAGTAAATGGATGATCTGAGGATACACGCAGGGTCGGGTGACCCCCAAATCGGCACTTGGGCTTTACTTACAGACAACGCCCAGGGAGGAATAGGAATTGTACTCTGGTGTGTGGGATTTACTCTGAGTAGTTTCTGCCACCTCTGCCATAACTGGCAACAAGTCAGAAATATGAGCAACAGGGGAGATTCACAGAGCTCTGAATTCCTATGAATCTACCCTGTTAATGAAGGAGCTATAGGCCAGGGAGGTGACCTGGGAAAGGGCTGTATCCTGTCTCCAGGGGAGGTGCAGAAATACAGACTAAACCAGTCTGTCCCTGTCAACATCTGGTTCCTCTCTGCCTAAACATACATGTAATGGGCCTAAGTAACTTACAGATATAGACCCTAACTGACTATTTATATGGTCTGGCTCTAATATTCAGAACTAAATCGGAATATTTTACTATTAAATTGTACCTTGGGTTTTGGAATGAAAATTCCTGCCTGGAACAAACACCCCTGGAGGAGCGCTATAGACTTCAACACCTCTTGGCTCACCCCCCTTGTTAGAGTGACACTCATGAAACACACAGAGAATCTCACTGTCAATAGACTGTCGATAGGTACTTATCACAGGGGGAGGTCATTCCTTCTCTTGCTAGAGCAAAAGCATGCTGACCCGGTAGTGACGAACCTAACGATTGTACTTGCAGAATTGCAATGTTCATCAGTGGACAACAACATGATTTTGAGCCAATCAGAGAGCACAACTTGTGGGAGAGAGAAAAAAAGGGGGAAAAATAAAAACATTTGCATTTTTTCCCATACATCCGAAGGTGAGCCAGTCACACTTCATACGCAATGTAGGCTATGAGATAGTAGCTAGCTAGGACGCAATGCACACAACACTAAATACCTCCTCCAAGCAAGCTAACAATTGTAGCCATTATAATTAAATCACAATGGATTAGCTAGTTTCCATGAATTAGCTGACTGTGTTAGCTGCCAAGTTAGTGCAGTGTCCTTCGCTAGCTAACTAGCTATGTTGTGCTAGCTTGCGAATATGCTAATGTTTGCTTGCTAGCTAAGCATTTGGCTATGGGCTGGCACTGGCAATATGGGATTATGGAGAGGGAATTCCATTGTTTCTTCGTCATCTTGCTAGGTAGTTATCTAGCTGTGGCTATCTGGCTAGTATCAACACGGGCTTTCTACAAAATAGCAACATTAGTGCAGATAGCTTGGAATCTATTCTAGACCTTAAGCAATACTCACAGGTATGCATTGCTAAACAATGCTACTGCCACCTGGTTTGGAGCATTTTAACAAGGCTGATGACTTCCAAGGTCTTTGCTGTGTGAACAACACTCTGTTCAGAGGTGCTAAGTACAGTCGGCAGGCAAACGTTTGACAAATCTACCAGTGTGTATGAGCTTTAAGACGGATGCCACTGGACCCAAGAGGAAAGAGGATCCGTAAAAGCATCATCACGGGGTCCCAGAGACATCTGTAACCTATCTCATTTGATGAAGGCGTGCTCTGCAAATACTCAACTGATAGTGCAGGCTTGAAGGAAGCTGTTGCTTTCACTTCGGTCTAAGATGTGAACTTCAGTTGCTGTGTTTACTCTTTCACATATTTTAAAGAACTGGTTCAGATGTATTTGGGTTGATGGACTGTTTTATATCTTCTGTAAAGCTGCTTCACAGACCAAAGGCCACAGCTTTGATAGCCTGTGAATGGAGCCCTGTACGCTAGTGCGTTGTAGGCTCTGTTGTGGTGACCTGCAGATATCCATTCAGAGACCATTACTAAGCAGATTACTCCTCCAAATCTGTGTCAGGATATAGTTCTCATGTCTGGTGATGCTGATACAGAGATGTGGAATACTAATGGATTGCTCTTTTTATGAACCACGCAGGAGGAGTACAGTAAAGGTCAGTACAGTGTATCAAAAACATGTTTACAGTAACTGAGGCGTGAGAACTATAAAGACTAGGCAAGGTAAACTAAGTAGCTGTGCAGTACAATGAAGCCTAACAGTCAGATGATCCTGAAAACAGAATGCTGCTGACCCCTACAGCACAGGTCAGGACATGCAGCAAATAACAATAAATAGGCAGACTCCATTCATTTAATAACTGTTCTTTCACACTAATTTCATGCAAGTTATATAATCACACGAAGCTTGCGCCCGGGTTAAACATGTTAAGAGCAGCTATTGAAGAAAAGGGAAATTGGAAATCCAACTATAACGGTCTGTTTCCTGTGTATGGCAGTGTTACCTTGGATGTGGGAACGAGTCCTGTGAATCACTGTGCCAAAATGCAGTATGGGGACTGGTGATACCATGAAGACAGGGTCCAGATGTTGTCCTTCTACCGAGGGGGAATACATTCCCTATCACTCACACTGCAGGTGGGAGAAAGAGAGGGAGAGAGAATGAGAGAGAGAGGAACAACGGCAAACAGGAAGTAGGGAATTTACAACACAATGCTCCTAGAATTTCCTGCATGCTTCAACAGATAAGGAAGTCAATCTAATTTTATATTTTCCCCCTAAATATATTCCCACTGTCCCAAGTCACATCTCGTGTTTTCTGCACGCAGTAGGCCTATACTAGGGCATTGTGGTGAAATAACTTCCCCCTCAGACTGAAAAATCTTCATATATATTTGTAGGCCGTCATTGTAAATAAGAATTTGTTCTTAACTGACTTGCCTAGTTAAGTAAAGGTTAAATAAAATAAAATATAAATACTAATTTGAACAATGCACATTCCAACTCTTCCTTATTAATATATCATATATAATTTCTGTGAATCAGGTAAATCAAAATACTAAGAAATGTGAATTGTAGTCTTTCATCGAGAGAATGACTGCATGCACAACCTTGAAGGCTCTAAAACACTGGGCACACACAGGTGTGACCCAATACCTCAGACGGTGATAGCTAGGTATTACAGTCTGAAACAAAGCAATACAATTGTTTGGAAATGTTCCTCCCACGACCTCTGCAAGCCAGAATGTTCAATAAAATTACATTTGAACTACCGGTTGTCTGGGCGGTTGGTCTTATGCAGCTGGAAGTTTGAGACAAAATATCTAACGGCATTTTTAAAATGCTAGTACTGAGATTTCCATCACCTTGCACATGTTCAACACCATGTAAACACCTGCAAGAGCATGGTTAGTAAGAATGCATCACGTCTTGTATTTAGACTGAAGAAGAATATGAATGCAACATGTAAAGTGCTGGTCCCATTTCATGAGCTGAAATTAAAGATCCCAGAAATGTTCCATATGCACAAAAAGCTTATTTCTCTCAAATGTATTTGAATCCCTGTAAGTGAGCATTGGGGACAATAAAAGGCCACTCTAAAATGTGCAATTTTGGCACACAACACAATGCCACTGATGTCTCAAGTTTTGAGGGAGCGCGCAATTGGCATGCTGACTGCAGGAATATCCACTAGAGCTGTTGCCAGAGAATTGAATGTTAATTTCTCTATCATAAGCCGTCAACGTCATTTTAGAGAATTTGGCAGTACGTCCAACTGGCCTCACAACTGGGGAGGGATGGGGAGATATTTCTGTCTGTAATATAGCCTTTTTGTGGGGGAAAATTAATTCTGATTGGCTGGGTGGGTCGGCCTGACTCCCAAGTGGGTGGACCTATGCCCTCCCAGGCCCACCGATGGCTGCGCCCCTGCCCAGTCATGTGAAATCCATAGATTAGGGCCTAATCAATTTATTTCAATTGACTGATTTCCTTACATGAACTGTAACTCTTTGAAATTGTTGCATGTTGCGTTTATATTTTTGTTCAGTATACGTTGTGTGCCTCAGGTGATGAACAGACAAACCATGAAAGCCACACACAGACATCTGCATTTTGAAGTTGCTTTTTTGTGGATATTTTGTCAAAAAATTTCACCGGCATAAGGACGAACTCAGCGGACAACCGGCAGAGTAAATTCAAATTAGGTTTATCCAACATTCTGACTTGTAAAGGGACTGTTCGGAATGATGTAATCTATGTTAGAGACGAGTATAGAGGAATGTCCATTGCAGACTCAGATTCGTAGAGGCTAACGCAGGTGATCTTCTGTGTATCTTCCTGACTAGTGGGAAATCACTCCAGAGGAAATCCCACCACTGCATTGGAACTTGGGACATGCTGCTGTAGCAGAGGATTCTGCTCCTGCATCTGACAGCTGAGCTGACCAAAGAGCAACTGTCAAGCTGTTGACAGAGCCACTATGCCCACTCAACTGAGCTATTTCAGAGGACAATCAGATCTGGGAGAGGAGAGGAAGCCACAGGCAGGTCTGAAATCACAGAGGGAGCTGGCCACACACACAGGGCTGGAGAGGCAGATATTGTAGCTGACAGTGGAACAACACTGCCTCCTATAGAGAGCGGTGACAGTCACACATTATAGGCCTACATGAAGTAAATGGTACTGTTTATTAGTTATTAGTAACAGGGTGTTACGCAGCAGCTAGAGTATAATTACTGTGGTAGGCCTATAAGTATCTGTACCTTATACACTGTTACAATGTATAAGGTAATCCAGAAATAATGCCCAGTACCAATGGACATCAGTGTTGTTACAATGGTGTCAAACCTTGTTTACATATGTTTGTTGTGTTTGATACCGTTCCATTTATTCCATTCCAGACATTACAATGACCCCGTCATCCTATAGTTCCTCCCACCAGCCTCCACTGACTGAAATGTGGTGGAATCATGACAGTAACTTGACTGGGCATATGAAGCGTCCGGGTTAGAGTCCCGCTCCTTGAAAGCGGCAGCTCTACCCTTTAGTTCAGTGCGGATGTTGCCTGTAATCCAAGTCTTCTGGTTGGGGTATGTACGTGCGGTCAGTGTGGCGATGACGTCATCGATGCACTTACTGATGAAGCCAGTTACTGATGTGGTGTACTCCTCAATTCCATCGGAAGAATCTCGGAACATATTCCAGTCTGTGCTAGCAAAACAGACCTGTAGCTTAGCATCTGCGTCGTCTGACCACTTCCTTACTGAGCGAGTCACTGTTACTTCCTGCTTTAGTTTTTGCTTGTAAGCAGGAATCAGGAGGATAGAGTTATGGTCAGATTTGCCAAATGGAGGGCGGGGGAGAGCTTTGTACACGTCTCTGTGTGTGGAGTAAAGGTGGTCTAGAGGTTTTTTTCCTCTGGTTGCACATTTAACATGCTTGTAGAAATTAGTAAAATGGATTTAGGTTTCCCTGCATTAAAGTCCTCGGCCACTAAGAGCGCCGCCTCTGGATGAGCATTTTCTTGTTTGCTTATGGCCTTATACAGCTTGTTGATTGCTATGAAGAATATAGATGAAAACTCTCTTGGTAAATAGTTTGGTCTACAGCTTATCATGTGATACTCTACCTCAGGCGAGCAAAACCTTGAGACTTCCTTGATACTAGATTTCGTGTGTCAGCTGTCACTTACAAATAGACACAGACTGCCACACCTTGACTTACCGGAGGCAGCTGTTCTATCTTGCCGATGGACCAAAAACCCTGCCAGCTGTATGTTATCCATGTCGTCGTTCAGCCACGACTCGGTGAAACATAAGATGTTACAGTTTTTAATGTCCCGTTGGTAGGATATTTGTGATTGGAGCTCATCCATTTTGTTATCCAATGATTGCACGTTGGTTAATAGGACTGATCGTAGAGGGGAATTACTCACTCGCCATCGGATCCTTACAAGGCACCCCGAACTACGTCCCCGATATCTCTGTCTCTTCTTCATGCGAATGACGGGGATTTAGGCCTTGTCGGCTGTCTGAAGTAAATCCTTCGTGTCCGACTCATTAAAGAAAAAATCTTTGTCCAGTACGAGGTGAGTAATCGCTGTCCTGATATCCAGAAGCTCTTTTTGGTCATAAGAGACAGTGACAGAGACATTATGAACAAAATAAGTTACAAATAACGCAAAAAAACACACACAATAGCACAACTGGTTAGGATCCCGTAAAACGGCAGTCATCTCTTCTGGCACAATCATTTGAACAATGTACAGTATTTGATGTTTACAACGTTTTCTGAAGTTTGTAATTTCCACTTTGAAATTTCAGACTTGATTTTCCCTTCTGAAAAATGTATCAACCCGTACAAAAATGTTAATGAATCACAATTCACATTTCTTGTTGCTGCAGAACTATTTCCCTGCTGTAGCATGCTGCCTCAAATTAAGATTCCACATATGTACAGTGAATTCATCTGTCATTTCCTTGTTTTTTTTGCAGGTGTTTGATCATTTTCGCTCCATGTGTTAAAATCAAATAGATGTCTTCATCCTTTGCTTCAGTGTTGTCAAACCTGTGTCTTTCCAGAATATCACTTCAAAATGGATCCCCTAGATCCGCACCTTCCATCCTGCTTCACCCATAATTCTAGTGGGGACACAGTTGGACCTCCGGCATGATTTTAACATCCTTATCCATCTGGACTAGCTGAGGGACAAGCCGGTGGTAAGCTCCCAGGTCAGGGGGCTGGCAGAGAAGATCAGAGCCCACGACTATGTGGAGTTTTCCACAGTGACCCAGAAGAACCTCAAAGAAGCATTTGACTCTGCTATCTTTGTTGCCATCAAACACAAGGCCTGTCAGAAAGCAAAGAAGCTCAATCTCCTGGATCGTAAAATACTTTCTCTAGTGGCGGGTGGATGAAGTTCTTTTGCTTCATCTGACCAAATGGAAACACTACCTCAAATATAAACTCAACATGCAACAATTTCAAAGAATTTACTGAGTTACAGTTCATATAAGGAATCCCCCCCCTAGACGATCTCGCAGGTGAAAAAGCCAGATGTGGAGGTCCTGGGCGTGGTTGTGAGGCTGGTTAGACGTACTGCCAAATTCTCTAAAACGACGTTGGAGGCAGCTTATGGCAGAGAAATTAACATTATATTATCTGGCAAGAGCTCTGGTGGACATTCCTGCAGTCAGCATACCAATTGCATGCTCCCTCAAAACTTTAAATATCTGTGGCATTGTGTTGTGTGACAATACTACACATTTTAAAGTGACCTTTAATTGTCCCAAGCACAAGGTGTACCTGTGTAATGATCTTGCTGGTGTCTTTACAGTCTTATGTCCAACAATTTAAACATTAAAATATACAGTACCAGTCAAAAGTTTGGACACACCCACACCTACTATTTTTTTAACTATTGTCTACATTGTAGAATAATAGCAAAGACATCACAACTATGAAATAACACATATGGAATCACGTAGTAACCCATTTCTTTTTAACAAATCAAAATATATTTTAGATTTTAAATTCTTCAAAGTAGCCACCCTTTACCTTGATGACAGCTTTGCACAATCTTGTCATTCTCTTAAGCAGCTTCACCTGGAATACTTTTCCAACAGTCTTGAAGGAGTTCCCACATATGCTGAGCCCTTGTTGGCTGCTTTTCCTTCACTCTGTGGTCCAACTCATCCCAAACCATCTCAATTGGGTTGAGGTCGGGTGATTGTGGAGGCCAGGTCATCTGATGCAGCAAACAAATTATAGTCCGATTAAGCCCAAACCAGATGGGATGGTGTATCGCTGCAGAATGCTGTGGTATCCATGCTGGTTGAATTCTAAATAAATCACAGACAGTGTCACCAGCAAAGCACCCCCACACCATCACACCTCTTCCTCCATGCTTCACGGTGGGAACCACACATGCGGAGATCCGCATCAGTTCACCTACTCTGCATCTCACAAAGACACGTCGGTTGGAACCAAAAATCGCAAATTTGGACTCATGTCCATTGCTCATGTTTCTTGGACCAAGCAAGTCTCTTATTATTATTGATGTCCTTTAGTAGTAGTTTCAAAGTTCTTGACATTTTCTGGATTGACTGACATTCATGTCTTAAAGTAATGGTGGACTGTCGTTTATCTTTTTTTAATTTGAGATGTTCTTGCCATAATATGGACTTGGCCTTTTACCAAATAGGGCTATCTTCTGTATACCACCCCTAACTTATCACAACACAACTGATTGGCTCAAACGCATTGAGAAGGACATCAATTCCACAAATTAACTTCTAACAAGGCACACCTGTTAATTGAAATGCATTCCAGGTGACTACCTCATGAAGCTAGTTGAGAGAATGCCAAACGTGTGCAAAGCTGTTATCAATGCAAAGGGTGGCTGTTTTGAAGAATCTCAAATATAAAATTAATTTTGATTTGTTTAACACTTTTTTGTTACTACATGATTCCATATGTGTTATTTCATAGTTTACAATGTATAACATAGTAAAAATAAAGAAAAACCCTTGAATGAGTAGGTGTGTCCAAACTTTTGACTCTTACTGTATATATACAATATATTTGCTCTGAACTTGTGGGGCAAGCAAATGATGAAGACATCAAATAAAATCAATCACCTGCAGGCCACCAGTTGTGGAACCCTAGTGTGGGGTAAACACCGGTAATATTGCGATTGATATCATTGCGATTGATTTTAATCTGTCACATTCATACCGACACAATTACATTGTGTCCACTTAAGGACATTTTCATTCTGGGCAGGTCTCACATCAAACCCACTGACATGATCAAACCATAGAGAAATAGGATTTTGTTATCAGGTAGTCGTTTACCCAAGGATTCAAATTATAAATGATCTACTGCCCTCTACTGTTGTACTGATGTACTGAATATTACAGAAGCTACTGAGCTTTTACTTGTTTAAAGCATATTACAAATTGCATAGAAAATCGATATTTGTTAATTCTGTCAGGAAAATGAATTATTTATAATGATCAAATTCAAAGTCTTGCAATATTAGTGGTAGTGTCAGAAAGAGTTCCCTTTCACAGATTCAACACAAAATCAAATCAGGTTGTACAATCCAATATCTTTCTGATAAAATGTCATATTTTACTAGACAATCCATCATCCATGTCTGTGTGTGTCTTTATGTAGAAGTATACATATTATCAAAGACAATTTGATAGATTTTTGACTACAACGCCTACTTGTTTCATTCAAAACAACTTCATTTCCCAGCATACACCTCATTTACCTATATAATCTGATCAGCTGATCTGACTTGGCTGGCAACAACAACAATCATAGCGCACAGAAATTCGCTAGGGAAGGGGTTGATGAACAAAACAATGACAAAGCTTGGAAGGATTTCAGTGCAATAATATATTTTAAAGTCTCCCGAAACGGATTGGGCTATTTTTCTTTGTATGCTTTTGTTGACTGACCAGTTGTTATCCTAGCATTCGGCTATAATATTATTGACAACCGAGTTTACCAAAACTGTGTAGCTTGAATAACACAGCTAGCTATCTAGCCAGCCAGCCAGCTAATGTTAGCTGTTACAGACAGGGGTGATTGGGATTTGTTGTCGGTGTTTTGTTGATCGGAACTCGTAGTTTGTCACATTGACATTGGAATAACGTTATTTTAAACTAGCTAACTACGTTAGTTGGCTAACTATTGTTTAAATGTCAAGCTACAGGCAGCTAACTTACTAGCTAGCTTTTTAGGCAGCTGTCAGCTAGGTGGTTTTATTTTCGAGCTAGGTAGCAATTAGGAAGCTAGCTAACAAGGGAAGTGATTTATGTTTGATTCTAAACAGCTGGCTAGTTTTCCCAGCTGTGGTTTCAAGTTGGTGCCAGTTTGCACATATTCATGTTAGTGTGGTTAGCTATATGTTTCAGGGAAGTTGTCTTGCCAAACATTTGTTTTATTGCATACATTGTGTTTCCAGCTTTACTTTGCTGTAACGTATTTATTCTGGCAGTGTTCTAATGTTCATGAAGCCAGTTATAACCGTAATGTATGTTATTGTCAAGAGCAGGTTGACTTAAAATAGCCAGAACAAACATTCAACCATATTGCCTCAAAGTACTATATTTGCAATGTGTCACATATTGACATTTTTGTATGGAATGCTGCAGTAAGCTGTAAAAAATTGTAGTGGATCTTGACCCTTTACAGGTTAATTGGAGCACTGTCACCATGCAACCCTGTTAAGTCTACTTATATCAAGTTGTCTATGTTGTAGGTGTAGCCTATAAAGCACACAGTATTTAATACTAAGGTCATGTGTTATCACTGAAACTACTTGATTGATATTTATTTACTCTTTTGGGACTATTTGGCGTTATAGTCAAATTACTCCAGCTAGCATAAAACTGTTCAGATTTGGCTTGCGAAGGAAAAATGAGTGGTCATGGTTCATCAGAAAAGGAAATTAACACCAGTCTAAATTGTCAAGAGAGCTATGCTTGTGGGGGCTCAGAAGAGGCTGCTTTTGAATGTGACGAATGTAGAAGCTTGCAGTGTGTTCGCTGTGAGCAGGAACTCCATAGTCAAGAGGGCCTGCAGAACCATGAACGGGTAGCGATAGGCCCGTGGCATGTACCCTACTGTGACAACTGCAGAGGAGGGAAGGAAAGGCCAGTGAATGGCCGCCGCCACAGGTCTGTCGTCCGCTGCCAGAGCTGCAAAGTCAACTTGTGCCAACAGTGTCGGAAAAGCACCCACAATGGAGGTAACAAGAAGAAGCACCCACTCACTGCCTATCCTCCTCCACCCAAACCTGCAGAGCTCAACTCAACCCCTCCACCCAAACCTGCAGAGATCAACTCAACCCCTCCACCAAATCCTGTTGAAGTCAAATTAACCCCTCCACCCAAACCTGCAGAGATCAACTCAACCCCTCCACCAAAACCTGCAGAGATCAACTCAACCCCTCCACCAAATCCTGTTGAAGTCAAATTAACCCCACCACCCAAAACTGCAGAGATCAATTTAAGCGTATTGGTAGACGAGGCAGAAGTCCAGAAGACAAAACTTCTGGAGAAAGTCTGCAGTTTTCTTCTGGTTGATGCGAATGAGGAGATGCAGGTGGGTAGTGAAGGGAATAAAAAAAGTCCTTTGAGTTTTTGCATTCTGTCAGTTTTGTTTCTAAACTAAATTGTGTTTTGTGAAATGGAATTACCTCATCTGCTAATTCTACTCTTTTTTTTCTCTCCAGGTAAAGGACGATGGCGCGTTTGTGAAGAAATTGAACTGCAAGCCTGACAAGCTGATCAAGGTGGTGTCCGTCTTTGGCAACACAGGAGAGGGCAAATCCCACACTCTGAACCACACTTTCTTCATAGGCAGGGAAGTGTTCAAGACCTCCCCCACACAGGAGTCCTGCACAGTGGGGGTGTGGGCGGCATTCGACCCTATCCACAAGGTGGTGGTCATTGACACAGAGGGCCTGCTGGGTAACAGCTCCAACCAGGGCCAAAGAACACGTCTCCTTCTCAAGGTGCTAGCTATCTCCGACCTCATAATCTACCGCACCCATGCCGACCGCCTCCATGACGACCTCTTCAAGTTTCTGTGCGACGCGTCGGACGCCTACCTGAAGCATTTTACCAAGGAGCTGAAGGCCACTACGGCCCGCTGTGGCCTTGATGTGCCTCTGTCCACCCTGGGTCCGGCCGTCATCATCTTCCATGAGACCGTCCACACCAAGCTACTGGGCTCAGGTCAGTGCTGAGAAATACTGTAGTCAACACTTACCATAGTGTACTGTACACAAATCGAAGATTGTTACTTGCTGCACTCATCAGTCTCATTGTTATTTCACCTTCCTTGACAGAGTGGAAGCAGGAATAAAGTAGATTCATGCATATTGTCAAGAATTCTGCTATACAAGATCATAAAACATGTGATTTGGTAATTACGGGTGCAAAATCCTACTCATCCCTATCTCTCTTTGACACGCTAAGACTAGTATTTGTTATTCCAACAGAGCAGTTTTGAAACTGTGTGAACAGGTAACTGACCAGTCAAGCAGTTTGAATAATCTAGAGTCCTTTTAAAGTATGTGGCTGTTGAACTGTAAATTATTTTATATCCCTTGAAATATACTGAACAAAAATATAAACGCAACATGCAACAATTTAAAAGATTTTACTGAGTTACAGTTCATATAAGGAAGTCAGTCAATTGAAATAAATGAATTAGGCCCTAATCTATGGATTTCACATGACTGGGAATACAGATATGCATCTGTTGGTCACAGATACAGTACCTTTTAAAGAAAGGTAGGGGTGTGGATCAGAACCAATCAGTATCTGGTGTGACCCCCATTTGCCTTGTGCTGCGTGACACATCACCTTTGCATAGAGTTGATTTTGGCCTGTGGAATGTTGTCCCACTCCTCTTCAATGGGTGTGTGAATTTTCTGGATATTGGCAGGAACAGAAATGCGCTGTCATGCATGTCGATCCAGAGCATCCAAAACATTCTCAATGGGTGATATGTCTGGTGAGTATGCAGACCATGGAAGAATTGGGACATTTTCAGCTTCCAGGAATTGTCTATAGATCCTTGCGACATGGGGCTGGGTGTTATCATGCAACATGAGGTGATGGCGGTGGAATGGCACGACAATGGGCCTCAGGATCTCATCATGGTATCTCTGTGCATTCAAATTGCCATCGTTAAAATGCAATTGTGTTCGTCATCCGTAGCTTATGTCTGCCCATACATAACTCCACCGCCACCATGGGGCACTCTGTTCACAACGGTGACATCAGTAAACCACTTGCCCACATGCCCACTTGCCCGTTTTTTATTTTATCTAACCTTTATTTAAGTAGGGAAGTCAGTTAAGAATTTATTCTTATTTACAATGACGGCCTACCAAAAGGCCTCCTGCGGGGATGGGGTCTGGGATTAAAAAATAAATTAAATAAAAATATAGGACAAAACGCATATCACGACGAGAGACAACACAACACTACATAAAGAGAGACCTAAGACAACAGCATGGCAGCAACACATGACAACACAGCGTGGTAGCAACACACCATGGCAGCAGCACATGGTAGCAGCACAAAACAGGGTACAAACATTATTGGGCACAGACAACAGTACAAAGGGCAAGAAGGTAGAGACAATACATCACTCAAAGCAGCCACAACTGTTAGTAACAGTGTCCTTGATTGAGAAAACACACACTTGGTCTGCAGTTGTAAGGCCGGTTAGACGTACTGCCAAATTCTCAAAAATGACGGAGGTGGCTTATGGTAGAGAAATTAACATTAAATTCTCTGGCAATAGCTCTGTAGTCGGCATACCAATTTCACGCTCCCTCAACTTGAGACATCTTTGGCATTGTGTGACAAAACTGCACATTTTAGAGTGGCCTTTTATTGTCCCCAGGACAAGGTGCACATGTGTAATAATGCTGTTTAATCAGCTTATTTATATGCCACAACTGTCAGGTGGATGGACTACCTTGGCAAAGGAGAAATGCTCATTAACAGGGATGTAAAACATTTGTGCACAAAATTTAAGAGAAATAAGCTTTTTGTGCGTATGGAACATTTCTGGGATCTTTTATTTAAGCTCATGAAACATGGGCCAGCACTTTACATTATATTTTTGTTCAGGGAATGTTTCTTGTCTTTAGAATTTGACTTTTTTGTCCTAGAATCTTTTTGTTGTTGTGTGAGGCACCTTCCACCTCAGTTTTGATTGATCAACGTAATAAGTGAAATGTTCTTTTTATGAAGGGATATATAAACGTTAAGTCTGTCTTCTCATCCTGTTCTTCGTTCTCCCTCATTCGTTCTCCCTCATTTATAACAGACAACTCATCAGAGTCTGTAGATCGGTTGCTACTTGAGCGGTTCAGGAAGCTAGGCCGTTTCCCAGAGGCATTCAGCTCCATCCAGTACCGAGGCACGCGTACCTGCAGCCCCCCAACAGACTTTGGTGGCCTACAGCGCACCCTGGAGCAGCTGCTGGACAACAACGCCACCCGCTCCCCTCGCTCCCCAGTTGTCATCTTCAAAGCCTTGCAGGTAGTAGACATGCTTATAACTCAGTCAGTAGTCACCTGGCTCCAAAACAGTTTCAAACAGGCTCACATTTACATAAGGCAAACACTAAAACATCCCGTTCTTGTTTTAGTAAGTTTCAAACATTGCTATTCAATAGTTACAGATCTGTTTACTTTCACACCATTTGAACAATCTAGTCAGGCTATGTGTATGACATTTCTGATGTATTGTTTCTTTCTGTCTAGGCCCTGAGTGAGCGCTTCAATGGGGAGATCTCTGATGAGCTCATAGCCCACAATTGCTTCTTCCCCGATGAGTACTTCACCTGCTCCTGCCTCTGCCTCAGTTGCGGGTAAGTCCTCTCATTTATTTCATTTTCTCCATCTCATGCCACTAAATACAGCGAGGGTTTTAACAAGTCACATTGTTGTTGCTATTTTAGCTCTGGCTGCAAGAACAGCATGAACCACCTTGGGGAGGGGGTGTGTCATGAGGCCAAACACCGCTGCCGGTACTCACCCCAATACGACAATCGCATCTACACCTGTAAGGTTAGTCCTGTGGATATCCACCTAAATCTTGTACTACCTGAACCCAATGTTGCCATATGACATTCTGAAGATCTGACTCTGTATCAGGCTGACCGCAATGCCTCTGTTGTCCCACTAGGCCTGTTACGAAGGGGGAAAGGAAGTGGTGGTGGTTCCCAAGACCTCTGCGTCCTCAGACTCTCCGTGGCTGGGCCTTGCTAGATACGCTTGGTCAGGGTGAGTGACACTAGAGGTCATCGTTTGGGGTTGAATTTCTACCGGTGTCTCTAATTTTAAGTCATGGTGCTTTTTGATCTAGAATCACCAATCCATTCATTGCTAACCCCTAGCCGTTTACTAACTTATTTGGTGCACTCCAGATATGTCTGCAGATATGTAGTTTGTCTTGAGGTACAGTGCATTCGGAAAGTATTCAGACCCCTTTTTCCACAATTTGTTAGTTACAGCCTTATTCTAAAATTGATTAAATTAAACATTTTCCTCATCAATCTACACAATACCCCACAATGACAAAACTAGAACAGTTTTTGAAAATGTTTACACATGAAAAATAAACTGATACCTTTTACAATTTACATAAGTATTCAGACCCTTTGCTATGAGACTCGAAATTAAGCTCAGGTGCATCCTGTTTCCATTGATCTTCATTGAGATGTTTCTACAACTTGTTTGGATTCCATCTGTGGTAAATTAAATTGATTGGACATGATTTTGAAAGGCAAATACCTGTCTATACAAGGTCCCACAGTTGACAGTGCATGTCAGAGAAAAAAACCAAGCCATGAGGTCAAAGGAATTGTCCGTAGAGCTCCAAAACAGGATTGTGTCGAGGCACAGATCTGGGGAAGGGTACCAAAAAATATCTGCAGCATTAAAGGTCCCCAAGAACACTGTGGCCTCCATCATTCTTAAATGGAAGAAGTTTGAAATCACAAAGTCTCTTTCTAGAGCTGGCCGCCCGACCAAACTAAGCAATCGGGAGCAGAGCCTTGGTCAGGGAGGTGACCAAGAACCCAATGGTCACTCTGACAGAGCTCCTCTACGGAGATGGAAGAACCTTCCAGAAGGACAACCATCTCTGCAGCACTCCACCAATCAGGCCTTTATGGTAGAGTGGCCAGATGGAAGCTACTCCTCAGTAAAAAGCACATGACAGCCCGCTTGGAGTCTGCCAAAGGGCACCTAAAGGACTCAGACCATGAGAAACAAGATTCTCTGGTCTGATGAAACCAAGATTGAACTCTTTGGCCTGAATGCAAAGTGTCACATCTGGAGGAAACCTGGCACTATCCCTACGGTAAAGAATGGTGGTGGCAGCATTATGCTGTGGGGATGTTTTTCAGCGGCAGGGACTGGGAGACTAGTCAGGATTAATGGAAAGATGAACAGAGCAAAGTACAGAGAGATCCTTGATGAAAACCTGCTCAGGACCTCAGACTGGGGCGAAGGTTCACCTTCCAACAGGACAATAACCCAAAGCACACAGCCAAGACAACGTAGGAGTTGCTTTGGGACAAGTCTCAATGTCCTTGTGCCCCAGACAGAGCCCGGAATTGAACCCATTCGAACATCTCTGGAGAGACCTGAAAATAGCTGTGCAGTGACGCTCCCCATCCAACCTGACAGAGCTTAAGATAATCTGCAGGGAAGAATTGAACAAACTCTCCAAATAAAGGTGTGCCAGGCTTGTAGCATCATACCCAAGAAGACTCGAGGCTGTAATCGCTGCCAAAGGTGCTTCAACAAAGTACTGAGTAAAGGGTCTGAATACTTTTTTTTTATTTATAAATTTGCAAACATTTCTAAAAATCTGTTTTAGCTTTGTCATGGGGTATTGTATGTAGATTGAAGGGAAAAAAATTACAATTTAATCCATTTTAGTATAAGGCTGTAACAAAATGTGGGAAAAGTCAAGGGGTCTGAATACTTTCTGAATGCACTGTATATGGTTATAAATGCTCTGTAAAATATTACTTTTGTGTTTTTGTGTCTGCAGGTACGTGATTGAATGTCCAAACTGTGGGGTGATCTATCGGAGCCGGCAGTACTGGTATGGGAACCAGGACCCAGTGGATACGGTGGTCCGCACTGAAATCCAGCATATATGGCCTGGGGTAAGAGAACTACCACACCACATACCTACTAAAATACTTCTAAATGCCTATTGGTATTATTTCCACATTCTCAACATAGTCTTATATGTAAACAAAATAACTTGTAAACTTCTTGCAACTCAATGTTCACTTTCCACAGGCAGATGGATTCCTGAAGGACAATAGCAATGCAGCACAGCGTCTGCTGGATGGTGTTAACTTCATGGCCCAGTCTGTGTCAGAGCTCAGTGTGAAGCCTGCCAAGGCCGTCACCTCCTGGCTAACGGATCAGATCGCCCCGACCTACTGGAAACCCAACTCCCTCATCCTGGTGAGTGACAGAGGACCAGACACACACATCATACGTGGAACAGTAGAGTCAACACTTTCTTGTCCAGGAACCTGTTTATTGCCCTTCGCTGCTATTCAGCTGGGGCCAATGTTACACAACCCATGTTTGCGGGTCACAAGATAAGGCTCAGATCGACCCCTCGTACTAGATTCCCTAGTCAATAACTGCCTCATGTTTTTGTTTTTCCCTGTAATGTCCAGACATGCCTTAAGTGCCAAGAGGTCTTCCAAGACAACGATACCAAGCATCACTGCCGTGCCTGTGGGGAAGGGTTCTGTGACACATGCTCGTCCAAAGCCACGCCTGTCCCAGAGAAAGGCTGGGGTCTGGCCCCCGTGAGAGTCTGTGACACCTGTTATGAGCAGAGGGCCACACATACAGGTACCAACACCTCAAAGCCAAAGTTATCCTGTATGTATTTATTATTAGCCATGCTGTACAGTGGTAACTTAGTATACTTAGCCTTTAAATCTGTTTTTAGCCTTACTTAGTCTGCATACACGTTTATTTTAGCCATACTGTACAGTGGTAACATAGTTGTATGCTTTGTACAGAGCTGTTGCACGCAGAGGTTGAAGATGAGGAAGGTGGAACCCTAGCCAGGAAGGTTGGAGAAGCAGTGTCAAACACACTGGGCGCCGTGGTTACTGCTATTGACATCCCACTGGGTGAGTGTTATGTAACACAAGAGCCAGATAGAATTGTGTAATGGGCAATGACTGCAGGAATTTAAACCCATGGACAGGCTGCCATCTGGTGGCATATGAAAAATGTCTCTGCTGCTCCTTATCACAAATAAAATTATTTTTAGATACTGCACTATTAGGATACTTTTATTGTTCGACAGGTTATTGGTTTAGCATTGCACTTCCATTCTACTGTAACAGTCGTTTTTTACTGTGTCTGCTCTCTCTTCAGGTCTGGTCAAGGATGCTGCGCGTCCCACCTACTGGGTGCCTGATCAGGATATCCTCTCTTGCCACAACTGCCAGTGCAGCTTCACTGCCAAGTTGTCCAAGCACCACTGTCGCGCCTGCGGGCAAGGCGTGTGTGACGAGTGCTCGCTGGAGCGTCGGCCGGTCCCGTCGCGGGGCTGGGACCACCCCGTCCGTGTTTGTGCTAACTGCAACCAGAAACCTGGAGACCTTTAACGGGGCTGGCCCTCTTCCCTTACAACACTCGACTGAACCACCTCTTAACCCTCTACCCACCCCTTATAGACCTCCATTAAATGGTTCTGTCCCGTGTCTGTGGCAAGTATGTTTTTAGTAAATCTAGTTTTAGGGTTTCTGATGCCTTGTGGAACAACAGGAACATCTATGTAATTTGTCCTTATCAAAAGAGTGAGCCAGGAATATATTTTGAGCTCCTCATTCACCCAAATCACAGCTTTTTTAAAATGGTTTAAAAATATTTTTCTACCATGGAAAAAAAAGTACATTTGTAGCATGTTAGCAATGTTCTTTTCTTGAGAACCCTGGGGGGGGGGTAGTTTTAATCAATACTTTCCATAAGGCCTTGTTTTACTGATGTTACTACTAATGTTGAGGGGATAATGGTGTCAGTGAAGTCCCTGCTGCAGGTTAATTGCATGCTCTACTACACTATTTTAGGTTTGCTCTAAGTCTGTTGCAGCTTTACAAAGCTGCTGCTTATCATGGCCAGAAAAATACAAAAAAACAAAGATTTGACTTAGATTTGAGCATGCATGAGCACCCATATCCCATTTTTCAACCAGTCTGTCAAGAGTTAGTCAACTTTAGATTTAGGATATTTGGTCTGCAAATAGCCTTTTGGGTTACTGCTTCTGTTGACACTAACTTCCTATTTACTTCAGAGGTTATGGTTCTATGAAGACATGGAATTATGCTAGAAGAATGTGAAATCAGGATTTTAGAAACTTTGTTTTGTAGAAAACAGTTGTTCAGCTTGAGTCTGAAAGATGCATAGCCTTTGAGATGTTCAGAGGGTCTGGTGATCTCTGAATAAATCAATACCTAACCTCATTGTTATATTTTAACTTATACTGGGTGGTATTTTTGTAATGTATCTGACAATTTCTGTTACTTGAGTGTATACACATGATGTGCATTATGCACCTAGAATTTGAATGGTGTGGCAGTTAGTACCGTTTGTTTGAATCTTGTTTGATCACCATAAGCATAGGCTGGTGGGAAAATGAACTCAGCATTTGTTTTCAGCCCTCTGCTTCTGTGGCATTATTTGTCATCCATGTTAAAGATTGCAGTGTCAAATAGATTGCATGCTCATTCTTTCATATTATTTTGTGCTTTTTAATAATTGAGAGATGATATGCTATATGTAGACAGTAAGTCATAAGTTAGTTTAATGTGGTTTTATTTCTGAATACTGTTATTGGTATATTTGAGTTCAATTGCTTTCTTGACTGGAAACTGTTGTCCTTCATTCATACAACACTTGGATATGCACAGTCAGCTAGCATTTATACCTTAACCATTTCACTTCTTTGATTGTTAGATGAATAAGAGGCTGAAATGTCAGAACCCAGGGAACAATATTACCTGGATACATGCCAACCAAGCACATACAATGTCTATTTCCTTTATCTGTGTTTGGAAAAAAAGGTTGTCCTGCAAGCATTTAAGATAATTGTCATTTTGTTAGATTTGTATTTTATTTTTGCCCTTTTGTCTAAGCTGTAACCCTAGATGGTGAGGTATAGAAATTACGATGGAATCTGCCTTGTCTGCTGTCAAAATGTTTCTGATTGAATGATGTCATTGTATGAAACTAAGTCATGTCTGTGTTGCTAATATTGCACAGAGTAATAGCCAGGAATGTCAGCTATGTCCCCATCTAGTCCTTTGTTTTCCAAACCTATTGCTTGAGAGAGAGACCTTTGTGACCGAAATGATAATGGATTGAATTCTCGAATCGACACTCCTAATGCACAGACAAGAAAGAGGTATGAAACACTATGTTATGCTGTTATTGAACATAAGATCGTGAGAAAGTGTGCATGTCTGCATATTGACAATGTCCATAAGTGGTGGAATAACTATATTATTAAAGTCTTATCAGCTCATGGCTGTTTTATAGTTATTTGGTTGGGGAGGGGGCTATGGATATTTAGTCAGGTTCTATTTCATATTTCTAATAAGATCTGCTCTTTGAACCCTGGCAACCTTAGTTTTGTTGCATTGGTGGGAAGAAAGTTTGACAACTTTAGCTATCTCTTCAAGAAGTCGGTATCATAGACATATGGTCGGTATTCCGTTTTCTACAATATAAATACAGGCAGAACCCTTTAAAATCGTTTTGACAGTTTACTCATTGAGTTTACCACACAGGCCACGCCTTATTTACGTATACTGTGGATGCATTGGCCAACGATTTTACCCCGAGCCCTGATTGGTTGCTCTTGCGTAGGTTTCCCTCAGAACTGCAAGACGCTGATATTGCGTTACAGTGTAGCAAAATGGCGGCTGTCATTCAGAACCCACTAAAAGCGTAAGTAATTTTGACAAATTGATAAAATTCTATTTTGTTACTTTGTTGCCAATACTTCAATTAAAATGATCCGTCTTTTCAAGCAAGTACAAGACGCGTGCAAATTAGAAATAATGCTGTCTTAGCATTTTGTGTATGTCTACTTGCATAATGTGCCACTGCTTTCACCAAAGTAGCACCTACTTAGTTTTTTATTAGACATTTCTGCTTATGATTTACAGTATTCTAGCTATAATATTGGCTATGATATGCGAATGATATATGAATTACACATTAGGCCTATAGCCTAAACCTGGTAATTTATTGACTCCCCATCCAGAGACGCTTTGACCGATACTTTTAATCCTACTTCAAAATTAAGCACAAAAGTGTTTCAACATGCATTGCGCTGTGACGAGGACGAAAAAAAATACAATATTACATTAATGTTGGATATTTACGTAATAACATTGACATTCCGATTCAGAGAGTCGTTTATAGTTGGTGTGAATTGTC
This sequence comes from Salmo trutta, assembly GCF_901001165.1. Lineage (NCBI taxonomy): Eukaryota > Metazoa > Chordata > Actinopteri > Salmoniformes > Salmonidae > Salmo > Salmo trutta. Next base: position 21,081,426 of record NC_042989.1, read on the forward strand.
GACATATCAACTTTGGCGCTGAGCGCAGATGTGGTCAGGTCCAGGACCCGGTAGAGCAAGGGAGGAGGAATTTTACATTTGCATGCCTTTCCTTCCGAAAGCGAAGTGACAGCAACGTGAGCCCCGGAATTTCAGTTGGAGATAGTAGGCCTATGTATTTTGTAACGCCTGTGCCATAATTTCAGTTTTATCCTACGCTCTGTGTGCACCACTTTGTCTCTACAGTGTTTGTCCATGACTCCATACATATTTTGTAGTATCTTTTTTATTTAACTAGGCAAGTCAGTTGAGAACAAATTCTTATTTACAATGACGGCCTAACCCGGACGACGCTGGGCCAATTGTGCACCGCCCTTTGGGACTCCCAATCACGGCCGGTTGTGATACAGCCTGGAATCGAACCAGGGTCTGTAGTGACACCTCTAGCACTGAGATGCAGTGCCTTAGACCGCTGCACCACTCGGGAGCCCTTTAACATTGTATCTAACATTCTTTTGTAAGAAAATATCTATTCATCCATTGAAGTTGAGAAAAAACTATTGCCAATTTAATAGTTTTAAGGCAGGTTTGTATGTATTGAGTGGTATTGGCAATGCCTGTATGTACATTTTCTCAAAGACATGGACAAGATTGACCGGTAGGCCATTTCTTTGTTGCTATCCATGTTTGGACACTGACAGACTGTTGTAGTGCAGCAGGACAGTTGAGGTATAACCATACCTTTTGGACTGTGCAGTACAGATGGCGAGACTGTCTGGAGGTGAAGAATGAGGGATTTAACTTGACTGTGCCTTTTTAAATGGAGGAGTGGTGCAGATTAGCCTGGTCCAGGATACTGGGCCCATTTATCAGGATGCTATGGCAGATGTCAGTAGTGTAGAGAAAAAATGTTGGTTGGATGTGCCTGCAAAAATTTGGTGGGGAAATGTGATTACATTTTTTGAGGGAGGCTAAATTCCTGCAATTCTACACATTTTTCTATGGGGCAAAGATACAATTTAGCTGATTTCCTGCAATTCTACACATTTTGCCATGAGGCTGAGAATTGTTTTAAAGCTAAACTGTAGGTGTGTTGACTGTGATAAAGGCACTGGATTATGAGCTGTCTTGTTTGCTAAATGAACAAATAAAGTAGGCAGTGGCATGGTGCACAGTGACATATCCCTCAATTCGGTCATATTTGTGGCTTATTGGGGGTGTGGCTTTCAGTTCTTTTTGGCCAACCATCCTATGAGAGTGAATGCCATTCCAGTTAATCTGAATGTCATTCCAGTGCACTGCTCTGAATTCTGAGGTTGTTTGCATGTTTAGGTAAAAAGACTAATGTCCCGTTTGGAACAAGTAGAGAGAGCATATCTGCTCAATCTGATTGGGTGGGCCCAGGCCCACCTGTGCCTACGCTGCTGGACAGAAGACCCATCTGCTCCTCAGTAGAAGTACCCTGGCACCCCCATGGGCCCTACAGGATCAAGGGAGTGTGCTCCTCGCCTATACCCGCCATTTACGTATGATTGCCATTGTTATTATACATTCATGACTGCATAAATGAGAGGGAAGAGCTCTACCACTGACAAGCATAAAGGGATAGTCTTGTTTTATAATTTCATGGCTGTGTTTCCCAGTTGGCACAATGTAGCCTAGTTTGAGCATGTGCCATTTTTTAAAATACATTTTGCTGGACTAATTTCCTCCAAACCACTTTATCCTTGCATCCAACAAGATCAACCTACACATTCTATTGTGCCTGAAGCTGCTGCTGCTTCATCTCGTAGAGAGGTTTTAACATTCAAATGTGGAATGTCTCCTCGCTATAAGCTTTGCTTAATGAAGTGTTTCAATCTGCTATAATTAGCCACACGTCATTTTTCAGATTATAATTAGTCACACTTGACACTAATTGGATGTTGCTCATGTGGACCAGTTTGACAATTTTGTATCAGGAGTATTCTTATTTGAGATTAGGCAAATTTAATTAGGGAGTCTTGTTGGCTTTGTTATAGAGAAGGATGTGGTGGGTGTACCTTAAGTGTTGCTCCTCCCACACTGTGTGTGTGTGTGTGTGTGTGTGTTAATTCCTGTATGCATGAGAGGGAGATATAGGGTGAGAAGAAGAGATGAGAAGAGGGAGAAGGGCCTCAACAAGCTACTGATAAAATGGAGAACAAATATTGAGCCTGTGTGTGCACAGGCCATGTGTGTTATCTTTGAAGATGACTCGGTGAACTGGCTATCTTAGCTATAGGGTAAACGTGTTCGATAGGAAGTCTTGTATGACACTATGCCATTACTCTGTGGTTGGCTTTGAGTGAGTCATGCTGTATGTGTATTGGTACTGCAGTGAGGTGTAGGCCTATCGTCTGGTTTTCCTCTAGCCCTTATCTTGGCTCTGTTGTGCTGATGGTTGTAATCAAGGGCCTGTTGTCAGGATGCAGTCTCTCTCTAGACCCTCCCCTCTTTCTATGCTGCAGCTCTGGTTTCCTGTAAAGCTAACATGTACCTACAAAACCCAAGACATTTGCCTAAACAGATCTCAAAAGGCAGAAGTTGGTGGAGGAAATGTTTATTCTGAAGAATGTGTATTGTATTGCCCTTTTTCAGCCTGTTGGAAAATGTATGGCTATAACAGAGTATCAAGGTCTAGACAACAACATTGTAACTCCAACACTGTTACGTCAGCCCTCACAGGCCCTAAACTATACTGAACAAAAATATAAATGCAACAATTTCAACGATTTTACTGAGTTACAGTTCATATAAGGAAATTAGTAAATTCATTAGAGAGCCTTAGGACCATGCCTCAGGACTACCTGGCCTGATGACCCCTTGCTGTCCCCAGTCCACCTGGTTGTGCTGCTGCTCCAGTTTCAACTGTTCTGCCTGCGGCTATGGAACACTGACCTGTTCACTGGACGTGCTACCTGTCCCAGACCTGCTGTTTTCAAATCTCTAGAGACAGCAGGAGCGGTAGAGATACTCTGAATGATCGGCTATGAAAAGCCAACTGACATTTACTCCTGAGGTGCTGACCAGTTGCACAATCTTCAACCACTGTGATTATTATTGTTTGACCCTGCTGGTCATCTATGAACATTTGAACATCTTGGCCATGTTCTGTTATAATCTCCACCCGGCACAGCCAGAAGAGGACCGGCCACCCTTCATAGCCTGGTTCCTCTCTCAGTTTCTTCCTAGGTTCCGGCCTTTCTAGGGAGTTTTTCCTAGCCACAGTGCTTCTACACCTGCATTGCTTTCTGTTTGGGGTTTTAGGCTGGGTTTCTGTACAACACTTTGTGACATCAGCTGATGTAAGAAGGGCTTTATAAATACATTTGATTGATTGATTAATCCCTAATCTATGGATTTCACATGACTGGGCAGGGGCACAGACATAGGTGGGCCTGGGAGGGCATAGGCCCTCCACTGTGGAACCAGGCCCAGCCAATCAGATTGGGTGTTTCCCCATAAAAGGGCTTTATTACTGACAGAAATACTCCTCAGTTTCGTCAAGTCTCTAGGTGGTTGGTCTCAGACGATCCCGCAGGTGAAGAAGACGGATGTGGAGGTCCTGGGCTGGAGTGGTTACACGTGGTCTGCGGTTGTAAGGTTGGTTGGACCTACTGCCAAATTCTCAAAGAGAAATGAACATTAAATTCTCTGGCAACAGCTCTGGTGGACATTACTGCAGTCAGCATGCCAATTCCACGCTCCCTCAACTTGAGACATCTGTGGCATTGTGTTGTGTGGCAAAACTGCAAATTTTAAAGTGGCCTTTTATTGCCCCCAGCACAAGGTGCATCTGTGTAATAATCATGCTGTTTAATCAGCTTCTTGATATGCCACACTTGTCAGGTGGATGGATTATCTTGCCAAAGGAGAAATGCTCACTAACAGGGATGTAAACAGATGTGAGCACAAAATATGAGAGAAAAAGCTTTTTGTGTATATGGTAAATTTCTGCGAACTTTTATTTCAGCTCATGAAACATGGGACCAACACTTTTTTTTAAATATATATATATCAGCTTTAATATTGCGGCTAGATTGTTGCTGCCATCAATGTAATTGTCTGCATCATTTCGAATCCCCCATATATTTTTGGGGTAAATATATATATCTATATACTTACATATACATAGAAACTCAGCAAAAAAAAGATAATTCATAAAAATCCAAATAACTTCACAGATCTTCATTGTAAAAGATTTAAACACTGTTTCCCATGCTTGTTCAATGAACCATAAACAATTAATGAACATGCACCTGTAGAACGGTCGTTAACCTCTCTGGCGCATGTGGGACGAACTCGTCCCACCTACGTAACAGCCACTGGATATCCAGTGGCGCGATTTTTGAATCGTTAGAAATACTATTACTTCAATTTCTCAAACATATGACTATTTTACAGCGATTTAAAGACAAGAATCTCGTTAATCTAACCACACTGTCCGATTTCAAAAAGGCTTTACAACGAAAGCAAAACATTAGATTATGTCAGCAGAGTGCCCAGCCAGAAATAATCAGACACCCATTTTTCAAGCTAGCATATCATGTCACATAAACCCAAACCACAGCTAAATGCAGCACTAACCTTTTATGATCTTCATCAGATGACACACCTAGGACATTGTGTTATACAATACATGCATGTCTGTTCAATCAAGTTCATATTTATATAAAAAAACAGCTTTTTACATTAGCATGTGACGTTCAGAAAAAGCATAACCCCCGCAAACTTCCGGGGAATTTACTAACAGTTTGCTAAATTACTCACGATAAACGTTCACAAAAAGCATAACAATTATTTTAAGAATTATAGATACATTACTCCTCTATGCACTCGATATGTCCGATTTTAAAATAGCTTTTCGGATGAAGCACATTTTGCAATAATCTAAGTACATAGCCCGGCATCACAGGGCTAGTTATTTAGACACCCACCCAGGTCAGCCTCCACCAAAATCACATTTCCTATAAGAAAAATGTTCTTACCTTGCTTGTTCTTCGTCAGAATACACTGCCAGGACTTCTACTTCAATAACAAATGTTGGTTTGGTCCCAAATAATCCATCGTTATATCCAAACAGCGACGTTTTGTTCGTGAGTTCTAGACACTATCAGAATGCTACATCACGGTCTCGAGCATGGCGCATTGGCGTGACAAAAAAATTCTAAATATTCCATTACCGTACTTCGAAGCATGTCAACCGCTGTTTAAAACCAATTTTTATGCCATTTATCTCGTAGAAAAGTGATAATATTCCGACCGGGAATATGCATTGAGCCTAAACAGCCGAATAAAATTTATCCTCAGGAGCGAATCGTGCACGCGCCTCATTCAAAGGTCCTCTGAGCAGCCACTTGCCAAAGGCGATAATGTGTTTCAGCCTGAGGCTGCCTCGTAAACCTTCAGGTATTTCCCGGGTTCTGAGAGCCTATCGGAGCCCTGGGAATTGTCACGTTACAGCTAAGATCCTTACTTTTCAATAAACAGATGCAAGATGCACGACTCCTTGTCAGACAGGGTACTTCCTGCTTGAAACCTTGTCAGGTTTTTGCCTGCCATAGGAGTTCTGTTATACTCACAGACACCATTCAAACAGTTTTAGAAAATTCAGAGTGTTTTCTATCCAAACCTGAACAATAATATGCATATTCTAGCTTCTGAGTTGGTGTAGGAGGCAGTTAAAAATGGGCACATATTTTTTCCAAAATTCTCAATACTGCCCCCTAGGCCAAACAGGTTAAGACACTAACAGCTTACAGACGGTAGGGAATTAAGGTCACAGTTATGAAAACTTAGGACACTAAAGAGGCCTTTCTACTGACTCTGAAAAACACCAAAAGAAAGATGCCTTTCTACTGACTCTGAAAAACACCAAAAAAAGATGCCCAGGGTCCCTGCTCATCTGCGTGAACGTGCCTTAGGCATGCTGCAACGAGGCATGAGGACTGCAGATGTGGCCAGGGCAATAAATTGCAATGTCCGTACTGTGAGACGCCTAAGACAGTGCTATAAGGAGACAGGATGGACAGCTGATCGTCCTCGCAATGGCAGACCATGTGTAACAACACCTGCACAGGATCGGTACATCCAAACATCACACCTACGGGACAGGTACAGGATGGCAACAACAACTGCCCGATTTACACCAGGAACGCACAATCCCTCCATCAGTGCTCAGACTGTCCGCAATATGCTGAGAGAGGCTGGACTGAGGGCTTGTAGGCCTGTTGTAAGGTAGGTCCTCACCAGACATCACCGGAAACAACATCGCCTATGGGCACAAACCCACCGTCGCTGGACCAGACAGGACTGGCAAAAAGTGCTCTTCACTGACGAGTTGCGGTTTTGTCTCACCAGGGGATGATGGTCGGATTCGCGTTTATCGTCGAAGGAATGAGCGTTACACCGATGCCTGTATTCTGGAGCGGGATCGATTTGGAGGTGGAGGGTCCCACATGGTCTGGGGCGGTGTGTCACAGCATCATCGGATTTAGCTTGTTGTCATTACAGGCAATCTCAATGCTGTGTGTTACAGGGACGACATCCTCATCCCTCATGTGGTACCCTTCCTGCAGGCTCATCCTGACATGACCCTCCAGCATCCAGCATGATAATGCCACCAGCTATGCTGCTCGTTCTGTGCGTGATTTCCTGCAAGACAGCAATGTCAGTGTTCTGCCATGGCCAGCGAAGAGCCCGGATCTCAATCCCATTGAGCACGTCTGGGACCTGTTGGATCGGAGGGTGAGGGCTAGGGCTAGGGCCATTCCCCCCCAGAAATGTCAGGGAACTTGCCGGTGCCTTGGTGAAAGAGTGGGGTAACATCTCACAGCAAGAACTGGCAAATCTGGTGCAGTTTATGAGGAGGAGATGCACTGCAGTACTTAATGCAGTACTTAATGACTGTTACTTTTGATTTTGACCCCCCATTTGTTCAGGGACACATGATTCAATTTCTGTTAGTCACATGTCTGTGGAACTTGTTCAGTTTATGTCTCAGTTGTTGAATCTTATGTTCATACAAATATTTACACATGTTAAGTTTGCTGAAATTAAACGCAGTTGACAGTGAGAGGACATTTTTTTTTTTGCTGAGTTTATATATATATATATATATATATATATATATATTTATATTATATAGAGAGAGAGAGAGAAACATACATACATACATACATATACACACTTTTTATATATACTGCTCAAAAAAATAAAGGGAACACTTAAACAACACATCCTAGATCGGAATGAAATAAATAATCTTATTAAATACTTTTTTTCTTTACATAGTTGAATGTGCTGACAACAAAATCACACAAAAATAATCAATGGAAATCCAATTTATCAACCCATGGAGGTCTGTATTTGGAGTCACACTCAAAATTAAAGTGGAAAACCACACTACAGGCTGATCCAACTTTGATGTAATGTCCTTAAAACAAGTCAAAATGAGGCTCAGTAGTGTGTGTGGCCTCCACGTGCCTGTATGACCTCCCTACAACGCCTGGGCATGCTCCTGATGAGGTGGCGGATGGTCTCCTGAGGGATCTCCTCCCAGACCTGGACTAAAGCATCCGCCAACTCCTGGACAGTCTGTTGTGCAACGTGGCGTTGGTGGATGGAGCGAGACATGATGTCCCAGATGTGCTCAATTGGATTCAGGTCTGGGGAACGGGCGGGCCAGTCCATAGCATCAATGCCTTCCTCTTGCAGGAACTGCTGACACACTCCAGCCACATGAGGTCTAGCATTGTCTTGCATTAGGAGGAACCCAGGGCCAACCGCACCAGCATATGGTCTCACAAGGGGTCTGAGGATCTCATCTCGGTACCTAATGGCAGTCAGGCTACCTCTGGCGAGCACATGGAGGGCTGTGCGGCCCCCCAAAGAAATGCCACCCCACACAATGACTGACCCACCTCCAAACCGGTCATGCTGGAGGATGTTGCAGGCAGCAGAACATTCTCCACGGCGTCTCCAGACTCTGTCACGTCTGTCACGTGCTCAGTGTGAACCTGCTTTCATCTGTGAAGAGCACAGGGCGCCAGTGGCGAATTTGCCAATCTTGGTGTTCTCTGGCAAATGCCAAACGTCCTGCACGGTGTTGGGCTGTAAGCACAACCCCCACCTGTGGATGTCGGGCCCTCATACCACCCTCATGGAGTCTGTTTCCGACCGTTTGAGCAGACACATGCACATTTGTGGCCTGCTGGAGGTCATTTTGCAGGGCTCTGGCAGTGCTTCTCCTGCTCCTCCTTGCACAAAGGCGGAGGTAGCGGTCCTGCTGCTGGGTTGTTGCCCTCCTACGGCCTCCTCCACTTGTGTGGGTTGTAGACTCTGTCTCATGCTACCACTAGAGTGAAAGCACCGCCAGCATTCAAAAGTGACCAAAACATCAGCCAGGAAGCATAGGAACTGAGAAGTGGTCTGTGGTCCCCACCTGCAGAACCACTCCTTTATTGGGGGTGTCTTGCTAATTGCCTATAATTTCCACCTGTTGTCTATACCATTTGCACAACAGCATGTGAAATGTATTGTCAATCAGTGTTGCTTCCTAAGTGGACAGTTTGATTTCACAGAAGTGTGATTGACTTGGAGTTACATTGTGTTGTTTAAGTGTTCCCTTTATTTTTTTGAGCAGTGTATATATACCCAATCAAATCAAATATACCTTTATTATTAGCTAGAAACCCTACCACCCCTCCCCAATTGGAGTAAACTAATAAACAATAACACTTAGGCTTCTACCTTCAGTTTATACGTATTATACGCACTTTACAGACATTATCCATTTTTCAATAGTGATATTTTGTTTGTTTTTAGTCCTTCCTCTATTTCTGATGTCCATCCAGTTTGATTTCTATTTGTAACTGTGCTATTTCACAACATTTCTGAACCTATATACATTTTACAGACTCGGTATGTTTTACATTGGTTATCTTGTTGTTATTAGTCCCACCCTTCAGCTCCATTCAACCCCTCCCATCTATCTCTTAACAGCATCCATTTTTGATTTCTATTTGCAATATATTTTTTTGTGCTGTGATGTGATGCTTCACAAAAGTCCTGAACCTTTCTATTCTCATAGCTTCTACAGATTGTAAATTAGAGATAAACATTTTTGCTAAAATAATGATTATATTATTGATCAATTTGAGTATGACTTTTCAAATCACCCAGTATTGCTATCTGCAGTGTTAGTTCTAGGTAAATGTTGCAGTTCTTCAGCCATTCCTGGACCTGTGACCAGAAATGAGCTACGTATGGACAGTACCAAAATAAATGATCAAATGACTCTGCCTCCTCGCAGCAAAATCTGCAGAGCTGGGAAGATTGTATCCCCCATATATATACTATTCTATTGGTTGTATAATCATTTAAATTAAAAGATTTTAAGTTTTGAGTCCGGCGTCGTTTTGCGTGTCAATTCATAAACCATGTGCCATGGAATCGGTACATCGAAAATCTCTTCCCAACTATTTTGCAATGTTTTGGGCCTTAAATGAAATTGGTATATATTTTTATTTATCACAATTTACTTTAACAATTTTTGGTCTTTAATGCAGGGCCGACAGACAACTTCCTTACTTTTTCCCCCTTCTACTTGCCTCTTCCATTTTTGTGGTAATGCTGCAATTAGTTGGTTGTAATTTTGGGTAGAGCAGACATTTCCATATGTCTGTGTTAGCTGCACGTGTGACATAACTCCACCAGTCCTATTTATGATATCATTTACAAAAATTATACCTTTTTTAATTTTAAAAATATATATATATTTTTGATCAATTAGTATATTTGAGTTAACCACAATATTTGCTGTATTATTTGTTCTGTCTTTTGAGGTGGATTAAACTGAAATTGCAACCAACTTTCTAAGGCTTGTTTAAAAAATAACAATATTTTGGAAATTATTTAGTTTTCAAATAACCGAAAGTGAGCAGTTGTAATCTGAATATAGGGAAAAGGGCCATTCTTGAACATGGGGGGATTCATTCTTACTAATTTACTAGAGAACCATTTCGGATTTAAGTATAACTTTTGTATGACTGATGCCTTTAGTCAGAGGTCTAATGCTTTAATATTTAAGAATTTCTGCCCTCCGAATTCATACTCGTTATATAAGTAGGCCTTTTTAATTTTGTCTGGCTTGCCATTCCAAATAAAATCTAATATATTTTGTCATATAATTTTAAAAGGGTGTCACTGGGTGTAGGCAAAACCATAAGCAAATAGGTAAACTGTGATATGACTAAAGAGTTAATCAGGGTGATTTTTCCACAAATAGACAGGTATTTCCTTTCCATGGTAGCAAGATTGTATCTATTTTTGCTAACTTTCTATAAAAATGTATTGAGTGAGATAATTTCTTTCTTTCGGGATATGTATACCGAGTATGTCCACATCCCTGTCAGACCATTTTATTGGTAAACTACACGGTAATGTAAAAGTAGCATTTTTCAGTGATCCAATGCGTAATAATTTCATAATTTGGTTTTAATCCAGAGAGGTTAGCAAAAGTATCTAGATCCTTTACGAGGTTGTGGAGGGATGCTAATTGTGGTTTTAAAAGAAAACATAAATCATCAGCGTACAATGACACCTTTGTTTTTAAGCCACGGATTTCTAATCCCTTAATATTATTAAGAGGAGGAAGGGAAGCGCTACTAAGGTACACAATAGTACATTTTGGTAGACAGAAGGTGCTCTTTGGTAAAAGGGGTAAATTGGTCATCCAGAAGAAAGGAGGACCAAGGCACTCTTCATATAATTAATTAAAATGCCTTTATTAGTATGGCATGTTCAATAGAAACAAAGTATTAAAAAATCCGACGCGTTTCGGCTGCATGGCCTTCGTCAGGGAGTACAAAAAAATAATACAATGTCCTCTTTTGACCAGCTTTTCCAATTAGCCCTAATTAGAAGAGGGAGTGGTTACAAAATTGATTGGACACACCTAGTAAGCAATACTATACACGTTAAAAAGTGAAATACTGTAGCTATGTTATCATAAAAATACAACTCCAAGCTAGAAGTATCAGGACACTTAGAGAGGTAGTTCTAACCTTAAATATGACTGGGAGAAGTGTCAAGAATAAGAAAGCAATATATTCCATAGTACACTAGAACACAGCAAAACATGAACAACAACAGTCTAAACATAGCTGAGGGCAATTGAGCAAAATGTCCACTAGATGACAGCAAATGGACCTATCACAACCCTACAGGAAGGGTGAGAAATCCATATCTTCATTTAAACCAGGGTATTTAGTGGCCTGTAGTTTGTAAATCCAAAAACTTTCCCTTTGGTTTAACTGTTTAAGACGGTCCCCTTTTCTAATAGAGGCCGGAATATGATCAATACCCATAGCTTGTAGGGAGGCAGGGTTGCCATGGTGTAAGGACTTGTAGTACCTTGCCATGGGGTAGTCTTCATTGCCTACCCATATGGCGTACTTGTGTTCCGCTAAGCGGTCTTGAAGGCGTCTCTTTGTCCGTCCAATGTAGAACACCTTACTTGCACTGTGGACATTCCAATCTATAGATGACATGAGTGGTTTTGCAGTTAATGAAATGCTTGACGTAATACTCCATTTTGGAAGCTGTGTCAACAAAATACTTCTGTGCAATATTTCTGCAATGGTTGCAATGGTTACATTTAAAAGAGCCCTTGGGTTTGTGGTCAAGCCAAGTTTTTTGAGAGTCACCCGGAAGATAACTGTGGACTAATTTGTCATTTAGGGTAGGACATCTCTTAAAGCTTATGACTGGTGGCTCAGGAAAGACTTGGCATAGTAGCGTATCACTTTGGATGATTCCCCAATTATTTTTAATGTTCTCTGCTTCAGTGCTGTATTTTGTAACAAAATACACTCTCTCTGATGAGGCACTCCCCTTCGCAACAAGTTCTGTCTGTCAAGTAATCCAGTCCTTATACCTGCATCTTTCAGGACCTGAACGCTGTAGCCCCGATTCAAGAAGCAATTCTCCAATTCAGCAGATTTGACACTGTAGTCTGTTTCCTGATCGCAAATTCTGCAGACTCTTTGGAATTGGCCATATGGAATATTCTCTTTTAGCCTTTTGGGGTGAAAGCTGTCTGCCCTCAGAATGGTATTCCCATCTGTAGGCTTCCTAAAGATTGATGTGTGTAAACAACCTTTGTCATTTCTACTAATGTCGAGGTCCAAAAAATGAATGTTATCCTTGCTGTACTCCATAGTTAGTTTGATGTTAGGGTTAATGCTGTTAAGGTATTGGTGGAAGGAAATAAGTTCATCTTCTGAGCCGGACCAAAACAGGCAAACATCATCAATATAGCGTCCCCGCCATATAATTCGGTCAAAGAAATGGTTTTTAGAAGGATCCAAAATGAAGCCATTTTCCCATTTACCCAAGTACAAACCAGCGTAGGAAGGGCTGTAGCAATCTCCCATGGCACATCCTTTGACCTGTTTAAAAATACAGTCCTGAAAGATAAAGATGTTGTGATTAAGAGTCCATTCAGTCAGTGAGACAATGAATTCTGTAGGAGGCATCTCCGTTTCAGGTTGGGTACTCAAGAAATGGTGCATAGCTGCCAAACCTTGTTCATGTTCAATGGTGGTGTATAGAGACTCCACATCCATGGAGACTAAAAAGGAAGCTGTATCTATATTGTTCAATTCCTTAATTTTGTTCAACACATCTGTGGTATCGTGAAGACAGGCTGGGAGTGACGTCAGAAAAGGCTTAATAAAGTAATCAGTGTACTTAGAGATGGGTTCTGTCAGACTTTCATTACCACTAATGACTGGTCTGCCTGGGGGATTTTCAAGATTTTTGTGGACTTTTGGAAGAAGGTAAAAAGAAGCCATACGCGGACTGCCATTGAAAATAAATTTTAACTCATTGTCTGAAATGTAGCCATTCTCCTTAGCTTCTGTGAGGATCCCTTTCAATTCAGTTTTTAGGTCCTCTGTAGGGTTGAAGGTAAGAGATTGGTAGAATTCATCATTGTCTAATTGACGGTAGGCTTCTGTCACATATTTGTCTTTACTCCACACTACTGTAGCACCACCTTTGTTAACCACAATCTGTTCATTTTTGGACAATGATTCAACTGCATCCCTCTCTGTCTTAGAAAGATTACATCGTGTTTGGTTGGAGTCAATTTTACCCTTAAACAGATTCTCCACATCAAAATTCACTTTCTTGGCAAATGTATTTAGTGTGGCATTCTGGACGATGGGACAAAAAGTGGACTTGGGCTTAAAAGGTGTTTTTGAGGGAACAGAAACTGCCTGACCTGAGACACTGGCGTCTGTAGTTGGAGAGATGTTTTGCTTGTACCAGGCTTTCAGATGTAGATTCCTGTAGAAACGAAATAGGTCAATCTTTGTATTAAATTCATTAGTTGAATATGTGGGGGCAAAGGACAGTCCTTTAGACAATACCCTTATACAATCATCAGAAAGGGGTTCTCCAGAAATGTTGATCACAGCCTTGTTCTGGTCCTGCTCCGTGTGGTTGGATAGTCTTGATTTCTTCCTCCCCTCCGTGTTGGCCTCTTCCGCGTCCTCTCCCTCTCTTGTTGAGGAACCTGCGTGATTCCTCTTCCTGATCAAAAACATCTTGGGAGGAGCTGGCCTTTGCTGTCATCTAGTGGACATTTTGCTCAATTGCCCTCAGCTATGTTTAGACTGTTGTTGTTCATGTTTTGCTGTGTTCTAGTGTACTATGGAATATATTGCTTTCTTATTCTTGACACTTCTCCCAGTCATATTTAAGGTTAGAACTACCGTTCTAAGTGTCCTGATACTTCTAGCTTGGAGTTGTATTTTTATGATAACATAGTTACAGTATTTCACTTTTTAATGTGTATAGTATTGCTTACTAGGTGTGTCCAATCAATTTTGTAACCACTCCCTCTTCTAATTAGGGCTAATTGGAAAAGCTGTTCAAAAGAGGACATTGTATTATTTTTTTGTACTCCCTGACAAAGGCAATGCAGCCGAAATGCGTCGGATTTTGTAATACTTTGTTTCTATTGAACATGCCATACTAATAAAGGCATTTTAATTAATTATATGAAGAGTGCCTTGGACCTCCTTTCTTTTTGATGCCCTTAATATTATTGTTGGATCTAATTTTAACAGCTAACATTTTCATGGCAATAATAAATAGATATGCCGATAGTGGACAACCTTGTTTTACTCCTCTTGACAGTTTGAAACTTTCTGAGATGTAGCCATTATTTACTATTTTACACCTAGGGTTATCATACATAGCTTTAACCCAAAATTGAAATATTCTAGACATTTATATATAAACTCCAGTCGTACTTTATCAAAAGCCTTTTCAAAATCAGCTATGAAAACCAGGCCTGGTTTCCCCGATATTTCATAGTATTCTATTGTTTCCAGTACTTGTCTTATATTATCTCCAATGTATTATCCATGTAAAAAAAAAACGGTCTGATTAGGATGGATAATATCTGACAATACCTTTTTAATTCTATGCGCCAAGCATTTAGCTAGCATTTTTGCATCATAACCAGAGGTCGACCGATTATGATTTTTCAACACCGATACCGATTATTGGAGGACCAAAAAAAGCCGATGCCGATTAATTGGCCGTTTTTTTTTTTTTTTTTACATTTATTTGTAATAATGACAATTACAACAATACTGAATGAACACTTATTTTAACTTAATATAATACATCAATAAAATCAATTTAGCCTCAAATAAATAATGAAACATGTTCAATTTGGTTTAAATAATGCAAAAACAAAGTGTTGGAGAAGAACGTAAAAGTGCAATATGTGCCATGTAAGAAAGCTTGCTCAGAACATGAGAACATATGAAAGCTGGTGGTTCCTTTTAACATGAGTCTTCAATATTCCCAGGTAAGAAGTTTTAGGTTGTAGTTATTATAGGAATTATAGGACTATTTCTCTCTATACGATTTGTATTTCATACACCTTTGACTATTGGATGCTCTTATAGGCACTTTAGTATTGCCAGTGTAACAGTATTGCTTCCGTCCCTCTCCTCGCTCCTACCTGGGCTCGAACCAGGAACACATCGACAACAGCCGCTCTCGAAGCAGCGTTACCCATTCAGAGCAAAGGGAACAACTACTCCAAGTCTCAGAGCGAGTGTTGTTTGAAACGCTATTAGCGCGCACCCCGCTAACTAGCTAGCCATTTCACATCGGTTACAACAGCCGAATCTCGGGAGTTGATAGGCTTGAAGTCATAAACAGCGCAATGAAGAGCTGCTGGCAAAACGCGCGAAAGTGCTGTTTGAATGAATGCTTACGAGCCTGCTGGTGCCTACCATCGCACAGTCAGACTGCTCTATCAAATCATAGACTTAATTATAATATAATAAACACACAGAAATACGAGCCTTAGGCCATTAAGATGGTTGAATCCGGAAACTATCATCTCGAAAACAAAACGATTATTCTTTCAGTGAAATACAGAACCGTTCTGTATTTTATCTAACATCCATAAGTCTAAATATTCCTGTTACATTGCACAACCTTCAATGTTATGTCATAATTACGTAAAATTCTGGCAAATTAGTTCGCAATGAGCCAGGCGGCCCAAACTGTTGCATATACCCTGACTCTGCGTGCAATGAACGCAAGAGAAGTGACACAATTTCACCTGGTTAATATTGCCTGCTAACCTGGATTTCTTTTAGCTAAATATGCAGGTTTAAAAATATATACTTCTGTGTATTGATTTTAAGAAAGGCATTGATGTTTATGGTTAGGTACATTCGTGCAACGATTGTGCTTTTTTCGCAAATGCTCTTTTGTTAAATCATCCCCCGTTTGGAGAAGTCGGCTGTCTTTGTTAGGAAGAAATAGTCTTCACAGTTCGCAACGAGCCAGGCGGCCCAAACTGCTGCATATACCCTGACTCTGTTGCAAGAGAAGTGACACCATTTTCCTAGTTAAAAGAAATTCATGTTAGCAGGCAATATTAACTAAATATGCAGGTTTAAAAATATATACTTGTGTATTGATTTTAAGAAAGGCATTGATGTTTATGGTTAGGTACACGTTGCAGCAACGACAGTCCTTTTTCGCGAATGCGCACCGCATCGATTGTATGCAACGCAGGACACGCTAGATAAACTAGTAATATCATCAACCATGTGTAGTTAACTAGTGATTATGATTGATTGATTGATTGTTTTTTTTTAGATAAGTTTAATGCTAGCTAGCAACTTACCTTGGCTTCTTACTGCATTCACGTAACAGGCAGGCTCCTCGTGGAGTGCAATGTAAGGCAGGTGGTTAGAGCGTTGGACTAGTTAACCGTAAGTTTGCAAGATTGAATCCCCGAGCTTACAAGGTAAAAATCTGTCATTCTGCCCCTGAACAAGGCAGTTAACCCACCGTTCCTAGGCCGTCATTGAAAATAAGAATGTGTTCTTAACTGACTTGCCTAGTTAAATAAAGGTGTAAAAAATAAAAATTCCGGCCAAATCGGTGTCCCAAAATACCGATGTCCGATTGTTATGAAAACTTGAAATCGGCCATTCCGATTAATCGGTCGATCTCTAATCATAACACTGAAGTGTAAGAGGCCTCCAATTGTTTAAATGGACTGGATCTTTATATATACACTTGGATTCTGTTTCAGTAATAATGAAATCAGACCTTGTTGCGTGTATATAGGAGTGGTTAAAACATGCTAATAATGGTCCTCTGAGTATATCAAAAAACAGTTTTGTATACTTCCACTGGTATGCCATCCAGCCCTGGAGTTTTCCCAGACTTAAAGGCTTTAATAGCATCAAGACGTTCCTCCTCTGTAATTTGGCCTTCACATGAGTCTTTCTGTACAGATGTTAATTTTACATTATTAATAGGAAAGAAATCCATACAATTAGCTTCAGTTAGTGGAGATGGAGGAGACTGAAACAAAAACATATTCTTAAAGTACTTTACTTCCTCTTTCAAAATATCATTCTGTGAATCCTGCGTGACTCCATCATTTGTAACAAGTTTCAATAAAAAATTTTGGTAGCATTTCTATGTTAAAGACTGAAAATAATTTGGTGCATCTTTTCCCCCATATTCCATGGGACCAACACTTTACATGTTGTGTTTTATATTTTTGCTCAGTATAAAACTCTAGGGGTTCCTCAAATGTAGTGTAAAAATAGCAGATCACTTGGCTTGCCTGGCCTCATGGAAACTGAGTTATCATTCTCTATTATGCAAAATGTGTGTTCATGTAATGCTCAAACTAAGGGCTGGGCACAGACATGCGACGCCCAAACTGTTGACAGAAGCACACTGATAGAGGAGGCCCCAGCAGCCACAAGATTACATTTTTGTTTCCCCCTCACTCACATCTGTAAGATGGTGTGTGCTTTTGAGCTAGGCTTTCCCTTACTGTAGCTAAGTCAGAACAGTGTCTGTGTCTGGTTAGTTCTGCTATGTATTTTTACCGTTGGATCAACCTTCCAACCACTTCAATGTCACACAAAGGTGCTAAATAACGGACAGTGGGGAAAAAACGTATGTGAGTATGAGCGGCGCCTCTCTCACCTCTTGTGCTCTCAGACGCTGAGGCTCGTCACTCATGATGAGTGTTGGAGATGTCTCTCACCTAGGCTGCTGCATCTGCTGCTCAGGGCCAGTGCACTAGTAGGATGAAACACATGCAGCAGCCTCTGAGACAGACAGTTGACACCTCATAACAGAGGGAGCTTTAAACATGACTTTCGCGGCTTGTTTGTTTTCTATCCCCCTGGATGTTTTTGGTCAGACGCTGAAGCTTGACTGAAGTGATCTAGGTAGAGCATTCAGATTCACATGACATGATGGTAGTTTAAGGCCTAAATGTTCTTTAATTAGGTTAGTAGCCTAATGACTGTATTGTTAACAGCTACAACACATGTAACTGTTGTATGGCATAAAATCCTGAAACATGATTGAGGTGCTATGACATATTAGTCATTTCTGGTCCCAGGAACATGGTGCTTTAGTTTGGGCAGGCATAATAGTCATCATTATTATCAGTTGTCTAGTCTTGAGGTTTATTTAAAGTTTAATAAACTCACTGCTCAATCACCTTTTCAGATAGACTATTTTATATTAAACCCTCAAGCGAGCGCTTAACAGTTGGCCACTCTGCATGTGCATAAACCTCAGTTTGTGATTTGTTCCTGTAAAAATTCCTGTGCTGCTCAGAGGCTAGTTTTAGAACCTTTAGAAATGCGAGTAGTCTCGTGTGAGCTCATTGCTCTATGAAATTTCCACAAGGCAAAGAATAACATTGGCATTATTATCTAGCCTACTATTCACTGTCTTTGTTGGTTTATAACACGAGGAAGGAAAGCAATGCAGCCTGCTAGTTATCGTGCTATCCTTTCTGATGGTTTGTCTTTAACCTCTCTCTCTGAGCTTCATGCTCTCCATCTCTCTCGTGCTCTCCCCTTCTTTCTCTCCCTTCTTTCTCTCTCTTTCCTCTCTCCTTGCCTTGTGTACCTGGGACTGTTTACTCGTCACAACCACACGGACGCGCAGCCTCATTCCAAGAATCCTCAAACACTGTGGCTTTGTCTCACCGCAGTGCCTTCCTCTATCTGAGGGAAAACATTCCGAGCCTGTCTGTTTATCTGTTGGAAGTTGTCTAATCAGAGAGTTAGGGAGAAAGAGAGGATAGATTTGTAGGACAAGGAGGAGAGAGAGAAAGCGGATTTGGACTTCTTTGCTCGGCCCAAGCGTGCCAATGCCTCCTCTTCTCACAGACCTCCGTATCTCTAATTGAGGCTGGGAGAGCTGCGATTACAGCGCCTCATTAAGTGTGTCTTTTCAAAATGGCTGCTTGTGCGTATTGTAATCGAGAACATGTGGTGAAAATGTATTATGGGTAGGCTATACCAGTGGCGGGCCCAGCTAGGTAGAACTTTACACAGGCATACGTTGCTGCCTTTTGTGTTAGATTCAGCATTTATCCTCATCTTTGATGTAGTCAAATTAAACCTGTCTGTGTGCTAGCGGCTCTGCTGAGATTAATTAAGCAGACTAATTACCATATGAGCTGTGTGGCAGGGACGGAAGGTTTGAATGTAAAATCTCCTCCTTTCACAGCAAATATTAACATTGATACCCTAAGGGGCTGCCAAACTATCACCGGCATTGGAAAAAAGCTCCACAAACTATAAGATCATTGAGATAATGTTAGTGGTAGTAGTAGTGTCTGTAAATCTTGATATGTTAGACATGAGACTCTTTGAACACATTCTATATTGTGATGCCCTCGCCTAGCACATCTTCTTCCTCATGAATTAATCACCCTAAATAGAAACCAAAGCTCACTACTGTGTAGAATCAGTCATGTGATTCAGTCATGTCCCAGCGACCCAGAGGTCATGATAAATGTATTTATAAAGCCCTTTTTACATCCGCACATGTCAAAGTGCTTATACAGAAACTCAGCCTAAAACAGCAAGCAATACAGATGTTGAAGCACAGTGGCTAGGGAAAAACTCCCTAGGAAGGCAGGAGCCTAGGAAGAAACCTAGAGAGGAAGCAGGCTTTGAGGGGTGGCCAGTCCTCTTCTGGCTGTGCCGGGTAGAGATTATAAGAGTATATGGCCAATTATTATTATTTTTTTCTATCGAGCGGATGGTCAGGTGGTCAGAACTTAATTAAAAATAATTTGTAGACTGCGAATTGACCGCAAGAAGCCCAAACAGATATAATATTTAACTAAAACATAATCAATTCAAACCTCACTTGGAGCTGATTTTCTGGTGTTTTACAGTCTTGAAATGAATGAATGAAAATGCAAAAAAATAAATATATATATATACACTGCTCAAAAAAATAAAGGGAACACTTAAACAACACAATGTAACTCCAAGTCAATCACACTTCTGTGAAATCAAACTGTCCACTTAGGAAGCAACACTGATTGACAATACATTTCACATGCTGTTGTGCAAATGGAATAGACAACAGGTGGAAATTATAGGCAATTAGCAAGACACCCCCAATAAAGGAGTGGTTCGGCAGGTGGTGACCACAGACCACTTCTCAGTTCTTATGCTTCCTGGCTGATGTTTTGGTCACTTTTGAATGCTGGCGGTGCTTTCACTCTAGTGGTAGCATGAGACAGAGTCTACAACCCACACAAGTGGCTCAGGTAGTGCAGCTCATCCAGGATGGCACATCAATGCGAGCTGTGGCAAGAAGGTTTGCTGTGTCTGTCAGCGTAGTGTCCAGAGCATGGAGGCGCTACCAGGAGACAGGCCAGTACATCAGGAGACGTGGAGGAGGCTGTAGGAGGGCAACAACCCAGCAGCAGGACCGCTACCTCCGCCTTTGTGCAAGGAGGAGCAGGAGGAGCACTGCCAGAGCCCTGCAAAATGACCTCCAGCAGGCCACAAATGTGCATGTGTCTGCTCAAACGGTCAGAAACAGACTCCATGAGGGTGGTATGAGGGCCCGACGTCCACAGGTGGGGGTTGTGCTTACAGCCCAACACCGTGCAGGACGTTTGGCATTTGACAGAGAACACCAAGATTGGCAAATTCACCACTGGCGCCCTGTGCTCTTCACAGATGAAAGCAGGTTCACACTGAGCACATGACAGACGTGACAGAGTCTGGAGACGCTGTAGAGAACGTTCTGCTGCCTGCAACATCCTCCAGCATGACCGGTTTGGCGGTGGGTCAGTCATGGTGTGGTGTGGCATTTCTTTGGGGGGCCGCACAGCCCTCCATGTGCTCGCCAGAGGTAGCCTGACTGCCATTAGGTACCGAGATGAGATCCTCAGACCCCTTGTGAGACCATATGCTGGTGCGGTTGGCCCTGGGTTCCTCCTAATGCAAGACAATGCTAGACCTCATGTGGCTGGAGTGTGTCAGCAGTTCTTGCAAGAGGAAGGCATTGATGCTATGGACTAGCCCGCCCGTTCCCTTACCTGAATCCAATTGAGCACATCTGGGACATCATGTCTCGATCCATCCACCAACGCCACATTGCACCACAGACTGTCCAGGAGTTGGCGGATGCTTTAGTCCAGGTTTGGGAGGAGATCCCTCAGGAGACCATCCGCCACCTCATCAGGAGCATGCCCAGGCGTTGTAGGGAGGTCATACAGGCACGTGGAGGCCACACACTACTGAGGCTCATTTTGACTTGTTTTAAGGACATTACATCAAAGTTGGATCAGCCTGTAGTGTGGTTTTCCACTTTAATTTTGAGTGTGTCTCCAAATCCAGACCTCCATGGGTTGATAAATTGCATTTCCATTGTTTTTTTTGTGTTATTTTGTTGTCAGCACATTCAACTATGTAAAGAAAAAAGTATTTAATAAGTCTATTTCATTCATTCAGATCTAGGATGTGTTATTTTAGTGTTCCCTTTATTTTTTTGAGCAGTGTATATATATATATATATATATATATATATATATATATATTATAGATTTTGCTCAGAACTTGAGGGGCCAATTTGGGCCACGGGCCGCCAGTTGGGGAACCAACTAGGCTATATGAAAGTCACGCCAGTCTCCGCAAAGAGCAATGTAAGCATCACACAGACAACATTAATCTTAGTCTCGTTGTTTGTCCATGGTAGAGCCACTCCAATCACTGGTTGAAGATCCTGGGAATAGTGTTTGTTTGATTATTTGATTGACCCTGGTGATTAACATGATTTAAAAGCTGACTGTAATCATCATTGCATTTCTGCTGGTCGCTAGGGAACGGCCCATGACCCGCCATCCCTGATTGTATGCTGACAGAGCAGTACAGAGGATGAAGAGTTGAAAATATGCTTCCAGAATGTAGCCAATATCAACCCTGTAATGTTTTACATGGTGTTTAACCTGTCAGATCAGGAAAACCTTAATTTATTTATTTTATTGAACCTTTATTTAACTAGGCAAGTCAGTTAAGAACAAATTCTTATTTACAATGACGGCCTATACAAACTCATCTTATAGTTTTGTTTGGGGCTGGGTTTAGGTCTTCGAGATCATCATGGCTTAATGTATATGACAGTCAAATGGAATGACAGTCAAATGGTCTGTAGGGATATTTCTAGTGGTCCATGGTGGTCAGTGAGTCATGGCTGAAATGAATTGTCTGGTTAGCCACTAATCTGGTATTTGGGCCTATTTCAGTGTCTATAACAGCCACATAACCAAATGTATGTCTGTGCCAACCACATGTGGTGTTGACCTCTGTCTGAATGGTCTCCCTGCTGCAGGTTGGGTGACCAGTTCTACAAAGAGGCCATTGAGCAGTGCCGCAGCTACAATGCCCGCCTGTGTGCCGAGCGCAGCGTGCGCCTGCCCTTCCTGGACTCCCAGACCGGTGTGGCACAGAACAACTGCTACATCTGGATGGAGCGCCACCATCGCAGCCCTGGTGGGTAGAGAAGCACTACTCTGTTGGTTGGGAGTTATGATGGCTGGCTCTGTGGTTTACTAAAGGGCAATTCCACGCCAACAGTGTTGCTGAGACTAAGATTTTTCACTTTGAAATGTATGTCAAATAAAAACAATGATTGTGGTTTGTGCTGTCATTCTCTTAACAAACTTTGCATCTGCACTGTTATTCAAGTAAATGTGTTTTTGTTAAATGTTCAGTTGAAATTGTTCAAAGTAGTCATTTTGCATACTACAGTTGTATGGTTTGTTTAACTTTGCAATCATTGGTTTTTTGTTTGACATACATTTTTTTAAAGTGAAAAATCGGAGTCTCGGCATCACTCTCTTTTAGCATGGAATTGCCTTAAAACTATCATTCAGTTGACGTTTAGTGGGTAATGTCATCTGTCTAAATATGTCCCTCTGGCCACTACAGCTACAAACATGTCTAATATAATGATATCCAATAGTGTTCATGTTACCGCCAGGGAGAACTATTCATATACAGTGCATTGGGAAAGTATTCAGACCCCTTTACTTTTTCCACATTGTGTTACGTTACAGCCTTATTCTGAAATGGATTAAATCGTTTTTTTTCGTTCATCAATCTACACACAATAACCCATAATGACAAAGCAAAAACAGGTTTGTAGAAATGTTTTCAAATGTATAAAAAATTCAAAACTGAAATATCACTTTTACGTAAGTATTCAGACCCTTTATTCAGTTGAAGCACCTTTGGCAGCGATTACAGCCTCAAGTCTTCTTGGGTATGACGCTACAAGCTTGGCACACCTGTATTTAGGGAGTTTCTCCCATTCTTCTCTGCATATTCTCTCAAGCTCTGTCAGATTTGATGGTGAGCGTTGCTGCACAACTATTTTCAGGTCTCTCCAGATATGTTGGATTGGGTTCAAATTTGGGCTCTGGCTGGGCCACTCAAGGACATTCAGAGACTTGTCCCGAAGCCACTCCTGCATTGTCTAGGCTGTGTGCTTATGGTCGTTGTCCTGTTGGAAGGTGAATCTCCACCCCAGTCTGAGATCCTGAGCGCTCTGGAGAAGGTTTTCATCAAATATCTCTCTGTACTTTGCTCTGTTCATCTTTCCATTGATCTTGACTAGGCTCCCAGTCATTGCCGCTGAAAAACGTCCCCACAGCATAATGCTGCCACCTCCATGCTTCACTGTAGGGATTGTGCCAGGTTTCCTCCAGACGTGACTCTTGGCATTCAGGCCAAATAGTTCAATCTTGGTTTTATTGGACCAGAGAATCTTGTTTCTCATGGTCTGAGAGTCCTTTAGGTGCCTTTTGGCAAACTCCAAGATGGCTGTCATGTGCCTTTTACTGAGGAGTGTCTTCCTTCTGGCCTCTCTACCTTAAAGGCCTGATTGGTGGAGTGCTGCAGAGATGGTTGTCCTTCTGGAAGGTTCTCCCATCTCCACAGAGGAAGTCTGGGGCTCTGTCAGTGTGACCATCAGGTTATTGGTCACCTCTCTGACCAAGGCCCTTCTCACCTGATTGCTCAGTTTGGCTGGGCGGCCAGCTCTGGGAAGAGTATTGGTGGTTCCAAACTTATTCCATTTAAGAATGATGGAGGCCACTGTGTTCTTGGGGACCTTCAATGCTGCAGATATTTCTTGGTACCCTTCCCCAGATCTGTTCCTCGACACAATCCTGTCTCGGAGTTCTAAAGACAATTCCTTCGACCTCATGGCTTGGTTTTTGCTCTGACATGCACTGTGAACTGTTAGACCTTTTATAGACAGGTGCCTTTCCAAATCATATCCAATCAATTTAATTTACGACAGGTGGACTCCAATCAAGTTGTAGAAACATCTCAAGGACGGTCAATGGAACAGGATGCACCTTAGCTCAATTTCGTGTCTCATTGCAAAGGGTCTGAATACTTACAGTACCAGTCAAAAGTTTGGACACACCTACTCATTCAAGGATTTTTCTTCATTTTTTACTAGAATATGGAATCATGTTGTAACTAAAAAGAGTGTAAAACAAATTAAAATATATTTTAAATGTTAGATTATTCAAAGTAGCCACCTTTGCCTTGATGACAGATTTGCACACTTTTGGCATTTTCTCAACCAGCTTCACCTGGAATGCTTTTCCAACAGTCTTGAAAGAGTTCCCACATATGCTGAGCATTTGTTGGCTGCTTTTCCTTCACTCTGCAGTCCAACTCATCCCAAACCATCTCAATTGGGTTGAGGTCGGGTGATTGTGGAGGCCAGGTCATCTGATGCAGCACAACATCACTCTCCTTGGTCAAATATCCTTTACACAGCCTGGAGGTGTGTTGGGCCATTTTCTTGTTGAAAAACAGATAGTCCCACTAAGCTCAAACCAGATGGGATGGCGTATCGCTGCAGAATGCTGTGGTAGCCATGTTGGTTAAGTGTGCCTTGAAATCTAAATAAATCACAGACAGTGTCACCAGCAAAGCACCATCACACCTCCTCCTCCATGCTTCACAGTGGGAACCACACATGCAGAGATCATCCGTTCACCTACTCTGCGTCTCAAAAACACACGGCGGTTGGAACCAAAAATCTCGAATTGGACTCATTAAACCAAAGGACAGATTTCCACCGGTCTAATGTCCATTGCTCGTGTTTCTTGGCCCAAGCAAGTCTCTTCTTATTATTGGTGTCCATTTAGTAGTAGTTTTCTTGCAGCAATTTGACCATGAAGGCCTTATTTCACGCAGTCTCCTCTGAACAGATGATGTTGAGATGTGTCTGTTACTTAAACTCTGTGAAGCATTTATTTGGGCTGCAATTTCTGGGGCTGGTGACTCTAATGAACTTATCCTCTCCAGCGAGGTAACTCTGGGTATTCCTTTCCTGTGGTGGTCCTCATGAGAGTCAGTTTCATCATAGTGCTTAATTGTTTTTGTGACTGCATTTAAAGAGACTTTGAAAGTTCTTGAAATGTTCCGGATTGATTGACCTTCGTGTCTTAAAGTAATGGTGGACTGTCGTTTCTCTTTGCTTATTTGAGCTGTTCTTGCCATATTATGGACTTGGTCTTTTACCAGATAGGGCCATCTTCTGTATACCACCCCTACCTTGTCACAACACAACTGATTGGCTCAAACGCATTAAGAAGGAAATCAACTCTACTAATTGATTTTTAACAAGAAACACCTGTTAATTGAAATGCATTCCAGGTGACTACCTCATGAAGCTGGTTGACAGAATGCCAAGCGTGTGCAAAGCTGTCATCAAGGCAAAGGGTGGCTACTTTGCAGAATCTCAAATATAAAATATATATTTGATTTGTTTAACGCTTTTTTTGGTTACTACATGATTCCATGTGTTATTTCATAGTGTTGGTGTCTAAACTATTATTCTTCAATGTAGAAAATAATAAAAATAAAGGAAAACCCTTGAATGAGTAGGTGTATTAGTAGGTGTGTCCAAACTTTTGACTAGTACTGTTTATACAAAAGTATTTGGACAACCCTTAAAATTAGTGGATTCGGCTATTTCAGCCACAACCGTTGCTGACAGGTGTATAAAATCGAGCACACAGCCATGCAATCTCCATAGACAAACAGTGGCAGTAGAGTGACCTTACTGAAGAGCTCAGTTACTTTCAACGTGGCACCGTCATAGGATGCCACCTTTCCAACAAGTCAGTTTGTCAAATTTCTGCCCTGCTAGAGCTGCCCCGGTCAACTGTTAGTGCTGTTATTGTAAAGTGGAAAACGTCTAGCAGCAACAACGGCTCAGCTGCGAAGTGGTAGGCCACACAAGCTCACAGAACGGGTCCGCCGAGTGTTAAAGCCCGTAAAAATCGTCTTTCCTCGTTTGCAACACTCACTACCGAGTTCCAAACTACTTCTAGAAGCAACGTCAGCAAAATAACAGTTTGTGGAAATGGGTTTCCATTGCCGAGCAGCTGCACACATGCCTAACATTACCATGCGCAATGCTGGAGTGGTGTAAACCTCACCACCATTGGACTCTGGAGCAGTGGAAACGTGTTCTCTGGAGTAATGAATCATACTTCACCATCTGGCAGTCCGACGGACGAATCTGAGTTTGGCGGTTGCCAGGAGAACGCTACCTGCACCAATGCATAGTGCCAACTGTAAAGTTTGGTGGAGTAGGAATAATGGTCTGTGGCTGTTTTTCATGGTTCGGGCTAGGTCCCTTAGTTCCAGTGAAGGGAAATGTTAACACTACAGCATACAATGACATTCTAGACGATTCTGTGCTTCCAACTTTGTGTCAACAGTTTGGGGAAGGCCCTTTCCTGTTTCAGCAGGACAACGCGCCGTGCACAAAGCGAGGTCCATACTGACATGGTTTGTCGAGATTGGTGTGGAAGAACTTGACTGGTCTGCACAGAGCCATGACCTCAACCCCATCGAACACCTTTGGGATGAATTGGAACAGCGACTGCGAGCCAGGCCTAATCGCCCAACATCAGTGCCTGACCTCACTAATGCGCGTGGCTGAATGGAAGCAAGTCCCCGCAGCAATGTTCCAACATGTAGTGGAAAGCCTTCCCAGAAGAGCGGAGGCTGTTATAGCAGCAAAGGGAGGAACCAACTCCGCATTAATACCCATGATTTTGGAATGAGATGTTATACGAGAAGTTCTATGTCCATATACTTTTGATCATGTAATGTATATCAGCTGCATAGCCTCATCTCCTTTAATCTGCATCGGATGCGCTCAAATGTTTCAGAGATATCAGTTTGGGAGGCTACTGTGTGCATTTCTTTAAAACACTCGCAGTCAAACAACCAATAATACTGCACACCTCTGGTTCTTTTCCTGTGTTTGGTCCGGACTGCGTTCTCGCCTGCAGGAAACCATGGTACGAATGGAATCAGACAGAGACCACCTTTTTTGAGAGAACCACAGTGCGGTGCACTCCCGAGTGCGTATAGTGTTCACACCAGTCCAAACGAACTGAACTAAGGGGGAAAATGCACCAGAGTTTGTAACAAAACGCTCCAAAACAATTTGGTGTGAAAGCCCCCTTAATGTGTGTGAGTGGGAGTGAAGAAGTGAACAGCTAAAAATTTGTGATGCACCGATATTACATTTTTTGCCGATAACGATATCCGATATTTTCCTTGCCAAAAACAACAATACCGATAACCGTTAACCGATATATAAAAAAGCGACCTTTTAAGCATTCTAATACAGTTAAATAGTTAACACACACACATGGACGCAGCGGTCCAAGGCACTGCATCTCAGTGCAAGAAGCGTAACAACAGTCTCTGGTTCGAATCTAGGCTGTATCACATCCGGCCGTGATTGGGAGTCCCATAGGGCGGAGCACAATTGGCCCAGCATAGTCTGGACTGTCATTTTAAATAAGAATTGTTCTTAACTGACTTGCCTAGTTAAATAAAGTGAAAATTATGAAAATAAAGTGAAAATGATGGTCAGTAAAGAGAACTTTAAGCTCGTCTCTGAATTTAAAAAAAAACGTGTAATACTTTGCCCCTTGATAACCAGCGCATTTCTGTGTGTTGTAAAAGTGTTACATGGTCGAGAGTTCATGGGCCTTGCTTTAACAAAGTCGACCATTTTCATTGTAATGTCCAAAATGTCTTTCAAGCTGTCAGGCATTCCCTTGGCAGCAAGAGCCTCTCGTGGATGCTGCAGTGTACCCAAGTGGTGTCAGGAGCAACTGCTTGCACGTGCGTTACCACTCCACTATGTCCCCCAGTCATGGCTTTTGTGCCATCAGTACAGATACCAACACATCGTGAACACCAAAGTCCATTGATGTCACAAAGCTGTCAAGTACTTAAAAAATATCCTCACCTGTTGTCCTGATTTCCAGTGGTTTGCAGAAGAGGATGTCTTCCTTAATTTACCCCCCATAAACGTAATTAACATATACCAGGAGCTGTGCCAGGCCCGCCACGTCTGTTGACTCATCCAGCTGTAATGCATAGAATTCACTGGCTTGTATGCGAAGCAGTAATTGTTTCAAAACATTTTCTGCCATGTCACTAATGCGTTGTGAAACATTGTTGTTTGATGGAGGCATTGTCTGTATAGTTTTTTGGCCTTTTTCCCCCAGCATTGTCCCAGCCATATCCGTGGCAGAAGGAAGAATTAAGTCCTCCACAATAGTATGGGGCTTGCATGTCCTAGCCACTCTGTAGCTCACCATATAAGAAGCTTCTAGCTCCTTTTTATTAATGGTATCTGTTGCTTTTATACATGTCTTACTACTCGAAAGTCATCTTAATTTTTTTTTAAACTCCCGTGGCTTATTTTTCAAAATGGCATGTTTTGTTTCTAAATGTTTGTGCAAGAGTGAAGGTTTTATCGAGTTGTGAGATAGTACTTTTGCACATATAACACACTGTGGCTGAGGAAAGGCACTACTCCCAATATAATTGAAGCCCAAATCAATGTAGTTGTCATCATATTTGCGCCTCTTCGATGGTCCAACGTCCCTGTCTGTTATTTGGTGCTTTCTCAGGTAAGGGGGCAGTAGCTCTTCGGCTGCATCAGATTCACAACTGTCAGTGTCCATGCTAGCTGGGCTAACAACAAATGTAGAATTACTGATGCTAGCATTGGATGTGCTCGTGGAAGCAGAACAACTTGTGTCGTCGACAGGTGCAGGTGTGGTACTGCTGGTAGTAGCAGTACTACTAGTAGAGCTAGTATGTGTCTCTATTGACATGTCTCCTTTACTTTTTTTAAACCATTTATCAATTTTCGAGCAAAAAGAATGAGCAACAGCTATGTTTGGTTACATACGGACCGTTAGTGGAATTCCCGCGAGAGAGTAACGGTTGATGTGATTGGATGTTAATTATTTGACTAGGCTACCTGTATTTGACATTGTGTTGTTATTTCGCTGAACATTAAATGGTTTAATTTTCTTTTTGGCAGTGAAACGAGGCTACTCAGGCGAGAGAAAAAAAACTGGAAAATATAAATGGACTGTTTGAAAATGTGAAGATTATTATAATTTTTTATGTGAATCACATTTTTATTTGGCGTACCCCCGACGGCATTGCGCGTACCCAGTTTGGGAATACCTCATCTAAGTGATTGATAGTTCAGCAGTCATAAAAGTATGCCTTATTCACAATTGGAATATTGTATTAAAGGAAAGTAATGTGAAGCAGTAATGGGCAGTTACTACCATCATGGGACTTTGTTTTATTTTGTGTTGTTACAGCATTCATCCCACATAATGCACAAAGCATTTCATGTTTAAAAATATTACATTGAAACCGAAATCTGTGATATTTTTTTTATAATCGAACCGAAACGATCTCAAAAAGCACTAATTGCTCAGCACTAGCTCCGAGTCTCAGACATGGTTTTGAAAAATGTAAGGTATTTTTCTGTTATTTAATATGGTGTTTGAATATAGAATGTGTTGTTTTATTTGTTCTACCAGTTATCAAGATATTTTTCACGTTTTAAAAATAAAGCCCAAGTCGTTATTTTATGACTAGCTTTTTTTGTGTATGTGTTGTTTTGCCGTGGTTTCGTTTCGGTATCGAGTATCGTTTTGGTATTTTGGTATCGACTCATGATATTAAACCCGGTATCATATCGAAGTCAAACATCTGGTGTCGTGACAACCCTAGTTGGGAAATAGAAGAGAGAGAGCCAGGGGTATTCACTAACTACCATATGCTAGCTACTCTGAGGGCTCATCCACACCGAAGCCCATCACCAATGTGTCTGCACACGTTGACTTTCAACTCTCCACAACTAGACAGCCTCTCCCCCTTGGAGCTGCAGGCTAAAAATAGAGCAGGCAGCCTGCAGCAAGGAGCTGATTCTGCATGCAGCCCGAGTCTCACTCTACCACCGCCAGTCAGACAGCCAGCAACTTACTCCGGCTTGCTGCAATGCTAGCTACCTCTGCCCAGCTACAGGAGAAGGCCCTCTCTCAGTGGAGAGTTTGTAGACACCAGGCAGAACCAGCTAGTGCTCCTCTACTGGGCATGATGACATTCACTGGTATGTTGCACAGTGTTACTGTTAGTGACAGGCAGAGCAGAGTGAGGATCAGTGAAAACAATACAATAGGAAGTGTCAGTGAAACAATGGCTGGGTTTCATTCCCTCCCTCTCTCTCGCTCTCTCCCAAACCCTACATAACACATCACTCTTCCAACAAGTCCATTGCAAATAACTTGGTAGACAGTTTGAGCAAATCCACGAGAAAAACAATACAAGCTAAGTATTATTATTCATCACAACAGGATTATGGTAGCTATTCCAAAACTCTTTTTGAGAACCATAATTTTTTGAAAATGCAAAAGAGAATTGAGCCGCTCTAACTTCTGCGTGAATAGGCTATTTAGTAGTCTACACTATACAGTACCAGCCAAAAGTTTGGACACACCTACTCATTCAAGGGTATTTCTTTATTTTTTATCTTTTCTACATTGTAGAATAAGAGTAAAGACATCAAAACAATGAAAAAGCACATATGAAATCATGTAGTAACCAAAAAAGTGTTAAACAAATTCTTCAAAGTAGCCACACTTTGCCTTGATGACGGCTTTGCGCACTTTTGGCATTCTCTCAACCAGCTTCATGAGGAATGCTTTTCCAACGGTCTTGAAGGAGTTCCAACATATGCTGAGCACTTGTTGGCTGCTTTTCCTTCACTCTGCAGTCCAACTCATCCCAAACCATCTCAATTGGGTTGAGGTCGGGTGTTTGTGGAGGCCAGGTCATCTGATGCAGCACTCCAGCACTCTCATTCTCGGTCAAATAGCACTTACACAGCCTGGAGGTGTGTTTTGGGTCTTCAAATAATAGTCCCAATAAGCTCAAACCAGATGGGATGGCGTATCGCTGCAGAATGCTGTGGTAACCGCGCTGGTTAAGTGTGCCTTGAATTCTAAATAAAATCACTGACAGTGTCACCAGCAAAGCACCATCACACCACCTCCATGCTTTACAGTGGGAACCACACACGCGGAGATCATCCGTTCACCTACGGAGTCGAATGGTGAAAATTATGGTCAGTAAAATGAGATATTTCCGATGTAAATGTTTATTATACATTTGCAAAAATGTCTAAAACCTGTTTTCACTTATGTCATTATGTATGAATGATGTGGAAATATTTTTCTTTAACCCATTTTAGAATACGGCTGTAATGTAACAAAATGTCGAAGGGAAGGGGTCTGAATACTTCACGAATACACTGTATACACCTGTGTAAGGATATTTTTAGGGTCAGTAAGCAACACATTATGTATCTGGGTGGGGGGAATTGAGACCTGAGAGGTGTTTTCTTTAGTTCCTGTCTCTGTGTCTGTCTATAGCACTTTGAGGTTGTAATGAAAAGTTCTTAATAGTTTCATTTATTATTATTATAGGGGTGGCTGCAGGTCAGATGTATACATACCCTGCCCGCTGCTGGAGGAAGAAGAGACGGCTGCACACCTCCATGGACCCTCGTCTACGCCTCTGTGGCCTACAACTAGGTAATAGAAATACCAGGTTACTCCCACCCCACCCCCCAAAAGTCCAGTGTCTCTCTCTGCCATGTCACATCACCCACTCTTTTGTCTTATTACTTATGATCTGGGATCATCTAACTGAAAGCACATAATTTAATTTCAGTGTGGAACTCAAACAGCCTGCTAGTCACTTTTTATCAAAAGAAAAGTGCTCCGTTCAGTAACCGAGTAAACCTTTTTTGTGAAAACTAGAACGTGTAACAAATGGTTGCCTGCTGGGAGGAGAGGGACAGGAATCACAACACGGCATTTAATAAATGTTATGAAATGGAGTTTGTCACTGCTCCTCACATACAATCCTGACCATTTACTCACTCAATCTATCATCCACTTCCATTTATTTTTAGTAGGGATGCACAATATATCAGTGAACATATCGGAATCAGATGATATTAGCTAAAATTGCAAACATCGGTATTGGCCGATGTCTAGTTTAACGTGATATTAAAATCCGATGTCAAAGCTACCGTGCATACCTATATAACGTAGGTACAGGACGTAATGATTCCACGTAAAATTTTGCACTACACGTGCAACACAGCATTCCTAACCTAGCCCACACAATGTCTGCTGTGTGGATTGAGCATTCAACAAGTCGAGCAGTCATTTGAAAGAGTAAGAACATTTCTGCGAGACAACTCAAAGGCCAAATCCATTAAAGCCAAGATAATGGAATTCATTGCCCTTGACAATCAATCAACCGTTCTCAGTCGTGGGTGATGTTGGCTTTCGCTATTTTTCAGATGTTGGGTCTGTCAAAGCTGTACAAAAAAGTCTGCAAACAAGTGAACACCGGCCACGAATGATGTGTTTACAATACCGTGTCGGTAATAAAGCAGAATTTGTTCGACTGCAACAAATTTGTTCGACCGCAACTTCTGGGGTAGCTAGCTTTAGCTTGGTACCTAGCTAGCACCAACACAACCAGCCTGAAAACAATTACCAGTAGAAACTGCAGTCATTTTCATTATTCTTAGCAATGATTTAGGAATCCTTGTGAGTAAGTATTAGCAATTTTGCCACTTGTTGTTTGCCTATTAAAATTGATCTTCAGTTCATGAAAAGAAATAGGTAGCCAGCTAAACAACCCTGTTGCCCAAATCTAACGTTATAAGCAGCCAGCAAGCTTCATCTGGCTAGTGTGAAGCTAGCCACAATAAGGATTAGGCACAATAGTGGAATTTGCGGTTTGCCTTCAAAATAAAACTATGACATTGACAGTGATGCAAATTAATACAAATAGTAGAATTATGCCATACTTTTATTTTTAAGGCTAACCGCAAAGTCCACTATTGTGCCTAATCCTCATTGTGGCTACCTTCACATAGATGGGTACGACCAGCATTAATCAAATAAGAACTGTCTTATCAATTAGGCTTATTTTAGATGATGGCACCTAGCTATATAGTTAGCTAGCTAATAGTTACTGAAACAGATTATGTTGTTTTGCTATGTTTTGGGGAAGGACATTGCTTGCATTCTTGAGCTAGCTAGCTTTTTTTATGGCCATCACTGTAGGTGCGCGAGACAACTTTACAAGCATCATAGCATACGTATCAATGAATCGTTGTGACATATGAAATACGAGTGATAGTGTAATGAATGTGTAATGACTACGTACAAAATGTATTTTTAAATTAAATTATGTGACGTGCAGTCATATTCAGGTCCTGATTGGTCAACAAGCTTATTTGACACGTCAAATAGTGTTCTTTTTTTGACACGCAAAGACCCAAACGGCGTTCCATAGAAATCCTGGTTGAGAATGAAACGACTGAACAAATGAATAACGAAACAGCACAGCAAGTAAGTGAAAGAAATAGGTTTTAATTATGTTTTACTGGTGATGGGGACATACAATTCAAGTCGGAAGTTTACATACACCTTAGCCAACTACATTAAAACTCAGTTTTTCACAATTCCTGACATTTAATCCTGGGAATGTGAAATGTCAGAATAATAGTAGAGAGAATGATTTATTTCAGCTTTTATTTCTTTCATCACATTCCCAGTGGGTCAGAAGTTTACATACACTCAATTAGTATTTGGTAGCATTGCCTTTAAATTGTTTAACTTGGGTCAAACGTTTCGGGTAGCCTTCCACAAGCTTCCCACAATAAGTTAGGTGAATTTTGGCCCATTCTTCCTGACAGAGCTGGTGTAACTAAGTCAGGTTTGTAGGCCTTTTTGCTTGCACACGCTTTTTCAGTTCTACCCACACATTTTCTATATGATTGAGTTCAGGGCTTTGTGATGGCTACTCCAATACCTTGACTTTGTTGTCCTTAAGCCATTTTGCCACAACTTTGGAAGTATGCTTGGGGTCATTGTCCATTTGGAAGACCCACTTGCGACCAAGCTTTAACTTCCTGATTGATATCTTGAGATGTTGCTTCAATATATCCACATAATTATCCTGCCTCATGATGCCATCTATTTTGTGAAGTGCACCAGTCCCTCCTGCAGCAAAGCACCCCGCAACATGATGCTGTCACCCCCGTGCTTCACAGTTGGGATGGTGTTCTTCGGTTTGCAAGCCTCCCCCTTTTTCCTCCAAACATAACGATGGTCATCATAGCCAAACAGTTGTATTTTTGTTTCATCAGACCAGAGGACATTTCTCCAAAAAGTATGATCTATGTCCCCATGTGCAGTTGCAAACCGTAGTCTGGCTTTTTTATGGCGGTTTTGGAGCAGTGGCTTCTTCCTTGCTGAGCGGCCTTTCAGGTTATGTCGATATAGAACTCGTTTTACTGTGGATATAGATACTTTTGTACCTGTTTACTCCAGCATCTTCACAAGGTCCTTTGCTGTTGTTCTGGGATTGATTTGCACTTTTTACACCAAAGTACGTTCATCTCTAGGAGACAGAACACGTCTCCTTCCTGAGCGGTATGACGGCTGAGTGGTCCCATGGTGTTTATACTTGCATAATATTATTTGTACAGATGAACGTGGTACCTTAAGGCGTTTGGAAATTGCTCTCAAGGATGAACAAGACTTGTGGAGGTCTACAATTTTTTTTCTGAGGTCTTGGCTGATTTCTTTGATTTTCCCATGATGTCAAGCAAAGAGGCACTGAGTTTGAAGGTAGGCCTTGAAATACATCCATAGGTACACCTCCAATTGACTCAAATGATGTCAATTAGCCTATCAGAAGCTTCTAAAGCCATGACATCATTTTCTAGAATTTTCCAAGCTGTTTGAACTTAGTGTATGTAAACTTCTGACCCACTGGAATTGTGATACAGTGAATTATAAGTGAAATAATCTGTCTGTAAACAATTGTTGGAAAAATGACTTGTGTCATGCACAAAATAGATGTCTTAACCGACTTGCCAAAACTATAGTTTGTTAACAAGAAATTTGTGGAGTGGTTGAAAAACGAGTTTTAAAGACTCCATCATGTGTATGTAAACTTCCGACTTCAACTGTATGTAAATGCCAACAAAATAACGTGTGTGTGTGTGTGTGTGTGTGTAACCTTTATTTAACTAGGCAAGTCAGTTAAGAACAAATTCTTATTTACAATGATGGCCCGGACGACACTGGGCCAATTGTGTGCCAGCCTATGGGACTCCCAATCACGGCCGGATGTGATACAGCCTGGATTCGAACCAGGGACTATAGTGACGCCTCTTGCACTGAGATGCAGTGCTGTAGACCACTGCGTCCATGTGTGGGTGTGTGTGTGTGTGTGTTAACTATTTAACTGTACTAGAATGCTTAAAAGGCCGCAACATTTGTTTAATATTGGGTATCGGTATCGTTTTTTTTTGGCAAGGAAAATATTGGATATCGGAATCGGCCAAAAATGTAATACTGATGCCCTTTGCAACCATGTACCTATGTGTGAGTGGATTCTCGGCACTCACTAGAATGAAAACTAAATACAGGCACAGACTGTGTGTGTAAAAAGACTGAGATTCTCCGATACAACCCAACATTGCAGAGTTATGTGCATCCTTTCAAGCACACCCTTCTCATTAACCTGTGGTGAGTTATTCACAATTTTTGATGGACAAATAAGGTTTTATATGTAAGATGGCTAAGTAAAGAGCAAAATTATTGATTGTTATCATTTGTGCCCTGGTCCTATAAGAGCTTTTTGTCACTTCCCACGAGCCCGATTGTGGAAAACTCACACTCATTCTTATGTTTAATAAATGCATCGTATAGTGTGTGTGTGTGGCGGGCTTACATTTATGGCAAAAACAACATTTGAGAGTGCGCTGACCCTGGTGCTAGAGGGGGTACGCAGCTCGAGGTTGAATGTTTGAAGGGGTACGGGACTATAAAATGTTTGGGAACCACTGACTTAGATCATGTATTTTCAGGTAAAGATGCCTCGTGAAGCAACAGCTGCTCTCTATATCATCTCACGATCATGCATTCTTCTCTTCAGTAGCAGACGTAAAATAAACAGACCAGACAAGTAGATATGCAATAGATTTATGGTCATTGTAGTTAATTACCACGTTTTATGCGCTAAACTATGTAAAATATAGGCCTGTTGGAATCTACAACTCCCTACTATATCACACAGTTCAGGCTGGATCTGATTTTATCGCTAGAGAAACTGTGCGATGTGTGGATTGAGCTCAGAATGTATTTTTTATGTTAGTTATTTAATAAAGGAAAAATATCTGACGTCACTACTTGGAGCAAACAAAATAGTGTACAATAACAGTCTAAACTGTTTTAAATGTAATTTGATACATATCAGGGTTAATTTGCTAATCTGTGGCCATAATATTGCCGTCAAATGACTTTCCATAGACATTATTCATTACAGCTAAATATTGTAATTTATTAAATGTTTAGTTCCAAAACTACATAAACACTTTGAAGCTAATTTCTGAAGCTTCTATATTGCAATAGTCTACACACCATAAAAATACAATAGATTTTACACAGCATACGATTCCCAAAGAGTATTCACTTCCCAGAGTGCAATTATCTGCCCAGGGCTGCTGGCTGGCTACTGCTAGCATGCCCAGACATATGCAAAGTAGTCTAAAATATTTTACTGTCACGTTATGAGTGCATTTCACATTACTTTTGGGTTGTAATCATATTATAATGCTCACATGAATGAGATGCTGAATACCGTAATTTCCGGACTATTGAGCGCACCTGAATATAAGCCGAACCCACTGAATTAAAAAAAATATATATTATTTTGAACATAAATAAGCCGCACATGTCTATAAGCCGCAGGTGCCTACCGGTACATTGAAACAAATGAACTTTACACAGGCTTTAACGAAACACGGCTTGTAACAAAAATAAATAGGCTTTAACGAAACATGGCTTGTAACAAAAATAAATAGGCTTTAACGAAACACGGCTTGTAACAAAAATAAATAGGCTTTAACGAAACACGGCTTGTAACAAAACTAAATAGGCTTTAACGAAACACGGCTTGTAACAAAAATAAATAGGCTTTAACGAAACACGGCTTGTAACAAAAATAAATAGGCTTTAACGAAACACGGCTTGTAACAAAAATAAATAGGCTTTAACGAAACACGGCTTGTAACAAAAAAATTTAAATTAGCAGTAAACAGTAGCCTACCAAGAAAGTCATTGCTCCAGACCAAGCTCCTGTGCAGCAGCTCTATTTCCTTTTCCAACAGCCAGATCAATCGCCTTCAACTTGAAAGCTGCATCATATGCATTTCTCCGTGTCTTTGCCATGATGAGGGTGACAAAATGACTACCGTAATCAGAATGATGGGAAGTTTGAGCGCGCTCGATTTAATCTAAACAGGCAATTTCGGCAATTTCATTGGTTCGGCAATGAATGTAAGGTAACCTGCCTAAATGACTACCGACCCGTATCACTCACGTCTGTAGCCATGTTCAGCAATTTCATTGGTCTAATGAAAGCTTCATGCCGCCAAAAAACTGAGCACGTCACAGAGTTTTTTTATTTGTAATTTTTAATTTGAAAGCGTGAAAAATCCATATATTAGCCGCGTCATTGTTTAAGCCGCGAGGTTCAAAGCGTGGGAAAAAAGTAGCGGCTTATAGTCCGGAAATTACGGTAGATGTTTATGTCATTGTCACTCAAAAATAATTCAAATTTAGTTGCTAGTAGAATAACGACAATGTTACAATGCAAATGTCATGGTTAAAATAGTTTTTATGTCGTTTTAGAACTAAACCTCCCATGCACTGCACTGCACTGCTTTGTAACTCCTTTTGCTCAAAGATATTTATAACTAACCCAAGATAGTTAATCTGTATCGTTTACAGTTGGAGCAAATGAAGCATAGTGGGCAGAATAAGCAAGGAGGTGGGCAAAGCCAAGCACGAGCTAGTGAGATCCTATTGCCGCGTTGTAGAATGTATTTGCATATTTCCGTTAGGAAACACCGCCTCTGTGAAGTGCACATGTGGACAAATTCAATTCAACCTTGCACTCCTACACAACAAAATGTTTTAAAACTTTTGCAAAGCATCAAGTCTCTAAAGTTTAGTGCACTGTGTTCCTAACAGATTCTAGCTTTGAGAACTGAAGCATTTATTAAGATCAGATGTTTCATGAATGAGAAAATTTGCGGAATGTCGGCCCAGTTTAACCTAGTTCCACCCTCTCCTACTACACCCGCTACTGGACTTCATCTCACTACCATATTTGGTGGTGAGAAAACGTTCTAAACCAATGCTTCTGTATTCAGCAGCCCTTGTGATGTGTCTGGGTTCAAATCAAATTGTTTTTGTCACATGTGCTGAATACAACAGGTGTAGACCTTACAGTGAAATGTTTACAATCCCTTAACCAACAATGCAGTTTTAAGAAAATACCTATAAAAAAATGTAAGAGATAAGAATAACAAATGATTAAAGAGCAGCAGTAAATAACAATAGCGGGGCTATATACAGGGGTACCGGTACAGAGTCAATTTGTGGGGGCACTGGTGTCGAGATAATTGAGGTAATATGTACATGTAGGTAGAGTTATTAAAGTGACTATGCATAGATAATAACAGAGACTAGCAGCAGCGTTCCAGAGTGCGGGGAGGCAATGCAAATAGTCTGGGTAATTAGCTGTTCAGGAGTCTTATGCCTTGGGGGTAGAAGCTATTTAAGAGCCTCTTGGACCTAGACTTGCTCGTTTTCGGTAGCGGAGAGAACAGTCTATGACTAGCGTGACTGGAGTCTTTGACAATTTTTAGGGCCTTCCTCTGACACCGCCTGGTATGGAGGTCCAGGATGGCTGGAAGCTTGGCCCCGGTGATGTACTGGGACGTACGCACTACCCTCTGTAGTGCCTTGCGGTTGGAGGCCGAGCAGTTGCCATACCAGGCAGTGATGCAACCCGTCAGGATTAGATTAGATTCAACTTTATTGTCATTGAACAAGTACAAGTACAGTACAATGAAATGCAGTTAGCATCAGCCCAGAAGTGCAAATAAAAGAGTACAAATAAAAGAGTACAAATATAAAGAATATAAATATGCAATGAAGGCAAATGGCAAGTCTAAATGTGCAATGAAGGCAAATTGAAAGTGCAAGGAGGCATGCTACTGAAATGCAGGGATAGCAACAATGAGGTTACCGAGGTAGACATGTACAACTGAATATTAAGGATGCTCTCGATGGTGCAGCTGTAAAACCTTTTAAGGATCTGAGGACCCATACCAAATCTTTTCAGTCTCCTGAAGGGGAAAAGGTTTTGTCGTGCTCTCTTCACGACTGCCTTGGTGTGCTTGGACCATGTTAGTTTGTTGGTGATGTGGACGCCAAGGAACTTGAAGCTCTCAACCTGCTCCACTACTGCCCCGTCGATGAGAATGGGGGAGTGCTCGGTCCTCCTTTTCCTGTAGTCCACAATCATCTCCTTTGTCTTGATCACGTTGAGGGAGAGGTTGTTGTCTTTGCACCACAAGGCCAGGTTTCTGACCTCCTTCCTATAGTCTGTCTCGTCGTTGTCGGTGATCAGGCCTACCACTGTTGTGTCATCAGCAAACTTAATGATGGTGTTGGAGTCGTGCCTGGCCGTGCAGTCATGAATGAACAGGGAGTACAGGAGGGGACTGAGCACGCACCCCTGAGGGGCTCCCGCGTTGAGGATCATCGTGGCGGATGTGTTGTTACCTACCCTTACCACCTGGGGGCGGCTCGTCGGGAAGTCCAGGATCCAGTTGCAGAGGGAGGTGTTTAGTCCCAGGGTCCTTAGCTAAGTGATGAGTTTTGGGGGCACTATGGTGTTGAACGCTGAGCTGTAGTCAATGAATAGCATTCTCACATAGGTGTTCCTTTTGTCCTGGTGTGAAAGGCACAGTGTGCTGTGCAATAGAGATTGCATCATCTGTGGATCCGTTGGTGTGGTATGCAAACTGGAGTGTGTCTAGGGTTTCTGGGATAATGGTGTTGATGTGAGCCATAACCAGCCTTTCAAAGCATTTCATGGCTACAGACGTGAGTGCTACGGGTCGGTAGTCATTTAGGCAGGTTACCTTAGTGTTCTTGGGCACAGGGACTATGGTGGTCTGCTTGAAACATGTTGGTATTACAGACTCAGACAGGGAGAGGTTGAAAATGTCACACTTGCCAGTTGGTCAGCCCCTTCTGCCTGTGTTTTGCGTAGTTGTTTTGGTGGGATGGCCCTCATCTGCTCTGTAATCAAAATAATCCCATAGTTCACTTCTGCAGACAGTTTTGTCAACAAGTTGTTTGTCAACAAGTTGTGAGCGTGGAGGTAGGATGTTTTTGCATGAAGAAGCCATGCTGTCTCTCTCCTCTTGCTTGTTTCTCAAAGTGGCTCAAGCTGTGTCGACTGCATACACAAGCACAAGTATCCTGGCTAGCTACTGCCCCCTTGAGAAGAATCAGACAAATTACTAGACACTCGATCCTCTTAATCCATATATGATGTGAGACACATTTGACAGAAGTACGGAAGTAACAAAAATTATAGTACCGAAACGTTTTTCATGTTCTAGTATCAAAGTATTTCCAACGTTTCGATATACCGTTCAACATTATCTCCACCTCTTCCTACTCAGATCCTTACCTCTTACCAACTGCTGCATGTTAGCATTCCGCTCAGGGATTGAGACTGCTAGGTGATTTTACTTGGGGAGATGAGTGTCTGTGAAGGTATGATAGCTTGAGGCTTTGAAGCCTGTCCTCTTTTCTAAAATCGTAAGGCTGAATGAAATACCCATCAGTGAAGAGAAAGTCTTGAATATGATGTCCATGATAGACTGACTACCAACCAATATTAGTCTTTTATCTCATCCACACTCTTTGTTTTGACCTCTATCTCAACAGAAAAGCTCTGGAACTTTTCACATTAAAGGGACAGTTCACCCAAATCACAAATGTACCTACGTTTATGGACATTTCCTAGTTTGACTAGGAGAATCAGCGACCCAGGGTTAAGGTTTGGTTAGTTATGTTTAGTTAAACAATGGCAGGTCGTCCCTGGTAGCGTGCTTTAAATAGCAATCCCAGATTAGGCTAGCTTTGTAACAAGGCATTACACATTGGATTAATATATCCTTCATTTGCTGAATAGAAACATAAGTTGTACAGAAAGTATCACACATCCCTAATGAAGGGATTTGGTATTTATAGTGATGCTTTGTTAAAGCGAGCCATTTGTATCTTCCTGAGAAAGACTGACTAGATGTGGTGATACCTGTCAGTGTCTTTAGAGTTACTGGTATACATGTCTACTTTAACTGATGTGAGGGGCGGCTCCCGGGTTTGTTTGATTTATTTGTGTGTGTTTGTTGCTCTGTATCCAGATGGAGGACTCACAGGCAAGGATACGCTTCCCACACAGGACACCACACTGGAGGCTCTTCTCAGAGGGGAGGGCCGACACCAGAGGAACAACTCTAAGGATGAGGAGAGTCTCCTAGAAATCCAGGTGGGTCCTAATGAAGTTTTATCCCAATGACTTAAAGGGAAAGGGAGTAGTCTGATCTAGGATCAGCTTACCTAACCTCTGCCATGACTATAACCAGTCTGAGCCTGATACCAGAACTGCCTGGAAAGGTATAAAAGGGCACACTGTCATAATGCGCTTTAAATATGCAAATAGCTAGTATCAGAGGTTTATGGCCTTATAGTTTATTACAACCATCTTTTTTGAACATGTTTTATTACCTAATTTAGTTGTTCCTCAGACTGAGAGTCAGGCAGTGTCTTTGACCTCCAGACAAGAGATTGATCCCTCTATTCCCTTTTTTCCCACCACAGAGGGTGTTGGAGGCTGACGCAGCTGAAGGTGCATACCATGACGATGAGGACTATGAAGTGGACCCCCCAAAAAAAAGACACAGAGGAAAAGGCAGAGTAAGTGATCCACAGAGACACACTGTACTGTAGTAAACTGCTGCTAATGTACATGACTGCCCTAGTTCATAACTCATTCAATAGAAATCCCATTAGCTACATTAGCTAGCTAAGATCATGCATATAACCATCTAACGGTGGTGTTGCGCCAAACTGCGCATGTGCATGCCATCAAATCAAAGGCACTCTTTCGATATAACGTTTTGGAATAATAACATGTTCAGCTACTTAAGACATTGGCTTGAAACTAGGTTGTGTGCCTTTTAGAAGTAGAGAAAAATATGAACTAAGGACGAATTTTTACTCATTGTCTGCCAAGTCTGCTTCGCAAGCGTTCTCGGAAGTCTCATGATGTTGGGCCTCTGGGTTTAGAAACTCTGTGGTACTATATTTGCATCATTATCTGTGCTGCGAGCACTTCCTGTTGTCTGAATACTACTCAGTGCTAGAGACTGATCTGAATCAATTCATTATAATATTTGTTAATATTGGTACCGGAGTTTAAGGGCTCTTATATTTTTATACTGACAGAATTACATTATACACTGAGTATCCTAAACATTAGGAACACCTTCCTAATATTGAGTTGCAACCCCCTCCCCTTTTGCCCTCAGAACAGTCTCAATTCGTTGGGGCATGGACTACAAGGTGTCAAGTGTTCCACAGGGATGCTCCCCCATGTTGACTCCAATGCGTCCCAAAGTTGTGTCAAGTTGGCTGGATGTCCTTTGGGTGGTGGACCATTCTTGATACACACGGGAAACTGTTGAGCGTGAAAAACCCAGCAGCGTTGCGGTTCTTGACACATACCGGTGCGCCTGGCACCTACTACCATACCCCGTTCAAAGGCACTTAAATATTTTGTCTTGCCCATTCACTCTCTGAATCGGCACACATACACAATCCATGTCTCAATTGTCTCAAGGCTTAAATCCTTCTTTAACCTGTCTCCTCCCCTTCATCTACACTAATTGAAGTGGATTTAACAAGTGACATCAATAAGGGATCATAGCCTTCACCTGGATGTACCTGGTCAGTCTGTCATGGAAAGAGCAGGTGTTCTTAATGTTTTGTACACTCAGTGTAGATTAGTATGTTTTTCAACACAACCCAGTCATAAGCTTCAG
Organism: Salmo trutta; assembly: GCF_901001165.1. Classification (NCBI taxonomy): domain Eukaryota; kingdom Metazoa; phylum Chordata; class Actinopteri; order Salmoniformes; family Salmonidae; genus Salmo; species Salmo trutta. Next base: position 21,124,779 of record NC_042989.1, read on the forward strand.
AAACAACCTGTCCTAAGAAACATTTCCTCCATACAGACTGTTACTATGACGTTGATGACAAAGGAAACAGACAACCTATAGCTACAAACTACCATCTCACCTAAGATATTTTCCTGCCAGCCAGTTGAATGCACCTGTACAAATTAGCTTATCTTTGGTTGGCTGCTTTCTTTGCCAGTGAATTACATTTTGTATCGGATTTATTTGTAAAAATGTAAATTCTTATACAAAACACCTTCCCTTTCTACTCTGTGTATCTTTCCAACAAAATGCTATTTTAATGAATCACCGTTTCATCTAATGCATTAAAAATCTATTGTACCACATAGTTGTTGGCTGTCAGGAAAGATTTTTGCTACATTGATGCACTCTATTGAGTGTGCTATATTTACCTTTCTACGGTGGTCTTTTTCAGTTGGGCATTTAGTTTAGTATGATATGGCCTTGTACTGTAGGTTTCTACACTGCTCAAAAAAATAAAGGGAACACTAAAATAACACATCCTAGATCTGAATGAATGAAATAATCTTATTAAATACTTTGTTCTTTACATAGTTGAATGTGCTGACAACAAAATCACACAAAAATAATCAATGGAAATCGAATTTATCAACCCATGGAGGTCTGGATTTGGAGTCACACTCAAAATTAAAGTGGAAAACCACACTACAGGCTGATCCAACTTTGATGTAATGTCCTTAAAACAAGTCAAAATGAGGCTCAGTAGTGTGTGTGGCCTCCACATGCCTGTATGACCTCCCTACAACGCCTGGGCATGCTCCTGATGAGGTGGCGGATGGTCTCCTGAGGGATATCCTCCCAGACCTGCCAACTCCTGGACAGTCTGTGGTGCAACGTGGCGTTGGTGGATGGAGCGAGACATGATGTCCCAGATGTGCTCAATTGGATTCAGGTCTGGGGAACGGGCGGGCCAGTCCATAGCATCAATGCCTTCCTCTTGCAGGAACTGCTGACACACTCCAGCCACATGAGGTCTAGCATTGTCTTGCATTAGGAGGAACCCAGGGCCAACCGCACCAGCATATGGTCTCACAAGGGGTCTGAGGATCTCATCTCGGTACCCAATGGCAGTCAGGCTACCTCTGGCGAGCACATGGAGGGCTGTGCGGCCCCCCAAAGAAATGCCACCCCACACCATGACTGACCCATCGCCAAACCGGTCATGCTGGAGGATGTTGCAGGCAGCAGAACGTTCTCCACGGCGTCTCCAGACTCTGTCACGTCTGTCACATGTGCTCAGTGTGAACCTGCTTTCATCTGTGAAGAGCACAGGGCGCCAGTGGCGAATTTGCCAATCTTGGTGTTCTCTGGCAAATGCCAAATGTCCTGCACGGTGTTGAGCTGTAAGTACAACCCCCACCTGTGGACGTCGGGCCCTCATACCACCCTCATGGAGTCTGTTTCTGACCGTTTGAGCAGACACATGCACATTTGTGGCCTGCTGGAGGTCATTTTGCAGGGCTCTGGCAGTGCTCCTCCTGCTCCTCCTTGCACAAAGGCGGAGGTAGCGGTCCTGCTGCTGGGTTGTTGCCCTCCTACGGCCTCCGCCACGTCTCCTGATGTACTGACCTGTCTCCTGGTAGTGCCTCCATGCTCTGGACACTACGCTGACAAACACAGCAAACCTTCTTGCCACAGCTCGCATTGATGTGCCATCCTGAATGAGCTGCACTACCTGAGCCACTTGTGTGGATTGTAGACTCTGTCTCATGCTATCACTAGAGTGAAAGCACCGCCAGCATTCAAAAGTGACCAAAACATCAGCCAGGAAGCATAGGAACTGAGAAGTGGTCTGTGGTTACCACCTGTAGAACCACTCCTTTATTGGGGGTGTCTTGCTAATTGCCTATAATTTCCACCTGTTGTCTATTGCATTTGCACAACAGCATGTGAAATTTATTGTCAATCAGTGTTGCTTCCTAAGTGGACAGTTTGATTTCACAGAAGTGTGATTGACTTGGAGTTACATTGTGTTGTTTAAGTGTTCCCTTTATTTTTTTGAGCAGTATATTTCATTTGCAACTTCCTTTGGATCACTGAATAACTGGGGCCTCTGCAGGACTAGCGCTGTCGTGTCATTGGTCACCATGGTGATGGTGGTTTTGTCCCCACAGGGTCGGGGTTCAGGCCGCAGGAGGACAGAGATGGATGACCAGGACAAGCCATACGGCTGTGACAGTAAGTAGAAAAGTCAAGAAATAATCGACCTTCCTCACATATCGGATCAATTATTATATCATCCAGTTATGAGACATTTGATCTCCACTTCAAGTGGTTGGTTTTGTTAAGGACCTTCTAAAGAGAGATTATGTACTACCATGCCTCAATAAGCTAGTTATTCAAATGTTATATTGATTTCTCTGGTCTGTTCTGGATGTCGTTCTACAAAGGGGTTAGGTGCTGTCAATTGAAATCCCATGTTCAATAACATTGGGAAATGGCAGCACTCCAAAATGTAAAAATAAATAAATAAAAACCCACCTCAAACACCTAATTTCAACGCTTTTCGGTAGTTATGCCTTCATCAGAGCATCAAGAGATGTGCCATCGTTTTTTTTATGCAAGTGCCTCTGGGATAATTACAATTGCCCACACCTGTGTGAGGGTGGTGCGTAGTGGTATTCAAAACATTAGTCAGCAAACACAGGAATGCTGGCGCATGTTGACACCAATGCTTCCCAGAGTTGTCAACGTTGACTGGATGTCCTTTGGGGGGGTGGACCATTTTTGTCTTGCCCATTCACCCTCTGAATGGCACACATACCCAGTCCATGTCTCAATTGTGTCAAGGCTTAAAAATCCTTCTTTAACCTGTCTCCTCCCCTTCATCTACACTGATTGAAGTGGATTTAACAGGTAACATCAATAAGGGATCATAGCTTTCACCTGGATTCACCTGGTCAGTCTGTCATGGAAAGAGCTTGTGTCCTTAATGCTTTGTACACTCAGTGTATATACAAATACATATACACAGATCAGCAGAATAAACTCAACAAATAGCATTTGGGGATTAAGTGCTGTGATTCCCTATGGACAGCATGTCAACAAGCCAACAAGCTAGCCCACAGGCGTTAATTCAAACCCTAACATATCAACATGATGTACATAATGGTCATTGAAATCCCCCTTGGAGAACTCAGAGGCATGTGTTTCCACATGAATGAGAAGCACAGAGAGGAGACAAGTGTTGTTAATGTACCGTCTCAAGTAGTCCAGTAGGCATACAGTTTACATGTGGAAAACCTAGGCAGGGGTATTGGATTTCTTTAGTTGTGGTGACTCTTACTGAGTGACACATACCATTTTCTTTCCTTTCTTTTTCTGCTTTGCTTTGTGTTTCTCTGTTTCAGACAGATGCAAACAAAAGCAGAAGTCAAAAACTGCAACCTCCGGTATCTGAACTTGTTGGCTTTTTACTTTTGAAGTAAAAAGCCAACATTTTGAAGTTGTTTGATGTAGTTAAAGACCATAGTTGATTAGTATTCCTAGTGATCTTATTGGTGTAACTTGTGTACTGCACATCTGTTCTCTTAACAGTGAGTCCTTCCCTGTGGCTCAGTTGGTAGAGCATGGTGTTTGCAACGCCAGCACAGTGTGTGCAACGCCAGGGTTGTGGGTTCGATTCCCACGGGGGGCCAGTATAACAAATATATATATTTTTTTTAAATGCATGAAATGAAAATGAAATGTATGTATTCACTACTGTAAGTTGCTCTGGATAAGAGCGTCTGCTAAATGACTAAAATGTAAATGTTGTATGTGTGACTCTTGCCACACATTTCTCCTTCACTGTCCTTATGTTTCCACATCAGGGTTATGCTTTCTCCTGAGAGTGTTCCGTATTACTGAGTAGTGAACCATTTCCCTGTATTTTCATTCCATTCTCCAACAGATAAGCTAAGCTCCAACATTTGGATCCTATCAGTCTATTTACAGAACTCAACTTGATGAATTTCTCATGGCATGGTTTCTTGGTATACAGATACGACCTTATTTGACAACCTTATTGGGCACACTTGAAGATGCAATAAAGCCATGTTGCAACAATAATGACATGAATGCTTAAAGGTTGAAAACTACCTGACACTGTGTCGGTGGGTATTTGACCTACTGTTGAAATGAATCTTAATGTTTTCAGTGCAGTGACGAAAACATTGTGACGTTTTTTTTGAATTTTCACAAAATCCCCAATGTGTCTAGAACTGAAGATGAGTGATACATACAGTTGAAGTCGGAAGTTTACATACACTTAGGTTGTAGTCATTAAAACTCGTTTTTCAACCACTTCACACATTTCTTGTTAACAAACTATAGTTTTGGCAAGTTGGTTAGGACATCTACTTTATGCATGACACAAGTCATTTTTCCAACAATTGTTTACAGACAGATTATTTCACTTATAATTCATTGTGTCACAAATCCAGTGGGTCAAAAGTTTACATACACTAAGACTATGCCTTTAAACAGCTTGGAAATTTCCAGAAAATGATGTCATGGCTTTAGAAGCTTCTGATAGGCTAATTGACATAATTTGAGTCAATTGGAGGTGTACCTGTGGATGTATTTCAAAGCCTACCTTCAAACTCAGTGCCTCTTTGCTTGACATCATGGGAAAATCAAAAGAAATCAGCCATGACCTCAGAAAAATAATTGTAGACCTCCACAAGTCTGGTTCATCCTTGGGAGAAATGTCTAAATGCCTGAAGGTACCACGTTCATCTGTACAAGCAATAGTACGCAAGTATAAACACCATGGGACCACGCAGCTGTCATACCTCTCAGGAAGGAGACTCGTTTTGTCTCCTAGAGATGAATGTACTTTGGTGCAAAAAGTGCATATCAATCCCAGAACAACAGCAAATGACCTTGTGAAGATGCTGGAGGAAACAGGTCCAAAAGTATCTATATCCACAGTCCTATGTCTTCACTGTGGCTCAGTTGGTAGAGCATGGTGTGTGCAACGCCAGGGGTGTGGGTTCGATTCCCACGGGGGGCAAGTACCAAAAAAAAAAAAATGCATGAAATGTATGCATTCACTACTGTAAGTTGCTCTGGATAAGAGTGTCTGCTAAATGACTAAAATGTAAAATGTCTATATCAACATAACCTGAAAGGCTGCTCAGCAAGGAAGAAGCCACTGCTCAAATACCGATTGCACATGGGGACAAAGATTGTACTTTTGGAGAAATGTCCTATGGTCTGATGAAACAAAAATAGAACTGTTTGGCCATAATGACCATTGTTATGTTTGGAGGAAAAAGGGGGAGGCTTGCAAGCCAAAGAACACCATCCCAACTGTGAAGCACGGAGGTGGCAGCATCATATTGTAGGGGTGCTTTTCTGCAGGAGGGACTGGTGCACTTCACAAAATATATGGCATCATGAGGCAGGAAAAGTATGTGGATATATTGAAGAAATATCTAAAGACATCAGTCAGGAAGTTTAAGCTTGGTCGCAAATGGGTCTTCCAAATGGACAATGACCCCAAGCATACTTCCAAAGTTGTGGCAAAATGGCTTAAGGACAACAAAGTCAAGGTATTGGAGTGGCCATCACAAAGCCCTGACCTCAATCCTATGGAAAATGTGTGGGCAGAACTGAAAAGGTGTGTGCGAGGAAAGAGGCCTACAAACCTGACTCAGTTACAGCAGCTCTGTCAGGAGGAATGGGCCAGAATTCACCCAACTTATTGTGGGAAGCTTGTGGAAGGCTACACGAAATGTTTGACCCAAGTTAAACAATTTAAAGTCAATGCTACTGTTGTGTCTTTGGCATCATTAAAACAGAAGACATGTTTATCAAATAACTCTCTGTAATTATTATTACGCGATTTAACTGATTAATTGTGTAACTGTAATTAACTAGAAGGTCGGGGCACCAAGGAAAATATTCAGATTACAACGTTATAATTTTCCTAATATAACTTTCAGATATTATAATATCTCATCAATTAGTCTCCTTTAATGATGTTAGTTTACCTCACGTCAATCTCATTCCAAACGTCGTAAATTGTTGGTTATCTGCACGGACCCATTCTTCACTATGAGTCATCCATACATCAATTGTCTTAAAATCATTTATTTACTAATCTAAGTAATTCACAGAAATGCATAACAAACAGATATGGTTACAAGGAAATGATAGGAGAATGTGCCCTAGTGGGCTAAACCGGCATGGCGGCTTATTACACAAAGAAAGGGGGTTGGGCTTGAATGAAAGAGCGGGAAGACTGAGGAACAGAGAAAGCAGCTATGCCATTTTAAATACAGTATCGTATGCATTCTAAATTACCGCCCATTTGGAAAAGGAAAATGCAATAAATATTTACTCTGAGCTGCGCTTCGGTAGGTTGGTCGTAGATGCTGGCCGTGTTGGCCAACAGAGGTCTTCCTGTCCTCGGAAGAATGTCACTGGTGGTAAATTGGATACGTTGTAGTATCTTTGTTGTGTGTTAGACTGGATACGTCGTCCGTCCTTTCCTAGCCCACGTCTACAGCGGCCGCTGCTAACTCAACGGCTTGGAAGTATCACTTCTGTAGTGAATGAGAGTTCAAAGTTCATACCATTCACAACCAAAGCTCACGCTGAGGTTGGCTTAGTTCTGTACTTGACATGTGAGTCCTTTTAACGCAGAGGCTGCAGACCTCACGTACCCAGAACAGACTGGTTACATTTTGTCACTGACTTATATAGTGGCGAGGGGAGAAGGGTGGGTTTCATCATTTATAACCCCTGTCTCTTCACAGGGGCGGGCCACTGATTGGTCAGGGCTCTTTCCTTATGAAAACCCAATTCTCTAATTTGGAAGTTAAAATTACATTTAATCTCCTAACAAACAGTTTCAATATCAAACATTTAAATTGCACAACAATTCCATGTGAATCTGAACTAGAATGTGTAGACTTTCCCAGGTACAGTTTATGTCGTCCTGTCATCAGTCATAATGTCTCAGATGACAACCGAACTGACATCCATACTCATTAAGTACCTGGTATATTTCCAACTGGTTCTTTTACCGAAATATGGTTCCTTTCCCCCTACTTGTTTGATGTTCCCAGACTCTATATTTAACAAAGGCTATTCAAAAGTCCTTCAGTAGGGTCAGAGAGAGAGGGGAAGGGAGAAAGGTATTTATGGGGGGGTCATAAACCTTACCCACAGGCCAACGCCATGACACTACCAAATACTAATTGAGTGTATGTAAACTTCTGACCCACTGGGAATGTGAGGAAAGAAATAAAAGCTGAAATAAATAATTCTGTATGCTATTATTCTTACATTTCACATTCTTAAAATAAAGTGGTGATCCTAACTGACCTAAGACAGGGAATTTTTACTCTGATTAAATGTCAGGAATTGTGAAAAACTGAGTTTAGATGTATTTGGCTAAGGTGTATGTAAACTTCCAACTTCAACTGTAAATGCAATTTGTCTCAGACACATTCTCAGGGAAGAAGTGAATGTTTTGTCTCTGTTTTGTGCTCTCAGTCTGTGGGAAGCGCTACAAAAACCGTACAGGGCTGAGTTACCACTACACCCATTCCCACCTGGCAGAGGAGAGGGGGTCCGAGTCCTCCCGGTCACCCTCCACACAACGCTCCGATAGACACAAACGTAAGACACTCATATTCAAGGCCTCTAAAATGTCTCTCTTCTGGTGTCACCATCAGCAACAGAAATGTACAGAGAGCATATGTGGGGGTGTTTTTAAACGTTATTGCTATTTCTAGTACATGGTTTGCATGGTTTTTTTTCTTCTTTGTTGCAGTCAATTAGCTAAAGTAGGGATAGCGGTACCTCTGTAGGTGTAACACTGCACCAGGTTTAGGAACCCTGAGCTTACAGTTCCATCTGCACCTCATGGCTGACTACCTCCACTGGGCTCTCAACATGTGATTTCTGTCTTCAGTGCAAATTCACTAGCTCCATTTTAACTATCGATGTACACTAATCATTTTCAGGTCAGCCCTGTCTAATGAGGTCTTTTGGGAAAAAAAAATCTTCAGAAATTGTTAAAATGTCTGAATGCTTGGTTCAGGGCTCAGTGTTTGATCCAGCCTTCTTTTGCAGGTCAGAAGGGCCCAGGTGGGTCTGCCAGTACCAATAACTACTGTAACTTGTGCCGGTGCACACCAGGCTCCAACAGGGGTAAATCTGGGGAGAGGTTACCCTGCTCAGTCTGCCGGTGCTCCAGTGAGTACCCTGCTCTGCTACACAGCATCCAAACCATGATTATGACTAAGCTGTACTGATTGCTGTACTATAGCTGTTATGCCGTCCTCATCCTGTCATTTTGTTGCCAGCTGGACGCCCAGAAGAGAAGAAGGACAGCAGGCCATTTGCCAGGGCAGAGGAACTATTTGGCACCACCTCAGAGAGCGACACGTCCACGTTTCACGGCTTTGAGGATGATGAGCTTGAAGAGCCCTCGTCAAACGGCAAGGGGACATCCAACCGATACAGATAGAGAAGAACTTACTAGGTTTAAAGACTATTTTTAATATGGATAACCTCTAGCAAAAGTCTGCTGCTTCTTTTTAAATGTTTTTTTGTTGTTGTGGAAAGCACAAGTGATTATTTCAGGAGAGAAATGCAAGAAGTGTTATTTTATTATCTACTGAACCTTGTTTAATAATTTATGAACATGTTTTTTACATTAACTTTGAAAGCAACAAGAAACAGAGTGTTTCTTGACAAGTGACTTGCTCTTCATGTGAAACTGAAGGAAGAATCATTTCTTGGATTTTTTCCCCCCTGGAACAGAAAAGGCAATTATGTTATGAACAAACACTGGAACGTGGATATCATTGTATTGCTCTTTTTGGGATGATTTGCCAGAGAAAATGAAATTCAATAATTTATCTGAAATTAAACAACTTAAATGATAAACTTGAGTTTGGATGCGGTATGAATGTCAACACCAACCCATCCCTCGGCTTGTTGATGTCACTGGAATCAACAGGAAGTTTTTAAAGAGGAGCTTTTAGATGATACCTCCACTGCTTCATTCTCTGGATTATAATAATGTGACAATGAAGGAGTGAAGTGAAGGATTGACGTGTGTGGATGAAGCAGAGGGCTATGAAGACATAACAGAAGCAGGGCATGGCTAGCTGAAAGGTAAGCACCTAGGTCCTATTCACACATTATAGTAGTACAGCGCTTTCTCATTTAAATACAAGGTATATCCTTATTCCATCAGATCATGCTAGAGGGCTTTGCACTTTGAAGAACATTGAATGTAAAAATGCTTATGTTAATCTCGATCACCATCAACAAAGAAAGATACCAAAAAAAATGCTGCTGGTGTTTTTATGCCAGTTATCTTGGAGAGGGGTGAGTCTGACCTATTTCTCTCTGTTGTAGGCGTACCATGGAATGAAGATCCAGAGGGCTGTGAAGCCAGTGAGGGGTGAGGTTCAGGACCCTCAACACTGGGCCTCTACACACCCCTCCACTGGACTCAAAAAACCTATCTGGCTGACAGTCAGACACCATACAGCCATCCAGCCAGCCTGCCAGCGACCACACAACCCCATACTCTCCGACTCAGACATTTTCTCTTTTTGAATTTCCCCCCTGAGAATATGTATTGATTATCCCAGATTGAACGTAGAAAACGAGTGGCTCCACATACAGTGAGTCTCTCCTGCACTGCAATGCACTGTGCTGTACAGTACCTATCCTGTATAAGGAAAGGTCAGGGCTATGGGTTCTGTGCCCACAGGGTGTGTTTGGACCCTGTGTGTTGCTACTCTACGGCTGTGTCCACCATGCCCATGGGATCCAATGTGACACTGAGACGTCATTAACTTCATCACTGTGCCAGCCTGCAACCCAGTTGGGAACCAGCTCTGACAGCCATAGTGACCTGATTGAACCACTCTGACCTCTAACTTCTGACCCCTGCCATAGCGACGGTGCTGAACTCCCTCCGTCACTAATACAACAAAACCTCTGGACTACTTAGACATGCTCTTTTCTCCTCTCTCTTCTCTTGCTCTCTTTAATGTCAAACTAATGTAGAGTTTGCTTTAATCCCGTCCGTCCTCATGTTTCAGAATTGTTCTATATTCCTTTGTTTTAAACAGAATATTGACAGATTGGGTTCTTAGTGTCATTTAAGTGTATCTGCTGAATATTCTGATGTCTTCTGTTTGTTCTGGCTTTGTTGATATTTCTTTCTACAATACCTACTATTACTACTACAGTACTACTACTCAGGCATATGATTTGTACTGCTGTTGATTGTTCTTGTGTCTGCATAATGATGCAGTCAGTATCAGGCCGCTCTCCCCTGCCTGCCTCATGATGTATTCTATTGGTCAAAAGGATAGAAATACCTGATGAGGGTGTTGACAAGGAATCAGAAAGGGCAATAAAATAAAATGGATGCCGCATAGTTTAGTCATCACACTGACACATGTCTATTTAGCCCAGCTTTAACAAACCATTGCAATAACAAAACATTCTGAACTGTGCCCAACTGAGTTCTTGGGCACATTACTCCAATTTCTCTCCTTTGATTCCTCAAACACTTTTGTTCAGAATCACTTTTAGGTAACTGCCAAAATAAAGGAAACAGTTCAGTAAATGAGGGATACAAAGTATATTGAAAGCAGGTGCTTCCACACAGGTGTGGTTCCTGAGTTAATTAAGCAATTAAAACATCCCATCATGCATAGGGTGATGTATAAAAATGCCCAGTTGCCCATTATTTTTTTGCTACCATGGCTAGAAGAAGTGATTTTGAAAGAGGGGCCTCAAAAGAGCATAGCTAGGGGGTTAAAAGTGTTCGGGTGTGCATCCATGCGTGCATGCTTGCACTTTTTAATGGATGGGGATAAGCAATTGAACACTTATTGGAGATTCTGGAGTGGCACCTGAGACAGCGTTTTCCACCACCATCAACAAAACACCAAATTATGGAATTTATCCCTCCAATATAGTTCCAGACACCTGTAGAATCTATGCCAAGGGGCATTTTAGCTGTTCTGGCTGTTAGTGGTGTCCCGACGCCCTATTAAGACACTTTGTGTTGGTGTTTACTTTATTTTGCCAGTTACCTATACATGGCATAATGCGAGGAGAGATATGTACAATTGCAGAAGAGCTGTAAAACAATGTTATGTGACATTTTGATTTGAGTGCTATATTAGGCATAGATACTTTATGAAGTGTAAAGGGTGCTTGGGATATTGAGCCAAAAACGTGTTGATGTATTGTATATCTGTCACACAAATTCATGTGTCCTTCCATGTGGTCATATGAGCAAGTTGTTAGTTGTTACATTAGCTAAAAGAACCTGAAAATGCAAGATAGCATTTAAATAGAAAGGAATGTCTTAAATGTTGGCACATTAGACACTCACTTACAATACACATTCTTAACACTGAATTCCCTCAGGGACACCTTCATCCACAGTTTCTAGGTCTTTTTTATGGATAATTATTTTGGTAATCAGCAACAACCTCCCTATCAATTACATGGTCATCAGTCATTTTGGAATAACAACCTGGTACTGATGTAGGATCTTAATTTGACCTGTATTGTCGCAGCAAAATAATTCTACAGCAACAGGATTTTAATGTTTAGTCCATAATTCTGCCTGATCGGTGGTCAGGCTATTAGCTAGTCAAAATGAGGCTACATGAAGAGTGTCATATTGTTAATATAACTGTGTTAGTGCAGGTTTTCAATGAATTAATGACAAACCTCATCTGCAAATTCTCAGCAGCAAAAGAGTGATCAAATTAAAGTCTTACATCTCTATTAACCCCCCTGGAGTCAGCGGAGAGTGTGTGGTTTATGGTTAACGTTTTCTTTCACTGGTGACTTCCTCTAATAAACGGGTCTAGCATGGTGCACTTCCAAACAACACTCATTAAAGTCAGTGATGTCTGTATAGAAACAAGTGTCATCACCACCAATCATATAATCTTGCATAGCCTGTATACCTCGTCAAAGACGGCAATAACCCAAGAGCTCTCAGCAAGCCTTCCTGAGTTAGCGGAGAGTGCAGGGGTTGGAATGGAGCCAAGAACAGATGAAATGGACTTGACCGGTCATTTTATCTTCAACTGTAAATAACTAAAATCGAGAGAATGACGTCCTTTGTTTGTTAAACTATTTTTATTGTAATGAAAGAAAATAAAGAATGAGACTCCGCCCACTCCGGATGTTTGGGGATGTTTTGCTGTGGTCCTATTTAACACCATTGTTGCTATTGTAGTATTTACGTTACTACCCAGTTATAAGAGTAACTGGTTACCAATATGCTACTAACTGGTTACCAATATGCTACGAACTGGTTACCAATATGCTACTAACTGGTTACCAATATGCTACGAACTGGTTACCAAATGCTACTAACTGGGTACCAAAATGATACTAACTGGTTACCAAAATGATACTAACTGGTTACCAAAATGATACTAACTGGGTACCAAAATGCTACTAACTGGTTACCAAAATGCTACTAACTGGTTACCAATATGCTACGAACTGGTTACCAAAATGCTACTAACTGGGTACCAAAATGCTACTAACTGGTTACCAAAATGATACTAACTGGTTACCAAAATGATACTAACTGGGTACCAAAATGATACTAACTGGTTACCAAAATGCTACTAACTGGTTACCAAAATGCTACTAACTGGTTACCAATATGCTACGAACTGGTTACCAAAATGATACTAACTGGGTACCAATATGCTACTAACTGGTTACCAAAATGATACGAACTGGTTACCAAAATGATACTAACTGGTTACCAAAATGCTACTAACTGGTTACCAATATGCTACGAACTGGTTACCAAAATGATACTAACTGGTTACCAAAATGCTACTAACTGGGTACCAACATGCTACGAACTGGTTACCAAAATGCTACTAACTGGGTACCAATATGCTACTAACTGGGTACCAATATGCTACTAACTGGGTACCAATATGCTACTAACTGGGTACCAATATGCTACTAACTGGGTGCCAATATGCTACTAACATGTGCTACTGTAAATGAGAGGCGGACACCATGTAGATGGAGGTCCCAAGGTTTTATTTTTTAGTCCCCTCAAGATATCAGGTGCATGGGTCTTTTAGAGTGCTAATAGTCATTTTGCTGATTGAGAAACTAGAAGCACAAATGCCCTGGATATGTTACATGCATAGTAATGTGCCCATACCATAACATGTGCTTTTAGATAATGGAAATCTATATAGCCAATTTATATACAATGCACTCTGTACACACACACACACAGTGCTATTGTGTTTGTGCAGACAATATTCTTTAAAGGAATATTTCACCCAAATTACAAAATTATACTTTGGTTTCCTTACCCTGTAAGCAGTCCATTCTTTGGTTTAGTTTCCCTGGCAGTGGTGGCACTGTTTTCAAATGCTGGCCTAGCTAGCAGAAATTGTTCCATTCTGCTTCCAGGGCAAGATTCGTGACAATAAATGTCAACCTGTAGGATTTGTGCTACAAAGCCTAAAACGTTAGCATTTGGAAACTAAACCAAAGCATGGATTTCTGTCATACATTGTCTATAGACTGCTTACAGGGTAAGGAAGCCAATATGTCATTTTGTAATTTGGGCGAACTATCCTTCAATAAATTAAGCATCTCAATAAATTAAGCATTTCTATCTTATAGTCAAGAGGTTTTAGTTTATGATAATCATATAAATATCAACCTGTACAGTGCATGGCAGCAACTCTAATTTAATTTGAAATACTGTAATTCTCTCAGTATTTGACTTTAGTAATATTGACTCTGGCAGTTGATCATATGCCCCCCTTACCACACGAGGGAGCTGTTGTGCTGTGAATGATACCCTCCTCTATCTCAGGACTTTGGGAGAGTAGAAGAGCGATGCAGCAGAGGCCTTCAGATGAATCATGTATCTTCCAGTTCCAGGGGTGGATGTGATATCAGTCAGGTGCATCCTGTTGGTTTATGTCCTTTCAGCAGGGATGTTTGTTGTTCTGTTCAGTGGTGGAGATCGAGGTAATTTCCCTTTTGGTTGTGTTTGAAGATAGAAGAAGAAAAAGAAGAAGAACCAAGCAGCTTGCTGGTTGGCTGTGCACGTAACCTTTTTTCCCCAGTTCAGACTCCCTAAACTTCATTTCACAGAGCATTTTCCCTAACAAGCATACACACTGTTTGGCAAATAAAACAATGGCTTGCAACAACATGACATGAGGAATAATACATACACATATCTCTGTAATGACTGAGCATGTAAGTCATGGTTTACATTGATATGAATGCAACAAAAAGGCTAGCACTAAATGAAACATGCTTCTCTTGGGCTGTTAAGCGATATAGGATCCTTCTGATTGCGGGGTGATGACATATTTCGACATCCAAATAAATATTCCTGCCACAGTCCTCCTGTTCGGGCATGCCTGGCCACCATGGCCCATAGAGGACTGTGCATGGTGTTTACTCTCCTTTAGATGACACTGGTGACTTTCCAAAGTGGTAGTGATGCAGGGTTTTTATTAGGACAGTAGTATGATTTGATATGTTTTCTTATTTTTTTACAATTTTATCCTGTTTCAGCATATAAAAAAATGCTTGGAAAGATCAGAGGTTGGACCTAAGCAAGTGTTTAAATACTTCCCTACACATGTAGAATATTGTTACTAAAAACAACTTCTCCGCACCCCGACGGTCACCAGCTAAACTGTCTCCCTATGAACAATCTGAGATTTCCTCCGTGTGAATGTCACTTAAATAGCTCTGTGACTGGTCAAATGTGGCATTTATTTGGCATGTATCTGCTTGAAAAGGTGCACGATAATATGGAAACACCATGTATCACATTGTTATTGATCATTACATTGTTGGGTTTTGAGTGTGCAAGAAAGGCATTTCACTGTACTTGTGCATGTGACATTAAAACTTGAAACTTGGTGCTGTGTAAAATACTAAATAAGGCTGAAATCACTGATTCAGAGACAACATTATTGAGATTTTCCATAAGGGACAGGGTTTTCAAGCTTTAAAGCTGTCTATATTGAGTGTATGATTGTCTCTGTCTATTCTCTTGAGTGTATGATTGTCTGTGTTGGCCAGGTCTCCTTTGAAAAATAGGCCTATGACCTCAATTGGACTTCATGCTTTCAATAAATAAAAATCCAACCATAGCATGAATTCTAAACAAACACAATTTGATGAAACATGCAATGATTAATTGTAGATTCTCTATCAAGCCCTTATGCCTACTCCTGGAATGTAATAAAACATGGAGAATTTCCCTCGAAGTCGCTTCTGTAATAACAATTACAATACCTTAGATTTATGGGCAAACAAAAATATATTCCCAATCACTGCAAAAATGATAGGTTTTAAGTTTCCATCAGTAAATAGGATTATATGGTGTACTGTATAAGAAAAAAATATGATACAGATTTAGACAAAGATATAAAAAAAGAGATTTGTTAAATACAGAACAGAAAAGTGTCCTCCTGCTGTCCTTATTGCTGACTGCCTAGTGCGGGCAGACTGTACTGTATATGTATATTCAGTTGAAGTCGGAAGTTTACATACACTTAGGTTGGAGTCATTAAAACTTGTTTTTCAACCACTCCACAAATGTCTTCTTAACAAAACTGTAGTTTTGGCAAGTCGGTTAGGACATCTACTTTGTGCATGACACAAGTAATATTTCCAACAATTGTTATTTCACTTATAATACACTGTTTCACAAGTCCAGTGGGTCAGAAGTTTACATACACTAAGTTGACTGTGCCTTTAAACAGCTTGGAAAATTCCAGAAAATGATGTCATGGCTTTAGAAGCTTCTGATAGGCTAATTGACATAATTTGAGTCAATTGGAGGTGTACCTGTGGATGTATTTCAAGACCTACCTTCAAACGGAGTGCCTCTTTGCTTGACATCATGGGAAAATCAAAAGAAATCAGCCGAGACCTCAGAAAAAAAAGTCTGGTTCATCCTTGGGAGCAATTTCCAAATGCCTGAAGGTACCACGTTCATCTGTACAAACAATAGTTTGCAAGTATAAACACCATAGGACCACGCAGCTGTCATACTGCTCAGGTAGGAAAAAGGGGGAAGCTTGCAAGCCGAAGAACACCATCCCAACCGTGAAGCACGGGAGTGGCAGCATCATGTTGTGGGTGTGCTTTGCTGCAAGAGGGACTGGTGCACTTCACAAAATAGATGGCATCATGAGGCAGGAAAAGTATGTGGATATATTGAAGCAACACCTCAAGACATCAGTCAGGAAGTTAAAGCTTGGTTGCAAATGGGTCTTCCAAATGGACAATGACCCCAAGCATACTTCCAAAGTTGTGGAAAAATGGCTTAAGGACAACAAAGTCAAGGTATTGGAGTGGCCATCACAAAGCCCTGACCTCAATCCTATAGAAAATGTGTGGGCAGAACTGAAAAGCATGTGCGAGCAAAGAAGCCTACAAACCTGACTCAGTTACACCAGCTCTGTCAGGAGGAATGGGCCAAAATTCACCCAACTTATTGTGGGAAGCTTGTGGAAGGCTACCCGAAACATTTGACCCAAGTTAAACAATTTAAAGGCAATGCTACCAAATACTAATTGAGTGTATGTAAACTTCTGACCCACTGGGAATGTGATGAAAGAAATAAAAGCTGAAATAAATCATTCTCTCTACTATTATTCTGACTTTTCACATTCTTAAAATAAAGTGGTGATCCTAACTGACCTAAGACAGGGAATTTTTTAATTAAATTAATTAAATTTCAGGAATTGTATAAAACTGAGTTTAAATGTATTTGGCTAAGGTGTATGGAAACTTCGACTTTAACTCTATGTATATCTGTATATGTCCCACTATGACTCATTGAGCTTGTATGTAGCCCTACTGTATGTGCTTGTACTGTGTTCATGCCATGTGGTGAGTAGGTCAAGCCCCCCCCCCCACCAGCTGGCATGATCTGTGGTTCTGTGAGTAGTCCTAATTCCAGCGCTGCATGGTACTGTGTGTGACCCAGCAGAACAGAGCTCCCCACCCCAGCAGCGCCCCTCTCCCTGCATGGTCATGACCCCTCCAGGGATGTCTGCCTGTGCCCCTCCAGCCCAGGCAGTGTCAGGATGACTGCATCAGCCCTGTCAGCCGCTTGCCCGTCAACGACTTGCCCTGGAAAATGGAAACAAACTTTACTGGCTGAGTTTTTGAAAAATAATGCAGTCTGTGTACAGTGCTGTGCCAAGAAAGTACTAAGACTAGTTACCCCTGCATAAATGTTGAGCACTTACCTGTCCTTAAAATGGTAATAAATACCATCCAAAGACCTCTGCACTACTAGCCTGCACAATTATATTGAACTTGAAAAAGATCTTCATTAGGTTGCGTGCCCGTGATACAGCCCCAGTTCCTGGTGACTTACCACACTGCGGGTGAACTTCTCCAGGGAGGTACGGCGGCCCTGCTCCCCCTCTGTCTGTGAATAGGGGCAGCATGGTGTTGGGTTGGGTGGGAAACGGTGAGAGGCATGGGGAGGGGAGGGCATGAGGGAAGATTAGAAAAGTGTCAAGGAAAAACACAGGTTACATTTTAGGCCATGAAGCCAGAAGCGGTGGCTGTGGTAGAAGAGCTAGGGGCCAGGCCAGCAGGAGGGAGCGTCTTTTAAGGGGACTACATAACACAGGGATGCACTGCTGCTGCTCACCAAGAGAAGATGATGCTTTGATCTGCTGTGGTGCTGATCATCCTAGTACACAGTATAACAGGACTTGCTTTATATTCCATTTTAGAGAGCTGTGAATGTATAAATCCGAAGGAGTCAAATAATATAATAAACTGAACGACATGAATACTCGAGCAAAGGTAAGCCGTCTCAGTTCAGATGTAAATGGTGATATGGTATCTGTAGAAAGTGTGGATTTGAGAATAAAGTTGCATCTTCCAAATAAAAGTATGGAGTGCTTTCAAACATATTTAGTAAATGCATATTATCACAGGTTTAAGATGGTGGAGTTGTGACTGAGTAGGTGTTAGTTACAGCTCACCAGCTTCTTTCTGGCTAGCAGGAGGTCCTGATAGATGTTGGATCTCAGGAAGCGTGCATAGCTGTCACTTTTCATCAACTTGAAGATGTGTTCCTGTAGAAGAAGGAGAGGTGGTTGATGGTGTGTGTGTGTGTGTGTGTGTGTGTGTGTGTGTGTGTGTGTGTGTGTGTGTGTGTGTGTGTGTGTGTGTGTGTGTGTGTGTGTGTGTGTGTGTGTGTGTTGAGTTGACGATTATGTAAGAGTGGGAACGAAGGAGCTGAGTGTAAACCATGCTTGATAACATGGAGGGAAGAAGGAGTCTCCTGAGATGGCTGAATGAACACAAAGCCATCGTATAGCCATTGAAGCTAATGCACCGTGAGGCAGTTGCCCTCAAACAAAGCAAATACAGTTTGAATCTAGGATGAATGCATGTGCCATTCACAGGTATTACTCGGCCCATTAGACCCTGAAAAACATAGTTTCTTCACCACCATTCACTTAATTTCCTTTCACTCCATCTGTCCACCCACCCCCCTCTCAGCCAGCAGTGTGTGGGTGGGGATTATGATGTTATGTGTTTGTGTGAGTGGTTGAATGTGTGTGCAGTAGTAGCAGTAATATTGACAGTCTGTGTGGGCGTGCGTGCATATGTGTTTGAGTGAATATGGGAGACTGTGATATGTACCTGTGCGTCCTCATAGCTGTATCGTCCAGGATCTTTTAGGTTATGGCTGGTGAGCTCATAGCTGTGGGAGTCCAGGTTGATGGAGCTGGGTGCACCCTCTGCCAGGAACTCCTGCCAGATCTCCTGGGCCCTGGCTGCCACGTTCTCAAGGGGCCTCCGCTTCAGGTCCTGCACTGCCAACCAGAACCTATTCAAGGGGCACAGGTAGGGCACAGCCAATAGAGATCAGTGTCTGCATTCACTTCCTAGTGTTAAACTGCCAGGAGAGGAGAGCGCCCCCTTGTGGACATGCATTGCAGTCATTCCATTTAATCTCATTGCTGACACTCAAAAGCCTCTATTGGCCTGGGGAATATAAATGGATGTGAAACAGTAGAAGGGAAGAAGATAGTGACAGTGTTATCATTGGGAACTGCGCCTGCCTGAGCCTATAAGGCTCCACCTCTCACCGGAGGTTCTCTGAGCTGAACTCCGACTCCAGGAACTTGAGGAAAGCGTCCCATCCCGCTGGGTCCTTGAGGGCCTCCTCCAGAGAGAAGCCCCACTTCTTCACACGGTGCTGGCTGGGGTCCCGGCTGCTCACAGGGAAGAACGGAGAGAGACAACTGTGAGGCATCTCAGAATGCCAATCAAACCCAGCATAGAGCTGGTTAACTGTACATGCTATTCTCACACTATGCTCCCACAGTACATACGTTGTGGGTGTGCATGCTGTTTGTGGATGAATAGGGAAAGAAAGAGGAGCTAGCCATGGGGGTATCATGACATTTCGGCCAGCACCTGAGAGCACTAACCCTCTGCCTGACCCCACTAGTCATTTGAGGAGTGATTATGTTTGACTAGTGAGGTCGGTCCATGGGGCCTATGGCCTCACGCCACCGGAGGCTGCTGAGGGGAGGACAGCTCATAATAATGGCTGGAATGGAGTAAATGGAACGGTATCAAACACATGGAGGCCACGTTCGATTACCATTCCATTTATTCCATTCCAGCCATTCCTATGAGCCCGTCCTCCCCAATTAAGGTTCCACCAACCTCCTGTGCCCCACACTGCCTCCCCAGTGAACCCACCTAGCCTCCATGTCCCAGAAAGTCATGTCATCGCTGATCCAGGGGTTGGACGGTTCAACAGTTGACGCTAAAGGATCGTAGACCATGAACTGTTCTGTGTAGCTCATGAGGCTGTCTGCTACTTTGGACATTTTCATACAGTGTCTGTCCAGCTGCATGTTCAAGAAGGAAATCTGAGAGAGAGAAGACGGCAGAAGGAGAGAGTAGCTCATTAATCAAGAGGAGAGTTGGCGTTATGATTGATGAGTGAGACAGATAGGCAGACAGACAGACAGATAGGCAGACAGACAGCAGGAGATAATGGATAATGGCGGTGTTAGTAATGACCTGTCAGGAGCATCACAGTGTGTTACCTCCTTCTGCACGTCCTCTCTGGTGGGCTTCCTGGCCGGCTGGGACTGGAGGGACTGGTGGACTGGACTCTGAGTCTGGGTGTCATCTGTTACCCCATACACCGACTGGACACGGACAGAATGGATATACATGTATGTTATTTGTATTTGTATTTATTATGGATCCCCATTAGCTGCTGCTGGGGTCCAGCAACATTAAGGCAGTTTATACAATTTTAAAACATTACAATACATTCACAGATTTCACAACACAGTGTGCCCTCAGACCCCTACTCCACCACTACCACATATCTACAGTACTAAATCAATGTGTATGTATAGTGTGTATGTTATCGTGTGTGTGTGCGTGCGTGCGTGTATGCGTGTGTGTATGCATGCATGCATGTGTCTGCGCCAATGTTTGTGTTGCTTCACAGTCCCAGCTGTTCCATAAGGTGTTTATCTGTTTTTTAAATCTAATTTTACTGCTTGCGTCAGTTACTTGATTTGGAATAGAGTTCCATGTAGTCATGGCTCTATGTAGTACTGTGTGCCTCCCATAGTCTGTTCTGGACTTGGGGACTGTAAAGAGACATCTTGTGGCATGTCTTGTGGGGTATGCATGGGTGTCCGAGCTGTGTGCCAGTAGTTTAGATAGAGAGCTCGGTGCATTCAACATGTAAATACCTCTCATAAATAAAAGTAGTGATTAAGTCAATCTCTCCTCCACTTTCAGCCAGGAGAGATTGACCTGCATATTAGTAATACTAGCTCTCTGTGCACATCCAAGGGCCAGCCGTGCTGCCCTGTTCTGAGCCAATTGCAATTGGCACCTGACCGTATGACTGAACAGTAGTCAAGGTGCAACAAAACTAGGGCCTGTAGGACCTGCCTTGGTGATAGTGTTGTTAAGAAGGCAGAGCATCGCTTTATTATAGCCAGACTTCTCCCCATCTTAGCTACTACTGCATCAATATGTTTTGACCATTTACAATCTAGGGTTACTCCAAGCAGTTTAGTCATCTCAACTTGCTCAATTTCCACATTCTTTATTACAAGATTTAGTTGAGGTTTAGGGTTTAGTGAGTGTTTTGTTCCAAATACAATGCTTTTAGTTTTAGAAATATTTAGGGCTAACTTATTCCTTGCCACCCACTCTGAAACTAACTGCAGCTCTTTATTGAGTGTTGCAGTCATTTCAGTTGCTGTAGTAGCTGACATGTATAGTGTTGAGTCATCCGCATACATCGACACTCTGGCTTTACTCAAAGTCAGTGGCATATCGTTAGTAAAAATTTAAAAAAGCAAGGGGCCTTAACAGCTACCCTGGGGAATTCCTGATTCTAACTGGATTATATTTGATAGGCTTCCATTAAATAACACCCTCTGTGTTCTGTTAGACAAGTAACTCATTATCCACATTATAGTAGGGGGTGTAAAGCCATAACACATAAGCTTTTCCAGCAGCAGACTATGATCAATAATGTCAAAAGCTGCACTGAAGTCTAACAAGACAGCCCCCACAATCATTTTATCATCAATTTCTCTCAGCCAATCATCAGTCATTTGTGTAAGTGCTGTGCTTGTTGAGTGTTTGTTTCCGTATTGCTTATGCACTCACCCTCAACACACGCACACAGATACATACATACATAAACAGAGACCACTCATCACTAAAAGCCTTCTCCCTTACCTTTTTCACCCTCTGTGGATTCTTCTCTCTCTGGCACTTGCGAATGTCCATCTCTGTGGTGTTTACACAGCCTGGCTGTGAGAGAGTTAGTTTCCAGGTCAGATTATAGTGGGTCACCAGACACATCCTTCCCTAGCCTGGAGGCTAGACTTAATTCAACACTGGAGTTGGCTAATACAGAACCCCACTAGGATCCAGATTAATTCAGGCTAACCCAGGCCCCACCAGACATTAAAACACTTTATTGTTCTAACAGTGGAGCCCTACAGGACTTTCACTGTAACATTCCTTGTCCTTTCATCATGCCCTCTCTCTATCCCTCCTTCAGACCTTAGCACCACCACCTCCTCCTCTCAGCTTAGCACCACCACCCTCCTCCCCTCCTCCTTTCAGTTTACCACCACCTCCTCCTCTCAGCTTAGCACCACCACCCTCCTCCCCTCCTCCTTTCAGCTTACCACCACCTCCTCCTCTCAGCTTAGTACCACCACCCTCCTCCCCTCCTCCTTTCAGCTTACCACCACCACCACCTCCTCCTCTCAGCTTAGCACCACCACCCTCCTCCCCTCCTCCTTTCAGTTTACCACCACCTCCTCCTCTCAGCTTAGTACCACCACCCTCCTCCCCTCCTCCTTGCAGTTTACCACCACTTCCTCCTCTCAGCTTAGCACCACCACCCTCCTCCCCTCCTCCTTTCAGTTTACCACCACTTCCTCCTCTCAGCTTAGCACCACCACCCTCCTCCCCTCCTCCTTTCAGCTTACCACCACCTCCTCCTCTCAGCTTAGTACCACCACCCTCCTCCCCTCCTCCTTGCAGTTTACCACCACTTCCTCCTCTCAGCTTAGCACCACCACCCTCCTCCCCTCCTCCTTTCAGCTTACCACCACCTCCTCCTCTCAGCTTAGCACCACCACCCTCCTCCCCGCCTCCTTTCAGTTTACCACCACTTCCTCCTCTCAGCTTAGCACCAGCACCCTCCTCCCCTCCTCCTTTCAGTTTACCACCACTTCCTCCTCTCAGCTTAGTACCACCACCCTCCTCCCCTCCTCCTTTCAGTTTACCACCACTTCCTCCTCTCAGCTTAGCACCAGCACCCTCCTTCCCTCCTCCTTTCAGCTTACCACAGGGCGATGAACGTCCCAGAATGCCCTCTCCTGGCTGTCTAGGATCTTCCTCTCAGCCTTGTCCTTCTTCCTGTCGATCCTGAGGGTAGGGGAGAGAGGACAGAGCCAAGTCAATACTGAGAACACAGACAGACATGTCACACTTAATGAGAGACCAGAGGAGGGTAAAAGCTCAAAGTGGAAGTCACAACCTGTTTCGTCACCAAACAATCCGTGGTCTGGCCGCTGGCTGGTTGGGTACAACTCTTACATAACTGACATTTACTGATCAGTGCTTGGTTGGACTGTTTCTCTCTCTCACTCTGAATGTAACAGAGCTAAAATGTATTATCTCTCAACTACAGTAAATACTTAGTGCTCAGACTATAATCATTTGAAAGGGTAATCATGACCAATTAGGTTTTTCTCTTGTCCTGATATCGTGTTTACAAATGTCAACCAGCAGATGGAGATGTAGTGGAAGGAACAGTGATAAAAGTCAATGAGTAAAATATCGCCTAGAAAGTAACCTAGGGGTATGCATCAGGCACACTGGTGACTCTATAGTCACCTGCATCAATGCATGAAATATAAGGAATACACTGACATAGGGCACAATAGACAAAGTATCAAAACCACAATATGTTGTGTGCGTGCTCTTTTGCCTAGTTACTGTCCACTCACTTGACCTGCGCCTCAGCTTGCATGAAGATGAACTCCCACTTCCTGGCGAAGGCCCTCTGCAGTCGAGCCAGGTTCTCCTGTAAGACCCCCCAATCATAGAAATATGAGGGGTAAGAGTAAACCAGTGAAGGTTCTTGGGTAATTGCATCGCTATAATGCTTTTTGCTGCATAAAGCTAGCCAGCTCAGCTTAACCAGGAAGTAATATCATGGCTGTTGTAATTTGCATATAATAAGGGCATCTACTTGGCAAGTGAGCAATACAAACATCTGTCATACATATTCAATGAAGTCACCTATTTGAATTGTGGGGAAAACAACACTCTGACCAAACCTATATAGCATGGAATAGACCAGTACTCAGGAGCATGGCATGTGATCTGAGAGTATCTGTAGTTGTGTAGTTGATACCTCTGTTAAAGAGTCAGTAGTGTATTAATGGTGTACTGACGACAGTTCCAGTAGGGTGAATAGGGGACTCACAGCCTCGTAGTCAGCTAGCTCCAGCCTGGCCTTGTTCTGCATGGTGCGCTTGCACAGGTAAATAGCTGCAGAGGAGATTGAAGACAGCAGAGTGTAGTCAGTTACTTGCAGTTACTGTTGCTTGGTAGACTGCCTGCCTTTAGTGATATTGCCAAACAAATGTCACATATGCTGTAACGCCAGTTGTTAAATGTAGTTTATTTCTTGCAAACAAATGCCACCTACTCGGTTCCCGCCTGAGTAAATCTGTTCTGATCAGAGTGTGGTGAGCAATATTTAATGAGACAGTTGGCAACTTTTCCATTTACATAATCAGGCTGGAGAAATGCCATGCAAACATGAAACCCTGGAGATGTACAATAATGTCACGTAAGACCTCTGTGCCCTGATTGGCTAATATAGTGCTGCAGACCTGGGGGTAAAATGAGATCCTACTGGGGAAATAGTGGTATGCATTACAGAGTGGGCCACTCAATCAATACTGGGTGTGAGACAACAACAGATCCATAGTCTGTGTTCAAACTCTAGGCAGGAGGATATGACACAGTCTGGGCCAGACACTCTGCTCTCACTTTGCACTGAGCAGGGCTATAGGTTAGGCTGGCAGGGTGGGGCATCAGGGGGGAATATCTGGGGGCTACGCATAATGAAAATATGAGGGGTAACATTTAGACACATTTGAGTTCAGTGATATTTTCTCAATCCACCCTTAGGGACCACAACATAACTTACCATAGTCTGTGTTTTCAGGTTCCCAACAATTAGAGGGCCAGAAGTATGGAGCCTGAGGAGGAAAATGGAGAGATCATTAACTTACTCATCATCTTAAGATCATTTATACATCAGAGCATCTGCCCAAGACTGGAGAGGGTCTCCTTTTTACTGTTTTTCCTAATGTTGATGCAATTTTCTCCACGCTGTCCCTAGGTGCAGTGTTTGAAGTAAACAGCTCCTTTTCTTTTTGTTTCACTCAGTAAACATTTTGTGTTGAGTATGTGGATTAAAATTTTCAAATAATGAAGTTTTAAACACATTTCTGAGACACAGTTTGGTTTGAAGATGGGCAGCCCCGGTTTTAATATGCATGCTGTGTCCAGTCCACCCTGACTCATAGCCCTAAGTCCTGTAGAGATGAAGATGCTGGAGAACACACAAACCGTCCATACTCTTTGTTCATGCCTTTTCCTCTCACGAACATGCTGGAGTTAAAAGAAGATGAATGGTGTGATAATCAATGCCCTTCTTATGCTCTGCATAACTATCTCGGTGAGAACAATAACTATATTCTCCATTCAGATTTCTTTGACTGTTGCAATTGATATTTCAGATTCACAGTTCATTCCATGATGCATAAATAATGGTTTCTCAGATCTATCATTTTTAATGATGGGTAGAATTAGAATGCAGAGATGTGCGAAGACATCTCCAATATCACTCATATAATTAGCTTAAAGCCCCCATGCAGTCTTTGTAATTTTACTTTTCTAAATCAGCACTGTATGTCTAAAAGATCACTGTGAGTGTTTAGTGAAAATCTGTAATTTAAATGCTCAGTCTGATCATGTGGGTGTTAGGAAACAAATTTGAAGATATTTACATACACAGCCCTGATTGGCAGATAGGATGGTCTAGAGCCTACCCCCTTACCCAGATGAACAGTCATTGGTCTATTATAATCAGATCACACTGTGACATCATAATGTGGGCCAAACGTTCCATCCCACCTGAACAGGCTGAAATGTCAGGATTTCTTTTCAAACAGCTTACACAAAAAGGGCATTATCATAATTTTCAGTTTCTGAGTGTTATTTCGACCTCATAGTGTGGAAATATCATAACTGCACTGCCCCTTTAACAACAAAAGGCTAACAAGATGAATGATATATGAATATGTGTCAGAATCAACACATCAAACAGACAGGTTAACATGTATTTTCTCAAGTCTAAACCAAACTGCAGCAGTGACATTTTATGGTGTGACTGCTCATAGCCGCTGGAAGTAGGGGTGCTGAAGGTGCTGCAAATTGAAATACTTTTGGCAAAATTATTTAAAATAAATGTACAAATCCATAATACTACACCAGAGAGCATAATTTAGCCACAGAGGATCAGTAGCTTTTAAAAAATAGCTGTGGATTAAGTTTTATCACAAGCATTTACAGTTGTGAAAGATGCAATTTGGGCAGCATGCATGCCAAATATAGAACAGCTTGTTGCATTGTGGCCAAAGACAAATAATCTATAGAAGAATTTTGGAACTTTTAACCCTGGCACTTTGACTGTTAAAATCATGGGTACACAAGCATTGGTTGCCAGGCCTGACTTGGGGTGCGACACTGGACACTCTGGCCGAGGAATAGGGTTGATCCAAGTGTTCTGACCTCACAACGGCAGTCATGCACCGAAGCTAACTGTCTAATGGTGGCTAGCTTGCTAGCTACTTCAAGACACAAATGTGAGAACACCTCACTCTGACCATTTTACTCGCCCAAGCAGAGCTGGTTAGGCTGTTTTCATTTTATCCAGAGCATTGGTGACTGTAACTCTGCTGCTGGCAACAATTTAATAACGTTTTTTTGCTAACGTTTACTGACACCGGTCCTATTGAATGAGTGTTGAGCATTCGTAAATGCATCAATTACTCACACTCAGAAGAAAAGTGCTCTGAAATCAGAGTAGATAGCCAGAGTGAATTTACGAACGCACCCTTGAATGGGAAGTTGGGCCAAAATTCACCCAACTTATTGTGGGAAGCTTGTGGAAGGCTACCTGAAACGTTTGACCCAAGTTCAACAATTTTAAAGGCAATGCTACCAAATACTAATTGAGTGTATGTAAACTTCTGACCCACTGGGAATGTGATGAAAGAAATAAAAGTTGAAATAAATCCTTCTCTCAACTATTATTCTGACATTTCACATTCTTAAAATAAAGTGATGATTCTAACTGACCTAAGACAGTGTCACGTCCTGACCAGTATAAGGGTTATTTGTTATTGTAGTTTGGTCAGGACGTGGCAGAGGGTATTTTGTTTATGTGGTTCGGGGTGGTGATTTATGTAGTAGGGTGTTTGATTTATTATTTCCGGGTTTTGGTCTATGTTCTATGTTTTGTATTTCTATGTTATTTCTGGTTTGTGGTATTTCTATGTGTAGGTTTATGGGGGGTTGGACTCTCAATTGGAGGCAGGTGCTTTCTCGTTGCCTCTGATTGAGAGTCCTATATATGGGTAATTGTTTGGTGTCGTGTTGTGGGAGATTGTTTCGCCTGTGTGAGTATGATAAGACTGTTTTGTTGTTCGGGCGTTGTTGGTTTTGTTATTTTGGTGTTCTCTTTAGTTAAAATAAATAACAAGATGAGCATCCACATTCCTGCTGCGTTTTGGTCCTCTATTCCCGACGACAACCGTTACAGACAGGACATTTCTACTAGGATTAAATGTCAGGAATTGTGAAACTGAGTTTAAATGTATTTGGCTAAGGTTTTTGTAAACTTCCAAATTCAACTGTAAGTATTCAGACCCTTAACTTAGTACTTTGTTGAAGCACTTTTGGCAGCGATTACAGCCTCGAGTCTTCTTGGGGATGACGCTACAAGCTTGGCACACCTGTGTTTGGGGAGTTTCTCCCATTCTTCTCTGTAGATCCTCTCAAGCTCTGTCAGGTTGTTTGGGGAGCGTCACTGCACAGCTATTTTCTGGTCTCTCTAGAGATGTTAGATTGGGTTCAAGTCTGGGCTCTGGCTTGGCCACTCAAGGACATTCAGAGACTTGTCCCGAAGCCACTTCTGCATTGTCTTGACTTGTGCTTAGGGTCGTTGTCCTGTCGGAAGGTGAACCTTCGCCCTAGTCTGTGGTCCTGAGTGCTCAGGAGAAGGTTTTCATCAAGGATCTGTCTGTACTTTGCTCTGTTCATCTTTCCCTCCATCCTGACTAGTCTCCCAGTCCCTGCCACTGAAAAACATCCCCACAGCATGATGTTGCCACCACCATGCTTCACCGTAGGGATGGTGCAAAGTTTCCTCCAGATGTGACGTTTGGCATTCAGGTCAAAGAGTTCAATCTTGGTTTTCATCAGACCAGAGAATCTTGTTTCTCATGGTCAGAGTCCTTTAGGCGCCTTTGGGCAAACTCCGAAAACTTTTCTTCTTCTCCCAGACAATTGGCCGGGGCCAATTTAATTTCTTGGCTTTTCAATATTTTTTCTGCCAAAAGCCAGCTATTACTGGCTAACGGAAACCCTGAGCCGGACAAGTGACCGGGACCCAGGAAGATTTAGAATTTAATGGACATTTTAGGAATTTACCAGTCATCCATATGCATTGGGTGTGTAACCCATTAGGGTGTCCACCCACGCAGCCAGCACCATTAATAATCAAGGGATATTGGCCAAATTAGCCACATTTACATGCCCTTAAAAACAGTCCTTGTGTTTTGAATTTCGATGTGTAGCATATGCAAAACTTAATAGCACATTGTTTATTTGGTATTTACTTTCCTAAAACAATAATTGTCCAGCTCATTTTCAGCTGTGGGAAATTTGAGCACTAAATGCAACAAGGAATTGCTATAGACTTAGGTGTCCACTGTATGATGTTAATATTTAAAAAGTAAATATAAAGGAAGAGAAGCTTAGTCCTAGCCCCAGAGAGAGAGAGATATGCCGGAGGCATGCTATGACACCAACATTCATTAATTTATCCTTGTCAGATAGGCTACTGCGTCTGCTATACAGATATAGGCATACAGAAGGAGGCTAATTCAAACATTTTCTATACTTATCTTTTTATAAAGATAAGTATTATAGGGGTAACTCTGGTAGGCCTAAAACATTATTCCTCACCTCACCAGTCAGTTGGAGCACCTGTGCGCACTGCCTTCATGTCATAGGCCTTCAGTATAATAGAGGCTAATAGCCACACCACACCAAACCTTCACAAACGTTTCTAGACTTTATAAAGGTAATATCAAAAGTAAGTCAAGCCATTGTTTATCGGGAAAATATGAGCAGGAAACACAACATTACAGTTGAAACTTCATTTGGCCAAAGAAAATGGCTCAACAGAATGAAACAAAACACTTGCGAACTGGTTTAAACATTCACAAAGGTTTTGAACAGGCTGTATTGCAGCAATTACCAAGAAAGGCTAGTGCCTACCATACCCAAAAAATAACAGCAAATATGCTAATGATTATTTTACAACAGGCCTTATAACCAATCTTAAACTAAATACAGAATTTAGCCAACGAAAATGTCTCCTCAGAATTAAACATAACACATTTTGCATAGGCTATTTAAAGAACTGATTTAGACTGATATGCCTACAACAATAAAAATGATATACATAACAAAAATAATAAAACAAATTATTACATTTTTTTTTTTTTTTTTTGCATCCTACCTGAATAGCAAGTTGCACATACAGTACCAGTCAAAAGTTTGGACACATTTGTTTTTCAACGGGATAATGACCCAACACACCTCCAGGCTGTGTAATGGCTATTTGACCAAGAAGGAGAGTGATGTTGTGCTGCATCAGATGACCTGGCCTCCACAATCACCTGACCTCAACCCAATTGGGATGAGTTGGACCGCAGAGTGAAGGAAAAGCAAGTGCTCAGCATATGTAGGAACTCCTTCAAGACTGTTGGAAAAGCATTCCAGGTGAAGCTGGTTGAGAGAATGCCAAGAGTGTGCAAAGCTGTCATCAAGGCAAAGGTGGCTACTTTGAAGAATCTCAAATATAAATATATTTTGATTTGTTTAACACTTTTTTGGTTACTACATGATTCCATATGTGTTATTTCATAGTTTTGATGTCTTCACTATTATTATAGAATGTAGAAAATAGTCAAAAAATAAAATAAAAACCTTTTGAATGAGTTGGTGTGTCCAAACTTTTGACTGGTACTGTATGTGTGGTATTAAAAAAGATTCTGCTAATGTCTTATATTATGTAAATGACATAGCATGCATGAAATGTGTTTATAAAAGGCTTGCCCCAAAACATCACAGATTTATCTCAAAGCACAGCAGGAACTTGTCATTAAAAGCGGGGCTTCCAAAGATGCAGCACCTATTTATAGCATAGCGTACCCACACAGCCTCTGTCAAAGCTCCTCAGTGCTGGCACAGAGACATACTCAAAAGGGCATCAACATACTCAAAAGAGCATGCAGGTCCTCTTTTATTGGCAATGATGACACTCACTTGTTGCACCACGCATAACATCAGAGGAAGGGTATTTTTAGTCCGATTGAATATGGGTGACACACACGCATCCACTTCCATAAAAAGATACGTCATGCATTTTAATCTGAGGGAAAAGAAGTGTGCATAAATGGATTCTCCGGTAGATTGGGGGAGGAGTGGGATGGGTGAGTGACAGAGAAAAGTGCAGAGGAAGAGAGGACTGCCAGCTTAGCGCTTCCCAAAGGGAGCTGCTCCTAGCTGGGATTAGCCAGCCATAGTGACTCATTATTCTGGAGCCTTTCAGCAGGACCAGGGACCATTCAGCCTCCACTACACTGTAACACACTGTGATGTATGTCACAATGCATGCAGGGCCGGTTTAATGCAGGGGCTTACCGGGGCTGAAGCCCCTGGGCCCAGGCCCAAGGGGGGACCAAGAGGGAGCAAAAAAAAATAAGGTTCAAATATAAATATAAACTCAGCAATAAAAACTGCGTTAATTTCAGCAAACTTAACGTGTACATATTTGTATGAACATAGCAAGATTCAACAACTGAGACATAAACTGAACAAGTTCCACAGACATGTGACTAACAGAAATGGAATAATGTGTCCCTGAACAAAGGGGGGGTCAAAATCAAAAGTAACAGTCAGTACTGCAGTGCATCTCCTCCTGATGGACTGCACCAGATTTGCCAGTTCTTGCTGTGAGATGTTACCCCACTCTTCCACCAAGGCACCTGCAAGTTCCAGGACATTTCTGGGGGGGATGGCCCTAGCCCTCACCCTCCGATCCAACAGGTCCCAGACGTGCTCAATGCGATTGAGATCCGGGCTCTTCACCAGCCATGGCAGAACACTGACATTCCTATCTTGCAGGAAATCACGCACAGAACGAGCAGTATGGCTGATGGCATTGTCATGCTGGAGGGTCATATCCGGATGAGAATGCAGAAAGTGTACCACATGAGGGAGGAGGATGTCTTCCCTGTAATGCATAGCGTTGAGATTGCCTGCAATGACAACAAGCTCAGTCCGATGATGTTGTGACTAGAGGTCGACCGATTATGATTTTTCAACGCCGATACCAATACCGATTATTGGAGGGCCAAAAAAAGCCGGTGCCGTTTAATCGGCCGATTATTATTATGATTTTTTTTTATACACACACACACACACACAGCTCTGAAGTGACAACAATACTGAAGAGTCTGCTTAGGAGACTGTTTGAATAATAAAAATAGAGTTTAAGTTACCTGTGATGAATGCTGAAAACAAAAACTGTAATTTCTATATGCAGGAAATCCTATTTTAATAAAGGGCATGGTAAGAATTGACTACCAAAGTGCGAGTCATAATTCCCATGACACCTTCTAGCAAAATCTGAAAAGCGGTTCCTTCATTTATTCCATAGGATATTTTTAGATTAACATAAAATAAGGTCTGTGTTAGGTTTAGGCTTACACCACCTTGCCAATTTTATAACTGTGTAGATATCCATAGGATATAACTCTGATCAATATAAGCGAAGATACATTTTTTTGTAAAGTGGATTTATGAAAATATGTTGACAAGCGTTACCTAGTGAGATTTACACGGGTATAAAAACGCCGAGGCGGTTTAAGCACAAAACACAGACCTTATTTGAAGTAGATCAAGACGTTCTCTATTGAAGACATGAACGGTAAAATAACGAAGGAACCGCTTTCAAGTTCAGCCGCAAGTTATTACAGGAATTATGACGCGTCGACTATTTCTCTCTAAACCATATACCTTTGACTATTACGAGCCTGCTGCTGCCTACCACCGCTCAGTCAGACTGCTCTATCAAATATCAAATCATAGACTTAACTATAATATAATAAACCTTAGGTCATTAATATGGTCAAATCTGGGAACTATCATCTCGAAAACATTATTCTTTCAGTGACATACGGAACCGTTCCGTATTTTATCTAACGGGTGGCTAAATATTCCTGTTACATCGCACAACCTACAATGTTATTTCATAGTTCCGTAAAATTCTGGCAAATTAGTTCGCAATGAGCCAGATTCTGTATACCCTGATTCTGCGTGCAACGAACGCAAGAGAACTGACACAATTTCACCTGGTTAATATTGCCTGCTAACCTGGATTTCTTTTAGCTAAATATGCAGGTTTAAAAATATATACTTCTGTGTATTGATTTTAAGAAAGGCATTGATGTTTATGGTTAGGTACAGTCTGTAACGCCCTGGCCATAGAGAGGGGTTTTTGTTCTTTATTTTGGTTAGGCCAGGGTGTTACATTGGGTGGGCGTTCTATGTGCATTTTTCTATGTTGGTTTGTTTCATTGATTTTGGCCGTGTGGCTTCCAATCAGGCACAGCTGTAGAGTGTTGTTGCTGATTGGGAGTCACACATAAGTGCCTGTTTTTCCGTTGGGGTTTTGTGCCTGTAGCTCAGTTGGTAGAGCATGGTGTTTGCAACACCAGAGTTGTGGGTTCGATTCCCACGGGGGGCCAGCACAGAAAAAAAATTTATGAAAATATATGAAATGTATGCATTCACTACTGTAAGTCGCTCTGGATAAGAGCGTCTGCTAATTGAATAAAATGTAAAATGTAAATGTAAAAAAATGTGGGTAATTGTTTCTGTTTCTGTTTAGAGTAATTTCCAACAGGACTGTTCTGCTGTCGTGTATTTGTTATTTTTTGTAGTGTTCTCTTCGTTGTAATTAAAATTCAAGATGAACACTAACTCCGCTGCGCCTTGGTCTACTCTCTCTCCCGACAGCCGTTACACAGTCGTGCAACGATTGTGCTTTTTTTCGCAAATGCACTTTTGTTAAATCATCCCCCGTTTGGTGAAGTTGGCTGTCTTTGTTAGGAAGAATAGTCTTCACAGTTCGCAACAAGCCAGGCAGCCCAAACTGCTGCATATACCCTGACTCTGTTTGCAAGAGAAGTGACACATTTTCCCTAGTTAAAAGAAATTCATGTTAGCAGCCAATATTAACTAAATATGCAGGTTTAAAAATATATACTTGTGTATATTATGGTTAGGTACACGTCGGAGCAAAGACAGTCCTTTTTCGTGAATGCGCACAGCATCGATTATATGCGAAGCAGGACAGGCTAGCTAAACTAGTAATATCATCAACCATGTGTAGTTAACTAGTGTTTCTGATTGATTGATTGTTTTTTTATAAGATAAGTTTAATGCTAGCTAGCAACTTACCTTGGCAACGTAAAGCAGGTGGTTAGAGCGTTGGCTAGTTAACGTAAGGTTGCATCCCCAAGCTGACAAGGTAAAAATCTGTCGTTCTGCCCCTGAACAAGGCAGTTAACCCACCGTTCCTAGGCCGTCATTGAAAATAAGAATGTGTTCTTTAACTGACTTGCCTAGTTAAATAAAGGTTTAAAAAAAACAAAAAAAATACCTAAAGAAATAAATACTAAAAAAATTAAATAATCGGCAAATCGGTGGCCAAAAATACCGATTACCGATTGTTATGAAAACTTGAAATCGGCCCTAATTAATCGGCCATTCCGATTAATCGGTCGACCTCTAGTTGTGACACATCAGACGCGAGTGAACCGCCACAGACCATGACGGACCCTCCACCTCCACATCGATCCCGCTCCTAGGGTACAGGCCTCGGTGTAACGCTCATTCCTTCGACGATAAATGCAAATCCGACCATCACTCCTTGTGAGACAAATCTGCGACTCATCAGTGAAGAGCACTTTTTGCCAGTCCTGTCTGGTCCAGCGACGGTGGGTTTGTGCCCATAGGCAACGTTGTTGCCGGTAGAGTCTGGTGAGGACCTGCCTTACAACAGGCCTACAAGCCCTCAGTCCAGCCTCTCTCAGCCTATTGCGGACAGTCTGAGCACTGATGGAGGGGTTGTGCATTCCTGGTGTAACTCGGGCACTTGTCATCCTATACCTGTCTCGCACGTGTGATGTTCGGATGTACCGATCCTGTGCAGGTGTTGTTACACGTGGTCTGCCACTGTGAGGACGATCAGCTGTCCATCCTGTCTCCCTGTAGCGCTGTCTTAGGCGTCTCACAGTACGGACATTGCAATTTATTGCCCTGGCCACATCTGCAGTCCTCATGCCTCATTGCAGCATGCCTAAGGCACGTTCACGCAGATGAGCAGGGACCCTGGGCATCTTTCTTTTGGTGTTTTTCAGATTCAGTAGAAAGGCCTCTTTAGTGTTCTAAGTTTTCATAACTGTGACCTTAATTGCCTTCTGTCTGTAAGCTGTTAGTGTCTTAACGACTGTTCCACAGGTGCATGTTCATTAATTGTTTATGGTTCATTGAACAAGCATGGGAAACATTGTTTAAAGCCTTTACAACGAAGATCTGTGAAGTTATTTGGATTTTATGAATTATCTTTGAAAGTCCTGAAAAAGGGCCGTTTCTTTTTTTGCTGAGTTTATTAAGGAAAAAATATACTGCATATATTATATACAGTGCATTTGGAAACTATTCAGACACCTTGACTTTTTCCACATTTGTTACGTTACAGGCTTATTCGAAAATGGATGAAATTCATATTTTCCTCATCAATCTATACACAATACCCTGTAATGACAAAGCAAAAACAGGGTTTTAGACATTTTTACAAATTTATATAACAAAACAAAAACAGGGGCGGCAGGTAAAGTGGTTAGAGCGTTGGGCAGTAACCGAAAGGTTGCTGGAACTAATCCCCGAGCTGACAAGTTAAAAATCTGTTCTGCCCCTGAGCAAGGCAGTTAACTCATTGTTCCCCGGGCGCCGAAGACGTGGATTTCAATTATGGCAGCCCCCCACACCTCTCTGATTCATAGGGGTTGGGTTAAATGCGACACATTTCAGTTGAATGCATTGAGTTGTACAACTGACTAGGTATCCCCCTTTCCTTTCCCCTTAAATTCAATTGATTGGAAAGGGACACACCTGACTTTATAAGGTCCCACAGTTGACAGTGCATGTCAGAGCAAAAACAAAGCCATGAGGTTGAAGGAATTGTCCATAGAGCTCCGAGACAGGATTGTGTCAAGGCACAGATCTGGGGAAGGGTACCAAAACATCTCTGCAGCAATGAAGGTCACCAAGAACACAGTGGCCTCCATCATTCTCAAATGGAAGAAGTTTGGAACCACCAAGACTCTTCCTAGAGCTGGCCACCCGGCCAAAATGAGCAATCGGGGGAGAAGGGCCTTGGTCAGGGAGGTGACCAAGAACCCACTGGTCACTCTGACAGAGCCCCAGAGTTCCTCTGTGGAGATGGAGGTACCTTCCAGAAGGACAACCATCTCAGCAGCACTCCACTAATCAGCCGCTTATGGTAGAGTGGCCAGACAGATGCCACTCACTCCTCAATAAAATGCACATGACAGCCTGCTTGGAGTTTGCCAAAAGGCACCTAAAGGACTCTCAGGTCATGAGAAACAACATTCTCTGGTCTGATGAAACCAAGATTGAACTCTTTGGCCTGAATGCCAATCGTCGAGTCTAGAGGAAACCTGGCACCATCCTTCCGGTGAAGCTTGGTGATCACAGCATCATGCTGTGGGGATGTTTTTCAGTGGCAGCGACTGGGAGACCAGTCAGGATCAAGGGAAAGATGAATGGAGCAAAGTACAGAGAGATCGTTGATGACAGCCTGCTCCAGAGCACTCAGGACCTCAGACTGGGGTGAAGGTTCACCTTCCAACAGGACAACGACCCTAAGCTCACAGCCAAGACAATGCAGGAGTGGCTTTGGGACTAGTCTCTGAATGTCCTTGAGTGCCCCAGCCATAGCCCGGACTTGGACCTGATCAAACATCTCTGGAGAGACCTAAAAATAGCTGCGCAGCAACGTTTCCCATCCAACCTGACAGAGCCGGAGAGGATCTGCAGAGAGGAATGGGAGAAACTTCCCAAATAGTTAAATAAAATAAAAATAAATAGGTGTGCCAAGCTTGTAGCTTCATACCCAAGAAGACTCAAGGCTGTAATCGCTGCTAAAGGTGCTTCGACAAAGTACTGAGTAAATGGTCTGAATACTGTATTTGCTTTGTCATTATGGGGTATTGTGTGTAGATTGATGAGGAAAAAAATATTTAATCCATTCTAGAATAAGGCTGATACGTAACAAAATGTGGAAAAAGTCAAGGGGTACCTCAATTACCTCGTACCCCTGCACATCAACTCGGTACTATGACCCCGTGTATATAGTGAAGTTATTGTTACTAATTGTGTATTTACTATTACTTTTATTATAATGTGATATACATTTTCTATTATTTCTCTATTTTCTTTATCTTTGCATTGTTGGGAAGGGCCCGTAAGTAAGCATTTCACTGTTAGTCTATGCCTGTTGTTTTCGAAGCATGTGACGAATAACATTTGATTTGAACAACAATGCCAGATTGTGGGATGCTGTGAGTAGATATGCAACACTGTACATTGTGCCTCTCCAATTGATATCATCTATAATATCAACATTTTTAATGATATTTACAATATAGTGATAATATCTGTAGTGATTTACCCACGAGTTAGGGGAGAGAACAAGGGTAGTGAGTCCAGACCAATTACAACACTTGACCTGTTACTGAGGATCAGACTATAGGAATCTCTCAATTCAGTTGCTCTGTTAGAACACTCTCCCCTGGTTTTCTCTGCTTTAGAGCGTAAAGTGACCAGCCACAAGGTAATGAGGCTACTGTTCTGGACAGTGCACAGGATCATTTATGGTCATAACTCATGTTATGGATGGTGGTGTGGACAGGAAATCCAGTTTGGGACCACTACGCTCTTAGAAGAAAAGGTGCTATCTAGAACCCAAAGGGGTTATTCAGCTGTCCCCACATAAAACCCCTTGAAGAATCTTTTTGGTTCCATGTAGAAAATAAGAAGGGGAAAAAATCTCTATGGGGACAGCCGAAGAACCCTTTTTTTCTAAGAGTGTAAGGATGGTACGTCTACTGGTGCCTGAAGTTACCATGGTAGCTTACCTGGAAGCGGTACAGGGTCCCATCATCTTTGAGAGTGAGGACGTGGTCGGAGATCGGGAAGAGGTAGCCAAGGGCAGCGATCAGGCTCCCTAAATGAATGGCTTCAGCTACAGGAGAGAAGACTAACGCTGAGTAGAGAAAAATGGCTTGAGTAGAGACTGACATCAGCGGTCAATCCCAGTCACGTTGGCTGTGTACATAGCAGACATACCTGAGTCCTCAATGGAGAGGTTTTTCATCAGCCACTGCACAATGTCTGCTCCTGGTATTCAAAGCAGAGGAACGGTTGATAGGGACAATGAAATGGCATTGTACACACACAGAAAGCCTCTACACAACAGCTGCAATAGGTAACAGGTCTCCCCTCAACAATTTATTACTTTTAGCTTACAGTACAGCTACAACGCCCTTGGCTAAGGCTGAATGTGGTATAGCTGAGTATGTGTTTGCAGGAACAATCCAAATGGAACAATGTGATCATGGTCTAACAATAGGCAGGAAACCACACTGCCCTTTCCCACCTGGACAAAAGAAACACCTATGTGAGAATGCTATTCATTGACTACAGCTCAGCATCCAACACCATAGTGCCCACAAAGCTCATCACTAAGCTAAGGACCCTGGGACTGAACACCTCCCTCTGCAACTGGATACTGTACTTCCTGATGGGCCTCCCCCAGGTGTTAAGGGTAGGCAACAACACATTTGCCACGCTGATCCTCAACACCGGGGCCCCTCAGGGGTGCGTGCTTAGTCCCCTCCTGTACTCCCTGTTCACCCACGACTGCATGGCCAAGCTACTGCACGGCAAGCGGTATCCGAGCGCCAAGGCTAGGTCCAAAAGGATCTTTAACAGCTTCTACCCCCAAGCTATAAGACTGCTGAACAATTAATTAAATGGCCACCCCCCCCCCTTTGTCTTTCACTGCTGCTACTCGCTGTTTATAATCTATGCATAGTCACTTTACCCATACCTACATGTACAAATTACCTCAACCAATCTGTTTTTTATTTTGTTTACTAAATATTTTCTTAACTCTATTTCTTGAAATGCATTGTTAGTTAAGGGCTTGTAAGTAAGCATTCGGCATGTGACAAATACAATTTGATTTGATTTGAAACCAGGTAACCATCTTTTCTCTAACTCCTGGACAGCAACATATTTGGCATAATGTGAGGAGGAGTGAGACTGGGAGAGTGAAGCGTGAGCCCAGCAGACCTAAAGAGACGTGAGGGGGTGAGTCACACTCAGAGCAACGTTACTGGGACCCCCCCTCTCCTATTCCCCAGACCCATGGCTACTGTTGACTCTGTTGACTCACACACACACATACACACACCAGCTAGAACAGTCTCACTCACTCATACTGCCCCCTAAAACCATGTCATAAAACACACAACCAGCCACTCTCTACAATGTCAGTATCAGACAGCCTCATCTGTCCCCATCTGCAGAGGCAGCAAGTCAAATGAGCCTGAAAGGTCATATTTGCTTTAATGATTCTGACTCTCTGTCTGCTCTCTCTGCTTTCTCTTATTGTATGAGACAACACACACACACACACACACACACACACACACACACACACACACACACACACACACACACACACACACACACACACACACACACACACACAGCTGGTCACCTGATACCACACTGGGGATCTTGGACAGGAAGCTCTTGACAGTTCGGATGGCCACCCCTCCTGCCTTCTCATCCTGTATCCGCATAATGACATCTTCAATCTAACAGGGAGAGGAGACACAACAAAAGTGATCAGGGTTAGAGCACAAACCAAACCATCCACAGTTTCTCCATTAAAATGATTCATTTTCATATAACAATCCAATTCTAATGTGGAAATCTAGGGTCTGTTTATCCAGTCCCACAATTCCCACGGTAACAAGGCCCACCAATGGGGAGACTAGGCCCATTGAAGATGGCTGTCAGAGCGATTCCCCAGAGGTTAAGATAAACATCACACCTCAAACGCCTTGCAGGCAGCAAGCAACCCGCCACATCACACAACAGCAGCCTAAAATTAGGCACGGCCGCACCGTGCTCGCAGCTCAAGACTCAGACACACACACACACACATACTGACTGACTGTAACAAAGATGATTATGCTTGGATGAATTCAAAGGCCTGATTGTGTGCAAAGCTGATATGATTTGGTTGCTCCTTTAGCTTCACCATCTCAGAAAGGTCATCTGCATTTATCTGCACTGTTAAATGGGAGATGGCATGGATCGACTCGTTCTATTTCCATCAATATTCAGCAACAATCAGAAAACGCTCTTTATCAGCCATTTGTAGAGAGCCCTATAGGGGACAGTGATAAAGTCATGCAATTCTCTGTTGTGCCACTGCCATTCCAGCATGTTCCTGACCCCCTTCTCTCCCTCTCCTCTCATCCATCATTCAAACAGACACATTTGCATGTTCCAGCAGCCTCCTTAGCCTCAGAAATTCAGCTCTGAGCGAGCGCACCAAGAGCCAACTGCCTCCTCTCCTAAGTGGTTGCAGCAGGTTGCAGTAGCACGGCATGCCTCAGTACTGTGTATCTCTGCCCTCACAACGACAACCATAGAGATGTGCAGTACTCTGGCCAATCCCAACTCACAGGCCAAGGACAGTATAAATAAGAATAGGTGGTTTCGCAACAAGTACAAACATTGGTCACTATTTCAACAACCAGCCCCTACAACCATTGTGTCTCTGGTCTGATGGCCTGATGAAAGCAACAATCATAACTCAGTAGACCCATTAGCAGGTCTGTCTCTGGCTAGAAGCAGTGTTGAGAAGACAGCAGGTCCGTCTCTGGTATGAAGGTTGAGAAGACAGCAGGTCCGTCTCTGGCTAGAAGGAGTGTTGAGAAGACAGCAGGTCCGTCTCTGGCTAGAAGGTTGAGAAGACAGCAGGTCCGTCTCTGGCATGAAGGTTGAGAAGACAGCAGGTCCGTCTCTGGCTAGAAGGAGTGTTGAGAAGACAGCAGGTCTGTCTCTGGCATGAAGGTTGAGAAGACAGCAGGTCTGTCTCTGGCTAGAAGGAGTGTTGAGAAGACAGCAGGTCTGTCTCTGGCTAGAAGGTTGAGAAGACAGCAGGTCCGTCTCTGGCTAGAAGGAGTGTTAAGAAGACAGCAGGTCTGTCTCTGGCTAGAAGGTTGAGAAGACAGCAGGTCTGTCTCTGGCTAGAAGGTTAAGAAGACAGCAGGTCTGTCTCTGGCTAGAAGGTTGAGAAGACAGCAGGTCTGTCTCTGGCTAGAAGGTTGAGAAGACAGCAGGTCTGTCTCTGGCTAGAAGGTTGAGAAGACAGCAGGTCCGTCTCTGGCTAGAAGGAGTGTTAAGAAGACAGCAGGTTTGTCTCTGGCATGAAGGTTGAGAAGACAGCAGGTCTGTCTCTGGCTAGAAGGAGTGTTGAGAAGACAGCAGGTCTGTCTCTGGCTAGAAGGTTGAGAAGACAGCAGGTCCGTCTCTGGCTAGAAGGAGTGTTAAGAAGACAGCAGGTCTGTCTCTGGCTAGAAGGTTGAGAAGACAGCAGGTCCGTCTCTGGCTAGAAGGAGTGTTAAGAAGACAGCAGGTCTGTCTCTGGCTAGAAGGTTGAGAAGACAGCAGGTCTGTCTCTGGCTAGAAGGTTAAGAAGACAGCAGGTCTGTCTCTGGCTAGAAGGTTGAGAAGACAGCAGGTCTGTCTCTGGCTAGAAGGAGTGTTGAGAAGACAGCAGGTCTGTCTCTGGCTAGAAGGAGTGTTGAGAAGACAGCAGGTCCGTCTCTGGCTAGAAGGTTGAGAAGACAGCAGGTCCGTCTCTGGCTAGAAGGTTGAGAAGACAGCAGGTCTGTCTCTGGCTAGAAGGTTGAGAAGACAGCAGGTCTGTCTCTGGCTAGAAGGTTGAGAAGACACCAGGTCTGTCTCTGGCTAGAAGGTTGAGAAGACAGCAGGTCTGTCTCTGGCTAGAAGGTTGAGAAGACAGCAGGTCTGTCTCTGGCTAGAAGGTTGAGAAGACACCAGGTCTGTCTCTGGCTAGAAGGTTGAGAAGACAGCAGGTCTGTCTCTGGCTAGAAGGTTGAGAAGACAGCAGGTCTGTCTCTGGCTAGAAGGTTGAGAAGACACCAGGTCTGTCTCTGGCTAGAAGGTTGAGAAGACACCAGGTCTGTCTCTGGCTAGAAGGTTGAGAAGACAGCAGGTCTGTCTCTGGCTAGAAGGTTGAGAAGACAGCAGGTCTGTCTCTGGCTAGAAGGTTGAGAAGACACCAGGTCTGTCTCTGGCTAGAAGGTTGAGAAGACACCAGGTCTGTCTCTGGCTAGAAGGATTGTTAAGAAGACAGCAGGTCTGTCTCTGGCTAGAAGGAGTGTTACGAAAACAGTATAAGTTGCTATATTTACTCTTCTGCAAGCCTCACAATCAAAGGCAATTATCTCCTTGCCAACTGGCTAAATATTAAATAGATTACTATAATAGAGTACATAAATCTAATATACCTGAGCAACACTTTTGAGATGCGTATGGATTTAATAATAGTCCGATAATGTTTCAGACAGTGGAGAAGAGAAGGAATAGTGAGGCAAGACAATTATAAATCTCTCACCAAATGACTGCCTCTTTAGACAGACTGTGCAGTTGGGAAAGAGCGATAGAGAGAGAGAGTGAGAGAGAGAGAGAGAGCACTAAGATACCACACCACATCAAATCTGTATTTTCAGAGAGAAGAAACAAGGATTTTACAGTACAGTTACATTCTTATCTTTTAGAACGGCACTATCAGTCCAAACAGATTTACTGTCTTCCTGTGTCTGAGTACAAACCTTGAGACAAAACAATGGGAATATGTTATGAAATTATCTCCATTTGCTGCAATACAATGACACTCCACACACCCCGAGAGAGACAACAGTAAAAGGATTTGGTTATTTTGTTCTTGTTAAATAATGGACCTTGGTCTCCATAACAGTTTTGAAAATAACAAATGATCTCCCTATAGGATGACAGTGGGCACGAAGTACTTAGCAGGGGTACAGAAACCAGCAGTATCTTTTCACTGTGGAAGCTAATGGTATTTGCATCTTGGTGTGA
Organism: Salmo trutta; assembly: GCF_901001165.1. Taxonomy (NCBI): domain Eukaryota; kingdom Metazoa; phylum Chordata; class Actinopteri; order Salmoniformes; family Salmonidae; genus Salmo; species Salmo trutta. The sequence goes on from NC_042989.1 coordinate 21,167,112, forward strand.
AGGGCTTTTGAGAGCTGAACATTCCTGCTAGCTGGCGATAACAGTACTTTGCCCCTCCACACTGAACTCTATTAACGGCAATCGGGGAAGAGGTATGTGTGTGTGTGCCTGTGTGTGTGTGTGTCCGCTGGGGCCCATTGTCATCCGTCCCTCTTATCTGTGAGGTTACTGAGGGCCCATGCTGCTGTCAGGGCAGTGGCCACTCAGCCAGCCACCCTGTGACGCTCCCTGGCAGGCAATTACAGTGGACTTCTCAACTTATTATCAACACAGAAACACTATCAGGACTTATGGTACTGCATATGCTGTGTGGCTTAGATTCCCAACTGTAGTTTCTACCTCAAACAGTGGTTTCAGTTGAAACAATGACTGGGAGCTACAGCTGAAGTTGGAAGTTTACATACACCTTAGCCAAATACACTTAAAATCGTTTTTTTACAATTCCTGACATTTAATCCTAGTAACAATTCCCTGTCTTAGGTTAGTTAAGATCACCACTATATTTTAAGAATGTGAAATGTCAAAATAATAGTTGAGAGAATGATTTATTTCAGCTTTTATTTCTTTCATTACTTTCCCAGTTGGTCAAATGTTTACATACACTCAATTAGTATTTGGATGCATTGCCTTTAAATTGTTTAACTTGGGTCAAACGTTTCGGGTAGTTCCACAAGCTTCCCACAATAAGTTGGGTGAATTTTGGCCCCTTCCTCCTGACAGAGCTGGTGTAACTGAGTCAGGTTTGTAGGCCTCCTTGCTCGCACATGCTTTTTCAGTTCTGCCCACAAATTTTTTGTGGGATTGAGGTCAGGGCTTCATGATGGCCACTCCAATACCTTGACTTTGTTGTCCTTAAGCCATTTTGCCACAACTTTGGAAGTATGCTTGGGGTCATTGTCCATTTGGAAGACCCATTTGCGACCAAGCTATAACTTCCTGACTGATGTCTTGAGATGTTGCTTCAATATATCCACATCATTTTCCTTTCTCATGATGCCATCTATTTTGTGAAGTGCACCAGTCCCTCCTGCAGCAAAGCACCCCCACAACATGATGTTGCCACCCCCGTGCTTCACGGTTGGGATGGCGTTCTTCGGCTTGCAAGCCTCCCCTTTTCCCTCCAAACATAACGATGGTCATTATGGCCAAACAGTTCTATTTTTGTTTCATCAGACCAGAGGACATTTCTCCAAAAAGTATGATCTTTGTCCCCATGTGCAGTTGCAAATCGTAGTCTGGCTTTTTTATGGCGGTTTTGGAGCAGTGGCTTCTTCCTTGCTGAGCGGCCTTTCAGGTTATGTCGATATTTTACTGTGGATATAGATACTTTTTACCTGTTTCCTCCAGCATTTTCACAAGGTCCTTTGCTGTTGTTCTGGGAATGATTTGCACTTTTCGCACCAAAGTACATTCATCTCTAAGAGACCGAACGCGTGTCCTTCTTGAGTGGTATGACGGCTGCGTGTTCCCATGGTGTTTATACTTGCGTACTATCCCAAGGATGAACCAGACTTGTGGAGGTCTGCCATTTTATTTCTGAGGTCTTGGCTGATTTCTTTGGATTTTCCCATGATGTCAAGCAAAGAGGCACTGAGTTTGAAGGTGGGCCTTGAAATACTTCCACAGGTATACCTCCAATTGACTCAAATGATGTCAATTAGCCTATCAGAAGATTCTAAAGCCATGACATCATTTTCTGGAATTTTCCAAGCTGTTTAAAGGCACAGTCAACTTAGTGTATTTAAACTTCTGACCCACTGGAATTGTGATACAGTGAATTATAAGTGAAATAATCTGTCTGTAAACAATTGTTGGAAAAATTACTTGTGTCATGCACAAAATAGATGTCCTAACCGACTTACCAAAACTAAAGTTAGTTAACGAGAAATTTCTGGAGTGTTGAAAACATGTTTTAATGATTCCAACCTAAGTATATGTAAACTTCCGACTTCAACTGTGTCTATCAATGGAGATGAGATGAAATACATGTCCATTTACCAGGACGTTTTGAAATACCGGTCAGGACAAGAGCATACTCCAATTGTGACTAATACTAACTACCTTATATCCATAAATGGTTCCAGACAAGCTAATAATAAGCTAATAAAAGCAGAAAGTCTCCCAAAATGAGACCTTGATAAAAAATGTAGAAGGGTGTAATAGACCATTAATGATTCAACAGCCGTCACCACCACAGACACACTGGTCATTTTTCAAAGACCTTTATGGCTGTGAAAGTCATAATGGCCAATCTGAGAACTTTTCAAGACTGTTTTCTAACCTACTTTCTGCTGAATGATATTCTCTTTACTGCCCAATTAACATATGAACAGAGCCCAACAATACGAAACATAAAGTGAGTATCGGATAAGTGTGAACTCAGTGCAGTAAGAGTTCACCGGTCCCAATACATTCTTCTGACTTGCTCTGGATGTCTTCATATGCTGGATTTGTGAATTCCTTTCAAACAGTCCAAGCCATCACAATGAACTGTATATAGAGCATGTGACTTTTAGGCAAGAAATCAAACTGACTTTTGGCTGTGAGCATTCTTAAATAAACCAACCGTCCACCACCCCCCTTATTCCTAGGACCAGCCAGGCATCACACTGTGTGAATAGCAAGCTGATGTCTAGCTTGGCTCTAGCTGCTCTTCTCTGGGGATGCAGGTGTGAATGACAGCTGCTTTGGTGGAGAGGGTCTCCTTGTACCCTCTATGGACCAGAGGGGGGCTCCTGCAGGCTTGGTCATGATGAGGGGGTGCCGGGTGTTAGGGAGCCTCTCCTGGATTCGTTCCATCAAGGACAGACACTGTGACAGCTACAGCAGCACCAGCAATGACTGGAAAGGCCAAATGCCTACATACAGCTGATATATCAACGATGTATAATGGGTTGAAAAGAGAAATGCTTTCATTAGCCAATGTGAACAAAACATTTAAACAGGTCAACATTCACAAAGCCTCTGGGCCAGATGGATTACCAGGACATGTACTCAAAGCATGTCTTCACTGACATTTTCAACCTCTCTCTGACCGAGTCTGTAATGCCTATATGTTTCAAGCAGACCACCATAGTCCCTGTGCCCAAGGAAGGTAACCTGCCTAAATGATTACCGCCCCGTGGCACTCACGTCTGTAGCCATGAAGTGCTTTGAAAGGCTGGTCATGGATCACACCAACAGCATCCTCCCGGACAGCCTAGACCCACTCCAATTCGCATACCGCCCCAACAGATCCACAGATGATGCAATCTCAATCGCACTCCACACTGCCCTTTCCCACCTGGACAAAAAGAACACCTATGTGAGAATGCTGTTCATTGACTACAGCTCAGCGTTCAACACCATAGTGCCTACAAAGCTCATCAATAAGCTAAGGACTCTGGGACTGAACATCTCCCTCTGCAACTGGATCCTGGACTTCCTGACGGGCCGCCCCCAGGTGGTAAGAGTAGGCAACAACATGTCTGCCATGCTAAACCTTAACACTGGGGCCCCTCAGGGGTGTGTACTTAGTCCCCTCCTGTATTCCCTGTTCACCCACGACTGTGTGGGCAAACACGACTCCAACACCATCATTAAGTTTGCTGACAACACAACAGTGGTAGGCCTGATCACTGACAACGATGAGACGGCCTATAGGGAAGAGGTTAGAGAACTGGCAGTGTGGTGCCAGGACAACAACCTCTCCCTCAATGTGAGCAAGACAAAAGGGCTGATCGTGGACTACAGGAAAAGGCGGGCCAAACAGGCCCCCATTAACATCGATGGGGCTGTAGTGGAGCGGGTCGAGAGTTTCATGTTCCTTGGTGTCCACATCACCAACGAACTATCATGTCCAAACATACCAAGACAGACGTGAAGAGGGCACAACAAAACCTTTTCCCCTCAGGAGACTGAAAAGATTTGGCATGGGTCCCAGATCCTCAAAAGGTTCTACAGCTGCACCATCGAGAGCATCCTGACCGGTTGCATCACCGCCTGGTATGGCAACTGCTCGGCATCTGACCGTAAGGCGCTACAGAGGGTAGTGCGAATGGCCCAGTACATCACTGGGGCCAAACTCCCTGCCATCCAGGACCTATGCAATAGGCGGTGTCAGAGGAAAGCCCAAAAAATTGTCAGAGACTCCAGTCACCCAAGTTATGGACTGTTTTCTCTGCTACCGCACAGCAAGCGGTACTGGAGTGTCAAGTCTAGGACCAAAAGGCTCCTCAACAGCTTCTACCCCCAAGCCATAAGACTGCTGAATAATTAATAAAATCGCCACCGGATAATTTACATTGACCCCCCCCCCCTACTCTCTGTTTATTATCTATGCATAGTCACTTCACCCCTACCTACATGTACAGATTACCTCAACTAGCCTGTACCCCTCCACACTGTCTCGGTACCGGTGCCCCCTGTATATAGTCTTGTTATTGTTATTCTTATTGTGTTACTTTTTATTATTACTTTTTATTTTAGCCTACTTGGTAAATACTTTCTTCTTCTTGAACTGCACTGTTGGTTAAGGGATTGTAAGTAAGCGTTTCACGGTAAAGTCTACACTTGTTGTATTCGGCGCATGTGACAAATAAAGTTTGATTTGATTTATGAATGTGTATTTGAAATAGTCCTATGAATATCTCAACAGGATACATTTCTCTTATGTGTATGTTTCAGTGTTTTATGACAGTATGTTCCTGTTACCAAGGAGATAATTTTACACCTCACTGAAGCCCTTTTCCTCCACCAACATAGCTCATTAAATCTTCTTGATCACTGGAGAGCCTGGATTGTACTGCAAACACACTAACAATTTATCTTTCAGCGTGGAGAAAACAAAGCATAATCACTCAAATCCTGGTTGGGATTTAAGCTTCCTGAAGGTGAAAATCCATATTCTAAAATGTCCTTGTTAAATTGTTCTGATGAGAGTCTGGGTTGTGGTTGTTTAACTGTAGGTTGGCACACAAAGCAGGAGGAGATTATCCTTCACTGTAACATTGGAGAACTCCTTTGAGGGGGGGAAGCACGGGGCTTCCGTAAAATAACCCTCAGCCGTGTTTCCACAGCTAAGACTGTGACCCCTTGAACCTTTCTTCTAAAGAACTCAGAATGCTGAAAATGTCATTTCTTATGAACATCTCATTCAGACATTGTTATAGCAACAGGTCAAACTTTTAGGAGTGAGTCTGAGACACATACTCTGCTCAGTCAGTTCATCTGTAGTACATTCACATTGCCACAGGCCGGGCATCAGCAGTTTTCATTGTTTACATTCTAGCCAGTAACCTCAGCGGACATTCAACATTCTGAGCCCACCCTGGTAAACTGCCCAGAGGTGCAGCATTCTGAATGACCTAATTAGCTGCAGCTTGATTGGCTGTTCAGCCTGCTGTCCTACTGTCCCTGAAATCCACAGGAAAAGCCCCAGTGTGAACTTGTGTGTGATTCAGAACCAGGACCAACATGGTCAAAGTGTTAATGGGAATGGGAGTTGCCTGCTCAGGCCAGTTGGAGCTCCCTGCTTGTGAAGTTGAAACTCCCTGCTTGGGCCAGTTGGAGCTCCATGCTTGTCCAGTTGGAGCTCCTTGCTTGTCAAGTTGGAGCTCCATGCTTGTCCAGTTGGAGCTCCTTGCTTGTCCAGTTGGAGCTCCATGCTTGTCCAGTTGGAGCTCCATGCTTGTCAAGTTGGAGCTCCATGCTTGTCCAGTTGGAGCTCCTTGCTTGTCCAGTTGGAGCTCCATGCTTGTCCAGTTGGAGCTCCATGCTTGTCCAGTTAGAGCTCCCTACATGGACCAGTTAGAGCTCCCTGCATGGGCCAGTTAGAGCTCCCTGCATGGGCCAGTTAGAGCTCCCTGCATGGGCCAGTTAGAGCTCCCTGCATGGACCAGTTAGAGCTCCCTGCATGGGCCAGTTAGAGCTCCCTGCATGGGCCAGTTAGAGCTCCTTGCGTGGGCCAGTTGGAGCTCCCTGCGTGGACCAGTTGGAGCTCCCTGCGTGGACCAGTTGGAGCTCCCTGCGTGGACCAGTTGGAGCTCCCTGCGTGGACCAGTTGGAGCTCCCTGTGTGGGCCAGTTAGAGCTACCTGCTTGGGCCAGTTGGAGCTCCCTGCATGGGCCAGTTGGAGCTCCCTGTATGGGCCAGTTAGAGCTCCCTGCATGGGCCAGTTGGAGCTCCCTGCTTGGGCCAGTTGGAGCTCCCTGTTTGGGAAAGATGGAGCTCCCTGCTTGGGTCAGTTGGATCTCCCTGCTTGGGAAAGATGGAGCTCCCTGCTTGGGTCAGTTGAATCTCCCTGCATGGGCGAGTTGGAGCTCCCTGCGTGGTCCAGGTCGAGCTCCCTGCATGGGACAGTTGGAGCTCCCTGTGTGGGCCAGTTAGAGCTACCTGCTTGGGCCAGTTGGAGCTCCCTGCATGGGCCAGTTGGAGCTCCCTGTATGGGCCAGTTAGAGCTCCCTGCATGGGCCAGTTGGAGCTCCCTGCTTGGGCCAGTTGGAGCTCCCTGTTTGGGAAAGATGGAGCTCCCTGCTTGGGTCAGTTGGATCTCCCTGCTTGGGAAAGATGGAGCTCCCTGCTTGGGTCAGTTGGATCTCCCTGCATGGGCCAGTTGGAGCTCCCTGCGTGGTCCAGGTCGAGCTCCCTGCATGGGACAGTTGGAGCTCTCTTGTTAAAGAGACTAATATAGGAGTGTAGTGGAAGAATGGAAAATAAGTGGAGGGTCTACATGGGCTCTAGTTTCCATGGCAACATGCATAGAGAGAAGGGGAACGGAACAATTAAAAGTTTGATGATTTCAGATAAAATAAAATGTTATTTGTCACATGCGCCGAATACAACAAGTGTGAAATGCTTAATTATGAGCTGTTTCCCAATAATGCAGATTTAAAACACGAGGAATAAAATACACAGAAATATACAAGAATACACAACACACTTCCCTGCATGGGAAGAGAGCCAGATATACTCAGTTTACAATTACCCATCAGGCCTGTAGAGAGTGATAATCTAGTCAGTAGTCCCTTTGAAAAACAGAGAAACAATACAAATGCCAGTAGAAAGTAGAGGATGAAGCAAGAAATAGGAAATATTAGAGCTTGAATGTACTCTGTCAACAACATACGGACCAGATATAGAGAAGCCCTTGACCGTCCTCTTCCCTGAGTGACTCGCCAGGTTATTCCTCTCTCAATGTGAGACAAGGGGGACAGAAAAAGATCCTCCCATGCAATTATCTGTTGTTACAGACTCAATGGGTTGCTAAGGACATGAGTGCAGACAACACAGAAACACATTCGAATCCCTCAGTCAGAATGAATGGTGCACTTTTAAAACTATGTGGCCCATAGGTAGTGACTAATTTCAATTATCTGCAATGACGAATGTCCTTGAAAAGCATTAGCAATTTCAGGATAGAAACAAGTAGCCCTATAACACCCTATATCAAGACCAACACAGCCATTTCTTTGGATCTCATTCACCAAAACCGCAGTCCAACATCTATTGAAAACAACAGCTAGTCTTTGAGGCACTTACGTGTAGGTCAAACAAACATCTACATCCTGAGAACCAGTAGGACTCCAGAGGGTGTGTGGTCTAGTAAGGTCCCCTGACTTTAGCCCTGCTTGGTAATTGGGTAAGAAACGCTGTAGTGAATGAACCCTTTTTGCATGTGGCGCAATCAAATACAATAGATGAGTTAGAGGTGGGATTGGTGGCAGCCCTACAACTGTCTGAAAGATCAAAAGCAATATACTGCACTAGGAGGAAGAGTTGCCCTGCTGGTACTGTACTGGTTGTGTCAGATTTGCTTGGTAGGCACTTTAAAAAGTTATTCCACTTGCAACATGGTGACAGTCAGAGATTTGTAAATGACTGCAAGGAAGTCATTTTTTTATTCACATTTCACCACTTCAACACTTCTAAGTTGCATCCATCTGCACTCTTTCCCTCTGTTTCTGAGGTATTTCTTTTTCTTTTTTCTTTCATCTTTATTTAACCAGGTAGGCCAGCTGAGAACAAATTCTCATTTACAACTGCGACCTGGCCAAGATAAAGCAAAGCAGTGCGACAAAAACAACAACTCAGAGTTAGTTAGGTAAAGCGAAGCTACTGAAATGTGAGAAAGTGCTATAAGACAACAGGGTGGCTGTCTTGAGTGAGAACCCCGGATAGAACTGTTCTATTTTGAGAAGGAAAGGGAAGATGCACACAGATAGATTCTCTGCGTGGGCATCAGATGATCACAGCCCCTCTGTACTGATAACCATTTAGCTGCTGCAGTCGCTGAAGCCCACTCTCTGTCATCATTAGCACTGTCTGGGAGAGGAGGGGTGATGGAAGGCCATGGTGGTTCAGATGAGTACGTTTTGACGTGATGTGTTCGACATAAATAGAAACAACCATCTGGGGTGGCTGATAGGTTAAAGATGAACGCTGCTATTAGACAAAGTACTCACAACAGCTGAGTCAGAATTGGTTATAGGAAGTTGATATTTTCATTGTGTGGTACCTCACCATCTTTATACCCAATCCAAGTCTGATTTCTCATTTCTATCAGAAATAAATATACAACATGTATGTAGGTTTTTATTTTTATAAAGCTAAAACAAACAGGATGTTTAATTCATTCTTGACTTTGCAACGCTGACATGAAAGTGCATCAGGGTCTCATACAATCTGCATTTGTGTTGTTATGGTGACAAAAAATTGGTAGGTTAGTGGGATGTTTCTTTAGGCCTTGATCTGACTCACCTACACATCTACATGAGCCCACAGGCTTGTTCCTTATGTGAGAGAATCACCTACACATCTACATGACCACAGGCTTGTTCCTTATGTGAGAGAATCACCTACACATCTACATGAGCCCACAGGCTTGTTCCTTATGTGAGAGAATCACCTACACATCTACATGACCACAGGCTTGTTCCTTATGTGAGAGAATCACCTACACATCTACATGAGCCCACAGGCTTGTTCCTTATGTGAGAGAATCACCTACACATCTACATGACCACAGGCTTGTTCCTTATGTGAGAGAATCACCTACACATCTACATAAGCCCACAGGCTTGTTCCTTGTGTGAGAGAATCACCTACACATCTACATGACCACAGGCTTGTTCCTTGTGTGAGAGAATCACCTACACATCTACATGACCACAGGCTTGTTCCTTATGTGAGAGAATCACCTACACATCTACATGACCACAGGCTTGTTCCTTATGTGAGAGAATCACCTACACATCTACATGAGCCCACAGGCTTGTTCCTTATGTGAGAGAATCACCTACACATCTACATGACCACAGGCTTGTTCCTTATGTGAGAGAATCACCTACACATCTACATGACCACAGGCTTGTTCCTTATGTGAGAGAATCACCTACACATCTACATGAGCCCACAGGCTTGTTCCTTATGTGAGAGAATCACCTACACATCTACATGACCACAGGCTTGTTCCTTATGTGAGAGAATCACCTACACATCTACATGAGCCCACAGGCTTGTTCCTTATGTGAGAGAATCACCTACACATCTACATGACCACAGGCTTGTTCCTTATGTGAGAGAATCACCTACACATCTACATGACCACAGGCTTGTTCCTTATGTGAGAGAAGGAGGAATTATATTCCTTCATTGCAGAGTCTACTCCACCTGATGGTGCAGGAGGGAGGACAGGACAAGCGAGTCCCGTGGGCTACAGTGGTGAGGCAGTCTTGACAGGGAGGACAGGCAGGGTGCCATGCCAAACAAAGGGCAGAGAATGCTATTTTTTGTGTTATTAGACAGACTCCTTGAAGGATTTGGTTTGCTGGAACAGATGGAACTCAACTAATTTGATCTCGCTCTCCTTACTACTGAAACGACTACTGACCAGTTACTTCTGTACAGAAGGTATCTTCACAGCAGAGACAAACCTGGCTATGCCTTTCCTCTAGCTAGCATGTCATTACTACTAACACACAAAACAGGGGCAGCCTGATTTCCTCCTAACAATCTTTCTTATGCTTGTTGTATTCAGTGTTATAATGATCATTTTGCATCAAGATGTATTGTCAATGTATTCCTGATGCTCATTGGATGTTAACAGGTCATTGGTATTGAAAGGGTTAATATAACAGAAAAGGGTATTTAAATGAAGCTCAGTTTGTTTCCTGCTCAGGGATGATGAGATTACTTCTCTGGATACACTGAAAAGGAATGTGGGTTCGGGTTGAGCCACCTCCACTGCTTATCCTGATCCATTAAAACACACACACGCACGCACGTACGCACGCTCGCACGCACGCACGCACGCACGCACGCACGCACGCACACACACACACACACACACACACACACACACACACACACACACACACACACATCCAGCAACAGATGCTTATTTAGCCTGTGTGTGTGTGTGTGTGTGTGTGTGTGTGTGTGTGTGTGTGTGTGTGTGTGTGTGTGTGTGTGTGTGTGTGTGTGTGTGTGTGTGCCAAATGCTCCGTAGAATCCTAATCATTTTACCAACGTCTGGATTTGAAGGGGTTTTCTCTTTTTTTCTTCTTGTGTCACCTATGAAGGCATCTGTTCTTAATTCATACTAAACGACTCTCATGAGAAAGAACCATGCACAATCTGACAACACTGCATCATTGCAGTCCCTGTCATAGAAAAATACACACTTGCCACATCCCAAAATGATGCCATCTTCCATCTTCTAGGAGCACACAGGCAATCAGTGAGATAAGGGCCTTGACCTTTGAAACACACATGGATTATCTGTTGTGGCTGCTGCCTTGTTAGATTTTATGGGGTCCCGTTCCCTTCCCCCAGAGTGTGACAGTCCTCCTCTATGCAGCACTGTGCTTGTTACCTGTATCCTATGTTTGGCCCTCCAGAGTGTTACTAGAACATTCACAAGCTCTTAAAAGGAGAGGATGCCGCACTGACAACAGGGAAACAAATTGAAAATGCCTGTTCTGAGAGAGCCAAAGAGCCGTACCAGTGCATCACTTTGGGAAGCTTCCACTGGCTTCCTGAGTGACATATAGATACTATTACTAACCCACTCTGCTGTCTGAGAGCAACATGAAAACATCAGGACCAATGTACCAATGTTCAGAATGTGCTTTACAGTATATGGGAGAGAAAGGAGCAACCTACTATTTTCAGAAAACCCACTAACACTGGATTCAATAATGAGTTCAGAACAATGTTTTACAACCTCATCATTCCTTGCGAGGTGACATTCTACCCACTTTCAAAAACGTTCTTGTTCCTGCACACTCGTATGGTTGATAACCAAACCGCATTGAACAGGCTGAGCAGCAACACATGTGACAAGGAAAGGGGAGCCTCATCACGTAGAGCCACAGGGCACTAGAGTCACTAGCATCGCTCACCTCAGATGAGGTTGGGTCTGTCCCCTCCCCGTGGCCCGGGGCATGGCTGGCTCCTCGTTCTCCTGACAGACAGAGGGGAAGGTGTCAGTGGCACTGGCCTTTGTCACCGTGTCCTCATCTCCCTGCAGGGCCACTTGTCCCCATTATTATCCTCTAATGGCATTTTAATAACCACAAATAAGCCTGGAGGTATTTGATGCCAGGGAGGCTCTTTGATTGAATCAGAGAGTGAAAACAAGTGTTTTATAATAGGATCTGTTACATGCAGCAGCCGCCGCCTCCCTGTAACACAGCCCTACAGCCTGTCTGTCTACATGCAGCAGCCGCCCCCTCCCTGTAACACAGCCCTGTAGCCTGTCTGTCTACATGCAGCAGCCGCCGCCTCCCTGTAACACAGCCCTGTAGCCTGTCTGTCTACATGCAGCAGCCACCGCCTCCCTGTAACACAGCCCTGTAGCCTGTCTGTCTACATGCAGCAGCCACCGCCTCCCTGTAACACAGCCCTGTAGCCTGTCTGTCTACATGCAGCAGCCACCCCCTCCCTGTAACACAGCCCTGTAGCCTGTCTGTCTACATGCAGCAGCCACCGCCTCCCTGTAACACAGCCCTGTAGCCTGTCTGTCTACATGCAGCAGCCACCACCTCCCTGTAACACAGCCCTGTAGCCTGTCTGTCTACATGCAGCAGCCACCCCCTCCCTGTAACACAGCCCTGTAGCCTGTCTGTCTACATGCAGCAGCCGCCGCCTCCCTGTAACACAGCCATACAGCCTGTCTGTCTACATGCAGCAGCCGCCGCCTCCCTGTAACACAGCCCTGTAGCCTGTCTGTCTACATGCAGCAGCCGCCTCCCTGTAACACAGCCCTGTAGCCTGTCTGTCTACATGCAGCAGCCACCCCTCCCTGTAACACAGCCCTGTAGCCTGTCTGTCTACATGCAGCAGCCGCCGCCTCCCTGTAACACAGCCATACAGCCTGTCTGTCTACATGCAGCAGCCGCCGCCTCCCTGTAACACAGCCCTGTAGCCTGTCTGTCTACATGCAGCAGCCGCCTCCCTGTAACACAGCCCTGTAGCCTGTCTGTCTACATGCAGCAGCCACCCCTCCCTGTAACACAGCCCTGTAGCCTGTCTGTCTACATGCAGCAGCCGCCGCCTCCCTGTAACACAGCCCTGTAGCCTGTCTGTCTACATGCAGCAGCCACCACCTCCCTGTAACACAGCCCTGTAGCCTGTCTGTCTACATGCAGCAGCCACCACCTCCCTGTAACACAGCCCTGTAGCCTGTCTGTCTACATGCAGCAGCCGCCACCTCCCTGTAACACAGCCCTGTAGCCTGTCTGTCTACATGCAGCAGCCACCGCCTCCCTGTAACACAGCCCTGTAGCCTGTCTGTCTACATGCAGCAGCCACCCCCTCCCTGTAACACAGCCCTGTAGCCTGTCTGTCTACATGCAGCAGCCGCCGCCTCCCTGTAACACAGCCCTGTAGCCTGTCTGTCTACATGCAGCAGCCACCCCTCCATGTAACACAGCCCTGTAGCCTGTCTGTCTACATGCAGCAGTCGCCGCCTCCCTGTAACACAGCCCTGTAGCCTGTCTGTCTACATGCAGCAGCCGCCCCCTCCCTGTAACACAGCCCTGTAGCCTGTCTGTCTACATGCAGCAGCCACCCCCTCCCTGTAACACAGCCCTGTAGCCTGTCTGTCTACATGCAGCAGCCACCCCCCCCCCTGTAACACAGCCCTGTAGCCTGTCTGTCTACATGCAGCAGCCACTGCCTCCCTGTAACACAGCCCTGTAGCCTGTCTGTCTACATGCAGCAGCCACCCCCTCCCTGTAACACAGCCCTGTAGCCTGTCTGTCTACATGCAGCAGCCACCCCCTCCCTGTAACACAGCCCTGTAGCCTGTCTGTCTACATGCAGCAGCCACCCCCTCCCTGTAACACAGCCATGTAGCCTGTCTGTCTACATGCAGCAGCCGCCGCCTCACTGTAACACAGCCCTGTAGCCTGTCTGTCTACATGCAGCAGCCGCCGCCTCCCTGTAACACAGCCCTGTAGCCTGTCTGTCTACATGCAGCAACCACCCCCTCCCTGTAACACAGCCCTGTAGCCTGTCTGTCTACATGCAGCAGCCACCACCTCCCTGTAACACAGCCATACAGCCTGTCTGTCTACATGCAGCAGCCGCCGCCTCCCTGTAACACAGCCCTGTAGCCTGTCTGTCTACATGCAGCAGCCACCCCCTCCCTGTAACACAGCCCTGTAGCCTGTCTGTCTACATGCAGCAGCCGCCTCCCTTTAACACAGCCCTGTAGCCTGTCTGTCTACATGCAGCAGCCACCCCCTCGCTGTAACACAGCCCTGTAGCCTGTCTGTCTACATGCAGCAGCCGCCGCCTCCCTGTAACACAGCCCTGTAGTCTGTCTGTCTACATGCAGCAACCGCCGCCTCCCTGTAACACAGCCCTGTAACCTGTCTGTCTACATGCAGCAGCCGCCGCCTCCCTGTAACACAGCCCTGTAGCCTGTCTTTCTACATGCAGCAGCCGCCGCCTCCCTGTAACACAGCCCTGTAGCCTGTCTGTCTACATGCAGCAGCCACCCCTCCCTGTAACACAGCCCTGTAGCCTGTCTGTCTACATGCAGCAGCCGCCGCCTCCCTGTAACACAGCCATACAGCCTGTCTGTCTACATGCAGCAGCCGCCGCCTCCCTGTAACACAGCCCTGTAGCCTGTCTGTCTACATGCAGCAGCCGCCTCCCTGTAACACAGCCCTGTAGCCTGTCTGTCTACATGCAGCAGCCACCCCTCCCTGTAACACAGCCCTGTAGCCTGTCTGTCTACATGCAGCAGCCGCCGCCTCCCTGTAACACAGCCCTGTAGCCTGTCTGTCTACATGCAGCAGCCACCACCTCCCTGTAACACAGCCCTGTAGCCTGTCTGTCTACATGCAGCAGCCACCACCTCCCTGTAACACAGCCCTGTAGCCTGTCTGTCTACATGCAGCAGCCGCCACCTCCCTGTAACACAGCCCTGTAGCCTGTCTGTCTACATGCAGCAGCCACCGCCTCCCTGTAACACAGCCCTGTAGCCTGTCTGTCTACATGCAGCAGCCACCCCCTCCCTGTAACACAGCCCTGTAGCCTGTCTGTCTACATGCAGCAGCCGCCGCCTCCCTGTAACACAGCCCTGTAGCCTGTCTGTCTACATGCAGCAGCCACCCCTCCCTGTAACACAGCCCTGTAGCCTGTCTGTCTACATGCAGCAGTCACCGCCTCCCTGTAACACAGCCCTGTAGCCTGTCTGTCTACATGCAGCAGCCGCCCCCTCCCTGTAACACAGCCCTGTAGCCTGTCTGTCTACATGCAGCAGCCACCCCCTCCCTGTAACACAGCCCTGTAGCCTGTCTGTCTACATGCAGCAGCCACCCCCCCCCTGTAACACAGCCCTGTAGCCTGTCTGTCTACATGCAGCAGCCACTGCCTCCCTGTAACACAGCCCTGTAGCCTGTCTGTCTACATGCAGCAGCCACCCCCTCCCTGTAACACAGCCCTGTAGCCTGTCTGTCTACATGCAGCAGCCACCCCCTCCCTGTAACACAGCCCTGTAGCCTGTCTGTCTACATGCAGCAGCCACCCCCTCCCTGTAACACAGCCATGTAGCCTGTCTGTCTACATGCAGCAGCCACCACCTCCCTGTAACACAGCCATACAGCCTGTCTGTCTACATGCAGCAGCCGCCGCCTCCCTGTAACACAGCCCTGTAGCCTGTCTGTCTACATGCAGCAGCCACCCCCTCCCTGTAACACAGCCCTGTAGCCTGTCTGTCTACATGCAGCAGCCGCCTCCCTTTAACACAGCCCTGTAGCCTGTCTGTCTACATGCAGCAGCCACCCCCTCGCTGTAACACAGCCCTGTAGCCTGTCTGTCTACATGCAGCAGCCGCCGCCTCCCTGTAACACAGCCCTGTAGTCTGTCTGTCTACATGCAGCAACCGCCGCCTCCCTGTAACACAGCCCTGTAACCTGTCTGTCTACATGCAGCAGCCGCCGCCTCCCTGTAACACAGCCCTGTAGCCTGTCTGTCTACATGCAGCAGCCGCCGCCTCCCTGTAACACAGCCCTGTAGCCTGTCTGTCTACATGCAGCAGCCGCCCCCTCCCTGTAACACAGCCCTGTAGCCTGTCTGTCTACATGCAGCAGCCGCCACCTCCCTGTAACACAGCCCTGTAGCCTGTCTGTCTACATGCAGCAGCCGCCCCCTCCCTGTAACACAGCCCTGTAGCCTGTCTGTCTACATGCAGCAGCCGCCGCCTCCCTGTAACACAGCCCTGTAGCCTGTCTGTCTACATGCAGCAGCCGCCGCCTCCCTGTAACACAGCCCTGTAGCCTGTCTGTCTACATGCAGCAGCCGCCGCCTCCCTGTAACACAGCCCTGTAGCCTGTCTGTCTACATGCAGCAGCCGCCGCCTCCCTGTAACACAGCCCTGTAGCCTGTCTGTCTACATGCAGCAGCCACCACCTCCCTGTAACACAGCCATACAGCCTGTCTGTCTACATGCAGCAGCCACCCCCTCCCTGTAACACAGCCCTGTAGCCTGTCTGTCTACATGCAGCAGCCACCCCCTCCCTGTAACACAGCCCTGTAGCCTGTCTGTCTACATGCAGAAGCCACCACCTCCCTGTAACACAGGACTGTAGCCTGTCTGTCTACATGCAGCAGCCACCACCTCCCTGTAACACAGCCCTGTAGCCTGTCTACATACAGCAGCCACCCCCTCCCTGTAACACAGCCCTGTAGCCTTTCTGTCTACATGCAGCAGCCACCACCTCCCTGTAACACAGCCCTGTAGCCTGTCTACATGCAGCAGCCAACCCCTCCCTGTAACACAGCCCTGTAGCCTGTCTGTCTACATGCAGCAGCCGCCGCCTCCCTGTAACACAGCCCTGTAGCCTGTCTATAGCCTGTTTGTGTGATCGGGGGGGATGGTCTAATGATGGAATAAATGAGCAATGTTGTTTGGAAGATTTATTATAGTTATAATACAGTTGAAGTCAGAAGTTTACATACACCTTAGCCAAATACATTTAAACTCAGTTTTTTACAATTTTTACAATTCTATTTTGTGAAGTGTACCAGTCCCTCCTGTAGCAAAGCACCCCCACAACATGATGCTGCCACTCCCGTGCTTCACGGTTGGGATGGTGTTCTTCAGCTTGCAAGCCTCCCCCTTTTTCCTCCAAACATAACGATGGTGATTATGGCCAAACAGTTCCATTTTTGTTTCATCAGACCAGAGGATATTTCTCCAAAAAGTACAATCTTTGTCCCCATGTGCAGTTGCAAACCGTAGTCTGGCTTTTTTATGGCTGTTTTTGAGCAGTGGCTTCTTCCTTGCTGAGCGGCCTTTCAGGTTATGTCGAAATATAGGACTCGTTTTACTGTGGATATAGATACTTTTGTACCTGTTTCCTCCAGCATCTTCACAAGGTCCTTTGCTGTTGTTCTGGGATTGATTTGCACTTTTCGCACTAATGTACATTCATCTCTAGGAGACAGAATGCGTCTCCTTCCTGAGCGGTATGACGGCTGCCTGGTCCCATGGTGTTTATATTTGCGTACTATTGTTTGTACAGATGAACGTGGTACCTTCAGGCGTTTGGAAATTGCTCCTAAGGATGAACCAGACTTGTGGAGGTCTACAATTATTTCTGAGGTCTTGGCTGATTTCTTTTGATTTTCCCATGATGTCAAGCAAAGAGGCACTGAGTTTGAAGGTGGGCCTTGAAATACATCCACACGTACACCTCCAATTTACTCAAATTATGTCAGTTAGCCAAACAGAATCTTCTAAAGCCATGACATCATTTTTTGGCATTTTCCAAGCTGTTTAAAGGCACAGTCAACTTAGTGTATGTAAACTTCTGACCCACTGGAATTGTGATACAGTGAATTATATGTGAAATAATTTGTCTGTAAACAATTGTTTGAAAAATTACTTGTGTCATGCACAAAGTAGATGTCCTAACCGACTTGCCAAAACTATAGTTTGTTAACAAGAAATGTGTGAAGTGGTTGAAAAATGAGTTTTAATGACTCCAACCTAAGTGTATGTAAACTTCCGACTTCAACTGTATATAGCTAGCTATCTTTTATACCATCCTGGCCCCACTCAGTGTTGTCTAGTATGATTATCTCTGCGGATAGCATTCCCTATCCAGTGCTGGCTACGGCCAGCAGCACAGCAGTAACCAAATGGTCAAATGTATAGTTGCTATGCATCTTTTATTATTTTACTTCATTGGAGAATAAAAATAACAAACTATAATGTCAGTGGAGGTGGAATTTGCTACTGGACCAATACACCCCCTGCATTATTGAAGACTCTACCCACTGAGACATGAGCCATGCTTTGTAATCTAATATCCTGCCACTATATTTCAAAATGATGTGAAATGTCATTTCTGTGTTTCTCTCTCTGCTA
Source organism: Salmo trutta (assembly GCF_901001165.1). NCBI lineage: Eukaryota > Metazoa > Chordata > Actinopteri > Salmoniformes > Salmonidae > Salmo > Salmo trutta. The sequence continues at coordinate 21,184,978 of NC_042989.1, forward strand.
GTCCTATCTGAGCGTGACAGCTGCTTGTAATTCAGTGAGTTAGTTTGCAGGCGAACGGCTTGGCAATACCTGCCTCAGGACTTTGAACATCCCAATTATCTTGTAATTTCCCTCTACAAAGGCCCCTGCTGAAGGACATATTTCAGGAAAGGAATTGGAATATTTCTCTCCAAAACACGGGTAAGCTGTTAATGCACCAGGAATTAAGGACATGAAAGAGAGAAAAAGGCAAATATGTGACTCGGAAATGTGAAATGTCAAAGTCTCCCCTGAGCAGTAGTGTTTGCTGATGCTCCTGTCAGACCGTGGAAATGAGGCCCCTCATTTCTGGGGGTCAAGTTTCATAGTAGAGATAACCCATCCCTTACATATGATATTGAGTAATGTTGGCCAGTTTTTACCTAAACCAGAGTGAGCTGAAATGTAGAGATTACAAATCACCTAATATTATGCATACTTATTTTATGCAAAGCACGTTAAGATGGATCCTGCTGTGCACAAGTTCATATGAGTGTTGCAGACATTTCATTGGAAAAACAGTTGTACTGTCGTCTTGGCACAGAATACAGTGCCTTTTGTAGAAGCTGCATGTTAAGTTGCAGTAGCTCCAGATCAAACTGTAGTCTGGCCAGTGGTATTCAATAAACAGAACACATTGGACTTATCACAAAATGTACAGTATATTCATACTGATATTGTACATTTGTACATCCACTGTATATCAACCGTATACCCACTGTACATTTGTATATCTGCACATTCGCTGATAGCTCTATGCTCACTCTATCTAATTGAATATAATGTATTGAAACTTTGTTTAAACTCTGTTGTCTGTATTCTGTCTCTAGCATTAAATGTTTTCTATCACTAGCAGCACCATATTACCAAGTACAATTCTGAGTATGTGTAAATGTACTTGGTGAATAAAGGTGATTCTGATTCTAAATCTGATTCTGATGTGTCCCAGATAAGAGTTTGCACCTTAGTACCTTGGCTAAATCATATTATTCTCTAACCACCATCTGTAACCATAGTCCCAGGCAGTCATGGTCAGTGTGTCTGTAATGGGATTCCATGGCCTAGTTTCCACAGTTCTTCTAACACAGTGCTGCTCTGCTTGGGCTGTGAAGTCAACATCTATCAGGCTTTCAAGTAAAGCCTACAGCGCTGCTCCGTTCTGGAGATGCTCTCTCCCCCATTCTCCGAGTGAATATGCACTGTATGTGACAGCATCGCAGAGACAATTAGGCCTTCAGGGGATTAGCAGCGTACAACAAAAAGTTCAAATCCAAAACGTTGCTCAATAAAAAATTCACATATATTTACAAATGTGCATTTGTTGGTAACTCCATTTCTGGTACCGCATCAGAGCGTGGGAATAACCATATTAGCTTATTCTCATGTTTCAGTCTGACTGCAGCATAGCCTTAACTCTTCTCTGGGCCGTATCGATTACCATGATTATTGTGAGCTTAAAAGCTTCAGGGCTCTCTTTCCGCTTTCCATCTGCCCTTATGAAGACTGATCTCCACTTTAAGTTAATGCAGGCTCAAATTTAGGTCCTTGTGCATTTCGGCATCTTCAAAAATGAGCACTGTACCAGGTAAAAGGTAAGCAGTTTTTGAGCCATTGTAGGTTTATTGAATGTTATTTCACCTCTGATAGATTCTGTACTTAGTTCCCACTGTCATTTTTGCCCTCTGATATTGAGAGAGCGAGAGAGAGAGAGAAAGTGAGAGAGAGTGAAAGATAGAGAAATTCTTGTGGTATCTGACACTCTCACATAAATGTTAGATAGTATAACTTTCTTTACTTGAAAATCTGTATTTACCTTTGTCTGCCAACATGAATCCCAGACTTGATATTAAAACATTCAAACTGGTTATGTACAGGTAACTGCTAAAATAAAGGAAACACCAACATAAAGTCTCTTAATAGGGCGTTGGGCCACCACCAGCTGCCAGCTTCAATGCATCTTGGCATAGATTCTACAGATTGGTGTGTGACACCATTCTTCCACGAGAAATTACCAAATTTGGTGTTTTGTTGATGTTGGTGGAAAATGCTGTCTCAGGTGCCACTACCGAATCTCCCATAAGTGTTCAATTGTGTTGACATCTGGTGACACACACACACACTTTAAACCCCCTATGCTCCTATGAAATCCCTCTTTGAAAGTCACTGAGATCTCTTATTCTAGCCATGGTAGCCAACATAATGGGCAACTGGGCATTTATATGCATGACCCTAAGCATGATGGGATGTTTTAATTGCTTAATTAACTCAGGAACCACACCTGTGTGGAAACACCTGCTTTAAATATACTTTGTATCTCTCATTTACTTAAGTGTTTCCTTTATTTTGGCAGTTACCTGTATATTCTGGTTATGTTATGTATTTTCTATATTCTACTGGTTGTTACAAAACTGTAGTCAATCCTCTCTGAACTTATAACTTGGCTTAGCCATATGGATTAGGTATGGTGATATTGTGTTCTGGGACAATAGCTTTAAAAGGATACATGATTGAGAACATTTCTTCCTGTTTCTTTAGTTTATTGCCTATTCCGCCATTGAGCTGTGGCTTTCTGACAACAAGAAACACAAGAAGAAAAACCAGAATGGTTCCAATTGGGTGAGCTGTCAGTGAATCCTGAAAAGCTATTCTGATGCAAGTCCATGTTCTGAACCCAGGCCAATAGTCTGGCCCTCTGAGGGCTCTCCAGGAAGATCAGTTGGCTGTGATGATTAACATTAAGGGCGAGTGACTCATCCCTGCTTCCCCCTCATCAGACAGGCAATTAACAAGACCCTCCAACACACCAGGAACACCACAGTCCATCATTACCTTACAGACCTGATGACTTGTTCTATATGCTACATGGAGATGATTCAAATGCTATTTTGAGGAAAACTCATCTGTATGCCTCAGTTTGTCATCAAAACAGACAGAAAAGGAGAGCAGATGGTGATATGTTAAATTGCTGAAAGAGTTTTACATGATCAACACTGTCTCTCCCCGACTTTATTCGGTGACAATAGTGAAACACATCAATATTCATTTTTTATTTCAGGCTAACACTACAATGTCTATCTGTCAGCTGTAAAAAGCAGCCATCCACTGTCATGATTGACCCAACATTGAATGTGTCACTATATTCTCCTGTGTTGTTTATCTGTGAACTCACATTCTTCCTCAAGCCTCTCTTCCCTGTGGCTTTTCTCTGAGGAGACAGAATGTGTAGTCTGCAGGCCCACGCATCAGTGGATGCGAGCCCAACACAGAAACCGTATACAGTGTGAAAATCTACTGGAGCATTTAACAAAAACACTCCCCTCACAGAACAGAAGAGTGAGAGCAAAATGTGGGACTGTGGAAGTAGAGGACTGTTTTTTTAGAAACACCTCCAGAGGTTTGAATGTGTCTCTGTTGAAGTCGGTGCTTCATTTGAAGCTGGAACTGAATGCAGAGAGATTGCATGATGAGGATGAGACTAACAGAGAGGCTCTGTTAGAAGAACCAAACACTGACTGGTAGAATACAATAAAATACGTGTTTAGTTTGACTGTGGCAGGTCCACTGAGCCTCACATTGCTCTACTTCTCTGAGAGAACGTAAAATGGCCACAGACTGATGATCTAATGGATGGTCCAACTCTGTAGTCCAGCTCTTAATTCACTGTGTCAGCAGCACCGCAGGGCCACAGAGAGAGGCCTGCCAGTCACACGCCTGCCTGTCAGACATGTCACACTGTCAGACCAGGGAGGATTCGGTCCTTTCACCTAGGCAGGCAGAGAGATGACGAGAGCAGCTATTCTGTTTACACGTCACACACAAAAGGACAGGGGCATCATTGTCGATCAGCGTCATACAAGATTTCAGAGCCCACCTGATTGCATTTCAACTGACTGAAATATGACTAAAAATCATCTTCAACTCTAACCCTATGAGGTGGGTTGTCATCAGTGCTCTGCACACCCAGTTTCTGGAGTAATCTACTGTACGATGATATTTAAGACATGTTCCGTTTACGCTACTATGGAGTTCAAAGCTGTATTTTCCGCCTGCAGTGGGTGAGGTGCGACGCAGGGGGGTTGTGGGGCATGCAGAAGTGGGGCAGCGTGGCGCCTGATCCCTCCCTACACCCTCCTGCCAACCTTCCCCTGCCAAGCTCACAGCGGTGCCCTGCCTGCGGGGAGCCCTGCATCACCATATGTACACATATGGAACCCCATGCATCTGCCCTAATGAGCACGATAAACATCTCTTGTGTGCCTGTGTCTCTATTTAATGTGCTCCTTTTGACTGCAGTTGAGTGGGAGTACCAGAACAAACAGCGAGAGAAGAGACAGAATCCACACTGAGAGGATTTCCCCTAGCTAGCTGGAGCAAAGCCCTTAATTTCCGTCACAGCGTTTTCACTATTGAGTGGTGAATAATCCTTTTAACACAGTATACCCACATACTGTGACTGATCTAATAAAAAACCTCCGGGATTTGTTTTTGGCTATCTGCATTATTATAATTTGGGTGGGTAAAATAACTTTCAGAAAGTCCATTACCGACTAAAGAAAGGGATCGTTAATGTTACGTAACATTTTGAGTTAACTACAGTTTGTGTAGTTTGGCCTTTATAATTTAACAGTATCAAAAGTGAAATATGCAGAGAGTTTAGAGACCCAGCCTGGCCTCGATACACAAGCTTTAGTACAACCGTATGAGTGACACCATACCAGCACTTCTGATAGGCCTGCCTTGGCACCAGTGGACACGCTTGTAAAACCATTCATGCTTGATAAAGTAGCAGGAGGCCTCATACTCAGCAGTAGAGTTGATAACCAGTGTGTCCATTTGGACCATGTTATCTAAACTGCATACAGGAAGCGTGAAGAGGAGCCAGTGGACACCTATGATGGGGAGAGTCTTTTGGAGTATTGAGATATCCTCCACTATCCTCCACTCTCCCAGAGGCACTTGACGGTGATTGGAGAGTGAGTCATGGTCGGTGGCAGGCAGGCAGACAGGCAGGCACTTCTATCCTCAGACCTTCTCCAGTGGAGAGCATGCCTGTCTGTGTCTCTCACAGCTAAAGGTAAAAAATAAACAATCCCAAACTGTGCCAAGTCCTTCCTGTGGTGAGATAATGGACTTGGGATGAGGGGTAAGGTGAGGTGAGGGCCGCTCTCTATACAGTCTCCTGTTCATCAGTGGGTAGGAGCTGTTGCTGAGTGAGGGGTAATACAGTATGTTGGGCACTAGCTGCTGGATGAGAGATGTATACTTTCCGGACGGTCATTCCCTGATTGATTGCATAGGTCAGTTCTATTTAATTTAAAATTCTACTTTTGAGGACACAACAAACTAAAATATCTTCCAGAAACGTAAATATATCCAGTCATTATTTTCCTCCCAAACTCTCCACATTTATGTGTCACATCAAGGGATAAAAATACCAACGGATGAGAATAAATGTGATGCACATGAATAAAAGAAAGGAGAGGAATGACGTCCCAATCGACACGATATTTCTCTAAAAATGGAATGCTTGAAATGAGCTTCAATTATTCATGTGCAATAAGCAGAGGAATAGAGAGTAGGAGAATGAGAGGGAAGGAATAGACAATGCGAGAGAGAGTTGGACAGAGGGGTAGAGATGAGGGAAGGCAGAGAGAGAGAGAGAGAGAGAGAGAGAGAGAGAGAGAGAGAGAGAGAGAGCGAGAGAGAGAGAGAGAGAGAGAGAGAGAGAGAGAGAGAGAGAGAGAGAGAGAACCAGTACATATCTGACATGTACTGTGGGACTTTTGTTGCTCCCATTTATACAACCATTTTATGGAATGGAGCCTAAATACACAGTGTAATCGTACTTCAAGAGACAATAGACAGTATGATTAGAGCTATTTAGTCCAAATTGAATCTGTTGTGTAATATGATGTAAAACATGTTTCATCATGTGTACTGAACAGTAATGACCTTTAAGTCTCAGAGGGCTGGTGAAACATAACAGATGGTTAACATATCAGCAGCATTACTTGATTGAGACTAATATATCAGTTGAAGTACACATTATGTTTATATCTTCTCACTCTAAGGACACAGGCTAAAAGTGGCACTCCAGTCTCCTTTTCACCTAATTTAACACCTAATTTACTTAACAAAAGGCACATCTCAAAAGACGGTCAAGGTAAATCATGACATAGCACGACTTCCCACCAATGTCCTCCCTACTCCTTGAAGTTTGCAGTTATATCTAAAAAAACACTATTTGGATTAAAACATATTTTTGTACACTTTAGTGTGTGTACTTTACTGTATTTATGCTTGGGATATCGCTTTTCAACAGTAAAAGTAAAACAAATGTCTGGAGTACGTCTTTAAATCAGCCTAAAGAGTACATCCACCAAGCAAAAGAACATTCACATTGAAAATAGCTGTATTTTAGAAAGTACATAGAGTGGGTTACTGTATGTGTTGTGTTGGAACATTAACTTTAGGCAGGGTGTGCTTTCTGCACGGTGGAGCCACTGAGAAGGGAGCTGTAATGAAACATCACTCTCAGAATGCCCAACAGGCGTTGGCACAACAAATTGCCTCATCAACTCGGTCTCAGCAGGACTCATTTCTGTGTTAGTCACTCACAATCAACACACTGTTCAAAAAACATCTGGACTGGAGGTTGATACCACCATGCAAAGCACATCTATACACTCACAATTCAGGTACAAATGGGATGCATAACAACATTCAAATCACACACTTAAACACTTGATTACAAACAGTGATGAAATACAGGACCAACACTTAATTCTCCTAGGCAGAGAGAGAAAGCATGCCATGAGACCCTGGTTAAAAATGTGCTGTGTATACAGCAAGCCACCCCCACAGAGAAGAACCCAGACTTAGGGCAGTGTCACAGAAGAACAAGGAACAATTTGTCCTGGGGATTGGATATCTGACTTGTCTATTAATAGTTAATGAGCTTTACCCCGTTGGACCTGTGCTGTGGCCCCACTCCTTTGCCAGTCTCCACAAGGAAAAAGGCTATTTTAAATTTAGGGGTTAGGTTTAGGGTTGGGGTTACAATTAGGGTTAGGGTTAAAATTAAAGTTAGGGTTAGGGGTTAGGTTTAGGGTTAGAGTTAGGATTTAGGGTTAGATTTAGGGTTACGGATTAAGTTTGGGGTTAGGGTTAAGGTTAGGGTTAGGTTAAGGGTTACGGTTAGGGTTAGGGGTTAGGGAAAATGGGATTTTGAATGGGAATCAATTGTTTGGGCCCCACAAGGATAGGAAAATAAGTAGGTGTGTGTGTGTGCATCCACTACATATCGAGCTCTCTCTAAGGTGTGCCACAGTTATTGCCTTGTTTTGCTTCAACAATTCCTCTCTGAGACTCAATACAACGCTGTTAAGACCAGACCGGACAGGCATTCTCCACTTTCTGTGTAGTCATCACAGTCAGTTTCATCTAACTGCACATCCAGGTTAATATTATTACAATTCACTCTCAACAAAAGATAGGCTTAGACATGGCACTAACGTCCATGCAGTGAACGGCCACACGTACTACAGCTTCATCTTCCCAGCGACAGAGACTGGGGTGAAAACCCCTCATGATGTTTTCATACCTAGTGGGCTGTACTGTAACTGTCCGTTGCTCTCTGCGTTAGGATAATACATTTCTTTCGGCTGATGTGCGACCAGGATTAGGGGACGATGGTCCTTGCCTATTCCCAGGTAGCAGAGCGTATTGATGACCATCTGGTCTTACCTCAGCAGCTCCAGCATCATTTCACACTGACTATGCCAGGCTGCCTGCCCAGAGGGTCATTAGCATACCGGGGGGATGGGATAGAGTCCTTCACCACCTCAACTGCAACACTGCATCCCTGTTGTAGCATAAGCTACCTGTCAAAACATAGTGCTTCAAGATGATAGAGGAATATTATTTTAAAACGCTTACAGTGTCCACTTTAAAATATAATCAATGGCACAGCCCCGGGCGCTTTTCTGCAACATGACAGCTCCTTTAGAACATGTAAGGTCCTGGAAAAACAACATTGAATGAGCATTTCCAATGCTTTTCCAATGCTTATTCAATGTTGTTTTTCCAGGACCTTACATGTTCTAAAGGAGCTGTCATGTTGCAGAAAAGCGCCCAGGGATGCAGTGTAAACACACACACAGTCCATTTATATAGCACCAGTAGGCAGTATTTTTATTTTTTTATTTAAATAGGCAAGTCAGTTAAGAACAAATTCTTATTTACAATGATGGCCTACCCCGGCCTAACCCGGATGATGCTGGCCCCCCTATGGGACTCCAAATCACGGCCGGTTGTGATACAGGCTGGAATCGAACCAGGGTCTGTAGTGACACCTCTAGCACTGAGATGCAGTGCCATAGACCACTGCACCACAGTTGACATCAGAGAATAACTCAAAGCATGTGCTGACCAGCTGGCAAATGTCTTCAGTGACATCTTCTCCCTGACCCGGTCTGTAATACCAACTTGTTTCAAGCAGACCACCATAGTCCTCGTGCCCAAGAACACCAAGTTAACCTGCCTAATTGACTATCACCCCATAGCCCTCACATCTATAGCCATGAAATTCTTTGAAGGCTGGTCATGGCTCACATCAACCCCATCATCCCAGACACACTGGACCCACTCCAATTAGCATACCGCTCCAACAGCCCCACAGATGACGCAATCTCTATTGCACTCCACAATTCCCTTTCCCACCTGGACAAAAGTAATACCTATGCAAGAATGCTGTTCATCGACTACAGCTCAGCATTCAACACTATAGTCCCCTCCAAGCTCATCAACAAGCTTGGGACCTTGAGACGGAACACCTCCCTCCGCAACTGAATCCTGGACGGGCCACCCCCAGGTGGTAAGGGTAGACAGCAACACATCCGTCACACTGACCATCAACACAGGGGCCCCTCAGGGGTGTTTGCTTAATCTCCCTGCTCACCAACGACTGCGTGGCCGCGTAAGACTCCAACACCATCATTAAGTTTGCTTACGACACGACGGTGGTAGGACTGATCACAGATGACGATGAGGCAGCCTATAGGGAAGAGGTCAGAGACCTGGCAGTGTGGTGTCAGGACAACAACTTCTCCCTCAATGTGAGCAAGACAAAGGAGCTGATCGTGGATTACAGGAAACAGAGGGCCGAGCACATCGTGAGGCTGTAGTGGAGCGGGTCGAAAGCTTCCAGTTCCTCAATGTCCACATCACAAGAAATGAACATGGCTGATACACACACACACAGTTGTGAAGAGGACACGACAGTGCGTCTTCAACCTTAGGAGGCTGAAAAGATTTGTTATAGGCCCTCAGATCCTCAAAAAGTTATACAGTTGCACCATTGAGAGGATCTCGACTGGCAGTATCACTGCTTGGTACGGCAACAGCAAGGCACTTTAGAGGGTAGTGAGTACGGCCCAGTACATCACTGGAGCCGAGCACCCTGCCATCAAGGACCTCTATACTAGGTGGTGTCAGAGGAAAGCCAAAGAAATTTACTCCAGCCACCCAAGCCATAGACTGTTCTCTCTGCTACTGCACTGCAAGCGGTACTGATGCACCAAGTCTGGAACCAACAGGACCCTGAACAGCTTCTACCCCCAAACCATAAGACTGCTAAACAAGACTGTTAAATAGCTAATCAAATGTCTACCCGCTGCTGCTACTCTCTATTATCTCTCCTGTTGCCTAGTCACTTTTACCATACCTACAGTATATGTACATAGTTACCTCAATTACCTCGTACCCCTGCACCAACTTGGTACTGGTACTTCCTGTATGTAGCCATGTTATTTTTACTCGTCATTGTTATTCGTAATTCACTGTGTATTTATTCCTCGTGTCACTATTTCTACTTTTTTCTTTAATTCTGCATTGTTGGAAAAGGACCCGTAAGTAAGCATTTCACTGTTAGTCTATACCTGCTGTTTACAAAGCATGTGACAAATACAATTTGATTTGATTGCTTGATTTGATTTGAATGCCTGCAGCTCAAAGGAAGCTGAATAAGGAGCATGAAAAATACATTTCTAATGTGATTACTGAGGCCATCATCGGGAAGCATTGGCAGCCCTCAGGCCAGGCAACGATTTACTGTCAGAGTACATCTGCCAGGAACAATCAGAGGCTGGAAAAGCTGTCTGCAATCTACGGAGGGTGAATATTTATGACATTGAAGTGTGTCAGACAATTAGATGTCGTTATCTAGGACAGGGCTTCCTAAACTTTTTGACTTTGTGACCCACCAATTGAGATGTCTTTTGAGTCGCCACCCACCATGAGGGTTGAGCGGTGAAAAAACATACACAGGCCAAAGAAAAGTAAAAAATATATTAACAATACCCTCTTGTTAAAAACATTTAACTGAATGTAGATTTGAGTATGGGCTCTTGTGACCAATTTTAAGACATTTACTATATAATAATGAAATTATTTGTAACAATGCAGGGTTTTTTTTATGTATCAAAAAAGGGGCTTGACAGGGGGCTGAATTTTGTCTGGGTCCTGGACAAGAACATTTGAAGCCCTCAATTTAATGCAGTTTTAAATCCAATTTCCTGCAATTCTACACATTTTGAGATGGTGAATGCTATGTTCTTATGCTCAAACACTATAACAAAATCAATGGGGGCCTAGTTGTCAAGCTCAGGAGTGAAAGTCGATTTAATTTCTTACCGGTACAAGACTCTGTTTTTTTACAGGTGTAATCATAGAATTACATATAAAATCTCTCTTAATTGAATATGATCTCTGTGGGCCTAGAAGGCCTAGTAAAGATTTGTCTTATAACTGTTAACACGTTTTACCGTGTACTGTGGCATAAAAAAAAACACTAAATCAATTATTAGGGCTGAGGTAGTCATGAAGTTTTGTCAGCCAATTATTGTCATGCAAAAGACTGCCGGTCTCACGGTAACTGACCGTTAATTAACATAAACACGTTTAGCATCTCCAGGCCTCCATGCATACAAGCCGCTGATGTGCACCTTTGGAACATCTACATTTAAAAAAGTCAAAAATCTATTCAATATACACCATCACAATAAATACATGATTTATTTCAGTCAGGTTTAAAAAAATATTATGATATGAAGAACATGTGTTTCAGAAGAATAGAATATGAGTTGGACTACAGTATGTTATCTGGCTATGCTCCCATGCCATAGGCTGTAGGCTTGTTCATTTAGCAGAGAAGATATGCTTATAAGTCCCACGCCATTATTATATATTATATGATTTTATAGTAAGAAAAATATAACTGAACTTAACTGAATAAATTAGGAAGGATATGTGGCTACAGTTGAAGTCGTAAGTTTACATACACTTAGGTTGGAGTCATTAAAACTCGTTTTTCAACCACTCCACACATTTCCTGTTAACAAACTGTAGTTTTGGCAAGTTGGTTAGGACATCTACTTTGTGCATGACACAAGTCATTTTCCAAACAATTGTTTACAGACAGATTATATCACTTATAATTCACTGTGTCACAATTCCAATGGGTCAGAATGTCAAACAATCACTTCAGAAAGGTACTCCTGTATGCTACCCACGCACGCTCCACCAAACAGTGCACTGTGCACCCGCAATTTGATGAATGGAAAGAGACACCTGTTACAAAACACCTAAAAGTGTATTGTAATGACATTCTGCGATTGTAATTAGGCCTACACCTGAATTGATGTGTCCACTGCTGACCACCACTATTTATTTTTCTGGGATGCCTTCCCTGACGGCACAGGCTTACTTTCACCCTTGGTCCAGAATTTATTATGGTGATAGTAAATTCTCAAAGATTATAGGCTATTTTATTATTATTATTTTTTAATATACAGTGCCTTCGGAAAGTATTCAGACCCCTTGACTTTCTCCACATTTTGTAAAATTACAGCCGTATTCTAAAATTGATTCAATAGTTTTTTCCTAATAAATCTACACACAATACCCCATAATGTCAAAGCAAAAACTCATTTTTCCTAATTTATAAAAAAAACTGAAATTACAGCCATATTCTAAAATGTCCTAATTTCCTAAGTACTTTGTTGAAGAACCTTTGGCGATTACAGCCTTGAGACTTTTTGGGTATGACGCTACAAGCTTGGCACACCTGTATTTGGGGAGGTTCTCCCATTCTTCTCTGCAGATCCTCTCAAGCTCTGTCAGCTTGGATGGGGAGCGTTCCTGCACAGCTATTTTCAGGTCTCTCTAGAGATGTTCGATCGGGTTCAAGTCCGAGCTCTGGCTGGGCCAATCAAGGACATTCAGAGACTTGTCCCGAAGCCACCCCTGCGTTGTCTTGGCTGTGAGCTTAGGGTCATTGTTCTGTTGGAAGGTGAACCTTCGCCCCAGTCTGAGGTCCTGAGTGCTCTGGAGCAGGTTTTCATCAAGGATCTCTCGGTGCTCCATTCATCTTTGTCTCGATCCAGACTAGTTTCCCAGTCCTTGCTGTTGAAAAACATTCCCACAGCATGATGCTGCCACCACCATGCTTCACCGTAGGGATGGTGCCAAGTTTCTTCCAGACGTGATGCTTGGCATTCAGACCAAAGAGTTCAATCTTGGTTTCATCAGACCAGAGAATCTTGTTTTTCATGGTCTGAGAGTCTTTAGGTGCCTTTTGGAAAACTCCAAGCGGGCTGTCATGCGCCTTTAACTGAGGAGTGGCGTCCGTCTGGCCACTCTACCATAAAGGCCTGACTGGTGGAGAGCTGCTGAGATGGGTGTCCTTCTGGAAGGTTCTCCCATCTCCACAGAGGAACTCTGGAGTGACCATCGGCTTCTTGGTCACCTCCCTGACCAAGGCCTTTCTCCACCGGTTGCTCAGTTTGCCTGGGCAGCAAGCTCTAGGAAGAGTCTTGGTGGTTCCAAACTTCTTCCATGATGGAGGACACTGTGTTTTTGGGGACTTTCAATGCTGCAAAAATGTTTTGGTACCCTTCCCCAGATCTGTGCCTCGACACAATCCTGTCTCGGGGGTCTACGGACAATTCTTTCGACCTCATGACTTGGTTTTTGCTCTGACATGCACTGTCAACCTTATATAGACAGGTCTGTGCCTTTCCAAATAATTTCCAATCAATTGAAATTACCACAGGTGGACTCCAAGTTGTAGAAACATCTCAAGGATGATGGAAACAGGATGCATCTGAGCTCAATGTCGAGTCACATAGCAAAGGGTCTCAATACTTATGTAAATAAGGTATTTCTGTTTTAATTTTAATACATTTGCAAAAATGTCTAAAAACCTGTTTTTGCTTTGTCATTATGGGGTATTGTGTGTAGATTGCTGAGAATTATTATTTTTTAATCCATTTTAGAATAAGGCTGTAACGTAACAAAATGTGGAAAAAGTCAAGGGGTCTGAATACTTTCCAAAGGCACTGAATATATACTGCTCAAAAAAAAGAAAGGGAACACTAAAATAACACGTCCTAGATCTGAATGAATGAAATAAATCTTATTAAATACTTTTATCTTTACATAGTTGAATGTGCTGACAACAAAATCACACAAAAATAATCAATGGAAATCCAATTTATCAACCCATGGAGGTCTGGATTTGGAGTCACACTCAAAATTAAAGTGGAAAATCACACTACAGGCTGATCCAACTTTGATGTAATGTCCTTAAAACAAGTCAAAATGAGGCTCAGTAGTGTGTGTGGCCTCCACGTGCCTGTATGACCTCCCTACAACGCCTGGGCATGCTCCTGATGAGGTGGCGGATGGTCTCCTGAGGGATCTCCTCCCAGACCTGGACTAAAGCATACGCCAACTCCTGGACAGTCTGTGGTGCAACGTGGCGTTGGTGGATGGAGCGAGACATGATGTCCCAGATGTGCTCAATTGGATTCAGGTCTGGGGAACGGGCGGGCCAGTCCATAGCATCAATGCCTTCCTCTTGCAGGAACTGCTGACACACTCCAGCCACATGAGGTCTAGCATTGTCTTGCATTAGGAGGAACCCAGGGCCAACCGCACCAGCAAATGGTCTCACAAGGGGTCTGCGGATCTCATCTCGGTACCTAATTGCAGTCAGGCTACCTCTGGCGAGCACATGGAGGGCTGTGCGGCCCCCCAAAGAAATGCCACCCCACACCATGACTGACCCACCGCCAAACCGGTCATGCTGGAGGATGTTGCAGGCAGCAGAACGTTCTCCACGGCATCTCCAGACTCTGTCACGTCTGTCACGTGCTCAGTGTGAACCTGCTTCATCTGTGAAGAGCACAGGGCGCCAGTGGCGAATTTGCCAATCTTGGTGTTCTCTGGCAAATGCCAAATGTCCTGCACGGTGTTGGGCTGTAAGCACAACCCCCACCTGTGGACGTCGGGCCCTCATACCACCCTCATGGAGTCTGTTTCTGACCGTTTGAGCAGACACATGCACATTTGTGGCCTGCTGGAGGTCATTTTGCAGGGCTCTGGCAGTGCTCCTCCTGCTCCTCCTTGCACAAAGGCGGAGGTAGCGGTCCTGCTGCTGGGTTGTTGCCCTCCTACGGCCTCCTCCACATCTCCTGATGTACTGGCCTGTCTCCTGGTAGCGCCTCCATGCTCTGGACACTACGCTGACAGACACAGCAAACCTTCTTGCCACAGCTCGCATTGATGTGCCATCCTGGATGAGCTGCACTACCTGAGCCACTTGTGTGGGTTGTAGACTCTGTCTCATGCTACCACTAGAGTGAAAGCCCCGCCAGCATTCAAAAGTGACCAAAACATCAGCCAGGAAGCATAAGAACTGAGAAGTGGTCTGTGGTCACCACCTGCCGAACCACTCCTTTATTGGGGGTGTCTTGCTAATTGCCTATAATTTCCACCTGTTGTCTATTCCATTTGCACAACAGCATGTGAAATTTATTGTCAATCAGTGTTGCTTCCTAAGTGGACAGTTTGATTTCACAGAAGTGTGATTGACTTGGAGTTACATTGTGTTGTTTAAGTGTTCCCTTAATTTTTTGGAGCAGTGTATAAAGTACATATATATTTATATATATATATATTTTATTGCAATGCACAAAAATGTTTATCCCGCGAGCCTTCTGGATACCTGCCTCAACCCACAAGTGGATCCCAACCCACAGTTTGGGAAGCACTGCTCTAGGAGATAATGTTGTCTACTTTTGCTTCAATCTTCATGGCGTGTGACCACATTAAACCACATTAAGCCTGCTTATGTTCTGACTGCTCTTTCAGGTGGCCCGGGGAAGTGGAAGCTCATTCTAGGAACCTTATTTCAGCACTGAACAAGGCACAAGCTCATTATACTCATTATCCTCCTATAATCATACTCATTTTCAGACAGACATTAGAGAGAGAAGTTCAATCAGTGAAAAATGTCTTCCTGAACAATATCATCATCAATCTTCCATTGGCTCCATTTCTTTTCTCAAATCATTTGTTTTTCTCTACCCACTATTGCAAAGTCATTAGCAAAAAGGACAAAAATAACAGAATGGATTCGGGACTGGATCTGTCAACTCTTTGCTTTAGTTTTGCAATCATCAGCACATTGGGACTAGTTGGGAGATGAGTTTAAGGTGATCAGAAGCAGGTTTTTGAGTGGGCCTGCCTGTGCCGAGCAAGCTGTAGAGCTGAGAGTGAAGATAACAAGCTCTTTATGAGTGGCTCCAGAGAAAGCAGACGAGCCCACCCTTGGAGGAGCAGCCACTTCCTGTGAGCCCTACTACATTATTACCCACGGTGCCGCTCACCCGCTCCTCTCTCTTCTCCAATCGAAGCACAGGCATTGAGACTCAAGTGCCATAGGGATTATATAATTACCCCTGACACATAAAAGGACCTTTTCTTCCACAAACCCACACTGATGGAGAGCTTATTAAAACTTTTGAAGGTTGCAGAGTACAGACAGTCTGCCGGGCTGCCAGAGAAAGTGTGTGGTGGCCAGTGTGTGTCACATCAGCGGCTGTCTCTGACAGACACACACAGAGAGGGTTTAGAACATGTTTCATTACCTGCCAGTGCGTAGGCCTCTTCCTGTCATATTCATATGGCTCAGATATTGAGATATAATGTGATATAGACATTGAGAGATAAACCGCTGAGGCGTCAGAAACCACTGTGAGATTCATTACTGTACCAATCTGCTTCCGAAACATTGAAATGAACGCTTCCAATGGATAACTAC
This sequence comes from Salmo trutta, assembly GCF_901001165.1. NCBI lineage: Eukaryota > Metazoa > Chordata > Actinopteri > Salmoniformes > Salmonidae > Salmo > Salmo trutta. The sequence continues at coordinate 21,201,161 of NC_042989.1, forward strand.
ATTGGGTGCTTACCTATAGAAACTGTACCATCTTGTAAATGATCAAATTGTCCTATACCTTGCTATATGGGCTGTCAGAGAGCATACAGACACATACCTTTCTGTAGATGATCATGTTGGGAGAGTCCTCCTCAGGATCTGTTGTCACCATACCCTGTTGTCCCTGGTCTCTGGATCCCTCCTCCATGACTGCTGTGTCCTAGGCTCAGGAGGCTGCACGGACACAGAGAGACAGGGAGCAAAGGGGAGGTGAAAGGACCATCATCAATGTCGAAGACTATTCATAATATACACCCATTTACCCAGGTTGGCCAAGTATCCCATATTTGATTAACAGTTCCCCACAGCAATGTATTCATTTGGTTCAGGGTGAAAAACACGGTCAGTTTATTATTATCATTATGACATTCCCCAAAATGTTTGCTCTTCTCTCAGGTGACAACACCTGTCACAATACAGGCAGATAACAAAGCCCTGGCAGTAATGCAGCACAGTGAGGGGAATATAAACTAGCTGACTAAGCCAAGAAAAATGTCAGGCCTGTGAGTGAAAGTGGCAAAATGTCCTGGCGACAGTCATGTATAATCAGGCATCGTACAGCCTTCTGCTGATAAGATATAGATACTCAGTGGTGTGCAGGACATTGGTGAGTCAGAGACTGTAAACAATAATTATAATAGGTACATTGTTTGTTGGGCATAGGTAATGTGAAGTCAGCCTGTTATTGAATTCATTAGGCTACTATGGTTAAAACCTTGACAATTTGCACAGCTAAGACAACATTAGCCACACAGTGTGCTTTGATCAGGCTTGCTAGTCCTGTGTACTCACGTAAGGCTTAAAAAGCTACCGTAAAGGATTATACATGACCTCCATTCAATATCCATCCCACTACATCTCTCTCTGTTTTTTTCTCTCTCTCTCTCTCTCTCGCTCCCTCGCCCTCTCCCTCTCTACAGGATAATTAATTCTGCTTAACTAAGGATTTTCATAATCTAAGTTCACTAGGCTACAATCATATTCCTCTGCAGTTGAGTAATAATGTGTATCAGATTGGAGTAAGCATTTGTAATCATGCGTCAGGCAGAGAAAGAGAGAGGATTACATCATTTGACACATTCATATTTTTGGAGTACTAGAACAGAGAGGGACGATAAAGCTTCCAAGAACAGTTTTATAAAAAAGCCTTATCATATTTATTTGAATAACTGTTTGTGTTCCACTACAAGAAAGTCTCATCGGTTATTACGGTTGTCCTGAAAGGAGGAGCTGTGAAACTCTGCATTCTGAAACAGTAGTGAGAGAGCATCATGGCACATTCTGTACAAAATTGTATGAAATGAAAGTTTTATACATAGTATAAATCAGTAAAACAACATTTTGCCTGAGTTATTGTTTCTTGAAGTGTGGCCACTTGATGCATTGTAATCCATAACAAACATAGACTATAATGGTTAGAGGATCGGATTGAGATTGAATACATCCAATAAACCACTAGCTGCTCAGCACTAGACATTCAAGGTTGCTTTGAGTCTTTCATAGTCATGATTTATTTCAACTGTTGAACACACGAAGAGCATTATCCTATAGAGCAGGAAGCAGTAATCATGCACGTTATCCACTTTCTTTCCAATGCTGTTATTGCCACCATGATGATGGATTGAGGAGCTGTTTGCAGCCTGAATTGATTAGCAGAATGTCTAAGTAACCAGGAGTTCCTAAACTAAGTTAACATCCTCTCCCTTTATCAATTTCTCCAACCATTCAGACATTCTGTATGAATTATATGACACCTACAAGACAATATATTCCTATGTGAATAGATGAAGACCTGCAACAGCTTCTTGCTATGAACTGCTCCCCACCTATTATTCATGGGAACAACTTCATTTCCAAAGCACGCAAATCTAACGTCACAGAACACCAGTCCTGTAGAAGTCTGTATTTGCGTTAACAGGAACACAGGCACTGACATACATGCACTGACAGTCACCATCTAATTCCATAGCCTCAACAGGATACTCTGAGCTGTGGAGAAAAGTTTATGTACAACAGGCACAAAACAGACATGCAGTTGATCGTCCAAAGCCAATCCCCTTCACTCACACCAGCCAGCCAATACAATGCTCCTGATATCTCCCAACTAATGAAGCATTCATTACCTTAGCAACAAAATAATACCTTGTCCACTGCTCCCTGTTTTGCTGTCCTTACGAACAAGCAGCAGGCAGGTTCATGGTATAATTGGCAGGGGGGAGAAATAATTGAAAAAAGAAAGGATGAAAGCAGTGGAGCAGCGAGAGAGAGCAGCTGGTTGGTCACTGCAGTATTCCTCTATTCCTCCTCTTCTCCAGTTTTCTGTCTGCCATGGGAGGGAGTACGGAGCGGAGCGGTTAGGGAGATCCTCGACTCACATGTGCGTCCCCCTCTCCTCTCTGTCTGTCTGTCTGTGTGTGTGAGGGAGAGGGAGCGAGAGGCAGATTGAGTTGGGAAAGGGGGAGGTAAACGGGAATTAGAGAGAAGTTAAAGAGAAAAAAAGAGGGAGGAGCGAAAGACAGATAGCGCAGAGAGAGGGTGAGTGAGGGATGGGTTGGAAGAGAGGAGATGAGATGGAGAGCGTGAGTGCTTTGGATGCTGGGTAGCAGAGCAGGAAAGCAGGGCAGAGAGAGCTGTACACAGAACCTGGACTCAGGGGTAGACGTAACATAGTAAATGTAAATCTGTCTAATAATATGTTACGTTTTGTATGGTATGTATTCATTTGTGGATGACCATCATCCATTTCGTATGATATGTTACGAATTACAATTGATATAATAGGTGGCTAGGTGGCTTACGTTAGCTAGGCTAGGGTTACGGGTTAGGGTTAAGGTTAGGGCTACGGGTTAAGGCTAGGGTTAGGGGTTTATGTTAGGGTTAAAGTTAGGTTTAGGAGTTAGGGGTTAAGGTTAGAGTTAGGGGAAAGGTTAGCTAACATGCTAAGTAGTTGCAAAGTAGTTCAAAAGTAGTTGTAAAGTTGCTAATTAGCTAGTTGTAAAGTAGTTGTAAAGTTGGCCGTGATGTGATTAAAACACGCAACGTTTGGGTTGCTAGACGTTCGCGTTAAACGCCTACCCATCAACCCTGAGCAACCTCCCGCCTTGAATTTATTTAAAGCAATCTTCTGTTTTATGTAATCATACCATATCATACTAATTTGAGTGTCATAGATTTACATTTACTATGTTACATCTAGTCTTTGAGGCCACTGATGCTGAAAATAAGAATCATTCCATTAAGAGGACACTGAAATCATAATGAAGGCCAAGTTACACTTTGATGGTACAGGATGAATTTGAAATAATGGAGAGATGATTAAATGTGTAGTTTGTTAATCCACGGTTTCATTAACATTTAATTGAAAGCCCATATTCTACAGGCTGCATATAAACAAATGAATGTGCAAGTCAAAGGCTACTGGGTTTTAAATGGTGATATCTAAGACTGCAGCCACTTAATGAACTGACAAACTGTACTGTAGTTATTCTGTAATTATCATCAACATGCTATAGAAACATATTCCAACTAAAAATGTGCTTGTTCCAGGATGGCAAGAGACGATAATCTCTTTCCCTTGCCCTCCCCCTCTCTCTCTGTCGTCTCCTCTCTCTTTAACACTCTAGGAACATCCAAGCTTAAATGGTAAACCAAAATGGCGGAAGCTTTTTTTTGTCTTATGAGATCCAAAGTTCCCCCAAGGAATATTCTCCCAGAAAATCTTTGCCTGGCCAATTTATGAATACATACAAACACATTCACTCACACACATACGTGCGCATGCACACACACACACACACACACACACACACACATACACACACACACAAAGACTTTTCACAGAATCAGTTAACCGGCTACATATATAAACTGTATTGCAGCATTTATCCTTGTTGTCTACTCTAAATATTTCCCTGTCATTCCTCTGTAACACCTTCCCTTGTAGCCTAGCACCCTACAGGCTATGACTGAAACCAAGGACACCTCAGAAACATGCAGCTTACCTTCTGCTTCTATCAGATGAACTGCGTCAAAGGAGCATTTCTACTCTGGATGCAAATAATATCATCATTCAACATCGAATTGTGTGAAAACAAGCTCACAGAAACACAAGCAAACCAGTCAGAGCTGAATAGTAATGTCAGACGTCAGACTACGTGTGTCACGTCTATTATTAAATGTACAAAGTCCATTTAACCTTCTTATATAGTGCTGTTAACCATATACTATTACTACCCACCCCCATTATGGCTGAGATGTATTAACAATAACCTTTGTTGGTGCTTACAGTAAAAAATCAACCACAGTAATATGGCAATATGATAATCCCCCATGCCCCACACCATACAGTATTGCATTATGCCCTTGACCTGCAAAGCTGTTACTGTAACATCTCTCATATCAGCCAAATGTACCATTAAGTCAATCTAGGCTCTGCATCATTAACAAGCCGAGAAGGAGGTCTCATTCTAATCAGCTTTAAAGGAGCCAAGCTTCATCTGCATTCATGCTGAATTATTGAGGAGACATTCGCCACAGTTCTTCACTGGTGAAATATTAACCACGAGATCACCACATCTGACATCCCCCATCACCTCTGCTTCTCTCTGGACTCACTGCATTAATCAACTGGATCAGTAAACTGGGACAGGTTCATATCTATGTACAGCACAGCATGCATATGCTCTAAATCATGTCCTAGGACCTAGAGAGAACATCTGGGGAAGTCAGCAACTCTGAACTCAGCAGGGAAAAATACTTGGAAAAACATGGTCCTTTTAGCTTTTGATTTTTCTATTAAATCTTCATTTATCCAAGTTTTTTGCAAGAAAGACCTGGTTTAAGACAGCTGCAGGGTCAGCAATATTACAACTATATCAACAAATAACCTCCCTGTATAAAACTCCTTCAATGCCAAGGCATCATCTAAAACCCCCTCCTCTCTCTCCCTCTCTCATGGTGGATCTGGCTGGGTGCGACATGCTGTAGCCTCAGTTAGGCTGTTGTGTAATGGTCTGTCAGTGGAAAAACAGCAGCTCACTATTAATCACAAAATAACATGTTACCGCCCACCTTCTGAGGCTGCCACTGGACTGGCAAGCAGGGTACGAATTACGGGGGAATGGGGGCTCAGCTCCCCTGAATGAGACGTTAGCTCCCCTAAATGCAACAAAAGTACAACATTGGGGGGTCCTGAGTGGCGCAGCGGTCTAAGGCACTGCATCTCAGTGCAAGCGGTGTCACTGCAGTCCCTGGTTTGAATCCAGGCTGCATCACATCCGGCCGTGATTGGGAGGCCCATAGGGCGCCGGGTTTGGCCGGGGTAAGCCGTCATTGTAAATAAGAATTTGTTCTTAACTGACTTGCCTAGTTCAATTTAACCACCCCCAATATATATAATGCTAATTCAACCATTCTTCTATTTGTATAAAATGCAGTGGTAGATGTTTTACAGTGGTAAATATGAAAATAAAAAGCTTCCAAGTGAAATGAACACCTCTCTGTCATGGTTTACACCATTTATTTGGTCATATCTAAGACTACACCACTCAGTCGGGCTGAATATCTGCCTCAGCTGTGCTCATTTGAGAATTCATTTATTTTGTACTTCCTCCATTTGTTTGCCATGCGTCCTTGATTAAAGTAGCCTTTATCTCAATGCATTAGATTTATCCGTTGATTTACCATTGTTTGCTTTTGTCAGTCAGCTGTTTAGAATGATCATTGCTTTGTTTTTCAGGTGCACACGGGTGCTGGTGTTCTCCGTGCTGTCCGTGGCCAGAAGGACTAGACCATTTATTTACCTTTATTATTTTCTATCAATATTTGTTTTATTTCCTGGATCAGCTGATGATGGTCGACAGTATCACTAGACAACCAGCCTACAACTAGACACCATTGTGCATCCAATCCATCCAACAAGTACATTAATGACAGTAGGCCTATATTTGACTATTTTGACTAGTTAGAAGCATTCAATTTTGCAATGGCGTAGGCCTACATTATTTTGGATTTGAGGACTGTTTTCACGGCAGAACATAATGAAATGTTACGTAGGCATAGTTAGTTACAGTTACAGTGCATTTTCAGAGATCTCCAAGATCCATACAGGGTTTAAGTTAAATGTTCTAATTCAATTGTTTAAATGCTTAGTAATGACAAATAACACTGTCATAAATGTTATTAAAGTAAGGAAAGAAAAGTAGTGTTTTATAGCACAAGGTCTGTATAGACTTCAAGCATTAACTAATGAATTATGGACAACAAACATGTTTTGATTCCGTATGAGGTCTATAGTATGAAGTCTATATTGAATGTAGGCTACCTGTTCTGCGTATGTTCACGTGTGTAAACTTGCCTCAGCTGAGAGGATAGGCTACTGCCAGTGGTGTAGGCCTAGTGGAGGGTAAACGCAAGTAAACGCCGTTTACCCACCTTTTTCAGAAAAATGCATTGAATGTATAGGGAGCGTTAGGCAATCACAGATAACCCACCAATTTTTTTTACCACAACATCACTACCGGTAGGCCTATTAGAAGTTCATGACAATACACATTGTAGCCTAGTCTAGTAAGTTGACATGTGTGTGTTAACGTGGCCATCACGTTTTTTCCGGGACAGGTTCAGCCTAATTTAAGGTGTCCAACATTTTCAGGCTACAAAAAATGTACATTTGTCAGCAAGATGTATCAATTAATATAGACCCAATCAATATAGACCTAATTAATATAGACCTAATTAATATAGACCTAATTAATATAGACCTAATTAATATAGACCTAATCAATATAAACCTAATTAATATAGACCTAATCAATATAGACCTAATTAATATAGACCCAATCAATATAGACCTAATAATATAGACCTAATCAATATAAACCTAATTAATATAGACCCAATCAATATAGACCTAATTAATATAGACCCAATCAATATAGACCTAATTAATATAGACCTAATTAATATAGACCTAATCAATATAGACCTAATTAATATAGACCCAATCAATATAGACCTAATTAATATAGACCTAATCACTGTAGACCTAATAAATATAGACCTAATCAATATAAACCTAATCAATATGGGCCTAATTAATATAGATCTAATCAATATAGACCTAATGATTATATACCTAATCAATATAGAACTAATCAATATAGACCTAATCAATATAGACCTAATTAATATAGACCTAATCAATATAGACCTAATTAATATAGACCTAATCAATATAGACCTAATCAATATAGACCTAATCAATATAGACCCAATCAATATAGACCTAATTAATATAGACCTAATTAAAATAAACCTAATCAATATAGACCTAAGACCTAATTAATATAGACCTAATTAACCTAATTAATATAGACATAATCAATATAGACCTAAGACCTAATCAATATAGACCTAATTAATATAGACATAATCAATATAGACCTAAGACCTAATTAATATAGACCTAATTAATATAAACCTAATTAATATAGACCTAAAGTAGACCTAATCAATATAGACCTAATTAATATAGACCTAATCAATATAGACCTAATCAATATGGGCCTAATTAATATAGACCTAATTAAAATAAACCTAATCAATATAGACCTAAGACCTAATTAATATAGACCTAATTAATATAGACATAATCAATATAGACCTAAGACCTAATCAATATAGACCTAATTAATATAGACATAATCAATATAGACCTAAGACCTAATTAATATAGACCTAATTAATATAAACCTAATTAATATAGACCTAAAGTAGACCTAATCAATATAGACCTAATTAATATAGATCTAATTAATATAGACATAATCAATATAGACCTAATCAATATAGACCTAATTAATATAGACATAATTAATATAGACATAATCAATATAGACCTAAGACCTAATCAATATAGACCTAATTAATATAGAACTAAGACCTAATCAATATAGACCTAATCAATATAGACCTAATTAATATAGACCTAATTAATATAGACCTAATCATATAGACCTAATTAATATAAACCTAATTAATATAGACCTAATCATTATAGACCTAATCAATATAGACCTATAATAGACCTAATTAATATAAACCTAATTAATATAGACCTAATTAATATGAACATAATCAATATAAACCTAATCAATATAGACCTAATCAATATAAACCTAATCAATATAAACCTAATTAATATAGACATAATCAATATAGACCAAATCAATATAGACCAAATCAATATAAACCTAATCAATATAAACCTAATTAATATAGACCTATTCATATATACCTAATTAATATAGACCTAGTCATTATATACCTAATTAATATAGACCTAATTAATATAGACACAATCAATATAGACCTAATTCATATAGACCTAATTCATAAAGACCTAATTAATCTAGACCTAATCAATATAGACCTAATTAATATAGACCTAACCAATATAGACCTAATCAATGAACATAGCTAAATATCATTAGGCACACTGTTTTGTAACAGATGTCTATTTCCATCAATATAGACCGAATTATAAGAGGCCTAATCAACATAGACCTATTCAATATATAACTAATTAATATAGACCTAATCAATATAGACCTCAAATCTAATTAATATAGACATAATCAATATAGACCTCATTAATATAGACCTAATTAATATAGACCTAATCAATATAGACCTAATCAATATAGAACTCGTTAATATAGACCTAATCGATATAGACCTCATTAATATAGACCTAATCAAAATAGACCTAATCAATATAGACTTAATTAATATAGACCTAATCAATATAGACCTAATCAATATAGACCTAATTAATATAGACCTAATCAATATAGACCTAATTAATATAGACCTAATCAATATAGACCGAATTAATATAGACCTAATCAATAGAGACCTAATTAATATAGACCTAATCAATATAGAACTCATTAATATAGACCTAATCAATGTAGACCTAATTCATATAGACCTAATTAATATTGACCAAATTAATATAGACCTAATCAATACAGACCTAAGATCTAATTAATTAGGTCTAATTAATATAGACATAATCAATATAGACCTAATTAATATAAACCTAATCAATATAGACCTAATTAATATAGACCTAACCAATATAGACCCAATTAATATAGACCTAATTAATATAGACCTAACCAATATAGACCCAATTAATACAGACCCAATTAATATAGACCTAATTATAATAGGCCTAATCAATATAAACCTAATCAATATATAACTAATTAATATAGACCTAATCAATATAGACCTAATTAATATAGACCTAATCAATATTGACCTAATCAATATAGACCTAAAACCTAATCAATATAGACCTAATCAATATAGACCTAATTAATATAGACTTAATTATAAGAGGCCTAATCAACATAGACCTAATCAATATATAACTAATCAATATAGACCTAATCAATATAGACCTCATTAATATAGACCTAATTAATATAGACCTAATCAATATAGACCTCATTAATGTAGACCTAATTAATATAGACCTAATTATAAGAGGCCTAATCAACATAGACCTAATCAATATATAACTAATTAATATAGACCTAATTATAAGAGGCCTAATCAACGTAGACCTAATCAATATATAACTCATTAATATAGACCTAATCAATAGAGACCTAATTATAAGAGGCCTAATCAACATAGACCTAATCAATATATAACTAATTAATATAGACCTAATCAATATAGACCTAATCAATATAGAACTCATTAATATAGACCTCATTAATATAGACCTCATCAATATAGACCTAATTATAAGAGGCCTAATCAACATAGACCTAATCAATATATAACAAATTAATATAGACGTCAAATTTAATTAATATAGACATAATTAATATAGACATAATCAATATAGACATAATCAATATAGACCTCATTAATATAGACCTAATTAATATAGACCTAATCAAAATAGAACTCATTAATATAGACCTAATCAATATAGAACTCATTAATATAGACCTAATCGATATAGACCTCATTAATATAGACTTAATTAATATAGACCTAATCAATATAGACCTATAATAGACCTAATCAATATAGACCTAATTAATATAGACCTAATCAATATAGACCTAATCAATGAACATAGCTAAATATCATTAGGCACACAGTTTTGTAACAGATGTCTATTTCCATTTATCAAATGGCGCCAGAATACATGCAGTTTGAATGCTGTAATTATTTTGGTGGACGACCATACAGTTAGCCTGCTCTTAGAAGTGATTTTTTTGACAACCAGATGAAAATATCATGACCGGATGTACTCATGCCACATTAAAAGGTCATTCATTTTTTACGTTAAATTACGTCTTTATTATTAGGCCCATAAAAAAATTAATTTATGCACACGGTTTACTTTTGACTACCGTACTTTAATACACTATAAGTGAATTTGTGCAAATACTTATGACATCTTCAAATGGAGGGACTAAATACATAAAGTGCTTTCATTTCTAAACGGTAGAACAGATACGTATCAAAATAGCCTCAAATTAAAGGTGACATTCTGTACTGTCACCTCATATGAAACATCAGATCTCAAATCCATATTCTAGAGCCGCATTTTATAAAAGTTGCTTCACTATGCAAATAAATACAGAGGGGAGTGTATAAAATCAATGCACTATTGCCGCTAAAAGCTAACCATGATCATAATATACTGCATCTATAAATGATCTACACGGATTAGTGGAAAATAAGCGGAACTCTATCCTGTGGCTACATCATTCATACCATATCTGCATGTGGGTGTGCAGCCCCACACTATAATGACTGCTGTACAAAGACACAATCACTACAACGACCTCTGAACAAAGATAAAATTGCACAAAATATCTTTAATAGATATAAACATTTTTATACATCACAGCTCAAAGGAAACATCATCACATGCTGTAAAACATGAATGAAGGTGCAAATTATGATGAGCATCAGAATCCTTTGTTATATACAGGGTGTACAGTATAAGAACATATGAGAAAGCTTGGGGGTTTAATAGTACAACTGACTGTAGACATGGAGGGTCTACCAAGTCGCATCATTAATAGGTGTCAGGTCTCCCTTCTAAGCAGACCAATGGTCAGGTTAGATTTACTAATAGACTTACAGATTCTACAGAGAGTAGAAAAGGATCAAATATAGTACGTATTTCCATGTAATCTGACATGTTATAATCACAAGGTGGCACTGTGGATCCAAAACCGCAGGCAGGCAAGGAAGGAACCATACTAATATTCTGGTAGGATAATAAAATAGATCAAGAAGAATTAATATCGTCACTATGAAGTTCATTGAACAGTAACCCTCACCTTCTAGTTGTTCACCCAGACAGCCCAGTTGTTTTCACACAGAAACCAATAGTACAATCTGGAACTACTGCATCCAGTAAGCCCATTTTACCCTCCTGAAATGAGGTCACTCTGTAGAGAGACATGGGGAAGTGGTAAAACGATATCTGGTTTTTATTCAGTGGTAACATTTCTGTTCCTATATATTTACAAAATAAATTGTAGAACAGCTGTTGATGATGATGAATTGTCAAGCTTATTATTGTCATGATCATCATAGCCCAGGGAAGTTAATACATCTCTGTCAGACATGCAGGGACACTACAGTACAGTGCCAGCAAATCCTAAAGAAGAGATTGCATGCTGTTGATCTCTCAGTCTTTCTCCCTCTCCATCCTCTATCTCCTCTTATAAAACCTCACTGAGTGGTGGCGGTATTACAGATCCACTGTGTTGAAGAATGATGGCAGATCAGTTCATGATGGGAGCGCTGAAGACCAAAGTGATTCAGTTCATGTTGATCATACAGCATTTAGATCCACTGTGAATCGGTCCATGTCAATAGCAGAATCACAGTTCATGTAGAAGGAATCAAAGACCAACTCCTGCGGTCCTGAGCACCCATTGTGTGAATCAGTTTAAGTTTGAGTGTGTTGCGGTCACGCGTGTTCAGGTGTTCCTCCTGTCTATTGCACGTAGACAGAGTCAGTTCATGTCGATGGTGTTGAACACCCACTCTGTGAACTTCTTGAGCTTGGCCGAGGCGCTGTAGGACTCCTCCTGGAGCCGCTGGTTGTGCTCTCTCAGGCTCTGTATCTGGGCCTGCAGGGACATCTTGGTATCCTTCTCCTGGACACACACACAGGGGGAGTCATCAATAACACAGAGAGGAGTGGAAAGCTCTCTTTACTCTCTAGTACTGTCCTCAGGAGATATACAGGGCAGCTAAAACCAGGAGGCAGAGTAGTAAATGCAGGTGCTGAATGGGTACTGCTGATATACGGAGAACCTGAACCACACTACAGATATCCCTGCACACTTGTTTGACATTTCCACACTGAGAAGTAGTGATAGGGGATCAATACAATTACATATTGGGATATTATATTTGACGATATATTGCAATATTAGTTATAACAATATCGCAATATTACGTTTGTGCTAGTTAGCTGTACCTGCACCAAAACTCTAGGGAGCCAATTTGTTTTCAGGATTTTTATTTCCATGACTGATCAAAACTCATTTTCTCATGGCTCTCTCTTGTCTCTCTGCAGCAGAAATAAGTGAGCAATATTTTTGGAACATCAAATCGCAGGTTCGAATTGCAATACATATCGAATCGTTAGAATCGTTATGCATATCATATCGGCACCTAAGTATCATGATAGTATCGTATCGTGAGGTTCCTGGGAATTCACAGCCCTGCTCTTTCAACGGTTCTTTCTACTGGTTGAACCCGTTAGGGAAAGGGCACAAGGTGTAGTAAGAAGTGAACAGTAGAGTACAAAATGGCTAGGCTAAGACTCTGGTGCTGGAGACCTGGTTGTGTCTTGTCTCACCTTATTAAGGTCATCCTGTAGTAGCTTCACCATAGACTCCAGCTGGCTGACCTTCCCCATCAGACAGGCTGGGCTCTCACTGTGGGAGGCGACACACTGTTAACTACCATATTCTAAACTAAAACAAGACTAGCATGACCTGGGCCATATTGGCTTAAAATAGTCAGAGGAGTCGAATAATTCCTGGCCATGTGACCTAGCCAGGAAAAACTGGGCCCAAGTTGTAGGATAAACCCCTGGCCCTACCTATGTCTACAGAATTATCTGGACGTGCATGGTAAATGGGTCTTACCCAGGCGAGGGGTGTCTCTCTGGGGCAGCCTGGGGTTCTGCCTGCTGGGGGCTGGTGTCTGTGACCTCTGGCCTGGAGCTTTCATCATTTACAGATAACAGTCGCTGAACTGCCAGAGAAAAACAGAAGAGTTACAGCTTCAGTCACAGCTCATCTGGACAACACACAGCAATGAGACAGAGCGCCACTGCCCTCTGCTGTTAAAGATAGTACATCTCTATCTTACTTTGCCTACCCTCGAAGGCCTTGGCAGCATCCACCAGGTTGGACCAGTCCAGAGCGCGGTCAGCTCCAGAGTTAGGTAGGGGCATGAGGCCTGGGTCCCCCAGCTGCTGCCTCATGCCCCCCTGGTCCTGGCTGGACGACTCACACAGGTCACCTGCAGGGGAGAGGAGAGAGGGAGGAGAGATAGCAGATTACAACAAAGCCCCAACATATCAGAAGCCTTTCCCATCAAATAAAGCACTAAAAAGGATGGCCACATAACTCAGTGGTTAAACACACTTGAGGAGTTATGGCATTAATCTGATAACACCTCTAAGATAAACCGTGCTACCCTGGTTTGAGATAGAACTCATGTAGGATGAAATGGAATTGGCTTTACTCAAGGATCATTTGCAGGATAATCTGAGGCTCACCCAGAGACTTGTGTGAGGGTTGTCGGGGTGGCGCGTGGCGGGCGGTGGGCGAGCGGGGCACGGTGGAGCAGTTGAAGAGCAGGTCGTTGGGTGTCTCTCTGTGCCCGCTGTACGAGGGCTCCCGCTGCCCGCTGTAGATGCTCTCGTCTGACAGGGTCCTCTGCAGGGAGCGCCGGCTGGGAGGGGGGGCGGGGAATGAGGGCTAGAGAGAGTGAGGGGGAGAGAGAGGAGCACTGTGAGGCTGCTGATTGACCTATAAACTCAGCCTTTAGCATGTTGCACAGTTTACGTGGCAAAGCAGGGGAGGGAGTTTGGATTCATCAAGCAAATACTCACATCAACTACTCTGGAATACGTTGTTTATATACAGTACCAGTCAAAAGTGTGGACACCCCTACTCATTCAAGGGTTTTTATTTATATGTATTATTTTCTACATTGTAGAATATTAGTGAAGACATCAAAACTATGAAATAACAAATATGGAAACATGTAATAACCAAAAAAGTGTTAAAACAAATCAAAATATATTTTATATTTGAGATACTTCAAAGTAGCCACCCTTTGCCTTGATGACAGCTTTGCACACTCTTGGCATTCTCTCAACCAGCTTCAATAGGTAGTCACCTGGATTGCATTTCAATTAACAGGCGTGCCTTGTTAAAAGTTAATTTGTGGAATTTCTTTCCTTCTTAATGCGTTTGAGCCAATCAGTTTTGTTGTGACAAGGTAGGGGTGGTATACAGAAGATAGCCATATTTGGTAAAAGACCAAGTCCATATTATGGCAAGAACAGCTCAAATAAGCAAAGAGAAACAACAGTCCATCATTACTTTAAGACATGAAGGTCAGTCAATTCGGAAAATGTCAAGAAATTTGAAAGTTTCTTCAAATACAGTTGCAAAAACCATCAAGCGCTATGATGAAACTGGCTCTTATGAGGACCACCACAGGAAAGGAAGACCCAGAGTTACCTCTGCTGCAGAGGATAAGTTCATTAGAGTCACCAGCCTCAGAAATTGCAGGCCAAATAAATGCTTCACAGAATTTAAGTAACGGACACATCTCAAAATCAACTGTTCAGAGGAGACTGTGTGAATCAGTCCTTCATGGTTGAATTGCTGCAAATAAAACACTACTAAAGGACACCAATAAGAAGAAGGGACTTGCTTGGGCCAAGAAACACGATCAATGGACATTAGACCGGTGGAAATCTGTCCTTTGGTCTGATGAGTCCAAATTTGAGATTTTGGGATCCAACCGCTGTGTCTTTGTGAGACGTAGAGAAGGTGAACGGATGTTCTCCGCATGTGTGGTTCCCACCGTGAAGCATGGAGGAGGTGTGATGGTGCTTTGCTGGTGATATTGTCAGTAATTTATTTAGAATTCAAGGCACACTTAACCAACATGGCTAACACAGCATTCTGCAGCGATATACCATCCCATCTGGTTTGCATTTAGTGGGACTATCATTTGTTTTCAACAGGACAATGACCCAAAACACACCTCCAGGCTGTGTAAGGGATATTTGACCAAGAAGGAGAGTGATGGAGTGCTACATCAGATTACCTGGCCTCCACAATCACCCGACCTCAACCCAAATGAGATGGTTTGGGATGAGTTGGACCGCAGAGTGAAGGAAAAGCAGCCAACAAGTGCTCAGCATATGCAGGAACTCCTTCAAGACTGTTGGAAAAGCATTCCAGGTGAAGCTGGTTGAAAGAATGCCTAGAGTGTGGAAAGTTGTCATCAAGGCAAAAGGTGGCTACTTTGAAGAATTTAAAATATAAAATAGATTTACATTTTTTTGTACTTTTTTGGTTACTACATGATTCCATATGTGTTATTTCATAGTTTTGATGTCTTCACTATTATTCGACAATGTAGAAAATAGTAAAAATAAAGAAAAACCCATGAAATGAATAGGTGTGTCCAAACTTTTGACTGGTACTGTATATTTCAATTGTGATTTGTCATCAATGTAACAATAACTTCCATAGTAAAATGGATGATGGTGACAAAGCTTTGGTACTACAGTACAGTGCTGCCAGCTACCTTTTGATCATGAGAGGACGGCGGGGGGCTGTCCAGGGTGATGAGTTTCTTCAGGTCTTCCTGCAGGTTGGACTTGTTGACCCGCTGGGGGGATTGGGCCCTGAGTTGGGCCCGGAGCTGGGGGTTGCCACCCAGCAACCCATCACTCTGGTGACGTCTGAGGAAGATGGAGAGTGAAGACCAGCAGTGTTATGTTGCAGTTCTCAGTTGAACCACAGGGTGGGAGTGTTGCACTTGTTTATAAACAAACGTGAGCGATGACTGAGGTGGGAAATGCATCTCCTCTCAGTTGACTCAGATCTTAAGCCTCCATAACGTCAACAATCTAGGACAGTAGGATTTGTTTGTATGGGGAAAGAACATTCCTTCACAACAAGACTCACAGTGTAATGGTATCATTGACCTATCAATAAACACATGTATGTTCAACATTCCTTCTCTATTTCCCCCAATGCTTACTTGCGTATGTTGCCAAAGTCCACAGAGTTGATGGTGCCTCCAGGCTTCCTCCAGCCAATAAGGAACTTGGAGGTGGCTCCCTGGCGGGGGTAGAAGCTCTTGGGGCCTCCAGGGGAAAGGGAAGTCTGGGAGGTGGGGGAGGTGGTCAGGGCTGACTCCTCCTGGGAGGAGCTGGGGCTGCAGCCTGGACCCATGGGACTGCCGGAGTGGCCGGAGCTCAGAGTACTGGGAGGAAAAACAAACGACTAGTATAGGTATATTTATAAACTGGGTGGTTCGAGCCCTAAATGCTGATTGGCTGAAAGCCGTGGTATATGAGACCGTATACCATGGGTATGACAAAACATTTATTTTTACTGTTCTAATTATGTTTGTAACCAGTTTGTAATAGCAGTAAGGCACCTCAGGGGTTTGTGGTATATGGCCAATATACCACCGCTAAGGGTGGTATAAGAACAGCCCTTAGCCGTGGTATATTGGCTATATACCACACCCCCTCCTGCCTTGTTGCTTGATTATACACTACCGTTCAAAAGTTTGGGGTCACTTAGAAATGTCCTTATTTTTTAAAGAAAAGCAATTTTTTTGTCAGCTTCATTAAATAGTACCCGCAAAACACCAGTCTCAATGTCAACAGTGAAGAGGCAACTCCGGGATGCTGGCCTTCTAGGCAGAGTTCCTCTGTCCAGTGTCTGTGTTCTTTTGCCCATCTTAATCTTTTATTTTTATTGGCCAGTCTGAGATATGGCTTTTTCTTTGCAACTGTGCCTAGAAGGCCGGCATCCCGGAGTCGCCTCTTCACTGTTGACGTTGAGACTGGTGTTTTGCGGGTACTATTTCATGAAGCTGCCAGTTGAGGACTTGTGAGGCGTCTGTTTCTCAAACTAGACACTCTAATGTACTTGTTCTCTTGCTCAGTTGTGCACCGGGGCCTCCCACTCCTCCTTCTATTCTGGTTAGAGCCAGTTTGCGCTGTTCTGTGAAGGGAGTAGTACACAGCGTGTACGAGATCTTCAGTTTCTTGGCAATTTCTCACATGGAATAGCCTTCATTTCTCAGAACAATGATAGACTGACGAGGTTCAGAAGAAAGTGCTTTGTTTCTGGCCATTTTGAGCCTGTAATCGAACCCACGAATGCTGATTCTCCAGATACTCAACTAGTCTAAAAAAGGCCAGTTTTATTGCATCTTTAATTAGCACAAAAGCTTTCAACTGTGCTATCATAATTGAAAAAGGGTTTCTAATGATCAGTTAGCCTTTTAAAATGATAAACTTGGATAAGCTAACACAACATGCCATTGGAACACAGGAGTGATGGTTGCTGATAATGGGCCTCTGTACGCCTATGTAGATATTCCATAAAAATCTGCCGTTTCCAGCTACAATAGTCATTTACAACATTAACAATGTCTACACTGTATTTCTGATCAATTTGATGTTATTGTAATGGACATTTCTAAGTGACCCCAAACTTTTGAACGGTAGTATATATACATTTCTGTAATGTGCACTCATCTATGAACACATTTCTGTAAAAGTTTCAAAACTATTTCAAAAACACCTGGTACTTTTCACTACTTTTCCCCACACACTACATTTCTGACATCTCCACATCTGAGATGAGAGAAATGAATAGGTCACAGTGTCCTTGGACTTCTTCTACTTTAACATTTCAAACAATATTTCTCCCCAGTTTGTCATGAAAGCGAGCGTCTCCCTCCTCAGACATGCTGTGTGTACATTAAAACAAAGTCACTAGTCTGGTGGTGCTGGAGTTATTTCAGGGCCACAGAGGAGAGGCTGAGGAGAGGAGGAAAGCCTCTGTTCACTCAAAGGAACAGTGGTTTGGAGTGCTAACAGTGCTGAGCTCTCACATTCAGCATTCCTCAGTGTTTCAAGTGCTCTCTTTCTCTCTGTGAGAAACTAGCTCTCTCACACACACACACACACACACACACACACACACACACACACAGAGAGAGAGAGAGACACACACACAGCAGATTGCAGCTTTCTACCTCTCTCACCACCAAAGTGCAAGGCTTGGGAGTTTTCCATCTGGGACAATAGGGGATATATATGGACTACAATGCATCACTGTCTGCTTAATGAAACATTGATACGTGAGAGGAAACATATTGGCTGCATAAAGAGCTGACTGTAATAGAACTCTAGTGTAGCACAACACATGGAGGCACACACCTGGAATGGGAAGCAGCATCACTGAGGGTATAGGAGCCACTGTCTGGCGCTGAGGGGAACACAGGTGGGCTCTGGGCTGGGTCCTCGCTGCTCCCTGGGGGGGCGGGTGAGTCCGGGGCTGAAGGAGAGGTCTCTGGGGCCCGCCGCTCTTTGGCCCTGGAGCCCCCGGACCCTGAAGCCCCGTAAGAGGTAGCGTCGATGCCGCTGTCTGTGGACTCCCGCTGCAGGTAGCCGATGAGCTCTGAGTCAGGCCGCACCCCTGTCCTGCTGGAGCCAATCTCATACCACTTCTCATCACTGTGGGCGGAGCTGGAGGCGTTACTGGACAGTGTGTTACTGCCTGATTGGCTGGAGGAGTAGGAAGCTTCCACCTGTAGAGACAGGGACCATAAAGTCACTTCCTGTTTGTTTGACCATAGTAAATAAAGACGACTACTTTGGCATAGACAACAATACATTGCCAAGCTAACTATATTCCTATGTCTATCTGCCAGAGCTCAAGGTCCCTGTAAGTCCACTATAGCCTCTTCACTAAACCTTAAAATACATATTTAGTCATATTTGAGCCTGCTGCCTGACCTTGATGTTCTTGTTGGGGGACAGGTCCCCCCCCTGCTCCTGGAGACGAGGTACTGCAGCCTTGGTGACAGCTAGGTCTGGGAAGGACAGGAGCAAACAGAGGAATGAGACAACCAGATAACAAAATGAGTAACATAGAGAGGTGGTCCTATCTCTGACTCTCACCCTCTGGATCACCCACAACACCAGACAGGACATGGGCTTTTTCTAAAGCATGTCCTCATACCTGTTGTGGCTCTATCGGCTCCCCTGTTGGCCCCATCCCCCTCTCGGGGCCATCCGGGGGCAGGCTTAGTCCCGTTAGACCCTTCTCCAACTCCCTGACGCTCAGCAGACACAGGGGAGTGACGGTTATTGTTGTTAAACCTGGGAAAGAGATGGAAGAAGAATGCATCATGTCTAGCTGCATCATTTACTGAAGAAGAGTAGTTTAAGTCTTGGAGAGTACAACATATCAGTTAGTACAACGTATCATTATATTTCAGTCATTTCCTTTCTGTTGTTGGATAACTCCCAAAGAAGTCATTAAAATAAATACAGACTACAGACTACATCTGGAAATAAAGCAATTAAAGCGAAACCCTGCAGCGAATTTGGGTCTGTGTATGATCGGGGTATGATCGGGGTATGGTCTGAATGTAGCCTTGGATCAGGTTTGTTCCGGCCTGAGTGTTCTCTCACCCGTCTGGCATGGACTTCTGTCTCCAGTGGTTGGAGCCTGCACTCCCGGTGTCTGTGTAGGAGAGACTGGTGGGGGAGTTGCGGGTGTGTGGAGAGCGGCCCATCACGATTGAACAGGCCAGGGCATAGTTATCATTCCCTGGGGAATACCTGAGGGAGGGATACATACCAACATACATAGGGAGTTATCATTTAGGTTATTTCAATATGTTTAATGACAGAAAGAAAGGAAGCATAACGATTCCACCACTACTGATGAGCGATTAACCAAAATGTCTGGTTATTTTCTGTTTTTAAATAACTCATTGACCGAAGTCGGTTCAATTATTTGAATTCCATTTCGTTTTTGTAGTTTTTTTGTGCGCTCAACGTGCTGTTTGTGCCATTTCTCTAGAGAGATTTCTCTCTGAGACATGTTGTCCAACTCATCATAATTAAAGGAAAACAATGTTTTGGTATTTGTTTCATTAGTCCATTGTTGATATAGTCCCAAAATGTTTTGCATGTCAGTAATCATACCGGATATATTTCTGTATTTCTAAAGTTTTATATCTTGAAAACTTGATTGCTGACATGCAAAAAATGTTGGGACTGTATGTCAACAATGGACTAATGAAACAAATACCAAAAGATAGTTTTTGTGTGGAACTTTCCTTTAAGCTCAGAAAACATGGTAATGAACTACAATGACTAGAATCCATTGAGCCTACAGCTGCCTGTTCTCATTGGTTCTTGCCAGCCAGCCAGCCAGCCAGCCAGCCAGACAGACAGACAGACAGACAGACAGACAGACAGACAGACAGAAGAGCAATGGAGACAGGAGAGGGATAGAGAGCGGTTGTTAGCCACACTATATACAAAAGTATGTGGACACCCCTTCAAATTTGTGGATTCGGCTAACATTGGCAGCAGAATGGCCCGTACTGAAAATCTCAGTGACTTTCAATGTGGCACCATCATACAAGTCAGTCAAATGTATGCCCTGCTAGAGATGCCCAGGTCGACTGTAAGTGCTGTCAGCGGGAGTGGTGTAAAGCTCGTCGCCATTGGACATTGGAAAAGTGAAAATGCGTTTTCTGGAGTTATGAATCACACATCACCATCTGGCAGTCTGACAGATGAGTCTCGGTTTGGCAGATGCCAGGAGAATGCTACCTACCCCAATGCATAGTGCCAACTGTACATTTTGATGGAGGAGGAATAATGGTCTGTGGCTGTTTTTCATGGTTCGGGCTAGGCCCCTTAGTTCCAGTGAAGGGATAACTTAACGCTACAGCATACAATGACATTCTAGACAATTCTGTACTTCCAATTTTGTGGCAACAGTCTCAGCATCCTGTCTCAGCATGACAATGCCCCTGTGCACAAAGCGAGGTCCATACAGAAATGGCTTGTTGAGATCGGGGTGGAAGAACTTGATTGGCCTACACAGAGCCCTGACCTCAACCCCATCTAACACCTTTGGGATGAATTGGAACGCTGACTGTGCCTGACCTCACTAATGCTCTTGTGGCTGAATGGAAGCAAGTCCCCACAGCAATGTTCCAACATCTAGTGGAAAGCCTTCCCAGAAGTGTGGAGGATGTTATAGCAGCAAAGGTGGGACCAACTCCATATGAATGCCCATGATATTGGAATGAGATGTTTGACAAGCAGGTGTCCACATACTTTTGGTCATGTAGTGTAGTTGTTATTTAGCAGCCTTAAAAGTATGCCTTGTCTAGTTTGAAGAACTACTGAAATAGTGATTTTGTCAGACAACAGGCAGCAAGCCAGCTAGACTAGCCTACTAGCCTGAAGGATGACTCTTTGGGGAGCACAGAGATAGATGGCTGGCTGGCTGCTACTGTCTGAGCAGAGATAAGAAGATGACTTGGAATTAAATAGTAAGTCATCAAATAAAAAAATGTAATATACACAACTTCAATATTTTATTAAAGTAAAGTAATGTGAATAAAGATGGTTTATTAAAAAGTGATATGCAGTAATGGCCAGTCACTACCTTCATTGGGGTTTTATTCATTTAATAATAATGACTTCATTATACTAAAACAAATATGTAGTATAAACAACCAAAATTTATTATTTAAGTAAAGTAATGTGAATAAGTGATAGTAATGGGCAGTCACTGCTATCACCTGTTTTATTCTGTATTGTTACAGTATTGAACTCACATAATGCATTTATTAAAAATCTGAACCGAAATTGAAAACGTGATTATTTTTCAAAAACCAAACTGAAACCGAACCAACCTCAAAAATCACAAATCGCGCAGCACTATCCACCACTAGGCTTGAACACCTTCCCTCATATATATCATATCAATAGCTGGGGTGGCTATCTTACCTTTTGGGGTTGAGAGGGCGCCCGTCGCTGGACACACTGCGCGGGATAACTCCGGCCCGGTCCTGATAGTCTGAAGCCGGGGCCTTGATGAGCGTCCCCCCCGCCACTGTGGTGCGGCTCTGGGGGCTGGAGGAGGTGCGGGGCCACTTGTTGTTGTTGTTGCTGCGGAAGGGGAATTTAAACTCATAGGGCATCCCCTCCTTGTGGTTCTTATAGTCCACCAGGGGCATGTGGTACAGCTCTGAACAGCCTCTGTGAGAGGAAACAGAAATATACACTAAAAACAGTGCAATGCTGCCCCAGTACCCAAATGCATGCTACTGATATGACTGATGGAGGGCATATCTGTTGATGGATAGATGATTGGCTGTCTATAAGCTGTACCTGCGAGGGGTGGAGTCCTCGTGCGGGGGGATGATGACCACCTTGACAGTGACGGAGGTCCTCAGCAGGTCGATCATCTGCTCGTGGGACAGCGATGCCACGGCCACCTTACAGATCTCTACCAGTCTGCTGCCCTGGCGCAGCCCCGCCTGCCAGGCGTATCCGTAGGACTCGACTTCCGCTACGATGCCCTCAAAGTTCACATGGAAGCCCAGCTGGCCCAGACCGTTCCTCCTCAGGATCATCTCTGTGGTCTGGCTGCCCTTAGTCAGAAGCTATGGACAGACAGGACAGGAGGAGAAGGACGAGAAATAGGAGGAGGAGGAGGGGTAGCAGGAAAAGGTGGATTAGTGAGGAAAGAGTTTTTACTACAAAACATCAGAATCCTGCAGGGAAACTTAAATCAGTTTTACCTCATTTCTATCAGCATGTTAAATGTGCAACCAAAGGGAGAAAAAAACTCTAGACCACCTTTACTCCAGACAGAGACGCGTACAAAGCTCTCCCTCGCCCTCCATTTGGCAAATCTGACCATAATTCTATCCTCCTGATTCCTGCTTACAAGCAAAAATTCTATAATTTTCGGTCTATAAACAAGTGGTCAGATGAAGCAGATGCTAAACTACAGGACTGTTTTGCTAGCACAGACTGGAATATGTTCCGCGATTCCTCCGATGACATTGAGGAGTACACCATATCAGTCACTGGCTTCATCAATAAGTGCATCGATGACGTCATCCCCACAGTGACTGTACGTACATAACCCAACCAGAAGCCATGGATTACAGGCAACATTCGCACTGAGCTAAAGGGTAGAGCTGCCGCTTTCAAGGAGCGGGACTCTATCCCGGAAGCTTTGAAATCCTGCTATGCCCTCCGACCAACCATCAAACGGGCAAAGCATCAATACAGGACTAAGATCAAATCATACTACACCGGCTCCGACGCACGTCGGATGTGGCAGGGCTTGCAAACTATTGCAGACTACAAAGGGAAGCACAGCTGAGAGCTGCCCAGTGACACGAGCCTACCAGACAAGCTTAATAACATCTATGCTCGCTTCGAGGCAAGTAACGCTGAAACATGCATGAGAGCATCAAGCTGTTCCGGATAACTGTGTGATCATGCTCTCTGCAGCCAATGTGAGTAAAACCTTTAAACAGGTCAACATTCACAAGGCCGCAGGGCGGATTACCAGGATGTGTACTCCGAGTATAAGCTGACCAAATGGCAAGTTTCTTCCCTGACATTTTCAACCTCTCCCTGTCTGAGTCTGTAATACCAACATGTTTCAAGCAGACCACCATAGTCCCTGTGCCCAAGAACACTAAGGTAACCTGCCTAAATGACTACCGACCCGTAGCACTCACGTCTGTAGCCATGAAATGCTTTGAAAGGCTGGTCATAGTCCACATCAACACCATTATCCCAGAAACCCTAGACCCACTCCGGTTTGCATATCGCCACAACAGATCCACAGATGATGCAACCTCTATCGCACTCCCCACTGCCCTTTCACACATGGATAAAAGGAACACCTATGTGAGAATGCTATTCATTGACTACAGCTTATCGTTCAACACCATAGTGCCCACAAAGCTCACAAAGCTAAGGATCCTGGGACTAAACAGCTCCCTCTGCAACTGGATCCTGGACATCCTGACGAGCCGCCCCCAGGTGGTAAGGGTAGGTAACAACACATCCGCCATGCTGATCCGCATCACGGGGGTCCCTCAGGGGTGTGTGCTCAGTCCCCTCCTGTACTCCCTGTTCACTCATGACTGCACGGCCAGGCACAACTCCAAAACCATCATTAAGTTCGCCGATGACACAACAGTGGTAGGCCTGATCACCGACAACGATGAGACAGCCTATAGGGAGGAGGTCAGAGACCTGACCATGTGGTGCAAGGACAAGAACCTCTCCCTCAACGTGATCAAGACAAAGGAGATGATTGTGGACTACAGGAAAAGGAGGACTGAGGACGCCCCCATTCTCATCGACGTGGCTGTAGTGGAGAAAATTTGGCATGTGTCCTCACTGAAAAGATTTGGCATGGGTCCTCAGATCCTCAAAAGGTTTTACAGCTGCACCATCGAGACCATTCTGACGGGTTGCATCACTGCCTGGTATGGCAACTGCTCGGGCTCCGACCCCAAGGCACTACAGAGGGTAGTGCGTACGGCCCAATACATCACCAGGGCCAAGCTGCCTGCCATCCAGGATCTCTATACCAGGTGGTGTCAGAGGAAGGCCCTAAAAATTGTCAAAGACTCCAGCCACCTTAGTCATAGACTGTTCTCTCTAATACAGCACGGCAAGCGGTACCGGAGCGGCTTCTAAACAGCTTCTACCCCCAAGCCATAAGACTTTGCATTGCCCCCCCCCCCCAATAGCCCCGCTATTGTTATTTTACTGCTTCTATTTATCTCTTACTTTGTTTAGGTATTTTCTTAAAACTGCATTGTTGGTTAAGGGCTTGTAAGTAAGCATTTCACTGTAAGGTCTACACCTTACAATTTGATTTGATATGAAATCAAAAGACAGACAATGTTGGCTGAAGTCTGAATCTTTTAATCTTAACTATTCTGTTGGCTGATACTGTAAAGCACACCATAAAACCCCAAATGTGCCCCATGGCAAAGATCTGATGCACATGCCAGCACAGACACATGCCAGCATAGATGGAATCTATCACCAGCGGATGCAGCACCCTTCAATTAAAGTGTTTGTGTACAGGGGCAAGTGTTTAAGGAGACACAGGCAGTAACCCTGCCTGGCCTTCTGAACCAGTGTCAGGTGGAAAGAGGTTGTAACATAATACTTAATATACAGTACCAGTAAAAAGTTTGGACACAGCTACTCATTCAAGGCTTTTTCTTTATTTTTACTATTTTCTACATTGTAGAATAATAGTGAAGACATCAAAACTATGAAATAACACACATGGAATCTTATAAGAACCAAAAAGGTGTTAAACAAATCAAAATATATTTAATATTTGAGATTCTTCAAGGTATCCACCGTTTGCCTTGATGACAGCTTTGCACACTCTTGGCATTCTCTCAAGGGTGGCTACTTTGAAGAATCTCAAACCTAAAATATATTTTGATTTATTTAACACTTTTTTGGTTTCTACATGATTCCATATGTGTTATTTCATAGTTTTGATGCCTTCACTATTATTCTACAATGTAAAATAGTACAAAATAAAGAAAAACTGGAATGATTAGGTGTGTCTAATCTTTTAACTGGTACTGTAGAGCTCCAGGCAACCACAACAGAGCCAGAGCAGGATATTATGCTACAACACTGACACACTAACTAAACACAAACA
Organism: Salmo trutta; assembly: GCF_901001165.1. Lineage (NCBI taxonomy): Eukaryota > Metazoa > Chordata > Actinopteri > Salmoniformes > Salmonidae > Salmo > Salmo trutta. The sequence goes on from NC_042989.1 coordinate 21,227,095, forward strand.
TTAAATAAGCCTTAGCAAACAGCGTTAATCTTTCATTGAAGACAACTGTCTTTGCCTAATCTCATGTGAATGATTAAACTACCTCCCCAAATAAGGTCACACTGACTATTTCACCACAATGCTGAGTGCTATACGGTATCTCCTTTGAACATAATGGATAGTCAGAGGTGGAGATTAGGGATATATTCATTATAACACATTTGTTAGTGAGGAAAATATCTTATATGGCTTGAAGCTTGGAAGACCTGTAATTGTCACAACAGATGGTGTATGAAATATTATTTTTGGCGATCAGCCCAGTAATACTACAGAGACTAACTGTACTTCTACTGACCTCCAGGCGTTTGACCACCTCTCCAAAGTCCTCCGTGTTGTTGTTGATGGAGCGCAGCGACACGCTCTCCCCACGCTCATAGTAGATCTTCATGGAGGCAGGGCTGCCCGAGGACCAGCCAATGACGTCGCGCGTGGCGCAGTTGAAGACCACGGCTTTGGCCTCCTGGTCCAATAGGATGAGGAAGTCGTTGGAGATGGCCAGTAGACACTCCCTCTCCGCCCCGGCTACCTGGTCCTCCGCATGCACCGGCCATGTCACCGCCCCCAGGCTCCGTAGCTCTGCCCCACTGTATGGCCGCACCCTCTCTCTCCGCTTGTGAGCCAATGAGATGAAGGGGAATTTCCCTGTGGGCTCAACCGGCGTGCCGGTCACGTGACGTTCTGCCAGGTCCCGCAGGTACTCCTGTCGCGTGCGTGTCGCCATGGCTCTGAACTTCTCAGACTTGTGGGCGGCGTTCTCAGCGTTGATGACCTTGGCCAGCAGGAAGTCCCTGAAGACGCTGGACTTGGGGAAGGTCACGCCCTTGGGGATAGGGGGGCCAAAGGAGGGCACATCCCTGGAACGAGTCACAGCCACGCTGGGGAGAGGAGAGAGAGAAAGAGAGAGAGGTCACTAATTAGTAAGCACACTGAAAGACGGAGTCCTACACCCAATCTCAATGGATCCCCAGGGCACTAGATCTGAGAGAATTGAATAGGAGGAAGCAAGACGGCAATATGTAGCTTTTACTATATTTCTTATACCTATACTCTCAGGGAGAACTTACACACTTTGCACATGACAGAAATGAATTTGGTTTGGTGACACTGGGCCTAGAGTGCAGAAAACAGTAGAATAGGCTGGGAAAGAAGAGGAGTGACATCCTTATAGTGTTTTCCCTTGGCTATTGTTCCATTTCACGTGAGTCTTCCTAAAGGAGGGCGTGAGTCTTCCTAAATGAGGGTGTGAGGGTTCCTACAGGAGGGCGTGAGGGTTCCTAAAGGAGGGCGTGAGTCTTCCTAAAGGAGGGCGTGAGGGTTCCTAAAGGAGTACGTGAGGGTTCCTAAAGGAGGGCGTGAGTCTTCCTAAATGAGGGTGTGATGGTTCCTACAGGAGGGCGTGAGGGTTCCTAAAGGAGGGCGTGAGTCTTCCTAAATGAGGGTGTGAGGGTTCCTACAGGAGGGCGTGAGTCTTCCTAAAGGAGGGCGTGAGTCTTCCTAAATGAGGGTGTGAGGGTTCCTACAGGAGGGCGTGAGTCTTCCTAAAGGAGGGCGTGAGTCTTCCTTTAGGAGGGCGTGAGTCTTCCTAAAGGAGGGCGTGAGTCTTCCTACAGGAGGGCGTGAGTCTTCCTAAAGGAGGGCGTGAGTCTTCCTAAAGGAGGGCGTGAGTCTTCCTAAAGGAGGGCGTGAGTCTTCCTACAGGAGGGCGTGAGTCTTCCTAAAGGAGGGCGTGAGTCTTCCTAAAGGAGGGCGTGAGTCTTCCTATAGGAGGGCGTGAGTCTTCCTAAAGGAGGGCGTGAGTCTTCCTAAAGGAGGGCGTGAGTCTTCCTAAAGGAGGGCGTGAGTCTTCCTAAAGGAGGGCGTGAGTCTTCCTACAGGAGGGCGTGAGTCTTCCTAAAGGAGGGCGTGAGTCTTCCTAAAGGAGGGCGTGAGTCTTCCTAAAGGAGGGCGTGAGTCTTCCTAAAGGAGGGCGTGAGTCTTCCTAAAGGAGGGCGTGAGTCTTCCTAAAGGAGGGCGTGAGTCTTCCTAAAGGAGGGCGTGAGTCTTCCTAAAGGAGGGCGTGAGTCTTCCTAAAGGAGGGCGTGAGTCTTCCTAAAGGAGGGCGTGAGTCTTCCTAAAGGAGGGCGTGAGTCTTCCTAAAGGAGGGCGTGAGTCTTCCTAAAGGAGGGCGTGAGTCTTCCTAAAGGAGGGCGTGAGTCTTCCTAAAGGAGGGCGTGAGTCTTCCTAAAGGAGGGCGTGAGTCTTCCTAAAGGAGGGTGTGAGTCTTCCTATAGGCAAGGCTCTCCTTAGATCACCTACTATTCTCCCAGTCAACTTCCATTGTTGCTCCACAATAGGCCTCCTAGAGTTTAATTACTATTCATTAGTCATGAAGTAGACCTGGATATGAAACACTGTCTCATATCCATTGGTAACCACCTGATTTCCCATACACACACTGACAATACATCCGTCTTTGGCAGGCTACATGGCAGGTTTCTTTTCTACTCACAACACAATGAGACAAGTTAGCATGAAAGCTAACCTAGTTCTGATTCAGATAATTGGCAATGATTGGCTTCCAAATCAATATACAACCCAACAATGGTGAGGTAAGGCTGAACAGCAGCACTATAGAAACCCACTGCAGGCCAGGCTCAGGTAGGCTGATGTCAGAGTCATGACAAGCCTCAGTCCATTAAACAGATAACATAACGATCGCATGTGACATTACAGCCCAAGCCTCGCTAAACCAGGCCGGCGTATATAAATATACATTCAGCACATCGGACAAGCCAGCTGCCACTGAGACGGCACTCTCAGCCAGCCACAGATTACAGGGAAGAGGAGCGGAGGAGGCTACTCCCTATTTTTCGAAACAAAGCTCTGATCCTTATGCAATACGGCTGAGTTAATCTATCTGTGTTTGGACAACAGTTGATAGCACAAGAGTATCACTAGGCTGTACCACTATCAATATTTAAAGCTACTGTATAGTCTGATCAATCAAAATGCAACCATAACGTAAGACAAAATAAATGATCCAATACAAAAAGTAGATGTATATTGAACTATGAGATAAATCACAGTAGGGCAGGTGTGTGTGTGTGTGTGTGTGTGTGTGTGTGTGTGTGTGTGTGTGTGTGTGTGTGTGTGTGTGTGTGTGTGTGTGCGTGCGTTTGTGAACATGCTGAAACCTCTCTGTCCACTGACCCCCCCCCACACACACACTCTCTGTCCACTGACCCCCCCACCCACACACACACACACACACACACACACACACACCCCAGACCCACCTTTGTCTTCCGTAGTGCCTCTACTCTCTCCTGACTTGGCTAGGCATTACAAAATGAAGTATCCATGAAGTGAATCCTCTCCTGTCTGTTTGGTCTGATCACACTACTGCAGGTACCCACATCTTTCACCAACTAATTCTAGCTGCTCACGCTGCCGTCCAAGCGCTGTTCTGTTGCTAGATCTTGTGCGTTTCTTACTCCTCTTTGAAATGGCATCCCAGGCTCCAAACCAATCAGGCTCCTAGCAAATCAGCTCTCTGGTGGCAGAACAGAACAGAGAGGGTTTGGAACTTGTAGTATGTTCATTAGATTGATGGGATTGAGCCAGAGGCTGGGAGCTGAGAGCTGCTCTGGGTGGAGTGGAGTCTCCACTGCTTCAGGGTCCCGCTCTCCATTTCATCCAAGAGGAAAACCAGGCAAACCAGCATTTCTCCCAGTCAGCCTCTTCTCCTCGACGACACTTGTTGGCTTCGAATCAAAAGATGTTCCCTTTAAAAAAGAATGACTTCAGCTGAGGAGGGCATCCAATCTTTAGCAGGCAGCACAGGGGGGGGGGGGGGGGTTCAGAATAAATTAGCCCAACTTTGAAGAGGTTTCAGCTCAGACCCAGAGCCAGCACAAGTGTTCCCGTGGAGGGTCTGTGAGCACTGAGGGACAGAGCACTGCTCGGCTGCTCAAGAATCCTCTGATTCGCTCGTCTGGCAAGGGAATCCTTGATGTGCATGCCGCTAACTCATTCGGATCGCTCAGACTCCAAGGCAGTGTGGCAGGCAGGAGGGTCGAGTGAGTGCGTGAGTGAGTGTGTGTGTGTGTGGTAGGGGGGTGAGCACTTGAGTGAGAATGCCACAGAGCTCCGCGATCACAGGGGGTAGGGAAAACAGTAGAGTAGGGGCCCATCCCATCAGCTAGTCAGCTGCAGGGGTGATCTCTCCTAGTCAACCATAATCAAACAAATGTATACACTGCCTACAGTACCCTGGCTACAGAGAGAGAGCAGAGAGGAGAGGCTAATAGTTACACAATACATTTGATCTGGGTTTGTGACCATGCCTTCCAGGGGTTCTCATCCTCTTCATGTTATCTACCTGCGTGAGTTGTTCAGAACAACCACTGTTGTAGCACCAGGGGCTTTCCAGGTTGTTTGTGACAGCCAGGTCCTCTAGTGGTCGCTAGTGGTCTGACCACGCTTTAACCGTGGTCTACACTCACCTGTAGCAGGTGTTGTCGGAGCAGGGGCTGTGTACGCGGACGATGATGAACACGTGTTGGAAGTGGGAGAAGATGGTCTTGGGGGTGAAGGGGAGGGCTCCCGGCTCCTGGAACACGATGGTGACGATGTCGTTCCCAATGTGTCTCTTCCTCAGCAACTACAACACACAATTAAGGAATCTCAATGACAAAATCTCAATTAATATCCTATTCTTCTTGAATTAAACTTGATTAATAATTTCATCCATCTATGACATAACATGTTATCCTAATGCATGTCATTTGGATTTTCATTTCCTTATGTGATATCATAGAGCCCTTCCGTACCTGTTGTTTGTTGTTGGGTGTGTAGGGCAGCATTGTAGACACGTGGAACATGATCTCATAGTCCCTGTAGGCCGTGTAAAGGGAGTGGGTGCCAGTGGAATCAGCTGGAGGAAGAGATAGGAGCACCACAATGTAAGGCCCCGTTGTACTGCAACCCAGCTCTGTCCTCCAGCAGCAACCTATCTGCTCAGTGCTTTAGGCACTAGGTCAGGGTTCCCCAACCCCAATTTGGCCCCCAAAGTTTTCCAAGAACAAAAAAATATGATTTATTTTATTGTATTGGTAGATAAAAGACTGTAAAAACACCAGCAAATCAGCTCCAAGTGATTTTAAATGTGGAAATTTGTTCCAAAGTGTTCACACGCATAATAGAGAGATATATGTGATTGGATACAAATGTAAGCAAGGTTTGAAATGATTATGTTTTTGTGAAACATTGTATCTGTTTGGGCTTCTTGTGGTCAATTTGCAGTCTACAAATGATTTGGAATTATGTTCCGGCCCCCTGACCATCCGCTCCAGAACAAATTGGCCCGCGGCTGAAATGAGTTGATGATCCTGGTACCAGACTGTTACATAGCACAAACAACAAGCCATGATAGCGTAGACTGATCAATGTGTGCCAGGATAGTGTGACAGGAAAAGAAAAATAAATAATCGTAGTCATACAGATTGAGCCCTCTCAATACTTTTGTTGCTTAAATAAAATGCCTTTACGTGTAACTATATTTAAGATATAGCACAGCCTCTTGTGCATTACTGCAGGCATTGTAAGGAGTGGACAATTATACCATAACCCTATCAGTCTACCATAACCCTATCAGTCTACCATAACCCTATCAGTCTACCATAACCCTATCAGTCTACCATAACCCTATCAGTCTACCATAACCCTATCAGTCTACCATAACCCTATCAGTATACCATAACCCTATCAGTCTACCATAACCCTATCAGTCTACCATAACCCTATCAGTCTACCATAACCCTATCAGTCTACCATAACCCTATCAGTCTACCATAACCCTATCAGTATACCATAACCCTATCAGTCTACCATAACCCTATCAGTCTACCATAACCCTATCAGTATACCATAACCCTATCAGTCTACCATAACCCTATCAGTATACCATAACCCTATCAGTCTACCATAACCCTATCAGTCTACCATAACCCTATCAGTATACCATAACCCTATCAGTCTACCATAACCCTATCAGTCTACCATAACCCTATCAGTCTACCATAACCCTATCAGTATACCATAACCCTATCAGTCTACCATAACCCTATCAGTCTACCATAACCCTATCAGTATACCATAAACCTATCAGTCTACCATAACCCTATCAGTCTACCATAACCCTATCAGTCTACCATAACCCTATCAGTCTACCATAACCCTATCAGTATACCATAACCCTATCAGTCTACCATAACCCTATCAGTCTACCATAACCCTATCAGTCTACCATAACCCTATCAGTATACCATAACCCTATCAGTCTACCATAACCCTATCAGTATACCATAACCCTATCAGTCTACCATAACCCTATCAGTATACCATAACCCTATCAGTCTACCATAACCCTATCAGTATACCATAACCCTATCAGTCTACCATAACCCTATCAGTCTACCATAACCCTATCAGTCTACCATAACCCTATCAGTCTACCATAACCCTCTCAGTATACCATAACCCTCTCAGTCTACCATAACCCTATCAGTCTACCATAACCCTATCAGTCTACCATAACCCTATCAGTATACCATAACCCTATCAGTCTACCATAACCCTATCAGTCTACCATAACCCTATCAGTCTACCATAACCCTATCAGTATACCATAAACCTATCAGTCTACCATAACCCTATCAGTCTACCATAACCCTATCAGTCTACCATAACCCTATCAGTCTACCATAACTCTATCAGTATACCATAACCCTATCAGTCTACCATAACCCTATCAGTCTACCATAACCCTATCAGTATACCATAACCCTATCAGTCTACCATAACCCTATCAGTATACCATAACCCTATCAGTCTACCATAACCCTATCAGTATACCATAACCCTATCAGTCTACCATAACCCTATCAGTCTACCATAACCCTATCAGTCTACCATAACCCTATCAGTATACCATAACCCTCTCAGTCTACCATAACCCTCTCAGTCTACCATAACCCTATCAGTCTACCATAACCCTATCAGTATACCATAACCCTATCAGTCTACCATAACCCTATCAGTCTACCATAACCCTATCAGTCTACCATAACCCTATCAGTCTACCATAACCCTATCAGTATACCATAACCCTCTCAGTCTACCATAACCCTATCAGTCTACCATAACCCTATCAGTCTACCATAACCCTATCAGTATACCATAACCCTATCAGTCTACCATAACCCTATCAGTCTACCATAACCCTATCAGTCTACCATAACCCTATCAGTACACCATAACCCTATCAGTCTACCATAACCCTATCAGTATACCATAACCCTATCAGTCTACCATAACCCTATCAGTCTACCATAACCCTATCAGTCTACCATAACCCTATCAGTATACCATAACCCTATCAGTCTACCATAACCCTATCAGTATATCATAACCCTATCAGTCTACCATAACCCTATCAGTCTACCATAACCCTATCAGTCTACCATAACCCTATCAGTATACCATAACCCTATCAGTCTACCATAACCCTATCAGTATACCATAACCCTATCAGTCTACAATAACCCTATCAGTCTACCATAACCCTATCAGTCTACCATAACCCTATCAGTCTACCATAACCCTATCAGTATACCATAACCCTATCAGTCTACCATAACCCTATCAGTATACCATAACCCCTATCAGTCTACCATAACCCTATCAGTCTACCATAACCCTATCAGTCTACCATAACCCTATCAGTATACCATAACCCTATCAGTATACCATAACCCTATCAGTCTACCATAACCCTATCAGTATACCATAACCCTATCAGTCTACCATAACCCTATCAGTATACCATAACCCTATCAGTCTACCATAACCCTATCAGTCCTACCATAACCCTATCAGTATACCATAACCCTATCAGTCTACCATAACCCTATCAGTCTACCATAACCCTGTCAGTCTACCATAACCCTATCAGTCTACCATAACCCTATCAGTATACCATAACCCTATCAGTCTACCATAACCCTATCAGTCTACCATAACCCTATCAGTCTACCATAGTATACCATAACCCTATCAGTCTACCATAACCCTATCAGTCTACCATAACCCTATCAGTCTACCATAACCCTATCAGTATACCATAACCCTATCAGTCTACCATAACCCTATCAGTCTACCATAACCCTATCAGTCTACCATAACCCTATCAGTCTACCATAACCCTATCAGTATACCATAAACCTATCAGTCTACCATAACCCTATCAGTCTACCATAACCCTATCAGTCTACCATAACCCTATCAGTCTACCATAACCCTATCAGTCTACCATAACCCTAGGAGAAAAGTTTCTTGTGATTTGATTCTGGGTACCCAGATTACCCTGGCAGCCACCACAATCGAAATGTATGGACAAAATAGGAATGTTCATATTCATTGAGTTTATGAATAGAGGAAGTGACAAAAATAGCCAAATGTAATTAAGTGCATGTTTGGTATGAGCTGCCATTTCCTGCTCTGCTCTCATGAGGAATATAAAAGATGTAGTGGAGTGTGTGGGCCAGCCATAGCGGACCTGATTTAGTCCTCAATACACCAGAGACAGAAGGAGGGAGGGAGGGAGGGAGGGAGGGAGGGAGGGAGGGAGGGAGGGAGGGAGGGAGGGAGAAAATAGAGAGAGTTGGTCAGAGGAACAAGTATAGTGGAGTGATAAGACAAGCAAGAGGAAATGAGGGGTTACAAGACAGGCTACATGAAGTAAATGGGATTGCACATAAAACATGTGAGAGACAGGACAGGAAAGGCTCTCTAAATTACAGAGATTACCTCAAACCTGTAGCTGCTAACATGCAAGGCAGAGCACCACCTACAGCAAAGATTAAGCAGATTCTACAGAAGGACCCATAATTCATGCTGTGAGACCTGGGGTGGAGGTCAGAGAGAGGGTCAGAGAGGTTCCCACACAGGAGCCTGTCACGCTGCATCCTTGGTCAAATAAAAAGACCAATCCCAGTTTTAAACGCACTGTCTTTGCTGCGTGTGTGTGTGCTTGTGTGTGTGAGCGTACTCTTGATGTCGAGCTGGGCGCGGTACTTGGTAAAGCCTTTGAGGCGGACTCTCTCCCCTAGCAGCTGTAGGAACTCTTCCAGGGCAGGGCCCGCCGTTTCATTATTGTACATCTCCTCCTCACTGCTCTGCCCCGCCCTGCAGTACATCACCCCCACCTTCACCTGGAAACTCAGCTAGAGAGGAGGATGGGGGGTTGGGGGGAGAGAGAGATTTAATGTTAAGACATTTTTGCAGTGCAAAACTACAGAATATATGTTATAGTGCCAATAGTAGAGACAACCAAAGGTCTGCCATCTATGAAATATAATAACTTCCCCATTAACAACATACAGCTGTGGCATGATTCAGGGCTATTCAGGGAGTCTTTTTATGTCATGTGAGTGTGTATCCTCCTACCCCCTGTTCGTCCAGTTTCATCAGCTGTTCTGTGACCTTGGGCGTGTTGAGGGCCAGGCGGAGGCAGGGCACGTCCAGCTCTGGTAGCAGGTACTCCAGCACCTCCTTCAGGGGCAGCCCGCGGGTAGTGCCATGCTTAGAGGACGAGGGGACCGCGTCCTCCAGAATAGACCCCCGGAGTGTGGTCAACTAGATGGAGGGATAAAAAGGAGGAGAGGAAGAGGGAGAAGTGTAAGTGGAGGAATGTGCCTCAGGAATCCCGAGTTCATGGAACTTTATTTTCAAGATGGAACAAAATGTTTAAGATGGAACAAAACGAACATGTCAGTTCTGCTTCCCAAACACCGTAACATCTCCTGAGTAAGTTTAGAACTATTTAGCTAAAAGAATCTGACATAAAGCAACAGAAAAGAACAAGGCTCAGTTATGAATCAAACTTTTGGCTGGGGGAAGTAGGAAGAGGAGGGTGGAGTTGGGGTTGTTCAGCGAAGCATAATGTTTACACAGAGTGTGCATTGTGTTCAGCAGTGGCAGTGAACTCAATCACTCTGCTATTATATGCAGCTGGAACGGAGGGGAACTTTCTCTCCCACACCCCTCGGAGAGGACCCTAACAAACGTCCAGTGTTCCCCAGGTTTGGGGCCCTGGGGTCCCGGGATGTCTCACACAGAGCTGGAGGGTCTAATCACACACACCTGTCCACCATCCAACCGGGAGAAAACCCCCAAGACAACCATCTCTGAACCACTCCAAGGCAGGTGTCTGAAATCTATAGCTGGGTAGGAAATGGTGCTGTTTCGCAGTCACTCCATAACCAAAAGCATGACCTTCCAACTAAACGTGGCCATGATTTTCCAGTGAAATGTAAAAGAAGGGTTGTCTATAGTGGTTTGAGGTTGTGTAGCATTGACAGGTGGTGGAGATGTGTGGAGAATGAGAGCGTTTCCTATAGTTTCTATACACAGACCTGATCCGAGAGGACAGCTGATGGCCCTCTGGGCTTCTTACATAATGTGAACCTACCAGGCAGACAGAGATAGGGGAGAAGGACTGATCTACAGAAAAACAAATCTACAGACAATCAATGTGACATGATTTTAAAACAACAGAAATCTCTATCTATCTAGCAGGAGTCATTAACATGAATTTGACACCCCTATACTAAGGGAATCTTTGATCCCGTAATAAGTGACATGATCTAGGGAGAGCGGTTGTAATGTCAGAAGGCTAGCTGTCTGACCTCTGAGGTTCTGAAGATGACCCGGTAGTTGTACTGCTGGCCGTGCTCTTTGTGCTCCTCCTGTTTCTCCCTGCGCAGACTCACAGCCACCGGACCCAGAGCCTCGTCCATCCCAAAGTAGTTCCAGTGTTCTGAGGGAGAGAGAGAGGGAGGAAGGGAGGGAGAGTGACAGAGAGATAGAACAGAGAGTGCGAGAGAGAGAGAGGATAGGGAGAAAGGGCAGTAAAGTGAAATAAAATAACCTTTCCAAATATGTATAAACATACACTTGAATTTGGTAACTGTATTAAGCGATGGGCTGTGTAAGACTGTTTATATTTGACATTCTAGTGTTATAGTTCTTCATGTACTGTATAATGTTTGTAACTGAATACGTTTCATCGTGTATGTTCTGCATCGTGTATGTTCTCACCTCTAAGGTAGAAGAACTTCCTGTAGTAGTAGGCTCCCAGGTCCACGTGTTCTGCGATGTAGTGTTTGCCCCGATCACTGAGGGCACTGGGGTTGTCCTTGGGCCCCTCCAGCACTGCCACCCCAGCGTTAGTGCAGTGGGAGCTGAGGGACGACTCAAACAGGCTGTTCTCGCCTCCCAGGGTCCCTGAGCCTCCACTCCCCTGTCTGGGGGGACCGCCCCCTGCCCTGCGCCTGCAGGTGGCCCCAATCTCATTGCAGAAGCAGGGGCAGTTGAGGAGCAGTTCATTGCTCTGCTCATCCCCGCAGTCCATGCTGGGGCTGTCCCTGGCCCCGGTGCTAAGCTCCTCCTGACTGCCAGTGGGGGAGCTATAGGCCAGGCTCTGGATGGAGGACACGGTGGAAGTGGTGGAGGCTGCAGCCGCAGCAGACGCCCCCGTGGTGGTGTTCTTCCTCTTCACTGCCGCCGTCTGCCTGCTCTGGATCACCTTTTTCAGGTCAAACATCATGCTCTGCACGTCGTAGTGGGAGAAGCCCCTCTGGCAGACCCAGGGCTTGAGGGGGGTGACCCCATCATCTGAACGGCCGTCCTCAGCATCAGACCCGGCTCGGGGCGAGTCAGATTCCCCCCGCACGCTGCGAAGCTTCCGGAATATAGACTCGCCCCCTGTCTCAGACTTGGAGCGTCTCTTTGGGGGCTTTTCTCTCTCCTTGACTCTGCTGGATGCCTGGCTCTCACTAGTCTCCTCATGTAGTTCTATTGAGGCCTGCTTGAGTCCAGCAGTCAGCAGATCCTCTAGTCTGTCTGGAGCGGGGCTGCGCTGGTCAGGCTTCACTCCCTGGTAGCCCTTCAACATCTCAAAGAAACTCTCCCCTGACGCCCCGTGCTGGTCTATAGAGGAGGTACTGCCATACTCTCTGTGTAGAGGGGACCACTTGGCCCCTGAGGGGCCCAAGTCCTCCCCACTGTCCCCGCCACCATCCAGCTCACTGATGGTGATGTCACTGTTGCTGCGCTGGCGGATGCGGCCGGTGTTCCTGTGGGATGGGACTCTGTAGTCTCCCGGGGACAGGTAGTGGCTGTCTGGGCTGTAGCTGGCCGTCTGGGTTTTACTCTTCAGTGTGTTCTGGATGTTGCGGAGCATGGAGGAGTCCTGGGGGCTCATCAGGTGACCTAGTTTCAGGTGGCTGTGCCCCCCTCCGGCCAGGCCTGGGGAGTCTGCCTCCATGGTAACTTGCCACAGAGCTCCCAAGTCCTTCCTCGGGGGCCATTCAGCAACCCGTGCGCGCACCCCCATTTTGGGCACCCCCGGGCCTCCTTGAAGGTGGGCGCTGTCTGTACGTGCCCCTCCGTTGGCCAGGCGGAGGTGGCGGGTGTAGAACTCATCAGAGGCAGGGATAGAACCCCCGACGATGCGCTCCATGGGTGGGCGCTTCAGACTGGTCATGGTGCCAAGGCCAGGGCTGGTCACCAGGGCACTCAGCAGCAGGGCATGGCTTGGCTGACTGTGGAGCTGGTTGCTCAATGTTCAGGCTTCCATACTGACCCTACAGCTCTGTCTGTCTGCTAATCCACTGGGTCCTCATCTTGCTCCAACTGGCTCCAACCGTGAAATAAACAGAGTTTTTGTATTAGAACGTACTGTAAACTCAATAATTGCACAGCCTCTCGTTTCATATTGACACCAACTTTCTCTAACTAGGCGAAGAGAGGAAACAGTTGTGGAATGGACAGTAAGCTGACTGACTGGTGTTGAATAATACAAACACATGGATCTGGTCTGGATAGGTAAACAATTACACAGTGACACAGGATCCAGTGCTCTGTTACTGATGTGGCCTCCGTCATCCTCCCAGGTTTATAGCAGGCAGCACAGAGTCTTATTACCTACTCTCTCTTTGGGCCTTGAGGTAAGCAAGCTAATGTTCTCTGAGTTTAATCATCTGACTGTGTGGGAGTATGAAAATGGCTGCAGAACAAAATATGTATCTGGAAGCATTTGCAAAAAACATTTTTTTTTTTTTACATTTCAGGGATTTCCAGATGTGCTTTCTCATGACATGTCTGGGGGGACATAGTCAGTCAGCTAGCTGCTTTTAGAAACTCCAGGACTGCATTACAAATGTGCCGACATTTCTATTCTACAGGACTGAAAGGGATATCTGGATTTCACAAACCTGCCCGCAGAGTCATATTCGGATGTGATTTTTGCCTGACGGCTTTCTGACTCAGTTAGAAGTTGCTGACATATTCAATTCCAGATAACGGCTCTAACCTTTTCAAACCAATTTCAGCGTAAACATCTGGGGTGGAACATGAAAGTTCAGCCAAATCCAAAAAAGTTGTAATTATTATCTCCAACCTAAGCAAAATGATGCCTTAAACCTCATCATTAAATTCCTCAAATGAATTCCCAAAGTAGATTATTAGGTCATTCAATAAACCAATAGGAACATACTTATGTAATTACTTAAAAGGTGTTACAAAAATCATGAGGTTTCGATTTATCAAAACAATGGGCTCTCAATTCCCACTCTCTGTCACTGACGCTGGACTACTGATCCCTCTGAAGTCCCTTCACATGCTGTGGACAGCAGACTCACCAAATCAAAATGCTGAGATACAGTATACTGGATGAAACACCTCGAGCCCACATCAAAAAAGGCCCTTTGAAAGGCGGCAGCAGAGAACTCAGTGATGTTTCTCCCTGGCAGATTGAGCCAATTTGGCAGCGAGAAACTGGGAGAGATTAAGGTTCCTCTCAGTCAGTCCTGCAGCACACAAGCTGTGATTACATTAGCCACTGGATGTCAATGCTGTGATGGGCTTTCTCCATGCCAGGCACATTCACACAAGGAAAACATCCGTGTCAACTTCACACATACACAGACAGTCAAGAATGCTGGGAAAATGGACATTGATCTGAACGTTAATTGATTTACCTGATGAGACACCAAAAATATAAACACATTCTCTAAGCATGCTATATATCCTTTATATGTGTCGAAAATGATTACAAGCTCATGGAAAATCAAAGGCAGTACAAACAAATGCTTCTGCCACCAAGAACCTCTGAACACAAAAAATGTACACATTTTCTATCCACACAACCAGTTCATATTACCCAGGAGCCATCAGCGCTGCTACTGTAAGCCAGTGACCCCAGGGAGATTGGTCAAACGGTCACTCTGAAAAGAGCACAATTTGCACACTGCACCCAATATAATATTGTGAACAAAATACATTAGGAACCAAAACAAAACAAGACTACATTGCAATTGGAAAATATTCAGACCCCTTGACTTTTTCCATAATTTGTTACGTTACAGCCGTTTCCTCATCAATCTACACACAATACCCCATAATGACAAAGCGAAAACATTTTGTTAGAAATGTTTGCAAATTTATTAAAGTAAAAAAGTATTCAGACCCTTTGCTATGATACTTTAAATTAAGCTCAGGTGCATCCTGTTTCCATTGATCATCATTGAGATGTTTCTACAACTTGATTGGAGTCCACCTGCGGTAAATTCATTTGTAAATGATTTGGAAAGGCACACACCTGTCTATATAAGGTCCCACAGTTGACAGTGCATGTCAGAGCAAAAACCAAGCAATGAGGTCGAAGGAATTGTCCGTAGAGCTCCGAGGCAGGATTGTGTCGAGGCACAGATCTGGGGAAAGGTAGCAAAACATTTTGGCAGCATTGAAGGTCCCTAAGAATACAGTGGCCTCTCTTATTCTTAAATGGAAGAAGTATGGAACCACCAAGACTCTTCCTAGGTGGAGAAGGGCCTTGGTCAGGGAGGTGACCAAGAACTCAGAGCTCCAGAGTTCCCCTGTGGAGATTGGAGAACCTTCCAGAAGGACAACGATCTCTGCAGCTCTCCACCAATCAGGCCTTTATGGTAGAATGGCCAGACGGAAGCCACTCCTCAGTAAAAGAACACATGACAGCCCGCTTGGAGTTTGACAAAAGGCACCTAAAGACTCAGACCATGAGAAACAAGATTCTCTGGTCTGATGAAACCAAGATTGAACTCTTTGGCCTGAATGCCAAGCGTCACGTCTGGAGGAAACCTGGCACCATCCCTACAGTGATGCATTGTGGTGGCAGCATCATGCTATGGGGGTGTTTTTCAGCAACAGGGACTGGGAGACTAGTCAGGATCAAGGTAAAGATAAACGGAGCAAAGTACAGACAGATCCTTAATAAAAACCTGCTCCAGAGCGCTCAGGACCTCAGACTGGGGTGAAGGTTCACCTTCCAACAGGACAATGACCCTAAGCACACAGCCAAGACAATGCAGGAGTGGCCTTGGGACAAGTCTCTAAATGTCCTTGAGTGGCCCAGCCAGAGCCCGGACTTGAACCCGATCGAACATCTCTGGAGAGACCTGAAAATAGCTGTGCAGCAACGCTCCCCATCCAACCTGACAGAGCTTGAGAGGATCTGCAGAGAAGAATGAGACAAACTCCCCAAATACAGGTGTGCCAAGCTAGTAACGTCATACCCAAGAAGACTCAAGGCTGTAACCACTTCCAAAGGTTCTTCAACAAAGTAAAGGGTCTGAATACATATGTAAATGTGATATTTCTGTTGTAATTTTGTTTATACATTTGCAAAAATGTCTAAAAACCTGTTTTTGCTTTGTCATCATGGGATATTGTGTGTAGATTGATGAGGGGGGAAAAAACTATTGAATCCATTTTAGAGAAAAGCTGTAATGTAACAAAATGGGGGAAAAGTCAAGGGGTCTGAATACTTTCAGAATGCTCTGTATACTCATACTCACACTACAGTTTCTACAGGGTACATAGCGCTCCAGGCTGAGCATCCCCATTGAGCTGATAAGCACGTTGAGTTGACAAGAGGGAGTTTTTGACAACAAAAAAACTCCTAAATCTGTGCATATTATGCGCCCTCCTGATGTGCCCCAAATCTTATTGGATCTAGTAGTCTAGTAGCATAAAGCTTACAGCCAGATGAAGAGAAATAGTTCCCATTCGAAACAAACTAACTGGATTTCCTCTGTTTTTATTTACTTTTAACCAGAACATGAATACTGCTCAGATAGATACAGACTCACTCTATTTCAGGCTCTATGTCTATATTTGAAAATACATTGTAATTTGCTCCTGCAGCAGACAGTTTACAAAAAATATCAAAAGTAGCATCTTAATCCATCATAGCATCAGTTCATTACTCCACATCAGTGTCACAACTGACTGTTAGAAGTCATATTATGAAATATGAAATCCCAGCTCCAAATGAATAGTGTAATGGAGCCTGCGGTTGGTCGTGCTCACAGTGCACGGCCTCCATCACCGGGCCGGGCCGAGCCGGGCTCTGCGGCTAGTGTTCTTCTCTAATGGATGGTATTTCGCTGTGGCACAGGAAACCTTGTCCTGTTTGCACTCCGCATTTCAATCACTGCAGCTTTGGGCACGCTGCCTGCCTGGTTGGCTGCTGCAGCACAGAGCAGTGTCCACAGGGACATATTATTAACAGAACCACAACACACACAGCCACCGCAGCCGAAACACAGCCACAGGCCTAAATCTGGCTGCTGACAGACATTTGGAGGGCCCGAATTCATGGGGCTGTCAGATTAGACTGGGCGGGGTGGAGGGGAGAGGTGAATGAAGCTTCTGACTGACACTCCCCACCCCCACCCATACAGTAGTCCCTTCTCCCTATCAGTTGTCTATTTTAGCAGGTCTGTGGGACATGTCGAGGCACTGTGAGTCTGTCCACTAAGTGAGGTTAACTTCCTGTAATTGGGGCTCTGACTTCCCAGCTGCTCCAATGGGCCTGAGGACAGATGAGTATTATGCTGCACCACTCAAGACAGAGAGACAGCGGTGATGTCATCATGGCTACCTCTGGGGAGATTAAGACAGGATGGGCCAGCCAGGGCACAAAGCCCTGTGTGCTGCTAGAGTAAAATAGCCTTACTTTTCCGAACTTTTGTCTCGGATCTTGGTCGGGTCTGATATAATTACCACGGGTGTTGGGTATGTGATATTAAAACTGATTTACCGACTGGACCCAATTGGACCTGTCCTCTGTTCATGTAGTGTTTGTGTGATGAGAACTTCTCAAGCTTCTAGTCTGTCAGACACTTGCAACTCACTATTTGGCCAATATCGCTTGTTTATCGATGGCAGCACCCAGTTGGAGGTTTCTTTCACTCTATTTTTCTACTCTCGGATCTGAACAGGTCTCTCGGATCCGAACAGGTCTCTCGGATCTGAACAGGTCCCTCGGATCCGAACAGGTCCCTCAGATCCGAACAGGTCCCTCAGATCCGAACAGGTCCCTCGGATCCGAACAGGTCCCTCAGATCCGAACAGGTCCCTCAGATCCGAACAGGTCCCTCAGATCCGAACAGGTCTCTCGGATCTGAACAGGACTCTCGGATCCGAACAGGTCTCTCGGATCTGAACAGGTCCCTCGGATCCGAACAGGTCCCTCAGATCCGAACAGGTCCCTCGGATCCGAACAGGTCCCTCGGATCCGAACAGGTCTCTCAGATCCGAACAGGTCCCTCGGATCCGAATAGGTCACTCGGATCCGAACAGGTCCCTCGGATCCGAACAGGTCTCTCGGATCCGAACAGGTCTCTCGGATCTGAACAGGTCCTTCGGATCTGAACAGGTCTCTCGGATCTGAACAGGTCTCTCGGATCCGAACAGGTCTCTCGGATCCGAACAGGTCTCTCGGATCTGAACAGGTCTCTCGGATCTGAACAGGTCCCTCGGATCCGAACAGGTCTCTCGGATCCGAACAGGTCTCTCGGATCTGAACAGGTCTCTTGGATCCGAACAGGTCCCTCGGATCCGAACAGGTCTCTTGGATCTGAACAGGTCTCTCGGATCTGAACCAGCAAGGGTCTGTTTGGGTCTTTTTTCCACGGAACGAGTATGACTGTCCTCGGGTCCATTTGGAACGGGTCTCTGTAAATCAGGGCCACACAGAGTGATTCTTGGTAGTCTTACACAAATCTACTTTGAAACAAAGGTATATATCTCACACACATGGTTATGGCATTAAAAAAAGGAGTTGTATTCCATTTTGACTTTCCATCCCAATATTACACTTGATATACATCACAGAAAACTGAAACATAACAAAACCGTTTGACATTGAAACATCCTTGTCGTAAAAATATATGACTTAAATTCTGAAAAGGCCAAAGAGGCTGCTTTTGGTCATTGACTGCTGGAAAGAGCTACATGTATTTATGCATATGGTTCGGGTGGGAAAGCCATGGATCCATTTCCCATTGGTCCAAAAAGTTGACGTTGAAGACCCCTATTTCTCACTACTGTGTTATGAAGCACATACACAGACAGACCCAGTTACCAAGCACATACACAGACAGACCCAGTTACCAAGCACATACACAGACAGACCCAGTTACCAAGCACATTAACCATGTTTCAAATCAAATCAAATCAAATGTTATTTGTCACATACACATGGTTAGCAGATGTTAATGCGAGTGTAGCGTTATGCTTGTGCTTCTAGTTCCGACCGTGCAGTAATATCTAACAAGTAATCTAACCTAACAATTTCAAAACAACTACCTTATACACACAAGTGTAAAGGAATGAATAAGAATATGTACATTAAAATATATGAATGAGTGATGGTATAGAACGGCATAGGCAAGCTGCAGTAGATGGTATAGAGTACAGTATATACATATGAGATGAGTAATGTAGCGTATGTAAACATTATATGAAGTGGCATTGTTTAAAGTGGCTAGTGATACATTTATTACATCCATTTTTCCATTATTAAAGTGGCTAGAGTTGAGTCAGTATGATATTTAAGTATATAAGTATATTTGGTGATCAACAAATGTATTTTGACACTATAACACAGAGCTGGTGAATGGGAGTTTGACTCAGAGTTTTCTGGGCGTTAGAGAGGTCTCTAACACACAGATACTGGTTCACCAAGTACACAACATTAAAGCCACTGCCAAGGACACATAGCACTGAGATGGGGAATGGATTATAAAAAGCACCTTTTTTTAAGGTATTCTAAAAGCTTCCGGTAACAGCTAACACACTCACAGAGAAAAAACTGCAGTAGAAAGTAAAACAAACTTGGTCATTTCCTTGTGATTTCCTTGTGAGGGCACATTCTGTAGAAGTTACCAAGGCAACTCACAACCAGGGCTCACTGATGCCAGCTTAAAATGATGAGAGGCACACTCCTGTTGGTCGGCCTGAGCCCCATGGAGGCCAAGCTACGCCCTATGAGAGAACCAACAACATGTCTGGGAATGCCCAGGAGACCTCTAGCTGTTTCCCAGTGCCCTGCTCAGCTGGCACAAAGTTCCCTCTGTCCTGTGGAAGACTGGGATTCCTCTCCAGCACAGAGAAGCCCTTGATAAGAGGCTGGTCCTGACTGTGTTGGGCCCACTAAGAAGACCTAATGAATGTCAGAGACAGAGAGAGACAGAGACAGAGAGAGAGAGAGAGGTTAGGGAAGAGAGAGAAAGAGAGGTTAGGGGAGTGAGAGAGAGGTTAGGGGAGAGAGAGAGGTTAGGAGAGAGACACAGAGAGAGAGATAGGTTAGGGGAGAGAGAGAGGAGAGAGAGCGGTTAGGGGAGAAAGAGAGAAGGGAGGGAGAGAGTTTAGGGGAGAGAGGGAAAGGGAGAGAGGTTAGGAGAGAGAGGGAGAGAAGTTAGAGGCAAGAGGGAGAGAGGTAGAGGTGTTAGGGGAGAGAGGGAGAGAGGTTAGGGGAGCGAGGGAGAGAGGGAGAGAGGTTAGGAGAGAGAGAGAGAGAGAGGTAAGGGGAGAGAGAGAGGGGAGAGAGCGAGAGGTTAGGGGAGAGAGGTTAGGGGCGAGAGGGAGAGAGGTTAGGGAGAGTGGGAAAGGGAGAGAGGTTATGGGAGAGAGGGAGAGTGATTAGGGGAGAGAGGGAGAGAGAGAGGTTAGGGGAGAGAGGGAGAGAGAGGGAGAGAGAGGGAGAGAGAGGGGTTAGGAGAGAGAGGGAGAGAGAGAGGATGGGGGTTAGGGGAGAGAGGGAGAGAGAGGTTAGAGGAGAGAGCGAGAGAGAGAGGGGGGGAGGGGGAGAGAGGGAGAGAGAGAGGTTAGGGGAGAGCGAGAGCAAGATAGATTGGGGGAGAGAGGGAGGGAGAGAGGTTAGGGGAGAGAGGTTAGGGGAGAGAGGGAGAGAGAGGGAGATGGGTTAGGGGAGAGAGGGAGAGAGATAGAGAGGGAGAGGGAGAGAGGGAGAGAGAGAGAAAAAGGGGGATAGAGAGAGAGAGAGGGAAAGAGGGATAGAGAGGGAGAGCTAGAGAGAGGGGTTAGGGGAGGGAGAGATAGAGAGAGAGAGAGGGGTTAGGGGAGGGAGAGATAGAGAGAGAGTGGTGTTAGGGGAGGGAGAGATATAGAGAGAAGGAGGGGTTAGGGGAGGGAGAGATAGAGAGCGGGGAGAGACAGAGAAAGAGGGAGAAAAGGGGGTAGGTAAGGGAGGGAGAGATAGAGAGGGGGGCTAGATAGATAGATAGATAGATAGATAGATAGATAGATAGATAGATAGATAGTACAAAACATTAGGAACACACCCCCTTTGCCCTCAGAACAGCCTCAATTTATCGGGGCATGGCCGCTACAAGGTGTTGAAAGAGTTCCACAGGGATGTTGGCCCGTTTTGACTCCAATGCTTCCCACAGTTGTGTCAAGTTGGCTGGATGTCCTTTGGGTGGTGGACCATTCTTGATGCACACAGGAAACTGTTGAGTGTTAAAAACGCAGCAGAGTGGCAGTTCCTGACACACTAAACCGGTGTGCCTGGCACCTACTACCAAACCCCGTTCAAAGGCACTGAAATCTTTTAACTTGCTCATTCACTCTCTGAATAGGCACACATACACAATCCATGTCTCAATTGTCTCAAGGCTTAAATCCTTCTTTGATCTGTCTCCTCACCTTCATCTACACTGATTGAAGTGGATTTAAGAAGTGACATCAATAAGGGATCATCGCTTTCAGGTGTTCCTAATGTTTTGTACACTCAGAGTATAGTCTCTCCCACACAAGGCGTACTTCTCTTCCTGAAATGGTAAGAGTTGTGTAGAAAAACAAGAGGTGAGGCCCACAAACAGAGCAGAGGCACAGGAAGAGACGAGGCAGTAGAGGCACATATACTGTACACAACCCTCCTCCTCACTCACTCTGTGCTGCAGACCAAGTAGCAACCTTTCTGTTGGAGCAAACCGAGAATCTGACACCTCCTGAGAAAAACACACATGCCTCGCGGAAGCAGACAAACGATAACGATACACCCGCACAAAACCGCAGGCGGACGGGCTGGAATTTCACAAATTTCATCAATGTAGGAAGTGGTGAGTGTGTGAGAGATAAAGGCAAGTCCAGACAGAGTTAGAGTGGATAGTAAAAGGTGGAGACTGTCCAAACCAGACGACCTGTTCAAAGTGACAAAGAAAACAGCCACATACCCAAAGTTCCCCGAAACTCTCATAATCATCTCCTTTGGTTTCACAATCAGCGCCAATTACATCAGCTTTGATCATGGGAATTCTTTTCTCACATGACTTAGAACACCACAATAAACAATAATTGGAGTGATGACATGCTCTACTGACCACACAGACATACAATATGCATGGCGTGTTAACACTTCAAAGCAGCGCTGTGGCTACTAGCTAGTACACAGCTCACCACCACTACCACCACTGTGTTGCATGCCCTGGTCCAAGCCTTCAGCGGATGCAAGCAGCAGTTCAGTGAGCATAGCTAACCACTGACAAAGTGTGATTAACTGAACCCTACAGAAGAAAGATCTGGAGGCCCGCCAAACGAAGACACTGACAGTATCTCTGCTGGGGCCTTCTCTCTCTCTCTCCTCCTCCTATCCTAGGATTTTACTCAACCGCAGTCAATTGTTTTGTGTTGTGGGCAGCAGTGATAAAGGGTGGACGGCACCACTATCCAAATTGCATTTAATCGAGTAGTATCTGTTTCAAACAAAAGTGGTGTATTTATAGGTGGGCTGGGGGTTTGGCACGAAGTTGTGTAATTTTGTGGAGGGCCATAATAACGTCTGAGATCTACTGTCTGACAAAGCCTATACAATCCATTATTTCTCATGGTGGCATTCTGTGTATATAAAAAAATCATTCATGTTCTGCTTAATAATCCTCTAGATTAAAACCATTTACAGTTGAAGTCGGAAGTTTACATACACTTAGGTTGGTCATTAAAGTCATTAAAACTTGTTTTTCAACCACTCCACAAATTTCTTGTTAACAAACTATAGATTTAGCAAGTCGGTTAGGACATCTACTTTGTGCATAACACAAGTCATTTTTCCAGAAAGTTCATGTCATGGCTTTAAAAGCTTCTGTGTCACGTCCTGGCCAGTATATAAGGTTAATTGTTTTGTAGTTTGGTCAGGGCGTGATAGAGGGTATTTGTTTTATGTGGTTCAGGGTGGTGTGTTTGTTCAAAGGGGGTGTTTGATTTAGTATTTCCGGGGTTTTGGTTTATAGTCTATGTTTATGTATTTCTATGTCTAGTCTGGTGAGTGTGTTTCTATGTTGGTTAATTGGGGTTGGGACTCTCAGTTGAAGGCAGGTGTTGTCTATCTGCCTTTGATTGAGAGTCCCATATATAAGGGTGTGTTTGTGTTTGTGATTTGTGGGTGATTGTTCTGTGTTCAGCCCTAGGCTTTGCCAGACTGTTTGTTGTTCGTTCGTTTTCGTGTTTTGTAGTGTTCTTTTGATAGTTAAATAAAAGTCAAAATGAGCATACACGTACCTGCTGCATTTTGGTCCTCTTTCACCGACGACAACCGTGACAGAATCACCCACCACTCAAGGACCAAGCAGCAGAGGAAGGAGCAGACGGCGTTCGAGTTGGACTGGCGGGAGAAGTGGACTTGGGAAGAAATTCTGGACGGGGCCGGACCTTGGCATCAGGCTGGGGATTATCAGCGCCCGCAGTGGGAAATTGAGGCAGCCAAGGCGGAGAGGCGATGGTACGAGGCCAGAGACGCGCTGAGGGAGAAGCACGAGAGGCACCCCCAAGAAATTTTTTGGGGGGGGCACACGGGTAGTTTGGCTAGGCGAAGGAAGAGCCGGAAGCCAGCTACCCGTGGTTATATGGAGGAGCGTATGAGGTGGGGAGCGCCATGTTTTGCTGAGAAGCGCACTATCTCACCCATACGCACGCACAGTCCGGTGCGAGTTATTCCAGCCCCTCGCAGGTGCCGTGTTAGAGCGGGCATCCAGCCTGGTAGGAGGATGCCTGCGCAGCGCATCTGGTCGCCGGTACGCCTCCGAGGACCAGGCTACCCAACTCCCGCTCTACGCACGGCTACCATCAGGCCCCTGCACAGCCCAGTCTGCCCTGTACGAGCACCCCGCTCGTACAGGGCTACTAGTTCCATCCAGCCAAGGCGGGTTGTGCAGGAGGTAAGATCTAGACCGGCTGTGCGCCTCCATAGCCCTGGGTTTCCAGCTCCTGTCTCTCGTGCGGACCCGGAAGTGCGTCCACCCAGTCCGACTCGTCCTGTTCCCGCTCCCCGCACTAAACGGCAAGTGCGTAAACCCAGCCTCGCCAGTCAACAGTCGTCGGAGCTGCCCGCCAGTCAACAGTCGTCGGAGCTGCCCGCCAGTCAACAGTCGTCGGAGCTGCCCGCCAGTCAACAGTCGTCGGAGCTGCCCGCCAGTCAACAGTCGTCGGAGCTGCCCGCCAGTCAACAGTCATCGGAGCTGCCCGCCAGTCAACAGTCGTCGGAGCTGCCCGCCAGTCAACAGTCGCCGGAGTGGTCAGACTGCGCTGAACTGCCGGAGTGGCAAGACTGCCCTGACCTGCCAGAGTGGCAAGACTGCCCTGACCTGCCGGAGTGGCCAGACTGCCCTGACCTGCCGGAGTGGCCAGACTGCCCTGACCTGCCCGAGTGGCCAGACTGCCCTGACCTTCCCGAGTGGCCAGACTGCCCTGACCTTCCCGAGTTGCCAGACTGCCCAGACTGTCCCGAGTTGCCAGACTGCCCAGACTGTCCCGAGTTGCCAGACTGCCCAGACTGTCCCGAGTTGCCAGACTGCCCAGACTGTCCCGAGTTGCCAGACTGCCCAGACTGTCCCGAGTTGCCAGACTGCCCAGACTGTCCCGAGCTGCCAGACTGCCCAGACAGCCTGGAACGGCCTGAGCCGGAGCCACCTCCAAAAAATAGGTGGGTTGGGGAGGGGGGGTGTAGCACAGTGCCGTCGTTGACGGCAGCCACCCTCCCTTCCCTCCCTTTAGTAAGGGGGAATTTTTCTTTTGGGTATTGTTTGGGGGTATTTTTTTTTGTTAAGGTGCTTCCGGGGTAGCACCTTTAAGGGGGGGGTACTGTCACGTCCTGGCCAGTATATAAGGTTAATTGTTTTGTAGTTTGGTCAGGGCGTGACAGAGGGTATTTGTTTTATGTGGTTCAGGGTGGTGTGTTTGTTCAAAGGGGGTGTTTGATTTAGTATTTCCGGGGTTTTGGTTTATAGTCTATGTTTATGTATTTCTATGTCTAGTCTGGTGAGTGTGTTTCTATGTTGGTTAATTGGGGTTGGGACTCAGTTGAAGGCAGGTGTTGTCTATCTGCCTTTGATTGAGAGTCCCATATATAAGGGTGTGTTTGTGTTTGTGATTTGTGGGTGATTGTTCTGTGTTCAGCCCTAGGCTTTGCCAGACTGTTTGTTGTTCGTTCGTTTTCGTGTTTTGTTGTTTTGGAGTGTTCTTTTGATAGTTAAATAAAAGTCAAAATGAGCATACACGTACCTGCTGCATTTTGGTCCTCTTTCACCGACGACAACCGTGACATTCTGATAGGCTAATTTACATCATTTGAGTCAATTGGAGGTGTACCTGTGGATGTATTTCAAGGCCTACCTTCAAACTCTGTGCCTCTTTGCGTGACATCATGGAAAATTAAAAGAAATCAGCCAAGACCTCAGAAAAACAATTGTAGACCTCCACAAATCTTGTTCATCCTTGGGAGCAATTTCCAAACGCCTGAAGGTTCCACGTTCATCTGTACAAACAATAGCACGCAAGTATAAACACCATGGGACCACGCGGCCGTCATACCACTCAGGAAGGAGACGCATTCTGTCTCCTAGAGATGAACGTACTTTGATGTGAAAAGTGCAAATCAATCCCAGAACAACAGCAAAGGACCTTATGAAGATGCTGGAGGAAACAGGTACAAAAGTATCTATATCCACAGTAAAACGAGTCCTATATCGACATAACCTGAAAGGCCGCTCAGCAAGGAAGAAGCCACTGCTCCAAAACCACCATAAAAAAGCCAGACTATGGTTTGCAACTGCACATGGGGACAAAGATCGCACTTTTTGGAGAAATGTCCTCTGGTCTGATGAAACAAAAATAGAACTGTTTGGCCATAATGACCATCATTATGTTTGGAGGAAAAAATGGGAGGCTTGCAAGCCGAAGAACACCAGGAAATTTATGTGGATATATTGAAGCAACATCTCAAGACATCAGCCAGGAAGTTCAAGCTTGGTCGCAAATGGGTCTTCCAAACGGACAATGACCCCAAGCATACTTACAAAGTTATGGCAAAACAGCTTAAGGACAACAAAGTCAAGGTATTGGAGTGGGCATCACAAAGCCCTGACCTCAATCCTATAGAAAATGTGTGAGCAGAACTGAAAAAGCGTGTGCGAGCAAGGAGGCCTACAAACCTGACTCAGTTAAACCAGCTCTGTCAGGAAGAATGGGCCAGAATTCACCCAACTTATTGTGGGAAGCTTGTGGAAGGCTACCCGAAACATTTGACCCAAGTTAAACTATTTAAAGGCAATGCTACCAAATACTAATTGACTGTATGTAAACTTCTGACCCACTGGGAATGTGATGAAAGAAATAAAAGCTGAAATAAATCATTCTCTCTACTATTATTCTGACATTTCACATTCTTAAAATAAAGTGGTGATCCTAACTGACCTAAGACAGGGAATTTTTATTAGGATTAAATGTCAGGAATTGTGAAAAACTGAGTTTAAATGTATTTGGCTAAAGGTGTATGTAAACTTCCGACTTCAACTGTATTTACAAGTTCTATTTGTGTTTAAGTGGGTGCAGATGAGACAAGGTGGTAAAACTGGTCATATTTAATAGTGTCAGCTTGACCCATTTTATGGAGAGGCTCAGACTTCTGAGGTCGTCAACTTTCCCCAGCTAGCTCTGTGGTATCAAGAGCAGTGAAGAGGAAGCAGAGAGAGCATTGGTGCCTGAAAAGGAATGTGAAACATTCTAATGAGGTGCCTAGCTGCCTCTGTTCCTGGCTATAGAGCTGCAGCACTCAGTCAGTCAGTCTGAGCCTGCTCTAGGCTGCACTTTCCCTCTCCTTGCCCTCACTGCTGCCTGTCTCTAAACTACCACTTACATCTCTCTCCCAACTCTCCTCTCCTCTCCGCACTTCTCAACCAGCAGGGCTTTCATTCCATTAGAAAGACGAGATGCAAGGCAGGACAGGATGACAGAGGCTAGATGCTGCGAGTCACTTCTTGGTACACACACCACAGTAGTACAAAATGTCAACGGGTCTTATTGATGAGCGGGCTCAGCAGTCAGCTGTATGACTGATACTTCCTAACTTCAGTGACCTTGATGGCTGCTACACAGCTAGCACACTTTAACCCTCTAGACTGTCAAATCCCTGTCTAAGCCGGGGAGGGGATTCTAAGCTAACATATGGAATTGTTTATAAGATGGTCATAACAAGGATTATTTAGCTATTTGATTTAGAATTTTTTTTTGATACTCCTTGAGGTATCAAAAAAAGATACAATACATAACGATTATTGGATGGAGCATTACATTTGGCATTACTGCTATTAGCCAATAGAAACACATTGAATAACAGATTCACTACATGGAACAACAGATAGTCCCCCAAAAAATCTAAAGGAAGTTTGTTCTGAAGTGTTTGTCCTATATTTGAGAGATATAAGAAAGATCAGGACACAATTGTTTTTTTCCATATACACAAAATATAGAAAAGTATGTGGACACTCCTTCAAATTAGTGGATTAGGCTATTTCAGCCACATCTGTTGCTGACAGATGTATAAAACTGAGTACACAGCCATGCAATCTCCATAGACAAACATTGGCTGTAGAATGACCTTACTGAAGAGCTCAGTGACTTTCAACGTGGCACCGTCATAGGATGCCACCTTTCCAAAAAGTCAGTTGGTCAAATTTCTGACCTGCTAGAGCTGCCCCAGTCAACTGTAAGTGCTGTTATTGTGAAGTGGAAACGTCTAGGAGCAACAACCGCTCAGCCAAGCTTCATGAAATGGGTTTCCATGGCTGATTTCTGGAGTGATGAATCACGCTTAACTAGCTGGCAGTCTGAGGAACGAATCTGGGTTTGGCGGACGCCAGGAAAACGTTACCTGCCTGAATGCATAGTGCCAACTGTAAAGTTTGGTGGAGGAAGAATAATGGTCAGGGGCTGTTTTTCATGGTTCGGGCTAGGCCCCTTAGTAACAGTGAAGGGAAATCTTAACGCTACAGCATACAATGACTTTGTAGACGACCGTTTTGGGAAGGCCCTTTCCTATTTCAGTATGACAATCCCCCCGTGTACAAAGCGAGGTTCATACATGGGAAAAAAAAAATATATCAGTGTGGAAAAACTTGACTGGCCTGCACAGCACTATCGAACACCTGTGGGATGAATTGGAACGCCGACTGCGAGCCAGGCCTAATCGCCCAACATTAGTGCCTGATCTCACTAATGCTGTTGTGGCTGAATGGAAGCAAGTTCCCAAAGCAATGTTCCAACTAGGGAACAAACGGGAATATAACAGTTAGGGATGCACAATATATCAGTAAGCATATCGGAATCGTACCTACGTCCTGTACCTATGTTTTACAGTTATGCACGGTAGCTTTAAAAACATTTTTTTTTTAAATAAAAAAAATATTGAATATCCGAAACATACAATATACTTGCAGTGAACATCGGTTTTTAACATCGGCGTTAAACTAGACATTTGTTCACCGATATATCGTGCATCCCTAGTTATCGGTATCGGTATTAATTTCTGATATTGGATTGAATCCCTGAGCTGACAAGGTAAAAATCTGTCGTTCTGCCCCAGAACAATGCAGTTAACCCACCGTTCCTAGGCCGTCATTGAAAATAAGAATGTGTTCTTAGCTGACTTGCCTAGTTAAATACAGGTCCCCCCCAAAAAAAAAAAAATCGGCCAAATCAGTGTCCAAAAATACCGATTTCCGATTGTTATGAAAACTTTATACCGGTCCTAATTAATCGGCCATTCCGATTAATCGGTCGACCTCTACTCTCAACCAATGTCAGTTTCGATTAGAGGATGTGTATGCAGACTTCACTTCTCCCTATCCATCCACCCACCTTGCATTCTGAATAACAACTGCAGTGAAACTATTTGCTGCTTTTTCCTCCAGGCCATAATACACAATGTAATCAATGTTAGAAGCCCTTGACCAAAGTTTGTCTTGCAGGAAGGATTTGCAACTGGGACATTTATTTATTTTTGGTAGCTTGAGAAGATTGCAGAAGCATATTCCATATATAAAATGAGGCAGAGCAGGGTGAGCTAAAACGGATTGCTTAGTAGTGACTGTCACCTTCCTCAATGAACTCCACAAAGGTAAATAATCCCTTCAAATTATCTGAGGTAAAACTGGACCCATTTGTGATAAAACAAACATCCTCATCTCAACGGATTTGGAGGTTATGGGTTGATAACGCTATAGCCACACAAACAGGGAGAGATGAGTGTAAAATAGAAGTGATAGATAACATAGCAATTACAGGTCGACCGATGGCATGGCCGATTAATTAGGGCCGATTTCAAGTTTTCATAACAATCGGTAATCTGCCTTTTTGGATGCCGATTATGGCCGATTACACTGTAATCCATGAGGAAACTGCGTGGCAGGCTGACCACCTGTTACGCGAGTGCAGCGTCAAAAGGACCTTGTGGCTGCAATGAGCCAAGGTAAGTTGCTAGCTAGCATTGAACTTATCTTATAGAAAACAATCAATCTTCACATAATCACTAGTTAACTACACATGGTTGATGATATTACTAGGTTAACTAGCTTGTCCTGCGTTGCATATAATCAATGTGGTGCCTGTTAATTTATCATCGAATCACAGCCTACTTCAACTTTGCTAAACGGGTGATAATTTAACAAAAGCTAACCATGTGTATGTGAACAAAATTTGATTTGATTTGAAAGCTGATATTGACAATTTTTTTTTTACAATTTTTTTTTTTTTATTGAGAGATAATGTAAACACCCATTCTTCCAAACAAGCTATTGACCAATGGATTGATTATCACATTATGAACAAAAAAACTGCTCTTTTAGTCTGCCATTGTTGTCGGTAGAGGAGGTGTTAAACCTATTGAAGTCATTACCCGATGCTAAATCTACAGGTTATGATCTTATGGACAATTTTTTACTTTGTTATGCTACTCAGATTGCAGCTCCACTGAAATACATATTTAATTGGTCACTGGAAAAGGGAACATTTCCAAATGTATGGAAGCATGCTAACCTGTGTCCAATTCTGAAAGACAGCAAAGAACCCATTACTCCTGCCAATAGTCGACCAATTGGTCTACTCGGTTCACTCAGTAATATATTTGAGGGTATTGTGCGCAGAAAAATATAGGAATATATGGAAAAGAATGATCTGATCACAGCCAATCAGCATGCTTATAGCAAAAACCATTCCACTACCACTGCATTGGTTGATATGATTGACCAGTGGCTCAATGCTATAGATAATGGCAGGTTTGTGGGTTACTATTTTTAGTGCAGCATTTAATTTAGTGTATCATGAAATAAGTTTGACAAAATTACTGCATTATGGGTTTAAGAAGGCAGCATTGAATTGGGTACAGTCATATCTAACTGACAGGAAACTGTCCACCTATATAAATGGGTTGTTTTCTTCCCCTCATGCTTTAAACTGTGGAATACCGCAGGGCAGCTGCCTTGGGCCACTTCTTTACTAACGACCTTCCTTATACCTTACCTGAAACTCAAGCTACTATACTTGCAGATGATACAACAATGTATAAAGCAAAACAATCGGTTCAACAGGTACAGCAAGCTCTACAAGTAGATCTGGGAAATATCAGGGAGTGGGTTTGCCAGAACAAACTTGTTTTGAACGCCAAGAAAACAATACTGGTCTGTTCCACCAGGAAAAGGTCAACACAACATGGGATTCAATTAAGTATGGGGGAAGTACAAACTGAGGAAGTGGCAGAAACCAAACTGCTAGGGGTGCAGCTAGACTCCTGCTTATCATGGCCGTCTCAAATAACTAATCTTCACTGCATTCAGAAAGTATTCAGACATCTTGACTTTTTCCACATTTTGTTACGTTATAGCCTTATTCTAAAACGTATTAAATCATTGTTTTTCCTCATCAATCTACAAACATACAGCATAATGACAAAGCAAAAAGCAAAAACTGTTTTTTTAGAAATTTTTGCATACGTATTAAACATAAAAACAGAAATACCTTATTTACATAAGTATTCAGACCCTTTGCTATGATGAGACTGGAAATTGAGCATGATTTGGAAAGGCACACACCTGTCTATATAAGGTCCCACAGTTGACAGTGCATGTCAGAGCAAAAACCAAGCCTTGAGATCGAATTGTCCGTAGAGCTCCGAGACAGGATTGTGTCGAGGCACAGATCTGGGGAAAGGTACCAAAAAATGTCTGCAGTTTTGAAGGTCCCCAAGAACACAGTGGCCTCCATCATTCTTAAATGGAAGAAGTTTAGAACCACCAAGACTCTTCCTGGAGCTGGCCGCCCGGCCAAACTGAGCAATCGGGGTAGCTGCGAAAGGTGCTTCAACAAAGTACTGAGTAAAGGGTCTGAATACTTATGTAAATGTGACCGACCGGCTCGATTCGGCCTTTTGAAGCAACATTTGAAACGGTGTTTTTTACATTGGATAAAAGTAGACTCAGCGCTAGAAAATGGTATATCATACACTACAGTTGATAACAACGAGAAATTAATTATGCTTTGAAAGTTGATAAACTTGTAACCCCACTTTGAGAAAATGTCCCTTGAATGTTTTGATACACCTACTGGAGAGCTTTTCTTTGTCTACACTACATTCAGCTTTGTTCACACCCTCTAAAGCCTTAGCCCCACCCATCTCTTTAAGGATTCACATGTGAGGCCATGTGCTAAACAACCAAAGATTTCAAGACTAAAGGCTGGTTTATACTACAGGTGTGTTCGTAAATTTAATCTGGAGTGCCAGAGTGTGAGACTGCGCTCTGGGTGTTCGTAAACTCAAGAGCGTTGTTAGATTGTCCGTTCGTAAATTCAGAGCGTTTCGCACTCAGAGCACACACTGGACGCTCTGGCCGAGGAGCAGGGTTGATCTGAGCGTTCTGACCTAACAACAGCAGTCAAGCACCCAAGCTAACTGGCTAACATTGGCTAGATACTTCCAGACACAAATGAGAGAGCAGCTCACTCTGACCATTTTACTCGCCCTAGCAGAGCTCTGTTATCCAGAGCATTGGTGACTGCAACTGCTGCTGGCACCTTCTGGCTAACATTTACTGACACCGGCCATATTCAACCGGTTTTGAGCATTCATAAATTCGTCAGTTATTCTGCGCTCAGGCACACTCACACGCGAGTGCTCTGAAATCGGAGTAGATAGCCAGAGCGAATTTACCAGCTACATCTATCGACAGTTGTCGTAGTGACATCATGAACATTCTATGAAATTGTTACTTGCATAGTGGAGCCTTTTTGTTTAGACATGTAGCTAGCTAGCTAAACAATGAAACATAATCCCAACTCATAACGTTACTACACTGCATGAACCAGCCAGGTTCAATGATCGCTAGCTAACATTAGGCTATAACTAGCAATGCAAATGGCTCTGAGATACAAATAATGTTACTACACAGATCACACAAGTAATGTCAGCTAGCAAGCCAGCCAACTAATGTTAGCTAGCTAGCTAACAATACACTTTAACTTGAAAGGAAAATGACTTTCAGACAAAATTTGAAACGCGTAATATCTGAAAATGTAGCTAGCTAGACTATCTTACCCATATACATGGATGGACACTTCTCCCTCTCTGTCACCATGGATGCCATGGTTGCCCTTAGTTTGAAGATGTAATCCGGAGAGAGGTGTTTTATACAACAGACTTCTGTGTGTTTTCTGTTCGACACCATCTGCATATTTGCAATCTAAAGGCAGAATTTTGTCCATCTCCTTAGCTATCATACTCTAATTCCACTGACTTCAAAACTCGGTCCTCCAGAAAGTGGAGAGCAACACTTATGCAGTTCTACTACATTATATCTTAAAAAAAAAGCCACGTTAGAAAGGATTACCTACACATACTGACCAGCTCATGTTATAGACAGAAGCGTGCTACATGGCAGACCAATCCGAACTCATCCCTCGGCACGTCCAGCCCAGTCATTATCTCAGCCAATGTTGCTGTCTTTTTCTGTGGCTAAACCAACTAGGCTCGTAATTTAACAATTTTATTTGTATTTACAGATGGCATACTGTCACGTCCTGACCAGCAGATGGAGCTGTTGTAGTAGTTTGGGGGTCAGGACGTGGCAGTCTTGTGTGTGTGTTCTCTGTGTCTTGTGACTCCTGATCAGGAACAGCTGGGGATCGTTGTTCCTGATTGGGAGTCATATATGTAGGAGTATGTTTGTCACTGGGGGTTGTGGGGAATTGTGGTGAGCACTGCTTTTTTTTGGTTTAGCCTGCTACACTGTCGTATCGTGAGTACTGTTCATTGTTTTGTTTATTGTTTTTCCCAGTGGATACTTTACTTGTTTTGTTAATTAAAGAAACATGAGTGTCCACACTTCTGCTGCGCCTTGGTCCTCCTTTCAAATCCACGATGGATACTGTGACACATACAAGTTTGTTATTGAGGTACAAGAAAGTTTACATGTTCCAGAAAGCATTTCTGCCAAATAACGCATTTTGATTAAAGGAAGTGGGGAAGTGGGGGGGGGGGGGGGGGGGGGGGGCGGTTTATACATTTGCAAAAATGTATAAAAACCTGTTTTAACTTTGTCATTATGGGGCATTGTATGTAGATTGATGAGGGAAAAACAATTTAATAAATTTTAGAATAAGGCTGTAACATAACAAAATGTGGAAAATGTCAAGGAGTCGGAATACTTTACGAATGCACTGTATGTAAAAAAATATATATTAAAACCGCATGCACGATCAGAAGGATAGCTAACTATTTACAGGGAAAGATTCTTAAGCAAACAACCCAAGCATCAGGTGGACTACTGTTCTGTGGTCTGGGGAAATGCATCAGCGGGTGAAATTAGGAGGCTGCAGATTGCACAGAACAAAGCAGCAAGGATTGTTTTAAGGTGGAGATATGATTATTCTGCTGTAGTCATGCACAGTGCTCTTGGATGGTCATTAATCAACAAGATAATTGAAAAAAAACATGCTTATTTTATTTCACAATGTACACCATTTAAAATGGCCAAACTCCATTCACAACAGTATTCAGTTGGTAAGAGACAGACATTCAGTCAATAATAGGAATAGATTGTCCACCATCTATGTGTTATCCCGGCAGAAAAGAGAAATAGGCTAAAGACCATTTCGAGTCAGTGTAATATAGAAACGTAATAAATGAAACCTAATCAAATCAAATCAAATCAGCGCGCCCTATGATGACAGTAATTCAGCATCAAAACAATGGGGAGCTCGCTCTCAGGCTAAAGCTGCAGTAGCGAGTAGCCTAGCATAGTTTGAATGCTACACTAATCAATGTCAGAGCCAATTAGGAGCAGAGAATGCTCACTATGAGAGAATGTATGTCTGGGGAATGTAGTGTGAGGAATCTAGTGAGAATGCAAGCAGTTAAACCAAATAACACCTCAATGATAGGCTATTATTTCCATGATGGCGATTAGAACAGAGACACTTAGATTTTGCCCTTTCAATAGGTAGTGCGAGAGATGATTGGGTGAGTGTTCAATACAGCAGCAGTGCATTCACACATGCCTGGGTCAGTAAGGGTAACCAGTGACAGTGCATGTCCGGGCTCTGAGCTGGTGCTGTATGGGGGCAGATTTGTGCTGTGTGTGCCAGTACCAGTCCATTCTGGGACACAGCCAAAATAACCATTTACTTCTCCCACACTGGACACTGTAGGTCTCAGTACAACGGGACTTAACAACAGCTCTAGACAACGCTTAAGCCATGTACATATCATATTCATTTCAAACAAAGTACACAAAGCAACAACATCTATCCTATGTCCCTGTGTGTGAGCGCGCTTGCACAACGTGCATAAGTGTGTGAGAGAAGGAAGGAGGGAGAGGGAGAGAGAGATAAATGAGACTGAGTGGCTCTAGTGACAAACTGCAGTATAGCAGCAAGGTCAGTTGACAGTGACCTGCCAGATTCCCTCTCCAGAGGTGTCAATATGGCACAGACCTGTGATGTCTGAAGCCATCCAGAATCTTCTCAGACTGTGGGCCAGGACACAGAGATACTTGGGGATCTAAGGCCCTATTCCCACTACGAAAGATGAAGAGTCTGAGGAGCTGAGTGGTGAAAGGGATTTCTACTTTTCTATTCACATTACATCCTTGCCTTACTTTTCATTGTGGCTGGCTACGCAACATTCTTCGTCCCCAGCTCAAATTAACCATAAATATCAAAGTATCCACTAGCCAGTAAGCACAAACTATTTAAGAATCCAAGCAACTTTTCTTCTAAAACGTATTACACTACGGATAATGCAACCAACCCATATTACACTTGAATAATGCAACAATTCACAAGCATGAGCAGACTAAAGTTAAAGGGTTTATTTTTTCGTCCGTACACATTAAATTAGCTAACAATACACATCCAACTCCTGCTAGCTTGCTAACTAGCAACATGCTTCATGATCAAGTAAAGTTAGCATATTAATAATGAACGTTTACCTCTCCCATACGAATATAAAAGTACAGTAATGTTATCATACAGTGTTATTCATATTATAACATAAGTTACACAGCTAGGTAACGTTAGTGAGCAATCTATCTAGCTAAACAAAATCATTTCTGCATCCTCACATCAACGTGCTGGCTGTTAGCTGAATGCTGACGTTTAGCTGAACCGTAGCTAGATAGGTGTTCTTAAGCGTACACTAGCGTATTAAAGTTATCTTAGAACAAACCAGGCTTAATTTGATCAATATCATGGAAGTCATTATGAGGTAAAAGCAAATTGTGATTGAAAACGTTGGTAATTCCCTGGGGAGTTGCTTCTTGCCTGGACATCAGTGGCTCAATGCAATCATGCAACAATTAAAAAAAACCAAAAATTGATTTAAAGCTATGGTGACTATTTCAGAAGGTAAAAGACTGTTACTACAGGTAAATTACAGGTAAAATCTCAGTAAAACAAGTCTAAAAAAATAAGGAAAACGTAAGAATATTTCAGATGTTTCAAAACCATTGCTCTGATATTACAATTTTTACAGTAAGTGTTGGATCAACGAGACAATTCGGTTTACTTGGCCTTGCTTAGAGGGGGGCAAATGTCGGGTGAGTGGTCGTGCGCTACCTCCGGAGGTAGCGGTCGAGACGTGACAAGTTCACGAGTTTACATTGCAGTAATATGTGTAGCCAAAGGTATTTTTGTGAAAAGTCTAGTAAGTGTGAAGACCCTCTAAAGCACAGGTAAACGGAACAAATGAAATATACAGTGACCTCGTTCAGTTGCTGGCTGAGACCAGGCCACCACACAGCCTGTAGTGCGCGTTCTCTGCACTTGACCACACTTTGATGACCCTCGTGCAGCTTAGTGAGGACATAATTTCATAAGGCTGATGGAATGACAAGTCTTGTTCCTTTCAACAGGAGACTGTCGTGCACTGTGAGAAAAGCGTGTTCTGCCCAGTACAGTTTCAGTGGTCTCAGGCCATCCTTCCAGACACACTGTCATGACTTTTAGGCACACATTGTCGGCTTTGAGTTTATCTCTCAGATTGCCCGTAATAAACACTCGCTGGAAGCTGTTCCATGATAGTATTAACATATATATTTGTAATCTCCATGAGCTCCTTTCTGCAGCAGCAGCTTTGGCTTTGACTGGCACACGTGAGAGTGTGTCTGCAGTCCACAGACTCTTTCCAGGGACATGAGCAATGTATCTCTAAGTCTCATCCTGAAGCGCTGAATTCGTGGGGGAAGGGTGTCTAAGGGTTGGTTCCCGAGAAGGCTCAGGAGAGATTTATGATCAGTTTCCAACTGAAAGTGTTGACCAATGAGAAAGTCTCTGAATCTTTCACATGCCCATGTCAGCCCCAGAGCTTATTTTTCTACTTGAGCGTATCTCTACTCGGTCGGTGTGAGAGACCAGGAAGCATAGGCAACGGTTCTCCATTCCTCACTCTTCTTCTGCAGCAGCACACCTTCAGCAAGCTCAATGCAAACATGGGCTTCTGGAAGATCACACTAGCCTAAGAGTCAGTTAAGCTAACAACCTTCCTCACACCTTTCAGACGATACTACTTCAACTGTGTGCCTTTTGGCATCGCTTCAGCGCCTGAACACTTCCAGAACAGAATGGTGACAGAGATGACTGTAGACCTGGAAGGTGTGGTCTGTCACATGGCCGATTTGTTCGTTTCGGCAGGAAGTGAAGTTCCTGGGCCACATTATCTCGGACAAAGGAGTACAGCCCGACCCGACAAAGATAGAGGCTGTCAAGGAGATGGCGGAGCCATCCAACGCCTGCGAGCTGCAAAGTTTCCTAGGAATGGTGAACCAGCTGGGAAATCCCTCAGTTAGGACCCATCGGCTGACACCTTGAACTTTTTGTTTGGGTCGTACAGGGCTAGCAC
Source organism: Salmo trutta (assembly GCF_901001165.1). Taxonomy (NCBI): domain Eukaryota; kingdom Metazoa; phylum Chordata; class Actinopteri; order Salmoniformes; family Salmonidae; genus Salmo; species Salmo trutta. The sequence goes on from NC_042989.1 coordinate 21,264,236, forward strand.
GGTTGTGGATGTCAGCTTCTCCTTCAGCTCTTTGAAGACTTTGACTTGGTCGGCCCCCCAGTACCAGTGTATTTTAATTGAGAGTAAGTCTATGAGATGTTTGTCCTTTTCTGCTAACAGGGATTTCCCATAACCCAACGACTAGCCTGTCTCTAATTAGCTAATCATCCAAAAGTCCATAGTTGCAATGTTCTGCTAGGGAATATAAGACTGTGACAAAATAACACACTGTTTCATTTTCCCCGTCTCTGCAAGTTAAAGCAGGCTCTCTTATAGATCACGTTCTTTTTCACAATAAAGAATGCCTGAAATCCATCTCTTACTTGTCCATACTGTTATTGCTCGAGTTCGTTTAGATTTAGACCCCTCAAAACATAATCGGCTTTGTCGTCCATACAGTACATGAGAGTGTTTACCTGGTTCTCCTCGGTAGAAGATTACTCGCCTGACGAAAGTGCTCGAGCCTCTGCTGGCTGTATGCTAAATGTAGCACTTGGGCTTGTGTGCGCGAGCATCTGTGCCCCTCCCTATGCATCTTGCACGGGGGGCTGGCCTCTTCCTCTACCCACTGCTGCAGGTGGCTGCAGCACTTCTCCTGCGCCATGTTTAATGCTGATTAGCCTTATCAATTTTCTTCCCAAAATGTTTCAACCCGGGAGCTAAACTCTGTTAGTAAATATACTCGTTCTAGTCCACTTCTGACACCATGTTGTGTAATCATACTTGTCTGTACGTGAGTAAAATAACTACTAACAGCGTATCATTATAAAGTAGGGCTTTCTCCGACAAAAAAATAATCTTAGTTTAGTCTCAGTTTAATCTCAGTTTAGAACCACCAATACTCTTTCTAGAGCTGGCCACCCGGCCAAGCTGAGCAATCGGGGGAAAAGGGTCCGATGATCACTCTGACAGAGCTCCAGAGTTCCTTTGTGGAGATTGGAAAACTTTCCAGAAGGGCAACCATCTCTGCAGCACTCCACCAATCAGGCCTTTATGGTAGAGTGGCCAGACAGAAGCCACTCCTCAGTAAAAGGCACACGACAGCCCACTTGGAGTTTGCCAAACAGCACCTAAAGGACTCTCAGACCATGACAAACAAGATTCTCTGGTCTGATGAAACCAAGATTAAACTCTTTGGCCTGAATGCCAAGCGTCAAGTCTGGAGGAAACCAGGCACCGCTCATCACCTGGAAAACACCATCCCTACAGTGAAGCATGGTGGTGGCAGCATCATGCTGTGCGGATGTTTTTCAGCGGCAGGGACAGGAAAACTAACCAGGATCATGGGAAATAATGAATGGAGCAAAGTATAGAGAGATCCTCGATGAAAACCTGCTCTAGAGCGCTCACGACCTCAGACTGGGGCGAAGATTCAACTTCCGACAGAACAATGACCCTAAGCACACAGCCAAGACAACACAGGAGTGGCATCGGGACAAGTCTCTGAATGTCTTTGAATGCCCCAGCCAGAACCCGGACTTGAACCCGATCGAACATCTCTGGAGAGACGTGAAAATAGCTGTGCAGCTAACCCATACAACCTGACAGAGCTTAAGAGGATTTGCAGAGAAGAATGGGATAAACTCCCCAAATACAGGTGTGCCAAGCTTGTAGCATCATACCCAAGAAGACTTGAGGCTGTAATTGCTGCCAAAGGTGCATCAACAAAGTACTGAGTAAAGGGTCTGAATACTTATGTAAATGTGATATATACGTTTTTTATTTTTAATAAATGTGAAGAAATGTCTAAAAACCTGTTTTTGCTTTGTCATTATGGGGTATTGTGTGTAGATTGATGAAAAAAAAACTATGTAATACACTTTAGAATAACGTAACAAAATGTGGAAAAAGTCAAGGGGTCTGAATACTTTCCGAACGCACTGTATTAGAGGTGGACCGATTATGATTTTTCAATACCGATACCGATTATTGGAGTACCAAAAAAGCCGATGCTGATTAATCGGCTGATTTTTTTTATATTTATTTGTAATAATGCCAATTACAACAATACTGAATGAACACTTATTGTAACTTAATATAATACATCAATAAAATCTATTTAGCCTCAAATAAATAATGAAACATGTTCAATTTGGTTTAAATAATGCAAAAACAAAGTGGTGGAGAAGAAAGTAAAAGTGCAATATGTGCCATGTAAAAAAGCTAACGTTTAAGTGCCTTGCTCAGAACATGAGAACATATGAAAGCTGGTGGTTCCTTTTAACACGAGTCTTCAATATTCCCAGGTAAGATGTTTTAGGATGTAGTTATTATAGGAATTATAGGACTATTTCTCTCTATACGATTTGTATTTCATATACCTTTGACTATTGGATGTTCTTATAGGCACTTTAGTATTGCCAGTGTAACAGTATAGCTTCCGTCCCTCTCCTCGCTCCTACCTGGGCTTGAACCAGGAACACATCGACAAAAGCCACCCTCGAAGCAGCGTTACCCATGTAGAGGAAGGGGAAAAAACTACTCCAAGTCTCAGAGCGAGTGATGTTTGAAACGCTATTAGCGCACACCCGGCTAACTAGCTAGCCATTTCACATCGGTTACACCAGCCTAATCTTGGGAGTTGACAGGCTTGAAGTCATAAACAGCACAATGCATTGCGAAGGGCTGCTGGCAAAATGCACGAAAGTGCTATTTTGAATGAATGCTTACGAGCCTGCTGGTGCCTACCACCACTCAGTCAGACTGCTCTATCAAATATCAAATCATAGACTTAATTATAATATAATAAACACACAGAAATACGAGCCTTAGGTCATTAATATGGTCGAATCCGGAAACTATCATCTCGAAAACAAAATGTTATTCCTGTTACATTGCACAACCTTCAATGTTATGTCATAATTACGTAAAATTCTGGCAAATTAGTTCGCAACGAGCCAGGCGGACCAAACAGTTGCATATACCCTGACTGCATGCAATGAACGCAAAATGACCTCTTATGGCCTCTTATGGCTAGGGGGCAGTATTTTCACGGCTGGATAAAAAAACGTACCCGATTTAATCTGATTATTAGTCCTGGCCAGAAACTAGAATATGCATATAATTATTAGCTTTGGATAGAAAACACTCCAAAGTTTCTAAAACTGTTTGAATGGTGTCTGTGAGTATAACAGAACTCATTTGGCAGGCAAAACCCTGAGAGATTCCTTTACAGGAAGTGGCCTGTCTGACCATTTATTTGCATTCTTTGACATCTCTTCCAAAAACGAAGGATCTCTGCTGTTACGTGACACTTCCCACGTCTCCAATGGGCTCTCAGAGCCCGGGAAAAACCTGAATGATGTAATTCAAAGCCCTGGCTGAAACACACGAGCGCTTTTGCTAAGTGGTCTATCAGAGGACAAAGGGCTTAGGCTCGAGCACTGCCCGCCCCCGCCTTTCTGTTTTTCCCTCTAGTTACAGACAGGCAGATTCCCGGTCGGAATATTATCGCTTTTCTACGAGATAAATTGCATAAAAATTGTTTTTAAACAGTGGTTGACATGCTTCGAAGTACGGTAATGGAATATTTAGAATTTTTTTGTCACGTTATGCGCCATGCGCGCGACCGTGATTTACCATTCTGATAGTGTCTAGAACGCACGAACAAAACGTCGCTGATGGAACATAACGATGGATTATTTGGGACCAAACCTACATTTGTTATTGAAGTAGAAGTCCTGGGAGTGCATTCTGACGAAGAACAGGAAAGGTAAGACCATTTTTCTTATAGTAAATATGATTTTGGTGAAGGCTAATCTTGCCGGTGTGTAAATAGCTAGCCCGTGATGGCTGGGCTATGTACTTAGAATATTGCAAAATGTGCTTCATCCGAAAAGCTATTTTAAAATCAGACATATCGAGTGCATAGAGGAGTTCTGTATCTATAATTCTTAAAATAATTGTTATGCTTTTTGTGAACGTTTATCGTGAGTAATTTAGTAAATTGTTAGTAAATTCCTCGGAAGTTTGCGGGGGGTATGCTAGTTCTGAACGTCACATGCTAATGTAAAAGCTGTTTTTTTATATAAATATGAACTTGATTGAACAAAACATGCATGTGTTGTATAACATAATGTCCTAGGTGTGTCATCTGATGAAGATCATCAAAGGTTAGTGCTGCATTTAGCTGTCTTCTGGGTTTTTGTGACATTATATGCTAGCTTGCAAAATGGGTGTCTGATTATTTCTGGCTGGGTACGCTGCTGACATAATGCTTTCGCTGTAAAGCCTTTTTGAAATCGGACAGTGTGGTTAGATTAACGAGAGTCTTGTCTTTAAATAGCTGTAAAATAGTCATATGTTTGAAAAATGGAAGTTTTCGGATTTTAGAGGAATTTGTATTTCGCGCCACGCCCACCATTGGATATTGGAGTAGACGTTCCGCTAGCGGAACATCTAGATGTAAGAGGTTAATATTGCCTGCTAACCTGGATTTCTTTTAGCTTAATATGCAGGTTTAAAAATATATACTTCTGTGTATTGTTTTAAGAAAGGCATTGATGTTTATGGTTAGGTACAGTCGTGCAACGATTGTGCTTTTTTCGCAAATGCGCTTTTGTTAAATCATCCCCCGTTTGGCGAAGTCAGCTGTCTTTGTTTGGAAGAAATAGTCTTCACAGTTCACAACGAGCCAGGTGGCCCAAACAGCTGCATATACCCTGACTCTGTTTGCAAGAGAAGTGACACATTTTCCCTAGTTAAAAGAAATTCATGTTAGCAGGCAATATTAACTAAATATGCAGGTTTAAAAATATATACTTGTGTATTGATTTTAAGAAAGGCATTGATGTTTATGGTTGGAGCAACGTGTACCTAAGCGATTATATGCAACGCAGGACAGGCTAGATAAACTAGTAATATCATCAACCATGTGTAGTTAACTAGTGATTATGATTGATTGATTGTTTTTTACAAGATAAGTTTAATGCTAGCTAGCAACTTACCTTGGCTTCTTACTGCATTCGCGTAACAGGCAGGCTCCTCGTGGACCGTAAGGTTGCAAGATTGAATCCCTGAGCTGACAAGGTAAAAATCTGTCGTTCTGCCCCTGAACAAGGCAGTTAACCCACCGTTCCTAGGCCGTCATTGAAAATAAGAATGTGTTCTTAACTGACTTGCCTAGTTAAATAAAGGTCTAAAAAATTATAATAATAATAAATCGGCCAAATCGGCGTCCAAAAATACAGATTTCCGATTGTTATGAAAACTTGAAATCAGCCCTAATTAATCGGCCATTCCGATTAATCGGTCAACCACTACACTGTATATATATAGTACCAGTCAAAAGTTTGGACACACTTACTATTTATATATAGAATAATAGTGAAGAAATCAAAACTATGATATAATAACACATACAGTAAGCAACAAAAGTGTTAAAACAAATCAAAGTGTGCCTTGAACAAATCATTTTATATTTCACTCACTTTTGATCAAATGTTTTGGTATCTAGTGAAGAGCTCTTCTTTCTCTACACCCATTCAGCATCGTTCACACCCTGTTAAGCTTTAGCCCCACCCATCTCGTTTCGCTCTCGGAGCGTTCAGAGCGCTCACTTAACGCTCTGGCCAATGATTTGTTTACCTCTGGATAACATGAAAACAGCCTAACCAGCTCTGCTGGCAACAATTTCATTACGCTTTTTTTGACGACATTTACTGACACCTGCCATGTTCAAAGGGTGTTGAACACTTTAGCTTAAGAGATGTAGCTAGCTAGGTAAACAATGAACCTAGCTAGGTAAACAACGTGTAAAATCACACATGTCACGTAACGTTAGCTAGTTAAACAACAATGAACATTGTGCCAAATCATGTCGTTACTACCCTGCATGTATCTGCTGGGAGCTAACCAACCAGGTTCCATGTTAGCTAGCTAACATTAGGCTCTAACTAACAAAGCAAACGGTTCTGGGATACGAATACTAACGTCATACACATAACATTAGGTAGGGAGCCAGCCAGCTAACGTTAGCTAGCTAGCTAGCTAATAGTACACTTTAGCTTGAAATGAAACCACTTTCTGTCAAAATTTTCCAACTCCTTCAAGACTGTTGGAAAAGCACTCCTCATGAAGCTGGTTGAGAGAATGCCAAGAGTGTGCAAAGCTGTCATCAAGGCAAAGGGTGGCAACTTTGAAGAATCTCAAATATAAAATATATTTTGATTTGTTTAACACTTTTTGGATACTACATGATGGATACTACATGATTTTTCTTCACTATTATTCTACAATGTAGAAAATAGTAAAAATTAAGAAAAACCTTTGAATGAGTAGGTGTGTCTAAACTTTTGACTTATACTGTATATATTTGCTACTTTCGACTACAAAAATCTCGGCCGACCAACAGCCTGTTGACCAAACAATCAACCAGTTGACTAATTGGGGTCAGTCAGCCTTATTATGAAGACAAATTTATTGCAAACTTGACATTGCTTCACATTATAAGCTACATGATAGAAAGAGATGCTTTCCTCATGAACCCCTAAATTCCCACAGGCCCTCATATGGCCAAATAGAATGCAATTCGCAAATAACACCACAGCATCCACATTACGTGTAGAGGTGTTTAGAAACATATTCTATTCTTATTTACAATAAATGTAACTCCAAAATGACACAATCATTTTGGTCCCCTAAAATGGTGGGACTATGTACAAAAATGTCTAAACGGTTCACCCGATATGGATGAAGAGGGGCGTTTTAGTTTTAAAAGCAGGGGGGGGGATTTTGTTTTTAATCTAACCTGTATAAACACTCCAAACAGCCTATCCGACCGCTCGGTGTTGTCCGCATGGTCCTAAAGCACACCGTTGCCTCATTTTGTAACACATTCCAATGATAAAACTGGGGGGAATGCAATTTCAGAATGTCCCCTCCGTCCCCTGTGAAAGTTGCGCCCCGTGGATGAAAATACCCTCAAATTAAAGCTGACAGTCTACACTTTAACCTCATAGTTGTTGTATCATTTAAAATTAGAAGTGCTGGAGTACAGAGCCAAAACAACAAAAAATGTGTCACTGTCCCAATAATTACAGAGGACACTGTAAACATCCTTTATATTTTTTTATTCAGAGCCTACAGATGTAAGACATTAATTGGAGCCAGTTTGCTACAGCAAGAAAATAATCCTGCAGCAACAGGAAAACAACAAAAAATGTGTCACTGTCCCAATAATTACAGAGGACACTGTAAACATCCTTTATATTTTTTGATTCAGAGCCAACAGATGTAAGACATTAATTGGAGCCAGTTTGCTACAGCAAGAAAATAATCCTGCAGCAACAGGAAATGTGAATTATAATTAATGTACATATTTTGTAGGGGTTGGTACGTTTTTCAAATCTGACATTTTAAATGAGAAATTACAAACTTTATACGCCTTTTCAAAACTTGAATACATTATAAGTTTGCATTTCCTGCCGTGCAAGAACATTTTCAGCAACAACATAGTGATCAAATTAAGATCCTACATCTGTAGTAACAACATACTGAGAATAATCGTACATTTCCATTTTAGACATTTAGCAGACACTCTTATCCTGAGCAACTAGGGTTAAGTGCCTTGCTCAAGGGCACATCAACGTATTTTTCACCTTGTCAGCAATTCTTATCAGCAACCTATCGATTACCGGCCCAACGCTCTTTATCCCTAGGCTAACTAACGCCGATTACACATTAATCACACATTAAATGTAGAAATGACTGAGACATCACAGCTTGTCTAGGCCAACTAATCACAGTGGAAGCAGAAAGTATTTCAACTGCTGCTCAACATCAAAATCTGGACTATTCATATTTTCCATTTCCAGCTACATCAAACATGCTAATTGAGAATATAACATATCTTTCACTATGTAAGGCTTACCTGCAATCTAAGGTACAGACAACACATTATACTAAAGAGTGAATGTTCACGGGCAGGTAATGGTAACCCTCTCTCCAAAAAGCACCTTTCCTGTCTTCTATCTACAGACCTGTCAACTCATATACTTATAACTAAGTTACTACTCAGCATATACTGTACTAAATAAAGAATCTGTTGTCAAAACTCTGATGATGAAACAACTGCATTAATCATATTAGATAACACAGACATAAAATAACAGGCCTCTAACTCTTGGATATGTATTGCTTACTGATTACGATATAGGACATATTAATACTACACAGGTAAACTGCATGATTTACTATAATACATTCTTGTGGTTTTACATTTTCCCTCACAGAAGAATCTGTTGCTCAGGACAGGACAGTGATGTGTCAGCTTATTATGACTCTTTTTGACATAGGGCTGTCAGAGAAGGTTGGCTGGGTTTATCTGATGGGAGAGGAGCTGTAGTGACAGTTAAGAAACCTCAGTATGGGAAAGGTCAGGAACTCACTAAGTGAACATATATAAGCTACCATGAGCTCCCGTCTACCATCCAAACACCACCAAACCAAATGGCTGGACTAGAGTAAGCCCAGTCAAACCAGCTACAGTAAGCCTAGTCTCACATTGCCATATTTTGTAGCTTAAGCCTGTAACCAGGAACATGAGACCAGGAGAGAGCACACTCAACAACCATGACCTACATAATAAAGTGATTCAGTACAAAACATGATGATCCCTCATTGCCAACAAATAGAAGGGAATAAATACAACAAACACTGTGGTTTTTCTAGAATAATAACAGAGTAATAGCATATGTATGACAATCAGTGTCATTTAGAAAGCCTGATGCAGCAGAAGCAGAAGCAGTGAGACACCCTTTTATTTCCCTGCTAACACAGATCTCAAGGTGAAAGCCTCATTAATATCCCCTCACACCCGCCAAAAATCTGCCCTGCTGCTGTCACATACTAATTGCTTCTCTACCACACAAGAAGATGTGCTCTGGAATAGATGAACTCTTTTAATTAACCCCTCGACCGACTGTGGATTAACAAGAGAGGTTCTAATCCATTCAAATCTCATAGAAGAGGAAGTGCTACCTTAACTCTCATGTTCTGCAGGACCATGTAAGCATTTAAAGAACATCCGGTACTAGCTGCCTGCAGGTGCTGACTACAGGGGAAAGCTGTGGCTGTTATGAGTCCCAAGCTATGATGAAGGAGAATACTAAAGAGGAGAAACACTGGATCTCCCCACTGAGGAGCCCATCTGAATGAGAGCTGGCTCAGTCAGAGAGAGAGTGACAGCTTCAAATCCACAGGTACTGCTGCTCAATGAGCTAAATCTAACAGAAACCAACTGTTGAAGTGAATGGGCCAAATGTAGGCCCACCTTAGCATATTCTCACAGCAGAAAGATGTTGCAATGTGAAGTCAAATATGTAAGATCAACATATCATATTGTATTAGGCCTGTAATAGAGGTCAACCGATTAATCGGAATGGACGATTAATTAGGGCCGATTTCAAGTTTTCATAACAATCGGTAATCGGTATATTTGGCCACCGATTTGCCGATTTTCTTTTTTATATAATATTTTTTAACTAGGCAAGTCAGTTAAGAACACATTCTTATTTTCAATGATGGCCTAGGAACGGTGGGTTAACTGCCTTGTTCAGGGGCAGAATGACAGATTTTTACCTTGTCAGCTCGGGGATTCAATCTTGCAACCCTACGGTTAACTAGTCCAATGCTCTAACCACCTGCCTTACGTTGCACTTCACGAGGCGCATGCCTGTTACGCGAATGCAGTAAGAAGCCAAGGTAAGTTGCTAGCTAGCATTAAACTTATCATATAAAAAACAATCAATCAATCAATCATAATCACTAGTTAACTACACATGGTTGATGATATTACTAGTTTATCTAGCCTGTCCTGCGTTGCATATAATCGATGCGCATTCGCGAAAAAGGACTGTCGTTGCTCCAACGTGTACCTAACCATAAACATCAATGTCTTTCTTAAAATCAATACACAAGTATATATTTTTAAACCTGCATATTTAGTTAATATTGCCTGCTAACATGAATTTCTTTTAACTAGGGAAAATGTGTCACTTCTCTTGCAAACAGAGTCAGGGTATATGCAGCAGTTTGGGCCGCCTGGCTCGTTGTGAACTGTGTGACTACTATTTCTTCCTAACAAAGACAGCCAACATCGCCAAACGGGGGATGATTTAACAAAAGCACATTTGCGAAAAAAGCACAATTGTTGCACGACTGTACCTAACCATAAACATCAATGCCTTTCTTAAAATCAATACACAGAAGTATATAATTTTAAACCTGCATATTTAGCTAAAAGAAATCCAGGTTAGCAGGCAATATTAACCAGGTGAAATTGTGTCAGTTCTCTTGCGTTCATTGCACGCAGAGTCAGGGTATATGCAACAGTTTGGGCCGCCTGGCTCGTTGCGAACTAATTTGCCCGAATTTTACGTAATTATGACATAACATTGAAGGTTGTGCAATGTAACAGGAATATTTAGACTTAGGGATGCCACCCGTTAGATAAAATACGGAACGGTTCCGTATTTAAAAAAAACGTTTTGTTTTCGAGATGATAGTTTCCAGATTCGACCATATTAATGACCTAAGGCTCGTATTTCTGTGTGTTTATGATATTAGAATTAAGCCTATGATTTGATATTTGATAGAGCAGTCTGACTGAGTGGTGGTAGGCACCAGCAGGCTCGTAAGCATTCATTCAAACAGCACTTTCGTGCGTTTTGCCAGCAGCCCTTCGCAATTCTTCAAGCATTGCGCTGTTTATGACTTCAAGCCTATCAACTCCCAAGATTAGGCTGGTGTAACCGATGTGAAATGGCTAGCTAGTTAGCGGGTGCGCGCTAATAGCGTTTCAAACGTCACTCGCTCTGAGACTTGGAGTAGTTGTTCCCCTTGCTCTGCATGGGTAACGCTGCTTCGAGGGTGGCTGTTGTCGATGTGTTCCTGGTTCAAGCCCAGGTAGGAGCGAGGAGTGGGGCAGAAGCTATACTGTTACACTGGCAATACTAAAGTGCCTATAAGAACATCCAATAGTCAAAGGTATATGAAATACAAATCGTATAGAGAGAAATAGTCCTATAATTCCTATAATAACTACAACCTAAAACTTCTTACCTGGGAATATTGAAGACTCATGTTAAAAGGAACCACCAGCTTTCATATGTTCTCATGTTCTGAGTAAGGAACTTAAACTTTAGCTTTTTTACATGGCACATATTGCACTTTTACTTTCTTCTCCAACACTTTGTTTTTGCATTATTTAAACCAAATTGAACATGCTTCATTATTTATTTGAGGCTAAATTGATAGTATTTATGTATTATATTAAGTTAAAATAAGTGTTCATTCAGTATTGTTGTAATTGTCATTATTACAAACAAATAAAAAAATCGGACGATTAATCGGTATCGGATTTTTTGGTCATCCAATAATCGGTATAGGTATCGGTGTTAAAAAAATCATAATCGGTCGACCTCTAGCCTATACCATTTACCACATCAATTCCACAATGTTTCCTTTGCACGTTAACTACTTCCAGCCATTGATTAGGGCATGGCTCCAGTTATGGCTTGATGCACTTCTGGTCCTATTATGCACAGTAAAGCCTCAGAGTTAATCAATTCATACAGCCATTTGTGCAGCAGTAATTCAGGCAGCATTGCATAACAGGAGCCGTGCTAAATCACTGGCCGTGCCAGGAAACCAATGTCCAGCCTGCATAGTGCACTGCTGCTGACCTGCACCGCAAACACACCACACTATAGCCCACAGTGTAGACAGCTCTGGAACAGTGCTGATCAAAAGCCAAAACTAATCTACACAGGGCCTAGGGAGGAGCGCTTTCCTATTCTTATCAAAAAGAAAAGCAAAAATACAGAGACCTCATTCACAGTCAAAAACACCAAACGGCCGACAGATTAGCATATGCTTTATTAGGTTGACATCTGACAGTTGTTCCAATTTTTTAATGTTAGTCTTGGTTCACAGGAATCAGGAAAAAGCGGATTACAATTACCACGCCCCACTCATACCCCCACTTCGCACTAATCAAGGCTCAGAATCCCCAGAAGTCTTGAAGGAAAAAACATGCAGAGTTTAGGTTTGAGCTGTGTGATCCTTCATTTGCATCTTTACAATAAGAGTATCTCACGCACGCACACACACACCATAGACACTAATATTCTCCCCAAGGAACATACAAACATGCACACGCAGGCACACACACTCATGTTTGCATCAGAGCTGTGGAGAGAGCTTCAACCTGGATCACTACAGACACAGTGACATCTGCAGAGGTTAACTAACAACACATCAAAGTTAAATGTAACGGTGTGATAAGGTTACCAAGTGGAGCAGAAGGGCAAGAGGCCAGGGTGTGCCGGTGTTTTGAATCCAACAGTACATGATCCTTAGTGACTAATTAGCATTCAAAGCAGGGAACCGCGCCACATAAACACTTGCCCACCTGCCGCAAAAGGCCCACATCACAAAGAATCCTCCCTGCCTCTCCTTGAGCAATAACGGCAGGCAGGCCTTTATGTGATACCTTGCACAGCAGACGGCACACCTCTTTACCATGCAGTCCCTCCTCCCAACACATCAACAAATGAATGTATTGTAACAGAAGACCGCCCTTGAACTCAACACTTTAAAACGATCAGATCTACAGTCAGTATAGTAGTCTAGCTCTTCGTCCTTGACCTCAAGAACAACATCTGAAAACAGACAAAATGAGCTCCCAAATATGGAGTTGATGTATGTATGTATCTCACACCAGCAGAAAAGCTGTAGCCAAGATATCCAGGAATACATAAATTAAATACACAGGAAACAGGCTGGGGGGAAAGCCCGGAAAAGCAGCAGCCATGTTTGTTATTGGTCGGCCTCATCTGCTCTCTCCACCTGGGAACAGATGGAAAGAGTGTCTCTGCAGCAGTCAAATTGATAGGGAGTGGGACAGTTTATCAAGTCAGAGAGTAGGCAGGGTGCTGATGTGTTACCCATTTCTAATTCTCCTAATCTATGAGGTGTGCCACTGTCAACAAAGTGGAAGTCACGTGTGGCTCAGATTGTAGAGCATGGCGTTTGCAACACCAGGGTTGTGGGTTTTGTGGGTTTGATTACCACAGGGGACCAGTATTAATAAAATATCAAATGTATGTACTCACTTCTGTAAGTAGCTATGGATGAAATATTCTGCTAAATAACGGAAAACTAAACAGTAAGAACGGAGAGGGGTGATCCTTAATATCACAGAATTGTTCCCCCTTGTCAGTGAATCCTAGCAATATCAGGTGAGAACACAGTCAATTGACTATTCCATTGTGTTCCCTCTCTCTCTGCCTGTGTTTCAGAGGAGAGCCTCTGAAATTCTCACACAGGACAAGGAAGGAACTGGAGCCAAGCAGTCTCATTCCTCACCCCCAACCATGCCTGGAGTGGAGCAGGAACTCAACTCACAGGATGGAAATGTATTACGTGTTTTGACTAGAGAGAGGATGTGGAATCTTGGAGCAATATGAACAGGGATTTCTGCTAGTTGGGATGCAGGAAACCAATAGGAGGGAACCTAAAGTGCAACTCTTTCAGAAATATTAACAATCAGCGTCTTTAGATTTTGTGTTGGGGGTTTCAAATCAAATAAGTTCTGAGCAGAACTCATGCGGTGCTGTGTGGCATGGAATTTCAGTTTCACTGTACGCCACGCTGCACCTGAAAGTAACAAAAACAGTTGAGCCGTTAAAGTGAAGGAATGAGGACTAGCTGAACAGACCTGTCTGCAAATTGATATCCTGATTCAGGCATGCTCAACCCACTGCATATTCCAATCTGCTTCTCAGATTTCTGCCCACAGAACAACAGTACAGCTGTGTGGTTTCGACCCCCTATGGGAAAATAATATGTCACTACTGTATGGAAGACACAGCATGAGGCATGGGCCTTGTTCTCTGTTTATAGACTAGGTATGGTAGCAAAGATTGTGTATGTGAGGGAGATACAGGGGGGAGTAGATCTGACAGTGTGATACTGTAGGCAGTGACTGACATGTTTAGACACAACCAGGCAGATCATCACTATAAGGCAAGATAGCCTAAAGCAACTCAACACATCCTCAGGTACCAACATTTTATTACAGAAGCGTTTTCTTTCCAAACAGTTTGTTTTTCTCTGTGTGGTTGTTTGTTGGAGATGTGTTTTCCCCAATCCTTTCCCAGAAGACTATTTCCAGCACTTGTTATGCCTGAGAGGCAGAGAAAGATGGGAATTACAGCCTGTCTGGTGGGACTGTGGCTTTGGGTTAGAGTTGAGGGTTAGATTAAGTTAGTCAGGGTATCACCCTGTCTCTTAGGGTGAGGTTACTTAAAATCATCAGCATCAGCAACAGACTGAGACTATGAGGGCAGCACAAGAAGTGGATTGATACTGTGGGGAATAGGCCTATTTGTCAGGACTAGATTAGAATAGACATCTTGTCCCACATCAGCCATGTTGCAACTGCACCACTACATTACATTCTGCCTCATCAGGAGAATAAGTGTGTGGGGGGAGTCACAATGCAAAATAATGTGACCTCCACATAAATAATTGTAAAAGTGAAAAAGTTAACAGTTCCCTATATCATTTTTGTGAGGTCGACGTTCCCCAAACGTGGTGGAGGGGGCAGTTTCTTTGTTCGTCTGCATTTACTCTGTGACAGCGAGTTGAAAGAGATTACATCATCTCCATTGTGAGTTCCGTGCTCTTTCGCTGTTTCCATTGGTTGACATCTACCCGGCAGGCCCAAGCAGACAAAGCCGGGGCATTCCAACAGTTTAACAGGAGACAGTACCACAGTCATCCTCATCCCAGTCAGCTTTATCACTCCCATTCAACTCAATGGTGACATCGTAGGGCACCGGAGGACAGATTGCCAAGACAATCATTTACTCTTCTGCCTTTGGTCTGACAAACATTGCTTAATCATTCGAACAGGAGCCTACTCATTTTTTCATAACGTAATATATTTCTAGTCGTTATCCTTTATGGTTACGGACGGTTGGCCCAAAGGTCAATCCGCTTCTTTGATTCACAGCGCTTAGTCAGAATAGAAAGGAAAATAACATGACACCAGACATGTGTATCAGTCCATTCAGTGGCACATCCCAAGGCCTGTTATGTCTGTTCTCAGCCTTCAACAACTAACGACAGGAGGGAGGGCAGGCAACATTGCCCATTCAAGCAACACATTACTTGAGGAGAAAGACAATTTAAATCAAGGTGGACTAGACAGTGTCTTTCTAATGAGAATTCTAACTGATTATTCTAATTATTGTTGAATGTAAACATTTGAGCACCTTGAATAGGCAGGCAGCGGGCCAGGGTATTTAACTGGCCTGGAAGCATATTCCACCCTGTTATATTAACATGACATGTTATACCTATACATAAGAGTAGGCCTGTCATGAACAAAGCAAACATTTTGTTTTAGTATTTCACTTCAAACACATTCCAGGGTTGTCTATGGCACAAAGCAGAGAATGGTTCACCCATCATGGGAGATTAAAATAGAAAGACACTTTTCCCCATAACAGTGTCAGCACTAGATTGATTTAAAGTGAAAACTCCATCATAATGGGGCACTAGTCCAGTTTGCGTGATGATTTTGCTGCAGCAAAACAATATCAGACTAAATAGAAGAGTAATGAGGTTAAGAAAATCTTTATTCAACAGTAAAACAGAGGTTAACAGACTGTTATTCCAGTCATCAATCTGCCTTGTTTACAAGGAATGCTAATATTATGTCCACTATGCAACTCAATATTCTTTCCTTCCCCTTTCTGACTCATCCCACCATAACCAATCCAGTTTCCTACGGAACAACGCCATGGATCAGCATACACCAATATGGGGAGAGAGAGATAGAAGAAATAGTAGGGCAGGGATCATCAACTCGATTCAGCCATGGGCTGATGTTTTCTTGAACGGATGCTCGGGGGGCCAGAACATAATTACAATTTCTTTGTAGACTGTAAATACTTGGGAACAAAATCACTTGGAGATGATTTCCTGGTGTTTTTACAGTCTTTTATGTCCAACAATTAACATGTTATGAAATTTGCTCAGAAAACCACAGGCTGCCAGTTGGGGAGCCCTGTACTAGGGGGACTCCAATTTCAACACTGTGATGTTCAAGCTCTTATATGCAGAAGACAGAAAATACAAACAGTGAGTGAGTGCTAAATCGACTGTATTTGGACTCCTTGTGACAGCTACTGGAACTGTCAGAAACAGCTGGCCAGAGAGGCCAAGTTCAAATCTCATGTCTAAGCGCATCCAGATTTGCCACTGTAGGGGCCCTTCAATGCCAAAACATTGCCTGCCCTATAAAATGTCAACTAATAGCTTTATGTAACTCAATAGGCTACTACTTGGTCAGTGGGGCATTTGAATTCCCCCTGAAACTATAACTAATTTCTACCATGTCTCACAGGTTGCATACAAAAATAAACGTTTTTGCCAGTCACATGTCTGAAGGTCTCTACTTCATATTCCAGAAATGTATAACACTTTACCTTAACCTGCTCTAATTCTTGTGTAGTAACTCTGTAATAATACTTTAATATTTGCTTTAAAATCAAATCAAAGTGTATTTGTCACGTGCTCCAAATACAACAGATGTAGACCTTACAGTGAAATGCTTACTTACAAGCCCTTCACCAACAGTGCAATTTTTAAGGACAAAATAGGTATTAGGTAAACAATAGAAACGTAAAGAAAAAAAAGAAAAGAAAAAACAACAAAATGACAGTGAAAATAACAGAAGCGGGGATATTTACAGGGGGTACCGGTACAGAGTCAATGTGCGGGGGCACCGGTTAGTCGGGCTAATTGAGGTAATATGTACATGTAGGTATAGTTAAAGTGACTATGCATAGATGATAAACAGAGAGTAGCAGTAGCGTAGAGTGGGTTGGCGTAGTAATAGTTCAATAGTTACAGTGTTACTTACTAAACAGGTGTACAGCCTGAGAGCAACAATGTAAAATGTTACCCAGAACTCTGACTAATACATTCCCTGCTTTATTACAACAGCAATGTCTAGTCAGCTGTGTCAGATCATCAGTTAGCCTACTTTAGCTGATGTAAAGTATACATTTTCCAAACAAACTGTGTGAATTTGGCCATTCTGTCCAAAACAGAGAATGCAAGGTAGGTGTTCTTTCTTTGAGTTCGAGACAAACCCTCAGGCTTGGAGGCATCCCACTGACAGAGAGACAAACAGACAATTTAAAGGCCAAGTTAGCGTACTGTATGTCCTAACCGCAGTGTTGAGCAATATTGTACATGAATTCAGCTTTTGTACCTATAGTGGTTGAGTAGACAATAGTGTTATGCCTTGTGACAGTCCAACCTGCAAATGTGTTGCCTGGCTTATAGAAAGACCCATCAACATTAACCCTTTAGAAACATAAACCCACCACTTGTAGAGGCATGGGTTAACAGACCTAACAATATTTATGTGGTTCTCAACCCTTTTCACAAATTTTCGGTTATTGTACCACCAACTGAATTTTGCTCTACCCGTAGTACCCCTGAAGTACCCCCTTATGTGCATTTTACCATAGGCCTATGGTCTCATGAGTCTTCTCAAGTACCCCCTGTGGATAGGCCAAGTACCCCCAGGGGTCCTAGTAGGCTACCCCTGGTTGGGAACCACTGGTTTATATATACCTAAGGAGAGTACTACAACCAAAGCTGCAGCATAACAGGTCTATTCCAGCGCTATTAAACCATGTCAATTTGCTCGATACCACCTGTAAATCAGCAAACCCAAGCTGGACTCGAAACAATGCACATTGTCCTTGAAAAACGTGATACAGTGATGCATTGCATTGATCATGACATGACCAAAATTGACATTTTTTACTCCAGTCACGTGCAGCGTGAGCGTTCTAAACCTACAAAGCAACCTTTCTGGTTCCCTCCTAATTTTGGGAAAGAAAATACCCTGATTGCGTATTCAAATGTAGATTACTTACTAGTAGAGCACATAAATCGGTCATATTTTGCTGTTTAACATGCTAATTGTTTGGGGAGACAATCCAGATGTTGCTTGCGCCCATGTAGCCTACCCCCAAAACACCATGCACATGACATGCATCGTTCCCCAACGACATAACGCAGGTTTGCGACTCACCTTTTCTTGTCTCTCCTTCAACGGTTGGATGGCATGAACACAATACTACGCGTTTTCCCCCCTTTTGCTTCTCGTGGAAGACCCTTCAATGTAATTTTTTTTTTACAGGAACAACGTTAACTATATGGCTTTAAAGCAGATGTTTCCGTTCCCGTTAAAATCACAATGATCTTTGCGCCTACCTCAGAGATGCAGTCTAACTTAGAAGTTGGGTACAAAGTTACTGGTTTGCCTCGCTGCGCTATGCAGTTGCTGTAGGGATGAGATCATACCAATATTACCAACCACCCTCCCGTCACTGTACTGGAATCTCGCGAGAGGGCTTCATACAATAAAGCAAACGTTACTGTGGTAACAAAGCAATTTCTGCTCACCTGGTAGTGTTTCTGCTGAAGCTCTTTTTGAAATTGCCCAAAATATAACAAGGTCTATCTAGGATAGAACATGTGAAAGCAACTATAATACTTTGCAAATCCGTCAATGTGACTGAATGCAATCAATCATTTCCATGTCATATCCGCTTTCTGTTACTCTAATGGGTTATGAAAGGCTTATTATCCTTGTTCATTTTGCCTATGGGGTATAGGGACTATGGATTGTTTCTGAACTGAGCTACAGTCTTGCATTAGCCAAGGCACTCATTCTACTTGCAAAAAACACAAGCCTCAGAGAATCCTTAACAGTTGTCACAGATCTCCCCAAGGGCTGACAATGCATAAATGACATTAGGGAATTACTCAGCAGCAATGTCTTTCTGTCTCAGCCAGCAGTAGATGTGACTGTTTGAGAGAATATGCAATGCTCACTCTCTTCCTCTACTGCTGGGTGGCTCTGCCAAAACTTCCCTTTTAATAGAACTAAAACAAAGAGGATAGGAAGAATCACTCCAGGTATTCTAGTGTTCAGTGAGGACACAGTGCAAGAGGATGGATTGGGTGGCTGCAATCTGGACTCACATAACATAGTAAATGTAAATCCGGGACACGACAATTAGTATGATGTGTTACATTTCGTATGGTCGATGTCCATTATCCAATTCGTATGATATGTTATCAATTCCAATTTGATGTGGCTAGGTGTCTAATGTTAATGTTTGCTATGTGGCTAACATTAGCTAGGCTAGGGGTTAGGTCTTAAGGCTAGGGTTAAGGTTAGGATAAAGTGTTAAGGTTAGGGTTAGGGGAAGGGTTAGCTAACATGCTATGTAGTTGCAAATTAGCTAAAAAGTAGTTAGTAGTTGCAAAGTTGATCCTTAGCTAAATGTACAAAACTTATCCGTGATGAGATTCAAACACGCAACCTTTGGTTTGCTGGACGTTCGCGTTATATGCCCACACAACCCGACTTCGCCTTATATGCCCACCCCTGACCGACTGACTTACCAACCACCCTATTGCCTTAAGTAACCGTCTGTCTTATGTAACCATACCAAATGTAACATATCATCATTGGCGATTTTAGCATGTAAATCTTTATGGGGCAAACCCCTCCCAAAATATTTGATGCATGCCAGCAAAGCCACTACTGTCACACCCTGATATGTTTCACCTGTCTTTGTGCTTGTCTCCACCCTCCTCCAGGTGTCGCCCATCTTCCCCATTATCCCCAGTGTATTTATACCTGTGTTCTCTGTTTGTCTGTTGCCAGTTCGTTTTGTTCGTCAAGCCTACCAGGGTTTTTCCCCTTGCTCCTGTCTGTTTCTAGTTCCTGTTTTCTAGTTTTCTGCCCTGACCCTGAGACTGCCTGCCGTTCTGTACCTTTTGGACTCTGATCTGGATTACTGACTTCTGCCTGCCCTTGACCTGTCGTTTTGCATGCCCCCTGTTCTAGTAATACACTTTTATTACTTCGACACTGTCTGCATCTGGGTCTTCCCTAAAAAGTGATAGTACGAACTGGCCTTGACTGACCCAGCAGACTCGGACCAGCTCCGCAATGCCATCTCCTCCCAAGGAGCCACTATTGGAAGGCACGAGGACTTGCTTCATGGTCTGATGGAAAGGTTCCAGACCTTGGCCAAACACCATGACTGAGCGTTGAACACATTGCTAGAGCAATTCCATGGGTTGTCTGTTAGGCAGCCTACCATGACGGTAACCTCCCAGCCCCTCAGTAACCCGGCTGTTAGCAGCGCCGCCTCCCCGGCCACCCCGGTTTCCCGGGAACGCCGCTTACCTCACCCGAAATGCTTCGATGGAGAGTCGGACACCTGTCGGGCGTTTCTCGCTCAGTGTTCCCTCATCATCGAGCTGCAGCCCTCCTCCTTCACCTCGGACTGCTCTAAGATAGCGTACCTCATCACGCTAATGTCCGGGAGGGCTCTCGCCTGGGCTAACGCAGAATGGGAACAACAGTATGCTTCAGTCTGGAGGAGTTTGTGTCAGAATTAAAAAACATTTCCAATGCTCCATTGCCTGGGAGAGAGGCTGCCCGGACGTTACTCCAGCTTCGGCAAGACTCCAGCAGTGTGGCAGACTATGCAGTGGATTTCCGCACGTTGGCAGTTGAGAGTGCATGGAACCCGGAAGCGTGGTTCGACATGTTCCTGCACAGAGTTTTGGAGGAAGCAAAGGACGAGCTTGCAGCCCGGGAACTACCGACGGATCTCGACTCGCTCATCGCCTTGACCATTCGGATCGATGGGCGACTACGGGAACGAAGGAAGGAGATGAGATTCGATTTCACTCGCCCGCCCAAGGATTCCACCTCACCTCCGAGGCATCCCGATGGCTTCGTTGCTGAGAGAACCCGAGGCTACCCGAGTTCACCAGAGAGTCTCCGAAGTCTGCCGATTCACCTCTATCTCAGCCAATGCAACTAGGCAGAGCTAGGCTGTCTCCAGTCGAACGGCTATACAGGCTTCACTCGAAGCGTTGCCTGTATTGTGGGACTACTGGTCATTTCATCTCCACCTGTCCACTAAAAGACCAGGCTCACCGGTAGGAGCGAGTACTCTGGTGGGCCATCCGGATAACTTTTCCTCTCCCCTTATTCGCACCTCTTTTCATGCCATTTTACTGTGAGGGAACCAATCGAAATCATTCTGGGTACTCATCGACTCTGGGGCCAATGAGAGCTTTATGGACACTACCCTAGCGTCCAAGCTGGGAATCCCCATACAGCCCCTCTCCATTCCCATGGATCCGAAGACCAAGGCTATGGAGACCTACATTGAGGACTCACCCGTCTTTCTGCCTCCCCCGCCAGCGGAGGACAAAACCCTGTGCCCGTGCATCAACTACCGGGGCCTCAACAAAATCACGGTGAAGAACCACTACCCGCAACCACTCATCTCCTCGGCCTTTGAGCCACTCCAGGGGGCCACCGTGTTCTCCAAGCAGGACCTAAGGAACGCCTACCACCTGGTGCGGATATAGGACGGGGACAAGTGGAAGACTGCCTTCAACACGGCCAGTTGTCACTACGAGTGTCTGGTCATGCCATTTGGCCTTACAAACGCCCCAGCTGTGTTCCAGGCTCTGGTTAATGATGTTCTCTGTGAAATGTTGAACCGGTTCGTCTTCATCTACCTCAAAGACATCCTCGTCTTCTCCCGCTTCGTCCAAGAACACATGTCCCACCTCCGGCAGGTTCTCCAACGCCTCCTGGAGAACCAGCTTTTTGTGAAAGCAGAGAAGCGCGAATTCCATCACTCCACCATCTCCTTCCTGGGTTACATCATCACTGCAGGAAGTGTACAGATGGATTCCGGGAAAGTGAAAGCAGTGGTGGATTTGCCGCAGCCTACATCCAGGGTGCAGCTGCAACGTTTCCTGGGATTTGGAAACTTTTATCGACGTTTTATCCGGGGTTATAGCACCCTGGCATCCCCCCTGTCTGCACTCAACCTCTCCCAAGGTTCCGTTCACGTGGTCTCCAGCTGCTGACCGGGCATTCCGGGATCTCAAACACCGTTTCACCACAGCTCCCATCATCCTGACCTGTCCCGCCAGTTCGTGGTAGAGGCCGATGCTTCTGATGTCGGAGTGGGGGCTGTCCTGTCCTAGCATTCTACCCTGGAACTCAAGTTACATACCTGCGCCTTCTTCTTCCATTTCCTCAACACCACGGAGAGGAACTACAATGTGGGGAATCTTGAGCCTCTCGCGGTGAAGATGGCGTTGGAGGAGTGAAGGCACAGGCTAGAGGGGGCGGAACATCCATTCATTGTGTGGACCAACCACAAAAACCTGGAATATCTCTGCACCGCCAAGCTTCTCAATTCCAGGTAAGCTAGGTGGATTCTGCTTTTCACCCCGGTTCAACTTCCCCTCTCATACCGACCGGGATCCAAGAATGTGAAGTCGGATGCGCCGCTATAGCCCCACAGCTACTACCCCGGAACCCGAGACCATCCTTCCCACCTCGTCCCTGGCAATGGCACTCAGCTGGGGAATAGGGAAGTAAGTCAGTGAGGCACAGCATTCCCAGCCGAACCTCGGGGGGGGGGGGGGGGGGGGAGAAAACCAGATGTTTGTTCCTGACGCGGTCCGCTCTTCGGTCTTGGAGTGGACCCACTCCTCCAGGCTTGCCTAACACCCGGGCTCCGGCATTCAGCACACTCAATGGGTCGTCAGCCAGCTTGTCCTCTGGGTTCTTCCCCCAGTCCAATGGCCAGTCAGAGCGAGCTAACCAAGACTTGGAAAAGACTCTTCACTGCCTGGTCTCCTCCAACCACACCACCTGGAGCCAGCAACTAGTGTGGGTCGAATACGCCTTCAACACCCTTGCTCTGCCACGGGTCTCTCGCCCTTTGAGTGTTCCCTGGGTTATCGGCCCCCGCTCTTCCCGGAGCAAGAGGAAGAGGTCGGCATACCTTCAGCCCAGATGTTTGTCAGCCGCTGTTGCTGTACCTGGAAGAGAGCCCGGTCGGCCCTTCTCAATACCACCTCCAGGTATCAACGACAAGTGGACTGCCACCCGACCCCGGCTTCCCGGTATCGTCTCGGGCAGAAGGTATGGCTTTCCACCTGGGATCTGCCCCTCCGGGTGGAGTCCCGCAAACGTTTCCCACGGTTTATTGGCCCTTTCTCCATCTCCAAGGTCATAGGCCCCTCTGCTGTTTGTCTTTTGTTGCCCCATACCCTCCGTATACATCCCACTTTTCATGTGTCTAGAATCAAACCCAAATCTCAAAGCCCTTTGTCTCCTGTTTTTGGACTCCGATCTGGAATACCGACCTCTGCCTGCCCTTGACCTGTCATTTTGCCTGCCCCCTGTTCTACTAGAGCTGATAAGAGGCAATCCGTAATTTTGATTAAGACATTAATGAGCAAGCTAGGAAGGATGTAGTCAATATAACTATTTGTTGAGCACTTTTGAAATGTACAGCAACAGAACTCAGAACATGGGCTGTTCTTACAGTATTCTCCCTGTACAGAACCATAGGATAATTAAAAGGGGCATATAAGCAGACAATGAAAGCTCTTACAATATTCGATTATGACATTTCTCTAAAACAGGCTATAGGCTACATGTGCACCACCAAGTCAGAACAGTAGGCAAAATTATGCGGGGAAAAGGGACCAAATTATTAGCGTAAGGCGCATGGGCTACTAACAGTTTACTACACAACATACACTTAGTATTACTTTCTTACCTACAGTATGCATATCTCCCTGGCATATTACATAATTTATGCAGCAGCATACAATTCATTTTTGGACTCACCTTGTTGTGCTCTGCTCACTTGAACAGAAAGGTGGCGCAACGGTCCCTCGTGGGAAAATTCTGTCATCAAACTTTGTCATCAAAGTCTGGCATACTTTGGATTTCTGATTCTTAAAAGACAACTGGGAACTCGTTAAAGAAACAAGGTCGAATCATGACATGGATTGACAGCATGGTCTTGTTGAATATTTATCCTTTTAAGCTTGGAAAAGATATCCTCAAAACCAGACTTGGACCACACACCCACTCCACTGAATAGCAGGCAAGTGATTGCTTTGCAATGCTTGCAGTTAGCCACTGATTCCTTACAAACCACTCCTTGTTGAATTTGCGATTTCCAGCTTGTTCTGTAATGTTTCTGTCCAATGGCTGAATGAGCACCGATATGTCTTATCTACAATTTCTCTTCATAATTTCTCTTCATATGACAAGGATTGAAAAGGATTTGCCAGTAGATTGTCGAATTGATTCATGATGATGACTGCTAGCTTGCTAACTAAGATTTTGAAAGTATGATGTTGACATGATCAGTCCAATCAAAGCTATGGTAGATATAACGTGATTTGACGTAATTTTATCTGAAGCCAATGACCTTGAGCCTTCTTGGACCAGCACTTCTAATGTAACTCTATGGCAGCACCCAAGGGGCTAGAATTTTCAAGCTCTACCCGTAGATTTTGTGGTGACGCAGTGTCTCCATGAGTGACAGAACACTGAGCCAATCACGATGTAACTAGAGAACATTACCAACCCCTACTTTTTATTTTTTATTTTCCGCTGGCTGCCCCAGCACCACAGAAAGCACTGAGCTAGGCTGAAACACCTGCATTTTGGAGCTGCCTTACTCAAGAAAGCAAAAAAGAGACCATGTTAGTATGCGGCTTTATTAAGTTAATGATTTTTTTTACACTGTTTGCAAACTGGTATGTGACATATATTAATGCCAAAATAGCACGCAAGATAGGCAACAACAAAAAAAACAGGTGGGGCTCATAACAGGTGGGTCGCAAGTGCATATCATACTAATTTGCAGTGTTGTAAAAAGTACACAATTGTAATACTTGAGTTAAAGTAAAGACACAACAGAAAATGACTCACGTAAAAGTGAGTTACCCAGTAAAATACTAATTGAATAAAAGTCTAAAAGTATCTGGTTTTAAATGTACTTAAGTACAGTGGTAGAAAAAGTACTAAATTGTCATACTTGAGTAAAAGTACAAAGTAAATGTAAATGCTATACATCAAATTCCTTATATTAAGCAAACTAGACGTCACTATTTTCGTAATATTTTTAATTACGGACAGAAGGGGCACACTTCAATTTACAAACACAGTAGTTGTGTTTTGTGAGTCCGCCAGATCAGAGGCAGTAGAGATGACAAAGCGTTATATTGATAGGTGCCATAATTCTGTCCTGCTTGAGCACTCTAAATGTAACGAGTACTTTGTGTGTCAGGGAAAATGTAAGGAGTAAAAAGTACATTATTTTCTTTAAGAATGTAGTGGAGTAAAAGTAAAAGTTGTCAAAAATTTTAATAGTAAAGTAAAGTACAGATACCCCAAAAAACTACTTAAGTGGTACTTAAAGGTATTTTTACTTAAGTACTTTACACCCCTGCTAATTTGAGTGTCTCGGATTTACATTTACTATCTTACGTCTAGTCTACGAGACCAGACTGGTTGGGTATTGAAGGGGACTGCAGAGATTATCCCTTGTGGCTCAGTTGGTAGAGCACAGTGCTTGCCACGCCAGGGTTGTGGGTTTGATTTCCATGGGGGACCAGTACGAAAATGTATGCACTCCCTACTGTAAATCGCTCTGGATAAGAGCGTCTGCTAAATTATGTAAATGTAAAACAAACTGGAGGGGGGATAATGACATTGAGGAACTTTGCAGAGGTTTACCACTATTACTCATGCAAATGCCTGTAGACACAGGCAGATAATCTGTTGTAGGCAAGCTTCATCACCAGGGGGTTCAGTGAAGGAGAATTACCTGAAAGTATCTTTGTAACAAGAGATCAAACTCCTGTACTAATGATATATTATGTCTAATCTGCAACACAAAGGTACAGTATTTCAGGTATGACAACAAGTTCGCCATCAATCAATCAATCAAATGTATTTATAAAGCCCTTTTTACACCAGCCAATGTCACAAAGTGCTATACAGAAACCCAGGCTAAAACCCCAAAAAGCAAGCAATAAAGATGTAGAAGCACGGTGGCTAGGAAAACCTCCCTAGAAAGGCAGGAACCTAGGAAGAAACCTTGAGAGGAACCAGGCTCTGAGGGGTGGGCAGTCTCTTCTGGCTGTGCCAGGTGGAGACATTAACAGTATATGGCCAAAATGTTCAAACGTTCATAGATGACCAGCAGGGTCAAATAATAATAATCACAGTGGTTGTAACGAGTGCAACAGGTCAGGACCTCAGGAGTAAATGTCAGTTGGCTTTTCATAGCCGATTGTTCAGAGTTGTAGACAGCAGGCGCAGTAGAGAGAGAGAGAGAGAGAGTCGAAAAGAGCAGGTCCAGGACAAGGTAGCACGTCCGGTGAACAGGTCAGGGTTCCATAGCCGCATGCAGAACAGTTTAAACTGGAGCAGCAGCACGACCAGGTGGACTGGGGACAGCAAGGAGTCATCAGGCCAGGTAGTCTTGAGACATGGTCCTAGGGCTCAGGTCCTCCAAGGGAAGAGAGAAAAAAGAGAGAGAGAGTAAGAGGGAGTATACTTAAATTCACACAGGACACCGGATAAGACAGGAGAAATACTCCAGATATAACAGACTGGTCCTAGCCCCCGACACATAAACTATTGCAGCATAAATACTGTAGGCTGAGACAGGAGGGGTTGGGAGACACTGTGGCGCCATCCAACGATACCCCCGGACAGGGCCAACCAGGCAGGATATAACCTGAGCCACTTTGCCAAAGCACAGCCCCTACACAACTAGAGGGATATCTTCAACCACCAACTTACTACCCTGAGACAAAGCCGAGTATAGGCCACGAAGATCTCCCCCACGGCACGAACCAGAGGGGAGGCGCCAACCCGGACAGGAAGATCATGTCAGTGACTCAACCCACTAAGCGAAGCACCCCTCCTAGAGACGGCATGGAAGAGCACCAATAAGCCAGTGACTCAGCCTCCGTAATAGGGTTAGAGACCAGGCAGAGACAGCAAGGGGTTTGTCGCTCCAGTGCCTTTCTGTTCACCTTCACACCCCTGGGCCAGACTACACTCAATCATAGGACCTACTGAAGAAATGAGTCTTCAATAAATACTTAAAGGTCTAGACCGAGTCTGCGTCTCTCACATGGATAGGCAGACCATTCCATGAAAATGGAGCTCTATAGGAGAAAGCCCTGCTTCCAGCTGTTTGCTTAGAAATTCTAAGGACAGTAAGGAGGCCTGCGTCTTGTGACTGTAGCGTACGTGTAGGTATGTACGGCAGGACCAAATCGGAAAGATAGGTAGGAGCAAGCCCATGTAATGCTTTGTAGGTTAGCAGTAAAACCAGCCCTAGCCTTAACAGGAAGCCAGTGTAGAGAGGCTAGCACTGGAGTAATATGATCAAATTTTGGGGTTCTAGTCAAGATTCTAGCAGCTGTGTTTAGCACTAATTGAAGTTTATTTAGTGATCTATCTGGGTAGCCAAAAGGTAGAGAATTGCAGTAGTCTAATCTATAAGTGACAAAAGCATGGGTACATTTTTCTGCATAATCTTTGGACAGAAAGTTTCTAATTTTTGCGATGCTATGTAGATGGAAAAAAGCTGTCCTTGAAACAGTCTTGATATGTTCGTCAAAAGAGAGATCATGGTCCAGAGTAATGCCGAGGTCCTTCACAGTTTTATTTGAGACAACTGTACAACCACCAAGATTAATTGTCAGATCCAACAGAAGATCTCTTTGTTTCTTGGGACCTAGAACTAGCATCTCTGTTTTGTCCAACTCTAAAAGTAAAGCATTTGCCGCCATCCACTTCCTTATGTCTAAAACACAGGCCTCCAGGGAGGGCAATTTTGGGGCTTCACCATGTTTCATCAAAATGTATAGCTGTGTATCGTCCGCATAGCAGTGAAAGTTAACATTGTGTTTCCGAATGACATCACCAAGAGGTAAAATATATAGTGAAAACAATAGTGGTCCTATAACGGAACCTTGAGGAACAAACCATCCACAAACCATCCACAGAGACAAACTGATATCTTTCCGACAGATAAGATCTAAACCAGGCCAGAACTTGTCAGTGTAGACCAATTTGGGTTTCCAATCTCTCCAAAAGAATGTGGTGATCGATGGTATCAAAAGCAGCACTAAGGACTAGGAGCACGAGGACAGATGCAGAGCCTTGGTCTGACGCCATTAAAAGGTCATTTACCACCTTCACAATTGTAGTCTCAGTGCTATGATGGGATCTAAAACCAGACTGAAGCGTTTCATATACATTGTTTGTCTTCAGGAAGGCAGTGAGCTGCTGCACAACAGCTTTTTTTATTTAATTGAGAGGAATGGGAGATTCGATATAGGCCAAAAGTTTTTTTTATATTTTCTGGGTCAAGGTTTGACTTTTTCAAGAGAGGCTTTATTACTGCCACTTTTAGTGAGTTTGGTACACATCCGGTGGATAGGGAGGCATTTATTATGTTCAACATAGAAGGGCCAAACACAGGAAGAAGCTCTTTCAGTAGTTTAGTTGGAATAGGGTCAAGTATGCAGCTTGAAGGTCTAGAGGCCATTACTTTTTTCATCAATGTGTCAAGAGATATAGTATTAAAAACTTGAATGTCTCCCTTGATCCTAGGTCCTGGCAGTGTTGTGCAGACTCAGGACAACTGAGCTTTGGAGTTGTCCATAATTTGCTTTCTAGTGATCATGATCTTTTCGTCAAAGAAGTTCATGAATTTATCACTGTTGAAGTGAAAGCCATCCTCTCTTGGGGAATTCAGTTTTTTAGTTAGCTTTGCAACAGCATCAACATGTTTGGGGGGATTGTTCTTATTCTCTTCAATTAAGTTGGAAAAATATGATGATCGAGCAGCAGTGAGGGCTCTTCGATACTGCACGGTACTGTCTTTCCAAGCTAATCAGAAGACTTCCAGTTTGGTGTAGCGCCGTTTCCGTTCCAATTTTCTGGAAGATTGCTTCAGGGCTCAGGTATTTTCTGTATACCAGGGAGCTAGTTTCTTATGACAAATGTTTTTTGTTTTTAGTAGGTCCGGAGACATGTTGGACAAAACCCACTGAGTCGATGATGGCTCCGAAAGCCTTTTGGATTGGGTCTGTGGACTTTTACACGTGAATATTAAAATCACAAAAAATTGGAATATTATCTCCCATGACTACAATGTCCGATAGGAATTCAGGGAACTCAGTGAGGAAAGCTGTAGATGGCCCAGGAGGCCTGTAAACAGTAGCTATAAAAAGTGATTGAGTAGGCTGCATAGATTTCATGACTAGAAGCTCAAAATACGAAAATTCAGTATTTTATTTCTTTGTCTATTGAAATTTGCTATCGTAAATGTTAGCAACACCTCCACCTTTGCAGGATGAGTGATATGGTCACTAGTTTAACCAGAAGGAGAGGCCTCATTTAACATAGTAAATTCATCAGGCTTAAGCCATGTTTCAGTCAGGGCAATCACATCAAGATTATGATCAGTGATTGACTATAACTGCCTTGGAAGTGAGGGATCTAACATTAAGTAGCCCTATTTTGAGTTGTGAGATATCACAATCTCTTTTAATAATGACAGGAATGGAGGAGGTCTTTATTCCAGTGAGTCTGCTAGAGCGAACGCCGCCATGTTAAGTTTTGCCCAACCTAGATCGAGGCACAGACACGGTCTCAATGGGGATAGTTGAGCTGACTGCACTGAATGTGCTATCAGTCTTTAAAGTAACTGTCCAATGAAAATCTTGCTTTTAAAAGTTAATATTCTGTTATCTCATACCCAAATAATGTTGTTGACTCATGCTTATTCGTATTCGTGGCCAAAGCATAAATTGGAGGGGGAAAAAACACTTCAAATAACCCACCTCAAAAATCTCACCGTTTAAAAAATGCTTGCTATTGACTCAGAGGATGATGTTATCCTGCTGATGAGGATAAGCCGGGCAATCACTGGTCTACTTGCATTAATATTTTTTAATGACTGTATAGACGGGTTGGTGCGCAAATACTGGGCAAAACAGACGGGTCAGCTTAAATTGCTGACAACATGTAAAATAAATTTAGTCTAATGTTTATTGAAAACATAAATACATTTGCACAAAGAGCACTTGTTGTCTCTTAAATACATTGTTACAGATGTTAATTAGCTACTGTAGCTTGTCAATTGTTGCCATATTAGCATAGATGAGACATCAGTCAAACATGGTATTAAGAATAAGATAAAACTAGCTGAAGCGAGCCAACTACAACTCCACACATGGCAGCTTCTAGTCATTGTTGTTAGCTATCTGGGCCCGGTTTCCCAAAAGCATCTTAAGGCTAAGTTCATTGTTAGAACCATCGTAAGAGTATCTTTACATTTCCGAGCCATTTCTCAAAACCGTCTTTATTAACGTTGCAATTGAAATTGCTCGTAATCGCCTGCCTCAGACCACTCGCTAAATGCGTCGTTAGATTACTGTTTGCCCTCCCGCATCACTTCACACACAGAAAAGATCAGCTAAACATGGAATGAAGATGTTTATCTGTCTCTCTGATGTTTTTCCACAATTTGTTACGTTATAGCCTTATTCTGAAAATGGATTAAAATTGATTTTTTTTTTTGATCAATCTACACACAATACCCCATAATGACTAAGCAAAAACTTTTGCTAATTTATTAAAAACAAAAACCGGAAATATCACATTTACATAAGTATTCAGACCCTTTGCTCAGTACTTTGTTGAAGCACCTTTGGCAGCGATTACAGCCTCGAGTCTTCTTGGGGATGACGCTACAAGCTTGGCACACCTGTGTTTGGGGAGTTTCTCCCATTCTTCTCTGCAGATCCTCTCATGCTCTGTCAGGTTGGTTGGGGAGTGTCGCTACACAGCAATTGTCTCTCCAGAGATGTTTGATCGGGTTCAAGTCCGGGCTCTGGCTGGGCCACTCAAGGACATTCAGAGACTTGTCCCGAAGTCACTCCTGCATTGTCTTGGCTGTGTGATTAAGGTCGTTGCCCTGTTGGAAGGTGAACCGTTGCCCCAGTCTGAGATCCTGAGCACTCTAGAGCAGGTTTTCATCAAGGATCTCTTTGTACGTTGCTCCGTTCACCTTTCCCTCGATCCTGACTAATATCCCTGTCCCTGTCGCTGAAAAACATCCCCACAGCATGATGCTGCCACCACCATGCTTCACCGTAGGGATGGTTCCAGGTTTCCTCCAGATGTGACACTTGGCATTCAGGCGAAATAGTTACATTTTGGTTTCATCAGACCAGAGAATTTTTATTTTCTTATTTCACCTTTATTTAACCAGGTAGGCCAGTTGAGAACAAGTTCTCATTTACAACTGCGCCCTGGCCAAGATAAAACAAAGCAGTGCGACAAAAACAACAACACATAAAGTTACACATAAACAAACGTACAGTCAATAACACAATAGAAAAATCTATGTACAGTGTGTGCAAATGTAGAAGAGTAGGGAGGTAAGGCAATAAATAGGCCATAGAGGCGAGATAATTACAATTTAGCATTAACACTGGAGTGATAGATGTGCAGATGATGATGTGCAAGTAGAGACACGTGGGTGCAAAAGAGCAATAAGATAAATAACAATATGGGGATGAGGTAGTTGGGTGTGCTATTTACAGATTGGCTGTGTACAGGTACAGTGATCGGTAAGCTGCTCTGACAGCTGATGCTTAAAGTCAGAGAGGGAGATATAAATCTCCAGCTTCATTGATTTTTGCAATTCGTTCCAGTCATTGGCAGCAGAGAACTGGAAGGAAAGGCGGCCAAAGGAAGTGTTGGCTTTGGGGATGACCAGTGAAATATACCTGCTGGAGCGCGTGCTACGGGTGGGTGTTGCTATGGTGACCAGTGAGCTGAGATATGGCGGGGCTTTACCTAGGAAAGACTTATAGATGACCTGGATCTAGTGGATTTGGCGACGAATATGTAGCGAGAGCCAGCCAACGAGAGCATACAGGTCGCAGTGGTGGGTAATCTATGGGGCTTTGGTGATAAAACGGATGGCACTGCAATAGACTACATCCAGTTTGCTAAGTAGAGTGTTGGAGGCTATTTTGTAAATGACATCGCCGAAGTCAAGGATCAGTACGATAATCAGTTTTACAAGGGTATGTTTGGCAGCATGAGTGAAGGAGGCTTTGTTTGCGAAATAAGAAGCCGATTCTAGATTTAATTTTGGATTGGAGATGATTGGAGATGCTTAATGTGAGTCTGGAAGGAGAGTTTACAGTCTAACCAGACACCTAGGTATTTGTAGTTGTCCACATATTCTAAGTCAGAACTGTCCAGAGTAGTGATGCTAGTCGGGCGGACGGGTGCGGGCAGCAATCAGTTGAAGAGCACGCATTTAGTTTTACTAGCATTTAAAAGCAGTTGGAGGCCACGGAAGGAGTGTTGTATGGTATTGAAGCTCGTTTGGAGGTTTGTTAACACAGTGTCCAAAGAAGGGCCAGATGTATACAGAATGGTGTTGTCTGCGTAGAGGTGGATCAGAGAATCACCAGCAGCAAGAGTGACATCATTGATATATACAGAGAAAAGAGTCGGCCCGAGAATTGAACCCTGTGACACCCCCAAAGAGACTGCCAGAGGTCCGGACAACAGGCCCTCCGATTTGACACACTGAACTCTATCTGAGAAGTAGTTGGTGAACCAGGCGAGGCAGACATTTGAGAAACCAAGGCTATTTAGTCTGCCGATAAGAATGCGGTGATTGACAGTCTGGTTCGAAAGCTTTGGCCAGGTTGATGAAGACGGCTGCACAGTACTGTCTTTTATCGATGGCGGTTATGATATCGTTTAGGACTTTGAGCGTGGCTGAGGTGCACCCACGACCAGCTCGGAAACCAGATTGCATAGTGGAGAAGGTACGGTGGGATTCAAAATGGTCGGTGATCTGTTTGTTAACTTGACTTTCGAAGATTTTAGAAAGACGGCAGGATGGATATAGGTCTATAACAGTTTGGGTCTAGAGTGTCTCCCCCTTTGAAGAGGGGGATGACCACGGCAGCTTTCCAACCTTTGGGGATCTCAGACGATACGAAAGAGAGGTTGAACAGGCTAGTAATAGGGGTTGCAACAATTTTGGTGGATAATTTTAGAAAGAGAGGGTCCAGATTGTCTAGCCCAGCTGATTTGTAGGGATCCAGATTTTGCTGCTCTTTCAGAACATCAGCTGTCTGGATTTGGGTGAAGGAGAAGCAGGGGTGGCTTGGGCAAGTTGCTGCAGGAGGTGCAGAGCTGTTGGCCAGGGTAGGGGTAGCCAGGTGGAAAGCATGGCCAGCCGTAGAAAAATGCTTATTGAAATGATCGATTATCGTAGATTTATCGGTGGTGACAGTGTTTCCTAGCCTCAGTGCAGTGGGCAGGTGGGAGGAGGTGCTCTTATTCTCCATGGACTTTACAGTGTCCCAAAACTTTTTGTAATTAGTGCTACAGAATGCAAATTTCTGTTTGAAAAAGCTAGCCTTAGCTTTCCTAACTGACTGTGTATATTGGTTCCTGACTTCCCTGAAAAGTTGCATATCGCAGGGCTATTCGATGCTAATGCAGGATGTTTTTGTGCTGGTCAAGGGCAGTCAAGTCTGGGGTGAACCAAGGGCTATATCTGTTCTTATTTAAGATGGTGAGGAAAGCACTTTTAAAGAGCAACCAGGCATCCTCTACAGACGGGATGAGGCCTGCTCGCTGAAGTGTTTTAGGGAGCGTTTGACAGTGATGAGGGGTGGTCGTTTGACCGCGGACCCATTACGGACGCAGGCAATGAGGCAGTGATCGCTGAGATCCTGGTTGAAGACAGCAGAAGTGTATTTAGAGGGCAAGTTGGTCAGGATGATATCTAAGAGGGTGCCCATGGTTACGGATTTAGGGTTGTACCTGGTAGGTTCCATGATAATTTGTGTGAGATTGAGGGCATCTAGCTTAGATTGTAGGACGGCCAGGGTGTTAAGCATATCCCAGTTTAGGTCACCTAACAGTACAAACTCTGAAGATAGATGGGGGGCAAACAATTCACATATGGTGTCCAGGGCACAGCTGGGGGTTGAGGGTGGTCTATAACAAGCGGTAACAGTGAGAGACTTGTTTCTGGAAAGGTGGAAAGAATCTTGTTTCTCATGGCCTGAGAGTCCTTTATATGCCTTTTGGCAAATTCCAAGTGGGCTGTCAAAGTCCTTTTACTGAGGAGTGGCTCTACCATAAAATCCTCTACCACTCTACCATAAAATCCTGATTGGTGGAGTGCTTCAAAGATGGTTGTCCATTTGGAAACTTCTCCCATCTCCACAGAGGTACTCTGGAGCTCTGTCAGAGTGACAATCACGTTCTTGGTCACCTCCCTGACCAAGGCCCTTCTCCCCCGATTGCTCAGTTTGGCCGGGCGGCCAACTCTAGGAAGAGTCTTGGTGGTTCCAAACTTCTTTAATTTAAGAATAATGGAGGCCACTGTGTTTTTGGGGACCTTCAATGCTGAAGACATTTTTTGGTACCCTTACAATTCCTTCGATCTCAAGGCTTGGTTTCTGCTTTGACATGCACTGTCAACCAACTGTGGAACCTTATATTGACAGGTGTGTGCCATTCCAAATCAATTTAATTTACCACAGGTGGACCCCAATCAAGTTGTCGAAACATCTCAAGGATGGTCAATGGAAACAGGATACACCTGAGCTCAATTTCGAGTCTCATAGCAAAGGTTCTGAATACTTATGTAAATAAGGTATTTCTATTTTTTTTATTTTTAATACATTTGAAACATTTCTAAAAAAAAATTTCACTTTGTTGTATTGTGTGTAGATTGATGAGGGAAAAGTGAATTTAATCCATTTTAGAATAAGGCTTTCTGAATGTGACAATGTTATAAACAAGCGAAGCAAGGATATGAATTTTAAAAAGAAAACCGAGATAACCAAATTATATAATAGCTAGATTATTAGGCTAAATATCGACATCACTTTCATGTATGTGCAATCGATAGACCTACCTAGTATTAACCCATTAGGCCACTTAAATATTTGTATCTATTAGGCCTGTAGGCTAGTATTATTGAAAAGCTCACACATTTCACTGTAGCCTAACCAATAACCTAAATGTCAACATATTAGGTATATGGCAACGCTTAACTTGCTACTATTTTTATTGTTTACTTATTTAATTAAATAATACCTGTAGGCCTACTTGAAGCTCAATGATTTGTTGAGCAATTATGGAAACCATTGTCATCCTATTTTTAGGTCATGTTGAAAAGCAACTTTGACTTTATTCATATTTGCTCCCAGTTTACACAAACTGAAGAAATGCAGAATTTACATAATCAAACATTTAGAATACATAACACATGGCAAACATTCACGTAACAAAAATATCAACTTGAAAACATGTTGGTCCCATGGTTCATGAGCTGAAATAAAATATCCCAGACATTTTCCATAAGCACAAAAAGCTTATTTCTCTAAAATGTTGTGCATTAGTGAGCATCTCTCGTTTGCCAAGACAATACATCCACCAGACAGGTGAGGAAAATCAAGAAGATGATTGTGCTGGGGATAATAAAAAGGCCACTCTAAAACGTGCAGTTTTGTCAAACAACAGTTTTGAAGGAGCATGCAATTGGCATGCTGACTGTATGAATGTACACCAGAGCTGTAGCCAGAGAATTGAATGTTCATTTCTCTACCAACGTCATTTTAGAGAATTTGGCAGTCTGTCCAACCTGTCTCACAACCGCAGATCATGTGTATGTCGTCATGTGAGTGAGCAGTTTGCTGATGTCAACGTAGTGAACACAATGTCCCACATCCGGCTTCTTCACCTGCAGAATTGTCTGAGACCAGCCACCCGGACAGCTGACGAAACTGTGGGTTTGCACAACCGAAGAATTTGCACAAACTGTCAGAAACCGTCTCGAGGAAGCTCATCTGCATGCTCGTGCTCCTCACCAGGGTCTTGACCCTACTGCAGTTCGGCGTCGTAACCCACTTCAGTGGACGAATGATCACCTTCGATGGCCACTGGCAAGCTGGAGAAGTGTGCTCTTCATAGATGAATCCCGGTTTCAACTGTACCAGGCAGATAGCAGACAGCGTGTATGGTGTTGTGTGGGTGAGCGGTTTGCTGATGTCAACGTTGTGAACAGAGTGCCCCATGGTGGAGGAGGGCTTATAGTATGGGCAGCCATAAGCTACGGACAATGAACACAATTGCATGTTATCGATTGTAATTCGAATACACAGAGATCCCGTGGGAGATCCTGAAGCCCATTGTCACGCCATTCATCCGCAGCCATCACCTCATGTTTCAGTATAATAATGCAAGTCCCCAATGTCGCAAGGATCTGTACACAATTCCTGGAAGCGGAAAATGTCCCAGTTATTACATGGCCTGCGTACTCACCAGACATGTCACCCATTGAGCCTGTTTGGAATGCTGTGGATTGACATGTACGACAGCGTGTTCCAGTTCTCACCAATATCCAGAAACTTCACACAGCCATTGAAGACAAGTGGGACAACATTCCACAGGCGGAAATCAACAGCCTGATCAACTCTATGTGGAGGAGATGTGTCGTGCTGCATGAAGCAAATGGT
Source organism: Salmo trutta (assembly GCF_901001165.1). Taxonomy (NCBI): domain Eukaryota; kingdom Metazoa; phylum Chordata; class Actinopteri; order Salmoniformes; family Salmonidae; genus Salmo; species Salmo trutta. The sequence goes on from NC_042989.1 coordinate 21,300,803, forward strand.
GGTCTTACTAGACACTGACTGTTTTTCTGATCCATGCCCCTACTTTTTATTTATGTATCTGTGACCAACAGATGCATTTCTGTATTCCCAGTCATGTGAAATCTATAGATTAGGGCCTACTGAATTTATTTAAATTGACTGATTTGTTTCACTTATATTTTTGTTCAGTGTATAATACAAATACATAATAGGCTACAGAATTGTATTTCTCTTGTTGGGAAAATTGTATTGTGTAAAAAAAAGGTGACTTTGAATAGCCATAAATCATTTAAGGCTACAGCGAGCTCTTTGCATCGTTGGGATCGGTGTCCCGTCCACGGGATGGTTGAGTTAACGTAGGCTAATGCAATTAGCATGAGGTTGTAAGTAACAAGACAATTTCCCAGGACATAGACATATCTGATATTGGCAGAAATATTAACAAGAATTTAAGCTAACTGCAGTGTCCAATTTGCAGTAGCTATTACAGTGAAAGAATACCATGCTATTGTTTGAGGAGAGTAAACAATTTTGAACATGAAAAGTTGGGCAGTCTTGATACAACATTTTTAACAGAAATGCAATGGTTCATTGGATCAGTCTAAAACTTTGTACACACACACCAAAATCTAAATTGCACTTGGGCTGGAATAAAACATTAAGGCCTTTCTCTTCCATTTCAAAGATGACGGTACAAAAAACGTTTTTCCTTTGTATTATATTTGACCAGATCTATTGTTATATTCTCCGACATTCCTTTCACATTTCCATAAACTTCAAAGTGTTTCCTTTCAAATGGCACCAAGAATATACATATCCTTGCTTCAAAGCCTGAGCTACAGGCAGTTATATTTGAGTATGTCATTTTAGGCGGAAATTTAAAATAAAGGGGCGGATCCTTTTAAGCCTATTTTCTGGAATAATTTTCAGCACGGGACAGCAGCTCCTGTAACAACACAGTTCATTTTCACTTTGGAACGAGTTCATAGAAATCATAGAAAAGTTCATAGAAATCTGGAAACATTGGACAGTTACTAAAATACAGTGTAATGTGAAACTAGAAAATGTCAAATGATTATAACATGATTAATACACATGGGATATGGTGGAACGATAAGAATACTTTTCAGGTTAATACAAGTAGAATCTAATAATTTTATTCCAACTACAGTTACCTTGTGTATATATTGCCTTTTGTCTGACAAACTTCACTAACTCAATGAGTTGGTGGCAAAAATATAATCGAAAATCAAGTTAGTAGCACCACCTGCTGGTCAGCATAGAAAAAGACAGGAGAGGGTTTACTAAAGGTCAGGATCACTGCTGGAGAACATACACAAATATAGCTGAGGCTTTCCATATTTTTTATTACATGAGCAAGAAGACTTATCAAGGCATAACCCACAACTCTTGAGCATTTACATGGCCTCAGATAATACTCCCAAGTTTTTAGAATATTAACCTCATTTAGTAAAGCTCAAAAGGATGGACGACGCCATAATAGTTCCTGTCTATCATAGATGTGAAGTCATTTGTGTAGCAGAATGAGTAGTACACAAGGAGAACATTTCCAGGCTATTTTCAGGTCTTGGTTAGTCTCAACAGTCTTTGTATGTCAGGCTCGACGTTGATAGTCTCAAATTTTTTGCTGTAACGTTTAAAGGGCTCTCCCTCTGGCCCAACCAGGAATTTCTCAAAATTCCAAGAGATGTCTGTCCTGCTGATGGGACTCCAGATGAGGAATTTAGGATCCTGGATGAGGGTGTGTGGATCATCATCAGGATAGGGAAGTTTGTCTTTCAAATAGGCAAAGACAGGGTGGGTGTTGGTTCCATTCACATCACACTTTTCAAAGACAGTGAAGCCAGGCTGGTAGCCATCTCCTGGACGCACATACTTCAATGAGTTCAGGATCTCCCCATTTGAACAGTTCTCCTGTAAAACATGCAACATTCTCATTTGACATTAATCATTAAACAAATCACCGATACCTGTAATTAACAGAATATTTTACTAGATTAGCTTGTTTTCATTGATTTCACTGAACCACATAACCAAAGGCCACAATGTCGCATACTGACCTGGTAGCCAAACTGATTGCAGGGGAAGCCCAGGACCACTAGCCGGTGAGGGTACTTGCTCTGGAGCAAGTTGAGCTGGCTGTAGTCCCGGGTGGTTGTCCCTCAGAGCGATGCCACATTCTCAATGAGGACCACCCGCCCTCGAAACACATTGAAATCTACTGAATTCCCCTCCAGGGTCGTGGCCTTCAGATCATAGAAGGTCTTCGCGATGAACGTCATGGTACTGTTCTGTTCTGTAGTTACTGGCAGTAGTGAGGACCAGTGTGTCTGTGTGTATTACCACCTCAGGTCACCTGACTTCAGATATGTGCCTGCCTTACCTGGGTGTCAAATATCTCTGCAGTAAAATGATACCCACCTGACATACAATACTGTCATACACAAAGGTAGATAGGCTCATATCTCAGCTTGTAAACTTGCACAGAACGGTATGAACAGGGTCATGTTAAATTAAATCTATGGTTATTCCTTGCATAGTTGGTTAAAATAGCATCATTTTAAAAACAGGATTACTTGCATACTAAATACGTAATCGTTTTTTATACAAATTACATGTTATACGTCTTCATGTTGGCCAAATAGACCTAGCGGTTTTACAGTCAGACTCGTCTGTGAATCTAATCTAGTAACAATGTATTCCACAGTACCAAAACATTTACCAGAGATGTAATGTATAGTAAAATACACTATGCTAGTATTAGACTCCTGAGTGGCGCAGCAGTCTAAGGCACTGCATCTCAGTGCAAGAGGCATCACTACAGTCCTTGGTTTGAATCCAGGCTGTATCACATCCGCTGTGATTGGGAGTCCCACGGTGCGGCACACAATTGGCCCAGCATCGTCCGGCTTTGGCCGTCATTATAAATAAGAATTTGTTCTTAACTGACTTACCTAGTTAAATAAAGGTAACTTTTTAATATATATATTTATATATATAAATAAAGAAATGTACAGTTGTCATTACAAATCACTTATTTCCTGTGAGAATACTGAGAAGGGAACCATGTATTATGATATGAGCACAATATTCAGCTTGATGGTAATTATAGGACCTATATCAGTTTGTCACCATCAATCATCTATCAAGTCATTACCTGCCTTTCTCAGTATATGATAAAAAATGTATGACTGTCCTATTTGATCTTCTGTTTCTATTTAAACTCAATGGACCTCAGCTTCACTCAACTCCTCTCTAATAAATCTCACAAATAGCCAACTACAAGATGACCATAATATTTTCATATTTTATCTTATAGCACAGCTAGTCAAACACATCAAACCAGTCTGCTATCAGTGGCACCCAAACAGCTGCACCCTAACAGCCCTTTATAATAGTGTATGTGCTTTTCAACCTGTAAAAATACCTAGAATTTGTCATGACAACTTGTAAATTCACAAAACATACAAGCTACTAAAAATAGTATTGAACATGATTTCTGTTTTAGATTTGAGTTTTTGGCTTCATGCATGTTTGAGTATGGGTTAGTCTTCCACAGGTAAATGAGCCCTTCTTGCTAGCCTGGATTGTATTTCTGCATGTGAATAATTTAACCATGCCCTCTAACCCACCCTATCTCCCGTATCCTCATCTTATCACCTAAAGCACCAATCAAGAGCTTCAGATTCTCTTTCACTTTGATCTGTCCCACTATTAATCTATTTAGCAAATGAATTTGTAAGCATAATTCGTTTTTTGAAGTAGACAGCAACGTTTGTGATATGAAGGGTAAAATTGTGGCAAAAACTCAGAGGCATCATGCCCATGGGGACACAGGGGCACGTGCACCCTCAGATTTGTCTCGTTTAAAAAAAATAAAAAATACTAACGCTACTAGCCAAACAATTTTATGACGTTGGCTTTAGCTAGCCCATATAGGTTCCCAATCTCCCAACCTCATAACTAGCTACCAAGGCGGCATTTCAGGCTATCAAGTTAGAGTAGCTAGCTTGTCTAACAATCTTAGCTGGCACGCCTGCCAGCAAGGTTAGTAGACTTTAGAAAAGCAAGCAATTACTAAATGTATTGAAGACTCACATTCCTTTCAATATTTTACCCAGATTTTAGTCTCTTAAAAAACAAATATCCACCAGTCAGCAGAGTACAGCTCAAGAGGTATGCTTAGATATGCAGGGAAAAAATGGATATAAAATTAAGCATATTGATGGCTCTAGATGCAGGAAAAAGCTGTTTCAGGTGTTTGAAAAAAGCTAAATTGAGCCCTCTTCCGGTCCACCTGCCAATCATCCTCACGTACTTTGTGCACCTCAGATTTTTGGGGTGCATGACGCCCCTGGTGGCAACACAAATTATACAGGGGTAGTAAGTATACCTTGTCGATCCAAACAGGGGTGGAGCTGCATTGCAGACAGCAGGCCATCTGCTGGCAAGTCTTCTTATTACATGTTGACTACTCAACTCAGGGTGGCATCAGTTTTGGTGTTGCAAAGCCGGGTAATAAACATGAACAAGTCAAGTAACTATAAAACAATACATGAAGATGAAAATTTAACAGTGAGTCAAACTAAAAATGCATCAGTCTGAGAAACAGCAAGGGCAATATTCAGTAAACACCGAACATACAGTTGAAGTCAGAAGTGTACATACATTTATGTTAGAGTCATTAAAACTTGTTTTTCAACCACTCCACAAATTTCTTGTTAACAAAGTATAGTTTTGGCAAGTCAATTAGGACATCTACTTTGTGCATAACACGTAATATTTCCAACAATTGTTTACAGACAGATTATTTCACTTATCACAATTCCAGTGAGTCAGAAGTTTAAATACACTAAGTTGACTGTGTCTCTGAACAGCTTGGAAAATTCCAGAAAATTATGTCATGGCTTTAGAAGCTTGTAATAGGCTAATTGACATCATTTGAGTAAATTGGAGGTGTACCTGTGGATGTATTTCAAGGCCTACCTTCAAACTCAGTGCCTCTTTGCTTGACATCATGGGAAAATCAAAGAAATCAGCCAAGACCTCAGAAAAAAATTGTAGACCTCCACAAGTCTAGTTCATCCTTGGTAGCAATTTCCAAATGCCTGAAGGTACCACATTCATCTGTACAAACAACAGTACGCAAGTATAAACACCATGGGACCATGCAGCCATCATACCGCTCAGGAAGGAGACACGTTCTGTCTCCTAGAGATGAACGTACTTTGGTACGAAAAGTGCAAATCAATCCCAGAACAACAGCAAAGGACCTTGTGAAGTTTCCTCCAGCATCAGGTACAAAAGTATCAATATCCACAGTAAAACGAGTCCTATATCGACATAACCTGAAAGGCCGCTCAGCAAGGAAGAAGCCGCTGCTCCAAAACCACCATAAAAAAGCCAGACTACGGTTTTCAACTGCACATGGGGACAAAGATTGTACTTTTTGGAGAAATGTCCTCTGGTCTGATGAAACAAAAATAGAACTGTTTGGCCATAATGACCATCGTTATGTTTGGAGGAAAAAATGGGAGGCTTGCAAGCCAAAGAACACCATCCCAACCGTGAAGCGCGGGGGTGGCAGCATCATGTTGTGTGGGTGCTTTGCTGCAGCAGGGACTGGTGCACTTCACAAAATAGATGGCATCATGAGGCGGGAAAATATGAGATGTTGCTTCAATATATCAGTCAGGAAGTTAAAGGTTGGTCGCAAATGGGTCTTCCAAATGGACAATGACCCCAAGCATACTTCCAAAGTTGTGGCAAAATGGCTTAAGGACAACAAAGTCAAGGTATTGGAGTGGCCATCACAAAGCCCTGACCTCAATCCTATAGAACATTTGTGGGCAGAACTGAAAAAGCGTGTGCAAGCAAGGAGGCCTACAAACCTGACTCCGTTACACCAGCTCTGTCAGGAAGAATGGGCCAAAATTCACCCAAATTATTGTGGGAAGCTTGTGGAAGGCTACCTGAAACGTTTGACCCAAGTTAGACAATTTAAAGGCAATGCTACCAAATACTAATTGACTGTATGTAAACGTCTGACCCATTGGGAATGTGATGAAAGAAATAAAAGCTGAAATAAATCCTTCTCTCTACTATTGTTCTGACATTTCACATTTAAAATTAAGTGGTGATCCTAACTGACCTAAGACAGGGAATTTTTACTTGGATTAAATGTCAGGAATTGTGAAAAACTGAATTGAAATGCATTTGGCTAAGGTGTATGTAAACTTCCGACTTCAACTGTCCTCACACATTTAATAAGTTACTCATCATTTCAATGCCATTATGTCACAGGGCAAGGGGTATTGCAAAAACGACAAAATATTTTAGCCAAACACCCCCAGGTTGAGAGCTTTGCCTCATGCTAACATGCGCAGGCCTTTTGGGAGTTGTCTTGTTTGTCCTGCTCTCCCTCCAGATAAGTCATGTCTAGGTATTTATCATTTGAACCCTGGAAGGCATCCATCTCTTTCTTGTGAGCATGCAGGACCAGCTCTGTCAACCGGGTGAATGACTGGAAGATGTAAAGAAAATATTTTATCACAATTGCCTCACATGATCACCCAACAGAGTACATACAAGGTATTGACTCAATAAGGCCTATGACTCACCTCATTTATGTTGCAGTTGGTGCAGGCACTTGTCTCAAAGAATTCCATTCCATAGGTTTTTGCTAGCTGTAACACAAGAGTTCATTAAGGATGGAAAATGTCAAACTGTGTATGAAGGAAAACTATTATGACTGAGTAAAACAGCAAGATAAAGGCCAACCTTGTTCCCTTGTTCTTTAGGCACTTTCCTCTTCTGCTCCTCATCAGCCTTGTTCCCCACCAGGATCCTCTGCACCTTGTCAAGGGCAAACTGAAACACATTGAGACAGGGTTGTGAAAAAGACGACCGGGCACCAACAGTTCAATACAAAGATGTACAAACTGGGTAACAAACAAAGAGAACCTGAGAAACAGAGAAGGGGAGACAAAGAGACTGACCAAATGAATGAAGGAGGGCAGTTTTATCAGTAGGTGTTCGCCTTACCTCATCCACATCGCTAGCCCACTTCACAATGTGCTGAAAGGAACGGGAACTAGTGATGTCATACACCAGGATAAAACCCTGGTGAATGATCAAGAGAGGAGGGAGGGACCGGCATGACAGATTGTGAGCACGGGACCAAGCACTTGATGTTGTAAAATGGTTTTAACTCTGGTAATGTACTTCATTTCTGGACAGGGATTATTGGTGTAGAGAACCCACCTGTGCCCGTCTGTAGTACTGTTTGGTGATGGTCTGGTACCGTTCCTGGCCAGCAGTATCCCTAGTGTAGACAGACAAAGGCATAGAGGCAATCCCCAGTTTTACATGGTGATGTGATCACATATCAGAATATGTCTCAATCAAAGAGGTAAAGCATATTTTACACGTACAGAATGAAAACATGACATTTGTGATGGATGTGTCAGTCACTACTGCATTATGGTGAGTGAGTTGTTATCGCAAAGATCTGTTCACTCACCAGATCTGTACTCGCACTTTAATGCCATCTATTTTTAATGTTTTCATTTTGAAATCCACTCCTACAGAAGACAAAAAAATATTGTTATGCATGGCAAACATGTTACTATTGGCTTGTTAATCCATCTTCTCTATATTTTGTCTCTATTGATTTTATTTAATTTCACTCATGCTATCCTGTTTCTTTATTCTTTCCCTATTGCAGGACTGTAGTTTTACTGAAGGCTCAAATATTGTAGCCTATCCTACCGGTGGTTAAAACAAGTTTTTCCTGAATAAATAAATGATAAAAAGAAATGACATCTTATTGGCACATTTTCCTTATCATGACTTACCAAATCAGCCTGTACTAGTCAATAAGTATCCCTGGTAACGTAGCATTCTTCCACTTGGCTAACAAAAATGTATTTTGGCCAGTTTGGAAGTAGACAGTGATGGGGACTGGTTTGTTTAGATACCCACTTATCACAGTTGAATGTCCTTTCAATCCGTCATCTTGCTCATGGAAATTCCATTTTTTGTCATTTACTACGGTGTATTTCAGCAGGGCCAATGGACAGGGAAGACGTGACTTGAGTGTATCGACTTCTGCATGAAATATCTCACTCACAACCACCTTCATTTAAATGTCAGTGGTGTGTGTGTGTGTGATAGCTTCACAGTTGAAAAAGCATAAAAACCCATCAAATAGTCAGACGTAAAATGTCAGTTGCTTGCAACATTGCCATAACCACCATACCTGCCACAAACAGAGTAAACACAGAGCTGACAAACACGTCACACAAGGATATGCTTCAGGCAACACACTGGCCATGATATGTTCTTGGTAAATCCAAACCGTGCTTCTAGTCATGTTAGAAACCATTCTGACTGTTTGTTGGACATGACAAAAAAATGCCATGTCATCTTCAATAGCGATGGAGGCAGCCTTCCCAATTAGCACCCCAACACTGACAGATGGGAGAGAGACAGCGAGAGAGAGAGAGAGCACATTCAAATTTGACATGCTATTCATGCTTCACTGCCTTTGCATGAGTGTATACCTCCCTGTGCCAGTGTTATAGGCTAATCATGTGTTCAACACGTCTGACATTACATTCACTGCCAGTGAAGCCAGCCAAATCTTAATTGAGCTAATTTAGTGGGTAACACTGTATTTCAGGAACTGGGGTTGGGGGTTCAAGACTGAATAATAATAATAATAATAATAATAATAATAAGGAATGAAGCAGAAGTAGAATCTAGGAGGGTGATTATCATGGGGAGACATCAGGTGCCTTGGTCTGATTCTGTTCTGTATGCTACTCTAACGAACCCATCCCCCTGACTAACACCAACCAAATACAATCGTTTTTTAGTAGATCAGCAGCAGCTAAGCTTACTTCACAGAGATTAAACACACCAGTAGAGCTGCAATGTAAGTCACAACCTTCCCCATTCCTTCTAATAATATATTGTTTTTTTTCAAGTTGAACAAACAGGAGGAAGAAAGTTACAAGGTTAGATAAACAACCTGAAGACATGTGTCTTAGTGTGTGTGTATATATATATATATATATATATATATATATATATATATATATATATATATATATATAAAAATAATAAAATATGTAGACTTTACTGTAATCTGCTGCTTTTCTAACAGAACCCCTACTCTGTAACCCAGTCAGTCATACTGCAGGATCACCACCATTTTCATAAATAAGAGGGTGCAATGACTGCCGATGACCCATGGGAAATAAATCAGACAGTAGGCTGAGTAGCCCTAAACAAAACAGAAGTAATTCTGGCCAATCAGTCCATTTTCTGCTGCATATCACATTTGTCATTATCATTAGACATTGGCCACATTTATTTTATTTATTTTATTTTATTTAACCTTTATTTAACCAGGAAGGGCTCATTGAGATTTAAAATCTATTTTTCAAGAGCGTCCTGGCCAAGATAGGCAGCACCAAGTCATTACAAAAATTACAGACAAACAACATGAAAAACTACAAGTAATCTAGTAAAAACCATAGAATTAACAAAGAATATAACAAAATCAAAAACAGCAAATTAAAAACATTGACAGGTCAGGGAATCTGTCTCCAGATCATTCATCCGTGATTTAAAAATACCAATCGGGACAAGTTCATCCAGTTTAAAAGTATTTTATAAGGCGTTCCAAGACGATGGCGCAGAGTACATAAAAGCCCTTTTACCAAATTCAGTTCGGACATTTGGAACAGTTAGCAGGATAAAGTCCCGCGAACGAAGAGAGTACCCACCACATTTCTGAACAATAAAAATGCCCAAATAAAAAGGTAGTAACCCCAAAATGGCTTTGTAAATAAAAGTATACCAGTGACTGAGCCTACGAGTGACTAGAGAAGGCCAGCCAACCCTGGTATACAAAGTGCAGTGGTGCGTAAGGGTTTTGCAATTTCAAATAAATCTCAGAGTGCCATGGTAAAGGGTGTCAATTGATCTCAAACACTGAGCGGAAGCATTCATATATAAAATATCCCCATAGTCTAGTAAAGGCATAAATGTAGCTGATACTAGCCTCCTTCTGGCTTCAAAAGAAAAACAAGCCTTATTCCTAAAATAAAATCCTAATTTCAGCTTCAATTATTTTGTAAGTTGTTGAATATGCATATTAAAAGAGAGGCCATCATCAATCAAAATTCCAAGATATTTATATGAGGTTACAACCTCAATCTCCTTGCCCTGACAGGTAGTAATAGGTGAAAGGTTCAGAGGTCTATTTCTTGCTTTAGAAAACACCAGTAGTTTTGTTTTGTCAGTATTGAGGATAAGCTTCAATTGAGACAAGGTATGTTGAACAGTATTAAAAGCAGTTTGCAAGTTCTGGAAAGCATAAATAGGGGAAGAAAGGCTTCAGCATTGAGAGCACCATTTTAATGTGAGTTACATTCTGTCTGTCTATACCTGTACTTTGTGTGAAAACAAAAATGAAGTGGTGGAGTAATGGAGTTTCACAATCAGAGGGAACGCAGAAGATTAATTTCCCCCAACCCTGCCACTTCCTGTTCAAGAAAGACCTCCCTTCCGAGTAAATACCATCATCAGGCTTGGAGAGGCTTTCTATGCAATTACAGATCCTGCAGTTCCATTGTGCTCTGCCAAAGAGAGGTGTATTTCCTTAAAGCATCCCCCATCCATAATATGCCTAAAGGTCCTGTATGTGATCATTATCGCAGAAAACGCTGTACTGTGAGAGTTTTGTCCAGTTTTAGATCCTTAGTCCATTCTGAATGCTTAGGCGACTAAATATATGCCTACACCTGTTGGCTGAAAACTTTAGTTATTCCTTTAAACCATGTGTTTTTTAATGGACATTTTTATTATGATGATAGATGGGAAGCTAACCCTATTTAGAGGAATAATTAGTAATGTAATGTGACTGAGGCCCATCTTGAGCACTGTCCAGTGAGCTCACACTGGAGTGTCTAAACAAACATGTCCATAGCCTGGGTCCAGGGGAAAGGATGTTGAACATGGAATGAGGGAAACTGAGGAAACAATCAACCAGTTCTAGGCATGTTCCTTAGAAAACAGGTGTTTGTGAAAATTGTCTCTTTTAGGTTTGCATGCCTAACAAAGACAACATTAGATGTTTTATTTAACTAGGCAAGTCAGTTATGAACAAATTCTTATTTGATACAGTTAGGCCTACGGCATAGTAGTTTCAGAAATGTCCTTCAATAAAGTTTTAGGTGACAGCATTTTAAATCTATTAGGAAAAGTCCCGTCAAGCGTTTCGTATAGAATTGCTGTCAATCACTTATTGTGGGAGTCGCATATTCGCGGCAAACTTGCCTGAATCAGTCAACAGTCAAACTAACCAATTGCAATCAACAGCAGCTTACCAATTGTAGAGATATGCGATGAATGACATTCATTATCCGTGAACCTGCACAACAAACAGGTTTTTCCAACCCCGGAATCTCCTAAAAGCAGCAACCTGAGCAAAACGTCATACTGCTTTGCCATGGTGGACAAAAAAAAAAACGAGTTTCTTGTTCAGCGACAACTCACTTGCATGAGGGCTGCTCTATGATTTGCCAGAAATCTGACAGATGGGAGGATCGAACATGCTTTTAGTAGGACGGTTAGATCAAAGGCTTGGAGAAGCGACCACAGCGCCACAAAAATAGCCTTTGTAAAAATGTGCCTTTGCCTATCTCCCCATGTGCCTGCACTCAAATGAAAAATTGCATATATACGTTTAATCTCTGTAAAAAGTTTTCAAACTAAAAAATGTTAGCGGTATCTTAAAATGTACTGTCAAATGGTAACGTTAGCATTTGGTAATACATCTTCAATTCATGTTGAACTGCGCAGACTGATTTCATTAATATTGATACTTTGCCATTATCTACCAGGAGATGTCAGTGTTTCTCGTAACAAATACTGAAATTCTTTCCTCCTGTTTTTTATTGTTGTAGTTCTTGAAAACGAGGTCTACTCTGCCATTTCCCTACAGTTTTCAGCTGTTGGCTCATGTTTTAAAGTCAATAATCATCATTAGCGATATGGCCCTTATCTTTCAACAGCGTGAAATAATCCTTCAAATAAAAAATATACACTTATTGTAGCAGTTTTGCACAGATCCATACAGCTGTGTGCCTCCATCTGTCGAAACTACACTTCCCGAGTTACACTTACACACAGGTTTTCAGAGCACGCTAGATAGCACAGGTGTATGTTTCTGTCTCCGTCTTGCTGTGATATGGCCGTGTGGGAACACCAACCCCATAAAGTTGTGTATCAATTTAACCGTTTAATGATTTCTCGCTGATATGAAACATAACGTCATTGTGCTTCCTAAACCGGACCGCAAGCGATGCGTGTTGATCATAAAACCGAGCGCCATGGCTCTTAACAAAACTCCCCGGTACAAAATACTCCTTCGCCCAATGACTTATGTGTTATGTAATGAAACCGTGTCATGATCAAGGGCTAGGGTTTTTGATGTATGAATACTTTCTGAAGAAACCCCGCAACAAGCTTATCTTGGTGTTGATAGACTATTGCAGCAGATAGTGTTGTATATGGACATACCAGTCTACCATCCAGTGGCGACCCGCCATTCAGGGTAGGTGGGGCGGAGCCCAACCGGTTTTGTGCTCCACCTGTTTGTTTTGCATGTTATTTTGCCATTACGTGTCACATATCAGTTTACAAACAATGTTAAAATAATCATTGAGTTAATAAAGCCACATACAAACATGGTCGCTTTTTTTTGTTGATGTCTTGAGTAAGGCAGCTCCAAAATGCAGGTGTTCCAGCCTAGCTCAGTGCTTTCTGAGGTGGTGGGGCAAAGCAGCAGAAAATACGGAGTGGGGGCTCAAAAATTGAAGCCCCTTGTGTGCCTCCATAGAGTTACATTAGAAGTGCCCATCAAAGAAGGCTCAAGGTCATTGGCCACAGATACAATTACATAAAATAACGTTATATCTACGGTAGCTTTGATCGGACTGATCATGTCAACATCATACTTTAAAAATCTTAGCTAGACAAGCAGTCATTATCATGAATCACGTTGACAACCTACTGGCAAATCCTTTTCAATTATTGTCATATGAAGAGAAATTATAGATAAAACGTACCGGTGCTCATCGACCATTGAACATGAACATTAAACAAGTTGGAAATCATGAATTCAACAATTTGTGTTTTGGAGGGAATCAGTGGCTAACTGCAAGCGTTGCCAAGCAATCACTAGCCTGCTATTCAGTGGAGTGGGTGTGTGGTCCAAGTCTGAGTTTAAGATGATCTTTTCCAAACTTAAAAGAATAAACATTTCACACTATGGGCCAGAAAAGTTTGAATACAGTGGCCATACTGTCAATCCAGCATGACATCTGCCACGTTCAAAACAACTGGAAACTCGGAAATCTCAGACTTCAGCGAGTTCAATACAACTGGGAACTCTGAGAAATAAGTTTGGAACGGTCATCCAACTCGGAATTCCTAGTCGGGAACTCAGGCCTCTTTCTAGAGCTCCGACCTGAAGATCACTGACGTCATGATTCAACCCCCCCCCCCCCCCCCCAAAGAGTTCCCAGTTTTCTTGAACGCACCATAAATTGAGAATACCAGACTTTGATAACATAATTTGCCCACAAAGGACCGCCATGCCACCTTCCGGTTCAAGTGAGCACAGCACAAGGGAAGTCCAAAAATATATTGTATGCTGATGCATAAATTATGTAATATGCCAGGGAGATATGTATACTGTAGCTAAGAAAGTAATACTAAGTATGTTGTGTAGTAAGCTGTTAGTAGCCCATGTGCCTTACCCAAATAATTTGGTGCCTTTCCCCCTCATAGCTTAGCCTACTGTTCTGACTTTGTGGTGCACATGTAGCATATATGAATTCTGTTGGTCTACAAATAGTTAGATTGACTACGTCAGTCCTAGCTCGCTCAATGTCTTAATCGAAATTACAGATTTTCCCTTATATGCCATAGTTTGTACATCTCAATTTTCTGAAATCACATTTGTTTAAGCAAGTCAGCCATGTTTTTTTAAGGGCATTAAATGAGGCTCAATTAACTGTTTCACTGGCAGACCAGGCTCTGCTGATTGCCAGGTGTAGCAGTGGTAAGGATTCCCTCCATGGTGCTGAAAAGAAAGCTCTGTTGTTGGGACAGCTTTATGTAGGCCCTAACAGTTTGTGGGCACTGTTTGTCAACATTCTAGTGCAAATCATGTATTGTTTAGTGTTGTGTAGCGCTTTGCTTGCACCCATTTGGTCCCGTGTGGCTCAGTTGGTAGAGCATGGTGTTTGCAACGCCAGGGTTGTGGGTTCGATTCCCAAGGGGGACCAGTACGGAAACAAACAAAAAATGTATGAAATGTATGCATTCACTACTGTAAGTCGCTCTGGATAAGAGCATCTACTAAAATGTAAATACATTTTTTTTGCCCCACCAAGATTTACATGCTAAAATCCCCACTGCTACCATCTATCCTCTTCTGACAATATTTTGACCCATTTTCCAAAAACTGAAAGCCATTAGTGTACTGAACAAAATAGATGCTATCTGAATCATTTTGAACTTCTTTGAATTGCTAACATTTTTTCATTCTCAACCTTTGACAAACACCAGTCTTTGAGATCCTAGTGTTGATATGGATGCTTCAGCCGTCATTCCTTTACTCTCCTAAACTGAAACTCATTCATTTACTCCACCAGATATCAAGATGGCTCCTTTGAGATGCATGTACCTGCATGAAAAGTGGGTGTCAGGTGTGCAGATAAGTGCGCACTTCAAAGCATCAGTGTCAATTGGCCAGCCAACACCATGCCACTCAGTGCTTAGAGCAGGTATGATTTAAAATGTGGTACAAAGACATTGACACATATGACAGTGCAGAGGTGTACAAATACCAAGAAAACTCAGTCTGGTATGCTTGGGCATACACTTTTAAGCTGCCCTCTTCGCCAGGTCTCCCTTCTACACACAGCACTAAAGGATAAAATAGTTTTATTTATAATAGTCTCATAGCAAAGGTATGCCTCAACTTCCAAGACAATTGTTGGCAGTATGTACAACATATCTGTAATTTCCATGGAATGGAATCAATCAAATATCTATTTTGTACACACTAATTATCTCTGTAAAAAAAGACAAGAAAAAAGAAACATTCCCAGTATAGGCAAATATTTCCAAATAAGTTTTTCTTTGTAGAATTGACATTTAAGAGTATAGTGTTATGCACTACACTGATATGGATTTATTTTCCTTTCATAAAAATGAAAGGTTACTACCTTTAACTGCATTGTGTAACACTCAGTATGGATTTTAAGAAACTTTTTTTCTTCAAATCTCAATTTCCTTGAGAATAACAAAAATAAAAACAAAGTGTTGAACCTGTGAGATGAGAATATATTAAATGAGGCCAACATTGTTCATCTATCTATCTCCATTGACAAGTGGTCAAGCTAAATGACAAAAATTTACAATATGGGATAGGAAATTCATTTCAATATAACGATCACTCTAAATTTTGGGATTTGATTACACAAATATTTCAAAGACGGAAAACATCAGCCATCTACACTGATTCAGGAGGGTTGCATTACATATTTTTTCCAAAGCAACTTCAAATTCTTTAGTGAAAAAGTACAACTATTAACAAGGTAAGCTATTCCTTAGGACAATTTCTCAAAAGTCTGCCTAAGTCTCAAAACTCTGAACAGGTTCATTGAGGTGACATAAAAAGAGAAATTGGGCTATTTGTTGTAAACTAGACTAAAGCTGTACACCTGGTCACCTCCATATCCAATTCTGAATCAATAGAATTAGGTTTTAAACGCATTAACTCCTTCAAACTGCAGAGCTGCCTCACTTTGGGGGTGTTGAGAGTTGTTGCTGTGCCATGAGAGGAGTGACAATATGCTGGCGAGGGAAGAGAAAGGTTGAAGCATTGTATATATGATAGCAGCTCTATCACACAGTCTTCCCTCTGTCTCCTGGACTGGCATGAGAAGGCTGGAAAGAGACTGAACAGGAGGAGTGGGCTGGTAGATAAGAGTCTCTAGTGATAGCACTGTGGATGGGGTCTAGCTGGGCTCCACACGCAGCTTCTTTCTGTTGGGCGGCTCCTCTGGCTCTGATTCAGAGCTGGAGTCAGAGCCACCATCGAAGGCAGACACTGTGCTCCCCTTGGGGTTGGTGTACAAGCTGCTGTCAGAGGATGTGTAGCTGGCCTGGAGCGTAGTGTTCCCCTTGGCTTTCTCCAGTGCACGGACTGCAATCACCCAGAGAAACACAAGTCAGAAAACAACAGGAGAAGTATCGGTCTCTCCCTTCACCATGAAACATTGTTCATTGGGATAATGCAAAAGGCCATCAGTAGCATATCCATAACGGCACATTTCCATTCAGGATTTACCTGTGTTTTACTCAAAAGGTTCGGACTTTTCTGTTTCTATCTACGTGGGCCGGCACCTGCGTCTCACTGGGACACGGCTCTGGCGTACCTGCTCTCACTTGGGGCCAAAGCCAGGCCACTGTTACTTTTCAGCTGTCATTAAATAATGGCCAACTGTTCCCACAAAGCAACTGTTTTGATTATGCAGAAGTTCTTCATTCTGCTCTTCTCAAGTCTTCACTGCCAACCCTAGCTATGGAAACACAATTTTCCTAGTATAAGATAAGGATGAATAGAATGGTGTAACACTGGTGTTACAGCTGAAAAGCAGCATAAGTATGGTTCTGATCCCATGACCCAACCACTCACCCTCCTGCAGTTGTCCCTGGGCCTTGAGCCCACACTCACCCTGCTGCTCCAGCAGTGCATTCTGCTTCTTCAGGTCGTCTATGTCCTGCTGGTGTGTGTGGTTTTTTCGTCTCATGTACTGGATGTAGTCTGTGGCTTTGTCTAGGATCTGAGCTCGGGAGGCCTGTTTGACAGATTGCTGTCAGCAACAAATGACAAACTCAGCCATGAGGCAATGTTGCATGTCCTTATCACAGTATTACAGGTGAAACATGCACTGCTGGCCCAGGAATTCAAGACGGGCTAAATACCATTCACTTATTGGAACCAAGTAGAAATCCAAACTGATTCATAACTGAGCTAATCATTCATGAAAATGAAAACTAAACCATTCAAAATAATGGTTGAGGCTTATTTGATCATCATTGATACAGCAGTACATTTAGCATTAACACATTTGGACACTCATACATTTCATACAAATTACCAACTTCATATAGCATTCATTCTACAGTCAGTCAGAGCTGGAAAGTAGAAAATATCGATTACTAACTTTACTAACCTTCTCCCCTTGTAACGCAGGCACAGAGTCCCGTAAACTGCTGAAGCTGTCTTTAATGTGGTCCCTACGTTTGCGCTCCAGCGCATTGTGATGTGCTCGTTTGTCTGCCTGCAACGAGAGATCCACAGATGAAACAGCTTCAACCAAAATAGCAATAATATGAGGCCAAGTAATAAGTGTTTAAAAAAGGGGTTCTTCCTCCAATGTTGAAATGTGTATTTGTGTAATTTTTTTGTGTGCCAACTAGCAAGCAATGTTCAGTTGACCATTTCAATCCCCATCCAAACACAATTCATATTGTGATCGCTAATGAGTTAATTGTAGTAATAGTTAGGCATAATATAGACTGATGCGTGATTTTTATGGCATAAAAGTGTTGAATTAATACTGACTGTTGGTAATGAAGTCTACAATACTGGTTGCTATGGACAATGTCTGTCTCATACATACCAAACTACCTCCTATGCACTCCGATCCTTATCACCACCGACCTCTAGCCTATATTTCTTTGTTATATTATTTTAGAAATCACTAATGTCTCATGTTCTAAGGAGGACAGAATGGTACCACCTGTTGGTTGCTTGGCAGCTACCTCTGCTCTCTAAACAGCCAAGCATCACCAAGCATTATAAGGGGTTCAGCAAGCAGCATTGAATTAAAACCTGTTTGGGATAGAGGGCAGTATTTTAATCTGGTTACTACTCCTGCTCAGAAACTAGAATATGCATATAATTTGTAGATTCAGATAGAAAACACTAACGTTTCTAAAACTGTTTGAATGGTGTCTATGAGTATAACAGAACTCATATGGCAGGCCAAAACCTGAGAAGATTCCATACAGGAAGTGCCCTGTCTGACAATTTGTTCTCCTTCTGTGGCATCTCTATCGAAAATACAGCATCTCTGCTGTAACGGGACATTTTCTAAGGCTTCCATTGGCTCTCAGAAGCCGCCAGAAAATGGAATGATGTCTCTGCAGTCTCTGGGCGAAAAACAGCAGGAGTTTTTGTGAGTGGTCAGGCAGGGAACAGTGACACTGGAGATGTGCGTCCACAAATATATTTTTTCTTTCAGCCTTTGAATGAATACAACGTCGCCCGGTTGGAATATTATCGCTATTTTACGAGAAAAATAGCATAAAAATTGATTTTAAACAGCGTTTAACATGCTTCGAAGTACGGTAATGGAATATTTTGAATTTCTTTGTCCCGAAATGCACTCGCGCGTCAACCTTCGGATAGTGACTTGAACGCACGAACAAAACGGAGGTATTTGAATATAACTATGGATTATTTGGAACCAAAACAACATTTGTTGTTGAAGTAGAAGTCCTGGGAGTGCATTCTGACGAAGAACAACAAAGGTAATAATTTTTTTTTAATAGTAAATCTGAGTTTGGTGAGGGCCAAACTTGGTGGGTGTCAAATTAGCTAGCCATGTGTACTCAGAATATTGCAAAATGTGCTTTCGCCGAAAAGCTATTTTAAAATCTTACCCCGTGATTGCATAAAGGAGTTCTGTATCTATAATTCTTAAAATAATTATGTTTTTTGTCAATGTTTATTGTGAGTAATTTAGTAAATTCACCGGAAGTTTGCGGTGGGTATGCTAGTTCTGAACATCACATGCTAATGTAAAAAGCTGTTTTTTGATATAAATATGAACTTGATTGAACAAAACATGCATGTATTGTATAACATAATGTCCTAGGAGTGTCATCTGATGAAGATCATCAAAGGTTAGTTTTGCATTTAGCTGTGGTTTTGGTTTTTGTGACATATATGCTTGCTTTGAAAATGGCTGTGTGATTATTTTTGGCAGGGTACTCTCCTGACAATCTAATGTTTTGCTTTCGCTGTAAAGCCTTTTTGAAATCGGACAATGTGGTTAGATTAACGAGAGTCTTGTCTTTAAAATGGTGTAAAATAGTTATATGTTTGAGAAATTGAAGTTATAGCATTTTTGAGGTATTTGTATTTCGCGCCACGCTCTACCATTGGATATTGGCGAGGTGTTCCGTCCCTAACAGGTTAATGCATAGAAGACATTATGGCATGAGTCAGTGTAATAGCACTGTTCTTATCCTGAGCTGACATCCATCACCCAGCTTCATCAAAATGTGTGAGGGCAACTCTCCTTTAGTCCTCTATGAAAAAATGTGTTTATGTTGCTTTTAACAGCACCAAATGCAATGCACGATCTTATCACCTATTGATAAAGTATGAACAACCTGTCAAAAAGACTAAAATTAACTATGATGGTACGGGCACAATGTACATTATTTCCTCTCATGGGGTGCACAGTACAAACACAAAGTGACATGACTTCTGAATGGCTTATCCTCTGCATAACATGATACCAGCTCATAACCATTTGGTTTGCTTCAAAGGACAATTCCCCTTGGTTTATGGGATGAGACTACCCTTTCATGCGTTAATATTCTCAGGGTTGATAGCGCCCCATCAAACCTGAAAAATTGCACGAGCCTAGTAGATAACTGTCATTTTACATAATGTACAAGCGCAAAGTATAACTAGCTAACTTTAGAAACATTACACTGCCCTTATAACGTTACACTTCTCTACACCAGTGGTTCTCAATCTTTTTCGCTTACTGTACCACCAACTTAATTTTACTCTGCCTGGAGTACCTCCTCATGTGCATTTTACCATTAAGCCTATGGTCTCATGAGTCTTCTCAAGTACCCCCTGTGGATAGGCCAAGTACTCCTGTTTGGGAACCACTGCTCTACACCGACTTACCTATCTAGCTACATTAACTAGCTGATCTTGCAAGCGAGTTCTAGGGGTAATATTTAACTACATAGCTTGCTGCTTTTGCCGTCGCATGCATCGCTCGCTGTTTGTTGTTCTAGACACGTTAGCGCCAGCTAGCAAGCGATGTTCAGTTCACCGCTTCAAATATAACAATCAAGCTCCGTGTTAGCCAGCTAGCTACAATGCTAACAAGTCAACAAAGTTTATTTGATGACATTATGATAGATGCATATATTGAAATGATCATTTGTTGAGTAATCATGTATGCATGTATTTTGTTTAACTGGCAAACTACTCAGCTGATTGGGTTTGCTGGCTACTGTGTCGAAAAATATTTCTGATCTGCCAGCTAGTTCATCGAGCTAGCTAATATACCCCAGGGAACAACGAAAAGCACGCGTTTCCCTAATCAAATATACAAACGCAATCACACTAACTTACGTCACTGTCGACATCGATATCTTCGTTGTCGCTCATTCTTCGGTGAAATGTATGAGAAATTTTAAATCGTTTAAAATTAACTCAGGCGATAGCTAGCAACCAAAATGAAACGAAGAACGAAACGAATCCTACAGCAGGGACATGACGACCAACGGATTCTCTACACGTGATTCGCCTACACATGGACACAACAGTCTGTAAAGCGCATGTGCGAAGACGAAAGTTTTTATGGGTATTGATGTCCTTGGTGTGACTCGTTTGATTCCTAACATTGTGTGACCGTCTGTAATTGGACTATATTCCCCACAAAGCTTCTTTATTTGGACGCGCCCGTGCTACGGAAAAGTCTCAAAATACCCTTACAACTATTCAAGGATCTGTTTTGATCATTTTGCCTTACACATTGAAATAGCTGATCCTAATTCAGCGATTTATACATATGTATAGAAAGAGATCCAGACAGACGTACAGAGACAGACAGACAGGCTGGCAGACTCTTTGACCAATAACTACTTATAACTACTACCAATAACTACTTATCAAATTATATATATATATATATATATATATATATATATATATATATATATATATATATATATATATATATATATATATATATACATAATATCAAACTACACACAGATGAGAACTCACAGTAATATCATCATTGCTGACTTTACTTGTTTATTGTTATTCAGAATTAGGCTTATGTATGTACAATCTATACATGTTAACTGTTTAAGCATCAGGGTTATCATTCTTGTTTGCAAAGGCCGTTGATCACAAGACGAAGCATGCAGCGATCATAACCAGGCCTCTCCCTCTGTAGCCTGTGATTATGAGGCCAGATGGCAGCCCAGTTTCAGCATCCCTCCCCCACTCCTCACCCTGATCATACACTTCTCTCCATAGGACCTGTATAAACCTGCTGTTTCCCTACAAGCACCTGAATATTCCCATTGCTGCAATCTGAGGGTATGCAAAGTTCAAATGTAATAACAAAAAAAATCATATCACAGATCGGGATAATATTTGATAATCAAGGAAATAACTCTGCACAACTGGCTTTTGTATATATACTGTAAAACAAAAACACACAGAAAACAGGCTATAATATGTACATTCATAAATGGGATTATGTTTGCTGTTCACCTAATCAATCAGATAAGTAAACATACATTTTACCAACCATCTGACATTCTGCAATTATGTGATCCTCTGATGGTTGATGGATGATCTTACAGTCGATACAAACACTTGACGGTGCTTCTTGTATAAGTTATGTTTGACACCAATTCTTTAGCAGTATAGAGAATGACAGTCTAAAATGATAAATATACAAAGGAGGAACTACCAGAGACAGAGGGCCATACTAAATCCAACTAGGCAACTTGCATCCTATTGACTTAATTAGTGTCCATAAAACAACCAGCACTTTCACTTCTGTACTTCTGCAGCTCTTTCTAATGTCATATTCATTACCAGCCACACCATATGCTACCCTCAACCCTCACAGCCGTTTCCATGACACAATGGCCAACATACATACAACCATGGGCATATTGCCCCCTCTCCTCTCCTCCTCGGATATTTATTGATCAAGATACTGTATATATGTAGGGCAGCCCCCGAAGTGACTCTTCTTATCAACTGTATGCAAGAATTTCCTCTGAGTTGTCTTAGGAATTGAGCATTCTCTGTCTTGATCTCCAACCCCCACTGTCACAGATCTGAGAAGCAAAGGTTCTGTTGTCTTTACAGGTCTGTAGGTCTGATATCTGATTAGAGGTTAACTTTACAGTAATACTATTGGTCAACAACTCAGATTTTGAATCGAAACAACTCAGATGTTATGAATGGTCTTAGAGTCATTGTCTATTTCTCTTATGTTGCGCTGGTGAAATACATTACCTACACTCTTTCTTTCTCTCTCCCTCGCCCATGAGCTATGGGCCATGGCACAACCATGGTTTCTTTGTCTCTCTTTTTCTCTCTGACCATGCTTTGAATAATGCCTTGTAATGCTTGTTAATGCTTTGCAACTTAAGCTTATGCCTTGTATAATGTTAAACGGAGTCAGATAAAGATAAGCATTTTAATAGGCTAATTGCTTAGTCTTATTACGAGTCACGTGTTAAATATTACCCACTACATATATAAAGAGTAAATGTCAAAGTAATTTATTTCTCAAATAGCTACAACTTTCCAAAGAACTGCAAAGCATACGTTTACCCACACATAGCTCCCTTGATGTGGTAAAACACTATCCAACAGCGCACATATTTGGGGACTGCCTGTGGACACAGGTCTCATGAACTAACTGCCTGCCTACTTCAGTAAATGCGGTTTCCTGAGGTGCTGTGTGCACCCAGTGAGACTAAGCTCCACAACCACTACAGCGAAAAGGATCACTGAACATTTTTGTAACACTGGAATGTGAGCAAGTAAGAAAAGCACAGGTTTGGGTTTGAAAATACATTTTTTTTTCTTCTTCAAGCTCTTTCATGGCGTGCAAAGCATAGTATCACATAAATAAAATGTTTCCAATTAAATGTTTAATCAGAATGCATATGTGGTATTTGTAACACACAATAGGTGTGGACTAACAGTGAAATGCTTACTTCCCAACAATGCAGCGAGAAAGCAAATAGAGAAATAATAGAAAAGTAAAACACGTAATAATAGATACACAATGAGGAACGATAACTTGGTTATATACAAGAGGTTCCAGTACTGAGACGTTGTGCAGGGGTATGAAGTAATTGAGGTAGATATGTACATATAACTAGGAATAAAGTGACAGATAGTAACAGGAGCTGCACCCTGTGCGATGAGTAAAAAATGTAAGTGTGAAAAGGGTCAATGCAGATAGTCCGGGTAACCCTTTGGATAACTAACTATTTATCAGTCTTATGACTTGGGGGTAGAAGCTGCTCAGGGTCCTGTTGGTTCCAGACTTGGTGCATCGGTACAGCTTGTCATGCGGTAGCAGAGAGAACAGTCTATGACTTTGGTGGCTTGAGTCTTTGAGCATGTTTAGGGCCTTCCTCTGACACCACCTGGTATAGAGGTCCTGGATGGCAGGGAGCTCGGCCCCAGTGATGTACTTGGCCATAAGCACTACCCTCTGGAGCGCCTTGCAGTCAGATGCCAAACAGTTACCATACCAAGTGGTGATGCAGCCAGTCAAGATGCGTTCAATGCTGCAGCTGTAGAACTTTTTGAGGATCATGCCATGCCAAATCTTTTCAGCCACCTGAGGGGGAAGAGGCGTTGTTGTGCCCTCTTCACTATTGTGTTGGTGTGTTTGAACAATGATAGACCCTTAGTGATGTGGAAACAGAGGAACTTGAAGCTCTCGAGCCGCTCCACTATTGCCGTCGGTGTGAATGGGGGCGTGCTCGGCCCTCTGTTTCCTGTAGTCTTCGATCAGCTCTTTTGTCTTGTTGACGTTGAGGGAGAGGTTGTTGTCCTGGCACCAGACTGCCAGGTCTCTGACCTCCCACCCTATAGGCTGTCTCATTGTCGTCTGTGATCAGGCCTACCACCGTTGTATCTTCTGCAAATTAATGATGGTGTTGGAGTCATGGCGGCCATGCAGTCATGTGTGAACAGGGAGTACAGGAGGGAACTAAGCAGACCACCATAGCCCCTGGGAGAGGTTGACAATGTCAGTGAAGACACTTGCAAGCTGGTCAGTACATGCTCTGAGTACATTTCTTTGAACTAATAAGTAAAACACTGTTTACAAAATCAACAACTCAGCCTTATTTGACATCTCTGGCCCAGTTGTGTGAGTAGTGACTGGAAGGTCCCAAGTTGCCAAGGATGGCATAAAGTGAGGAGGGGCTCCACTGAAAGGACTAGCAACTTTGCCAGGCGAAGGCATTGAACTTTCAGCCTGGTTGTGTAATATTAATTGATACTTGTTACATGCGCATGAATGCCAAGTAGAAAAAATCCCCCTAAAGTGCTTTGGCAACAATTACACTCTGTCCACACAATCTGACCCATTGACGCTAAACAGGGCTTTCCCACGGTACTCAAGTCTAATAGAAATACAGCCAAACAAGGGACAGAGCTGGCATCTCATATCAGCAGGTGTGGATGAGCGTAACTTATTGGTACAGTATTGTGATCAGCTTATCTTCATCTGTACTGAATGTTAGCTCTAGAGCCCTGAAACATTTTATAAGAGTGTTGACATCATCATTAACCTTGGATATCGAACAAGCTGTTTTTAGGTGATAATTGGGTAATAACCAATTATGTCAATTCTGCTAAGAAAGTTGAATTGGGAAGAAATACATGCATTCCTTTGTCTCATTTACATCCCCCATATACAAACATATTCAGGTGGATACGTCCAGGATGTAAGAGGGCAATGAGTACAGAAATGTGATGATTGTTATGAATTTGAAGATGCAGCCTGTTGCGCAGGAGTTAGCCCCCCTAACATGTGACCATAATGCCATGTGACAGGGGTTTCTAGATAGAGAGCTATGGGGTTAGATAGAAGAATGTGAGGAGTGATGGGTAAAGTGTGTGTGCTAGAGAGGGGAGAGAGAGGGGGAGTAAGAGAGAGAGAGAAGAGAGAGAAAGCACTCAGCGGACCAGAGACTTGAACATCACAAGACTGCACACAATGAAGGTAAGAAAATACTTTTAAAATAATCACATTGCCTTGAGGTGTCATGATAATTCATTACTACTAGCATTATAATCTGGGATTGTTATCTACTTTATTTCTCTTTTTATCAATTGGGCTTTAATAAAAATGTAATAACTAGTTGAACTACAGTGCCACTTCAGGACTCATACGTTTAAAACACAAACATGACATGCATGAATGTAATCTAATTTACACATAAAGTAGATCTAGATTTAGTTTATCTCATTACATGCACATAAATACTAATGAGTAAGGGCAAGAAAAAAAGACCAATAATAAAACCTAATTAATCCTTGAGACAATTGAGACATGGATTATGCATGTGTGCCATTCAGAGGGTTAACGGGCAAGACAACAGATTTAAGTGCAGGTTTATGTCAAGAACTGCGACACTGCTGGGTTTTTCACGCTCAACAGTTTTCCATGTGTATCAAGAACGGTCCACCACGCAAAGGATATCCAGCCAACTTGACACAACTACTGTGATTATTATTATTTGACCATGCTGGTCATTTATGAACATTTGAACATCTTGGCCATGTTCTGTTATAATCTCCACCCGGCACAGCCAGAAGAGGACTGGCCACCCCTCATAGCCTGGTTCCTCTCTAGGTTTCTTCCTAGGTTTTGTCCTTTCTAGGGAGTTTTTACTAGCCACCGTGCTTCTACACCTGCATTGCTTGCTGTTTGGGGTTTTAGGCTGGGTTTCTGAACAGCACTTTGAGATATCAGCTGATGTAAGAAGGGATATATAAATACATTTGATTTGATTTGATTTGACACAACTGTGGGAAGCATTGTAGACAACATGGCCCAGTATCCCTGTGGAATGCTTTTGAACCTTGTAGAGTCCATGCCCCAACGAATTGAGGCTGTTCTGAGGGCAAAAGGGGGGAGGGGGGTTGCAACTCAATATTAGGAAGGTGTTCCTAGTGTTTGGTGTACTTAGTGTATTTCTGCACTCTGTTTTGTAAAAATATCCTTTCAGGCCCTGATATTTTCATTAGAGACGTGTTCTGAGACACTTCTAAGAAATGACTATATTCGCCCTCTGAAGGCCTCTGAATGCATGTTTGATTGGGCACCCCACTGCACTCTATTGTTTGGGGCTGAATAGCACGGGTTGATGAATAGCCCTTCAGTGGGTGCCTAGGGAACCGCATTAGGATAGCAAACCATGTAGAAAAACAAATCGTACTTATCCAATTAATTGTGCTAAAATGTATATGTTTGCTCTTTAGTCACATATTCTAGTTAAAGGGAGATATTCTTTGAACAATCATTTGTCCCTCATCCGTTCAGCTTCTGTAGCAGCTGAAAGTCACAAGGAGAATATCTTAGAGCTCTCTGAGCAACAACAAAGGCTAATACTCAAATCAAATCACATTTTACTTGTCACATGCACCAAATACAACAGGTGTAGACCTTACAGTGAAATGCTTACTTACAAGCCCTTCACCAACAATGCAGTTTTAAGAAAAATAGCACTAAGAAAGTATTTACTAACCACTGTACGGTCAGAACTGAGTGACGATGGTATACATTTATAGAGTAGTGTATTAACTCTCTGGACTGCTGTGTCATCATCAGGATAGCTACAGAGTCATTCAACACTGCAGGATAGATTTGAATCATCTGAGGTGAAATGTTGCCTGGTAGCAAAATACATTCATAGTTTGCATTGTTCAAGTCTCATCAAATATATTAATTGTGTGGCGTCATTGAGTAACGTAGCTAGTACCAAACTGTCTTATTGTAAAAATAGTAATACTCATCATGGCATCACCCGTGACTCAGTTGGTAGAGCATGGTGTTTGCAACGCCAGCATGGTGTGTGCAATGCCAGGGTTGTGGGTTCAATTCCCACGGGGGGCCAGTACAAAAAAAAACATGCATGAAATGAAAATGAAATGTATGTATTCACTACTGTAAGTCACTCTGGATAAGAGCATCTGCTAAATGGCTTAAATGTAGAGTAGACTCCATTCAAAGTTTAGATCACAAGGCTGAAGTGTAATAGAGTGGACAGGAGGAGTTGTAACTCTCCAGTTGGTCAAGTCCAAGAGACAACACAGAACCATTTGCTCTCCATTAACATAGATATATTTCTTCATTTTTTTTAATGTTCGGTGTCTCATTAAATATAAAGTAAACGAACAGCTTTGGGATGAATGGTACCATGAACCAGACAGAGGGACAGTACAGAGATGGCTATGAGACAGCTTGGAATGGCGGCAACACCTACAACATCACACCTCGTAATGTCACCACTGGCTTCCAGTCCCCCTTCTCCCCGGTTATGGACATGGCCATCAGTGGCATCACCATCATCATCCTCTTCATCACCATGGTGTCCCTGGGCTGCACCATGGAGATCTCCAAGATCAAGGCCCATATCCTGAAGCCCAAAGGGGTGGCCATCGCAGTGGTGGCCCAGTTTGGTATCATGCCTCTCACTGCCTTCAGCCTGGCCAAAATCTTCCAGCTGGGTGCCATCGAGGCTGTGACCGTGCTGATCTGTGGCTGCTGTCCGGGTGGAAACCTCTCCAACATCTTCGCCCTGGCCCTGAAGGGTGACATGAACCTAAGGTGAACTCATTGACATATTGATCTGACTGTTTTTTTTTTATTTAGAAAAATTATTAGGCAGGACATGTTGGACAAAAATGTTGGACAAAAACATTTATACAATTGTTTCAATATACAGAAAAATGCAAAGGTTTGAATAATTTTGCACATAGCATGAATGCTAAACTAAAGATAACACATGTTCTATTGTTAAGATTTGGCAAGGATATCACCAAATTGAATGGAAATGATAAAAGTTTCAACCCCCCTTTTCTTTATATCCTACAGCATTGTAATGACCACATGTTCTACTGTTTTGGCCCTGGGTATGATGCCTCTGCTGCTCTTCCTATATTGCCATGGCTTCAATAACTTGGAAAACGCTGTGCCTTACACTGGCATCACCATAGCTCTCATCATGACCCTAGTGCCCTGTGCCATTGGCATAGCCATCAACCACCGGGTACCACAGTACTCTCAGATCATCATCAAGGTGAGCTTGACTCCAGATCCTGTATTTTTGGTCAACAAAGTGACATATCTTAAGGTATATAAAATAGTTTTTCTAATCCTAGTTCATTCATATAGCATTTTCTATTTACTAAAGGACATTAATAAACATCCTCTGTAAAAGCACGTTTGATTTGACAGAGCTTTTACTCCACAGGTTGGTCTAAGCATCTTACTAATTGGCTCTGTGGCCATTGGTGTCATGTCAGGCATCTCCATTGGGGGAACAGTGAGGGTGGTTCTTTCATCCCGACTCATAGCCGTGGCTGCACTGATGCCCCTGACAGGCTACCTGCTGGGATACATCATGTCCACCATCTTCAAAGTCAATCATCAGTAAGTGCACTGCTGTATTCATCGGTTCAAGGATAGACTGGGCCAAGGGGTATGCATCCATTCATAGCTATCAATAATAATATACAGTTGAGCAAACCATGAACAAATATTTTCTCAGATGCAGGAGGACTATTTCTATGGAGACAGGCTGTCAGAACATCCAGCTGTGTTCCACCATCTTGAAAGTGGCCTTTCCCCCGGAGGTTATTGGCCCCCTGTATCTGTTCCCGCTGATCTACATCATATTCCAGGGAGGCGAGGCACTGCTTTTCATCATCCTCTTCAGATGTTACTAAAGCTTCAAGCCACCAGCTGAGGGTAAGTGTCACAGCTGTCTGGATAACACTAGGGTAGCGTGGCTCAGAGAATGTTCTGTCCCCTTACCCCTGCTGTTGTTACAGTGTGCCAGACTGTTTGAGAAAATGTTTGAGAAAATATAGGCAATCTTTCTTCTAAAGAAATCTATTTTTTCTCTCCCATAGCAAAGCCTGTACACATGACAGTGACCGGTAAAATAGAAGAAGTAAAGGTTCTATAGGTCCCATATGGGAGAGGCCCATAGAGATGGAGCGGTCACAGGAGGACAGCAGACCAAACTGAACAGGCCCAGGACAGGAGCCAAGACCTCAGCATTGGAAAGGCAACGGAAGGGAGAGGGACACCTCAGACAATCAGGCTGTGTTGAGAACAGAAGATGGTAGTCTAATTTGGTCATCGCTTAGTCACTTCAGTGACATCAAATGTATGGCTTTTTAGGGCAACATAACTGGCTAGTGATGTGCAGCACAATTTTACCAATGCAACTGTATACTGTAGTTGGAATGCAGTGTCTAAGCCACTAGATACTAACTGGAGGAAAAAAAAAACTAACTGTATTTATATTGACAAGCTTTTATTTCTAGAGAAGATATGAATTTAAATAGTTTATCTACTGCCCATATTCATCATTTTGACACAATAGATTATGCCCAGGTATTTTATACTTGTAGATTAAGGTTTTAACCAAATTCACAATGGGGTCATTTCTGTAGAGGACATAAAAGCAGCATAAAGCTATACAGGGTCTCCATCTTTGTTGCAGTTTTATGAAAACAAAAAGTGATGTTTAATTACAAACAAGCCTCTAAAATGTCAGAAATTTAATTTTCAAGAAGTGGGTTCTAGAAGTCAAGAGTATAATTAAAGTGCATTACAATGCCACCTAGTGCAGAAAGTCCACAAAACAGATGAACAGTTCAGTGAAAGAGGTTGGAACTGTTGAAGAATGGAATTGGTTGACAAGGACAAAACCTTTCACAGCTCAAATTATATTTATTCAAAATTATAACAGGGTATTTACAGAATAAAATTAACAAAGCTTTTTTCAAATATTAAAATACTATCTTTACACCAATTGCATTGTTTAGTCCCAAAGCAACTGAAACCATTTGAAAAGACATGACACTAAGCTTCTGTACATAACAATAATTACCTGTTTTGAACTATTTATGGTTAACCCAATTAACTTTAGTCTTCCACAGATGATGTCCTTATGAGTCCACCAAGGTGGCAATGTTATAAGACATGTCTTAATATGCTTTTTCAAGAATTGTGGAAGCATCCAAGCAACCATGGCTGATCAACAGCATTCTGGACATGAATATACTAAATACTCAATTTAGTTGACCCATCTTAACGCTTCATTTTAAAAACAACCCACAAATAAATATAAAGTATAACATTGTCAGGTGTCAAAGAAACACCAACTATGCTCCAATTTGTTACGTCACTGAGCTGTGAAGAGCAAAAATTGACATTAATTTTAAAATCCTTTTTTAGGAAGGAAACTCAATACAGATGCTTTTTGTGCATAGAAGTGGAGCTCTAAGGCCATCTGGGAAAAGGTGTACTGGCATGAGTAAGAGGATATGAACGCTAAACCCAATGTCAATAAGCTGAGAGGTGCGCCTCAACATAGGGAACACTGGCCTTCAGCAAAATCATCTAATAAGTGCATGAAAAAAACCATTGCGCTCAAAACGATGATCAGAATGGATACGTGACATCAATTAGTTGTGCCATTAAGAACCCCATCCAGAATATTATCACAAGTTACTTACTTACCTTATCGTTAAAATGTTTGAGCATAAATGGTCAAATCTGTGTATGTGTGAGAATGACCAGTTCAATCTAAGTTCCAGTGGTCTTCATGCATCATTCCTAACATGCTGCTTTGCATGTTCTGCAGTGATCATGTAAAAACAGGTCAACATGGTACAAATTGGTGATGGGTGCAATGATTAGCTCATAAAATGTGTTTAACCACTGAAAAAAAAACATGTAATGCTGTAAAGAGAATTTTCAAATGTCATTTTGAGCTTTCCAAAAGACCTTCCAACATACAGGGTGCTCATTCTTTTACAGTTATGTCCCTGCGCTAAGCCAATGGTTAAAAGAACAAGTGTCAGACACTTACAAAATGGCTAAGCATTATGTACATGTGAAACCCCTCTGAGCCCTCCTCTGGATGGGGGAGAGGTAACATTCTGCTGAGCATAACACGGCCTCACTTAGTGCCCCTGGAGGAAGTGGGTGGGAAGTCTTGTGTTGGCAGCTGCTGCAGCAGGGAGCTTCATACAGGCCTCCGACTCAACACAGCCGATCAACAGCAACCCTGGAGGTCTCTAATGTACACCCAAGTGGCAGCAGCATGATTCAGGCCTCCTTTAACAAAGGCATATCTGCAGGAACAAAGAGAAATCATCAATACGCCGTATACATATATGCATTATCAACCAATACATGTGTGAAGGGGCCTGTTTGGAGAGACATGTTGATAGGGGGCCTACCGTCAGAGTAGTCCATCTCAGAGTCGAGGGGCAGGCTGTGCTGCTCGCTGCCTGTGGAGTCCCTCCGCTGTGAGGGTGAAGGCGCTGCAGCAGCAGCCTGCTCCGGGCCCCAGCAGGAGGAGGATGAAGGGGAAGAAGTGAAGGATGATGGTACTGGGTGAACCAATGCCATCTCTGAGCGCCGGGAGATGGTCGAGGGCCCGGCCTGGGCAATGAGCAGCTCAGTCGTCCCTGCAGCCTGCTGGCCCTCTGACAACACTATTTGGACCCGGGACTCAGAGCTGAGACCCAGACCCCCCCCGCCACACACCGCCTCCTCATAGGAGGGCAGGGCCACCTGCACCCCCTCCACCATGATGGACACAGGCTGGCCTGACACCCCCTGCTCACGGCTGTGAGGGGGACCAGAGAGGAGTGAAACAGTGTGTTAATAACTCATTACTTTAGAGACTTATGAGATAGTTTTATGAGACATGCACACCCCTGAAGTACACAAATAGCTAGGATAAGTCTACCATAGCTGATGCTGAATAAGCATGTCTGTAGTTTCAGGCCACTCACCGGCTGTGGTTGAAGGACTTGAGTTTTGGCTGCAGCAGGACAAACAGAACCACCAGCAGCAGGATGAGGGCTACAGAGCTGGCAGTGGAGGCCACGATGGACAGGGTGGGTATGCCCAATGGCAGGGCAGGGTCTCTGTCTGGAAGAGGGGAATCATGCAATCAGCCCAAGTGCAAACAGTGTCCCAGACCTGCCAACCTTGAAGAATATTTAGGAGTACCAATTCAGCACGGTGGTGCCACCCCCGGCCCCCACGACTGCGCACGTTCGACACCCACACTGCTCAAATCATAAGCAATGCACTTTTTTCCCCCTAATAATGATGTTGACAGAAGACTAAGTAGGAATGTGAGGCTTTAGACTGGTATGGTACTTGGTAATTGGCTGCTCTTCGCTAACTAGAAGAGATATGCTTAAATGTATACATCAGGGCTCTCCCTAGGATTTTATATCAAAGAACATAGCCAACAAAGAAGTCTTGTGTTTGATCCTAAATTAAATTGATGTGGTCGCAATGAAATGTTTCTAGTAGAGGTCAACCGATTAATCGGAATGGCCGATTAATTGGGGGCCGATTTCAAGTTTTCATAACAATAATGATTATTATTATTTTTTTATAATATTTTTTAACTAGGCAAGTCAGTTAAGAACACATTCTTATTTTCAATGATGGCCTAGGTACGGTGGGTTAACTGCCTTGTTCAGGGGCAGAACGACAGATTTTTACCTTGTCAGCTTGGGGATTCAATCTCGCAACCTTACGGTTAACTAGTCCAACGCTCTAACCACCTGATTTACATTGCACTCCACGAGGAGCCTGCCTGTTACGCGAATACAGTAAGAAGCCAAGGTAAGTTGCTAGCTTGCATTAAACTTATCTTATAAAAAACAATCAATCATAATCACTAGTTAACTACACATGGCTGATGATATTACTAGTTTATCTAGCCTGTCCTGCGTTGCATGTAATCGATGCGGTGCGCATTCGCGAAAAAGGACTGTCGTTGCTCCAACGTGTACCTTACCATAAACATCAATGTCTTTCTTAAAATCAATACACAAGTATATATTTTTAAACCTGCATATTTAGTTAATATTGCCTGCTAACATGATTTTCTTTTAATTAGGGAAAATGTGTCACCTCTGCAACAGAGTCAGGTATATGCAGCAGTTTGGGCCGCCTGGCTCGTTGCGAACTGTGAAGACTATTTCTTCCTAACAAAGACAGCCAACATCGCCAAACGGGGGATGATTTAACAAAAGCGCATTTGCGAAAAAAGCACAATTGTTGCACGAATGTACCTAACCATAAACATCAATGCCTTTCTTAAAATCAATACACAGAAGTATATATTTTTAAACCTGCATATTTAGCTAAAAGAAATCCAGGTTAGCAGGCAATATTAACCAGGTGAAATTGTGTCAGTTCTCTTGCGTTCATTGCACGCAGAGTCAGGGTATATGCAACAGTTTGGGCCGCCTGGCTCGTTGCAAACTAATTTGCCAGAATTTTACGTAATTATGACATAACATTGAAGGTTGTGCAATGTAACAGAAATATTTAGACCTAGGGGTGCCACCCGTTAGATAAAATACGGAACAGTTCCGTATTTCACTGAAAAAATAAACGTTTTGTTTTCGAGATGATTGTTTCCAGATTCAACCATATTAAATGACCTAAGGCTCATATTTCTGTGTGTTTATTATATTATAATTAAGTTTATGATTTGATATAGCAGTCTTACTGAGCGGTGGTAGGCACCAGCAGGCTCGTAAGCATTCATTCAAAATAGCACTTTCGTGCGTTTTGCCAGCAGCCCTTCGCAATTCTTCAAGCATTGCGCTGTTTATGACTTCAAGCCTATCGACTCCCAAGATTAGGCTGGTGTAACCGATGTGAAATGGCTAGCTAGTTAGCGGGTGCGCGCTAATAGCGTTTCAAACGTCACTCGCTCTGAGACTTGGAGTAGTTGTTCCCCTTGCTCTGCATGGGTAATGCTGCTTCGAGGGTGGCAGTTGTCGATGTGTTCCTGGTTCAAGCCCAGGTAGGAGCGAGGAGAGGGACGGAAGCTATACTGTTACACTGGCAATACTTAAGTGCCTATAAGAACATCCAATAGTCAAAGGAATATGAAATACAAATCGTAGAGAGAAATAGTCCTATAATAACTACAACCTAAAACTTCTTACCTGGGAATATTGAAGACTCATGTTAAAGGGAACCACCAGCTTTCATATGTTCTCATGTTCTGAGCAAGGAACTTAAACGTTAGCTTTTTTACATGGCACATATTGCACTTTTACTTTCTTCTCGCATTATTTAATCACTTCTTGATCTGTCCTCTTGATATAGTTGTATGTCAACAGTAGGCTGCAAATGATGTGATAATAGTCTGTTCACCAATGACAAGGCATGTTGAATGAATGGTAGACTAGTAGTCAAACTTGATGGATTAGGTCAGGGATGGAAATCTGATGGGGGGGAAAAACAAGCTTATTTTTCAATTTTTTAAATATATTTTTTACTAATTGAAACAAGTCTAAGAAGCAGTAGATCTGCTCTGTGGGCAATTTTTTATTTATTTTTTACCTTTATTTAACTAGGCAAGTCAGTTAACAAATTATTATTTACAATGACGACCTACACCGGCCAAACCCGGATGCCGCTGGGCCAATTGTGTGCCGTCCTATCATGGCCGGTTGTGATACAGCCTGGATTTGAACCAGGGTGCCTGTAGTGACGCCTCTAGAACTGAGATGCAGTGCCTTAGACTGCTTCGCCACTCAGGAGGCCTAGGCCAGTTGTTTCATATTCCAAATATCCTATGGTAAACTACACTACTACATTGCATCCAGTAGTTGGAATTATTCATATTTTTATTTTCTCCCCTCCAAAAATTAAGTCAGTTTACATTTTCACCAAAAAAAGCCGATGCCGATTTTTAAAAATGTATTTGTAATAATGACAATTACAACAATACTGAATGAACACTTATTTTAACTTAATATAATACATAAATACTATCAATTTAGCCTCAAATAAATAATGAAACATGTTCAATTTGGTTTAATTATCATAGGCCTACTAATGTTTAACAGTCTAACATAACTTTTTGTGAAAAACATTAGTGGAACAGCTCTCTGCCATGTCGGTTTCCATCCAAGCAGCGACACACACTGAACTACCGCAACATATGTTTCCTGCTCGTCAATTCCTACTACCGCAACGTGCCTATTTTTCGCCTATTTTATGATAGTTTATTGTAGCAGCATACTTCGACCTCAAATTGCGTGCATGGTGCGCAAAATGTGTGCAGGTTGGCAGTCGCGCTTGAGGCTTGAAAAAAGTAATAATGTTACAGTGAAATTTCATCTTGCAGGTTGATACAACAAAAAACGAATAGTTCAAGCTACCTAACACTGAACTCTGAAGAGTAACACCAACCTTGGTCCAGGAGACAGCTAATCTGCATGGGACCGTCCCACTCCCCATCCTGACAGGTCAGGTATTTGTAGTCTCCCTTCAGGATGTAGCCTTCATCACAGAAGTACTCGATCACAGTGCGATGGTTCAGTCTATGGCAGGGGGACGGGTGGCAGGTGTAGCCCCCATTCTCTGGCTCAAATGGAGGCAGACACACTGTTGACAAGAAACAAGAGAACCATCATTAGTGAGCTCACAAAACTCATTTTAGACTTCCAAATATGTTAGTGTGTGTGTGTGTGGAATGAATTCAGAGTATTTAGTCAAGCCATTAGTACCATCACTGTGTATGCAGCGGGGTGGGTCTGAGGACCAGTGTCCCAGGGGGGTGCAGGTGAGGATGTTGGGCCCATCCACCAGGAAGCCTGGGTCACAGCTGTACTGGAGCACCGCGCCGACAGGAAAGGAACCCCCGTTGGTCTCTGTCAGGTTGGCTGACCCATGTTGGACCATGAACGGCCTCGCACATCCTTGGTTGACACAGCTAATCTGCATGGGACCGTCCCACTCCCCATCCTGACAGGTAAGATATTTGTACTCTCCCTTCAGGATGTAGCCTTCATCACAGAAGTATTCTATCACAGTGCCCTGGCCTAGCCGGTGGCAGGGAGACGGGTGGCAGGTGTACCCTCCATTCTCAGGCTCAAACGGAGGCCGGCACACTGCTAGTCAGAAACAACAATCATGTTGTAAAGTTATAATCCTACATTATCTACATTTTGGTATCAACTTTGTTGTTCAACTGGAGAGAAATAATCCTGTTCACAATGAGTCATACTGGTAGCCACATTGTAGAGAGAGCCACTCACCATCACTCTGTTTGCAGCAGGGTGGGTCTGAGGTCCAGAGGCCCAGGGGGTTGCATGTGAGGATGCTGGGCCCATCAGCCAGGTAGCCTGGGTCACAGCTGTACTGGAGCACCGTGCCCACAGGGAAGGAACCCCTGTTGGTCTCCGTCAGGTTGACCCAGCTGTTCTGCACCATGAATGGCCTCACACATCCTGAGGGACAAAAGGTCATGGTTGATGCTAGCGCATTCTGATGGTTTTTCCCCCTGCTATATTTTGGTTTGAAAACACTGTTGTTAAAGGCCTTTCTATGAGTGGGTTTTATGAGGGGGTTTTATGAGGTTTATATAATATCAATGAGTCAAAGGCAGTGGGAGGTGAGTGGGAGCTGAGCAAGAAGAGGACTTCTAGCAACAGCTTCACGCACTCCATCCAGCATCTTTTAGTCATCAGCTATGAGAGGATGTGGGGACTTGACACCTTAATATTGAGTGTAGCTCATATGTGTTGGATGTGGGCCAGCTGTTTGCTCAAATAAACCCAATTCCAATGTTATAATTTACCAAATAGGGCAATGTACATCCTGCATTATTAGACTGAAAGAGACAAGTGGAATTGTAGCAGCATAACAGTAATGTATGGAACAGAGATGTGTGGGGGGCTTTTGCTGACGACGAGAGATCTCTTACCTGACCCTTGTCCAGTGGATACCACAGTCAGAAAGAGCAACAGTGAAAGTGACCGCTTGTCAGCTGAGGTGAGCAGCTCAAAGGCTTTTGACATGGACTCTAACATTCCATTGCACATCTTTTACTTCCACTTCAGATGGATTCAGCGCAACCTAGGGATAGAAGACCAGAATTAATTGAGTAACAACTGAACAGAGTTGTCACCCACCCCCACCCAAATAATCAACCCTGTCCAAGTTCTAATTATTATTTACTAGCAACTGCAAAGTCACATTTGACTGAATCTAATGCATATATCCAAAGATCAATCAAGAAAGAGCAGATGTTTTGTTTGGGGACCGTGCAATCACGGACCCTTGGGACGTCCCTATCCCCATTGAAGTTGACATTTAAATGGTTACAGTTAGGGTTGTGGTTTAGGGAAGGGATGTTCCAAGTATCCCGGATAGCACTGACCCTTTATTTGGGTCCAATGAGAACTAAGTGGCGCAGTGGTCCAAGGCACTGCATCTCAGCGTTAGAGGAGTCACAACAGACCCTGGTTCGATCCTTGGCTGTATCACAACCGGCTGTGATCGGGAGTCCCATAGGGCGGCGCACAATTGGCCCAGCGTCATCCAGGTTAGGGGAGGGTTTGGACGGGGTAGGCCAAATAATCATTTGTTCTTAACTGACTTACCTAGTTAAATAAAGGTTAAAACCCACACAGAGCAGATCTACCGCTTCTTAGACTTGTTTCAATGAGTATGACAGATCTATAACTCAGATTTCTATGAATTTGGTCGGTTTGCCCAAAACGTTACTTAAAAACAAAAATGAACTTGGTTTGGGAGGACCTACCCAGACCGTAGTTACAGTAACTAGTTAATTAGCTAGCTAGGTAGTTATCAAATAGGATGCTAGTATGAGTGTCTTTGGCGGTAACTTACCTAGTTAAACAAAAAAAGATCTGACTGTAGTTAAGTCAGTTAAGAACAAATTCTTATTTACAATGACGGCCTACACCGGCCAAACCCGGACAACGCCAATTGTGCCCCGCCCTATGGGACTCCCAATCACAGCCAGTTATGATACAGCCTGGAATCGAACCATGGTGTCTATAGTGACGGCTCAAACACTGAAATGCAGTGCCTTAGACCACTGCACCACTCGGGAGCACATTTCTATGCTTCCCCTTTCTTATGTTTAATTTTTGCATATTTTACTTTGAGTTATGTACATCAGCTTCAAACAGCTGAAAATACAATATTTTTGGTTATTGAAAAGACGGTACAATAATTCTCTACACTCAGTGGTTTGTTTTGTCACATTTAGGCGAACTATTAGAATTTTTGCGATTTCTGCATATTGCACCTTTAAACTAGCCAGATAGCAGAGATGAAAACTATTAGCTACATTACCAAAAGTATTTGGCCACAAGTATATGGAGTTGGTCCCCCCTTTGCGGCTATAACAGCCTCCACTCTTCTGGAAAGGTTTTCCACTAGATGTTGTAAAATTGCTGCGTGGACAGAGCATTAGTGAGGTCGGGCGATTACGCCTGCTCGCAGTTGCTGTTCCAATTAATCTCAAAAGCGTTAGATGGTGTTGAGGTCAGGGCTCTGTGCAGGCCAGTCAAGTTCTTCCACACGATCTTGACAACAATTTCTGTATGGAACTCGCTTTGTGAACTGGGCATTGTCATGCTGAAACAGGAAAGGGCCTTCCTCAAACTGTTGCCACAAAATTAGAAGCACAGAATTGTCTAGAATGTCATTGTATGCTGTAGCGTTAAGATTTACCATCACTGGAACTAAGGGGCCTAGCCCGAACCATGAAAAACAGCCCCAGACCATTATTCCTCCTCCACCAAACTTTAGAGTTGGCACTATGCATTCGGGCAGGTAGCGTTCTTTTGGCCTCTGCCAAACCCAGATTCCTCCGTCGGACTGCAAGATGGTGAAGCGTGATTCATCACGCCAGAAAACACGTTTCCACAGAGTCCAATGGCGGCGAGCCACTCCAGCGGACGCTTGGCATTGTGATTTTAGGCTATTGTGCGGCTGCTTGGCAATGGAAATCCATTTCATGACGCACCAGACGACAGTTCTTGTGCTGACTGACGTTGCTTCCAGAGGCTGTTTGGAACTCGGTAGAAATTTTGCAACCAAGGACATAACATTTTTACACGCTATGCACTTCAGCAATGTTCTGTGAGCTTGTGTGGCCTACCACTTCGCAGCTGGGCCGTTGTTACTCCTAGACGTTTCCACTTCACAATAACAGCACTTACAGTTGAACGGGGCAGCTCTAGCAGGGCAGACATTTTATGAACTTACTTGTTGGAAAAGTAGCATACTATGACGGTGCCACGTTGAAAGTCACTGCGTTCTTGAGTAAGGCCCTTCTAATATTCGTCTGTGGAAATTGCATTGCTGTGTGCGCGATTTTATACACCTGTCAGCAACGGGTGTATAAAATGAAATAGCCGAATCCACTAATTTCATGTGGTGTCCACATACTTTTGTGTGTGTATATATATATATATATATATATATATATATATGAGAGAGAGAGAGAGAGAGAGAGAGAGAGCTGGTTAACATTAGATTGCTACTGTAGTTAACGTTCTTTCTCACACTAGACGTCGTCAGCATAACAACGCTAACTAA
Organism: Salmo trutta; assembly: GCF_901001165.1. NCBI lineage: Eukaryota > Metazoa > Chordata > Actinopteri > Salmoniformes > Salmonidae > Salmo > Salmo trutta. The sequence continues at coordinate 21,340,438 of NC_042989.1, forward strand.
CTGTGAATCAAGTAACGCTAGCTACAGTAGCTATGTTAACAACAATAAACCATTATCGTTACCTCTGCTTTTAGTTAGCAACGTCAGCTATACCTAGCCGTACCTAGCCAGCTAATCTCTTCGTTTACCCACACAACAACACGGACAGTTAGGTCCTCCTCCACCCTCTTCTAGTGTACCCGCTCACTGTGGTAGATACATTTGCCTAATCAGTTTCTATAAAACGGCAACTGTCCCTCACTAGAAGCAACAACTATGCGCGGTCAGGGGAGACTGCAAATCGTCCCCCCGCTAGACGAGCTTCGCAACGGCTTTGATGCTAGGCTGAGCCATATAAATAAAGAATTAATTGTATCTGCTGAGCTGCCTCGATTTCGCCTCTTCCATCGAAGTCTGTTATTGTGAAAAGAAAATGAACCAATAAAGATACAACTTTTGTATAGTTACCACATCCGGGTCTTTTGCGTCCTTAGCTACCAGTCCAAAAATAAAAAACATTACCACGCCTGCCTCATCAACTGCTATGCTATCAGGTAGACTTATGATGTATAATTTAATGTACAATACAATAGGAAATGTTATTTATTTACCTCAAATGTCTTGCAAAATTGTCTAACGGTATTCTAATCTTGGGTTACGTTACCAGAGCGTCAAGGGCAAGGCATCGATGGACATTACGAGAGGCAGTTAGATTAAATCTCCCGTCCGGCATCCAGCGAGAGTTCTCGGTAGCCATGTGTCAACTGTGTCACTGCCTGAAGTCGGGAGAGTTTGTCATCCCAGCCCAACGTCACTGGTGGTCCTGAGCGAGGATGTCCCCAACGATTAGCAGGTTGCTATCGTATCTACGTGCACAAGTTGCACGGTGGAGAATTGCATTATGAAACGAAACGCGGCCCCGGTATGCTTTAGGACCATGCCGACGCCTCAGAGCGGTAGGGTAGGCTGTTTTCCAGTTTCAGCCAGCTGGATTTTGGACCGCACTGACACCACAGAGCGTGCGGACAGGCGTTGTGAAGGCAAAGCTTCTGAAAGTCTGGCGTATAGTACCAGCACGGGAGAGATGAACAGAGGCAGCTGCTGCTGTTTGTCTTGCGCTTTTTCTTCGAGTTGTAAAAACAAGCACAGCAGAAACTGGCTACTCTTTAGTTGACTGGTCTAGATGGCAAGGTAAGTGCTGCTTGACATAATCTTTTTTCAGTGTTGAGTTAGTAGTGTAACTGACATGTTACGTTAGCCAATGTCTCATCTCTTCTCGACTGAATGAACTACAAGCAGCTACTGTAGTAGCTACCACAGCCAGTTCAACTCTAGATAGCCTCTGGCTACCAGTGGCGGTCAGTGCCGTTTAAGATGAGGGAGGACGATTTTTAATGAGCATCGCCTTATTTCTATTACAGCATATTGGATGACTGCCATTAATATTCCATTCACCCAGGTCAATGTAACAGGGACTACAGGTTGAGGCTATTACATGATACATTCCTTATACCCATCATTCCTTATACCCATCATGAGGTTGCTACAATGAATGAATGAACATTTACAACATAGGTGCACACAGGTGAGAGAAAAATATGAGCTGACATACAGTGACACATTGAATACCGCCTTGCACACTTACCTGCATCAAGCTGATATAGGGTGTAATTATTAGTCCAACAGTTGCAAACAAGACTTTCGATTGGACAAATTCAGGTATGTTTTGTTCCGTTTGCTTCCGTTTTTAAGAATTTTTTTTCAACAGAATTGGCAGAATAAATACACCCCTGATCACTTGTAAACACAGTTCACTTTCATAGCAGTAACGTTGTATTCCTTCTCGCGCTCTCTTTCTATCACCTTTTCCCTTCAATTGTGGACTTCAATGAACAAAATGTCTGCTGTATGTGACCCTGGTGAAAAAACCTTATCAAGCCAAACCAAATCATTGTCACCATATTAGCTAAAGTAACGTCATAGTCAACATAGTTAATAGAACTAACGAGTTAGTAAACATGTTACAATCATGCAGTAACGTTACAGTGTACAGTCAGCAAACTGTTCAACTATTGTCTTTCTCCCTCTTTGTCTTTGAGTCAACTACTCACCACATTTTATGCACTGCAGTGCTAGCTAGCTGTATCAAATCAAACAATCAGAGAGAGAGAGAGATGCGCCAACATTGGCCCGATGTCTAGTTTAACACCAATGTCAGGAGAGAGATGTCGGCATCGGCTCGATGTCTAGTTTAACACTGATGTCCAAAACCGATGTCAAAGCTGACGTGCATACCTATATGATATAATGACGCCACAAAAAATACAGAGTTACACTGAACAAAAGCCGAAAAATACTAAGTGCACACTTTCAACAACTAAACAAGTTCAAGTCGAGCACTCATTTGAAAGAGTAAGAACATTTCAGCGAGACAACTCAAAGGCCAAATCCATTAAAGCCAAGATAATGGAATTCATTGCCCTTGACAATCAACTGTTCTCTGTCGTGGATGATGTTGGCTTTCGTCAACTGGTCGAGCACCGGTACACACTACCAAGTAGGTGCTATTTTTGTACAGATGTTGCCCTACCGGAGTTACACAGTATTGCAAGTAGCTCCATAGCTTCACGACTGACATTTGGACCAGCGACGTCAGCCCCATAAGCATGCTGAGTCTGACAGCACAGTGGGTTGATGAGGATTTCGTACTAAGGAAAGCCGTATTGCATGTTCAAGAATGTGCTGGTTCTCGTACCGCTGCTGCCATTTAAATGGCATTTGAGAACATGTTTGAAACTTGGAAACATGAACACACTCCTAGCGCCATTCGAACAACTGACTCGAGAAATAAGCTCATCAACTGCGTCTGCAGCAGACGTGATACTCTCTGTCATGGCATTGAAACGCCTGCTCAACAAAACTGCCGACAGACCGTGGGGTTAAAACTTGTAAAAGTACTCTACTAGAGGCTGTGAACAAACGATTCGGTGGCATTCTCTCTAAGCCTCTTTACTGTGTTGCCACCATGCTGAATGCTAGGTACAAGTACCGCTACTTCGATGCAGACAAGAAATAGGGTTTACGTGAAATGTTAGACACAGCTGGACAAGATGGACATGGACACAGTGACAGTGCGCACCGAGGAAGAGAGGCCACGGACAGACAGAGCTGAAACTTCACTGCTTGACCTGTATGATGAAATCCTGGTTGAGAATGAAAGGACTGAACAAATTAACAACGCAACAGCACAGCAAGTAAGGGAAAGAAATGGGTTTTGATTATGTTTGTAATGGGGACATATGTAAATGCCAACGAAATAACTTTTTGGTCTGTGTGTGTGTGTGTAACCTTTATTTAGCTAGGCAGGTCAGTTAAGAAGAAATTCTTATTTACAATGACGGCCAAACCCGGACGACGCTGGGCCAATTGTGCGCCGCCCTTTAGGTCTCCCAATCACGGCCGAATGTGATACAGCCTGGATTCGAACCAGGGACTGTAGTGACGCCTCTTGCACTGAGATGCAGTGCCTTAGACCGCTGTGTTGCGTGTGCGTTAACTATTTAACTGTACTAGAATGCTTTAAAGGCCTCTAAAATTTCAAATATTGCTTATTGGTATCGTTGTTTTGTCAAGGAAAATATTGGATATCTGTATCGGCCTTAAATGCGATATCGGTGCATTGGAAATGTTGATACTGGAGACTTATCAGAAGAAACTGTGTAACTTAGCATTTATAGCAGTTAAGAAATTATTTTGAAGGTTGGTTATCCTCCCACAATTTATGCATCGCTAGATTTGATTTGTTACAAGATTAAGGGCATACTGTGCAACTTTCATAAGGTCTGGATGCCTTATATGGAATACAGTACAACAAAAGGCGTCTGTATTGAAAACTTGCCCATGTCAGGGGAGATACCTATTTAGGCAATCCCTAGCTGCTGGGCTTCTCAGTCCTGGCCCTGGGGGCCTGCCATATTTTTGATTGACACTCTGGCGTTGGCCTAACACACCTGAAACCAATAATGAATGTTTCACTAAGATGCTACAGCTGAGTGGGGTGTATTGGGTTGGGACGCTGCAGGGCCATAGACCCCTAGGGACAGGACGGGGTGACCCATCTACATTGTGTGCAAGTAAAAAGAGCTCTACAATACTATTAGGCCTATGATAGGAATTATATGGAGCCTGTACTGTTTCCGTGTGTTAATGTGTACAGTGCATTTATAAAGTATTCAGACCCATTGACTTTTTCCACATTTTGATACGTTACAGCCTTATTCTAAAATGGATCAAATATATATTTTTCCTCATCAATCTTCACCCGATACCCCATAATGACAAAGCGAAAAATAGTTTTTAGACATTCTTGCAAATGTACTAAAAATAAAAAACAGATACCTTATTTACATAAGTATTTAGACCCTTTGCTATGAGACGCAAAATTGAGCTCAGGTGCATCCTGTTTCTATTGATCATCCTTGAGATGTTTCTACAACTGGTGGTAAATTCAATTAATTGAACATGATTTGGAAAGGCACACACCTGTCTATATAAGGTCCCACAATTGACAGTGCATGTCAGAGCAAAATCCAAACCATGAGGTGGAAGGAACTGTCCGTAGACCTCTGAGACAGGATTGTGTCGAGGCACAGATCTGGGGAAGGGTACCAAAACACTTCTACAGCATTGAAGGTCCCCGAGAAGAAAGTGGCCTACCTCATTCTTAAATGGGAAAAGTTTGGAACTACCAAGGCTCTTCCTAGAAATAGCCACCCAGCAAAACTGAGCAATTTGGGGAGAAGGGTCTTGGTCAGGGGGTGACCAAGAACCCGACGGTCACTCTGACAGAGCTCCAGAGTTCCTTTGTGGAAATTGGAAAACCTTCCAGAAGGATAACCATCTCTGCAGTACTCCACCAATCAGGCCTTTATGATAGGGTGGCCAGACGGAAGCCGCTCCTCAGTAAAATGCACATGACAGTCCGCTTGGAGTTTGCCAAAAGGCACCTAAAGGACTCAGACCATGAGAAACCAAGATTGAACTCTTTGACCTCAATGCCAAGCATCACGTCTGGAGGAAACCTGGCACCATCCCTACGGTGAAGCTTGGTGGTGGCAGCATAATGCAGCAATGCTCCCCATCCAACCTGACAGATCTTGAGAGGATCTGCAGAGAAGGGGAGAAACTCCCCAAATACATGTGTGCCAAGCTTGTAGTGTCATACCCAAGAAGACTCGAGGCTGTAATCACTGCCAAAGGTGCTTCAACAAAGTACTGAGTAAAGGGTCTTAATACCTATGTAAATGTGATATTTCAGTTGTAATTTAAAAAAAATGTTATATTTTTTTCTAAAAACAGTTTTTGCTTTGTCATTATGTGGTATTGTGTGTCGATTGATGAGGGGGAAAATGATTTAATACATTTTAGAATATGGCTGTAACGTAACAAAATGTGAAAAAATTAAGGGGTCTGAATACTTTCCGAATGCACTCTATATCACTGTGAAATTGGAATAAGTGGTAAAGAATAGTGAAAAAACAGATTGTGTTTGTTGATCTCTATGTATGAATTTCCAGTTCACTCGATTGGAGATGTATCTGATGAGGAGAACGATGATCCAGAAGGACATTAAGAAAATTAAAGTACTTGACAAAATCCTGGCTTCAAGGATCTGAAATGAAAAAGGGAAGGAGTTCCATCAAACTATGGAAGGAACTATTGGTAAGCACAAGGATACGCAGAGTACACAGAATTTAATGCAGCACCATATCACCAAGTAAAATTCAGAGTGTGTAAATGTACTTGGCGAATGAAGGCGATTCTGATGTGAGAATGTGTATATGCTGAAGGATATTTTCTACCAATTTTTGTGCAGCAGCTAAATCCCAACATATATTCAGAATGTGCAGATGAAGCAGAAAATACAAGGATGTTTTTGGCCCTGGCTCCTTCCAGTAGTAAGTGAAATAGTATCATTTCAGAATGCTGATCAGTGTGGATACTGTCTACAATGCACATTGACTGGAGCTTTGAGGACGATGTTAGTCATAGTACTCACATGCCAAATTACGATTCCATGATAAACTAAAGAACTTGAAAATGGTGATATAAATCATCAGCTTTCTTTCGCATGGGATCTGGCACATAAAATTGATAACCTTACTTAGATTCAGTCTCAGAATTCGAATATGGTAATTTGTTATTCATATGCAGGCTATGTTTTAATAATATATTTTCATTCACCCTAGTTCATGGATCTTGTGAAGAAGTGGACTTTGTTCCTGTGTTTGTGACTCAAGTGCCTGACAAAGAGTATGAGACACAACACAAGTGGAGGAAAGTGAATTTGTTTAAATATGCTGGAACACAATTATAGATGGTAACACTTTACATAATTAATTTGCTCATAACCCACTGTTCCCCGGGCGCTGAAGACGTTGATGTCGATTAAGGCAGCCCCCGCACCTCTCTGATTCAGAGGGGCTGGGTTAAATGCGGAAGACACATTTCAGTTGAATGCATTCAGTTGTACAACTGACTAGGTATCTCCCTTTCCTATGTAGGCCAATTTACACTAACTACTCCTGTAACAATGTTAGTCTTACAATGCAGTTGTATTATTCTACACTAGATGGCAATATAACCCTAGGAAACAATGTAACTGCTTTGTACTTTCACTGTGTATTCAGTTTTTTCTTGGTTCTTTGATTTCTGAAAACACCACATAGGCAACCTGTTTCCCATTAAACTGTCCATGAACAACTTTCCCATATTCTTTTGAATTTGCTGTTTGGTGGATGACATGTCACTTAAAGTCATAGTTAGAGAGTCATGAACATTGTCCAGTGGGCTCTTTTTCAAATTGCATGTATTTCAGTGGTCAAGAAAAAAACATGCATCAGGTTTAATTGATATATGCAAATTCAGAATTATTGCTTAGTTTGTTGACAATGTCTCTCCTAAACATCTCAGGATGATACTAGACAGAGCTCGCTAATGGTTCTTAAACTCTGAGTTTAGGCTCCTGTATGCCATGTTTACCTGCTGGAATCCAAACAATGCATGAACTCAACTCCCACACAGCAGCAGACTTGGCTGAAGTGGGTCACGAAGAGAGGGCAGGTGAGTCACAAGGCAGCCAGTCCAATTCCCAGGGACAAAAAGAAACAAGACTTTGTGAAGAAAAACATTGAGGTATGTCAAAGTTCATGTTGGTCCAAGTGCAGTGTCAGACTGTCACATAGATTTGGACAAGTCTAATGTTACGTCTGTTTTTTTTCTTCCCCCCACTGGGAAAAATAAGTATTTATTTGACTCAGACATAGGGGCCTGATTGAAAATAACTACGATCTGATGAAGGATTGTTTTCACTACTATGTGAAACATGACAGTTGGCGAGGGGTGCAGGAGGCCCGGTGCAGATGACACAGGAGGAGCAGGATCGCCTGGATGACCTCAAATCAAATCAAATTTTATTAGTCACATACACATGGTTAGCAGATGTTAATGTGAGTGTAGCGAAATGCTTGTGCTTCTAGTTCCAACTATGCAGTAGTATCTAACAAGTAATCTAAGAAATTCACAACTACCATATACACACACACACAAATGTAAAGGGATGAATAGAATATCTACATATAAATATATGGATTGGCGATGGCGTGCAGCATAGGCAAGATGCAGTAGATGGTATAGAATACAGTGTGCTCCCTCTGCTGTTTCCTGTAGTCCACGATCATCTCCTTTGTTTTGTTGATGTTGAGTGAGAGGTTATTTTCCTGACACCACACTCCGAGGGCCCTCACCTTCTCCCTGTAGGCCGTCTCGTTGTTGTTGTTTATCAGGCCTACCACTGTAGCGTCGTCTGCAGACTTGATGATTGAGTTGGAAGCGTGCATGGCCACGCAGTCGTGGGTGAACAGGGAGAACAGGAGAGGGCTGAGAACGCACCCTTGTGGGGCCCAGTGTTGAGGATCAGCGAGGTGGAGAAGTTATATCCTACCTTCACCCCCTGGGGGCGGCCCGTTAAAGTCCAGGATGTAGTTGCACAGGGCGGGGTCGAGACCCAGGGTCTCGAGCTTAATGACGAGTTTGGAGGGTACTATGGTGTTAAATGCTGAGCTGTAGTCAATGAACAGCATTCTTACATAGGTATTCCTCTTGTCCAGATGGGATAGGGCAGTGTGATGGTGATTGCATCGTCAGTGGACCTATTATGGCGGTCTAGGGTATCCGGTACGGTGGAGGTGATATGATCCTTGACTAGTCTCTCAAAGCACTTCATGATGACAGAAGTGAGTGCAATGGGGCGATAGTGATTTAGTTCAGTTACCTTAGCTTTCTTGGGAACAGGAACAATGGTGGCCATCTTGAAGCATGTGGGGACAACAGACTGGGATAGGGATTGGTTGAATATGTCCGTAAACACACCAGCCAGCTGGTCTGCGCATGCTCTGAGGACGCGGCTAGGGATGCCGTCTGGGCCGGCAGTCTTGCGAGGGTTAACACGTTTAAATGTTTTACTCACGTTGGCCACGGAGAAGGAGAGCCCACAGGCTTTGGTAGCGAGCCATGTCAGTGGCACTGTATTGTTCTCAAAGCAAGCAAAGAAGTTGTTTAATTTGTTTGGGAGCAAGACATCGATGTCCGCAACGGGGCTAGTTACTTTTTGTAATCCGTGATTGACTGTAGACCCTGCCACATACGTCTTGTGTGTCACGCTTGTGTGTCGGAACGGACCAAGGCACAGTGTGCGTATCGTTCCACATATTTTATTTTAATGTGAAACTATGCAATACATACAATAAACCATAAACAAAACAACAAACCGTGACAAAGAGGTGCTACATGCACTAACTCAAATTAATCTCCCACAAGCAAAGGTGGGAAAAACAAATAAATATAATTAAATATAATCCCCAATTTGAGACAACGATGACCTGCTGCCTCTAACTGGGGATCATCCAAAAAAAACAACATAGAAAAACAGAAACTAGAACCAAACAACATAGAAAAATAAAACTAGAATAAACCCCCCCCCCCCCCCCGGTCACGCCCTGACCTACTCTACCACGGAAAATAAGAGCTCTCTATGGTCAGGACGTGACATCGTGTTTGAGCCGTTGAATTGCGACTCTACTTTGTCTCTATACTGATGCTTTGCTTGTTTGATTGCCTTGCAGAGGGAATAGCTGCACTGTTGGTATTCGGTCATTTTTCCAGTCGCCTTGCCATGATTAAAAGCGGTGGTTCGCGCTTTCAGTTTTGCGCGAATGCTGCCATTAATCCACGGTTTCTGGTTAGGGAAGGTTTTAATAGTCATAGCGGGTACGGCATCTCTGATGCACTTGCTAATAAACTCGCTCATGGAGTCAGCGTATACATCAATGTTGTTGTCTGAGGCTATCCCGAACATATCCCAGTCCACGTGATCGAAGCAATCTTGAAGCGTGGAATCCGATTGGTCAGACCAGCGTTGTATTGACCTGAGCACGGGCGTTTCCTGTTTTGCAACTCATCCTTGACCGCTGGCTACGTCCCTTCCGTCTTCAAGAGAGCGAGAGTTGCACCCCTTCTGAAAAAACCTACACTCGATCCCTCCGATGTCAACAACTACAGACCAGTATCCCTTCTTTCTTTTCTCTCCAAAACTCTTGAACGTGCCGTCCTTGGCCAGCTCTCCTGCTATCTCTCTCAGAATGACCTTCTTGATCCAAATCAGTCAGGTTTCAAGACTGGTCATTCAACTGAAACTGCTCTTCTCTGTGTCACGGAGGCTCTCCGCACTGTTAAAGCTAACTCTCTCTCCTCTGCTCTCATCCTTCTAGACCTATCTGCTGCCTTTGATACTGTGAACCATCAGATCCTCCTCTCCACCCTCTCCGAGTTGGGCATCTCCGGCGCGGCCCACGCTTGGATTGCGTCCTACCTGACAGGTCGCTCCTATCAGGTGGCGTGGCGAGAATCTGTCTCCGCACCACGTGCTCTCACCACTGGTGTCCCCCAGGGCTCTGTTCTAGGCCCTCTCCTATTCTCGCTATACACCAAGTCACTTGGCTCTGTCATATCCTCACATGGTCTCTCCTATCATTGCTATGCAGACGACACACAATTAATCTTCTCCTTTCCCCATTCTGATTACCAGGTGGCGAATCGCATCTCTGCATGTCTGGCAGACATATCAGTGTGGATGACGGATCACCACCTCAAGCTGAACCTCAGCAAGACGGAGCTGCTCTTCCTCCCGGGGAAGGACTGCCCGTTCCATGATCTCGCCATCACGGTTGACAACTCCATTGTGTCCTCCTCCCAGAGTGCTAAGAACCTTGGCGTGACCCTGGACAACACCCTGTCGTTCTCCACTAACATCAAGGCGGTGACCCGATCCTGTAGGTTCATGCTCTACAACATTCGCAGAGTACGACCCTGCCTCACACAGGAAGCGGTGCAGGTCCTAATCCAGGCACTTGTCATCTCCCGTCTGGATTACTGCAACTCGCTGTTGGCTGGGCTCCCTGCCTGTGCCATTAAACCCCTACAACTCATCCAGAACACCGCAGCCCGTCTGGTGTTCAACCTTCCCAAGTTCTCTCACGTCACCCCGCTCCTCCGCTCTCTCCACTGGCTTCCAGTTGAAGCTCGCATCCGCTACAAGACCATGGTGCTTGCCTACGGAGCTGTGAGGGGAACGGCACCTGGAACGGCACCTCCGTACCTTCAGGCTCTGATCAGGCCCTACACCCAAACAAGGGCACTGCGTTCATCCACCTCTGGCCTGCTCGCCTCCCTACCTCTGAGGAAGCACAGTTCCCGCTCAGCCCAGTCAAAACTGTTCGCTGCTCTGGCACCCCAATGGTGGAACAATCTCCCTCACGACGCCAGGACAGCGGAGTCAATCACCACCTTCCGGAGACACCTGAAACCCCACCTCTTCAAGGAATACCTAGGATAGCATAAAGTAATCATTCTAACCCCCCCCCCCCCCTAAAAGATTTAGATGCACTATTGTAAAGTGGTTGTTCCACTGGATATCATAAGGTGAATGTACCAATTTGTAAGTCGCTCTGGATAAGAGCGTCTGCTAAATGACTTAAATGTAAATGTAAATGTAGTTTCTGTCTATATGCTGGGAGCAACAAAATGGATTCATGGTCAGATTTGCCGAAGGCAGGGTGCGGGAGGGCTTTGTATGCATCACGGAAGTTCGAGTAGCAATGATCCAGAATTCTGCCAGCTCGTGTCGCGGATTCGATATGCTGATAGAATTTAGGGAGTATTGATCTTAGGTTAGCTTTGTTAAAATCCCCAGCTACAATAAATGCAGCCTCCGGATGTATGGTTTCCAGTTTACATAGAGTCCAGTGAATTTCTTCCAGGGCTGACGAGGTATCTGCTTGGGGGGGATATACACGGCTGTGACTATAATCGAAGAGAATTCTCTTGGACGATAATGTGGTCGTCATTTGATTGTAAGGAATTCTAGGTCAGGTAAACAAAAGGACTTGAGTTCCTGTATGTTGTTGTGATTATACCATGAGTCGTTAATCAAAAGGCATATACCCCCGCCCTTCTTCTTACCAGAGAGATGTTTGTTTCTGTCGGCGCGATGCGTGAAGAAACCGGGTGGCTGTACCGACTCTGACAACAACAACTGTACTGACTCTATCCCAAATGAGCCATGTTTCCGTTGAACAGAGAATGTTACAATCTCTGATGTATCTCTGGAAGGCAACTCATGCCTTAATTTCTTCTACCTTGTTATCTAGAGATTGGACATTGGTGAGCAATATGCTAGGAAGCGGTGGATGGTGTGCTCGCCTTCTGAGTCTGACCGGTAGGCCGCTCCGTCTGCCTCTTCTGCGGCGACCGCGTTGTTTTGGGTCGGCCTCTGGGATAAGATCCCATGTCCAGGGTGGAGGTCTGAACAAAGGATCCGCTTCGGGAAAGATGTATTCCTGGTCATAATGATGGTAAGTTGACATCGCTTTTATATCCAGTAGTTTGTCCCGGCTGTATGTAATAACACTTGAGATTTTCTGGGCTAACAATGTAAGAAATAGTACATTAACATTTTTTAAATAACTGCATCGTTTTCTAAGGACCTGAAGCGAGCGAGGCGACCATCTGTCGGCGCCTGCTGATTCTCCTCAGAGACATGGAGGAAGAGGAAGGGGACAATGCTGTGAAGGCATGCTGTGAGGTAGGCCAACATACAGCCCTGATGGGGAGCATGTGGTGGAGGATGACTCATGTTTTCAACTGTCTGAATGTGGCAAACGGAGTTTGTCTAGAGAGCACCGTTTGTCTCTCTCTCACAGCACATTTCTACACACAAACATTTCACTCATTATGTTTAGGGTAGTAGTAGCCAGTAAACACTTGTTATCATGGTGGGAATAGTTTTGTAATATAATGACCATCTTTCAAGCACTGTGTTACTCACATAACTGTTATGATTTTTGCTATAGCCATTGCTCATGAGTACACAGAGAAACTGTTTAACACTGTTTAACACACGCTACCCCCCTTACTACTCCAATGAGCAGACATTTTGACTGCAACATTCTAACAGTCTAATAAATTAATGCTATCAGAAAAATAATAATTTGGTTGTGTTTATGAAAGTCACGGGTAAAATTAGAATATTAAAAAATATGTATTTCAAAGAACACTAGCAGTTTCATTGGTTTGTTACTGTAGGCGGTCTGCTGCTGCATGCTCTCGTGTGGAGCACAAAGGAACTGTGGTTATTATTAGAAAAAGTGATATTATTATTTTTTATTTTTTTCAAAGATAAGGGTTTTGGAAACCTCAATCTCTTTCTGATACTATCCTAAACTATCTGATACTATCCTTTTTAGAACATGCAACAATTTCAAAGATTTTACTGAGTTACAGTTCATATAAAGAAATCTGTCTATTGAAATACATTCATTAGGCCCTAATCTATGGATTTCACATGACTGGGAACACAGATATGCATCTGTTGGTCCATGGGAAGTTAAGTCCGGGAATGTTTGGAATTTTGCTTAAATTCATCAAGAAAGTTAGCTTATAACAGTGAACCTTTTTTGTGGGATACACATAAGGCAATTCTAGGTCTTGTGGCATATTTTTGTTAAACTATCCCCAATTCAATGGAATTGCAACCCTCTGCATGCACAGTGCATTCTTCCATCACATGTGCAGTGCACTCTTCCATCACATGTACAGCTGATTCTCAAGATCTTGCACACTAATGAGATGCTATTGAGCCCACACTATTACACTGTCTGAGCCAAGGACTACATGCTTTCTGGTAAGTTTTGATTACAATACTGGGTGGGGTGAATATATTTTATATGACATACATCATTCTTTTGTAAACTAGTAAATAGTAGCCTACAGCAAAGGGTGTTTAAATTATTTCTAACTTGTTAATAATTTCTGCTAGTTTAGTTTTTGATACCATGTGGGTTTTTTTATCTTGCTTGAGCCTGCTAACTAAGTGTTAATTCACCTGTTTCCATACATGTTTCATTTTAAAACATTTACCTTACAAAGGAGTTGTTTAATCTAACTGCCTAACTATTTATCTGTACATGGAATTGTATTTGTTGTTTTTTTACTCATAGCTGTATACATTTGCAAATACTGTGCCAAATCATATGTGAAGAATGCAACAAAGATGCAGAATCATCTGGCCAAGTGCATAAAGTTCCCTCAGCGCTCACAACAAGCAACCTCTGACAAAAGTCCCTCTACTTCTATTCGAGGTGAAAATGATGAATCCGACACCTTATCAATAGCAACAGCTCATGGTCCTCCTGGAATCAGAATTTTTTTTGACTCAATGGAGGAACGTAGTCAGAGAAATGCTGATGAGTCTTGTTCGAGCTGTGCATGCAACTGGCTCACCTCTGATGCTCACAGGCAATGTGTATTGGAAGAGATTTCTGAATGTTCTTTGCCCAGCATACACCCCTCCAACCACACATGCTTTATCTACTCATTTGCTGGATGCAGAGTTCAACAGAGTTCAAGTGAAGGTCAAGCAAATCATAGAGAAAGCAGACTGTTTTGCAATCATCTCTGATGGGTGGTCAAATGTTTGTGGGCAAGGAATAATTAACTACATCATCTCCACCCCTCAACCAGTATTCTACAAGGGCACAGATACAAGGGACAACAGACACACCGGTCTCTACATTGCAGATGAGCTGAAGGCAGGAATCAATGACCTTGGACCACAAAAGGTATTTGCACTGGTGACAGACAATGCTGCAAACAAGAAGGCTGCTTGGTCTAAAGTGGAGGAGTCCTAGCCACACATCACACCCATTGGCTGTGCTGCTCATGCATTGAATCTGCTCCTCAAGGACATCATGGCACTGAAAACAATGGATACACTCTACAAGAAATGCCAAGGAAATGGTTAGGTATGTGAAGGGTCATCAAGTTATAGCAGCAATCTACCTCACCAAGCAAAGTGAGAAGAATAAGAGCACCACATTGAAGCTGCCCAGCAACACCCGTTGGGCTGTTGTTGTCAAACATGTTTGACAGTCTCCTGGAGGGGAAGGAGTCTCTCCAAGAAATGGCCATATCACAGTCTGCCGATATGGACAGCCCCATCAAGAGGATCATCCTGGATGATGTATTTTGGGAGAGAGTGGTAAGCAGCCTGAAACTCCTGAAACCTACAGCAGTAGCCATTGCACGGATTGAGGGAGACAATACCATTCTGTCTGATGTTCAGACTGCTTGCAGATGTAAGAGAAGAAATCTGTACTGTCCTGCCCACTGTTGCACCAAGCAGAGGAAACTGCAGTTCTGAAATGCATCAAAAAGCGTAAAGACTTCTGCCTGAAGCCCATAAACACTGCAGCGTACATGTTGGACCCCAAGCATGCTGGAAATAGCATCCTGTCTGGTGCAGAGATCAACAAGGCCTATGGTGTCATCACTACCGTGTTTTGCCACCTTGGCCTGGATGAGGGCAAGGTTCTTGGCAGTCTGGCGAAGTACACTTCCAAGCAAGGGCTTTGGGATGGAGATGGAATATGGCAGTTGTGCCAACATATCTCATCAGCCACCTGGTGGAAGGGACTTTGTGGATCTGAGGCTCTTTCCCCTGTTGCCTCCATCATCCTCCAAATCCCACCAACATCAGCCGCCTCAGAGCACAACTGATCCTTTTTTGGGAACACATGCAACAGGCTGAACACACGCAACAGGCTGAACACACGCAACAGGCTGACCAATACAAGGGTTGAAAAATTGGTGGCCATCTGGGCAAATTTCAGGCTTTTTGAGCCTGACAACAAGCCATCCTCAACAAGGTTGGAAAGTGACAGTGAAGATGAGGCCTCAGAGTCTGATGTTCAAGAGGTGGACATTGAGGAGGTCAAGAGAGAAGACATGGAAGCCTGAGAGGAAGACAACCAAATCTTTAGTTTCTAGACTATAATTTTACAGATGTATGTTAAACGCTTTTGGGAGATGCGATGGATCATTGGGGATCATTCAATGTTCCCGTTTGTTCAGTGAAATCGTCCCATGTGAAGAGTCAAGTCATTTAATTAAAGTTCAGTTCGTAACTAAATATATATATATATTTTTCTATTGGAAGGATTCAATCATTTGCAATTATATCTACTTATGAGAAGGTAAAAGGTTTATGTTTCTGTCTCCATATGATATGGTAAATCTATCCAATGCCAAAAGCATCTACATTTAAATGGTATTAATATTAATTTTCATATATTTCCGTTAATTCCCATGGAAAGTTTCCACCTCCTGAATATTCCCCAAAATGTGCAACCCTAGGTGTGACCAACTTTTGCCTCATGCAGCTCGACACATCTCCTTCACATAGAGTTGATCAGGCGGTTTATTGTGGCCTGTGGAATATTGTCCCACTCCTCTTCAATGGCTGTGCGAAGTTGCTGGATATTGGCGGGAACAGTAACACACTGTCGTACACAACGATCCAGAGTATACCAAACATGCTCAATGGATGACATGTCTGGCGAGTATGCAGGCCATGGAAGAACTTGGACATTTTCAGCTTCCAGGAATTGTGTACAGATCCTTGTGACATGGGGCCGTTCATTATCATGCTAAAACATGAGGTGATGGCGGCAGATGAATGGCACGACAATGGGCCTCAGGACCTTGTCACGGTATGCATTCTGTGCATTCAAATTCCCTTCCATAAAATGCAATTGTGTTCATTCTTTGTAGCTTATACCTGCCCATACCATAACCCCACAATCACCATGGGGCATTCTTTTCGCAATGTTGACATCGGCAAACCTCTTCCCCACACGACACCATATATGTGGTCTACGGTTGTGAGGCCGGTTGGACGTACTGCCAAATTCTCTAAAAAGTTGGAGGCAGCTTATGGTAGAGAAATGAACAATCAGTTCTCTGGCAACAGCTCTTGTGGACATTCCTGCAGTCCGCATGCCAATTGCACGCTCCCTCAAAACTTGAGACATCTGTAGCATTATGTTGTGTGACAAAACTGCACATTTTAAAGTGGCCTTTTATTGTCCCCATCACAAGGTGCACCTGTGTAATGATCATGCTGTTTAATCAGCTTCTTGATATGCCACACCCGTCAGGTGGATGGATTATATTGGCAAAGAAGAAATGCTCACTAACAGGGATGTAAAGAAGTTTGTACAATATTTTCTTTTCAGCTCATGAAACATGGGACCAACATTACGTGTTGCGATGTATATTTTTGGTGTGTGTGTGCGTGCACTTCAGGACCCTGGATAGCTCTGTTTCGTCGTGTCTCATCCTAGATAAATTCTAGGTCAATTCTCTTGTGCTCCTGTACATCCAGTACCTGACTGATTTGTCTGTTTGTGCTTCTATAAATTAGACTGTCCTATTTTTACATTCACATTCTATAATTCTACTGTATTCATATTAGATCGGTCTACTGTATTAATACATTTATCACTAAATAATCACACACCAAAAAAATGGTACCTGGGCATATAACTAATACGCTATAATATTATTTAGATGGGTCATTTTCAAGTTCTTGGTTTGTGCTGTAGTTGGTAGTCGTTAACTGTTTGCTGATTTAAATTTTCTCCTGCTCACTCGTGTTCATGCACAGAGATCATGGTGTAAAAGGATTTGGCTCCCTCTGTGGAGGCACTACTGAGGTCTCTGAGTTTACGGGACAGCCACTCATTGTGAGGCAGAGGCAATTGCTAAATATTTGGCATTTTGGAGATTTCTTGGCAAGACTCATGGAGCAGATTCCGGTTGCAAGAAAGAGTTGGATTTAGAGTACCTTTCGTAAATAGCGTGTCATTTGTGACAGTAGTTTGGATGGGAGGTCAACTAGTCAAATTTTTAATTATAACCTGAGGGTAGATTTTTAAGTCACGTTTTGAAGATATAGGGTCTGCCATTTTTCTGTGAAGTATTTCTGACAGAAGTCTCAGTTGACTTTTTTTGGGGCTCAACCTTTTTCTTTTGTTGTTATTTAGGGAAATTGTTGTACCCTTGCTACTTGGAGAGAGGGACTGCTTGTCTTATACTTCAGCCTATATATGTTGTTTTCTTCCTAGGGAGATGTGGGCCGTTCCAGTACCAGCGGGTGACAGTTACTCCCCTGAACCAGCA
The DNA here is from genome assembly GCF_901001165.1 of Salmo trutta. NCBI lineage: Eukaryota > Metazoa > Chordata > Actinopteri > Salmoniformes > Salmonidae > Salmo > Salmo trutta. The sequence continues at coordinate 21,358,051 of NC_042989.1, forward strand.
GAACAAGACCAGCTAATTCACATTGACTCCAGGCTGCAACTGCGCTTCCTGTTCAATATTTCCTGTCTGTGTGTCCAAAGCCCCTACTGACCACAGCCTTACCCAGACCCAGGTACTGTACAGCCCAACTGTCTACTGCCTAATAGGTCTGGGTGCCATTAACAAGTCAAAACACCATCTACACCTGCAAAGAGTCAAGGTCATTAAAAACTTCTTCAGGATCGGTGGGTCCCCTTGCAGGACTGTTGAGCTAACGTAGGCTAATGCAATTAGCATGAGGTTGTAAGTAACAAGAACATTTCCCAGAACATAGACATACAGTAGAAGCCGGAAGTTTACATACACCTTAGCCAAATACATTTAAACTCAGTTTTTCACAATTCCTGACATTTAATCCTAGTAAAAATTCCCTGTCTTAGGTCAGTTAGGATCACCACTTTATTTTAAGAATGTGAAATGTCAGAATAATAATAGAGAGAATGATTTATTTCAGCTTTTATTTCTTTCATCACATTCCCAGTGGGTCAGACGTTTACATACACTCAATTAGTACTTGGTAGCATTGCCTTTAAATTGTTTAACTTGGGTCAAACGTTTCGCGTAGCCTTCCACAAGCTTCCCACAATAAGTTGGGTGAATTTTGGCCCATTCCTCCTGACAGAGCTGGTGTAACTGAGTCAGGTTTGTAGGCCTCCTTGCTCGCACACACTTTTTCAGTTCTGCCCACAATTGTTCTGTCGGATTGAGGTCAGGGCTTTGTGATGGCCACTCCAATACCTTAGTATGCTTGGGGTCATTGTCCATTTGGAAGACCCATTTGCGACCAAGCTTTAACTTCCTGACTGATGTCTTGAGACGTTGCTTCAATATAGCCATATCATTTTCCTTTCTCATGATGCCATCTATTCTGTGAAGTGCACCAGTCCCTCCTGCAGCAAAGCACCCCCACAACATGATGCTGCCTCCCCCGTGCTTCACGGTTGGGATGGTGTTCTTCTGCTTGCAAGCATCCCCCTTTTTCCACCAAACATAAAGATGGTCATTATGGCCAAACAGTTCTACTTTTGTTTCATCAGACCAGAGGACATTTCTCCTAAAAGCACGATCGTTGTCCCCATTTGCAGTTGCAAACCGTAGTCTGGCTTTTTTATGGCAGTTTTGGAGCAGTGGCTTCTTCCTTGCTAAGCGGCCTTTCAGGTTATGTCAATATAGGACGCATTTTAATGTGGCTATAGATACTTTTGTACCTGTTTCCTCCAGCATCTTCACAAGGTCCTTTGCTGCTGTTCTGGTATTGATTTGCACCTTTCGCACCAAAGTACGTTCATCTCTGGGAGACAGATCGCGCCTCATTCCTGAGAGGTATGACGGTTGTGTGGTCCATGGTGTTTATTCTTGTGTACTATTGTTTGTACAGATGAACATGGTACCTTCAGGCATTTGGAAATTGCTCCCAAGGATGAACCAGACTTGTGGAGGTCAAATTTTTTTTTTCTTAGGTCTTGGCTGATTTATTTTTATTTTCCCATGATGTCAAGCATAGAGGCACTGAGTTTGAAGGTAGGCCTTAAAATACATCCACAGGTACACCTCCAATTGACTCAAATGATGTCAATTAGCCTATCAGAAGCTTCTAAAGCCATGACATAATTTTCTGGAATTTTCCAAGCTGTTTAAAGGCACAGTCAACTTAGTGAGGGAAAAAAGGTTTTGATCCCCTGCTGATTTTGTACGTTTGCTCACTGACAAAGAAATGATCAGTCTATAATTTTAATAGTAGGTTTATTTGAACAGTGAGAGACAGAATAACAACAAAAACATCCAGAAAAACACATGTCAAAAATGTTATAAATTGATTTGCATTTTAATGAGGGATATAAGTATTTGACCCCCTCTCAATCAGAAAGATTTCTGGCTCCCAGATGTCTTTTATACAGTTAACGAGCTGAGATTAGGAGCACATTCTTAACCTCTCTAGGGTCGGCGGGACGAAATCGTCCCACCTACTCAACAGCCAGTTGAATCCCGTGGCGCGTTATTCAAATACCTTAGAAATGCTATTACTTCAATTTCTCAAACATATGACTATTTTACACCATTTTAAAGACAAGACTCTCGTTAATCTAACCACACTGTCCGATTTCAAAAAGGCTTTACAACGAAAGCAAAACATTAGATTATGTCAGCAGAGTACCCAGCCAGAAATAATCAGACACCCATTTTTCAAGCTAGCATATAATGTCACATAAATCCAAACCACAGCTAAATGCAGCACTAACCTTTGATGATCTTCATCAGATGACACCCCTAGGATATTATGTTATACAATACATGCATGTTTTGTTCAATCAAGTTCATATTTATATCAAAAAACAGCTTTTTACATTAGCATGTGACGTTCAGAACTAGCATACCCCCCGCAAACTTTCGGTGAATTTACTAAATTACTCACGATAAACGTTCACAAAAAACACAACAATTATTTTAAGAATTATAGATACAGAACTCCTCTATGCACTCGCCATGTCCGATTTTAAAATAGCTTTTCGGTGAAAGCACATTTTGCAATATTCTAAGTAGATAGCCCATCATCACAGGGCTAGCTATTTAGACACCCAGCAAGTTTAGCACTTACCAAAGTCAGATTTACTATAACAAAAATTTTATTACCTTTGCTGTTCTTCGTCAGAATGCACTCCCAGAACTTCTACTTCAATAACAAATGTTGGTTTGGTCCCAAATAATCCATTGTTATATCCAAATAGCGGCATTTTGTTCGTGCGTTCAAGACACTATCCGAATGGTAAAGAAGGGTGACGCGCACGACACATTTCGTGACAAAAAAATTCTAAATATTCCATTACCGTACTTCGAAGCATGTCAACCGCTGTTTAAAATCAATTTTTATGCCATTTTTCTCGTAAAAAAAGCGATAATATTCCGACCGGGAAAGCGTGTTTAGGTTCAAAGACAGAGAAAATAAAAACATGGGATCCCCTCGTGCACGAGCCTCAGTCTGATGGCCCTCTGATCGACCACTTAACCAAGGCGCTAAAGTTTTTCAGCCAGCGCCTGGAATTACATCATTCAGCTTTTTCCCAGGTTCTGAGAGCCTATGGGAGCCGTAGGAAGTGTCACGTTACAGCAAAGATCCTAAATTTTCTTTAAACAGAGCCTAGAAGCTCAAGGAATGGTCAGAGAGGGTACTTCCTGTTTGGAATCTTCTCAGGTTTTTGCTTGCCATATGAGTTCTGTTATACTCACAGACACCATTCAAACAGTTTTAGAAACTTTAGGGTGTTTTCTATCCAAAGCCAATAATTATATGCATATTCTAGTTTCTGGGCAGTAGTAATAACCAGATTAAATCGGGTACGTTTTTTATCCGGCCGTGTAAATACTGCCCCATAGCCCTAACAGGTTAAAGGGAGTGCTCCTAATCTCAGTTTGTTACCTGTATAAAAGACACCTGTCCACAGAAGCAATCAATCAGATTCCAAACTCTCCACCATGGCCAAGACCAAAGAGCTCTCCAAGGATGTCAGGGCCAAGATTGTAGACCTACACAAGGCTGGAATGAGCTACAAGACCATCCCCAAGCAGCTTGGTGAGAAGGTGACAACAGTTGGTGTGATTATTCGCAAATGGAAGAAACACAAAAGAACTGTCAATCTCCCTCGGCCTGGGGCTCTATGCAAGATCTCACCTCGTGGAGTTGCAATGATCATGAGAACGGTGAGGAATCAGCCCAGAACTACACGGGAGGATCTTGTCAATGATCTCAAGGCAGCTGGGACCATAGTCACCAAGAAAACAATTGGTAACACACTATGCCGTGAAGGACTGAAATCCTGCAGCGCCCGCAAGGTCCCCCTGCTCAAGAAAGCACATATACATGCCTGTCTGAAGTTTGCCAATGAACATCTGAATGACTCAGAGGACAACTGGGTGAAAGTGTTGTGGTCAGATGAGACCAAAATGGAGCTCTTTGACATCAACTCAACTCGCCGTGTTTGGAGGAGGAGGAATGCTGCCTATGACCCCAAGAACACCATCCCCACCGTCAAACATGGAGGTGGAAACATTATGCTTTGGGGGTGTTTTTCTGCTAAAGGGACAGGACAACTTCACCGCATCAAAGGGACGATGGACGGGGCCATGTACCGTCAAATCTTGGGTGAGAACCTCCTTCCCTCAGCCAGGGCATTGAAAATGGGTCGTGGATGGGTATTCCAGCATGACAATGACCCAAAACACACGGCCAAGGCAACAAAGGAGTGCCTCAAGAAGAAGCACATTAAGGTCCTGGAGTGGCCTAGCCAGTCTTCAGACCTTAATCCCATAGAAAATCTGTGGAGGGAGCTGAAGGTTCGAGTTGCCAAACGTCAGCCTCGAAACCTTAATGACTTGGAGAAGATCTGCAGAGAGGAGTGGGACAAAATCCCTCTTGAGATGTGTGCAAACCTGGTGGCCAGCTACAAGAAACGTCTGACCTCTGTGATTGCCAACAAGGGTTTTGCCACCAAGTACTAAGTCATGTTTTGCAGAGTGGTCAAATACTTATTTCCCTCATTAAAATGCAAATCATTTTAGAACATTTTTGACATGCGTTTTTCTGAATTTTTTTGTTGTTATTCTGTCTCTCACTGTTCAAATAAACCTACCATTAAAATTATACACTGATCATTTCTTTGTCAGTGGGCAAACGTACAAAATCAGCAGGGGATCAAATATTTTTTTCCCTCACTCTGTCTACTTCTGACCCACTTGAATTGTGATACAGTGACTGAAGTGAAATAATCTGTCTGAAAACAATTGTTGGAAAAATTACTTGTGTCATGCACAAAGTAGATGTCCTAACCGACTTGCCAAAACTATAGTTTGCTAACAAGAAATTTGTGGAGTGGTTGAAAAACGAGTTTTAATGACTCCAACCTAAGTGTATGTAAACTTCCGACTTCAACTGTGTCTGATATTGCCCACCCAACTACATCATCCCCATATTGTTTTTGTTTTTTTGCTCCTTTGTACCCCAGTATCTCTACTTGCACATCATCTTCTGCACATCTATCACTCCAGTGTTTAATTGCTAAATTGTAGTTATTTCGCAATTATGGCCTATTTATTGCCTTACCTCCCTAATCCTACTACATTTGCACTAACTGTATATATATTTTTCTATTTTGTCATTGACTGTACGTTTGTTTATCCCATGTGTAACTCTGTGCTGTTTGTGTCGCACTGCTTTGCTTTATCTTGGCCTGGCCGCAGTTGTAAATGAGAACTTGTTCTCAACTGGCCTACCTGGTTAAATAAATGTGAAATAAAAATTAATTGTCAGAAAGCTTAAATTCTTGTTAATCTAACTCCACGGTCTAATTTACAGTAGCTATGACAGTGAAAGAATACTATGCTATTGTTTTAGGAATGTGCACAGTTTTGAACATGAAAAGTTATTAATAAACAAATTAGGCACATTAGGGCAGTCTTGATACCACATTTTGAACAGTAATGCAATGGTTCATTGGATCAGTCTAAAACATTACACATACACTGCTGCCATCTAGTGGCCAAAATATAAATTGCAACTGGGATGGAATAATACATTATGGCCTTTCTCTTGCATTTCAAAGACGATGGTACAAAAAAAAAGTTTAGAAAAAAATATATTATCTTTTACCAGATCTAATGCGTTATATTCTCCTACATTCCTTTCACATTTCCACAAACTTCACAGTGTTTCCTTTCAAATGGTACCAATAATATGCATATCTTTGCTTCAGGGCCTGAGCTACAGGCAGTTAGATTTGGGTATGTCATTTTAGGCAAAAATTTTAAAAACCGGCCGATCCTTAAGAGGTTTTCAGACTTTTATAACAAGGTTAACACAGTGGGGCATCAACTACAGACTTTTATAAAAGCTCTGTTTGTTGAGTCTCAGGGAGACCCAGTTTCCTTATTGTGGAAAATTTGGATTTTCTGTTGGTAGTTTGCACCCTAACTTTAGAGTTCTTAAATTGAGTCGTATTTTCCACAACACCCACCAATTTAAATGCAACATAATTGCATTTAAATTGTCCTAAAAATAATCATATTTGTCTGAGCATCAGCAAGTTGTGGGCTAGTGTAAGTTGCTGCTAGACTGAGCTCGAGAATTGCCCAATAAATATTTTTTCACTTTTCAGATGTTGCATGCACAAATCCATCTGACTCTTAACCATCGCTAATGCAATACAACAAAGTATATTGAAAATATTAAAACAATCTGTGTTTGAGGCAAAGGACAATGGCAACGATTTCACGTAATAAAACTACCACAATGGAACAGGAACATTGTGTCCATTGATTCACATGAGGATTCCAGTATCTCCTTGTGTGTTGTTTGAACTTAATGTTCTGGGGTTGCATGATCACTTTTCTGCTCATTAAAACCATATGTGATTCTTGGAAGTCAACTCCCAACTGTTTGTTCACCATTTCAACACTGACTGTCTCATTTATCTTAGATTTGAATTTCAATGAGAGAATAAGGCTAATTTATTCAGCTTCTACGCTAGGAAAGCTGATGTTGCAGTCTTCATTCCCTGTTCCTTACTGTTCCTTTCTGGATGTTACCCTGCTACCACTTTTCTTCAGGTGACATACTCCATCTAAGGTAGATTAGACTGAGAGCTTGTTGAGGAGCCTAGCTAAGACTTAGCAAGGTATATCTGACTCCTGTGGCTCTGCTCATTTACTGGATTTTTACAGAAGAGAAATCAAGACCACAAGACAGTAATGGTCAAAATCAGTATTGATACCCCTTCGGTAAAAACCATTTTTGAGGACGTTTAAGTTAATTGAATTCGAACCAGATTAACTTTTGTCCTCACTTTAGTGACTGCTCCGAGACATGAGATCACTCAGAGTTATCTCAGAACCTTATCGCTAAATTCACCAGGACAGATGGCATGCTCATCAGTTGTCATCTGTAGAGGCCATGTAGCCAGTGGTGGAAAAAGTACCTAACTGTCATACTTGAGTAAAAGTAAAGATACCTTAATAGAAAATGACAAAAGTAAAAGAAATTCTGCTCATTCTGTGCATGATTTCCTGCAAGACAGGAATGTTAGTGTACTGCCATGGCCAGCGAAGAGTCCGGATCTCAATCCCATTGAGCACGTCTGGGACCTGTTGGATCGGAGGGTGAGTGCCAGGGCCATTCCCCCCAGAAATGTCCGGGAACTTGCAAGTGCCTTGGTGGAAGAGTGGGGTAACATCTCACAGCAAGAACTGGCAAATCTGGTGCAGTCCACAAGGAGGAGATGCACTGCAGTACTTAATGCAGCTGCTGGTGGCTATACCAGACTGTTACTTTTGATTTTGACCCCCCCTTTGTTCAGGGACACATTATTCAATTTATGTTAGTCACATGTCTGTGGAACTTGTTCAATTTATGTCTCAGTTGTTGAATCTTATGTTCATACAAATATTTACACATGTTAAGTTTGCTGAAAATAAACATAGTTGACAGTGAGAGGACGTTTATTTTTTTGCTGAGTTTATATGCGGTGCTATGTTGTAGGTGTGTGTGCCCGTAAATGAGGTTTTAGCAGTTTGATTGCCATGTCAGAGGGGGCAGGGATTGAAGGTATTGTCAACAATATGCCCATGGCGTGCTGCACTTCTGTCAGAAATACATTTCTTTTTCTTGCCCTTGCTTAAAGGCCCAGTGCAGTTAAAAACATAATTTCCCTGTGTTTTATATATATTTCCACACTGAAGCTGGAATAATACTGTGAAAATTATGATAATGCCCTTTTAGTTTAAGAGCTGTTTTAAAAAGGCCGCCTGATGTGTCAGCCTGTTTTGGTGGGATGGAGTTTTGGCCTGCCTGTTGACATCACCGGGCGGTAAATTAGTTAGTAGGCCATTAAGAAAGAGTTCCAAACCTCTCTGCCAATAACAGCTATTTTTCATTTTTCCACTCCCAGACAGTCATAGCAAAATTCTTGCTTGAGAAATTGCTCTTTGCTAAGAAGATATTTTTGACCATTTTAATTGAAAACAATCAAAGTACATTTTCCTAATTGTTACCCGGAAATTATTTGATATTGAGATAAAAACGGCTGCATTGCGCCTTTTAATCTTGTTTCACAGTTATGGCATACATATTAAAGCAGGACTACAGTGTCAATAAATCACTATCTACACCATTTTTACATTCTGCCTCAGTGGCGGTAAATCCAAGGGTGGTCGTAAAATAAATATGATTTTGTTTTGTGTTTGCCTTTCTTCTCGGCAGTAGCTTGCACCAGTCTGACTCCTAGTTGAAACAGTTTGGATGCACTTCAGTAACCTGCTCTCCTGCCGTATACATACCGCCAAGTTAATGGAAAAAGTTATTATTTTGGAAAGTTACATGCCAAGAGTGTGCAAAGCTGTCGTCAAGGCAAAGGGTGGCTACTTTGAATAATCTAAAATATATTTTGATTTGTTTAACACTTTTTTGGTTAATACATAATTCCATATGTGTTATTTCATAGTTTTGATGTCTTCACTGTTATTCTACAGTTTAGAAAATAGTAAAAATAAAGAAACTTGAATGAGTAGGTGTGTCCAAACTTTTGACTGGTACTGTATGTCTTGCTCACACTGTACCCAATTAAACATAATGTGTATGTTGAATAACACATGTTAACCTTCAAATAATTGTTGGAACAATCTCATTTCAGATCGATGACCTGTTACATTTAACATGGAAGAGGTAACTTTTTCATTTCCTTCCCAATGAAAAGCTGATCAGTCACAGGGGATCATTGCTTAAATCTGGGACTTGAGATAGGTTTGGCTGCACATGAGATGGAAGAAGAATTAAACCAAAGGGTTGAATTTCCAGAGGAAATAAAAGCATCCAACTTCAGCAACCCCAAAATTCCTGGTCATTTGTCTTAGCAGGATGTTGGTTGGCTGGGTGGGTTCACTCTCGTGTCCTGGCTGCAGCAACAGAGAGTTAACCCCCCATCATGCCCAGAGCCTAATGACAGCAAGGCTGCTCCACAAATGACACAACCTTATCACTTTTAATTGGAGGGATCAGGGCATAATGTTACAGTATACAATACGCAAATGGTGTGTAATAGTGTCTCCTTAATCTAAACATACCGATTTGATCTTTTTTACTATTTTGGAGCCCGGTGTCTCAGACCAAGGCAAAAAAATACATTTTTGTTCATGAGACTTTCTACCAGACTGAAATAGCTGGTCTTGTCTACTTCCTGGTTGGTATTCAGACATGCAGTCTTTGATTTAGTGGTGGCCCTAGCCCAGGTTGAGTTAGTTGAGGCAGACATTAGACTTTGAAGTTCTCTTTTTATACCTCCAGTCTAATGTAAAACACTGGTATGCAGGGCTTGGTGGATATTGTACTGATTTAAATGAAAGCTGCATGGATTCCTGAAAGATCCATGTTGTTAAATGGCTCATAAACCAGAATAAGTCTGGTATTTGCTGATTTTAATAATCAATTGTCTCCTGTCTCAGGTGGAGTATTTTATAGTATGTAAGAAAGGCTCTGAAATCTATCTCCTTCAATTATTTGCTCTTTGTTTTGGGAAGTGAACCAAACTGTGCTCTGTGCTACATGGTTAACCTCACCTTGTTGCGACTAGGATTGGGTACCAAAAAGTTGGCGGACATTGTCATGACTCTCCTGGTTGAGGACCAAAGGCCTCAGATCAGCTTGTCAAATGGCTGACAGCCAGACCACCCTTTCTCCCAGAGGATAGGAGAGGGGGGGCTGGGCCGGTTTTATGACACCTCACACCAGTCGTAAATCTTATGCAGCAGAGAACCCTCTCCTGCTCTTCAGTATCAACCAAAGGAATGCCTTTGTCTAGAGAGACTGTTGCCCGCCCAAAAACTCTAACGTCCAAAAAGTGAATATTGGAACAATATTTCTAAGGTAGGAATGGTCAGTGGGGATCTAAAGAATAATCATCTCATATTGTTTTCTGTTTTGTGATGTCATAAAAAATTGTGTAACGGAAATACTGTAACTTGAAGAGCTTTCAACCTGACACAGTGTTATATCCTTTAAGTTGTGTAGGAAATATGAAGAACAATTAAACTATTTTTGTTAAGATAGGAATGTGATTTTAGTTTTCTAACGAGACCATAGTTTTCGTGTCCTTTGCACATTAACTAAGCCACGCTCAGAATGAGGTCAGAGAGCGTGTCAGTGTGATGGAACCGCCCTTTTCGACCAGTGTGCTTAAAAAGCCTTGCTAAGAATTAATATATCAGACCAGCTGACGTGAAGCGTGAGCTAAATGTTACAAATGGTTCAAACTCCCAGACCAGAAAGCATGCAGCTGTGGCTACACGTTGAAATGGTTGGTAACTCTGAAACTCAACACGAGGTGAAGAAGAGAATCTCACTAGACCAGAACATTTGACAGTCTGCAGCTGTGTGTGTAAAGTTATCTAGAACGTTGACTATCTACCTGAGGAGTAAAAGAGGCGAGAAGCCCACCTCAGACAATCACTGGTACAGCTGATTAGCCGTCTTACGTCAGATATCGAGAAAAGCGAATCTAAACAACTATCCTACTACGCTCATCACCATTGGAGACCGGACCACTAACAAGGACATTGTGACCTCTGGTGGACAACCAGAGCCTTACACCCATCGAGCCATTCCCCATAAAAGTATTGATTAGTTTCAACAGAGAGACGACCAACAAAAACATCTACATGTAAATACATTGCATTTCTTACCCAAACAGGTGGCGGCTCGTATGCAAGGTATATGGTTACTGTGAGCATAGTTAACAAATGTATGATAAATGACCCTTTCTCTCTATTTTCCACACTCCCTTTTCCCATCTCTGTGTAATAAGCCGTCATATCTTTTCAGTCCAATAGGGACTTTTGCCACATGTAAGCGCGTATGTGTATTCTGTGTTATTATTTAGTTAGTTAGTTAGTAAATAGATAATTAAATAAATTGGTGTAGAACTGAATAATCAGACAAGGCTGGGGTTCTTGCGTAACAAAAGAAGGTCACGACTATTTAGAATGAGAACTGATATGAGGTAATGATTAATAAGTGACTGTTATCGATATATAACTTATCTTTGGAGTTTAATTCGGGAGATGGTAACTCGTTAAACAACTTCTGCCGTGGTGCCCCAAATTCCAAATGAGTTAATTGTTACATGATTAATTTAATCGGGTAACAATTAAACATAGTGGATTAAATAAATAACAGTCATCAGATTAATAAAAGTCACGTCAGGACAACATGGTTGTCTAGTTTTCTAAGACTGAGAGATCCTGGTTTATATAAACTGTTGGTGTCTATCATTACTGTACATGTACCAACCCCTTACAGTGTATTTATGTCGTAATGCATGTTAAATCTAGAGGTGGGGACTGTTATGAGGGTCAGCTGTTGGGTGGTGCAGCTTTTACAGATCCTTATTACACATGCTATTTCTGCAGGAGGTGGCTGGGAGAAAATATAGTGGTCAACATGGCAGCAGATGCATGTTGACCACTATATTGACTATGGGACCAGAATTCTCAGTGACGGTTGTGATCACATCTCATCCTTCACACAAGAATATCAAGGCCTTGTTTACATTTGCCTAGTAACTCCAGCATTGTTATTGTTGTCTGCTGGCTGGCTATTTCTGATGTGTGAGGCTATGAGGTCACTGGGCTCTGATGAAACCCATGGTTTCACTGCACTAACTGGTGAGTCAGTGACCAACACAGAAACGCCCTGCTGACCACCACATGAGCAGTGTCTACTGTACTGTGCAAACTCGGCTTATTTGATACTCTTAGCAGATGTGGCAACGTGTATATCTTCCCATCCTATCGCTCCAGGAGTTACAAATCACATTGAGACTTTGGAGCTAGTGTCATCTCTCAAGCAATCTCTCAAACAATCCCAAATACTGCTCTGGCCTAAAATGACCTAAATCGGTTCATACGGTTCATATGGCATATGGTTCCACATTTTCAGCACTATTGTTTGATTTTCTTTCCCAAGACCCAATGTGTGCCTTGGCGTCAATAGGACTAGAGTAATTGACATGACAAAAAAGGGCCAGTGTAATTTATAACAGAACAATATCAGTTCCTCTAATCCTTTGCCAATAGGATGATAAGCGAATAATTCTTTGCCTAAAATTAGAAGAAAATCTCCCTCCTTTTCTATATAAAAAAAACCCCAGCAACAATACAAAATACATGTTCTGTTTCTGGGCAACTGCTTTAGCTTTAACGTCCAACTCGTAGTAAATCGCACTTGATCTGACGCAGCACCAAGCCATTTATATTAGCACGACCAAGGCCGGAGTTGACAAGGCGGTCAACTTCTATGGTCTGTCAGGGACTCAATATCAACCTTAAATTGAGGATAAAGTATAAAACAGGGTTGTAAAGAGAGCCTTTGGAGCAGTGAGATGTCATCTGGTGGCACTTTTAAATGGTCAATCAGAGGTTCAAACGAACCCTGCCACTGTTTCAGTAAAAAGCTGAGAGATGGGGCTGGAGAAATGTAACCATTCTAAAATTCATAAACAAATATGGATGCAACCTGGACTGAGTCCATGATTTACAAATTATAGTTTTAACCATGTTTTGAGGCTTTACAGTGGTTGTTTACATTTACTTTGTTTACAAACATTGGAGTAAAACAAGCTTATCTTTGGTGTTCTGATGGGGTACAACAGTTCAACTAAGCTCATGAGGCATTTATAAGTCATATTCTTCAAGAATCAATGGGCACATATAATTAATTTATACGTCCAAAAATGGATGTAGCAACTGCTGATTGCCCCTTTTTTTAATGTTTCTTGCCTGAGTAAAGAGACGACTTCCCACCCTTCCCTTCCCTTCCCTAGCCTGTAATTCCCATGGATCAGGTTTATAGGCTCTTTACAAGCCATTTTCCCATTGGTGCTGTCCACAGGAGCACTGGTGTTTACTTCTTTGGTTAACGTTTCTTTATTACATTTTTTTAATCCATTCCAATGTTAAGAGTTTGATATAGGCCTAGACTAGCGACACCATGACAAATGGATTTAAGAAACAAATGCACAGCAAGCCATTTACACTCTGCGTTCTGATTGCTTGCTTTAGGCAGTTTTTTATGAGAATCCATTCCCTAGTTACTTTCATTGCCTGACACATTTGTAATAATATTATATACTATATAATATTGTGCCTTCAAAAAGTTTTTACACCTTTTGACTTTTCCCCCATTTTTTTTGTGTTACAGCCTGAATTTAAAATTGATTAAATTGAGATTTTGTGTCACTGGCCTACACACAATACCCCATAATGTCCACATTAGGATCAAAATTGGTATTGCATGTAGATGTGTGAAAAAAATCAATTTAATCCATTTTGAATTCCGGATGTAACACAACAAAGTGTGGAATAAGTCAAGGGGTATGAAAATGTTCTGATAGCACTTTAGCTGTTCGTTCACCAGTAGGACAAGAAATGATCACATCCCTCTGTAGTCACTACTACCACAGACACTGCTCTCTGTTCAGCGATATGTGTCCAATCAATAAATGTTATTGTATAAGAGATTGTTAACAGCTGAAAATGTCGGTCAAATATTGCGCTCAACCACATTTGTGTCACCTAGTGTTTTGCGGGAAATAAAATCTTGGGTCAGTAGGTCTCGCTCCAGATGCTTTGGAGAAGTATTAAAGAATAGAGCATGTTACTCAACTTATTAATGAGTCATTTTTGGCTAAAGTTATAGCTACTTCATATTGTTGAGGGGTGTAAAAGGGGGGATGTCATTGGTTAGTGTTTTCCAGAGTCTCTCTAACCTTTAGCAGAAGTGTTGGGTTGTGATGTGTTTTAGTTGGTGAGAGAATAGCATGACCAGAGGCATTATATTTCCTGCTGTTAGTTCCTGCTTTGCCGAGAAATGTTTAGAAAATTGTACCGATGCATTCCTCCAAGCTTAACATATAGTCTAATTGTATTTTATGCCTGTTATGTGAGACATAAGACATGCGAGACATCATTTTGGAGTAATATTGTATTCAGTGTTCATTTTGGGTAATAGATAAACCATGCGGTTTTGATCTGCACATCAATGATTGCTCCAGACCACCCTCATATCCCAAGAAGGAACTATGAAGTCCAGATGACCCATGAGTACATCTTCTAATACCTCAGGAATGTCCAGCAATCAGTGTGTCATCTGCAGATGATCCAGCACGCTGTTGTAAAAGACATGGAAGGAAAAGGGTCAACTTTGACACAAGTTAAATATGTTCATATATAATCTGACATTGTTCTCCTGTCATGAGGTCTTTTTAAGTGTGTATGTTTTTTTCTGTCAGTCAGGTCTCTGGTAAGTAGAGGGAGAGGGAGCGAGATCAGTGTGGGCTGTAGTGTATGTCTTTGTAGGTTGATTAGTGTGGGGTTCAAGTTTTTTTGCTGTTGGGTTGACCTCTATGTCCAGGGTTCACTCTGCAGGTGGTGCTCTGACAGGGCCAGAGCTGCATTTCACACCTCTGCGAGGTGGGGAGAAGGATTACGGGTCATGGGTGGCTGGGCAAAGTGTCAGTCTGACTGAGAGGCTCTCAGCCGGTGCTTCCGCACGGCATGGCGGACCCCAGAGCTCTCGCAGTGCAGCGCTTGTGGCGAGGCATTGGGAAAGGCCTTGGCAGATAGCCAGAGTCCACGTGGCACACCCCAAATACGAAGCTCTGCTGTAGCCCAGCCTGAGAGGGGAGCATGCTGTTCTCAAAACACCCGCTCTGAGTGAGTCAGACATAGGCGAGCTCCTGTTTTCATTGGTACGTTCAGCTTCCACTGGTCAGTGAAGAGCCCTGTCGGAAGTTCACCTTCAAGAATGCAAAATCCACATGGTTTAGTTAATTTAATAGATATGCAAAACAATGAATAACCTTTTCCAAGCTAGACCGAGTTAAGCATGTTTAGCACTTGGGTGAGAGTTTAAGCCCTTGCAAGAGCATTAGTCCTATGACAATGTGTTTTTAAGGTGTATTTTTTTTTGGTGCAAAATCAGTGACCAGAATGCCTTGTTTGCCTCCTCTTCAGTCTGTTGACAAGGGAATGATGCACTTCCTTTGGCTCCTGTTACCTGAATCTAGACTCCCGTAGTCAAGAATAAATCTAACATCAATATGCTTGCAAGCTGCTGCCATGTACTGACTGTGTCAGGATAAATATCTGTCTCCTATGAGCATACACACCATGCTGCTTGATGGTAAGCACAAATGTGACTTAATTAGTTTTCTTGTTGTTGCAGATGGTGGGCTATATTTGCAGTGGTGTCTGTATCAATAGGATCCAGCTGTTGATATGGTGAGCAGCAGGACAGATGGGCCCCACATTGGAGCAGACACTACTCAGTGCTCAGTATCAGTCTCTGTGTCTGTTCTTCACCCCTGACTAATAAAAGATATGCATGACGGCACGTGTCACTGGTTTAGGTGCCGGGTCAAAAAATATTAAAAAAAAGAAAAATGCCCACAGCTCGGATATGTCCAATGCCAATATCAATTTTTGTGAGATTCACACATTTGTTTTGGCTTTTCGCTTTTACCACTCTTACCACTTTGATGATTGGTTGTATTTAAATTTTGTCTTGGGACAGTATTTGACCTAGATAATCCCCTTTTACTTGTTTTTCGTTAATAACAGACATCTAGACCTATTGCTGCAATCCTGAATAACCAAAAGTGACAGAATAAAATGCTTTTGGACAGAATCTGTCAACATCCCCTTAAAGTAAGTTGTGTTGGAACTGAAAATACTTAAACTGATCATTCAAATCTGAATTCTAATTTTCATGAATTATGTACATGTATTTGATTTCATAAACAAAATGGAATCTCTTGGTTAGGTTAAGCATATCTAAATTAGCCAAATGCCAATGTGTCTTACCATTGTCTTTCCTGATATGCTATTGAATGGATAAAATATTTGCAAACAAAATGTAGGTCTGAGTTTGTGTCACAAGAGCAAAAAAAAGAAACGTCGTCTCACTGTCAACTGCGTTTATTTTCAGCAAATTTAACGTGTAAACATTTGTCTGAACATAACAAGATTCAACAACTGAGACATAAACTGAACAAGTTCCACAGACATGTGACGAACAGAAATTGAGTAATGTGTCCCTGAACAAAGGGGGGGTCAAAATCAAAAGTAACAGTATCTGGTGTGGCCACCAGCTGCATTAAGTACTGCAGTGCATCTCCTCCTCATGGACTGCACCAGATTTGCCAGTTCTTGCTGTGAGATGTTACCCCACTCTTCCACCAAGGCACCTGCAAGTTCCCGGACATTTCTGGGGGGAATGGCCCTAGCCCTCACCCTCCGATCCAACAGGTCCCAGACGTGCTCAATGGGATTGAGATCCAGGCTCTTCGCTGGCCATGGCAGAACACTGACATTCCTGTCTTGCAGGAAATCATGCACAGAACGAGCAGTATGGCTGGTGGCATTGTCATGCTGGAGGTTCACGTCAGGATGAGCCTGCAGGAAGGGTACCACATGAGGGAGGAGAATGTCTTCCCTGTAACGCACAGTGTTGAGATTGCCTGCAATGACAACAAGCTCAGTCTGATGATGCTGTGACACACCGCCCCAGACTATGACGGACCCTCCACCTCCAAATCGATCCCGCTCCAGAGTACAGGCCTCGGTGTAACGCTCATTCCTTTGACGATAAACGCGAATCCGAGCATCACCCCTGGTGAGACAAAAACCAAGACTTGTAAGTGAAGAGCACTTTTTGCCTGTCCTGTCTGGTCCAGCGACGGTGGGTTTGTTCCCATAGGCGATGTTGTTGCCGGTGATGTCTGGTGAGGACCTGCCTTACAACGGGCCTACAAGCCCTCAGTCCAGCCTCTCTCAGCCTATTGCAGACAGTCTGATGGAGGGATTGTGGAGGGATTGTGCGTTCCTGGCGTAACTCGGGCAGTTGTTGTTGCCATCCTGTACCTGTCCTGCAGGTGTGATGTTCGGATGTACCGATCCTGTGCAGGTTTTGTTACACGTGGTCTGCCACAGCGAGGATGATCAGCTGTCCGTCCTGTCTCCCTGTAGCGCTGTCTTAGGCGTCTCACAGTACTGACATTGCAATTTATTGCCCTGGCCACATCTGCAGTCCTCATGCCTCCTTGCAGCATGCCTAAGGCACGTTCACGCAGATGAGCAGGGACCCTGGGCATCTTTCTTTTGGTGTTTTTCAGTCAGTAGAAAGGCCTCTTTAGTGTCCTAAGTTTTCATAACTGTGACCTTAATTGCCTACTGTCTGTAAGCTGTTAGTGTCATAACGACCGTTCCACAGGTGTATGTTCATTAATTGTTAATGGTTCATTGAACAAGCACGGGAAACAGTGTTTAGAGCCTGAAGATCTGTGAAGTTGTTTGGATTTTTACGAATTATCTTTGAAAGACAGGGTGCTGAAAAAGGGACATTTTTGTTGTTGTTGCTGAGTTTATTTTTACATTACATTTTAGTAATTTAGCTTGATACTCCATTAAGAGGTAGGGTTTCAGGCATTTTCAGAAGACAGGAAGGGACTGGGTTAGGGTTAGGGGGAAGCTCGTTCCACTGACGTTAGGGGGAAGCTCGTTCCACTATTGTCATATCAAGGTTCTCTTTTTGATACTATATTGTGTTTGACATACACTACCGTTCAAAAGTTTGGGGCCACTTAGAAATGTTCTTGTTTTTTAAAGAACAGCCAAAAAATAATTCTCCATTAAAATAACATCAAATTGATCACAAATACAGTGTAGACATT
Source organism: Salmo trutta (assembly GCF_901001165.1). Classification (NCBI taxonomy): domain Eukaryota; kingdom Metazoa; phylum Chordata; class Actinopteri; order Salmoniformes; family Salmonidae; genus Salmo; species Salmo trutta. Next base: position 21,375,855 of record NC_042989.1, read on the forward strand.
TTTACTGTTGTAAATTACTATTGTAGCTGGAAACGGCAGATTTTTTAATGGAATATCTACATAGGTGTACAGAGGCCCATTATCAGCAACCATCACTCCTGTGTTCCAATGGCACGTTGTGTTGGCTAATCCAAGTTTATCATTTTAAAAGGCTAATTGATCATTAGAAAACCCTTTTGCAATTATGTTAGCACAGCTGAAAACTGTTGTTCTGATTAAAGAAGCAATAAAACTGGCCTTCTTTAGACTAGTTGAGTATCTGGAGCATCAGGATTTGTGGATTTGATTACAGGCTCAAAATGGACAGAAACAAATAACTTTCTTCTCAAACTCTTCAGTCTATTCTTGTTCTGAGAAATGAAGGCTATTCCATGCGAGAAATTGACAAGAAACTGAAGATTTCGTACAATGCTCTGTACAATGCCTTCCCTGTAGCTCAGTTGGTAGAGCATGGTGTTTGCAACACCAGGGTTGTGGGTTCGATTCCCACGGGGGGCCAGCACAGGAAAAAAAAAAAAAAAATGTATGAAATGTATGCATTCACTACTGTAAGTCGCTCTGGATAAGAGCGTCTGCTAAATGACTAAAATGTAAATGTAAAATGTACTACTCCCTTCACAGAATAGCGCAAACTGGCTCTAACCAGAATAGATAGTGGAGTGGGAGGCCCCGGTGCACAACTGAGCAATAGGTAAAGTACATTATAGTGTCTAGTTTGAGAAACAGACACCCCCAAGTCCTCAACTGGCAGCTTTATTAAATAGTACTCGCAAAACACCAGTATCAACGTCAACAGTGAAGAGGCGACTCTGGGATGCTGGCCTTCTAGGATGAGTTGCAAAGAAAAAGCCATATCTCAGACTGACCAATAAAAATAAAAGATTAAGATGTGCAAAAGAACACAGACACTGGACAGAGGAAGATTGGAAAAAAGTGTTATGGACAGACCAAACTAAGTTTGAGGTGTTCAGATCACAAAGAAGAACATTCGTGAGACGCAGAAAAAATGAAAAGATGCTGGAGGAGTGCTTGATGCCATCTGTCAAGTATGGTGGAGGCAATATGATGGTCTGGGGGTTGCTTTGGTGGTGGTAAAGTGGGAGATTTGTACAGGGTAAAAGGGATCTTGAAGAAGGAAGGCTATCACTCAATTTTGCAATTCCAGGCCATACCCCGTGCACGGCGCTTAATTGAAGCCAATTTCCTCCTACAACAGGACAATGGCCCAAAACACAGCTCCAAACTATGCAAGAACTATTTAGGGAAGAAGCAGTCAGCTGGTATTCTGTCTATAATGGAGTGGCCAGCACAGTCGCCAGATCTCAACTCTATTGAGCTGTTGTGGGAGATGCTTGACCGTATGGTACGTAAGATGTGCCCATCAAGCCAATCCAACTTGTGGGAGGTGCTTCAGGAAGCATGGGGTGAAATCTCTTCAGATTACCTCAACAAATTGACAACTAGAATGCCAAAGGTCTGCAAGGCTGTAATTGCTCCAAATTGAGAATTCTTTGACGAAGCAAAGTTTGAAGGACACAATTATTATTTAAATTCAAAATCATTATTTCTAACCTTGTCAACATCTTGACTATATTTCCTATTCATTTTGCAACTAATTTCATGTATGTTTTCATGGAAAACAAGGACATTTCTTAGTGACCCCAAACTTTTGAATGGTAGTGTATTTTTTTGATTAAAGTAAATAAAGGCAAGATTATATTGGCCCCTATATCTGACCCAGATAGGTTGTGTGATGATTGTAGATCTTCAACAGCATGTCAAGTGGCTGCACAGTGGAAAGCCAATTACCAGCATTTGGCTGATGTTCATATAACCTTAACCAGGATCTCGCTGTGTTGGAAGTGATTGATTCGGACCTATTATTATTAGGTTACAGCTGTCGTTCCAAAACAATTACAGTCAGATACTAATAAAGAGGCAGACTATAATGTAAAAACAATAGCTGCAGTCTATTAAGGTCAATGAACATGATTTATTTGTCCTCTAATAAATGAATTAACACAAGATTCAGTTGTTATGGTGTTCTGAAAAATACTGTATATCAATGCCATGTAAAAGTGTATCAGCTTCTCATTGTCCTGAGTTCAACAATTCATGGTATTATCTGACAAAATCTTGGACATTAGTCACCAAATGTACTCTGTCACAACAACGACTTGTCCCAATGTAAAATGTTTATAGACTGTCACATAGCTGTGGTGTTTTCTACAGATGTACTAATAACATAGATGGAGTCTTTTATTAGTCAGATGGGTTGTTAGAATTAGCCCTCTGGTGCATAGGGTCCTCAAATTGGTACTATGATGGGATACTAATGATCATGTGCAATGTGGAGTCTCCATCTCCCTCTGCTATAATTATGGGTGAGTAAAGCATGCATTTTTCTTTAAGATCTGGACTATAGCATTGTGTTGATGGCTCTAACCTAAATTACAGTACATTCAATAGAAATAGCACAGGATATCGTTGTAGCCTCTGTAGCTATTATAAGTGATACAATTTATACAAAATAAGACATACTCAATTATATCAAAAATAAGTCAATGGTATTTCAAACCTAAATGTGTCTCATATAGTCTGCTGACGATCGTTGTAATTTCTTGAAAGTAGCTCAGAATAAGCTTTCCAAATTAAATGGGCTGTCTTTTTCCAATGATTTTTGCTTTTTTAGAAACATGTAGTTAGCGGTGTGAGTAAGGTAGTAAAACTAGACTTAAGTGTATATTCTGCCTTGTTTGGTCGGCATGTTTCTCACTCAAGTGCATGAGAGCAACCTGATCCCACAGTGGTCCAGGATCTGGTGGTCCATGTGAGTGAGTCTGAAGGCACTCTAATAACAACCACTAAAAAGAGACATCACATGGAGGTTGTCATCATTTCCCTCAGGCTCAGGGAAACTACAGGGCATTTATAGGTGAAGCCACACAGACACTCCCCATGCCATGTGTTAAGACAGGGCTTATTGTTGGTTAATTCTAAATGGAAAATGAATAGAATAATCTCATAGTGCTTGATGATTTGTTGACAAATGTAGATATCAATAGAGTTGTAATTGACACTTATTGTGTTACCTTTACTACTTATGGAAGTAAATACAAGGCCTTTATAACAGACTTGCATTCACTAAATTTATGTGATGCTTCATTACTGAGCCTTCCTCATCTTGACCTCAGCTCATATAGAATCATAAATATTTCATAACACATTTATTTAATTATTTATTCAGTTTTCTTGGAACAGACCTCTCTCATAACCTACTATTTCCCAATGAGTGACTCTCACTTAACATGTCTATTTTATATGAAATAGCCCTCAATTTGACATTATTAGATCATGCATAGTCTTACATATCATTCAACCTGACTAGAGGAGGTGGAGACTTTAACCACATAGCACTGGTTAGACACACTAAATCAACCCTGTGGCTCTTAGAACCAACAATTATTTTACTTATCTAGGCCTATGTCTTAAATGCAGTCGTCTAAAGTACTTTAAAGTACTACTTAAGTAGCTTTTTTGTGGTATCTGTACTTTATTTTTGACAACTCATAATTTTACTTCACTACTTTCCTAAAGAAAATAATGTACTTTTTACTCCATACATTGTCCTTGACACACAAAAGTACTTGTTACATTTTTTATGCTTTTGCAGGACAGAAAATTGTCAAATTCACACTCTTATCAAGAGAACAACCCTGGTCATCCCTACTGCCTATGATTTGGCAGACTCACTAAACACACATGCTTCATTTGTAAATGATGTCTGAGTGTTGGAGTGTGCCCCTGGCTATCCGTAAATTAAAAAAACAAGAAAATCACGCTGGTTTGCCAAATATAAAGAATTTGAAATTATTCATACTTTTACTTTTGATATTTAAGTATATTTTTGCAATTACATTTACTTTTGATACTAAAGTATATTTAAAACCAAATACTTTTAGACTTTTACTCAAGTAGTATTTTACTGGGTGACTTTCACTTTCACTTGTGTCATTTTATATTAAGGTATCTTTACTTTTACTCAAGTATGACAATTGGGTACTTTTCCACCACTGCTTAAATGTGAACTCATATCTTTTTTGGGGTTAGATGGTGACCTTATCACAGGTCATCTATTGGTCACTCAAAACAAGCAAGAAAGAAAGACCACTCCATGATGCCATTTGGAACCTAAGTACAAATGTCTTCTCTGAAATATTTGCCACCACGTGTCAGTGTGAACCAATTGATGTGACTCACCTTAATGACCATTTACAGTAAGTGTTTATAGTGTAAACCTATATGATAAACATATGTGACCTATAGATATCGGGGGTAGACATCTGTGTTTCCATGGATTCTTGACCTCATCATGATTCCTGTTCAGAGTTTCTCTCCTCTGTAACCCAGACCTATGGTCTACCCATGAAACAGATCCCATGGTCAAGATGACAAGCTCTTGAGGCCTTCTCATTTATCAGCCCTGGATAGTCTTCCAGGCATGATTCACCCATTTCCTCCTGACCCATTTTCCACATTTGCTTTGGATGCAGCGTACTGCACTGTATGTGTCCCCAGCTTACAAGTGCATGCCATAAATATGAGATTTATGTTGGATCCCATGAGGAGTGGGGTTATTCAGATTTCTCATCTCTTTTGACAACGGTTTGGTTTCAACTCTCCCATGCGCCTCCATTTTTTTTGCCGTAACTATATGAAAAGTAGTACCATTTGGGTTTCATTGTATTGTATTGATTACAGTGCACCATTACAGTGAAATTCAACAGACAGACTAATTTGACTTAAGGAGGATGAAAGCATTTTTACACAATGTAGTTATTTGTTTAAGAAGTTGATGTCTTGATGGCTGTTTCCTGTGTGACAGATTCTGCCTCATGGGAGTCCCTTCTGCTTTTATGGTCAAGCAAATGTCTCCTTCCACATGTGTGATGAGTGAGTGGTGTGTTCCCCATGAGAACGTGTACTGTCTGTTGTGTCTATCAGGGTCTGGAGGCTGGCTCGGACAGCGAAGGCTGCCAGGAGAGAAGGTCTTGCAGGATAAAAGGGAGAAGAGAGGGCAGGAGAGGCGCCTCCAAGTAATCCAGCTGCAGCTGGAGTTGCTGGACCCAGAGATGACTGAGTTCAAAGCAGCCACACACACACACACACACGCGAGCATATACAGTCATTGATACAAACACTCAAAGTGGATGTAGACTCCAATGACACAATGCATATGTAGCGTGGTTCGTTCTGCATTGTGTAATTTAATGAGGACACTGCCACAACTGGAGGTCTGCTTGTTGGATTTTTATTTGCCCTGCGCACAAAGAGACAACGCACAATATGTTAGCCCTTGGCGCAGTCACAGCTCTCAGGCACCTCGCTAGCTGAAGGTTAGGCAAGAGAGAACCAAAAATAAATAACAGGTGCTGCATGCACACATTCAGTGCACAACAGCACAGAATACAAGTAAAATGATATACAACATAATTCGGACAAAATAAGACATACCTGCGCACGAAGAGACAACGCACAATATGTTAGCCCTTGGCGAAGTCACAGCTCTCAGGCACCTGCACGAGCACATGGAAACTCACTCAACCACTGTCCCAAGTACCCACAAGTTACAATAGGTACCCTAGTTATCGAGCTCAGTAAAACTAACATAAATCTTTATATTGTCCACATTGTAACAAAACTTATGGTTGCATAACAGCACATTGTGTAACATTACCACGGTTTTATATTGAACAATTGCGGAGCCAAGGACAACATACCTCGCTAGCTGGTCAGGAAAGAGAGAACAATAGGAGGGTACGGAAACACAGATAACCCACGATGGACCAAACCAAAATATACAAAACAATCAAGTGTATTTACAATCTAGATATGAAAAAGTGTAATTACACAAAAAATAACATTAGATATGCAGTGGTAAATAAATAAATAAACACACTGAATTATTATTATTTTTATCAAATTATTAACATCCCCTCTTGACCTGGCCTATTTGAACTGGTCCTTGTGTGCATCTTGGTGCACAATCTAGGGGAACAACATCACACTGCTACACATACAGTCTGTACGGAAAATGAAAAGAGCCTTATCACTGCTGGCAAAAATGTCACAGGGCAATTAAACTTAAATCAGGTTAAGCATTTCATAATAAGCAAGTTGTTGTTTTTTTGTTGCACTGTGCCTAGAATTAAGTCCAAAGACAAACTTAACAATGGCTTTATATCTGAATGCTATATATACAGTTGATGTCAGAAGTTTACATACACTTAGGTTGGAGTCATTAAAACTTGTTTTTCAACCACTCCACAAATTTCTTGTTAACAAACTATAGTCTTGGCAAGTCGGTTAGGACATCTACTTTGTGCATGACACAAGTAATTTTTCCAACAATTGTTTACAGAGAGATTATTTCACTTATAACTCACTGTATCACAATTCCAGTGTTCCAGAAAATGATGTCATGGCTTTAGAAGCTTCTGATAGGCTAATTGACATAATTTGAGTCAATTGGAAGTGTACCTGTGGATGTATTTCAAGGCCTACCTTCAAACTCAGTGCTTCTTTGCTTGACATCATGGGAAAATCAAAAGAAATCAGCCAGGACCTCAGAAAAAAAATTGTAGACCTCCACAAGTCTGGTTCATCCTTGGGAGCAATTTCCGCCTGAAGGTACCACGTTCATCTGTACAAACAATAGTACGCAAGTATAAACACCATGGGACCACGCAGCCGTCATACCGCTCAGGAAGGAGACGCGTTCTGTCTCCTAGAGATGAACGTACTTTGGTGCGAAAAGTGCAAATTAATCCCAGAACAACAGCAAAAGACTATGTGAAGATGCTGGAGGAAACAGGTACAAAAGTATCTATATCCACATTAAAAGGAGTCATATATTGACATAACCTGAAAAGGCACTCAGCAAGGAAGAAGCCACTGCTCCAAAACCGCCACAAAAAAAGCCAGACTACGGTTTGCAACTGCAGATGGGGACAAAGATTATACTTTTTGGAGAAATGTTCTCTGGTCTGATGAAACAAAAATAGAACTGTTTGGCCATAATGACCATCATTATGTTTGGAGGATAAAGGGGGAGGCTTGCAAGCCGAAGAACACCATCCCAACCGTGAAGCATGGGGGTGGCAGCATCATGTTGTGGGGGTGCTTTGCTGCAGGAGGGACTGGTGCACTTCACACAATAGATGGCATCATGAGGAAGGAAAATGATGTTGATATGGGCATTCCAGCATGACAATGAACCAAAACACACGGCCAAGGCAACAAAGGAGTGGCTCAAGAAGAAGCACATTAACTTCTTATGGACAGACGTTCTGCAAGCGGAACGCCTCATCAATATCCAATGGTAGAGCGTGGCGCGAAATGCAAATACTTCAAAAATGCTATAACTTCAATTTCTCAAACATATTACTATTTTACACCATTTTAAAGACAAGACTCTCGTTAATCTAACCACATTGTCCGATTTCAAAAAGGCTTTACAGCGAAAGCAAAACATTAGATTATGTCAGGGGAGTGCCCTGCCAAAAATAATCACACAGCCATTTTCAAAGCAAGCATATATGTCACAAAAACCAAAACCACAGCTAAATGCAAAACTAACCTTTGATGATCTTCATCAGATGACACTCCTAGGACATTATGTTATACAATACATGCATGTTTTGTTCAATCAAGTTCATATTTATATCAAAAAACAGCTTTTTACATTAGCATGTGATGTTCAGAACTAGCATACCCACCGCAAACTTCCGGTGAATTTACTAAATTACTCACGATAAACGTTCACAAAATACATAACAATTATTTTAAGAATTATAGATACAGAACTCCTTTATGCAATCGCGGTGTCAGATTTTAAAATAGCTTTTTGGCGAAAGCACATTTTGCAATATTCTGAGTAGATAGCTCGGCCATCACAGGCTAGCTAATTTGACACCCACCAAGTTTGTTGCTCACTAAACTCAGAATTACTATTAGAAAAATTGGATTACCTTTGCTGTTCTTCGTCAGAATGCACTCCCAGGACTTCTACTTCAACAACAAATGCTGTTTTGGTTCCAAATAATCCATAGTTATATTCAAATAGCTCGTGTTCGTGCGTTCAGGTCACTATCCGAAGAGTGACACGCGAGCGCATTTCGTGACAAAAAAAAAGCAAAATATTCCATTACCGTACTTCGAAGCATGTCAAACGCTGTTTAAAATCAACTTTTATGCTATTTTTCTCGTAAAATAGCGATAATATTCCAACCGGGCGACGTTGTATTCATTCAAAGGCTGAAAGAAAAAAAATGGAGAATTCTCATGAACGCGCATCTCCAGTGTCACTGTTCCCAGGCTGACCACTAACAAAATCTCCTGCTGTTCTTCGCCCAGAGACAGCAGACACCTCATTCCACTTTCTGGCGCCTTCTGAGAGCCAATGGAAGCCTTAGAAAATGTCACGTTACAGCACAGATGCTGTATTTTCGATAGAGATGCAAAAGAAGGAAAACAAATTGTCAGACAGGGCCTTCCTGTATGGAATCTTCTCAGGTTTTGGCCTGCCATATGAGTTCTGTTATAGTCACAGACACCATTCAAACAGTTTTAGAAACTTTAGAGTGTTTTCTATCCAAATCTACTAATTATATGCATATTCTGGGTAGGGGTAGTAACCAGATTAACTCGGGTACGTTTTTTATCCGGCCGTGAAAATACTGCCCCCTATACCATAACAGGTTAAGGTCCTGGAGTGGCCTAGCCAGTCTCCAGACCTTAATCCCATAGAAAATCTGTGGAGGGAGCTGAAGGTTCGAGTTGCCAAACGTCAGCCTCGAAACCATAATGACTTGGAGAAGATCTGCAAAGAGGAGTGGGACAAAATCCCTCCTGAGATATGTGCAAACCCAGTGGCCAATTTCAAGAAACGTCTGACCTCTGTGATTGCCAAGGGTTTTGCCACCAAGTACTAAGTCATGTTTTGCAGAGGGGTCAAATACTTATTTCCCTCATTAAAATGCAAATCATTTTAGAACATTTTTGACATGCGTTTTTCTGGATATGGTTGTTGTTATTCTGTCTCTCACTGTTCAAATTAACCTACCATTAAAATTATAGACTGATCATTTCTTTGTAAGTGGGCAAACGTACAAAATCAGCAGGGGATCAAATACTTTTCCCCCCACTGTACATGATGTAACCTCTGCTTCTCAGAGATGAGACAATGGGGGTTGATGAGATCAACACAGAGAATGCTGAATTTCTAAGAAAACAGAGAACATTCTTGCATACAGTTGATTTGAAGATTCACTTCGAGGTCATGGCTGCCCTAAACGTACATATATTTTGCAGATGTTATCGCAGGTGCAGCGAAATGCTTATGTTTCTAGCTCCAACAGTGCAGTAATACCTAACAATACAAAACAATACACAAAATTACCCAAAAAGTTTGTAAAGGAATAAAGAAATATCAGAACGAGCAATCTGAGTCCGGAATATTATTATATGTATATGACGGTGAAAAATAACACACACCAAAATATATATATATATACTACAAAGTTGGCTAAGAGCTAAAAAAGAAGAAGGGCAACCATGTCTGTCGGCGCCATCTTGTTGATTCCATCGTCGTCTCAATCACTTTCTCAGTTATCTTACTATTTGCACTAACAAATTGACAAATAACTAATTGTTTGTGATTTGGAAACTTATGAGAACAAGTACAAACTTCAGCACACAACGTCCAGGGGGTGAGCAAACTCTACCACTATGGGACAGTTTAGTTGGCACAGTAAAAGACAGTCTCCGTTTCCAATTGTTGGTTTTAGTAGCATGATTCCTTCCTGTTCACACCGAGGTGCAGAGCGGAATAATTTAAGGAATGAATCTGAGCCTCATTCTTATCACCTGTGGAAGGCGGGGCTTCCAGCGAGGCATGGATTTTATTGGCCTTGTCAGACGTGATTGTACTGTAGATCCTTCAACCGAAGTCGCGACCAAAACAAACCCCAAACAAGTTTTTAGAGTCACAAGCTTGATGAAGTCATTGCGTGCTAGGAATATGAGACCAAATACTACACTTTTGACTACTTTAATACACTATAAGTGAATACTTATGAATTATTCAAATGAGAGGACTAGATAAATAAAGTGCTTTCATTTCTAAATGGGGAAAAAATATGTATGGAAATATCCTCAAATAAAGGCTGACAAAATGATTTATATAAGGCTATTGACCTCTGTGATTGCCAACAAGGGTTTTGCCATCAAGTACTAAGTCATGTTTTGCAGAGAGGTCAAATACTTATTTCCCGCATTAAAATGAAAATTATTGTATAAAATTTTTCACATGCGTTTTTCTGGATTTTTTGTTGTTATTCTGTCTCTCACTGTTCAAATAAACCTACCATTAAAATTATAGACTGATCATTTCTTTGTCAGTGGGCAAATGGACAAAATCAGCAGGGGATCAAATACTTTTTTCCCTCACTGTAGAACCAAATGAAACATTTTAGCTTCTCTGTCCAAATACATAAGAAGGGGAGTGTATATCAACATGACACAGAGGCGTTCCAGCAAGATGGGGAACAAGAGGTGGACGAAACATCACTGACAAATATGGATTTTGGATGAGAGAGGAGTGGAGGGTCAAGTGATTTGGAATAGGGAAACTTCATTAAAGCTAGCTTAAGATCTGTTTCCAGAAAAATTCAGGGAAGAAAAATATTAAACTGAGTGTACAAAACATTAAGAAAACCTTCAATTTGTCAGGGCATGGACTCTACAAGGTCTCGAAAGCGTTACTCAGGAATGCTGGCCCATGTTGACTCCAATGCTTCCCATAGTTGTGTCAAGTTGGCTGGATGTCCTTTGGGTGGTGGACCATTCTTGACATACACGGGAAATTGTTTAGCGTGAAAACCCCAGCAGCGTTGCAGTTCTTGACAAACTTGTGGGCCTGGCACCTACTACTATACCCCATTCAAAGGCACTTAAATATTTTGTCTTGCCCATTCACCATCGGAATGGCACACATACACAATCCCTGTCTCAATTGTCTCAAGGCTTCAAAATTCATCTTTAACCTGTCTCCTCCCCTTCATCTACACTGATTGAAGTGGATTTAACACGTGACATCAATGAGGGATCATAGCTTTCACCTGGATTCACCTGGTCAGTCTATGTCATGGAAGAGAAGATGTTCATAATGTTTTGTACACTGAGTGTAGAACTGCAGTGGGGAAAAACGGGTGAATGTGTGTTTCCATGATCCATACAGATCATACTGAATCACCAGAACTCACTTTAGCCTAAACCACATTGAAATCAATCAAATGTGACAGGCCACAGGAGGTCTCTGGTCATTCATCTGTGACTTACATCAACAGTTCAGTTCACCAAACCTTTTAAAATGTTCCTCCTCTCCAAAAAAGTGGTGAATTCCAGAGACTCAGACTAAACAACATCTGAGAGAGCATACATCTCTTCCTCTACAAAGCCTTTGGAGAGAGATCACTACTGCTATTTGGATCTGTTGATGTGAAAAGGAGATATGTTCCAGTTTATTGCAGCATAGACAGAATTAGGTGTTATATTTATTCCAGTATTAAGATAATCCCTAGTCCCCCAGATGAAGCTTGTGTCAACTCCCTTACAGGCTTATTCCTGGCATATTAACCTGCAAGGCAATAACTATGCAGAATGGGCAGCAAGATAATAGTCCATAGGACAGACACACTTGGCTGGTACCAAAAGGGCTGTAACCAGGCTGTAGGAACATAATGCAGTCAGAAAGAACAACAATCATGAAGCAGTCAGCTGAGTTTGGACCAAGAAACTCACCAAGTCAATGATGTGAACCTAGTCTCCCTATATACTTGCTTCTATTTCTGACCAATACTATCAAACCCTATAACCCTACTCTTACAACACCTAAATGAGTGGGTTGTGATTATAGTATAGGGCTACATCTAAAGAGGTAGAACACTTAAATGTAGTCTGGCAACAGAATCATGTCGTTATGTTGGTGGTGGTTTTCATAATGAGGGTATCCTCCAGACGATTTGGCCTTAATTAGCTAACAACAAATATTATTTTTTCTCACTAATGAGGCTAAAAACAGATTTTACATCTCATAATATAGCCAATTGCCCTTGAAGTTAGAGTGTGGTTAACGTAACTGTTCTGTGTAATAGTGGCTACTGATACTTGAATTAAACATACATAAGTTGAGTTGTGGTTCACCATGGCAAAGTCTACAACCAGTTGGTAAATTGTCAGGCCTAAATGGAATCCAGGCATATTTCATAGACTCTGAAATCTATTGTGTAAAAATCCATACTACCAGAATGGGATGAGGCAGGTACCCCAGAAAGCCATTGTGTGGGGTTGTAAAGAGCCGCACCTTTGAACAACGATATGGCAAAATCACTGAATCCACGGCTGATGCTCTCTTTTGCTACAAACTAAATTAAAATCACAAATGTCAGTGGATGGAGAAGACAAATCCATCACCCTTTGTCCCAGGTAAATTCCTTTGTTAATGGGGGTTTTCCCTGAGAAACCAGAGCTTTTGGTTCGCAGACCCATGGCAACTCCCATTGCGCAGGGACCTGTTGCCCAAACGCATGAACAGGTTTGGCACGAGAGGCCGGAGATTTGGTTCCTTTGGGCCTAGCCATTATCTAAACCTATTGCACCCACATGGGACTTGGCGCTGGTTTTGGAGGCGCTATATGCAGCCTCCTTTTGAGCCTTTGGAGTCACAAGATCGTAAGAATTGCAAGAGTGCGATTCCCCATTGTATGTTGCACCTCGTTTCCCCCCTTCAGGGAACAGTAGTTATGGTCATAAGGAACTGAATCATGTACAATGTCTTGCACCATTTTGGAGTCACTTTTATTGTAAGTAACAATAAAATATGTTTCTGAACCCTTCTACCTTCATAATCGATAAAGATGAATGAACACACCCACAAATGAAAGGTGACATTCTGTACTGTCGCCTCATATGAACGATTTGATCTCAAATCTAAAATGCTGGAGTATATGGAGGGGAGTGTACATGAACTAGACATTGTTGTCTGATTTATTTGTTATGACCATCTATGTGTTCCATTGTGTGATGATCCCCCCTGTGTTTCCAAGTAACAAAAAAACATAAAAAGGTTTCTTGTAAAGATGTGATAACTCTACTCTTTAGCTTAGTCTGCAGCAGGCCAATCTAAAATTGGTGTTATTACAGTACCATACTCTGAAGAGTTTTTCCGCACCCTTATCTGGCCCTGTCTCAATATCAACAGTATGAGGAAGCACAATCCCAGAATTTACAGTAAGACAGGATGGATCCAAAAGGGGAATCCTTATTTTATCACTAATACATTAATCATCTCATTAACCATTGTCTATCTGATTTTATAAATAAAAATCCAAAGGTCATGCTTTCACACTGTCACGCCCTTACCTTGGAGTTCCTTTTTATGTCTCTATTTTGGTTTGGTCAGGGCGTGAGTTGGGGTGGGAATTCTATGTTCTATTTTCTATGTTTTGTATTTCTTTGTTTTGGCCGGGTATGGTTCTCAATCAGGGACAGCTGTCTATCGTTGTCTCTGATTGGGAACCATACTTAGGCAGCCCTTTTTCCCACCTGTCCTTGTGGGTAGTTGACTTTGTTTGTGGCACTTTGCCCTGTAAGCTTCATGGTCATTTTGTATTGTTTATTGGTTTTGCTGGCGACATTCAATAAAGAGGAAAATGTATGCTCACCACGCTGCACCTTGGTCTACTTCATCCGATGTACGTGACAGAACTACCCACCACCAAAGGACCAAGCAGCGTGGCCAGGAGAGGCAGCCCCAAGATTTGTTTGGGGGGGGGGGGGGCACACGGGATGGTCAGCGGAGCCGAGGATGGAACCAGAGCCAGTCGGGGTGAAATTGGAGGTGAGCGAAGGGAGCGAAGCAGAGACAGTGAAGGAGTTGATGGGGAGATTGGAGGAGAGAGCTATGAGAGAGCTGCTGTGTTGGTGCATGAGGCACGACATTCGCCCTACGGAGCGTGTCCTCGAATTGATGTCACCTGAGTCAGCTCTCCATACTTGTCCTGAGGTGCGTGCTAGCCGTCTGGTGAAGACTGTGCCAGCCCCACGCACCAGGCCTCCTGTGTGCCTCCCCAGCCCTGCACGTCTTGGGCCAGCTTGGCACTCCAGACCTCCAGTGCGCCTCCACAGCCCGGTGAGTCCTGCGCCCGCTCCACGCAGGGTTTCCCCAGTTCGCCTGGAGAACCCAGTGCGGCCTGAGCCAACTCCCCGTGCTTACCGTGGAGAGCATTTGACTGGTCAGGCCCCGTGCTATGGGGTGATGTGCACGGTGTCGAGGCCGAGCATCCACAGGCCGGTGTGCTTGGTGCCAGCGTCCCGCATTTGCCGGGGGGAAGCGGGCACCCAGCCAGTACGGGTGGTGCCAGTCCTGCGCTCGAGACCGCCAGTGCGCCTACACGGCCCAGTGTATCCGGTGCCTGCTCCCAGAGCCAGGCCTAATGCATGTCTCCCCAGCCTGGTGCGTCCTGCGCCAGAGCCGCCTGCCTGTCCGGAGCTGCCGGAGCCGCCCGCCTGTCCGGAGCTGCCGGAGCCACCCGCCAGTCCGGCACTGCCGGAGTCACCCGCCTGTCCAGCGCAGCCAGAGTCGCCCGCCTGTCCGGCGCAGCCAGAGTCACCCTCCAGTCCGGGGCCCGCTGCGAGGGTCCCCAGTCCGGGGTCGGCGGCGAGGGACCCCGCTCTAGAGGCGCCACCAAAGTGGGGTGAGCCAGGGGTGGAGCGGGGTCTGCGTCCCGCCCCTGAGCCGCCACCGTGGATAGATGCCCACCTGGACCCTCCCCTATAGGTTTAGGTTTTGCGGCCGGAGTCCGCACCTTTGGGGGGGGGGGGGTACTGTCACGCCCTGACGTTAGAGTTCCTTTTTATGTCTCTATTTTGGTTTGGTCAGGGCGTGAGTTAGGGTGTGCATTCTGTTCTATTTTCTATGTTTTGTATTTCTTTGTTTTGGCCGGGTATGGTTCTCAATCAGGGACAGCTGTCTATCGTTGTCTCTGATTGGGATCCATACTTAGGCAGCCCTTTTTCCCTCCTGTCCTTGTGGGTAGTTAACTTTGTTTGTGGCACTTTGCCCTGTAAGCTTCACGGTCGTTTTGTATTGTTTATTGGTTTTGCTGGCGACATTCAATAAAGAGGAAAATATACGCTCACCACGCTGCACCTTGGTCTACTTCATCTGACGTACGTGACACACACACACTGTAAGTATTGTTGTAGTAGATCATTTTTTCACACAGTAGTTGTTGACAGACTAGTACAGGCTCAGAATGTGCTGATAAAAAAAAGCCACCCAGTAAGCAAAATGACGTTGACATCATCATTTCAGGTGCTGAATGAAAGGTTAGAATACGTATTTTCTGGTATATGAATATTGAAAAGACGCCTCTTAATAGGAAAGAGGAGCCAACTGAAGACTGCAACAAAATATGCATTATTGCTCCCATCTATCACATTCACTTATGTTAGTTTCTTCAAAGGGTTTAAAACTGGCATCGATGATGTTCAAAGTAGTCCAACCAACAGAATAAACCAACAGACCACTTCAACTACAATAACAGTTTGAGTAATGGTTACACAATTTTTTTTCTTGCTGTGACTGTGATATGTTGTTGTTTATCTACCTTAGTTGAAAGCCCTGACTGTAAGTCACTCTGGATAAGAGCTTCTGCTGAATGGCCAAAATGTAAATGTAAAAACAAACACTTGCAAAGCAAGCTCTGCCTCAAAACAAGTACAAATTTGGTCGGTCCGGACCAAATCAAATCAAATTTATTTGTCACATACACATGGTTAGCAGGTGTTAATGTAAGTGTAGCGAAATGCTTGTGCTTCTAGTTCTGACCATGCAGTAATATCTAACAAGTAATATAACCTAACAATTTCACAACAACTACCTTATACACACAAGTGTAAAGGAATGAATACGAATATGTACATAAAAATATATAAATGAGTGATGGTCGAACGGCATAGGCAAAATGTAGTAGATGGTATAGAGTACAGTATATACATATGAGATGAGTAATGTAGGGTATGAAAACATTATATGAAGTGGCACTGTTAAAAGTGGCTAGTGAAACATTTCATTACATCAAGATGGCCAGATGCAGTAGATGGTATAGCGTACAGTATATACATATGAGATGAGTAATGTAGGGTAAGTAAACATTAAATAATATAAAGTGGCTAGAGATAAATTGATTACATCAATTTTTCCATTATTAAAGTGGCTGGAGTTGAGTCAGTATGTTGGCAGCAGCCACTCAATGTTAGTGATGGCCGTTTAACAGTCTGATGGCCTTGAGATAGAAGCTGTTTTTCAGTCTCTCGGTCCCCGCTTTGATGCATCTGTACTGACCTCGTGTGTGGCTCAGTTGGTAGAGCATGGTGTTTGCAACGCCAGGGTTGTGGGTTTGATTCCCACAGGGGACCAGTATGGAAAAAAAATAACATGTATGAAATGTATGCATTCACTACTGTAAGACGCTCTGGATAAGAGTGTCTGCTAAATGACTAAAATGTAATGATAGTGGGGTGAACAGGCAGTGGCTCAGGTGGTTGTTGTCCTTGATGATCTTTTTGGCCTTCCTGTGACATCGGGTGGGGTAGGTGTCCTGGAGGGCAGGTAGTTTGCACCCGGTGATTCGTTGTGCAGACCTCACTACCCTCTGGAGAGCCTTTCAGTTGTGGGCGGAGCAGCTGCCATACCAGGCGGTGATACAGCCCGACAGGATGCTCTCGATTGTGCATCTGTAAAAGTTTGAGTGTTTTTGGTGACAAGCCGAATTTCTTCAGCCTCCTGAGGTTGAAGAGGCGCTGCTGCGCCTTCTTCACCACGCTGTCTGTGTGGTTGGACCATTTCAGTTTGTCCGTGATGTGTACGCCGAGGAACTTAAAACTCTCCACCCGCTCCACTACTGTCCCGTCAATGTAGATAGGGGGCTGGTCCCTCAGCTGTTTCCTGAAGTCCACGATCATCTCCTTTGTTTTGTTGACATTGAGTGTGAGGTTATTTTCCTGACCCCACATTCCGAGGGCCCTCACCTCCTCCCTGTAGGCCGTCTCATCGTTGTTGGTAATCAAGCCTACCACTGTAGTGTCGTCTGCAAACTTGATGATTGAGTTGGAGGCGTGCATGGCCACGCAGTCGTGGGTGAACAGGGAGTACAGGAGAGGGCTGAGAACGCACCCTTGTGGGGACCCAGTGTTGAGGATCAGTGGGGTGGAGATGTTGTTACCTACCCTCACCACCTGGGGGCAGCCCGTCAGGAAGTCCAGGACCCAGTTGCACAGGGCGGGGTCGAGAGCCAGGGTCTCGAGCTTAATGACGAGTTTGGAGGGTACTATGGTGTTGAATGCTGAGCTGTAATCGATGAACAGCATTCTTACATAGGTATTCCTCTTGTCCAGATGGGTTAGGGCAGTGTGCAGTGTGATGGCGATTGCGTCGTCTGTGGATCCATTGGGTCGGTAAGCAAATTGGAGTGGGTCTAGGGTGTTAGGTAGGGTGGAGGTGATATGGTCCTTGACTGGTCTCTCAAAGCACTTCATGATGACGGAAGTGAGTGCTACAGGGCGGTAGTCATTTAGCTCAGTTACCTTAGCTTTCTTGGGAACAGGAACAATGGTGGCCCTCTTGAAGCATGTGGGGACAGCAGACTGGGATAAGGATTGATTGAATATGTCTGTAAACACACCAGCCAGCTGGTCAGCTGATTTGTTCAGATCCAAATCTGAACAAATCATAGACATCTTGGCTAAGTTTCGCAAGATTTGAAAATCACAGTACAGTACAGCACAGTTTAGTACCGTAGAGCACAGTAGAGCACAAGAGTACAGTACAATACGGTACAGAACAGTAGTTATATTCAGTAGAGTACAGTACGGTACAGTACATTAGAGTTTAATTCATTACAGTAAAGTATAGTTTAATTCGGTTCAGTACCTTACAGTACAGTAAAGTTTAATTCAGTAGAGTACAGTTTAGTTCAGTAGAGTACATTAGAGAACAGTACACTATACTTTACTTTTCATTACTGTACTCTTCTGTGCTCTACTGTATTGTACTGTACTGTACTATACTCTGCATTTCTTTACTATGCTGTACTGTGCTGTCCTAACTTGCGAAACATACAGTGGGGGAAAAAAGTATTTGATCCCCTGCTGATTTTGTACGTTTGCCCACTGACAAAGAAAGGATCAGTCTATCATTTTAATGGTAGGTTTATTTGAACAGTGAGAGACAGAATAACAACAAACATATCCAGAAAAACGCATGTCAAAAATGTTATGAATTGATTTGCATTTTAATGAGGGAAATAAGTATTTGACCCCCTCTCAATCAGAAAGATTTTTGGCTCCCAGGTGTCTTTTATACAGGTAACGAGCTGAGATTAGGAGCACACTCTTAAAGGGAATGCTCCTAACCGCAGCTTGTTACCTGTAAAAAAGACACCTGTCCACAGACGCAATCAATCAATCAGATTCCAAACTCTCCACCGTGGCTAAGACCAAAGAGCTCTCCAAGGATGTCAGGGACAAGATTGTAGACCTACACAAGGCTGGAATGGGCTACAAGACCATCGCCAAGCAGCTTGGTGAGAGGGTGACAACATTTGGTACGATTATTCGCAAATGGAAGAAACACAAAAGAACTGTCAATATCCCTCGGCCTGGGGCTCCATGCAAGATCTCACCTCGTGGAGTTGCAATGATCATTAGAACGGTGAGGAATCAGCCCAGAACTACACAGGAGGATCTTGTCAATGATCTCAAGGCAGCTGGGACCATAGTCACCAAGAAAACAATTGGTAACACACTACGCCGTGAAGGACTGAAATCCTGCAGCGCCCGCAAGGTCCCCCTGCTCAAGAATACATATACATGCCCGTCTGAAGTTTGCCAATGAACATCTGAATGATTCAGAGGACAACTGGGTGAAAGTGTTGTGGTCAGATGAGACCAAAATGGAGCTCTTTGACATCAACTCAACTCGCCGTGTTTGGAGGAGGAGGAATGCTGCCTATGACCCCAAGAACACCATCTCCACCGTCAAACATGGAGGTGGAAACATTATGCTTTGGGGATGTTTTTCTGCTAAAGGGACAGGACAACTTCACTGCATCAAAGGGACGATGGACGGGGCCATGTACCGTCAAATCTTGGGTGAGAACCTCCTTCCCTCAGCCAGGGCATTGAAAATGGGTCGTGGATGGGTATTCCAGTATGACAATGACCCAAAACACACGGCCAAGGCAACAAAGGAGTGGCTCAAGAAGAAGCACATTAAGGTCCTGGAGTGGCCTAGCCAGTCTTCAGACCTTAATCCCACAGAAAATCTGGAGGGAGCTGAAGGTTCGAGTTGCCAAACGTAAGCCTTGAAACCTTAATGACTTGGAGAAGATCTGCAAAGAGGAGTGGGACAAAATCCCTCCTGAGATGTGTGCAAATGTTACGCCCCTGAAGAAGGGGAGAAATAATCACGAGAGTGATACGGTATTGTTTCCTCAATGAGAACTTTTACTGCAATCATTTTACCAAAGTAACACATTTTACAAAGGTAACACATTTTACAAAACAACAGATCTACAGGAAAGAGCTAGTGTTGTAGGATACAAGGCTTATTCAAGTCACAACAGTATACACTGTAATTCACTGAAACATACACTCATTTCAATATAACTGTCAAGCACAAAGCTTTAACTCAGTAAACCATAACTCAATTTATCAACAGTCAATAAAGTGTTTGAAAAACCATTACACAAATAACACCGCAAAATATCGTATTAGCAACGCACATGTTCAATCACGATCAATCACGATCGACATAAAATGGCAGCTACTCTCAGAACGAAGCTAGTCTTAGCTGCAACCGAGCAGGGCTCATATTACTCTGCAAACGTAACTCTAACTTTCTCAAGATGTTACTAAGACACACCTTAAACACTCTTGACATGTTAGCGAGTTATTACATTTAAATGACTCTGTTTTATCATCAATAACGTACCTGAAGAAGGGGAGAAATAATCACGAGAGTGATACGGTATTGTTTCCTCAATGAGAACTTTTACTGCAATGAGGAAAAGACCGCGATTTCCCCGCGAACTTGGGTGGAGACCAGAGCAATCGATCTCAGGCTCATGGATTAAAGAGCATTTAGTAGATCACAGATTAACACTTTTCCCCTTCAATTAGGCACCACAAAATAAAGTAATCAATATAACTTTTGCACATTCCTTTTACAATTCTTACCTTTTGTACACTTGATGGATTTTAACTTTAACACAATTATATGAATGTTATCCATCTCTATCAACTAATACAGAATGCATGATCTTTTTAACCTTAGATGTTTTAAGATCCTCACATTCTATGAACTTACTAATACTTTTTAATGTATAACAGGCTATGAGTATTTCCTTTAACCTGTCACACAAACCCGGTGGCCAACTACAAGAAATGTCTGACCTCTGTGATTGTTACAAGGGTTTTGCCACCAAGTACTAAGTCATATTTTGCAGAGGGGTCAAATACTTATTTCCCTCATTAAAATGCAAATCATTTTATAACATTTTAGACATGTGTTTTTCTGGATTTTTTTGTTGTTATTCTGTCTCTCACTGTTCAAATAAACCTACTATTAAAATTATAGACTGATCATTTCTTTGTAAGTGGGCAAACATACAAAATCAGCAGGGGATCAAATACTTTTCCCCCCCACTGTAGATGTCTATGACTGGTTCAGATTTGATCAGGACCTTTGAATGAGTAGTTTTGTAACTTTTGACTGATACTGTATATACCTCTATGTTTGAGATAAATGAAGGACTGGACATCTGTGATTGTTTCAGATTTGGTCCGGACCGAGAAAGAAAGACAAAGAAAAGACTGAGGATCAAAAAAGATTTTTAAAAAGTCATCCAAAAGACGTTGCCTAACATCAAATCCTTAGTGGGCTGTCGTATGTGGAATGTGAAGGTATGAGGGAAGGGAAGGGTGCTGCTAGAGGCTCTGACACTTGTCTGTCAGTCTACTTGTAATGGGAGGCAGGCTGGCTCTGCCGTCAGAAACTTTTTATGCTCAGTATTCAGGGCTCTTTTATGCTCAGTATGTAGTATGGGCTCTTTGTTCTGCCAACCCTGTGGTTTCATAACAGTTTGCCACACAAGAGCGGTCAAGCTGTCCAGAAAGGCCTGTCTATCTGTGTCTGGGGAGGAGAGGAGAGCACAGGAATGTGACAGACGGAGGCAGGTCAGAGGGCTTTGATAATTCCCCGGGAAGCTGCTGCACACTGCACTACAACACACCCTGGGGAAGGGGAGGATTCTCTCTGAATCTCTCTGATTTTGTCAGACTCGGATTGGAGTTTGTTTTGGGCTCTGGCCAGGTGGCCACTGCCTGCAACTGGGTGAGACATCAAATGAAAGATTTTATGGATCACGCTACCATTTAGCAGAAATCAAACATAAACATATAATCAAACACCACTGCATGTGGTGCAGCGTAGGGAGCATGGAGAGATGTCTGTCTGTCTGGCCCAGCCTTATTTGGTTGCTGTAACAACCTCCAGACATATTGCCTACTGAGATGGATCTATCTTTCTCCTCCTTCAGACCTCCAAGTTATCCCTTCTCTGGAAAATAGCTGGTTCTCTCAAGAATCAGTATCACATTTATACAGAAGTATTTGTGTTTCTCATAGTTTATCTTTTTATAGCACATGCTCTATTATAATTTTTCAAAACTGTGCAATTTGCTTTCCATAGTGTTTCTTACAAATTGAGCAGAATGCTGTTATTCACACTTTTCTGTTCATTGTGCCATAGGCACCTTCATTCAGAAATGAGATCTACTGTATGAATCTGGCACCTCTGCCCTATATTTCAGTGTGAGGAGGTTGTATCACTGTGAGGAAGCCTAGCCGCACACTTCCTGACTGACACAGAGCTGGTCGTAAACGGACATGTTTCTCATAGACGTGTTTCCTAGGCTGTCCTTTTCCCATATGGAACCAGGCCAGACATCCTCATTCCTGGCTCTCTGATAACCCTGTGGGAGAGTACAGTCCTAAAACATGCCACCTCATAGGTTTTCTTTACTTCCCTGTCAATACAGCACTTTCTCTGTTTGCTGGAATGTGGTATCTGGGCTACTGGACGGCATCCCAGAAGCACCGGCTTCAGTGCAGGTCTTAACGAGTGGGCGCTTTGAAAAGCAGACTGGGCAGAGACAGACTGGGCAGAGACAGACAAGGGAACATACATCAGTCATCCAGCAACACCCCAGTCCTCTCCGGCAAGGGGGCATTTAGGGTCAGCTGCTCTGTGGGATCAGAGCACTTTGGCATAGCCATTAAAGCTACTCTCTCTCCATAGGGCAAGCTCATGTGTGCTTCCCATGTCGAACACAAATGGTATTGGTTAGCCTAGAGCCAGAGATACCCGTTACTACAGGTGGACCATGGGGTGGGGATTTATTACTTCATCCATGAGCACTCAAACGCTGACATGCCTGTAATTGACGGATGGCATTGTGTTTTAATGACAGTGGTTTGAAGTTGCAGTAATGGCTCATTTACAGTCCTGCACATGTATTTATTGTCACCATCATTCCCTCATGGCCCTTATCTTTTATTGTGTGACCCAAACACACAAGTCAATGAATTATATTGCAGACAGGTTGAGAGAAAGGTTAAGTGTGCCTAATTTTATCTCAGTGGTTAGTGTTATCAGTATATAGTCACTACACCACCAAGAGGCCCAAAGCCAAGGGCCATGCCTCATGTATCCTCTTCCCTCAAGGCAGGGTTTATTTAAGGCCCCTTGGCCATGGAGGGGTGAAGGTCAAGTCCACAGGCAAGGAGCAGAGCAGGGCCCTCCATGACAGATGAGAGACGCATGGGGTGCTGAATGCATGAGGTAGGGAAGGAATGTATCTGTGGAGCCTACACCTCTGGCCCTGTCAGCAGAGAAAAGACAATATGCTGTGTGGGTAATTGCAGGGTTCGTAAATGAGTAACACCGCCCACCCTGTAATGGTATAAAGGGATTCATTACATTTTAGAGGACTTTGAACATGGACCTGTAAGCCGGGGGAGAGACATCTAGCAGCAACTGGGTATGTAGTGAGGGGTTGGTGAGAGAAGGTATATTGATGAGCGATTAGGCTTTGAGAGTTAAATGAGACAGAGGAATGCAGATTCTTCTTCAGTCACCCTGCTGGAAGTAGGGGTTGATGAACACAGCTAGGGTTGCAAAGCTACTGGTAATTTATCAAAGTTAATGGAATCTTTAGTAATTTTGGTAATTAACAGAAAATGTATAGCAAATCTGACCATAATTCGATCCTCCTGATTCCTGATTACAAGCAAAAATTAAAGCAGGAAGCACCAGTGACTAGACCATTAAAAAAGTGGTCAGATGAAGCAGATGCTAAGCTACAGGACTGTTTTGCTAGCACAGACTGGAATATGTTCCTGGATTTCTCCGATGGCTTTGAGGAGTACACCACATCAGTCACTGGCTTCATCAGTAAGTGCATCGATGACGTCGTCCCCACAATGACCGTACATACCCCAACCAGAAGCCATGGATTGCAGGCAACATCCGCACTGAACTAAAGGCTAGAGCTGCCGCTTTCAAGGAGCGGGACTCTAACCCGGAAGCTTATAAGAAATCCCTCTATGCCCTCCGACGAACCATCAAACAGTCAAAGCGTCAATACAGGACTAAGATCAAATTGTACTACACTGGCTCTGACGCGCATCGGATGTGGCAGAGCTTGCAAAGCATTACAGACTACAAAGGGACGCACAGCCGAGAGCTGCCCAGTGACACGAGCCTACCAGACAAGCTAAACTACTTCTATGCTCGCTTCGAGGCAAATAACACTGAAACATTCATGAGAGCACCAGCTTTTCCGGAAGCCTGTGTGATCATGCTCTCCGCAGCCAATGTGAGTAAGACCTTTAAACAGGTCAACATTCACAATGCTTCAGGGCCAGGCGGATTACCAGGATGTGTACTGCAAGCATGCGCTGACCAACTGGCAAGTGTGTTCACTGACATGTTCAACCTCTCCCTGTCTGAGTTTGTAATCCCAACATGTTTGAAGCAGACGGCCATAGTGCCTGTGTCCAAGAGCACTAAGGTAGCCTGCCTAAATGACTACCGACCCGTAGCACTCACGTCTGTAACCATGAAGTGCTTCGAAAGGCTGGTCATTGCTCACATCAACACCATTATCCTAGAAACCCTAGACCCACTCCAATTTGCATACCGCCCCAACAGATCCACAAGTGATGCAATCTCTATTGCACTCCACACTGCCCTTTCACAGCAGGTCAAAAGGAACACCTATTTGAGAATGCTATTTATTGACTACAGCTCAGCATTCAACACCATGGTTCCCTCAACGCTAATCAATAAGCTAAGAACCCTGGGACTAAACACCTCCCTCTGCAACTGGATCCTGGACTTCCTAACTAGCCGTCCCCAGGTGGTAAGGGTAGGTAACAACACATCCACCACGCTGATCCTCAACACATGTGCCCCTCAGAGGTGCGTGCTCAGGCCCCTTCCTGTACTCCCTGTTCACTCATGACTGCACGACTCCAACACCATCATTAAGTTTACTGATGACACAACAGTGGTAGGCCTGATCACCGACAACAACGAGACAGTCTATAGGGAGGAGGTCAGAGACCTGGCCGTGTGGTGCCAATTCAACAACCTCTCCCTCAACGTGATCAAGACAAAGGAGATGATTGTGGACTACAGGAAAAGAGGACCGAGCACACCCCCATTCTCATCGACGGGGCTGCAGTGGAGCAGGTTGAGAGCTTCAAGGTCCTTGGTGTCCACATCACCAACAAACTAACATGGTCCAAGCACACCAAGACAGTCATGAAGAGGGCACGACAAAGCCTATTCCCCCTCAGGAGACTGAAAAGATTTGGCATGGGTCCTCAGATCCTCAAAAGGTTCTACAGCTGCACCATCGAGAGCATCCTAACAGGTTGCATCACTGCCTGGTATGGCAACTGCTCGGTCTCCGACTGCAAGGCACTACAGAGGGTAGTGGGAACGGCCCAGTACAGCACTGGGGCAAAGCTTCCTGCCATCCAGGACCTCTATACCAGGCGGTGTCAGAGGAAGGCCCTAAAAATTGTCAAAGACTCCAGCCACCCTAGTCATAGACTGTTCTCTCTGCTACCGCATTGCAAGCGGTACCAGAGTGCCAAGTCTAGGTCAAGGAGGCTTCTGAACAGCTTCTACCCCCAAGCCATAAGACCCCTGAACACCTAATCAAATGGCTACCAAGATTTTTTGCATTGCTCCCCCCCTTCTTTTACACCGCTGCTACTCTCTGTTGTTATCATCTATGCATTGTCACTTTAATAACTCTACCTTCGTGTACATATTACCTCAACTAACCGGTGCCCCTGCACTCTGTACCAGGTACCCCCCTGTATATAGTCTTGCTATTGTTATTTTACTTCTCGTCTTTAATTACTTGTTACTTTTATTTCTTATTCTTATCAATATTATTTTAAACTGCATTGTTGGTTAGGAGCTTGTAAGTTAGCATTTCACTGTAAGGTTGTATTCAGAGCATTTGACTAATAAAATTTGATTTGATCTTATCAACAATGCCATTATTTTCAATTAACTCTGCTACTCAGAGGGACAGAGATAATTACAGAAACCTGTGATAATCTGAAGTACCCAAAAGGGCCCTAGATGTCTTGTAGTAGATTGCATAACATCCTTGAAAGATAACACGTTTCTGGTAGTTTAGTGGTAAACTTAGAAATGTTCCAGTAATATACCCTCACTTTGCAACCCTAAACACAACTGCATGCGTGCACTTTTCACTTGCTCTGTACTTTAAACAAATATAATTTGGAAGAACCCATTGGAGGTCAGGGAAGGATTCTGTCAACTGATGGCGGACATTGGGAGAATGAGAGACTGACCAATGAATGCATCATTTAAAAAAGTTGGCTAGATGTTCTCTTATGGTGAAAGGTTCTTTGAATAATCATTCATGTAGTATTTTAAGTTTGATAACTAGTCCTATCTTAATTTTTTACTTAAGAACAAGAGCCTTAATAGATGCAGTAAAGAGGTCAATGGAACATGACACAAACAATGGAAATGCCATGGAAACACGTGGGGGAAAGATCTGGAATCTCCTCATTGCCCCCCAGCAAAATGTGTCTACATTTGTGACCGACTGGCTCAATTCGGTCTAAGTTGCAAAATTTGAAATGCCGTTTTTTTACATTGGATAAAAATAGAGACTCAGAGCTAGAAAATGTTATATCATACACTACAGTTGACAAACAAGGGGAAAGCCATTCTTTTTTTAAATATGATCAACTTGAAACCTCACTTTTGAGAAAATGACCCTTGAATATTTTGTTAAATCTACTGGAGAGCTCTACTTTGTCTTAAGCCTTAGCCCCACCCATCTCTTTAAGGCAGTGGTTCTCAATCCAGGTCCTGGGGACCAAAGAGCTGTACTTTTTTATTGCCGTAGCACTACACACCTGTGTAGTGCTACGGCAATAAAAAAGTACAGCTCTTTGGGTCCCCAGGACCAGGATTGAGAACCAGTGCTAAAGATTCACATCTGAGTCATGTACTAAACAACCAAAGATTTCAAGACTTAAGGCTGGTTTGTACTACGTCTATCGACAGTTTTTGCAGTGACATCATGAACATTCTATTGTCGTCCGACATCCAACTTGTCGTTATGAAAAAGTATAAACACAAAAACTACATGCTGCATTACATCAGCAGCCTGGTGGTCCAAAATAGCATAACTAGTGTATTTTAACACCAATAAACTCACATGTTTAAAAATGAATTTAGTATATGTCAATCTAGCAAACCAGGCAACTAAAAGCAACTTTCTAAACAACGTTTTGGTTAGTTTCTAGCTTGTTAGCTAGCTAACTAATGTTAAGTTAGCTGGCTAGTCAGTTCAAATAATGACCATATCATATAGTTGAAAATATCTTCACTTTAGCTCATTTGTCTTCATTATTACAGGAAAATAAACTCACAACACGATCATTATTGTCACGGTTGTCGTAAGGAGAAGCGGACCAAAGTGCAGCGTGTGTGTCGTTCCACATTTTATTATACTGTGAAACTATGCAATGCATAAACATAAACTAAAGAACAAACAACAAACCATGACGCAGAGGTGAAACACACACTACTCAAAAAACAATCTCCCACAAACCCAGGTGGAAAAAACCCTACTTAAGTATGATCTCCAATTAGAGACAACGAGGACCAGCTGCCTCTAATTGGAGATCATCCCAAACAAAACCCCAACATAGAAATACAAAACTAGACCCTGACAACATAGAAATAGAAAACATAGAAAAAAAACCCTGTCACGCCCTGACCTACTCTACCATAGAAAATAACATCTTTCTATGGTCAGGACGTGACAATTATTTACAAGTAAATGGCGAGCCAATTACATAAAATAGCTTACGGTTGTGAGTGTGACGAAATAAAAGCAGTCTACCTGAGAATTCTAGATCTTGAACAATGTCTCGTTGGCTGAACATTAACATTTTAAATAGGCTACATTTACATAAAGGTTAAACAAATTATAAATAATGCAATATATATGTGTGTGTATATCTATCTATCTCCTAATTTTAATTGGGTGCAGGTCATGTTGTTCTTCACATTACCGTCTCTGGTAAACACATACTATATCAAATAAAATCAAAGTGGGCCTGTTACAATACATCGATCAAAACGGATTTGACAAATATCAACTTTGTTAAATCAGATTTGTTAAATGTGTGCCAATCTGGTGTCCTTCTTCTATCCCCCACGGTCTGCGCTCCATTGACCTCTTTATCGCATCTATACTACAGAAGTTGCCAAATAATTTGGTCTGCAATATCATTCACAGTAACAAATATTGACGTTTTGAATTCTGTCGTCCATATAACCCAGTCCCATTTCTGAGGATTGGATTTCCTTGAACTCCCTGTGTTCCCAAAAGGCTCTGAGAAGTCTGACTTATCTGTAGAAAAACAACCTCCCGTCCAACTGGAAGAGTTTTAGCCAACTGGAAATGTTTTTAGCTGGATTGTCCAACCATTTTGTGGGATGCAGTCCAACCAAGCACAGGGGAAATCCATGGCAGGTTCATTTATCATCTTGAAATACCACTGCTTCACTGGTAGAACATTTTCATCAGAACCATGTCATGAGCCCTCCTGAAAAATAGGTGCAGTAGGAATACTGCTGGGAAGAGTTGCTAGACATCCTCAATGTTTCCTGTTTCCTTTACAGTAGTTTGTCGCTCTGTCTTTGTCACTGTCTGTCTCCCACCCTCTCTTTCCAGTGTGACACACCAATGCTACTGAAGGAGCAGCTGAGGACTCTGATGGAGGAGTGCGAGATATCTCACAGCTGGGGACACAGTCTGGGTCTGAGGACAGGCGACACCACTGATATAGACATCCTGCCGGACAGCACCCACCCTTCTCTGACTATATCCTGTCACAGCTGCTTGGAGATGCATACACCACCAGCTTTAGCCAGCCGGACAAGCAACCACTATGTGTTCATCATAGAGTATTGACACATTTGTTTGGTGTGACAAATATACAAATGTGTATATTTACAGTACCAGTCAAAAGTTTGGACACACCTACTCATTCAAGGGTTTTTCTTTATTTTTACTATTTTCTGTATTGTAGAATAATAGTGAAGACATTAAAACCATGAAATAACACATATGGAATCATGTAGTAACCAAAAAAGTGTTAAACAAATCAAAATATATTTTATATTTGAGATTCTTCAAAGTAGCCACCCTTTGCCTTGATGACAGCTTTGCACACTGTTTGCATTCTTTCAACCCGCTTCACCTGGAATGCTTTTCCAACAGTCTTGAAGGAGTTCCCACATATGCTAAGCACTTTTTGGCTCCTTTTCCTTCACTTTGCAGTCCATCTCATCCCAAACCATCTCAGTTGGGTTGGGGTCGGGTGATTGTGGAGGCCAGGTTATCTGATGCAGCACGCCATCACTCTCCTTCTTGGTCAAATAGCCCTTATACAGCCTGGAGGTGTGTTGGGTCATTGTCCTGTTGAAAAACAAACGATAGTCCTGCTAAGCACAAACCAGATAGGATGGCATACTGGTGCAAAATGCTGTGGTAACCATGCTGGTTATTTGTTCCTTGAATTCTAAATAAATCACAGACAGTGTCACCAGCAAGACACCCCCACACCATCACACTTCCTCCTCCATGCTTCACGGTGGGAACCACACATGCAGAGATCATCCATTCACCTCCTCTGTGTCTCACAAAAACACACTGGTTGGAACCAAAAATCTCGAATTAGGACTCATCAGACCAAAGGACAGATTTACACCTGTCTAATGTCCATTGCTGGAGTTTCTTGGCACAAGCAAGTCTCTTCTTATTGGTGTCCTTTAGTAGTGGTTTCTTTGCAGCAATTTGACCACGAAGGCCTGATTCACGCAGTCTCCTCTGAACAGTTGATGTTGATGTGTCTGTTACTTGAACTCTGTGAAGCATTTATTTGGGCTGCAATTTCTGACGCTGGTAACTCTCATTAACTTATCCTCTGCAGCACAGGTAGCTCTGGGTCTTCTTTTCCTGTGGTGGTCCTCATGACAGCCAGTTTCATCATAGTGCTTAATGATTTTTGCGACTGCACTTGAAGAAACTTTGAACGTGCTTGAAATTTTCTGCATTGTCTGACCTTCGTGTCTTAAAGTAATGATTGACTGTCATTTCTCTTTGCTTATTTGAGCTGTTCTTGCCATAATATGGACTATTTGGTAAAATACCATCTTCTGTATACCATCCCTACCTTGTCACAACACAACTGATTTGCTCAACCGCATTAAGAAGGAAAGAAATTCCTCAGGTTTACTTTTAACAAGGAACACCTGTTAATTGAAATGTATTCCGGGTGACTACCTCATGAAGCTGGTTGAGAGAATGCCAAGAGTGTGCAAAGCTGTCATCAAGGCAAAGGGTAGCTACTTTGAAGAATCTAAAATTTATTTTGATTTGTTTAACACTTTTTTGGTTACTACATGATTCAACCAGGCCTGCAGTCATGTCACGAGTAGGGCAGCAATATGGATTTCCACACCAACAAACACACAATGACTGTATGAATCACTTTGTCTTTTAAAACTGTGTAGTGTATAATCATAAGAATCTAGTGAAACAACCATATTATACAAGTCTTTTGATGTTTGTCTAGGCTTTATATAATGTCTTTGTACATGCTTTCTTAAATAGCGTGATACAGATTGAAAAATCTTAATGAATGAAACCTGTAACTGATTTTTACTTATGTCAATCGCTCAATTGTGCCTTTGTACAATGAGCGCTTCCCTAGGTCTGTATATTCCACTTTGAGTATTTAATTTTCACTTTCCGGTACCTCCAAATGAGGAGTCAGAACAGTCGGAGAGCCCATTGCATTAACCCCTGCTAATTTTGAAGAGAACAGACCGTTCATGGTCTCATTAAACTTAACAACTTATTTCTTTGACTGCAGAATGTAATAAATGCATAAGCGTTTAGCTGTGAGCAGTGGGAGTGTGGGGCAATGTTGGGCAAACCCTGTTGGATACCTTCTGTACTAATGAGTGAACAGACAGACATTGTTGCTGCTGAAGGGGACAATGGGAACCCATTACAACTTCCACTCCTAATAGGGAGGCCATTCCATACATTCCTGCTTCTATAGGTGAGTCCTAAGCAGAGCTCAGTTGAGTTACTCAAGGGCAGAAGGCCTTTGTTCCATCCACCAAACTGTGTCTCCCCAGTTCTACTCTAATTACAGATGTATCTGGCATTCTCCTTAGAAAATACCTGGCTGTCAGCTTTGAAAGTAAGTTTTGGGGGTGAATTAGCTGTTGACGTGTTTCTTACAGGTATATGCTCAGGTTCGCACAGCGACAGGAGTATCCTGCAACTGTCTGACCCTCGAGCAAAGGTCCTCTTTTTCCTCTCCCCTGGACACCCAGAGGCCTGCACTGTTCACTCTCTGCCTTAGACACCTTGACCCCAGACTTAATTCTAAGCTTCAGGAATTCTCACATTCCAGTCAACCCAAAAACACATTCACCAGGTGAACTTCCAAAGTCAACCCAAATCTGCGCCCTGGTATCAGTGAAGCCTGCAGTACCCCCAGGAACGTAACTGCCCTATGATTTGGACGGCAGGTAGCGGTTTTAGAGCTTTGGGCCAGTAACCGAAAGGATGCTGGTTTGTATCCTCAAGCAAAGAATCTGTCTGTGACCTTGAGCAAGGCACCTAACGCTAATTGCTCCAGGGTCGCCGCCAATAATCGCTGATCCCTGGCCGTGACCCCACTCTCGGAGGGTGTCTCAGTGGGAGTGGGATATTCAAATAGCAAATTTCCAATTCACACGAATATAATACACATTGTACATGTGTGAAATTGGACAAATGTAAGCACCCATCTACTTATGATTTCACAACAGCAGTTTAACACCAATTCACTTAGTCAGTGTATGTCTCTGAAGGGAAACCGATGTCGCAATCTATCAAATCCTTATTGCAGGTATTGACAGAATAGTATGGTTTAATCAGAGTGATTCGAGTAGCCAATGCCGTCCTCTAGGTATGATCTGCTAACTTCCATTCCATAACAATGATGTAAACTCTGAGGTAAAGAGAGCAGTAGCAAGCAGGGGCTGTCTGGACTTGGATTTGGCATGCATTTGCAGTGTTGCCTTTGACTGCCAGAGATGTGCCATGTAAAATGACTGAATTAACACTCTTTAATTATATTTGTACACAATATACACTGAGTGTGCAACACATTAGGATCACACAGACTGACCAGGTGAAAGCTATGATCCCTTATTGATGTCACCTGTTAAATCCACTTCAATCAGTGTAGACGAAGGGGAAGAGACAGGTAAAAAATAAATAATAATAAGCCTTGAGACATGGATTGTGTATGTGTGCCATTCAGAAAGTGAATGGGCAAGACAAAAGATGTAAGTGCATTTGAACAGGGTATGGTTGTACGTGCCAGGCACACCGGTTTGTGTCAAGACCTGCAACGCTGCTGGGTTTTTCATGCTCAACAGTTTCCCGTGTGTATCAAGAATGGTCCACCACTCAAAGGACATCCTGCCTTTGGAGTGGGCCAGCAGCCCTGTGGAATGCTTGCAGCACTTTTTGTAGAGTCCATGCCCTGACGAATTGAGGCTGTTCTGGGGGCAAAAGGGAAGGTGTTCCTAATGTTTTGTCCACTCAGTGTACAAGCTCACTGTCTCTTAGCACCTCTACAAAAGCCGAAGAGCAAAGGCTGTAGGTCTGTGGAATGCCTCAGATAGGTGTGACTCTGTAAGCTATTTGAGGTTTTATTCACTGGGAAATTCCAAGAAAACTAGACACATTGCTGTGGGTTATATTGTGCAATAGCTCTACATTTGTAATAGTATAAGGTGGTAGACATTGACGCAACTAGCATATGAACAATGTAGTTTTTTCCATAAACTAATCATTTTGAAGGCTTTGTTGCTAAATTCCTTGTCTCCTTAGGTGTGGGATCGTGGTTTCAAGGGGATATTGTAGTGTGAAAGTCCTATTGAATGTGGGCTTTAGTTCATCCTAAATTTCCATGCTGTTGACTTCTCAAGGACTCCCCATGCTCCTTTCTAAAGGACTCCCCAGACTCAAGTGATAGATTCCATCAGAGTTTACAGAACATGACCTATTTCTGTTTAATGCTTCATAGTACTGTACATATCAACGCTGAAAATAAATCCATAAGCAAGCAAAGGACAAAAACAATGATAATATATTTTTCCTGATGTATTTATTGTTCGGTTGACATTACAAAATAACTGGTAGAAGTATAAACAGCATTTGGGAGGTAAAACTATGGTAAAAATGTTTATAGACAAGCATCACTAATAGTAAAGTCAAAAATACTAAACAAAACAATATCCAAAGACATCCTCATGTCAGTGTGCAAACAAGTTTATACAATCAGGAACACGGGTCACGTTTCTTGATAAATTATTTAAATAGCATATATCTACACATTAAATAACCTCATAACATAGAACAGACAAACATAACAATAATTTATCCATTACAAATGCACAGGACATACATAAAGCACAACATATTTCAGAAAACGTTTTTAAAACGTTAGGGGAATTTGCTGCTACAAAAACATTTTATATACATCATTAGAAAATGATTGCACTACAGTGACACACACAAAAAAGAAGCCAACCAATGTATACTGCTGCTAAAAAGGTACTCATGTTTTGTTGGGTTCAATCAAAAAAATGATGAGGTAATATTTGTACATGAAGGTTTTCCTTTGTTTTCCCCATCAGAAATATACACACATTCTCAAGCACACAAGTCAGACATACTGTGCAGAAGAACAATGGGATTTAAATGACACCTAATTTGTCTATTTTGGAAGGTTGGCATGAGAGTTAATACTGCATCCTGCTTTGAGAATACTTTTTTAGAGGGATTTATACCCTGTTTCAAGATTCCAGTTATTTAGAACGGGTTTTAATGACAATAAGACAGAGATGAATAAAGATGAGAGATATCCTAACTCTAGGATCATGCGTCAATACTCTCAACTGGTAGCAAATAAAATAAATAATAACTTATGTACAACCTTGTTAACAATAGTCCTCTCAAGGCAGGTTAGACTGGCCCATGTGTTTTTTGTCCCTCTCCACTAATGTCTGAGCTAAGATGAAAAAAAAAGACATCCTGGAATCCTGGCGAAATAGCAGTTGTGTTGTTCGCTAGTAGTCTATATTGGCTTTGGGTGCTAGTCCTGCTTCTGTGCTCCTTCCATATATCATCTAGAGTTCTTTCCTGAGAAACCACTTAGCAAGCCTGGTCAAACCCTGAAGACATACTTCATACTGAGCTGAACTGCAATGGTCTACTAGAAGCCACTTAGTTACCGAATTTGAAATGGCTAATGCCTTGACTACAATTGGCTTAAGTGTCTTTATCACAAAGCTCTTCATGGGTAACATACACGCAGACAAACATTCACTCTCATTGATAGTATCAGCCAATCCATACCGTCCACGGTCCCTCAATAGTTCCTTTAAGGGGCATCTCTGGCCCATCTGGAGTAAATATCCTACTGCTTTCTTCATTTGGAAACAAGTCAAGTCCTTCTGAGTCCACAGCAGATCTGAAGTAATGCTCGGAAATAATGAAAATACTCTTCCCTTTAGACCTCCATCCAGAGAGGGATAGCAACTAATTCAGAAGTGCAGAGAAATCTATCTGATTTCTTCACTGAGCAATGTTATGCTCAACCTGCTGTTAGTGCAGGGGTCTAGTCATCATAGGGCAGGCAGTTAGCCTATGTCCATTCTGCCTCAATCCCACATACTTGCTCTCCATTCCACCAATGTGCTTGTCGCAAAATAAAGAGTAATATTGATATGGTCCCAGGTCATATGTTACATTTATATTTGAGCAGGTAAATACATTCTTCTAAGAGCCTCTCTCTAGTCTGATTAAGAATCTGGAGGAAAAAGAGAAGGAAAGAATCAGTTAAAACCCTGTACATATTTTGACTCAAAGGGCATGAGCAAGTCATTTTTTTTGTTTGACAAAACATTCCTGAAAGCATCTTACCTCTGCATTCGTATTTGAGGTCTGAGAAGTATGTCATCTCCTGAGAGAAGACATACATGCCTAGTCTTCCACCAGCATAAGTCTTGTCGTAGATATTTCCGGAATCGGCCATGATTCTCTTGCCTTCATACATCACAACTCTGAAAGGAAAGACGATGACATGAGATCATTAGCACATGAAAGCAGGAGTTTATGTGGTTTCAGTAAAGGCAGAGGAGCTAAAGAGTTCAGAGCTAAACCTAATCTGAGCTCACCTGATGAGTCCAGACTTGGGCCTGTGGATCAGGTGCCATCTGTAGGCGGTGTAGTCTTTCCAGCCGATGTTCTTGGGGTCGTGCCACAGAGTACGCACCTAAGAGGAGGAATAACAAAAAGACATGAGAAATGTTTCCTACCCTGTGGTTTTCTCTCTCACTGCTCTTATGTGCTTTGGGCTTGTAATGTGGACTGAAGCTGACCATACCTGTCCAGCAGTGTCACCGGTGTGCCAGAGGGCGTTCCTCAGATGCTCCCCAGGTCCTGTGGTGGAGTTGACCACTTTGATGGACACTCCGGAGTAGCCCTGAGCTCTGGTCGGCGTGTGGGACCAGTAGGTCTGTGTGATCTGCTTCCACATTACCACATAGAACCTGGAGCTGGACTGGTACCCAAACACAAATCCAGCATAGTCATCGTCCCTGTCTGTGTTGATAAAGAACGTTCCACTAAAGTCCACTGCGTTGAACTCATCGAACCCTATAGACAATAAAGAGGTTGGTTAGGACTTTTCTCAATGGACCCATAATCTACGAATGGTAGTTTTGTAGTTGTTCTCTTTAGTTCCTAAGGTGTTATATATATGTTACAGTACGTACCAACAGCGATGCCAGGGTCACAGTTGACGGTCTGCACCAGTTCTTTGCCCTGGTGACGGACCACCCAGTTGGGGTCGATCTGGGAGGTTCCCTTGGGGTCTAGCGGTACCATCTGGAACCTGCGGAAGTCCGTCTCACTGATGGCAAAGTTCTCAGGGCACACATCGTAGATATCAAGAATGTTGTCTTGGTCAAAGTCATCTTTGCAAACATCTCCACGACCATCACCTGAGAGGAGGAGGCAGAGAAAAGCACTTAGACATTTCTTCATGGAGACAACAAGCTAACCACCCCTATAGTAATCTCTGTGACTCTGCATTTCTGTAGAGAGTACTTTGTCTTTCTAGATGAATCATTCAATAGGTCAGTTGAATGACGCCAATGTTTGATAGAGCTACTGAAGAGAGTGACTCACCATCAGAGTCCAGCTGGTCAGGGTTAAAGGCCAGCCTACAGTTGTCCTTGTCGTCAGGGATACCATCGTTGTCATCATCGTGGTCACAGGCGTCACCCTTGCCGTCTTTGTCGTGGTCGGCCTGGTTGGCGTTGGGGATATAGGGACAATTGTCCAAGTTGTTCTGATGACCGTCCTCATCAATGTCCTGGTTGTTGTCGCACTTGTCTCCCACACGGTCTGAGTCAGAGTCAATCTGGAGAACAACACAATTAATTTAGTCTTCACAAAAACACATTATTTCACACTTGTATGAGAACGTGGCTCTACTTCAATGCACTCAGACATAATGAATGTATTTCACCACTCTCAACTCAAGTCATCTCCCTCAATATGAGAGGTGCTATCCTATCCCTCATCCTAGTGCCCCCGTGTCTTCAGGTATGCTAGTAATTTCCTTTCAAACAAGAATCCTGTTTCCTTGCACCGTGGCAAGACTACACACACACACACACACACACACACACACACACACACACACACACACACACACACACACACACACACACACACACACACACACACACACACACACACACACACATACACATTCATATCTATTCAGAAGGGGGGACTGAATAAGGAGAGGGGGAGAATTGCACTCATTGTTCTCCCAGCTTTCACATTTTCACATTCCTGTCTTTCATTACAAAAGCTGAGCACAGGTGCAATCTATGGCTACTGTCCTTAGAGGCGGGGCTCTATGATAGTTCTACTTCCCTCCAAGATATTTCATAAGATTGGGTTCTTATGTAGTAGAAGATGAAAGCTGCAGTTACCTGGTCTGGGTTGTTTTCAAGAGGGCAATTGTCACAGTGGTCTCCCACTCCATCCCCGTCAGTGTCTCTCTGGTCCACATTGTAGACGTATGGGCAGTTGTCCCTCTCATTTAGAATGCCTGCGAAGTGAACACACATTTATATCAGTCTATGACAACTTTTAAGGACAGAGATTTCATTGTCCGATGTTGGAGGAGGGATGATCTCTTACCATCACCGTCAATGTCAATAGCACAGGCATCACCCTCTCCGTTGTTGTCTGTGTCGACTTGGTCGGGGTTGCTCTCATGCACACAGTTATCACATCGATCACCAACGTCATCTCTGTCCACATCATACTGAGCGGGGTTGTAGACCATTGGGCAATTGTCCTAATAATTTGAAAAAGTTAACACCATTACTACATTGTTCATATGCTACTCGCTTTCCCCTGACTCCTCCAATTTCTCTAGCCCATAAGAGAAAGGACTACTGATTGCTGTGTTTGGTTTCTTTGTGGATAACCAAGTCCTGTTTTGATCTCTCACCCTATCATCAGGGATCCCATCGTTGTCATCATCGTGATCGCAAGCATCACCAAGCTCATCTTTGTCGTGATCCTCCTGTCCAGAGTTGGGAAGGTTTGGACAGTTGTCCTGAAAAAAAGGGTTGGTTAGAGAGCCATAACCACAATAACACAGTGGAGAAGCTAGGGATAGACTTTGTGCAGTGCTGGGGGTGTGATCCTTCCTACCTTCTTGCAGTGGTAGGTGGCGTTCTCCACACACAGGAGGTCTTTGTTGGGCCATCCATCCAGGTCAGTGTCATCTCCACAGATGTGACCATTGCCAGCGTAACCAGGTTTGCACTCACAGCGGAACATAGTGTCGCTGAACTGACCCAGGTAGATACAGTTGGCATTCTTGTTGCAATCATGGCTGCCATCTTGGCAGGGGTTACGGGGTGTGCACACCTAGGGGGAAGGGAGAGATACATACTAAAGGGTTAAGATGTGCTGCTGACCTCCTAGCATTAGAATAAATAGAAATCCTCACATTTGTGTATTTTGTTGCAGTAGCCAGAGTTTGTCTCACCTGTTTCTTGGCTGTGGCCTGCTCCACTCCTCTCCCGAAGGGCTGTTGTCCTGAGTAGCGAGGGGGGCAGGCAAGGCAGTTGTAACCAGGCTCAGTGTTCTCACAGCGGTGGACTCCGTTGAGTGTGAAGCATGCGTCACGGACCTCCTTGCACTCATCGATGTCCTTGCAGTTGATGCCGTCTCCGGTGTAGCCCACTGGGCATGCGCCACACTTCCAGGAACCATCATCAAAGCTGCTACACTTAGCGCCAGCAAAGCAGGGGTTGGACAGACAGCCATCTATATGAAGAAGCATATTGATTTTAAAATACTGAACAAAAATGGATTTGTACACTTTTAGGTAAAAATAACAAATGCCATAATCTATTAATAAAATTCGTACCAATAGGACAGTCTTCTTTTCCACACAGTTGGGATGTTTTGCCGTCACCCTGACATTCCTTTCCTCCGTATTTGGGGGTGGGGTTGTTACAAAGACGCTGGCGCGTCTGGAATCCACCTCCACAGGTGACAGAGCAGGTGTCCCATAAAGACCAGGGTCCCCAGACTCCGTCAACTAAAGTACAGCGAGAGAGAGAGATGAGTTACAGCTGTATCTCCAGACAGATAGATAGGCACATGTGTTTAGATGCTGCTCTTCTACTCACTTGGACAAGGTGATTTCTGGCAGACCTCGGTCTCTCTGCCCTGTCCTTGGCAGTCTCTGCCTCCCATCTGGGGAGTTGGGGAGTTGCAAAGGCGAATGCGGGTGATGACTCCTTCACCACAGGTCACAGAGCAAGAGGACCAGGGAGACCAGTGGCTCCAACCACCATCCTGCTTGACTGTAAAGGACAGACACATAATTATTAGTTAATGTGCTATTACAGTACACATGAGATGTATGGTACTGAGTGATACTGTAGAGTAGATGTGCTATTACAGTACACATGAGATGTATGGTACTGAGTGATACTGTAGAGTAGATGTGCTATTACAGTACACATGAGATGTATGGTACTGAGTGATACTGTAGAGTAGATGTGCTATTACAGTACACATGAGATGTATGGTACTGAGTGATACTGTAGAGTAGATGTGCTATTACAGTACACATGAGATGTATGGTACTGAGTGATACTGTAGAGTAGATGTGCTATTACAGTACACATGAGATGTATGGTACTGAGTGATACTGTAGAGTAGATGTGCTATTACAGTACACATGAGATGTATGGTACTGAGTGATACTGTAGAGTAGATGTGCTATTACAGTACACATGAGATGTATGGTACTGAGTGATACTGTAGAGTAGATGTGCTATTACAGTACACATGAGATGTATGGTACTGAGTGATACTGTAGAGTAGATGTGCTATTACAGTACACATGAGATGTATGGTACTGAGTGATACTGTAGAGTAGATGTGCTATTACAGTACACATGAGATGTATGGTACTGAGTGATACTGTAGAGTAGATGTGCTATTACAGTACACATGAGATGTATGGTACTGAGTGATACTGTAGAGTAGATGTGCTATTACAGTACACATGAGATGTATGGTACTGAGTGATACTGTAGAGTAGATGTGCTATTACAGTACACATGAGATGTATGGTACTGAGTGATACTGTAGAGTAGATGTGCTATTACAGTACACATGAGATGTATGGTACTGAGAGATACTGTAGAGTAGATGTGCTATTACAGTACACATGAGATGTATGGTACTGAGTGATACTGTAGAGTAGATGTGCTATTACAGTACACATGAGATGTATGGTACTGAGTGATACTGTTGAGTAGAAATGGTAGGTTTACTCACAGCGCTTGTCACATTCCTGAGGGTAACAGTCGCGGGTCTGCACAGAGGTGCCCTCGCAGTTACTGTTGATGCGGTCGCATGATCGACCTCGCTGTTGGATTCCCCGTCCACAAGACACAGAACAATGAGTCCATTCAGACCAGGGGGACCAACCATCCTCAGCGTAGTCACTCGCTAGGGGGGAGAGACAATGGGAGAGCTATTAACACTGCAGAGCTCAGCCAGGGGGGCAAAGGATTTTCAAAGAACAGAGTCTATTTGAATAAATTTAGCCCAGGAGATTTGAGACCTGGCATTCCAAGGGGTACTCAGGGAATGTGAATGACTGTCAAATGATAAAGGAAGACTTTTCCAAATTAAAATACACCTGATAGGCAGGTTGTCAAAAAAAGTTAAAGTCTACCACACAAAAAAGTACTGCAGTACTGTTACAGGCTTGTTTTCAACAGTAGAAGAGTACTTACGGGTTCCACAACGTGGGCAGCACTCTCCATCGGGCACGGTGGCGTTGGCACAGGGCATCAGGGGGCAAGAGATTTTGCGACACACAGTGGCAGAGTTCTATAGAGAGAATTGCTGAAATGAGTAAATAGTTTGTCTCCAGAGCAGGCTGTCCGGCTACAACAAGGACGGCCGGGAAAATGATCTGGACCCTTAACTTTGCATTGCGCAAAAGTGGCTGCTGCTTTGCCAGGACTAATTGCTATGTTTGGGAACATTGGGATGATGTTTGGCTGGGGCAGGGGGATCCCCGCTGTGCTACCGTCCTAGATCTGTGCACCTGCTCTAGGGTCAGGACAAGCAATGTGCTGGGGGTCTGGAGGGAAGGACGGTGACAGTGGGAAAGGCAGAACAGAGGGTCTTTGCAGATGTACTAATTAAATACACATTCTTGATACCTAGCCAAATAGATAACTACAATAACACCCTTAGTGAGAGAGAAAGTGAGAGAGAGAGAGGGGTTTGACAGGGCAGAACCCCCCTACTGCTTTGTTGCTATTCTCTCAAACATCTCATTAGAGGTGAGGTGAAGGCTAGCAAACAGACACTGCCTAGTCACAAGAGCCTAAACACAAGAGCCCATTAACACCTCATTACAGAAGGGGTTGAGGAGCTACTGCCTGGTTTTCACACAGTTTACTACTGGCTGGGTTACTGAATAACTGCATTCCACCAAGTGTGATGACACCTACCTGGCAGGTACACTCTGTGCAGCCGTCCACGGTCCACTCATCTTTGTCCTTGTGCACGATGCCGTTGTGAAGACAGACCCCCCTGTGGATGTTCATCTGGTTCATGAGCAGAGTGCTCTCCTTATTCTGAACACAGAAGAGGGGAGGGAGAAAGAGGGACATGTGTTTAGACAATAGGATGGAAACTTTTACAGAGCCAAGGTTCCAGTATAAATACATTACCAATCAACATTGTGATGAAGACATAGCTTGATTTAACTAAAGCAAATACAAATTCAATGACAGCCAAACATATTTGTGTATTCATATGGCAGCCATTATGATCTGTCAGGACCTGCCATTCCAAGGGCAAGTGGCTGTGCAGTGGAGAGGTTTTAACTGGGAACAGATAGACTTGAGAGGGAGGGAGGAAGGATGACAGTGCACAGACCCAGCTGCTTTCTGTGCTTACCACTCTGTTGAGCTCATTTGACAGCTGCTTAACAACCACGCCGAGTCCCTTGAGCTCCTTGAACATGCTGGTGATATCCTCACAGGAAAAGCCACAGACCTGCTGAATTTCTAAAGAGGAGAAAAGCAATCAGTTAGTCACCTCCCTCCTTCACATGAGCACAGACCAGTAGGAGCAAATGGCCTTGTCCCTGCAGAGTGAAGTCTGGTCTCACCTTTGCTTTTGTGGCCAGTGTAATCAGTCCTTATTGCTGGGCTAGACCCATTGACTGGGTTGTCTAGGGTCATGACATCAGTCAATGTTCCAGCTGGAGGAGGACAGACAGTAATTTCCATGAACAGCATAATAACATCCACCTGAAGAGACTTTATTAATGGCCATATAGAATTCCGGTACTAGTAATTCTATTTGGTAATGAAATGCATTTAGATTTTTACAACTAACAAGCAATGAATAACATCAACTTATACAGTAATTCCAACATTTAAATGCAAAAATAACATTTATCATTTTGTAAATCACACTTACAGCTTTGGCATCCCTTATTGCGCATGATTGCCTCCAAAGTGGTTCCAAAAACAAAGCGCACGTTCTGAAGCACTCCCTGCACAAATACACATTCCATTTAGAGCTATTCCATATTAACACGTTTACAACTTTTCAATACATTTCCTTAGGGATCATAATATCTAAATGTTTATGTAAAATAATATCACATCTCTGGACGCCAAATGTTGCGCAGTGCGCAATCCACGAGGTTGGGGCTACTCAGACTAGGCTATAAACTTCAGAAGTGTAACATTTATTTTTAAACATAATTACAACATTATTTGCAATGTATTTATGAACACATGAATCAAGTCATATTTACCATAAATTTGTCTTTCACAGCTCCTTTTCCAATTCTCAGACGGGCAATGTCCGCAACCTCATGCGTCAGGACCTTTTGAATGGGCACGTCTATTTCGGATATATTGATCTCTTCACATCCTACGAACAGCTGGGCACGATCTTCCTGAATGAACAGCGTGATATTCTTCCAATGTCCTGTCGCTAGATCTGCATCTTCTATGGACACTACCTGTTGCTTGTTCCCGGTGGAGTATACCACATCCAGAGTTTGCGCCTTGCCATTAGAAATAATTTCGAATATCGGTCCTGATCCGTCATTCTTCTCCACAGTCAAAAGACTACCCCTGGTTTTCTTGAACTGCTTGAAGTTGACGAGGAGAAGGAATCCTCTTTCAGCTTGTACTGAATCAATGAGGTCCCTGAAGGAGATCTCGGGAACCGGGGGGATCAGGTCTGCGTTCAAGACCTTATAGGCTGGGCTGTAGGGATCTGCGCCTTTTACCAAGGTAACTCCTTGGTGCCTCTTGTTCACTTTCACAAGCTCGAATAGGTCGTATACACCGTTATCATCTCCAATCTCTGTGAAGGGAGAAACTGTAGTGAGTCTCTCTTGGCAACTTCAAGTTCACAGATAAAACATCGCAGCAACTTTTAACAGAATAATTCCATTGTTGATTTTAAAAAGCATATTGTCAAAAATGTTATAATGTTCCCCAAGTTTCCAAAAACTCACCTGCCACCCGGCTGCCCTCACAATTCCAAAGCACCAAAAGGAGAAATACTCCTGTCGGCTTCATCTTGAAACCTCAGAAATCTGTTTCAACCAGAAAGTAGAAAAACTGTTAAATAGGTATTGTCATTTACACACTTCTCAAGATTACAGTCCCATTATAAAAACGTAATAAATATCTTTTAAAAAGCTACATGTTATTTAAAGAAAATATTATTATTAGAATTGACCAACCTGAATAAAATAAATAAATCACAGATCGATCAGTTGAAGAAAGCCCCGGATTTTCAGTTTCGTTGTTCCGTTATTTCTTCTTAAATTCTCCAAGTTTATTCCCTTCGTTGAATAGTTTTAGTGATCTTATGTTCGCTGAAAACTCTTTTTCAAGTTTGTTCTTTCTTTATTCTGATGCTCAAACTATTCTACTAACACTGTGGACATAAGTGCTATTTCAATAGTTTCATGACATTCCTGAGACAACATCTCCTCCAATCAGATCGCAGAAGGAAAAAGGGACGAACTTATCTCTTACCTCATGACGCTGAGAGTAATATCCAAGGCGAAGGCTACACATAGGAAAAAAATGCATTCCAGAGCCGAATTTCCATATAAATATTTTATAGAGGACAGGGGCCAACCAGTCGTTTCCTGTAAAAAGTACATTCTTTGTCAAATATGCTTCCCTCTTTATTTTCATTGTCTCTTTTTAATAAAATGTACAAACAAATAGTCATGATTTACAGAATAAACGATGTAGATCCCCTTAAAATAAAAACATGTGGATTGTTAGCCAATATGTTGTTGAGATAGCCATATATAAATGGAAAAATAATACTTTAATATGATATAGGCTAACGGCAAATGTATATGTAAATTAATGTGAATATTTTGGCTTTTTGAGAGGATGCATAGGCCTATTGCTGATCTATTCCTCTTGCCATTCACAGTTCATCCACTGGGAGGCGTTGTATGAGTTTAGATTTGAGTTGGTCAGACTTTCCATCCTCACATGAAGACGAGAAAAGTGAAGAAAGTATAACTTCAGAAAACGTTATTGCCACTAGGAATTTTGGGCCAGATTAGTAGAATATATTTAGGATTTTATTCCGTTATTACACTTCAGCTGATACTGAAACCGTTCATGTTTATTGATCATGTATTCATTTTGTATTAGAAATTAAACAAAAAAAGGGAAATAATCGTCCTCATATGTATCTGATCATTTCCAACACTTCCTTGGGTTCTTTGCCTAACATGACATCACCAATCATGTGAAAGGGAGAGCCATGCATACATAGCCTATGAGTCATTCATAAACCCTCTTAAACCTCCTTTCGGTTGCCCCTATTATGTAATGACAGATTCCCCCCTTCCTGATTGAGAATTGTTCCACATTTCACTTTTTCAGATTAAGCATTTTACCCCAAATCAATGTTAGCTAATTCTTGGAAAAGTAACTTCCCTCCAGATGTGGATAGGAGCAGAAATGAGGAAGAGACAATGACAGTGATGGAAACACTCTGGACAAACAGCAGAAGACTCACAGCACCTTACCGCCGACGCATCATGACTTACTCCCTAAAATAGAGGGGGTCCTATAAATACATGAGATAGACAGAACCCTGAGTGTGATTGTGTGCAGGCAACATCTGGACACCTGAACCACCGCCAGCAGCATATACATACCATTGGAATGTGAAAGACTTATGACTGGGAATACTTACGACAGCTATTGACCTGTAGTAGGCTATTCACATAAGTGTTTCAGTAGTTTGGGGAATCAGGAAATGATAATGCCATAGTGCTCAAGGGT
This sequence comes from Salmo trutta, assembly GCF_901001165.1. Classification (NCBI taxonomy): domain Eukaryota; kingdom Metazoa; phylum Chordata; class Actinopteri; order Salmoniformes; family Salmonidae; genus Salmo; species Salmo trutta. Next base: position 21,420,685 of record NC_042989.1, read on the forward strand.
CAAATAAATGTATGTTCTAATGGAAAATGTCCTTGAGGGTGGGGTGGATGGATTGGAATAGAGTCTCATATTTCAGAGACAAGTTGGGAGCACAGAGAGAACATACGCAGGTGTGACCAAGCGTGTCAGATGGGGTATGTATGTGACCTCACAGCATGGGAGGCGGGGTTGGCGTTGTGTGTGTGTGTGAGGAGGGGCTGGTGTAGGAACATGTCAGGTCCTGATGAATACTCATCCAACCACCCAGCAAGCCAAGTTCAGACTGCAGCGGAAACAGACCATAGATAGCAGTGTTTACTCTCTCTCTCTCTCACACACACACACACACACACACACGCGCGCGCGTAGTAGAGACGTATGATTTTTAGGGTAGGAGGTAGAGAGTTTGTGTGTTTAGTCTTTCTTAAGAATTTCTACGCAGTGTCTCACCCTTGACCATCTGTCTTATTCCCAAGTATCTGAACAAAGGAAGCAATGACCAATGACATCATTCATTAATCCTGTCTATTGCTGTGAATACCTTCCCATCCAGGACCGGTAATGTCTTAACAGTAACTCTGTTAGATATAGCAATAAACATACGTTGTGTACTTAAACATAGTAGATCTATGCTCTGATTACAACTACATCCATTGAATACTTTGCTGGCTTAGCTAGCAATGATGACAGTGTCTCTAGGTACTGACCAGACTGCAGGCTGATTGATTTTTACCTTGACACATCTGGGTCAGTGGAGCTGGACAAGACTGCTTCATGAATTGCCTGAAGGAAATGCAGAGGCCAAAATCAAGATGTGCATCTCTGAAGTGGAGGTAAATAGAGTATGATTGTTTCAGTAAGATGCCATGACTGGGGTCTGCTGTGGCCACAGTAGATACATGTACATAACAGTTTCTGACTGACATGGTTCCGAAGACAATTGCTGTATGGTTTTAACTTTCTTTAACTTTTAGAAATACAATTCAATTGTGTGAGCAAAATCATTTTGATGAGTTGTGGGAGGAATGGTTCACTATTATCTATCATTATCATACATCAGTTTGAAAATTAAAGTCTATCAGATGTATCAGAGATTCCAAACATGACACTGCATGTTAGTGGATCACATGGATTTGTGTTTCACTGTTAACCATCCATATGCTGACCCCATGCAGATGAGTGATGAGAGTTTCCTGGTCCTGCAGCTCCAGGGCTCCTATCCCTGTGGCCGATCAATGGCAGTTTATGGGTTTTATTAGACTGTGCGTGATCCAGCAGGCTAGCGTTAGCATACTTTCAGATGAGGAACCTCATCCATGTGCCCTAAGGCCTGGAATCTTCAACCACTCATGGTGAGTCAGTTAATGCACATTAGCACTCACCTCCACCAGCCTGCTCTATGCCCTGCAGCCATGCTTTTTACTGCAGCAACCATGAGAAGTCCTTACGGAAAGAGGTGTGGCGTGAAGGAGGGGGTGTGTTTTAGCTTGAGGCACATTTGTCACATGAGTGCTCAGGAGTGAATGCTTCAATAAATCATCTCCAAAAATGCAAATATAAGACAGCAGTGCCAGGGCTTATATTTGTGAGAGCACAAGTGGATCATGTTCAGGAGGATCAAGCAGCCTTGAATGGCAGGTGACCATTGCCAGATGATAAAAGTTGAATCATTGTTGGCCAGTTCCTTGAGCACAGTGAAGAGTTGCAGGGGAACACGTGGCAGGGCTCTAGTTGGGGAGATGACATGAAGGTTATAGGCAAAAAAATATGTTCCCCTTATTAAACAGTCTCTAGCCCCTTTTCCATCAAACAGCCAGATTCTTCCATGGAAGTTTGAGAACCAAACCATCTAAACATGAGAACCAAGCCAGAGAACATGAGAACCAAGCCAGAGAACATGAGAACCAAGCCAGTGAACATCAAATAATTTGTTGCCAGACTTGGCCAAAGACTTTTCTTGTTCTGCCATTTGTTCTCTGGAACATGCCAAAGTCCTGAAATGAATTTGAACTGCTGGCCGTGGTAAATCACTGATGGTAATCCACGCTTCATCCCTAAAAGCATACAAGGGAAGTATGGCTTTCACCATGGCCTTAGAACTGCCTGGCACGGTTTGATCTAAATGATGTACTATTTAGTGATTCCGAGTGTTTAATAGTCATATGTACAGGGTTGCAGGTGTGATTGCAGGGTTCAGTGAAAATCTCAGGCTTCGAGCTCCAACATGCAGGACTAAGTGAAGTAGGTAGCTGACTAGTGGTGGCTATTCAGCAACATGATTGTCTGAGGGTAGAAACTATTGGGAAGTCTTTTCAGTTTTTTGGGACAACAGGGCAAGGCTTGAGTGGCTGGGGTCCGTGATGATCGTCTTGGCCTTCCTGCGACACCTGGTGTTATAGGTGTCCTGTAGGGCTGGCAGTGTGCACCCAATGGTGCGTTCGGCTGCACGTATCACCCCCTGAAGAGCTTTGTGGTTTGCAGTGGTGGAGTTTCTGTACCAGGCTGTGTTGCAGCCCGACAGCATGCTCTGGATGGTGGTCCTGTAGAACACTGTGAGGGCCCTCGGGACAGGCTGAATTTCTTCAGAATCCTGAGGTTGAAGAGTCGCTGTCATGCATTCTTCACTGTGGTGTCTGTGTGGTTAGACCATTTCAGCTTTCTGAAATGTGTACGTCGGGGAATGAAATGTTATTGACTGTCTTCACGGCGGCCCCGTTAATGAGGATGGGGGTGTGTCCAGCCTGGTTCCACCTGAAGTGTTGCTAACGTTGAGGGAGAGGTTGCTTACCTGGCACCACGCTGTCAGAGTGCCTACTTTCTCCCTGTAGGCTGTCTCGTCGTTGTTGGTAATCAGGCCTACAACTGTCGTCAGCGAACTGTGTTGGAGTTGGAACTGTGTGAGGCTAATTAGTCGTGGATATACAGGGAATACATGAGGGGACTGAGGATGCACCCTTGTGGGCCCACTGTGTTGAAAATAAGTGTCGAGGAGGTAATGTTGCCTACCTTCACCACTTGGGGCGGCCCATCAGGAAGTCCAAGACCCAGTTGCATAGGGAGGAGTTCAGACCCAGGGCCTTGAGCTTAGTAATGAGCTTAAAGGCCACTATGTTATTGAAGGCCGAGCTGCAGTCGATGAACAGCATCCTCACATATGCATTCCTTTTGTCCTTGTGGGTAAGGGCAGTGTGCAGTGCAATAGCGATGTCGTCGTCTGTGGATCTGTCCGGGCGGTAGGCAAATTGGAGAGGGTCGAGTGTGTCGGGAAGGGAGGAGGTGATATGGTCATTGACTAGCCTCTCGAAGCACTTCATGATGATGGAAGTGAGTGCTACTGGTCGGTAGTCATTCAGTTCTGTTACTTTCTCTTTCTTGGGCACGGGGATGATAGTGGACATCTTGAAGCAGGTGAGTATAGTGGCCTGAGCTAGGGAGAGATTGAAAATGTCAGAGAACATAACAGCCAGCTGGTCTGCACATGTTATGAGGGCTCGGCTAGGGATGCCATCTGGGCCGGCAGCCTTGCAAGGGTTAACACGTTTGAATGACTTACATACGTCCTCAGTGGAGACTGTAAATATGTAGCCCAAGTTGTCATGGGGGGCTCTCTTCGGCAGCTCAGGGTCATTGTGCTCGAATCTTGAGAAAAAGGTGTTTAGCTCATCCGGTAGGTTGACATTGGGGACCGTGATGTGGCTGGCTTTCTTTTTTGTAATATGTAATTGTTAGGCTCCCCTGCCACATATGCCTTGTGTCCGACCCGCTGAGTTGCTCCTCCACTTTGTCCCAATACTTGTTTTCCGCCATCTTGATCGATCTGTGTAAGTCATATTTAATAACGTCATGATCTCCTGTTCAATCTTTTCACCATAAAACTGCCATAGAGCCTGGCAAACACCGTGTTTGATCTGGAATCAGATATAGTCTATCATTGCTTATCCGTATGCACTATAATGTATACAGCATGTGTTTTATATCACAAGCATTTCGCTACACTCGCAATAACATCTGCTAACCATGTGTATGTGACCAATAACATTTGATTTGATTTGATCTCTAAGGCAACATATTTTAAGGTAACTTAGCTAAAGCATTTCCACTGCAGTGAGTTAGCTAACATTGGAGTCCTCTTGGAGCCATGCTTGGAAGAAGATGATGAATTGGTGGCAGTGACTCTGCTCGATTCCTGGAAGTGAGGTCATAGTGTGATTAGGTTGGATGCACTTCTTTCAAAGGCCTTGTCTTCACTCATTGTTTAAAGACGGACACCAAGTCATCCGCAGTGCTTCTTGCACGCCAAACATGCAAGCCCAAAACATTGTAGCTAATTGGCTCAGAGCTGGTGATAATGGACGATCAGCTGCCTTTCAAGGTAAAGGTATTTGCCACTGTGCTTTGCCTGCTCCATGCACTGTACTAAGTTAACTGTATGGATGAATAATGAGCTGACAGACCACATGACACTAAACTCCTAGCCAGAGAGGCCACTGAATCCAGGAACGTAAAAAAGCATTTTGAATGTAACCCCGAGACACAGTGTGTCTTTTGTAAATGCATCGTGAAGCATTACGTTATGCAGAGCAACAAGGAGTATCACCACATTAGTGGTCCTCCTGGCGACTACACACCGTGGATAATGATGACATTGTCTGAGTGCCATGGACATTCAGACTGTACTTCAGACTGTCGCCAGTGGTTGAAAAGCTGCTGTTGACTGAAAGGCACCAATGGAACGGAATGATTCTGAGACTTCCCGTACTGACACTGATGAGGCTCAGAAGAAGATTTATTGGAAAGGGAATTCATATGAATGACTAATTATATTGTTCAGTGATGTCCTTTCAGTCTTAATGAAAACTACATTTTTGGACAATAGCAAAAACACAACAACGTACCACGATCCATGTTACTACGGAATTATGGAATTAAGTTGACCTCTAATGGAAAATTTATGTCCCAAAAAACACAAAGCAGACAAATATGTGAACACATTACTAGTACGAAGCAGTCACCAAGATTCTTTTCACTATAATCATACATCATGCTTTGGGGGGAATGTTTCCTGTTCTACTGCTGGAGTTTCCAGTGGACATTGTACAAACTTTTTTCTGTTCAAAAACTAAGCAGCTGTAGGGATTATCTTCTTGTGTTTGTAGGCTTTTTGGTATGTAAACACCTCTGTATCACCAATATTATGTCATTTTAAATCTAATTGAAAGGGCACAGCACCTAGAAGTATTGGCAAACTATCATATATGGCATGAATGTAATCTGAATGTTCATAGGTGTTAATTGTTTGGATGACAAGAGTGCATTAGTAGAGTGGTGCACACATTGTGCAAACATGCTCACGCTCGCACACAAGGGCAGTCTTTTCACTGTACAGAACACCAGCATAGCCTGCCTCTCCCACAAGTTTACAGTTTTATTAGTCGTATGTACAGGATACACATGGTATACACCGTCCAATGAAATGCTTACTTGCAGGTCCCTTTTTGACAATGCCACAACAATAAGAAATAATAAAATATAAGAATATGAACATAAAGTAAATGGCTCAGTAGAATAGAATAAATACAGTATTTTACTATAAGTATAATACAAGTATAATACAGGAAGGCACAATTTACAGTACAATATGGTCACATGTATCAGGGATGGAGGGATTGGGGAAAGTGTAGCAGCAGTTGTGATGTGTATGTAGCATGAATGTGTGTGTGTGTGTCTGTGGATGTGTGTATGTCTGTGTGGGTGTGTGTGTGTGAGAGTCAGCTGGTCAGTTCAGTTCAAGTGTTCAGCAGTCTGATGTCTTGTAGTTAGAAACTGTCTCTGAACCTGTTGGTATCAGACCTCATGCTCCGATACCGTCTGCCCGACGGTAAGGGAGTGATCAGCTCGTGGCTGGGGGGTGTGGGGTCCTTGATGATGCTGTGGGACTTCCCCAGGCACCTTTTCAAGTAGATGTCCTGAATGGGTGGGGACACAGTCCCAGTGATGTACTGGGTCGTCCTCACCATTCGCTGAAAGGCCTTGCCATCATGTACAGCGAAATTCCCGTACCAGGCCATGATGCAACCGATCTGGACGCTCTCGATGGTGCACTGGTAGTATTTGGAGAGGACCCAGGGTGGCAGGCCTACAACTGTGGTTTCATTAGCAAAATTGATGATGGAGTTGGTGTCGTGCAAAGCCAGACAGTCATAGGTGAACAGGGAGTACAGCAAAGGGCTGAGGACACACCACTGAGGGAGCTCTGTGTTAAGAGTCAGTGTGGAGGAGGTGTTGTTGCCAATCCTCACAGCCTGTGGTCTGCCCATCAGGAAGTCCAGGATCCAGTTGCAGAGAGTAGTGTCCAGACCCAGGGCTCTGAGCTTGGTGACGTGCTTGGAGGGAACAATAGTGTTGAACGCTGAACTGTAATCAATGAACAGCATTCTCACATAGGTGTTCCTCTTGTCCAGATGTGGACAAGAGGAGGTTGCAGGTTTTACTATATAATTTATTCCATCCTCATCTGTTTGCATGCACCTTCCCTATAACAAATTATTTTGGTACTTCCCTTATGCACTACACTTTTCCGCCGCTAACTTTTACTATACCACAGGTCAATATAGTCTACTAGTCTCACTGTCTATCCTGCCCTCTATCCACCATTCATAGTGACAATAGGGGTAGGTGGATTGTTTGTCCATATCTGCAATAGGCTAACTAGCAATCATACCACACATAAACACATTCAAAGCTGCATAAATGTTCAATATGAATCCACAAGAATAAATAGGAATAGCTGATAGGCAGTGGAGAGGACAAGTGCATCATTGCTCATGAAAGAACAGTGAAGACATGAGACATGCAGCTCCCTATTGATCTTGTTTAGGGACAATACAATTATCCTACATAGACTATCCTACAACACCACAATGCAATGAATATTTGCGTTATTGTCTTCAAGTAAGCACAAAATCCTACTCTAGGCTGCAGTGAAAATAGGCAATTTTCCTGTCCTGCTAAGCATTCAAAATGTAACATTTTGATTGCTTAGCAGGACAGGAAAATGGTCCAATTCACGCACTTACATGTATCAAGAGAACATCTCTGGTCATCCCTACTGCCTGATCTGGTGGACTCATTAAACACACATGCTTCATTTGTAAATGAGTGTTGGAGTGTGCCCCTGGCTAAAAAAAAACAAGAAAATTGTGCAGTCTGGTTGGCTTTAGGTAAGGAATTTGAAATTATTCATATTTTTTATTTGACTTTTGATACTTACTGTAACTTCCGGACTATAATCCGCAACTTTTTTCCCAGTTTTGAACCTCACGGCTTAAACAATGACGCGGCTAATATATGGATTTTTCCCGCTTTCAAATATTTTTCTCCAAAAAACACATTCTGTGACGTGCTCAGTTTTTTGGCGGCATGAAGCTTTCATTAGACCAATGAAATTGCCTGTTTAGATTAAATCGAGCGCTCTCAAACTTCCCATCATTCTGATTACGGTAGTCATTTTGTCACCCTCATCATGGCAAAGACACGGAGAAATGCATATGATGCAGCTTTCAAGTTGAAGGCGATTGATCTGGCTGTTGGAAAAGGAAATAGAGCTGCTGCACAGGAGCTAGGTCTTAATGAGTCGATGATAAGACGTTGGAAACAGCAGCGTGAGGAATTGACTCAGTGCAAAAAGACAACTAAAGCTTACTGCTAATTTTTTATTTTTTGTTACAAGCCGTGTTTCGTTAAAGCCTATTTATTTTTGTTACAAGCCGTGTTTCGTTAAAGCCTGTGTAAAGTTAATTTGTTTCAATGTACCGGTAGGCACCTGCGGCTTACAGACATGTGCGGCTTATTTATGTTCAAAATAATACTTTTTTAAAAATTCAGTGGGTGCGGCTTATATTCAGGTGCGCTTAATAGTCCGGAAATTACGGTAAGTATATTTTAGCAATTACATTTACTTTTGATACATAAGTATATTTAAAACCAAATACTTTTAGACTTTTACTCAAGTAGTATTTTACTAGATGACTTTCACTTTTACTTGAGTCATTTTATATTACGGTATCTTTACATTCACTCAAGTATGACAATTGGGTATTTTTTCCACTACTGTTTAAATGTTTCATTCCATTTGGATCAGATATGGGTGTACTCTCAACAGTTTATAAGGTCTAAAAAGGCACAGTAGCAGGCCAGTCTGGCTGTATTTCGCCTTCTAATGCTGAGATGCGCTGTCTGTTGCATATCATCATTCTCCCAGGTTGTCCTATAGTAATGTGGCCACATATGCTCCTGGCAGGCCCAGTTATTCAGGAAAGCTTAACGCTTGCTCTACCTCCTCTCCAATTTGAGCGTCTATTCCTCGCGCACCTAGAACCTAACTCTTCAATATAGCCTAAATATTTATTATTAAACTTTTAAATGTATTACCTTTTATATGTGGCATAAACACAACCAGTCACAATGTTTCTTTCTAATTAGGCTACTTCAAAAGTCTCATGTAGGCATGCTCTCCAAAATATAATTAGCATCCTCAGAATGTTTTGACATTAACAACGTTTCCAGCCACAGTTTTAATGCGAGTAAAGTAATACTGTATAAAAAAAATCAGGAGAGCTGTGATGGAAAAGGGAAGTTTAGGTACAATTGTATAAATACTGACAGATCATTTGTTTGTTAGACATGGTGGGGTTTTTTGTCTGTAAAATTAATTACGCGAGAAATAGCGGTGGAAATGCCTTTATGCACAAATATTGATATAATGCCCATCATATCGAAGTAAACTTGGAGACACGTGATGATATGGTGTGTGGTCCTCTACCACTCGGGAAACCATATAGTTTATTAGGCTACAGATTAAATAAGTTATGATGAACTTCACAGGGTGGTAAAAGTGCATGGTGATGAACTAGATGCTCCTTTCCAATAAATATCAAGGGTGTTCATTGACTATAGCTCAGCCTTCAACATCATAGTACCATCCAAGCTTATCATCAAGCTCGGGGCCCTTGGTCTGAACCCCGCCCTGTACAACTGGGTCATGGACTTCCTGGCGGGCAACCCACTACGCTGATCCTCAACACAGGGGCCCTACTGTACAAGGGTGCGTGCTCAGCACCATAATGTACTCCCTGTTCACCCATGACTGCGTGGCCATGCACATCTTCAACTTAATCAATACGTTTACAGACGACACAACAGTAGTAGGCCTGATTACCAACAATGACGAGACAGCCTACAGGGAGGAGGTGAGGGCCCTAGCTGAGTGGTGCCAGGAAAATAACCTCTCCCTCAACGTCAACAAAACGAAGGAGCTGATCGTGGACTTCAGGAGACAGCAGAGGGAGCACGCCCCTATCCACATCGACTGGACCGCAGTGGAGAAAAGCTTCAAGTTCCTCAGAGTAAACATCACTGACAATCTGAAATGGTCCACACACACAGACAGCGTGGTGAAGTTGTATTTATTATTTATTTTTATTTAACCTTTATTTAACTAGCCAGGTCAGTTAAGAACAAATTCTTATTTACAATGACGGCCTACCCCAGCCAAACCCGGACGACGCTGGGCCAATTATGCGCCACCCTATGGTAAATGGGAAATGGCGCCAGAGAAGAAAGCTGACGTTCTATGTGTCCCCAACCGATTGTGCTTTTTTTGTGTTTATTTGCGTTGTTTGTAACTTATTTTGTTGTTGTTTGTAACTGATGTTGTACATAATGTTGCCACTACCGTCTCTTATGACCGAAAATAACTTCTGGACATCAGGACTGCAATTACTCACCACGACCTGGCAGAATATTGTTTTTCCTTTAATGAGTATAACGAGCCTGAATCGAATGATATACTGCTTTCTCTGGAACAGGCCCAGATCTCCGTGATTTGCGTGAAGAGAAGGCGGAGAAAAAGGGTCCGGAGGGCGGGCTGCCTTCTGAGAATTTGTAGGCGATCGAATAAACCCCAACTTCCTTCCATTCTGCTAGGAAACGTGCAATCTTTGGAGAATAAAATCGATGACGCACGCAGAAGATTAAACTACCAACGGGACATTCAAAACTGTAATATCTTATGGTTCACGAAGTCGTGGCTGAACGACGAATGACACTATCAACAAACAGCTGGCTGGTTATATGCTGTACCTTCAGAATAGAACAGCGGCGTCTGGTAAGACAAGGGGCAGTGGATTATGTATTTTTGTAAATAACAACTGGTGCACTGTCACGCCCTGACCTGAGAGAGACGGTTTATTTCTCTAGGTTGTTAGGTCAGGGTGTGGGGTGGGAAGTTTATATTTCTTTGTGTTGAGCCAAGTATGGTTCCTAATCAGAGGCAGCTGTCTATCGTTGTCTCTGATTAGGAACCATACTTAGGCAGCCCTTTTTCCACCTTTAGTTGTGGGATCTTGTTTTTGTGCAGCTGCCTGTGAGCAGCCCAGAACGTCACGTTTCGTTTTCTTCTGTATTGTTTTTGGTGAGTTTCTTATTTATTAAACATGTGGAACTCTAAGTACACTGCGCCTTGGTCTACTCATTTTGATGAGCTTGACAGAAGATCCCACCACAAGAAGACCAAGCAGTGTGTGCCTACGGGGAAGTTGAGGTGGACATGGGAGGACATCCTGGACGGCAAAGGATCCTGGACGTGGGAGGAGATCCAGGCCGGAAGGGATCGCCTCCCATGGGAACAGGTGGAAGCAGCGAGGGAGGAACAGCGATGAGATCGGGAGGCACGGCAATGAAGGAAGCCCGAGAGGCAGCCCCCCCAAACAATGTTTACCGTGGGGAGCGAGTGACCGAGCAAGCACCGTGTTATGCAGTGATGCGCACTGTGTTGCCAGTGCGCACTCACAGCCCGGTGCGCTCAGTGCAAGCTCCTCACCGTTGCCATGCTAGAGTTGGCCATCAGCCAAGAAGAAGTGTGCTGGCTCAGCGTTCCTGGTCTCCAGTGCATCTCTTCGGCCCAGGTTATCCTGCGCCAGCTCTACGCACGGTACCCTCCGTTCACCAGCACAGCCCAGTTTGTCCTGTGTTAGCGCTCCGCCCTTGCTGGGCTAAAATAACCATCCAGCCAGGACGGGGTGTGCCAGCCCTAAGCTCCAGACCTCCAGTGCGCCTCCACGGCCCAGTATACCCTGTGCCTGTTCTGCGCACCCAGTCTCCTGTGCGTCTCCCCAGTCCGGTGAGACCGGTTCCAGCTCCACGTAGGAAGCCTCCAGTGATGATCTGTGGTCCGAAGCCTCCAGTGATGATCCATGACACGAAGCCTCCAGTGATAATCCATGGCCCGGAGCCTGTAGGGATAATCCATGGCAAAAAGCCTGTAGTGATGATCCATGGCCCGGAGCCTGTAGAGATGATCCATGGCACGAAGCCTCCAGTGATAATCCATGGCCCGGAGGATCCACTGATGATCCATGGCACAAAGCCTCCAGTGATGATCCATGGCGTGGAACCTGTAGTGATGATCCATGGCACGGAGCCTGCAGTGACGGTCCCCAGTCCGGAACCTACAGCGACGCTCTCCAGTCCGGAGCCTTCAGCGACGCTCCCCAGTTCGGAGCCTCCAGCGACGCTCCCCAGTCCGGAGCCTCCAGCGACAGTCCGCAGCCCCGAGTCTTCAGCGGCGGTCCGCAGGCCAGAGTCTTCAGCGGCGGTCCGCAGCCCAGAGTCTTCCGCAGCGGTCCGCAGCCCAGAGTCTTCAGCGGCGACCTGCAGCCCAGAGTCTTCAGCGGCGGTCGGCAGTTCAGAGCCTCCGGCGATGATCCACGGTCTGGTTCCTCCGGTGACACAGAAGCGGGGGGATCAGCGGGCAGGGTGGGGGCTATGCCCCAAACCAGAGCCGCCGCCAAGTATAGATGCCCACCCGGACCCTCTCCTATAGGTTCAGGTTTGCAGCCGGGAGTCCGCACCTTTGGGGGGGGGGTACTGTCACGCCCTGACCTGAGAGAGATGGTTTATTTCTCTAGGTTGTTAGGTCAGGGTGTGGGGTGGGCATTCTATGGTTTATATTTCTTTGTGTTGAGCCGAGTATGGTTCCTAATCAGAGGCAGCTGTCTATCGTTGTCTCTGATTAGGAACCATACTTAGGCAGCCCTTTTTCCACCTTTAGTTGTGGGATCTTGTTTTTGTGCAGCTGCCTGTGAGCAGCCCAGAATGTCACGTTTGATTTTTTTCCTGTATTGTTTTTGGTGAGTTTCTTATTTATTAAAACCTGTCTGGGCTAGGGGGCAGTATTTTCATGGCCGGATGAAAAACGTACCCAATTTAAACAGGTTACTACTCTGGCCCAGAAGCTAGACTATGCATATTATTAGTAGATTTGGATAGAAAACACTGAAGTTTCTAACACTGTTTGAATGGTGTCTGTGAGTATAACATAACTCATATGGCAGGCAAAAACCTGAGAAAAATTCAAGCAGGAAGTGGAAAGTCTGAGAATTGTAGTTCTTCTTTTGATTCTCTATCGAAGCTACAGTGTCTGTGGGGTGACGTTGCACTTCCTAAGGCTTCCATTGGCTGTCTAAAGCCTTCAGAAAGTGGTTTGAGCATTTACCTGTCACTGGGCAGATAATAGGAGCTCAGTTACTGAGTGGTCTGCCTGGCAAGAAAGGGATTGGATATGCGCGGTCACACGAGCATGCCGTTCCTTCTTTTTCTTCTTGAATGAATATGCTATTGTCCGGTTGGAATATTATCGCAATTCTACGTTAAAAATACCATAAAGATTGATTTTAAACAGCGTTTGACATGCTTCTAAGTACGGTAATGGAGCATTTTGACTTTTCGTCTCTTGTTCTGCGCTCGCGCATTGGATAAGTGATCTGTACGCACGAACAAAACCGAGGTATTTGTACATAAATATGGATTATTTCAAACAAAAACAACATTTTTTGTGGAAGTAGCAGTCCTGGGAGTGCATTCTGATGAAGATCAGCAACGGTAAGAGAATATATCTAATACTAATTCTGAGTTTAGGTTACCCCGAACTTAGCGGGTGTCTGAATAGCTCACCGTGATGGCTGAGCTATGTACTCAGAATATTGAAAAATGTGCTTTCTCCGTAAAGCTATTTTAAAATCTGACAGAGCGGTTGCATCCAGGGGTAGTCTATCTATAATTCTTAAAATAATTGTTATATATTTTGTCAACGTTTATGATGAGTATTTTTGTAAATTGATGTGCACATTCACTGGACGTTTTGGTCGGAATGCATTTTCTGAATATCACGCGCCAATGTAAAATGCTGTTTTTGGATATAAATATGAACTTTATTGAACAAAACATACATGTATTGTGTAACATAATGTCCTAGGAGTGTCATCTGATGAAGATCGTCAAGTGTTAGTGCTTCATTTAGCTGTGTTTTGGGTTTCATTGACACACGTCCTTGCTTGGAAAATGGCTGTGTGATTATTTTTGTCTATGTACTCTCCTAACATAATCTAATGTTTTGCTTTCGCTGTAAAGCCTTTTTGAAATCGGACAATGTGGTTAGATTAACGAGAAGTTTATCTTTAAAATGGTGTAAAATAGTTGCATCTTTGAGAAAGTTGAATTATGACATTTTGTTGTTTTTGAATTTTCCGCCCTGATATTTCACTGGCTGTGTCCCGCAGCTAGCATCCCACCTAGCCCATAGAAGTTAAACATGTGGAACTCTAAGTACGCTGCGCCTTGGTCTACTCATTTTGACGAGCTTGACATGCAGGATATCTGAGGAAGTCTCAAGCTATTGCTCGCCTGAAGTAGAGTATGTCACGATAAGGTAGAGTATGTCACTATCTACCTAGAGAGATTTCATCTGTATTTCTCGTAGCTGTTTACATACCACCACAGACTGAGACCAGCACTAAGACAGCATTGAATGAGCAAATCTGACCATAATTCTATCCTCCTGATTCCTGATTACAAGCAAAAATTAAAGCAGGAAGCACCAGTGACTAGATCATTAAAAAAGTGGTCAGATGAAGCAGATGCTAAGCTACAGGACTGTTTTGCTAGCACAGACTGGAATATGTTCCGGGATTCCTCCGATGGCATTGAGGAGTACACCACATCAGTCATTGGCTTCATCAATAAGTGCATTGATGACGTCGCCCCCACAATGACCGTACATACATACCCTGACCAGAAGCCATGGATTACAGGCAGCATCTGCACTGAGCTAACGGCTAGAGCAGCCACATTCAAGGAGCGGGAAGCTTATAAGAAATCCCGCTATGCCCTCCGACCAACCATCAAACAGGCAAAGCGTCAATACAGGATTAAGATCGAATCGTACTACACCAGCTCTGACGCTCATCGGACATGGCAGGGCTTGCAAACCATTACAGACAACAAAAGGAAGCACAGTCGAGAGCTGCCCAGTGACACGAGCTTACCAGACAAGCTAAACTACTTCTATGCTCGCTTCGAGGTAAATAACAATGAAACATGCATGAGAGCACCAGCTGTTCCAGAAGACTGTGTGATCACGCTCTCCGCAGGCGATGTGAATAAGACCTTTAAACAGATCAACATTCACAAGGCCGCAGGGCCAGACGGATTACCTGGACGTGTATTGCGAGCATGCGCTGACCAACTGGCAAGTGTCTTCACTGACATGTTCAACCTCTCCCTGTCCGAGTCTGTAATACCAACATCTTATTAGCAGACCACCATAGTGCCTGTTTCCAAGAGCACTAAGGTAACCTGCCTAAAAGACTACTGACCCGTAGCACTCACGTCTGTAGCCATGAAATGCTTTGAAAGGCTGGTCATGGCTCACATCAACACCATTATCACAGAAACTCTAGACCCACTCCAATTTGCATACCGCCCCAACAGATCCACAGATGATGCAATCTCTATTGCCCTCCACACTGCCCTTTCCCACCTGGACAAAAGGAACACCTATGTGAGAATGCTATTCATTGACTTTAGCTCAGCGTTCAACACCATAGTGTCCTCAAAGCACTTCAATAAGCTAAGAACCCTGGGACTCAACAACTCCCTCTGCAACTGGATCCTGGACTTCCTGACGGGCCGCCCCCAGGTGGTAAGGGTAGGTAACAACACATCCTCCACGCTGATCCTCAACACGTGGGCCCCTCAGGGGTGCGTGCTCAGTCCCTTCCTGTATTTCCTGTTCACTCATGACTGCACGTCCAGGCACGACTCCAACACCATCATTACGTTTGCTGATGACACAACAGTGGTAGATTTGATTTAGAGTGCACATGCCAAGACCAGAGTAGGCACATTTGCTATTTAATGCAACAGTTTTTGTCTTCATGCGTCCTTGTCGATTATAGGTGTAAGTCCTTTGATGCAGGCGATTCCTTTTATTTCAATATATGTGTAAGATTTATCTGGCATAGTCTGCATTCGCAGTCAGCTTTCCCCCCCCCCCTCGGTGCCCCTCGGTTCTAGCAGACCATGAGGACGTCTGTTCGGTAGCAACCTCTCACTTCCTCCAACCCTCCGATGTGCTGCCCTCCTGGCAGCTTTATGGGCCCCGTACGGCTGGTGAGGAATCATCCCCTTGATTACTCACCAGCCCCAATTAGTCCTGGCCGGACGATCTGTCGAGACCTGGCATGTTCAGCAGAGGGAGCCCCCACCGTGTGATTTTGACTCAGTTTGTCACCAGGCCTCGACTATTCTCCCCCTGGTGGTTGTCTGCGGTCCGCTGCGTACTGTTGGTGGGGTCTGAGGACTCGGCCCATCAGATGATGGAATGTGGGCGGGGCTCCATGGAGACCGAACGGGAGGACCCGGTATTGGTATAAGCCTTCCAGTGTCAAGAATGCCGTGTTCTCCCGGGAGGAGGCTGCCAAGGGTACCTGCCAATATCCCTTGGTCAGGTCCAGGGTGTTGATGTACCGGGCCTTTCCCAACCGGTTGATGAGCTCATCCACACTCAGCATGGGGTAGACATCGAGACAACTGATGTCGTTCACCCCCCTGAAGTCATTGCAGAAACGCAGACTACCGTCCGGTTTGAGGACCAACATGATGGGGCTGCACCATGAGCTGTGGGACTCCTCAATGACTCCCATCCTCAGCATAGCCTCCACCTTCTGCTTCCCGGCCTCCCTTTGGGCCTCGGGGATCTGGTATGGCCTCTTTCGTACTGTTTCTTCGGGCCGGGTGTGGTCGTGGTGTTCAATGAGGGTTGTTCGGCCCGGCTACTCTGAAAACACAGCAGTGTTTTCCCGATCGATGAGCTCCCTGAGCACTTGCTTCTGGCCCGGTTTGAGGTCCTCATTACTCGGGACCACCACTGGTCCGGTCGACGTCCCAGGTTTTGACCACAACATGGCCAAGGCTGTCGTCACATTCCATCTCTTCAATAGGTTCACTTGGTAAATCTGTTGGGGTTTTCATCTCCCCGGCTGCTGTACGTGGTAATTTACGGCCTGTGCCATGTTGTCAGGAACTTACTTTTTCCGGTGGGGATTAAAACTAGCACCTTGTCACCCACATGGAACTCTCGAGACTGGGTACCCTGATTGTAGACCTTGGCTTGGGCGCGATGGGCCTTCTCCATATGTTCCCTCACCACTGGCCATATGACTGTCATCCTGTCCCTCATCGTCTCTTCATGTTCCACCACGCTGTGTAAGGGGGTTGGCTGGATTTCCCACACCTCCTTGGCGAGAACCAGTAGGCCACGTGGTCTCCTCCTGTAGAGGTTTTCAAAAAGGGAAAACC
The DNA here is from genome assembly GCF_901001165.1 of Salmo trutta. Classification (NCBI taxonomy): domain Eukaryota; kingdom Metazoa; phylum Chordata; class Actinopteri; order Salmoniformes; family Salmonidae; genus Salmo; species Salmo trutta. The sequence continues at coordinate 21,437,359 of NC_042989.1, forward strand.
CAGTGGAGGCTGGGTAACTTCTCTGATCGAGAACATTAGGTGGGGTAGTAGCTGGTCCCTGTTCTTCCCGTCCCTCTCGATAAACTTCCACAGCATTTGTTTGAGCGTCTTATTGAACCGTTTGATGAGCCCATCCGTCTGCGGGTGAAGGTTCGGGTGAGGTTCGGATCAAATCAAATCAAATCAAATCAAATTTATTTATATAGCCCTTCGTACATCAGCTGAAATCTCAAAGTGCTTTACAGAAACCCAGCCTAAAACCCCAAACAGCAAGCAATGCATGTGAAAGAAGCACGGTGGCTGGGAAAAACTCCCTAGGAAAAACTCCTGAGAAAGGCCAAAAACCTAGGAAGAAACCTAGAGAGGAACCAGGCTATGAGGGGTGGCCAGTCCTCTTCTGGCTGTGCCGGGTGGATATTATAACAGAACATGGTCAAGATGTTAAAATGTTCGTAAATGACCAGCATGGTCAAATAATAATAATCATAGTAATTGTCGAGGGTGCAACAAGCACGTCCGGTGAACAGGTCAGGGTTCCGTAGCCGCAGGCAGAACAGTTGAAACTGGAGCAGCAGCATGGCCAGGTGGACTGGGGACAGCAAGTAGTCATCATGCCAGGTAGTCCTAGGGCTCAGGTCCTCCGAGAGAAAGAAAGAAAGAAAGAAAGAAAGAGAGAATTAGAGAGAGCATATTTACATTCACACAGGACACCGGATAAGACAAGAGAATACTCCAGATGTAACAGACTGACCCTAGCCCCCCGACACATAAACTACTGCAGCATAAATACTGGAGGCTGAGACAGGAGGGATCAGAAGACACTGTGGCCCCATCCGATGATACCCCCGGACAGGGCCAAACAGGCAGGATATAACCCCACCCACTTTGCCAAAGCACAGCCCCCACACCACTAGAGGGATATCTACAACCACCAACTTACCGTCCGAAGACAAGGCCGAGTATAGCCCACAAAGATGTCCGCCACGGCACAACCCAAGGGGGGGTTGCTTTATCTATAGGAGAGCACACAAATCTTTCATTAGTAGTGACATGTACTTGGTACCTTGGTCGGTCGGGATCTCGGGTGGCATAATCTACTATTACCAGGATGTATCGGTGTCCTTGCGCTGTTTTTACCAGAGAGCCCGCTATGTCCATGGCGATACGTTCAAACGTCACTCCAATGATCAGCAGGAGAACCAGCTGGTTCCAGAAGTGTGCTTTTGGGGCAGTGATTTTACATATTCTTCGATGGCTCGCCTCGTCCTAGGCCAGTGGAACTGGGCGGCGATCCGTTCCCGGGTCTTCTCCATTCCCAGGTGTGCCCCTAACAATTGGGTGTGGGCCAGCTGATGAACGGTTCCTACGTACCTGCGGGGCCCTCAAAATCGAGGAGGGGGTGTCACGGCTGTCGTAGGAAGCAGAGGACCAAGGTGCAGCGTGTGTGTCGTTCCACATTTTATTTAATCTGTGAAACTATGCAATACATAAATAAACTGAATAAACAAAACAACAAACCATGACGCAGAGGAGAAACAAACACTACTCAAAAATAATCACCCACACAACCCAGGAAGAAAAACCCCTACTTAAGTATGATCTCCAATTAGAGACAACGAGGACCAGCTGCCTCTAATTGGAGATCATCCCAAACAAACCAACATAGAAATACAAAAACTAGAACCTAAGAACATAGAAATAGAACACATAGAATAAACCCCCCTGTCACGCCCTGACCTACTCTACCATTGTCAGGACGTGACACGGGGAGCGTAGGCTCCTCCTCCGGTTGTTCACCAAGTAAAGTTAGTTGCGGACAAGTCTGACAACATGGCCCGGCTCATCTCCGGGGCCCGCTGATGGCATCGACTCCTCTTGACCTGGGCAATTCCATGCAGTGTCCCCGGGTGCCACAATCAAAACACCTCCTTTGGTTTTCATCCACCTGGGGTCGTCGGCAGCGGGTCAACTCTCCCCCGGCTGTCTCTCTGCAGGTCTACAGTCTTTTAGCCCGGCTGTCTGTTGGATTGGGGAGTACGGTGCTCCGACGGCTCTTGGAATCGATGAGGCCCTTCAGCAGGGCCTCGGTATTCTAATGCATCTCCACGGCTCCCAAGAGGTCCTCCAAGGTCTGGGGCATGCGTGGGCTCGCCACTCTCTTCATGTTGTAAGGTAGCAACCGTAAGAAGCAATCCATGACCACTTTGTTGATAACAGGGAGGATGGCTACGTGGGTTAAGAGCGATGCCCTGGTGATGCTCAGTAGGTTGCATATTTGGGATTGGGGGGATGCTTCGGCCACGAACCTCCAGTCGTGGACCAGTTGGACCCAACGGGCCAGGCTGTACGTGTAGCGGCTGAGGACCTCCCTCTTGAGGCAACTGTAGTTTCGGTGTTGAGGTCATAATACGCCTTTTGGGTGTCTCCGGACAGGAAAGGTGCCAACAGATTCACCCACTTCGCCTTGGGCCACCCTTCCCAGAGTGCTGTTCATTCGAACATGCAGAGGTAGGTCTCGATGTCGTAATCCTCCGTTAGCTTGATTAAAAACGGATTGGATGCGATTCGGTCTGCGTTTCTACTCGCAGCTTCCTGACTTCCTCCAGCAGGCGGACATTCTGTAGACGATGTTCTTCCAGTGTCCATTCCAGAATGTTCTGTTGCGCTTGGTGGGCCTGAACGAATTGAGCTATCAACTCGTTCATGCTGATACTGCGTAAACGTCAACTCTGGTCTGACCACGTTGTCAGACTTGTCCGCATTCTCCATCACTTTTGGCAGACCAGGGGGTTTGATCAAGAAAATGTCACGTAGCCAAGGTATTCTCTGTTGCCATGCATCATCCATACACATATAGACGTCACAGATATGGTATGCTACCCCTGATTAGAGACAACTGTGAAAAACCAAGGTGAATTCCTTGGACATTGATGGGCTCAGGAATTCCCTTTTCTGCCAGGTTTCAATACTTACTCATATGCACTAATCAACAGCAGAACAATATAATGGTACAGGAAACATACTTTCTTTGTGATATAGGTCAGAGCATCAGAGTGGATTCCCCACTGATTGGGGCTTTAGGAGTTACCCCTCCTTGTTGAGCCTTGGTGTTCTGGGAAGTTAGATCTTCTGTACATGCTTTATTACCATGATTTGTGGAACATGATTGACCAACTTTTAAAAGACTATAGTAGAAAACTACCCCCTTGTTCTGTGTGTCACGCGTCAGATAATATTGTTTGTATAGAGAAGTTACTGATTAGAATAGTTTTATGATGCTGGCCAGCAAGCATTTGAGATCTGGTTCCCCTGTTCTGAAATCATGTTAAACTTCCAAACATTTACTTTGGCGTTTGAATTTCCACCTCTTCGACATGATTAGAGTAATAATGTGTATTCCGAAGTTTAGCCAGATTTTGAGACATGGCCTTTTAAAACCCACTTTCAAGCGGAATTTTATGGTGCATACTTATCCTAACTTGTTTTGCACCAGCCCTGTTTTGCATTCATGTTCTACACACAAAGGCTTGCCCTCAATTTTAAAATCCACTCTCCATTTAGATTCTTCCTCTAAGGAAGTAAAATGAATCATCTCTCCAAAGGAGCTGGCACATCTAGAATAGTGGCCGTTTTGGCTCTGGGGAGAGTGCCATGTACAACCATTCCTCTCCTCTGGGAAACCAATATACAGATGTTGTCAGGGTCATAGTAAATTAGATAATTATGAAGCAGACAGGCCTCTTTATTTACTGCCTGCAATCGTTATTCTTCCAGGCAATCGATAGAGGTTTGCCAAGCTTTGTAGGCTTATCATCAAAGACAGTTGGACCGTCAAAATGAGTTACTCTGCCAAATACCATACCAGCAAACCCCAAATGGGAATAGATGGAACATACTCATGATAGGAAATATAAAGGCATCCTTGGTAGGGATTGTTGTTAATGCAGAAAACAGTTATTTCCATTATCACTTTCATCCCAACTACACTCTTGGAAAAACAAGGTGCTATCTAGAACCTAAAAGGTTTATTTTGCTATCCCTATAGGATAACCCTTTGAAGAACCCTTTTGAGTTCCATGTGGAACCCTTTCCACAGAGGTTCTCCACTACATGTTCCTATGGGAACAGCCGAATAACCCTTTTGGAAGCCTTATTTCTAAGAGTGTACTATAGCTTTCTCTCTCTCTGCCCTGTTTCTAGTTCTATGGCTGTAACAAAGCGCTAGTGAGAAATCATGGAAGCCATTGTTGGTGCCTGTGAACTTTGCCTAAGAATGTACCCAAACACAGACATGGTCCTGGCCCCTTTGACTCCAATAGAGTCCTTTACCATTTGGTCTGTGAGGCCCTCTCAAACAGCTTGGAGAGTACTTAAATGGAAGTGCTGACTACTGTTCATGGCTCTACCATCTTGAAAATCTATTAGAGCTTTTGCCTTAGCTCTCTATTTTTCTTCTCCTAAGCTGCAGGGGGTGGTGAAGGAAATGCGGAAATTTAAGTGAAGCTGAACCATCCTTCAATAAACATACTGGATCTGTAGGGATGGAAATATCAGTGAAAATGGAAGCAGAGTAAAAATAGTCTGCCTTTACATTGCCTTGTGAAAACAAGCGAAGTTGGTACTATAGTTTTGATTGGCAGTTGGGGTACCAGTTACAGTCTTGCATGGAAATGGTTGTTGATAATCATAAATTCTTTTAACTTTTTCTGGGAAATATGTCATGGAATTCCATGAGGTACTATGATACTATGGCCTGTTTGGATAAGGCTTGAAATGTTGGAAAAAGGTTTGATTATCCTTGATTCATGATTGAGTTGACTGAGTGTCATCAACAGCAAGTAACCACCCATCCAAATAGGGCTTGTGTTTTGTTTCAGTCTGGGGCACACACTTGGGTCCATCTCTTATTGACATGGCTACCTAAGAGGACAGTGAAGACAGGCTCAGCTTTGAATATTTTCCTTTTGGTCTCCTCACAGTAAATGTACCTTAAATTCATGATCAATGAAGCAATACCTGTCCTTAAGCGCTCACATTAAGAATAACACAATACTAAGCACTAAGCATGAAATAATGCATTGCTTTCTTAAGAAATTATACAACTGAATTATAACTTTTATTTTACCAGATGTTAGCACGACAGCCGCCGTTACTTTCATTGAAACCCTGCACAGCAAAGAAGGGATGAATGCATTTGATTGGCTGGATTTCCTCAGAACCAGATAGATTGCCTTCTGATGTTGGATCATGTATGTATTACCTATTCTTGTTTAATTTCCACAATGACCCAGTCAAAATGTATTTTCAGCTTCTCGTTTTCTCCGGACTTGAGAGGACCAACAGGTGTTGTTATCTATAACCAACAACATGTTGTTAATTCACCTACAATAATGTCCTGGTCAGGCATACCTTGACATAGATGGATTCTACCATAAGTTCTAGAATAAGCCCATTACTAGTGTGAAACATAGTCATCCAATATGCATCAGTTAACAGTTCAGTGAGACCTGTCATCAGACTGGAGAACATGCAGGCTCTCCACAGTGATTAATGCCAAAGCTCAGAGAGGTCGGCATGGAACTCTCCCAGACTGACTGTGCATCATTTCCAGTCATTTGGTACAGGGAAACGCCAAGTAGAAGCAGATGTCCACTGGATGGGTCTTAGCCTCGTCGCGAACCAGGCTTCCTAAAACGGGAAGCCTGGGGAAGTTCTATGGCAGAAATCAGCTAAAGAGGGTTCGGAGCCCGGTGTAAATCAGGGATGCCTTGCAACACATCAAACCAATCAAATGCTTTGCTTGGGTGGAGCTCCAAAGGTGTTCACCAGATTAGTGCTGTAGGATAAACAGTGGGTTAGGACTAATGTAAAAAAAACAAGCACTGGTGACAAAATATTTTAGAGTTTGCAGCATGCTGGTTTTCACAGCATTTCTATGTTATTTTGAGATGAGCTAAAGCTGCAGCAAGAAGGGAGAAATGGTCTACAATGCTGGCCATATCAATATTTTATTATTTTGACATTTCTGAAGTGATTTTTGTCTGTAAAGGCTAGCATGAGGGACAAGAAGTAGCTAGCCACCATTAGGTTAGTTTTGAGAAAAGTCAACTAACCTTGTAAGCTACACTCTTAGAAAAAAGGGATCCAAAAGGATCTTCGGCTGTCCCCATAGGATAACCCTTTTTGGTTCCAGGTACAACCCTTCTGGGTTCCAGGTAGAACCCTCTGTGGAAACAGTTTTATGTAGAACCAAAAAGGCTATCTCCTGTTGGGACAGCCGAAGAACCCTTTTAAATTCTAGATAGCACCTTTTTTTCTTGTACTTAGGTATAACTAACTAGCTAGCTACTGGCTAGTTAAATATATCTCACGATTGTAAACAAAATGTTAATAAAAACTGCTTATTATTGACATAAAAGGTTAGATGTGTTAGCCCAGTCGCTAACTTATCCAGGGTCAGTGATACATAGAGCAATCATGTACTGCCTATCTGTGGGAACAACTTCAATCATTTTGCAAGCAACATTGCTAAAATTAATTACATAAAATAATACACCTCATAAAATGTTACCTGTAATGTTCATTTCTTGTAGCCTAATTGTCATTTCCTTACTTTCATACTGTACCTAAATTACAAGGGTTGGATTTGCACTAAACAATATTGTATGTCAGCACTTAAAAGGCATGTACACAATCTGGTACATAGTTTGCCTAATAAACATTGTCTTCTAATACACATTGTCTATCATTTTAAATTGAGAACATATAGCTCAACATGTATACAATGTGTGAGTTTAGCTATTCTCTGCTTCAGATGACATATGCACATAAGGCCAGTAACGCCATTATACTGTTGGCCTATGGATGCATTGGTGATGCATGCCATATGATAAGCTGCAAAATGGATTCACATAGCTGATCTACTGAGAGAGAGTGGCAATCAAATAAAACAGATTGGAGAACTAGACAAACAGGAAATGTTCATTTGAGAATGCAACACAGAAACAGACACATTACAGACAGAACACCTCTTTATTGCAAGATTGTGGTATGTGATAAATCAACATTGACACGAGTTCATTTTGAATAATAGTTTAACATTTACAAAAAGTGTAAACACTTCACTTTGAAGAATAAACACTTCATCACTTCAAAATGTACAAATAAGCTAACTCGTATATAAATATTAGACATCTTAGTTTAAACAACAATAGATCATTGAGAAGTAACAAGTAGGTTATTTTTACTAAAGCAAGAAAATAAACTCCATGCCAGCAGTGGCCAGCCTTGCTCCGCTGATCCCTGATCTACTGTGTGAGCAGACATCAAAGTCTTAGATTTGGTAAGTTGAACCAGGTGTGTTATTGCTGGGCTGAAACAGAACCCTGCACACCCAGCAGACCTCCATTAGGGTTAGCCTTCTCCAATTGTAATAGGTTTACAGTATACATTGTGTGAGATGTTTAACTGTATTTTTGTACATACATGCATTCGGAAAGTATTCAGACCCCTTCACTTTTTCCACATTTTGTTACGTTACAGCCTTATTCTAAAATGTATTAAATCATTTTTTTTACTCATCAATCTACACACAATACTCCATAATGATGAAGCAAAAACAGGTCTAGAAATGTTTGCATTTAAAAAAAATGAAATATCACATTTACATACGTATTCAGAATATTTACTCAGTACTTTGTTGAAGCACCTTTGGTAGCGATTACAGCCTTGAGTCTTCTTCGCTACAAGCTTGGCACACCTGTATTTGGAGAGTTTCTCCCATTCTTCTAAGCAGATCCTTTCAAGCTCTGTCAGGTTGAATAGTTGCTGCACAGCTATTTTTAGGTCTCTCCAGAGATGTTCAAACAGGCTCAAGACCAGGTTCTTTACGGACCACTCAAGGACATTCAGAGTCTTGTCCCGAAACCACACCTGCATTGTGTTGGCTGTGTGCTTAGGGTTGTTGTCCTGTTGGAAGTTGAACCTTCGCCCCAGTCTGAGGTCCTGAGCGTTTTGGAGCAGGTTTTCATCAAGGATTTCTCATCAAGGATCTCTCTGTACTCCCACAGTTAACAATGCATGTCAAAGCAAAAACCAAGCCATTAGGTGGAAGGAATTGTCCTTAGAGCTCTGAGTCAGGATTTTGTCGAAGCACAGATCTGGGGAAGGGTACCAAAACATTTCTGCAGCATTGAAGGTCCCCAAGAACACAGTGGCCTCCATCATATAAATGGAAAAGAATTTGAACCACCAAGTTTTTCAGCGGCAGGACTGGGAGACCTGTCAGGATCGAGGGAAAGATGAGTGGAGCAAGACCTCAGGACCTCAGACTGGGGTGAAGGTTCACCTTCCAACAGGACTACAACCGTAAGCACACAGCCAAGACAATGCAGGAGTGGCTTTGGGACAAGTCTCTGAATGTCCTTGAGTGGCCCAGCCAAAGCCCAGACTTGAACCCGATCTAACATCTCTGGAGAGACCTGAAAATAGCTGTGCAGCAATGCTCCCCATCCAACCTGACAGTGCTTGAGAGGATCTGCAGAGAGGAATGGGAGAAACTCCTCAAATACAGGTGTGACATGCTTGTAGCGTCATACCCAACACAATTCAAGGCTGTAATCGCTACCTAAGGTGCTTCAACAAAGTACTGAGTAAATGGTCTGAATACTTATGTAAATGTGATATTTCAGCTTTTATTTTTAATACATTTGCTAAAATTTCTAAAAACCTGTTTTTGCTTTGACATTATGGGTATGGTGTGTAGATTGATGAGGGAAAAAACCATTTTATCAATTTTAGAATAAGGCTGTATTGTAACAAAATGTGGAAAAAGTCAAGGAGTGTGAATACTTTCCGAATGCACTGTGTGTACAGAATAATATTAAATGCTCTGAGACCAGTTTGGACAATCAGGAGCAGACAACCATCCTCAGACACAGACCAGGGATTTTGACCAATGTATCAATGAAGCTTATTTTGTCATCCCTTCATGTGAAGCCATTGAACATGAATGGATTTATTACCCTTGCCTGTCAACAATGAAATTTGAGGTAAGCCATTTTCTCTCTAAACTACCATTTACAGTAAATACACAGAAGGTATTTAAATGGTATGTTAGAGACAGTTAACAGAGAAGGTTATCTGCCAGATCTAGTGACACATGTGCCTGCTATGTGTTAATATCTGTAAATACTCCCTTGTCTCTCCCAAGTTGGCTTTTAGATTAAAGTATGTGTTGTTAGTCACCATTGAAAAAGAATCACAACTAATATTCACTTTTTTGCGTTTGTGTGATTAAATAAATATTTGGTCTGCGTAAATATTCTGTCTAGATATTAGGTATTTGTACATACACTGAGTGTACAAAACATGAACACCTGCTCTTTCCATGACATAGACTGACCAGATGTATCCAGGTGAAAGCTATGATCCCTTAGTGTTGTCAATTGTTAAATCCACTTCCGTTAGGATTTCTAATCCTTGAGACAATTGAGACATGGATTGTGTATGTGTGCCATTCAGAGGGTGAAGACAAAATATTTAAGTGCCTTTGAATCGGTTATGGTAGTAGGTGCCAGCAGCATACCACTGCTGGCTTGCCTCTGGGTTTGTCCTTGTTTGTCCCTGGATGGGAGACCAGATTTGTATTTCTATTTTTTTTATTTCACCTTTATTTAACCAGGTAAGCTAGTTGAGAACAAGTTCTCATTTACAACTGCGACCTGGCCAAGATAAAGCAAAGCAGTGCAACACAAACAACAACACAGAGTTACACATGGAATAAACAAACATACAGTCAATAATACAATAGAAAAAGTATATATACAGTGTGTGCAAATAAGGTAGGATAACTGAGGTAAGGCAATAAATAAGCCATAGTGGCGAAATAATTACAATATAGCAATTAAACACTGGAGTGATAGATGTGCAGAAGATGAGTGTACAAGTAGAGATACAGGGGTGCAAAGGAGCAAAATAAATAAAATAGATAACAGTATGGGGATGAGGTAGTTGGATGGGCTAATTACAGGTGGGCTATGTACAGGTGCAGTGATCTATGAGCTGCTCTGACAGCTGGTGCTTAAAGCTAGTGAGGGAGATATGAGTCTCCAGCTTCAGTGATTTTTGCAGTTCGTTCCAGTCATTTGCAGCAGAGAACTGGAAGGAAAGGCGGCCGAAAGAGGAATTGGCTTTGGGGGTGACCAGTGAGATTTACCTGCTGCTACGGGTGGGTGCTGCTATGGTGACCAGTGAGCTGAGATAAGGCGGGGCTTTACCTAGCAAAGACTTATAGATGACCTGGAACCAGTGGGTTTGGCGACGAATATGAAGCGAGGGCCAGCCAACGAGAGCATACAGGTTGCAATGGTGGGTAGTATATGGGGCTTATATGGGGGGGGTGCAACTCAATTTCAAGAAGGTGTTCTCAATGTATTGTATACTCAGTGTATTTAGCAGTGACTAAAGTCTGAAGACTCATAAGCTAGGGCTAGAAACAAGACAGAAATCATGTGTTCCGAACATGTTACATGTATTATATACTTTACAGACACTATTTTCATCAAACATTTCTGCAGATTTTGGCACACAGATTGTGAAGGAAACAAACAGAGAAGGCTCCAGCATGTTGTAAAAAGTTTGCAGTATCTCAACGAGGATCCCAAGGATAACAAATGAAACTCAAACCTGCATTCAAATACATAAGCCTACCCATTAGATTTACTGGAACAAGCAGGAGTCAAAGGAATGCTCCATTAGGCGCTTCTCTTCATAGCTGACAGAAACGGGGCTTTCTCCAAATATTGTGTGAAATATTGGTTGATTTTGTCACCCTGATTACCGGCAATCCTTTTCTTGTTCCTGTCGGAGGCCTGCCCCTGTCTGTCCCCACAGAGAGCAGCTCCCTCCATCTGAAACTGTATAACTCATGTTTCCATGTCACCGCATTTACGGTAAAGCTGAAGTATGTAGCAGCTGGATCTCATGGGACCATCCGAGCACCCCAGTGTTTTGGCTCACTGTGTTATTCTCCAGATGTTATGGAGGGAGAGCAGTGGTGGGAGGCAGTCTGGGAGGTCTAACCCTAACCCAGATGAGGGGGAGAGAACAGGGGGGGGGTCTCTCCATAGTACTACTGCAGTGCCCTATCACACACAGTGTTTGCATAGTGTTATGTAGTAGGTAGGTAAAAACGGTAGGCCACAGTTATTCAGCACACTATCATGATACAGATCCTACCACTAGGGGCCAGTGGCAGCTGGGGGGCCAGGTAAGGAAGCTTCGGTCTGCATAAGAAGTCGGTGGTGTGCACAGCTTGGTGGGATTACCGAGCTGATCATTGTGATCTCCCGACCTCCCGACCGGTTTTGTGTTTGTATCTTTTTGGAGTTTTCTAATTATTATTTATTGTTTGTCAACAACTGAACATCAACGACCCGCTTGCGGATTTATGCAGGAGCGGTCCACCTGAATCCCCAGTAAGCGAACCCGCTGTCCCCAGGTACACCCACATCCAACACTGACCTCACATTCAGACTTTCACGTCAATGCACACACGTAGTCAGTTTACTGGACAACTAGGCAAGCCTAGAGACCCTAGACTTTGCGAGTATGGTGTAAAAGTAGGTTTTGGGTAGTCAGTTCCTTAGCAATAGTACATCATACGTTGCTCAGGGAGATTTCCTGTATTGTCAAACTGCTGTTTGAGGGTACTTACAGAGACATTTGAGTTTGTACTAAAGTTGTACATGTTTACCAAAGTAGAGTAGCAATATATCCAAGAAAAAAATATACACTGCTCAAAAAAATAAAGGGAACACTTAAACAACACAATGTAACTCCAAGTCAATCACACTTCTGTGAAATCAAACTGTCCACTTAGGAAGCAACACTGATTGACAATAAATTTCACATCCTGTTGTGCAAATGGAATAGACAACAGGTGGAAATTATAGGCAATTAGCAAGACACCCCCAATAAAGGACTGGTTCTGCAGGAGGGGACCACATACCACTTCTCAGTTCCTATGCTTCCTGGCTGATGTTTTGGTCACTTTTGAATGCTGGCGGTGCTTTCACTCTAGTGGTAGCATGAGACGGAGTCTACAACCCACACAAGTGGCTCAGGTAGTGCAGCTCATCCAGGATGGCACATCAATGCGAAGGTTTGCTGTGTCTGTCAGCGTAGTGTCCAGAGCATGGAGGCGCTACCAGGAGACAGACCAGTACATCAGGAGACGTGGAGGAGGCCGTAGGAGGGCAACAACCCAGCAGCAGGACCGCTACCTCCGCCTTTGTGCAAGGAGGAGCAGGAGGAGCACTGTCAGAGCCCTGCAAAATGACCTCCAGCAGGCCACAAATGTGCATGTGTCTGCTCAAACGGTCAGAAACAGACTCCATGAGGGTGGTATGAGGGCCCGACGTCCACAGGTGGGGGTTGTGCTTACAGCCCGACACCGTGCAGGACGTTTGGCATTTGCCAGAGAACACCAAGATTGGCAAATTCGCCACTGGCGCCCTGTGCTCTTCACAGATGAAAGCAGGTTCACACTGAGCACGTGACAGACATGACAGAGTCTGGAGATGCCGTGGAGAACGTTCTGCTGCCTGCAACATCCTCCAGCATGACCGGTTTGGCGGTGGGTCAGTCATGGTGTGGGGTGGCATTTCTTTGGGGGGCCACACAGCCCTCCATGTGCTCGCCAGAGGTAGCCTGACTGCCATTAGGTACCGAGATGAGATCCTCAGACCCCTTGAGAGACCATATGCTGGTGCGGTTGGCCCTGGGTTCCTCCTAATGCAAGACAATGCTAGACCTCATGTGGCTGGAGTGTGTCAGCAGTTCCTGCAAGAGGAAGGCATTGATGCTATGGACTGGCCCGCCCGTTCCCCAGACCTGAATCCAATTGAGCACATCTGGGACATCATGTCTCGCTCCATCCACCAACGCCACGTTGCACCACAGACTGTCCAGGAGTTGGCGGATGCTTTAGTCTAGGTCTGGGAGGAGATCCCTCAGGAGACCATCCGCCACCTCCTCAGGAGCATGCCCAGGCGTTGTAGGGAGGTCATACAGGCACGTGGAGGCCACACACACTACTGAGCCTCATTTTGACTTGTTTTAAGGACATTACATCAAAGTTGGATCAGCTTGTAGTGTGGTTTTCCCATTTAATTTTGAGTGTGACTCCAAATCCAAACCTCCATGGATTTCCATTGATTATTTTTGTGTGATTTTGTTGTCAGCACATTCAACTATGTAAAGAAAAAAGTATTTAATAAGATTATTTCTTTCATTCAGATCTAGGATGTGTTGTTTAAGTGTTCCCTTTATTTTTTTGAGCAGTACATATTGCTAAACATTCAAATGGGAGGCAAGGCTCCATTGTGTTGTTGGATAACGAGCCAAGAGCAAAATGATAACAGTCCAATCGATGTCTGTGACTTCTCTGGCACACAGTCACAGTCACCAGACAGATTCATGCAATATTTTCCAGTTGGTAGCTGGGGCAGCTGTGTACAATATGGACATGAATCATGTTACTCAAACTCAGACACTACATGTATCACTCATTAGATATTTGGGTCTTGTTTATTTATTTACTTCAAATCTGCTTTGAAGTTTCTTGACATTAATCAGGACCATGGGGTGGTAATGCATTCATTTGATCCTCGTCTCTTTTCTTTCATCCAAAAGCAAAGTAAAACGTCACAATGCGGAGAAACACAAACATCTGCTCGGGTTTTTCGATCAGTTGCATCTGCCTCGTGTTTTCGCGTTGGGTATAATGACTGGTTGTAATCCTCAACTGTAGTGTTTCTACAACTTTACTTGCTCTTATTAGGCCAACTTGCTCATAGTGCTACAATACACACCTCTTGCTCCTTCAACAAAAGTCTTTCAACCATATGCTGAAGAAAGAACTACCTAAAGAACATTTCTGTTAGCGACATCCATCCAGTTTCTTTAGTTACATGACCTAGTTCATGCGATAATCAGATCATCATATGGACGAACATTACATTTTCCTACTCAGTGTTGTGGCCCCTAACTGTCTTTCAATGGGGATTAATTTGTTCAGGAAGATTGATTCCTTAATTCAGGTCAGTGGTACATCCTCTGTGACCAATATATCACATAGGGTCTTAGATGGGATGATACGTGGCTGTAGAGAAATCAGGATGACTAATGTTTGATATCAGCTGTGTGCAAGTTTGAAACCTCTTCCATCAAGTTTCAGGAGCATTCCTAATGAAGACAAACTGGTGAATCAGTCAGTGATACTGTGTCTCTGTGTGTATGGTTACTCTCCTTTTTTCCATAGTAATTTATGCAGACAACATTCTGCATGAATACAATGATTGCACTCAGAAAGTGCCATGGAATATCTGAAACGGCCAGAGAAGTTATTCATGAGATTTCCCCAAAACTGATAATACAATGCATTTCCCGTTACACTGCTCAGGAGGTTACGTGAGGTTCAACATCACAGGCTCCAGTGTGGGGCTTTAACCAACCCTGTGATCAGAAAGCGATGTAACTGACAGTGTTGTACAGTGACTGGTGCCCATGGTTTGTTTACAGATAGCTGGACCTGTACTGGGCCTGTAAGTCTTGGCCCTGGAAGGCCATTTTGATATCTGCTGAAAGAGGAGGTGATGAACACCAGCTTTGCTGATGGATGAGCTGTTCAATATGACATGACACAGCGCAACAGTTGCACTGAGAGACCCAGTCACATAACTACCTACCCTTTAATTTCCTTGTCCCACAGGGTTAGCTACTGCTTCATGGACACTCACAGAATGTACTGCATCTACGCTGGAGGTCCCATGCAGCGGGCATGTGCCCTCTGAGATGTGCTGCGTCAGTGAAAGTGGAGAAACAGACACAGATTGTTTTTGGTCTTCTAGGTTGCTGCTGATGGCTGAGTCTCATGACTGACACGTTCCGGTGGTGTTCCCACTGGGAGGCGTAACACAGGGGTGTGTAACCTGCTGAACCACAGCAATGAACAACAGCATCTACCGGAACCCCTAGCTGCGACATCTATTATCCAGATTCTACCAGAGCACAGAGACATGGAGAGCCAAGAGGAGCTGTGAACAGGGTTAAGGGGACCTGCAGGAAATTAGACATAAGAAGAGACCACTGAGACGTGTATGGGGACTGTTAACATCAACGACAATAATACACATTGTTTCAATGAAAGTGGTATGAAAAGTATAAAAACATCTAAGAAATAGTTTATATTCTGTTCATTGCGGAACACTTTTATGTTTTACTAATCTCAAAGGAATTTGGTCTATTCCCGACAGATGAGCTCCAGTCTGTGAAATGCATGTGTATAAGTACATATAAATGATGGATGAGTTATTTTATCCATGTTAAGTTGGTTTCAGTATGCAATATGTTCCTAAATATTTTTTTGTGTTCTAAAAGCACTTGCAACAAAATATTAGCTCAAATGACATTCATTTTCACCTTCCAGACAGGGTTCTCATTAGCTCAGCGACCTCTCATTAGAATTGATGGCACGGTATGGCTATAAAATATCCCAAGCTCATTTCCAGATGTTCAGAGGTTTATCTTAAATATGTAATTTCACAGTTCACTGATGATGTTTCATCTCAAGTTATCTATTACTGCACATGATGAGTGTCAGAAGTTTTTCTTCAAGAGTATGGCATCCTCTGTATAGCCAGACTCAAAGATTTGACATTCAAACCTACGCAGTTGCCTCCAATGATGGAAGTGGTGGTCTGCTTACAATCTACTACTCTTGGATGTCAAGTAGACAAGATGAATAGACAGAGGATGTCCCGTTTATCCAAACAAGATGGCTAACAGACTGAAATTGGTGTCCATAAAACAGAAATGTGGTCCTCATTTTTCAAACACTGTTGATTCTACTGGTGTTTGTGGTAAATTCCCCAATTTTACCATCGGTCTAACATTAGCGGGCAGAACCATTACAGATTTCAAACGGAGGAGTAAATAGATTACACGAACTGTGTTATCCAGTCTTGTTTCCTATCAAGAAATCGCCTGTAATCTTGAGAATGGGAAATACAAATCAAATGCAAGTGTAGTGAAGTCATTACACTGGGTTGAGACCCCTATTTACTTGTCAGCTGTTAAACTTAATTTCTTAATCACCTGGGACACCAGCGATTTGGTCAAATGCTTTTCTAGGTACAGTATATTAAGGTTTTATTAACACTGTACTTGACACCCAGTGTCATAACACGTTATGATGCTGTCATAACCATGTCATAATATGTCATAGCAGCTGACGTAACTTCTCATAACCTATCATAATATGGTTATAACAATGTCATGACCCATATATTTACACCTGTTGTGACATATATTGCGTTATTTTATGGCTGGTTATGACACCTACATAAGAGTGTCAGAACACACATTTATTCTAATTTGTTTTTTCCCTGCAGAGAAAATGTCCTTTGGTTTGAAAGTTCTCTTAAATTCTTTGTTTTTGTTGTAATGAATTCTTTACAGTAATATTTTTTTCACCATATTTTAAATAACTTGTAGAAAATACACTTTATGGCACTGTCATGAAGCATTATGACCATCCTGTGTCACTCACTTGGACTAAGAAAATACACTATGGCACTGGCAAGAAGCACTATGACCATCATAATCATATAAGGCAGATAGGCCTATCACGTACATGATCTTATATCAGTCATCAGTCATCTGCTCCTAAAATCTGCTCCTGCATTCAACCCAGTCATCAGCAACAGAGCACTGGGGTAGGTGCATTCTCTCAACCAGCTTCATGAGGTAGTAACCTGGAATGCATTTCAATTGGGTCTTGTTAAAAGTTAATTTATGGAATTTCTTTCCTTCTTAATGAATTTGAGCCAATCAGTTGTCTTGTGACAAGGTAGGGGTGGTATACAGAAGATAGCCCTATTTGGTAAAAGACCAAGTCCATATTATGGCAAGAACAGCTGAAATAAGCATAGAGAAATGACAGTCCATCCTTACTGTAAGAGATGAAGGTCAGTCAATACGGAATATTTGTGTGCAGTCGCAAAAACCATCCAGCTCTGGCTCTCATGAGGACCGCTACAGAAAAGGAAGCCCCAGAGTTACCTCTGTGTCACGACTTCTGCCGAAGTCGATGCCCCTCCTTGTTCGGGTGGTGCTCGGCGATCGACGTCATCGGTCTTCTAGCCACCATTGATCAGTTTTTCATTTTCCATTGGTTTTGTCTGGTCTCCTTACACACCTGTTTCTTATCCCAGTAATTACATGTTGTGTATTTAACCCTCTGTTTCCCCTCATATCCTTGTCGGTGATTGTTTATTATGTTATGTACGTGTTGATTATGTATCGGTGTGCGACGGGTTATTGTTTACCCGAATTATTGAGTACGTTGGTTTTGGAGTACTTTAAAAAAAAAAAACTCAATTTTTAACCACTTTGGTTTCTCCTACGCCTGACTTCCCTGCCACCTACATACACGGATTATGACAGAATCACCGACCTTTTTATTGAAGTCAGCAGGAGAAGATATCCTGGACAGGGAGGTGGAGGAGCGCATCCAGGAGAATGCGGAGAAGCTACTACATCTATGTGCTGCCATGGATCGCGCTGTTCAGATAATGGACCGCTTGGAGAGACGGGAGATTCATCCAGCGCCTCCACCAGCCCACCCGGGGTCGATCCAAAACGCCCCTTGTCAACCTGAACCGGGTGGTATCCGTCTAGCCATGCCTCAAGGTTACAATGGAAGTGTTGCCAACTGCCGGGGTTTCCTGCTCCAATTAGAACTTTATCTGGCCATGGTCCACCCAGTTCCATCAGACCGTGAGAAGATTTTCGCCCTCATCTCGTGCCTCACCGGGAGAGCCCTGGAATGGGCCAGCGCCATGGTTGAAGGAGATGCGGCGTTGGACCATTATGAGGAGTTCATCTGCCGTTTCCTGGCAGTCTTCGACCACCCACCCGAAGGCAG
Source organism: Salmo trutta (assembly GCF_901001165.1). Taxonomy (NCBI): domain Eukaryota; kingdom Metazoa; phylum Chordata; class Actinopteri; order Salmoniformes; family Salmonidae; genus Salmo; species Salmo trutta. The sequence continues at coordinate 21,455,348 of NC_042989.1, forward strand.
AGCAGCGGGTGAGCGCCTCTACCATCTGAGGCAGGAGACGAGGAGTGTCCAGGATTTTGCTTTGGAGTTCAGGACCCTGGCAGCCGGTGCGGGATGGAATCACGGGGCCCTGATCGACCATTATCGCTGCAGTCTGCGGGAGGACGTCTGTCGAGAGCTGGCCTGCAGAGACACCACCCTCACCTTCGACCAGCTGGTGGATCTGTCCATCCGGTTGGACAACTGGCTGGCTGCTCGCGGACGTCCAGATCGGGGTCTGGTGCTTCCATCCTCCCGCACCCCCTCTCCTATAACCATGGAGCCAGGAGAGAGGGTGCACAGGGAGAGCGGAGGGAGTTCCCGCTCGTGCACCATCGGTGACCACAGAGGACACACTGCTGGTCGGTGCCGGGTAGGTTCTTCTGGGAATGGAGGTAACAGGCAGGGTGCTCTGGCGCCACCCCAGGTGAGTAGGCACCATTCTCATCCAGAGCCCTCTGTTGCCCATATATTTGTGTCTGTCATTTTTCCTGATCTGGAAGGTGTTCATGGAACGTCTGGGGGTCTCGGTTAGCCTTACCTCAGGTTTTCACCCCGAAAGTAACGGGCGGGTGGAGAAAGTTAATCAGGATGTGGGTAGGTTTCTGAGGTCTTATTGCCAGGACCGGCCGGGGGAGTGGGCGGCGTTTGTGCCCTGGGCAGAGATGGCTCAGAACTCGCTCCACCACTCCTCCACTAACCTCTCTCCATTTCAGTGTGTGTAAGGGTATCAGCCGGTTCTGGCCCCTTGGCATCAGAGTCAGACCAAGGTTCCTGCGGTGGACCACTGGTTCCGGCGCGCGGAGGAGACCTGGGACGCAGCTCACATCTGCCTTCAGCGCGCCGTACGGCGTCAAAAAGCTAGCGCAGACTGTCACTGCAGTGAGGCCCTGGTGTTCGCACCGGGGGACAGGGTGTGGCTCTCGACCCGAAACCTGCCCCTCCGCCTGCCCTGCCGGAAGCTGAGTCCGCGGTTTGTGGGGCCGTTTAAAGTCCTGAGGAGAGTGAACGAGGTATGTTATACACTGCGTGCACAATTATTAGGCAAGTGAGTATTCTGATCTTATCATTGTTTCTATTCACATTTTCAAACTCCAAACCATATAAACTTGAATGCTTATTGGATTCAATCATTTTCAGGTGATATGTATTTGTGTAATGAGGGAGGGTGTGGCGAAAGTGAATAACACCTTATATCAAGGTGTGCATAATTATTAGGCAGCCTCATTACCTCAGGTAAAATGGGCCAAAAAAGAAATTTAACTGACACTGAAAAGACAAAAATGTAAAATGCCTTTCAGACGTATGCGACACTCTTTAAATAGCTAAACTATTGAGGTGTGACCACCGGACATTCAAACGTTTTGTTGCGAATAGTCAACTGGGGTGCAAAAAACGCATGGGGAAGAAAAGGCGCAAATTAACTGCAAAAGACTTGAGAAGAATTAAACGTCAAACTACCAGGAACCCATTATCCTCCAGTGCCACCCTATTCCAGAACTGCAACCTACCTGGAGTGTTCAGAAGTACAAGGTGTCAAGTGCTCAGAGACATGGCCAAGATCAAGAAGACTGAAACAAGACCACCACTGAATAAGATTCACAAGTTGAAGCGTCAAGATTGGGCAAAGAAATACCTGAAGACAGATTTTTCAAAGGTTTTATGGACAGATGAAATGAAAGTGACTCTTGATGGACCAAATAGATGGGCCCGTGGCTGGATCAGTAATGGACACAGGGCACCACTTTGAGTCAGGTGCCAGCAAGGTGAAGGAGGGGTACTGGTATGGGCTGCTATCATTGAGGATGAGGTAGTTGGACCTTTTTGGGTTGAAGATGGACTGAAACTCAACTCCCAAACCTACTGCCAGTTTCTGGAAGATTCTTTCATCAAACAGTGGTACAGGAAGAAGTCCTCAGCATTCTAGAAGGCCATGATCTTTATGCAGGACAATGCTCCATCACATGCATCCAAGTACTCCACTGCTTGGCTAGCCAGCAAGGGCCTCAAAGATGCCTGAGTAATGACCTGGCCCCCTTCCTCACCTGACTTAAATCCTATTGAGAACTTGTGGGCCCTTCTCAAATGTGAGATTTACAGTGATGGAAGACAATACACCTTTTTGAACAGCATTTGGGAGGGGGCCAGCATTTGTGGTTGCTGCTTCAGTGAAAATTTATCGTGAACAGATCAAGAAACTGACAGACTCCATGGATGGAAGGCTCATGGCAGTTATTGAAAATAAGGGTGGCTATATTGGTCACTGAATATTTTTGAAAGGCCAAAAATTTTATATAATTGTCATTTTGTGTTACTTATCTGTTACACTTACTCTAAAAATGTAGAATTAACAAGTGAGTTGAGAGAAATGATTTTTGTAATTTAGTTGCCTAATAATTGTGCACACTAATAGATGCCTAATAATTGTGCACACATATATTTCCCTGAGAAAGACAAAACTCACTTTTTCTTTGTTAAACATTCAGGTTTGAGGTTCAATAACATTTTGGATTGACTGAGAGCATTGTGTTTGTTCAACAATAAAATTAATCCCAAGGAATACAATTTGCCTAATAATTGTGCACGCAGTGTAGGTTAAAGCTCCCCTCCTATTACCGCATTAACCCCTCGTTCCATGTGTCTCTCCTCAGGCCAGTGTTGGCTGGCCCGCTCCAGGAGGCCGAGGTGCGGGAGGTTCCTCCACCCCCTCTGGACATTGAGGGGGCCCCGGCGTACTCCGTTCGATCCATCCTGGATTCGAGACGTCGGGCGAGGGGTCTTTAGTACCTCGTGGACTGGGAGGGGTACGGTCCGGAGGAGAGTTCCGGTGGAGGACGTGTTAGATCCTTCCATGCTGAGCGAGTTCCATCGTCTCCATCCGGATCGCCCTGCGCCTCGTCCTACGGTGTCGACGCACTGCTGGAGCCGTACGTCGGGGGGGTACTGTCACGACTTCTGCCGAAGTCGATGCCCCTCCTTGTTCGGGTGGTGCTCGGCGATCGACGTCACCGGTCTTCTAGCCACCATTGATCAGTTTTTCATTTTCCATTGGTTTTGTCTGGTCTCCTTACACACCTGTTTCTTATCCCAGTAATTACATGTTGTGTATTTAACCCTCTGTTTCCCCTCATATCCTTGTCGGTGATTGTTTGTTACGTTATGTACGTGTTGATTATGTATCGGTGTGCGACGGGTTATTGTTTACCCGGATTATTGAGTACGTTGGTTTTGGAGTTAGTTTTTAAAAATAAATACTCCATTTTTAACCACTTTGGTTTCTCCTGCGCCTGACTTCCCTGCCACCTACATACACGTATTATGTAATAGAAATGTAATAGAAATATAGGACAAAACACACATCACGACAAGAAAGACAACACTACATAAAGAGAGACCTAAGATGACAACATAGCATTGTAGCAACACATAACAACACAGCATGGTAGAAACACAACATGACAACAACATGGTAGCAACACAACATGGCAGCAGCACAACATGGTAGCATCACAAAACAGGGTACAAACATTGTTGGGCACAGACAGCAGAACAAAGGGTAAGAAGGTAGAGACAACAATACATAACACAAAGCAGCCACAACTGTCAGTGAGAGTGTCCATGATCGAGTCTTTGAATGAAGAGATTGAGATAAAACTGTCCAATATGAGTGTTTGTTGCAGCTCGTTCCAGTCGCTAGCTGCAGCAAACTGAAAAGACGAGCGACCCAGGGATGTGTGTGCTTTGGGGACCTTTAACAGAATGTGACTGGCAGAACAGGTGTTGTATGTGGAGGATGAGGCCTGCAGTAGGTATCTCAGATAAGGGGGAGTGAGGCCTAAGAGGGTTTTATAAATAAGCAACAACCAGTGGATCTTTCAATGGGTATACAGAGATGACCAGTTTACAGAAGAGTATAGAGTGCAGTGATGTGTCCTATAAGGAGCATTGGTGGCAAATCTGATGGCCGAATGGTAAAGAACATCTAGCCGCTCGAGAGCACCCTTACCTGCCGATCTATAAATTACGTCTCCAAATATCTAGCAGGGTTGGATGGTCATCTGAATCAGGGTTAGTTTGGCAGCTGGGGGAAAAGAAGAATGATTACGATAGAGGAAACCAAGTCAAGATTTAACTTTAGCCTGCTGCTTTGATATGTGCTGATAGAAAGATTATGTCATTAGAGTTACCAAGCTCAGAAATTGCAGCCCAAATAAATGCTTCAAGAGTTCAAGTAAGAGACACATCTCAACATCAACTGTTCAGAGGAGACTAAGTGAAGCAGGCCTTCATGGTCAAATTGCTGCAAAGAAACCACTACTAAAGGACACCAATAAGAAGAAGAGACTTGCTTGGGCCAAGAAAAACTAGCAATGGACATTAGACCAGTGGAAATCTGTCCTTTGGTCTGATGAGTCGAAATTACCGATTTTTTGGTCCAACCACCGTGCCTTTGTGACACGCAGAGTAGGTGAACGGATTATCTCAGCATGTGTTGGTTCCCACCGTGAAGCATAGAGGAGGAGGTGTGATGGTGTGGTGGTCTTTGCTGGTGACACTGTCTGTGATTTATTTTGAATTCAAGGCACACTTAACCAGCATGGCTACAACAGCATTCTGCAGCAATACGCTCTCCCATCTGGTTTGCGCTTAGTGGAACTATCATTTGTTTTTAAACAGGACAATGACCCAACACATATCCAGACTGTGTAAGGGCTATTTGACCAAGAAGGAGAGTGATGGAGCGCTGCATCAGATGACCTGGCCTCCACAATCACCCAACCTTAACACAATTGAGATGGTTTGGGACGAGATGGGCCGCAGAGTGAAGGAAAAGCAGCCAACAAGTGCTCAACATATGTGGGAACTCCTTCAAGACTGTTGAAAAAGCATTCCTCATGAAGCTTGTTGAGAGAATGCCAATAGTGTGTAAAGCTGTCATCAAGGAAAAGGGTGGCTACTTTGAAGAATCTCAAATATAAGTATATTTTGATTTGTTTAACACTTTTTTGGTTACTACATGATTCCATATGTGTTATTTCATAGTTTTGATGTCTTCATTATCATTCTACAATGTAGAAAATAGCAAAAATAAAGAAAAAGCCTTGAATGAGTAGGTGTGTCCAAACGTTTGACTGGCCTCCACAATCAGCGTAGCCTAGTGGTTAGAGTGTTGGACTAGTAACCGGTACATATCTGTCGTTCTGCCCCTGAACAAGGCAGTTAACCCACTGTTCCTAGGCCGTCATCGAAAATAAGAATTTGTTCTTAACTGACTTGCCTAGTTAAATAAAGTTTAAATATAATATATGTACTGTTGACGCGTAGGCTATGGTGTAATGGACTGTTTTGCCTTGTGTGGTAGGTTTTGACACTCTTATGTAGGTGTCATTAAATAACGCAATATATTTAATGTATGTATGTATATATATATATATATATATATATATATATATATATATATATATGTATGTGTCATGACAGTGTTATGACCATATTATAACAGGTTATGACACGTTATGTCAACTGTTATGACATATGACATGGTTATGACCATGTCATAACACGTTATGACGCTGGGTGTCAAGTAAAGTGTTACCTATATTAACATTCTATTACAGACAACTTACTCTCTCTTATTTGGTGAATCTTAATCCATTCACCTGGATCATTTTGTGATGACACGCGTGGGCTCACTTGGTGGTTCCCAAACCTTTTTGCGCCGTGACTTACCATTCAATTGACCTCTTTCATCTCTGTTTCCGTGCCTGTTCTGCAAGTGAAATTAAATATGAGATATGACCTTGTCTCAAAGCTCAACAAAGGCAAAAATAGAAATCATGATAATAAAATACAAAATAAAATAAAAGCATCATACATTTATAATCAAGGCAAACTAATCTAAAATATGCATCTAATAAATCTATTAATAATACATTTAATTCATAAACTCATCTCTACTGTGGTCACACAGGAGTGAGTGTGTGTCACTATGAAAACAAAGTAATGAGCTGTGACATTGTCATTTAGCAACCACAGAAACGTAACCACAAGGGGACCATTTAGACCCTTGTTTATATCATTAAAGTCACAATGCAAACCAGGCTGATTAAGACTACAGACAAAGCCTTTGGTAATCCTTCTGACATCTCAAATAAACAGCCTTTTTTATCTCTGGGTTGACGAGAACAACCAAAGCAGGATGGAGAGCTTTGGATTCTGTTTTGGGTTTTTCCAACACTTAAGATGTCAGCTAAATCTTTTGAAGTAGAGCTCAGTTTACATTGTCAGACCGTCTAATCCACAAACTAGTGATGTTATTTTCCATTTCCCTCTTTCCAATGGCACTTCTTCACTTTGTGTTTCCATACCACTATTGTTGCTGTTTGTCTTCTCTTTTCCCCTATGTCACTGGTTTGCCTCTTCCCTTTCATCCAATCATCGCATTAAATTACACTATCAAACCAAATCCAAATCAAATCGTATTGGTCACAGACACATATTTTGCAGATGTTATCGCAGGTGCAGCTAAATGCTTATGTTTCTAGCTCCAATGATTATGTTTCTAGCTCCAACAGTGTAGTAATACCAAGAAATACACACAACTCCCCAAAAACGTAAATAAAGAAATTAACTGATTCACGCCCATGTGTTTGGCTTATCAGGGTTCTTTCATGATTGCGTATTAACTTAACTAATTTGGAGAATGCGCTGAATGTGTGTTGAGTGTTGTGTAATAGCCTTGGTTCCAGGCAGCTATTTTACGCCAGTATCAACAAGTGTAATCAAGGAAAGGCGTAGCCATGGCTCCTCAGCCTTCTGATATTACATTCAAAGGAATTTAACCAAACCTTAACCAAAACTTTGCATTCATTTAAAGTATAAAAAGCAGTTGTTTTAGATGGCCATTTCATTAGCCATATACTTTTGGTGTAGAAAGTGCAATAATTCCAAAAAGCCCGGCACTGATAACTACAAAGGAGACCTTTCTAATTCTCCTCTCTCTTTGGCTGAAGGTTTTATGAGAGTCCCTAGGGAGGAGAGGAGGGGTTATCATATTTCGAGGCAGCGCCACTACCGTTGTTGGCAGCACTATGTTCCTGCTACTGTACACTTCAACATGTGTGTGTACACACGTGCATGTTGCATGTTTTTGTTTGGGGGTGGGAGCTATACAGTAGGACTGTCTGCAGCACATTAATAACAGAGCAGCCTCTGTTTAGAATGACACTGAGATGGCAGGATTGTGAAGCAAAAAGCTGTACCCCAGCACATCAGACCCTGATAAATGATTATCATACTGTGTGATTAGGGACTTTCAATTCATAACATTCATACTGCTCACACCAGAATGAGTAAACACCATGGCTCTTGTCTGTCTGAGACATTGAGTATGTTTATATGCACACTAATAATTCAATATTAAACGGATTATGACAGTAGGCAGATTATGCAATAGTCATGTAAACACCTTACTCTGCTTATCTTAATCGGCATAAGGTCAAAATCGAATTATGCATACGTCGGTTAAAACACTTGGTTGGAATGATGGAACAGTTTCTATTGCACTCCACAATGCTCTTTCCCACCTGGACAAAAGGAACGTCTATGTGAGAATGTTGTTCATTGACTACTGCTTGGCGTTCAACACAATAGTGCCTTCCAAGCTCACCACTAAGCTAAGGACCCTGGGACTGAACACCTCTCATTGCAACTGGATCCTGGACTTCCTGGCGGGCCGCCCCCAGGTGGTGAGGGTAGGCAACAACACTTCCACCATGCTGACCGTCAACACGGGGCCCCTCAGGGGTGGATGATTAGTCCCCTCCTGTACTCCATGTTCACCCATGACTGTGAGGCTGCACACGACTCCAACACCATCATTATGTTTGCCGACGACACAACGGTGGTATGCCTGACCACCAACATCGATGAGACAGCCTATAGGGAGGAGGTCAGAGACCTGGCAGTATGGTGCCAGGACCACAACCTCTCCCTCAACGTCAGCAAGACAAAGGAGCTGATCGTGGACTACAGGAAACGGAGGGCCGAGCACGCCCCCATTCCCATCGACGGTGCTGTTGTGGAGTGGGTCGAGAGCTTCAAGTTCCTCGGTATCAACATAACTAAGGATCTATCAAGCTCCACACACACCGACACAGTTGTGAAGAGGGCACAAAAAAGTATCTTCCCCCTCCGGAGGCTGAAAAGATTTGGCAAGGGTCCCTCAGTTCCTCAAAAAGTTCTACAGCTGCACCATTGAGAGCATATTGACTGGCTGCATCACTGCTTGGTATGGCAACTGCTTGGCATCCAACCACAAGGCGCTACAGAGGGTAGTGCGTACGGCCAACATCACTAGGGCCGAGCGCCCTGCCAACCAGGACTTCTATACCAGGCGTGGCCAGAGGAAGGCCCTAAAAATGGTCAAAGACTCCACCCACCCAAGTCATAGACTGTTCTCTCTGCTACCGCATGGCAAGCTGTACCAATGCACCAAGTCTGGAAGCAACAGGACCCTGAACAGCTTCTACCCCCAAGCCATAAGACTGCTAAATAGTTAGTCTGGTTAGATATTTGGTTAACTATTTAACTATCTGCATTGGCCCTTTTTGCACTAACTTTTTTGATTCACATACGCTGCTGTTACTGTCACTTTATTCCTAGTTATATGTACATACAGTATCTATCTCAATTACTTCATACCCCTGCACATCGACTCAGTACTGGTACCCTGTGTATTCAGCCATGTTATTGTTACTCATTGTGTATTTATTACTACTTTTATTATTACGTGTTATTACTTTTCTATTATTTCTCTATTTTCTTTCTCTCTGCATTGTTGGGAAGGGCCGTAAGTAAGCATTTCACTGTTAGTCTATGCCTGTTGTTTACGAAGCATGTGACGAATACAATTTCAATTGATAATACCTTGTAGCATTAGCCGTGTTCTATGTGTCAGTTGTCCATTCTTGTCAATTATTTTAATGTAAAGAAAAGGTTATGTAATTTTATGCGTTTTGAGATTATTCTGTATAATGAACTATTATTATTATTATTATTATTAAACATACACAAAAAGATCCCTCTGAATTGAACAGTGGCACTCTGATTGTACTCCAGTAGCTTATTTCTATTCTCTAGTGTTTTCCAAATCAAAACCACAGTCTCCTGCCAAAAACAAGTCTCTAAGACATAGTCCACAAAGAGCATTTTGTACAGTAAAGCCATGCTGGGAAGAAGATCCTTCCTTTGACCAGTTTACAGTAGCTGTCCAGAAAATAGATGTGAAGTAAGCGATGTGTCACGTCCTGACCAGTAAAGGGGTTATTTGTTCTTATAGTTTGGTCAGGACGTGGCAGGGGGTATTTGTTTTATATGGTTCAGGGTGTGTTTGTGTATGTGTTCATGTAGAGGGGGTATTTGGTTTATATGGTTCGGGGTGGTTGTGTATGTAGAGGGGTATTTGATTTATGTATTCCGGGGTTTTTGGGTTATCGTTCTATGTTAGTTTATTTCTATGTTCTGTCTAGGAGTTTGTATTTCTATGTTTTGGTAATGGGGATTGGGGCCTTCAATTGGAGGCAGCTGTCTATCGTTGCCTCTGATTGAAGGTCCTATATTTAGGAGTGTGTTTGTTTATGAATTGTGGGAGATTGTTTCTTGTTTTGCTGTGTGCCTGACGAGACTGTCTAGTTTGTTTGTTTTTTGTATACGTTGTTTGTGTTTTCCTTCTTCACTAAATAAAAAGAAGATGAGTACACATTTTCCCGCTGCGTTTTGGTCTACACCCTACGACACCCGTGACACGATGAAAGACAATTACTTGATCCTAAGAGAGACTGAGAGTGACCTGATCCCAGGTCGGACAGACAGGAATCTCAACTATCCAGGGGAGACAGATGGCCAGTAGTGGAGTAGCATCCAGACCAGCCACAGCAGACTCATGAATGCCCTTCTGTTATTTGAATGGCTTCAACTTCTGCTCAGCTGCTAGAATGATCCCTCACACAAAATACCTGCTTATGCCTTACTCTAATATCTTGATCTATCCTCTCACTGACCACTGTCATAGTTGATGGATTTATCTGAAGTCTAAAGCCATTTTTGTTGCCCTGGTCATGGTGGTGTGGGCTTTTAGATACTTATAAGGGTTGAATTTTCCAAAGCTGGAATTTCCTGCGTGCTGGACATTCCAGACTTTGGGATGACAGCTAAGACAGCCGAACCAGCTCCTGTCGAAATGCCAATCACTGGGACAGAGTCAAAAGAAGTACTGAAGAGAATAAACAGTGACCTGTAACAAAATCATCTGCCCTGTAAAATCACTCAGGATCATATATACCCCCTTGCCTCCCCCTCTCTTTCTAACATCGACACTGCACGCGAGGGTCTGACAAGAACGCTTGTCAGAGAATGGATTCAGTCTCTTGGAAACACATCCATCCACATCCAGACATGGAGACGTCTAGATTTAATTACAGTATATTCAGCCTAAGATGTAACCAGATATCTATATTGATCAGTGTACCAGTATGTATTGTCTCAGAGGTGACATGAACCCCATGTGGCATGGTGCCCACCCTCACCATTCCTCTCACGCTGCAGGGGTGTGTGAGCACTGCGGGTCAAAGATCACGTTAACTCTCATTACCAGGAGGCTTTTATCTGATGTATGCAGAAGGGAAAGCTGATACCGCCTGCTATGGACCCAAATTAAATAACTACCTATTCATGACATTGAGGTTATGCAACAGCATTAAATTATCTCTGCTGGATAAGAGAGTCCCAATGGTGCCAATTTAACTGCTCTAAATATGTATGTTTCTGCATGTCACTGTGCTGTATTGCAATTTGGAGATATTAATTGAAATTATGTGATGTTTGAATATGTGTGATTTATTGTACATTTTGGTCATGGTAGAAAGAGAAAACTGAACTACACCCCATCATTTCATCTGTCTATAGCCAAGCAATACACCATGGCGAAGAAGTCTGCTGAATTTTTTTAAACATTGAGGGAAATTAATTGCCCTGCCCAGAGGATAAATATATTTTTCATATTCCTTTACTTCCTGCTTCATTGCATAAGAGTGGTTTGGATCAGGTATCCATGGCTGTGACCAGTGGTGTAGAGTACTTAAGTAAAAATCCTTTAAAGTACTACTTAAGTCGTTTTTTGGGGTATATGTACTTTATTTTATTTGACTACTTTGACTACTTTTACTTTTACTTCACTACATTCCTAAAGAAAATATTGTACTTTTTACTCCATACATTTTCCTTGACACCCAAAAGTACTCGTTACATTTTGAATGCTTAGCAGGACAGGAAAATAGTCAAATTCACTCATCAACCGAACATCCCTGGTCATCCCTACTGCTCTGATCTGGCGGACTCACTAAACCGACATGCTTTGTTTGTAAATGATGTCTGAATGTTGGAGTGTGCCCCTGGCTTTCCGTAAATTAAAAAAAACATGAAAATGGTGCAATCTGGTTTGCTTAATATAAAGAATTTGAAATTATTTATACTTTTACTTTTGATACTTAAGTATATTTTAAACCAAATACATTTAGACTTTTACTCAAGTAGAATTTTACTGGGTGACTTGTACTTTTACTTGAGTTATTTTCCATTAAGGTATCTTTACTTTTACTCAAGTATGATGGAGACCCACACACTGTCAAAAATGTGAACAAACCCAAAACTGAGGCTTAAATACAAAAATAGAGATGAGACAGCTAAATGTGAAAGTGTTCCAGTGTTGGCAGTGCAGTTGTTTTACTTGGTGGCATTTTAACAATTGATTTGTTGTGATGGGAATGGATTCTGCCAGGTTTACAGAGTATTGTCTGGTTCTTAGTGCAATGCCGACCTAACCGGTGCTGCTTTATCCATAGAGTTTTTTATTATCAAGCTCTAAGTAGTTTTACATGTGCATGCATTATGTATGTTGTAAAGTAAGACAATTGAGTGAGACAAGGGAAATTCCATGGCTGTACTACTAACCATCTGCACACTGATCATCCAGCTGCATCACGCTGTTGGCCTGACGGGTTATAGGGACCCATTCGGCTGGAAGGGAACATTGAAACACACAAAAGAACTTGACCTGAGGATAAGTTGAAAAATGCTGATACTTAAGTTGAAAAATGCTGATACTTCTCCAAGGGGAAAAATATACAGTATCTACTGAGAAATGAAACTGTGTTTTCCTGCCCATCTGTAAAACAGTTTAACCTTAATAGCAGTGTTGGAAGCAGATCAAGGGACCGTTGACTTAAGTCATTTGGATATAATGTAGACCTGCGGACTGAGACTGATACTGTAAATCAGCACTCAGGATTCCGTGGTGAGGTTGAAATGTTTTATACATGATCAGCAGAGCACGTTTCACTTAATCACGTTTCACTTAATGACGTTTCACTTCACATTTGTTCACAGACGATTAAAATGACATGACCAGTAGCGGTGCGTGGGTAAAATCAGAGAAAAAAGAAGCAATATTACAACCTATGTGTTTTGGTAATTGTGTTGTTAGCTCTATAACCTGTTAGTTCATATGCCTTGCCACCGTAATATATAGACCTAAAGCCAAGACAATAAGACATAGTGGCAGAATAAATTCAACTTTGTTTCGTCACAAAACTGGAGAGCAAACTTTGTCCAGTGAAGTCCACAAAGCATATTGGATGCAACAAACAGTTACATGACCTACAGCATGGTCAAGCAAGTTCATGTTTCCAACAATTTGGGGGGTGGGGGGTCAATGCAAATAGTCCGGGTAGCCATTTGATTAATTGTTCAGCAACAATTTATGTTTTTTCTGTCAATGATATTCATGGACCATTCAAATGCTCGCTGGCTTCCCTTTTATTCAATACTACTGGTGGCAACAATATCATTCTCCTTATGACAAGACAGCATCAGATAGATGGGCTACACATACAGACAGAGGGGCGCTGTTTCACTCGCTCGGATGCTTTCTTCAGCGAGATACATTCAGCCTCTTGCGAATTGAAGGAAAATGATGAAACATAAAGAGACATTTTTTTGGTGGAAAACTGGTTTCCATTGGCATCCATGAGTACATGCCACTGGACATGACGTCTCTCTATGACATCTGTCATGACGTTGGCCTGTGGGTAAGGTTTATGACCCCCCATAAATACCTTTCTCCCTTCCCCTCTCTCTCTGACCCTACTGAAGGACTGTTGAATAGCCTTTGTTAAATATAGAGTCTGGGAACATCAAACAAATGGGGAAAAGGAACCATATTTTGGTAATAGAACCAGTTGGAAATATGCGTTGGAACTTAATGAGTATGGATGTCAGTTCGGTTGTCATCTGAGACGTTATGACTGATGACAGGACGACATAAACTGTACCTGGGAAAGTCTACATATTCTAGTTATCAAATTCACATGGAATTGTTGTGCAAGTTAAATGTTTGATATTGAAACTGTTTGTTAGAAGATTAAAAGTAATTTTAGCTTCCAAATGAGAGAATTGGGTTTTCATAAGGAAAGTGCCCTGCTTAATCAGTGGCCCGCCCCTGTGAAGAGACAGGGGTTATAAACGATGAAACACACCCTTCCCCCCTCGCCACTATATAAGACAATGACACTACGTGAGGTCTGCAGCCTCTGCATTAAAAGGACACACATGTCAAGTACAGAACTAAGCCAACCTCGGCGTTAGCTTTGGTTGCGAATACTTCCTAGCCGTTGAGTTAGCAGCGGCCGCTGTAGACGTGGGCTAGAAAAGGACGGAGGACGGATCCAGTCTAACACACGACAAAGATACCACAACGTATCCAATTTACCACCAGAGACATTCTTCCGAGGACAGGAAGATCTCTGTTGGCCAACCCGGCCAGCATCTATGACCAACCTACCGAAGCGCAGGTCAGAGTAAATATTTATTGCATTTTCCTTTTCCAAATGGGCGGTAATTTAGAATGCATACGATAATGTATTTACGATAGCATAGCTGCTGTTTCTTTTGTTCCTCAGTCTTCCCGCTCTTTCATTCAAGCCCAACCCCCTTTCTTTGTGTAACAAATGTTGGCTCCGTCCACCAGGGACGTTTTCTGTATGACATAATTTGTATTCTGTGTATATGTAATTCTGTGTGATTAGTTTAGGTACTTGGTAAATAAATAATTAAACTCAATTTTGTATTGCTGATTCAACTTGTTAGCCAGGGTTCGTAAAGATAACCAAGAATTTACAATTTTCATTATGAGACTGAAAATAAGATGAGGATTAATATTGACGGCTATCAATGTGAAATATTACTACGTTTTTAAGAGTTTATTCGGAAGATAACGGCTCTATAAACACTCTTCCGTGGTGTCCCGACTTTCTAGTTAATTACATTTACATGATTAGCTAATCAGGTGATATTAATTACAGAGAAAGGATTTTAAAGGATAGCATGTCATATCACTTAATCCGGCATAGCCAAAGACACAACACATCTTATTCAGACAAAAATACAAGTCACCGAGTTGATCACAAATATCCGTGTCATATGGTAATATGGATACTAAATAATCAGTTCCCCGCACCGACATGGATTGGGAACCTAATGAAATGATTTTATGTGGACCCTTGAAAATGTCCCCTCAGGACAGAGGTTGGACAGGCAAGCCTACCATCCTCCTGGACAGCTTGACACGGTTCCATAGTCCAGATGAGAGCAGGCAGACAGGTTCAGATCCTATCTCCAAGTAAACACTTAAGGTGACTGCCAAGGAATATTTGGGGTTGGCGTGGGAAATAGTTCAGTCACAGACTTTGAAAAGATAAAGGTAAAAATGCATGTTACAAAGTTACAGAGCCAAAAAGCAAGGAAATGTGGTGAAATGAGTGAGTTCAAATGGAGATAGCAGAGTGATGAGGGGATGAAGTCATCTGATCCCTCCACGTGTTTACCTTGAGAAGTGATTAAAAGACCTCACATCAATATTCAACCTAGTTGCTCCCTTACCTCCATTAAGTTTGACCTGGGACAGAATCCAGGCAGTAGCTGGTAATGTTTGATGCCGATTGCATGTGGGAATCAGTGGGGAGGGGGTATCACGCTGGGGTAAATCTCCCCGCTGCAGAAAGGTCCAGGCCCCATCGCTCCACAGCACGTTTGGCAGAGCCCAGACACAAGCAGAATAACACATTGTCAAAATGTGATGCCTGTCATATGAGCACGGCTAGCGAAAGTGAAAACATGGTTATTGCTTTTCTCTGTGTTGATTTAAACGCACACGTTTCTCTACTCGAGACCTCCATGGCATCTGTTTTTTCATGAGTCTTCCTCTCTGACTGACGAATGCGGTGGGGTGAAATGTCTCCAACATCTGCAAACACACGGACGGGCCTCCTTTGTAAGTAATTATCAAATCTTGATGCTAGTCTGACCGTAAAGAGGGTCACACTCCCATGCAAGGCATAAACAATGGCAATTAAATTAATGTTTTTTTCTCTGGCTCTCTACAAACATATTTTCAGTAGCAAGTGAGGTGGTTGTTATTCCGTCAGGAACTAGAAGACTCAGAACAGTGGACTACGGAACAGATGCAACAGATTAGTCACTTCAGCGATTAGAGAAACCATGTTGTGGAATTGAGCTTATCTAGGTTTCTCTAAAATGGTTGTGTTCATCAGCACGATGGCAGTTAAGATGGAATTCATCCTGGCTCGTTCAATCACTGAGTATTATAGGTTATAGAAGCCAGAGCTGTAACGGGCGTCGTAAGGATTCGACTAAGGCACAGCGGGTTGAGTGCTCATTTTAACTTTTATTGAGCACTTAACAACAAAACGAACGAACGCGCAGTATTGCAGGCTAAACACAGCTATGCAAAAACAACTTCCCACAAAAGACAGGTGAAAAAAGAGCTACCTAAGTATGACTCCCAATCAGCAACAACGATGTACAGCTGTTCCTGATTGAGAGCCATACCAGGCCAACAAAGAAATACACAACATAGAAAAACCATAGAAATACAAAACATAGAACAATACCCAAAAACGCCGACAACACATAACAAACACACCCCTGCCACGCCCTGACCAAACTACAATAACAAATAACCCCTTATACTGGTCAGGACGTGACAAGAGCAGTATACACAATGCTGGCAACATCATGTCAACATTCTGATTGATTCTGGACAAATATTCTGAGAGTGCTGAACAGTATGTAATTGTATTTTGTACTGTATTAAGTGGTGTACATTTGGCTGACTGAACAGGTTTGGATAAAACTGAAACAATTTTGATACTTGATTCTCCATGTTTGGTTTTGACAAATGTCTCTGCTTGCACAGACAGTGGTGCGTGTCTATGTATAGCAGTGTTGAAGGCTAATCCATTCATATTTACTGTATCTCTAGACTGATTGGGGAAAGACTGGTGGTAAAGGTCAAAACAGCTGGCTGTGTTGAGATATCAAAAACAGATGTGGCCTGGAATGTTGTCCACATGGAAAACCAGACGGTGCCCATGCCTCTCTACCTTGATCCAACTGCTTCGGCCAACACATCTACACAACATCAGTGGTGGTAACACCTCTGGAAAGTAATCTAAGGTTTGCTTAATGCTCAGGCGCTGTACAGTTTTCTCACAGTTTCCGTTGCTTTGATTTTCATGACATGAACACGCTTTGACTATCTAAAGGATTTCCATTCTAAAAGCAATGAAGGCATGTCATTTAATTTCCATGGCCTGCTCAAAAGTTCACAAACTTTTTTTTCTACGAATTCATCTTGATTTGCACAAACACTAAGGATATGCTCCATGAAATTACAATGACATCCCTTCTTTCTCTATTGGCAGGAATGTCATGTTTTTCATCATCAGGACCACAACATAGAAGTGACTAGAAATACACATACTGTATATACAACGCAGGTGTACTGTACTTCACCCATTTTCTGCTATCAGCCAGGAGTCTTCCTGGCTTCAGTGAGTCAGGTCCACATACCTTAACCTAACTGTGTGGACAGGACTGGAGAGCATATGTCCTCCTTAGGAAGCACCAAACACATTGCTGCATGGGAAAGCAACTGGGGCTGGATTGTGGACACTTTAGATCTGAGTGCTGTTATGCAAACTTTAACAATGCTCTTCAAAAGAACACATGGGGCTTTCTAGATTATGTTATGATAGGAGACATTGAACTCTTCAACTTCTCTACTATGGTCCATCTGAACATCTTCCCATCTAAACATCTTCCCCTGAGACCAGTACAAGCGTGAGCCCCCCAGAAAAGCCACAGAATGGCAATTACATATGGCGATGCAGCAAAAACATTCTACTTATTCTGGCCTTGGTGGTTGGACAGTGGTGGAGACTTTGATTTAAACATGTGATCGAAAACCTTAGTGGCATACCTCTCTGTCCGACCAGCACTGTAGACAACCAGCTTCCTTCTGCTAAATCACTTAGTACAAAGATAGTCTCAGGGCCCTCGTGTTGAGCTAGCCCTGGAGAGGCAAGACAAGGAGGGAGGCAAACCACAAGTCCTGTGCATTCTACTTCTGTGACTTGTCCTTGGCCTGATCACTCAGTTTGTATTTCAAACACTTTGGACAAGTTCCTCAGCCATATGTTAAGTAAAAGTAAATAGTCTTGCATGAGCCTTGGCTTGTGCGAGCCGAAAGCTCAAAGGAGCAGGAGCCTTTCTCCTGTTTCTATAGCGTGAGGCAGCTTGATGTACACCCACTGGACAGGACACATTTCAATGTAAGCATTTTACTGTAAGGCCTGTTGTACTTGGTGCATGTGACAAATAACATTTTATTTGATTTAGTCTATCTCAGGGCCTTACCCCAATCCATGTCCTTGAGTGCCAAGCAGAGACGCATCGGGTCCAATTTTTTACTTTTTACAGTCTGGTATGTCTTGGCAGGGGATCAAGCTTCCAATCTCAGGGCGGACACTCTAACCACAAGGCCACTGAGTTGATAATTACTAAATTCAGCCATATGTATCAAAAGCAAACTCTTAGTGAGTGCGACGACTGCTCCACTATCAACCCCACAAGTTGTCCAATCTCTACAGTAGTTGGTTTGATCTCACAAAAGTGAGCTCCTAGCCTGTGACCTGACAGACATTACCATATAACTTTGTCATTTCTTCATGATCCTCCATCAAATTCCCTGTAGTCAGCCAAGGCAGCTCGTTAAAGGAGATTGGAAGTCTTCTCTATTGCAAGGTTCTCTATACAACACGTCACGTCTGAGGCGGTGAGCCTATTTCTGGAAATCAGCCCTGCTCAGGCCAGGTCTGTCTGGCTTCTCAATTTTCCGTCTTGTGGTTTCTATATAAACACACCCTGGATAAAGTTAACCATATTTGAAATGGTTTATTGTTTGATATGCCTTCAACTAGGCAATTAATAGGGGAATATCAAATACACAATGAATATGGAAATATTAAAGGTGGTTAAGTGATTATCTGTAGCCTTTTCCCGCAGTCAGTAACCAAAAGCGCACTCTTTGGCCTCATGGTGTCACGTCCTGACCAGTATTTAGGTATTATTTGTATTATATTTGGTCAGGACGTGGCAGAGTTATGTTTGTTTTGTATGGGGGTGTGTTATTTTTGTGTTCCTGGGTTTTGGGTGTATGTTTCTGAATTAGTATGTTCTAGGTTAGTTTTTCTATGTGTAGGTTTGGGTGCTGGACTCTCAATTGGAGGCAGGTGTTTTTAGTTGCCTCTGATTGGGAGTCCTATAAGTAGGTGTATGTTTGGTTTGTCATTTGTGGGTAGTTGCATTTCGCACTGCTGTTGTAAGTATAGTCTGTGAAACTGTCGGTCTGTCGTTCTTGTTTTTCTCGTGTTCACATTTATTTAATAAATAAATATGTTGAACATGCAACCCGCTGCGCCTTGGTCCTCTCTACATAACGACAGCCGTTACACATGGGTGGAATGCTATTAATATTTTTTCTAATTTCCTAATAAATAAAATTGTTTTTGTTTGTTGCAAAAATCCAGTGTTTCTATGTCAAAGTTTTGCTATATTTCAATCTTCTGTGATGGATATAAAGTATTTTATTGGGATTTAAACTTAAAATTCAATAAATGTAAACTCTACAGTATATACAGTATGACATGGTACAGATGTCTTCTTTTTTTTAAGCCCATAACCATGTGTGCGAGGTATATACTTTTGTTTCAGATTTGTTTAAGACTACCAGTAATCCTTCTGTGTGACCCTGATTTAGCCCACTGCATTAAAAGGTTAAAAGATGTTGAAGGCTTTGATGAATTTGAAGATATATTTTCATGTTGTTGTAAATAATCCCAAATATTAGGAAGATATACGATCCTACAATGTCAAAGACCATTACCTTAATATAGTACATATTTCTTTATTCTTAACCTCTGTGAATAAGAGACATCAGAAGTTGTTTTAGCTGAGATGTTTTAAATATAAGACATGGGCCAACTATGGAATGGCAATGGGAATTCTGGTTAGGCTGGAAAAATGCCTAGCACATTTTCGCCTATTATTTATTTGAAGCAGATGTTTATTGACTAATTAATGTGGCTTGTTTTAATGATAACTTTTCTAAGTCTCTATGACATTCTGTAATCATGTTCAGATTAGGTTTTAAGCCTTGATTGCTTGTGGTTTCTTAAAAATAATAGAAAAGATATGGGTGGGTTGCAGTTTAGGAAATGGCAGACTTACAGTGCCTTCAGAATGTATTCATACCCCTTAACTTATTCCACATTTTGTTGTGTTACAGCCTGAATTCAAAATTTATTAAATATATACTACCGTTCAAAAGTTTGGGGTCACTTAGAAATGTCCTTCTTTTTGAAAGAAAAGCACATTTTTTGTCCATTAAAATAACATAGACATTGTTAATGTTGTAAATGACTATTGTAGATGGAAACGGCTGATTTTTAATGGAATATCTACATAGGTGTACAGAGGCCAATTATCAGCAACAATCACTCCTGTGTTCCAATGGCACGTTGTGTTAGCTAATCCAAGTTGATCATTTTAAAAGGATAAATGATCATTAGAAAATCCTTTTGCAATAATGTTAGCACAGCTGAAAACTGTTGTCTGATTAAAGAAGCAATAAAACTGGCCTTCTTTAGACTAGTTGAGTATCTGGAGCATCAGCATTTGTGGGTTCAATTACAGGCTCAAAATGGCCAGAAACAAATAACTTTCTTATTGAACTCGTCAGTCTATTATTGTTCTGAGAAATGAAGGCTATTCCATGCGAGAAATTGGCAAGAAACTGAAGATCTCGTACAACGCTGTGTACTACTCCCTTCACAGAACAACGCAAACTGTCTCTAACCAGAATAGAAAGAGGAGTGGGAGGCCCCAGTGCACAACTGACCAAGAGGACAAGTACATTAGAGTGTCTAGTTTGAGAAACAAACGCCTCACAAGTCCTCAACTGGCAGCTTCGTGAAATAGTACCCGCAAAACACCAGTCTCAACGTCAACAGTGAAGAGGTGACTCCGGGATGCTGGCCTTCTATGCAGAGTTGCAAAGAAAATGCCATATCTCATTGGCCAATAAAAAGAAAAGATTAAGATGGGCAAAAGAACACAGACACTGGACAGAGGAAGACTGGAAAAAAGTGTCATGGACAGACAAATCTAAGTTTGAGGATCACAAAGAAGAACATTCGTGAGACGCAGAAAAAATGAAAAGATCCTGGAGGAGTACTTGACGCCATCTGTCAAGCATGGTGGAGGCAATGTGATGGTCTGGGTTTGCTTTGGTGGTGGTAAAGTGGGAGATTTGTACAGGGTAAACGGGATCTTGAAGAAGTAAGGCTATCACTCCACTTAGCAACACCATGCCATACCCTGTGGATGGCCCTTAATTGGAGCCAATTTCCTCCTACAACAGAACAATGACCCAAAGCACATCTCAAAACTATGCAAGAACTATTTAGGGAATAAGCAGTCAGCTGGTATTCTGTCTGTAATGGTGTGGCCAGCACATTCACCGGATCTCAACCCTGTTGAGCTGTTGAGGGAGCAGCTTGACCGTATTGTACGTAAGATGTGCCCATCAAGCCAATCCAACTTGTGAGAGGTGCTTCAGGAAGCATGGGGTGAAATCTCTTTAGATTACCTCATCAAATTGACAACTAGAATGCCAAAGGTTTGCAAGGCTGTAATTGCTGCAAATGGAGGATTCTGTTTGAAGGAAACAGTTTGAAGGACACAATTATTATTTCAATTAAAAATCATTATTTAAAACCTTGTCAACGTCTTGACTATATTTCCTATTAATTTTGCAACTAATTTCATGTATGTTTTCATGGAAAACAAGGACATTTCTTAGTGACCCCAAACTTTTGAGTGGTAGTATATATTTTTTCTCTTACCCATCTACCCACAATACCCCATAATGACAAAAGTGAAAACATGTTTTTAGAAATGTTTGCAAATGTATTGAAAATGAAATACAGAAATATATAATTTACATATTGTTCACCACTCTGTGGCAATACTTTGAAGAAGCACCTTTGGCAGCGATTACAGATGTGAATCTTTCAGGGTAAGTCTCTAAGAGTTTTCCACACCTGGATTGTGCAACATTTGCCCATTATTATTTTCAAAAGGATTTAGCTCTGTCAAATTGATTGTTGATCATTGCTAGACAACTATTTTCAGGTCTTGCAATAGATTTTCAAGTAGATTTAAAGTGGCTAGTGAAAGTATTCATCCCCCCTTGGAATTTCTCCTTTTTTGTTGCCTTACAACCTGGAATTAAAATAGATTTTTTGGGGTGTTTGTATAAATAATATTTTTTATTGTCAAAATATTTTTTATTGTGAAACAAATAAGACAAAAAAAACGGTAAACTTGGGGGTGCATAACCATTCACCCCCCCCCCCCCCCCAAAAAAAGTCAATACTTTGTAGAGCCACCTTTAGCAGCAAATACAGCTGAAAGTATCTTGGGGTATATCTCTATAAGCTTGGCACATCTAGCCACTGGGATTTTTACCCATTCTTCAAGGCAAAACTGCTCCAGCTCCTTCAAGTTGGATGGGTTCCACTGGTGTACAATAATCTTTAAGTCATACCACAGATTCTCAATTGGATTGAGGTCTGGGCTTTGGCTAGGCCATTCCAAGACATGTAAATGTTTCCCCTTAAACCACTCAAGTGTTGCTTTACCAGTATCCTTAGGGTCATTGTCCTGCTGGAAGGTGAATCTCCATCCCAGTCTAAAATCTCTTGAAGACTGAAACAGGTTTCCCTCATGAATTTCCCTGTATTTAGCGCCATCCATCATTCCTTCAATTCTGACCAGTTTCCCAGCCCCTGCCGATGAAAAACATCCCCACTGCATGATGCTGCCACTACCATGCTTCACTATGGGGATGGTATTCTCGGGGTGATGAGAGGTGTTAGCTTTGCGCCAGACATAGTGTTTTTCTTGATGGCCAAAAAGCAACACCTTAGTCTAATCTGACCAGAGTACCTTCTTTCATACGTTTGGGGAGTCTCCCACATGCCTTTTGGCGAACACCAAACGTGTTTGCTTATCTTTTTCTTTAAACAATGGCTTTTTCTGGCCAGTCTTCCATAAAGCTCAGCTCTGTGGAGTGTGCGGCTTAAAGTGGTCCTATGGACAGATACTCCAATCTCCGCTGTGGAGCTTTGCAGCTCCTTCAGTGTTATCTTTGGTCTCTTAGTTTTTTTATAACCCAACCCTGACCTGTACTTCTCCACAACTTTGTCCCTGATCTGTTTGGAGAGCTCCTTGGTCTTCATGGTGCCGCTTACTTGGTGGTGCCCCTTGCTTAGTGGTGTTGCAGACTCTGGGGCCTTTTGGAACAGGTGTATATATACTGACATCTTGTGACACTTAGATTGCACACAGGTGGACTTTATTTAACTAGTTATGTGACTTCTGAGGGTAATTGGTTTCAACAGATCTTATTTAGGGGCTTCATAGCAAAGGGGGTGAATACATATGCACGCACCACTTTTTCCATTTTACATTTTTTCGAAGTTATATCCTTCATTTCACTTCACTAATTTGGACTATTTTGTGTATGTCCAATAAAAATCTATTTAACTTACAGGTTGTTATGCAGCAAAATAGGAAAAACGCCAAGGGGGATGAATACTTTTGCAAGGCACTGTAAGCCCTAACTCTAATTCGGCCACTCAGGAATATTCACTGTCTTCTTGGTAAGCAACTCCAGTTTAGATTTGTGTTTTAGGTTATTGTTCTGCTGAAAGAGGAATTCAGTGTCTGATGTGTTCTTTTTTCACCTGAAACACTCCCCATAACATGATGCAGCCACCACTATGATTGAAAATATGGAGAGTGGTACTCAATAATGTGTTGTATTGGATTTGCCCCAAACATAACACTTTGTAATCAGGACAAAAAGTTAATTGCTTTGCCAAATTGTTTGCAGTATTACTTTGATGTCTTGTATTCTGTACAGGCTTCCTTCTTTCACTATGTGAATTAGGTTAGTATTGTGGATTAACTACAATGTTGTTGATCCATCGTCAGTTTTTTTGTATCACAGCCATCCAACTCAGTAACTATTTTAAAGTCACCAATGGCCTCATGGCGAAATCCCTGAGCGGTTTCCTACCTCTCCACCATCTGAGTTAGAAAGGACACCTGTATCTTTGTAGTGACTGGGTGTATTGATACACCATCCAAAGTGTAATTAATAACTTCATGACGCTCAAAGAGATATTCAATGTCTGTTTTACCCATCTACCAATAGGTGCCCTTCTTTGCGAGGCATTGGAAAATCTCCCTGGTCTTTTGGTTGAATCTGTGTTTGAAATTCACTGCCTGACTGAGGGACCTTACAGATAATTGTATGTGTGGGGTACAGAGATGAGGTAGTCATTCAAAAAATCATGCGAAACACGATTATTGAACACAGCATGAGTCCATTATGTAACTTGTTAAGCAAATGTTATTTGTGAACATCTTTAGGCTTGCCATTACAAAGGGATTGAACACTGATTGACTCAAGACAATTCAGCTTTTCATTTTGAATTAATTTCTAAAAATGTCTAAAAACATTCTTCTACTTTGCCATTATGAGGTATTGTGTATAGGCCAGTGACACAGCATTTCAATTTTACATTCAGTCTGTAACACAACAAAATGTGGAAAAGGTCAAGGGGTGTGAATACTTTCTGAAGGTACTGTAGAATATTATTATAAACTTGGCATATCACAAAGACAAGCCTACTGTATGTTCCAAAAATGAATGTTCTGGCACACTTTAAAACACCTTTAAATAATGACAAATTAATTGATAATACTCTAGCGTTATCTTCTTAAAATTGTTGTATTATTGCATATCAGTTAGTGTTTACTGGAAAGGTATCTATTATTGCATATCAGTTAGTGTTTACTGGAAAGGTATCTATTATTGCATATCAGTTAGTGTTTACTGGAAAGGTGTCTTTTATTGCATATCAGTTAGTGTTTTCTGGAAAGGTATCTATTATTGCATATCAGTTAGTGTTTACTGGAAAGGTATCTATTATTGCATATCAGTTAGTGTTTACTGGAAAGGTATCTATTATTGCATATCAGTTAGTGTTTACTGCAAAGGTATCTATTATTGCATATCAGTTAGTGTTTACTGGAAAGGTATCTATTATTGCATATCAGTTAGTGTTTACTGGAAAGGTATCTATTATTGCATATCAGTTAGTGTTTACTTAAATGTTTGTATTGTCAAATCAAATCAAACTTTATTTGTCACATGCGCCGATAATGCAGTTCAGGAAACTGTTAAGACAATATTTACCAAATAAACTAAAGTAAAAAATAATAAAAAAGTAACACAATAAAAAAACAATAACGAGGCTATATGCTGTACAGGGGGTACCGGTACCGAGTCAATGTGCAGGGGTACAGGTTAGTCGAGGTAATTTGTACATGTAGGTAGGGGTAAAGTGACTATGCATAGATAATAAACAGCGAGTGGCAGCAGTATAAAAACAAAAGGAGGGGGGGGGGGTGTCAACGTAAATAGTCCGGGTGGCCATTCAATTAATTGTTCAGCAATCTTATGGCTTGGGGGTAGAAGCTGTTAAGTAGCCTTTTGGTCCTAGACTTGGTACTTCGGTACCGCTTGCCATGCAGTAGCAGAGAGAACCGTCTATGACTAGGGTGACTGGAGTCTTTGACAATGTTTGGGGCTTTCCTCTGACACCGCCTAGTATATAGGTCCTGGATGGCAGGAAGCTTGGCCCCAATGATGTACTGGGGCGTACGCACTACCCTCTGTAGCGCCTTACGGTCAGATGCCGAGCAGTTGCCATACCAGGCGGTGATGAAACCAGTCAGGATGCTCTCGATGGTGAAGCTGTACAACTTTTTGAGGATCTGGGGACCAATGACAAATCTTTTCAGTCTCCTGAGGGGGAAAAGGTGTTGTCGTGCCCTCTTCATGACTGTCTTGGTGTGTTTTGACAATGATCGTTTGTTGGGGATGTGGACACCAAGGAACTTGAAACTCTCGACCCGCTCTACTACAGCCTTTTTCGATGTTAATGGGGGCCTGTTCGTCCCGCCTTTTCCTGTAGTCCACGATCAGCTCCTTTGTCTTGCTCATACTCAGGGAGAGGCTGTCTCTGACCTTCTCCATACAGTTTGTCTCATCGTTGTCAGTTATCAGGTCTACCACTGTTGTGTCGTTAGCAAACTTAGTGATGGTGTTGGAGTTGTGCTTGGCCATGCAGTCGTTGGTGAACAGGGAGTACATGAGCATGCACCCCTGAGGGGACCCAGTTTTGAGGATCAGCATGGCAGACGTGTTGTTGCCTACTCTTACCACTTGGGGGCGGCCCGTCAGGAAGTCCAGGAATCAGTTGCAGAGGGAGGGGTTTATTCCCAGGGTCCTTAGCTTAGTGATGAGCTTTGTGGGCACTATGGTGTTGAACGCTGAACTGTAGTCAATGAACAGCATTTTCACATGCTGTAGATGTTCCTTTTGTCCAGGTGGGAAAGGTCAGTGTGGAGTGCAATTGGGATTATGTCATCTGTGGATCTGTTGGGGCGGTATGCGAATTGGAGAGGGTATAGGGTATCCGGGATGACACTGTTGATGTGAGCCACGACCAGCCTTTCAAAGCACTTCATGGCTACCGACGTGAGTACCACTGGTGGTAATCATTTAGGGAGGTTACCTTCACTTCTTTGGGCACAGGAACTATGGTGGTCTGCTTGAAACATGTGGTATTACAGACTCGGTCAGGGAGAGGTTGAAAATGTGAGTGAAGACACTTGCCTGTTGGTCCGCGTATTCTTTGAGTACATGTCCTGGTAATCCGACTGGCCCCATGGCTTTATGAATGTTGGCCTTCAGAGGAAGGCCACCCTAGTCATAGACTGTTCTCTCTGCTACCGCACGGCAAGCGGTACCATAGCGCCAAGTCTAGGTCCAAGAGGCTTAGAGTAAGCTTCTACCTCCAAGCCATAAGACTCCTGCAAATCTAATCAAATGGCTACTCAGACTATTTGCATCCCCCCACTCTTTTACACCGCTGCTAGACTCTGTTGTTGTCATCTATGCATAGTCACTTTAATAACTCTACCTACATGTACATATTACCTCAATTAGCTCGACTAACCTGTGCCCCCGCACATTGACTCTGTACCGGTACCCCCTCTGTATATAGTCTTGCTATTGTTATTTTACTTTAATTACTTGTTACTTTTATTTCTTATTCTTATTCATATTTTTTTTAAACTGCATTGTTGGTTAAGGGCTCGTAAGTAAGCATTCCACTGTAAGGCGCATGTGACTAATAGAATTTGATTTGATTTGATTTTAGAGCGTTATCACACAGTCGTCCAGAACAGATGGTGCTCTCATGCACGCTTCAGTGTTGCTTGCCTCGAAGCGAGCATAAGAGGCATTTCAAAAATCAAATCAAATTGTATTTGTGTCACACCCTGATCTGTTTCACCTGTCCTTATGATTGTCTCCACCCCCCCCAGGTTTTGCCCATCTTCCCCATTATCCCCTGTGTATTTAAACCCGTGTTCTCTATTTGTCCGTTGCCTGTTCGTCTTGTTTGTCAGGTCAACCAGCGTTTTTGTTTTCAGTTCCTGCTTTTCCCAGTCTCCCTTTTTCTTGCCCTCCTGGTTTTGACCCTTGCCTGTTCTGACTCTGAGCCCGCCTGCCTGACCACTCTGCCTGACCCTGAGCCTGCCAGCCGACCTGTACCTTTACTCCACCTCTGGATTGTTGACCTCTGCCTACCCTGACCCTGAGCCTGCCTGCCGGTAAAGTTGCCCCACCTCTGGTTTACGGACCCCTGCCTGCCTTGACCTGTCTTATTGCCTGCCCCTGTTGGAATATTAAATCATTGTCAATTCGACGTGTCTGCATCTGGGTCTTAACTTGATTCCTGATCATTTGATACATGTGCCGAATACAATAGGTGTGGACCTTATAGTGAAATACTTACTTACAAGCCCTAACCAACAATGCAGTTTAAACAATTTAATAAAAAATAAGACATAAAAGTAACAAATCATTAAAGAGCAGCAGTAAAATAACAATACCGAGGCTATATACAGGGGGTACCGGTACAGAGTCAAGGTGCGGGGGCACCGGTTTGTCGGGATAATTGAGGTAATATGTACATGTAGGTGGAGTTATTAAAGGGACTATGCATAGATAATAACAGAGACTAGCAGCAGTGTAAAAGGGGGGAGGGGGCAATGCAAATAGCCTGGGTAGCCATTTGATTAGATGTTCAGGAGTCTTATGGCATGGAGATATTTGAATTTGCATTTGTTATGGATCCCCATTAGCCGCTGCCTAAGCAGCAGCTACTCTTCCTGGGGTCCAGCAAAATTAAGGCAGTTTATACAATTTTTAAACATTACAATACATTCACAGATTTCACAACACATTGTGTGCCCTCAGGCCCCTACTCCACCACTACCACATATCTACAGTACTAAATCCATGTGTATGTATAGCGCGTATGTTATTGTGTGTGTGTGTGTGTGTGTGTGTGTGTGTGTGTGTGTGTGTGTGTGTGTGTGTGTGTGTGTGTGTGTGTGTGTGTGTGTGTGTGTGTGTGTGGGCCAATGTTTGTGTTGTTTCACAGTTCCCGCTGTTCCATAAGGTGTTTTTTTTATCAGTTTTTTTAAATCAAATTTTACTGCTTGCGTCAGTTACTTAATGTGGAATAGAGATCCATGTAGTCATGGCTCTATGTAGTACTGTGTGCCTCCCATAGTCTGTTCTGGACTTGGGGACTATGAAGAGACCTTTGTGGCATGTCCTGTGGAGAATGCATGGGTGTCCGAGCTGTGAGCCAGTAGTTTAGACAGACAGCTCAGTGCATTCAACATGTCAATACCTCTCATAAATAAAAGTAGTGATGGAGTCAATCTCTCCTCCACTTTCAGCCAGGAGAGATTGACATGCATTTTATTAATTTTAGCTCTCTGTGTACATCCAAGGGCCAGCCGTGCTGCCCTGTTCTGAGCCAATTTCAATTTTCCTAAATCCTTTTTTTGTGGCACTTGACCACACGACTGAACAGTAGTCAAGGTGCGACAAAACTAGGGCCTGTAGGACCTGCCTTTTGATGGTGTTGTTAAGAAGGCAGAACATCGCTTTATTATAGACAGACTTCTCCCCATCTTAGCTACTGCTGCATCAATATGTTTTGACCATGGCAGTTTACAATCTAGTGCAGTTTAGTCATCTCAACTTGCTCAATTTCCACATTCTTTATTACAAGATTTAGTTGAGGTTTAGGGTTTAGTGAGTGTTTTGTTCCAAATACAATGCTTTTAGTTTTGGAAATATTTAGGGCTAACTTATTCCTTGTCACCCACTCTGAAACTAACTGCAGCTCTTTGTTGAGTGTTGGAGTCATTTCAGTTGCTGTAGTAGCTGACATGTATAGTGTTGAGTCATCTGCATACATAGAAACTCTGGCTTTACTCAAAGTCAGTGGCATGTCGTTAGTAAAAATGTAAAAAAGCAAGGGGCCTAAACAGCTACCCTGGGGATTTCCTGATTCTAACTGGATTATATTTGAATGGCTTCCATTATTAAAGAACACCTTCTGTGTTCTGTTAGACAAGTAACAATTTATCCACATTAGAGCACGCATGTGTAAAGCCATAACACATAGGTTTTTCCAGCAGCAGACTATGATCAATAATTTCAAAAGCTGCGCTGAGGTCTAACAAGACAATGTCATCTGTTACAAGCAAGTTACTGACTTCATGGACCTTGTTTCTTCAATGGAACCCAAACCGTCTGCGCACGTGTGCCATCGTGCGCCATTGTGCATAAATGTATTTTGTCCCCCCACACCAATACACGATCGAAACACACAGGTTAAAATATCAAAACAAACTCTGAACCAATTACATTAATTTGGGGACAGGTCGAAAAGCATTAAACATGTATGGCAATTTAGTTAGCTAGCTTGCACATGCTAGCTAATTTGTCCTATTTAGCTAACTTGCTGTTGCTAGCTAATTTGCCATACATGTTTAATGCTTTTTGACCTGTCCCCGAATTAATGTAATTGGTTCAGAGTTTGTTTTAAAACATTGAGTTGTTATTTTACCTGAAAGGCACAAGGTCCTCTACTCCGACAATTAATCCACACATAAAACGGTCAACCGAATCGTTTCTAGTCATCTCTCCTCCTTCCAGGCTTTTTCATCTTTGAACTTATATTGTGATTGGCATCTAAACTTTCATAGTATTACCACGACGACCGGAAAAACAGTTTGTCTTTCAATCACCCACGTGGGTATAACCAATGAGGAGATGGCACGTGGGTACCTGCTTCTATAAACCAATGAGGAGATGGAAGAGGCAGGACTTGCAGTGCGATCTGCGTCAGAAATAGGAATGACTTCTATTTTAGCACTTGGCAACGCAGACGCTCGTTGGCGCACGCGAGCAGTATGGGTGCAATAATTGAATAACATGGATTTCAACATTTATTTTGCAACGCTCGCGCACACGACGTTTCAGCATGTCAGGCTACATATGTTAATATGGGCTATTTTTTAGCATTTTTATGGGTTGCTTGATTGTTTTTAATGCTTTACTGGGAAGCTTATCAGAGGTAGACTTACTCATGTTATTTACATTGGAGATGATAGTGCAGGGTGAGCTGCATAAAATGGTCTTCCTACTATTGCACACCGCCTCAGTGCTAACATTATAACTCTGGGACTTCTTATAGGTGTCCGGATTAGTGTTCTGCTCCTTGAAAGCGGCAGCTCTAGCCTTTAGCTCGATGCGGATGTTGCCTAAAATCCATGGCTTCTGGTTGGGATATGTACGTACGGTCACTGTGGGGGCGACGTCGTCGATGCACTTACTGACGAAGCCGATGACTAAGGTATTGTACTTCTCAATGTCATTTGATGAATCCTGGAATGTATTCCAGTCTGTGCTAGCAAAACAGTCCTGTAGCGTAGCATCCGCGTCATCTGACCACATCCATGTTTAGCGAGTCACTGGTACTTCCTGCTTTAGTTTTTGCTTGTAAACAGGAATGAGGAGGATAGAATTATGGTCAGATTTACCAAATGGAGGGAGGGAGAGCTTTGTATGCGTCTCTGTGTGTGGAGTAAAGGCGGTCTAGAGTTTTTTCCCTCTGGTAAATCAGTTAGTGTTTAATTTAAAGGTGTAAACTTTGTGTCTTTCTCTAAGTGGTGGAGGAACAGTGTGTTCTCTAGTCAGGGGGGACACGACAACCCTGAACACCCAGCTTGTATATGGTTTCCTGAACAAATTCCAGATACATTGTTCTCTTTCAGAGGCTCAAACAGAAATTGATGGAAGTAAAATAACCACAGAAACCTATTAACTCTCCTCTTTTACAAGGAGATGTTCCATGGCTTAAAGAGGCTTTTCACCATTAAAGCTTACCCCATTTTATCGAACAAATGTCCTTTGCACACTGTATGTGGAATACTCTTAATGAGCTGCTCCGGATGAAGTTTGATGCAGTTTGGAGATGACTGTTACATAAGAGGTGGGTTTCCTGTAGGATTTAATCATCCTCATCATCGGGCATCAGCTGAGACCTATATGAGTAGGAAATTAAATGATGGCTTTCCCTCTCCACAACACTGGTACGCCAAGGCCTCACTTTCACTTCCCAAAAGTCAGCAGTCTGCCCTAGACCCCTCCTGCATCCAATGCTCCATCAAATTATCATGTGGTTAGTCCCTCTAAAACACATTTGCCTTTTTAATTTCACAGACGGTAGTTAATTAAACTTTATTCCTCTCCTTGTTCCAGTCTGTAATCCCCATGTCTCAAGCTGACCTCCATCATTCCTGCTCCCAAGAACTCTAAGGCTACCTGCCACGATGACTACCGCCCTGTAGCACTAACATCTGAAACCATGACGTGCTTTGTAAAGCTGGTTATGGCATACATCAACTCCATCATCCCAGACACCCCAGACCCACTCCAATGTGCATACCGCCCCAACAGATCCATAGATGATGCAATCTCACTTGCACTCCACACTTCTCTCACGCATCTAAATAAGAAGAATACCCATGTGAGAATGCTGTTCATTTACTACAGCTCAGCGTTCAACACCATAGTTCCCTCTAAGCTTGTCACCAACTTGGAATCCTGGGACTGAACTCTCTACAACTGGATCCTGGACTTCCTGACAGGCTGACCCCAGGTGATAAGGTTAGGCAACATCACCTTCCGCCATGCTGATCCTCTGCTGTACTTCTTGCTCACCCATGACTGTGTGACCACGCACAACTCCAACAGCATCATCAAGTTTGCTGACGACACGGTGTTGGTAGGCCTGATCACCTGTGACGATGAGACAGCCTACAGGACGAAGTCAGTGACCCAGAAGTGTGGTGTCAGGATAACAACCTCTCCCTCAATGTCAGTAAGACCAAGGAGCTGATCGTGGACAACAATAATTGGGGGTGGCGAGCACTCCCCCATTCACATCAACGGGGCTGCAGTAGAGAGGGTCAAGAGCTACCCCCTCTGGAGGTTAAAAAGATTTGGCATGGACCTTCTAATCCTCAAAAAGTTTTACAGCTGCATCATTAAGAGCATCTTGACTGGCTGCATCACTGCTTGGTATGGCAACTGCACCGCCCTCGATCGCATGGCGCTACAGAGGGTGGTGCGGACAGCCCAGTACGTTACTGGGGCTGAGCTCCCTGCCATCCAGGACCTCTATATCAGGCGGTGTGACAGGAAGGCCCAGAAAAGTGTTAAAGACTCCAGCCACCTGAGCCATAGACTGTTTTCTCTGCTTCCACACGGCAAGCGTTACTGGAGCAACAAGTCTGACACCAACAGTCTCCTGAACAGATTCTATCCCCAAGCCATACGACTGCTAAATAGATAACAAAATGGCTACATGGACTATCTGCATTGACACTTCTATTTAATTTTTGCAGTGACTCTTTGCACACTCACACACTAACTTTATGCACACTCTCTACAGTCAGTCAGTCAGTCAGTCAGTCAGTCACTCACTCACTCACTCACTCACTCACTCACTCACACACTCACACACTCACACACTCACTCACTCACACACTCACTCACACACTCACACACTCACACACTCTCACACACACACACACACACACACACACACACACACACACACACACACACACACACACACACACACACAACACACACACATTCATACTGACTCTGCATATTGACTCTCACATATAATAACATATAATAATCGTATACAGTTTAAGTCGGAGGTTTACATACACTTAGGTTGGAGCCATTAAAACTTGTTTTTCAACCACTCCACACATTTCTTGTTGACAATCTATAGTTTTGGCAAGTCGGTTAGGACATCTACTTCATGCATGACACAAGTCATTTTTCCAACAATTGTTTACAGACAGATTATTTCCCTTACAATTCACTGTATCACAATTCCAGGTGGTCAGAAATGTACATACCCTAAGTTGACTGTGCCTTTAAACGGCTTGGAAAATTCCAGAAAAGTATGTCATGGCTTTAGAAGCTTCTGATAGGCTAATTGACATCATTTGAGTCAGTTGGAGGTGTACCTGTGGATGTATTTCAAGGCCTACCTTCAAACTTCGTGCCTCTTTGCTAGACATTATGAGAAAATGAAAAGAAATCAGCCAAGATCTCAGAAAGAAATTGTAGACCTCCACAAGTCTGGTTTATCCTTGGGAGCAATTTCCAAACGCCTGACGGTACCACGTTCATCTGTACAAACAATAGTACGCAAGTATAAACACCATGGGACCACACAGCCGTCATACTACTCAGGAAGGAGATGTGTTCTGTCTCCTAGAGATGAACGTACTTTGGTGCAAAAAGTGCAAATCAATCCCAGAACAACAGCAAAGGACCTTGTGAAGATGCTGGAGGAAACAGGTACAAAGTATCCACAGTAAAATGAGTCCTATATCAACATAACCTGAAAGCCACTGCTCCAAAACCGCCATAAAAAACCCAGACTACGGTTTGCAACTGCACATGGGGACAAAGATCGCACTTTTTGGAGAAATGTCCTCTGGTCTGATAAACAAAAATAGAACTGTTTGGCCATAATGACCATCGTTATGTTAGAGGAGAAAGGGGGAGGCTTGCAAGCCAAAGAACACTATCCCAACCGTGAAGCACGGGATGGCAACATCATGTTGTGGGGGTGCTTGCTGCAGGAGGGACTGGTGCACTTCACAAAATAGATAGCATCATGAGGAAGGAACATTGTGTGGATATATTGAAGCAACATCTCAAGACATAAGTCAGGAAGTTTAAGCTTGGTCGCAAATGTGTCTTCCAAATGGACAATGACCCCAATGTTACTTCTAAAGTTGTGGCAAAATGACTTAAGGACAATAAAGTCAAGGTATTGGAGTGACCATCAAAAAGAAATAAAAGCTGAAATAAATCATTCGCTCTACTATTATTCTGACATTTCACATTCTTAAAATAAAGTGGTGATCCTAACTGACCTAAGACAGGGCATTTTATGCACTTGACAATAAAACTAATGAAACTATTCTTTCATTCAGACTCCATAAGAGATACTTAATTTACGCCTATCACATAGACAACTTGAAATTGAAAACCCCACTAATACAGTAGCACTCGCTGACTTAGTTATTGAATGTCAACAGCTTGAAAACACCACAGTATAGAAACCATTTCTTAGTCAGATACATGAACTCACACTATTGTCAGCCAAGGCTAATAGACTGTCGTGAGCTAGGAAAAGCTAACCAAATAAGGTTGTAATAAATTAATATATGAGTCACACTTAGCCCCCTGTTGAAAAAATATGACTTTCGTGCCACGCTCTCATAAAACAAGTCTGGAAATTAAATTCACAGGAATACCTAGTGGGATAAAACAGGTCACCTCAGCTCTCCTAGAATCGATATGTTCACGCTGACTGGCTTTGTTTTCTCTACTGATGAATCCCTGATGGAGGTCCTGGGTTGCTTTGCCCTAACCCTTGGATTTCAGCCAAGGCCAACACGATTCACAGTCTTATCTTGAACATGGTGAGTTCCAAAGCAAAGTTATGCACTCCAACACACACACACACACACACACACACACACACACACACACATACACACACACACACACACACACACACACGCACACACACACACGCACACACACACTCACAATCATAATAATCATATACGCTGCTGCTACTCTGTTTATCATATATCCTGGTTCCTAGTCACCTTACCCTTATACATATCTACCCCTACCACTCAATTATCCCTGCACATTGTAAATATGGTATTGGCACTGACCCTGGAACTGACCCTATATATTGCTACTGACCCTGGAACTGACCCTGTATATAGCTTACTTACTTTCTGGTGTTCTTCTTATTTCTATTTCATTTTCAGGCTAACTCAAATCAAATCAAATGTTATTGGTCACATACACGTGTTTAGCAGATGTTATTGCGGGTGTAGCGAAATGCTTGTGTTTCTAGCTCCGACAGTACAGTAATATCTAACAAGCAATATCTAACAATTTCACAACATATACTCAATACACACAAATCTAAGTAAAGCAATGGAATTAAGAATATATAAATATATGAACGAGCAATGTCAGAGCAGCATAGACTAAGATACAGTAGAATAGAATACAGTACATACATATGAGATGAGTAATGCAACATATGTAAACATTATTAAAGTGACTAATGTTCCATTTAATAAAGTGGCCAGTGATTTCAAGTTTATGTATATAGGCAGCAGCCTTTAATATGCTAGTGGTGTCTATTTAACAGTCTGATGGCCTTGAGATAGAAGCTGTTTTTCAGTCTCCCGGTCCGAGCTTTAATGCACCTGTACTGACCTCGCCTTCTGGATGATAGCGGGGTGAACAGGCAGTGGCTCGGGTGGTTGTTGCCCATGATTAACTTTTTGGCCTTCCTGTGACATCGAGTGCTGTAGGTGTCCTGGAGGGCAGGTAGTTTGCCCCCGGTGATGCATTGGGCAGACCACACCACCCTCTGGAGAGCCCTGCGGTTGAGTGTGGTGCAGTTGCCGTACCAGGTGGTGATACAGCCCAACAGGATGCTCTCAATTGTGCATCTGTAAAGGTTTGTGAGGGTTTTAGGTGCCAATACAAATTTCTTCAGCCTCCTGAGGTTGAAGAGGCGCTGTTGTTCATTCTTCATCACACTCTGTGTGGGTGGACCATTTCAGTTGTCAGTGATGTGTACGCCGAGGAACTTGAAGCTTTTCACCTTCTCCACTGCGGTCCCATTGATGTGGATAGGGGGGTGCTCCCTCTCCTGTTTCCTGAAGTCCACGATCATCTTCTTTGTTTTGTTGACAGTAAGTGAGAGGTTATTCCCTGTAGGCTGTCTCATCATTGTTGGTAATCAAGCCTATTACTGTTGTGTCGTCTGCAAACTTGATGATTGAGTTGTAGTCATGCGTGGTCACGCAGTCATGTGTGAACAGGGAGTACAGGAGGGGGCTGAGCACACACCTTTGTAGGGCCCCAGTGTTGAGGATCAAGGAAGTGGAGGTGTTGTTTCCTACCATCACCACCTGGGAGCAGCCCGTCAGGAAGTCCAGGACCCAGTTGCACAGGGCGGGGTTCAGACCCTCGAGCTTAATGATGAGCTTGGAGGGTACTATGGTGTTGAATGCTGAGTTATAGTTAATGAACAGCATTCTTACGTACGTATTCCTCTTGTCCAGATGGGATAGGGCAGGGTGCAGTGCGATGGCGATTGCATTGCCTGTGGATCTGTTGGGGCGGTAAGCAATTTGAGTGGGTTTTGGGTGACAGGTAAGGTAGAGGTGATATGATCCTTGACCAGTCTCTCAAAGCACTTCATGATAACAGATACTCATTTAGTTCAGTTACCTTTGCTTTCATGGGTACAGGAACAATGGTGCCCATCTTGAAGCATGTGTGGACAGCAGACTGGGATAGGGAGAGATTAAATGTTTCTGTAAACACACCAGCTAACTGGTCTGCACATGCTCTGAGGACGCGGCTAGGGATGCCATCTTTGGCCGGCAGCCTTGCGAGGGTTAACATGGTGCCACGTCGGCCACAGAGAAGGAGAGCCCACAATCCTTGGTAGCAGACCGCGTCGGTGGCACTGTGTTATCCTCAAAGCGGGCGAAGAAGGTGTTTAGCTTGTCCGGAAGCAAGACGTTGGTGTCCACGATGTGGCTGGTTTTCCTGTAGACCCTGCCACATACATCTCGTGTCTGAGCTGTTGAATTGCAACTCCACTTTGTCTCTATACTGACGTTTTGCCTGTTTGATTGCCTTCTGGAGGGAATAACTAATCTGTTTGTATTCTGCCATATTCTCAGTCACCTTGCCATGGTTAGTTGCGGTGGTTTGCGCTTTCAGTTTTGTGCGAATGCTGCCATCTATCCATGGTTTCAGGTTTGGGTAGACTTTAATAGTCACAGTGGGTACAACATATATGCACTTCCTGATTAACTCAGTCACCGTATCAGTATATTCTTCAATGTTATTGTCAGAGGCTACCCAGAACATATCCCAGTCCGTGTGATCAAAACAATCTTGAAGCGTGGATTCCGATTGGTCAGACCAGCGTTGAATATTCCTTAGCACGGGTACTTCCTGTTTTCTCTACTGATGAATCCCTGGTGGAGATTCTGGGTTACTTTGCCCTAACTCTGGGATTTCAACCAGTGCCAACATGATTCACAGTCTTATCTTTTTTCTTTTTTTACATCAAGTTTTTATTATTTCAATTCATGGGATTCACAGAATACATTTATAGATATATTTTTTATCCCCCCCATTATGTCAGCAGAGTACCCAGCCAGAAATAATCGGACACCCATTTTTCAAGCTAGCATATAATGTCACATAAATCCAAACCACAGCTAAATGCAGCACTAACCTTTGATGATCTTCATCAGATGACACCCCTAGGACATTATGTTATACAATACATGCATGTTTTCTTCAATCAAGTTCATATTTATATCAAAAAACAGCTTTTTACATTAGCATGTGACATTCAGAACTAGCATAACCCCCGCAAACTACCGGTGAATTTACTAAATTACTCACGATAAACGTTCACAAAAACATAACAATAATTCATATATGGCTGGGTACTCTGCTGACATAATCTAATGTTTTGCTTTCGCTGTAAAGCCTTTTTGAAATCGGACAGTGTGGTTAGATAAAGGAGAGTCTTGTCTTTAAAATGGTGTAAAATAGTCATATGTTTGAAAAATTGAAGTTTTTGGGATTTTAGAGGAGTTTGTATTTTGCGCCACGCCCATCATTGGATATTGGAGCAGGTGTTCCGCTAGCGGAACGTCTAGATGTAAGAGGTTATTAAAGATACAGTTATCTTGTTATGCCATCTGTAATGACATCACAAAATGCTAAATGATATGACATGATTATTGTTTGGATCCCCACTATACATTCCAAATGTTTGGATTCCAAAACTAATGTTCCAATGTCCAATCTTTTGATGTTGAAGTTTTGGCGGCACAGTCTCTCTCTGTTGTAACAAAGGGATTTTTAACTTCTCCATACCGCAGTGCAAGAGAGAGAAAGTTTACGACCGGTTGTTAAGTCATAACATCAGCCCAACTCTCCCCTCTCCTCTCCTGTGGGAGAGAGGGGGGGGTCTGGCTATCCTCAAACATTTGCCTAGCTGATGGGTCCTTTTGATCCTCACCAAGGAGAGGGAGTCATTACACTAGCCACTTACTGGCGCTGCAGCATAAACATTCTGAAACAAGATCATCAATACAGCTGATCAGATCTCCTACTAAAAGACTGATATCTGATCCTACAGAAATAAATACAAGTTTTAGAGCATATTATTCAGATTCATACAGTTCCTCACATACTGAAGCTTTGATACTTCTGCTTGTCGGCAGTTCATGGAGAACCTTACGTTGCTCAAACTCTCTCAAGAAGAAATAGTTTTATTAGAGGAACCTGGCACTTAGCTGAACTGAAAGCTGCTCTTTTAAATAAGAAAGATAAAGTGCTTGGTATTGATAGAATATCTCCTGAACTCATTCTCGACTTTTGGGATGAGCTAGGACCAGTTATTCTTGAATCGCTTAACATTGCTATTGAAAAAGGACAATACCACAAAGACATCAATACAGCTATTATATCCCTAATTCCTAAGAAAGGAAATGGCCTCACTGTCACAGATTTCTTTGTCGTCTGACGATATAGCGAAATCGCTGTCGGAGAAAGTGGACCAATACGCAGCGGGTTGCGTGTTCAACATCATAATTTATTAAATGAATGAGAACACGTGAAAATAAGAAAACAAGAACAACGAATGACAGTTTTGCAGGCTATACCTAGCAGCACAAAAAACAACTACCCACGAAACACAAAGACAAACACACCCTACTATATAGGACTCCCAATCAAAGGCAACTCAACACACCTGCCTTCAATTGGGAGTCTAACCCCAATTAACTATACATAGAAAAACAACCGTAGAACCTATACCAACCACTAACACACCCCACTACACCACACACAAAACCCCATAATACAAAACAAATATACCTCTGCCACATCCTGACCAAATATAATACAACTAATACCTAAATATTGGTCAGGACGTGACATTACCCCCCCTAAAGGTGCATACACCGAATGCACCAACATAAAGAAAACCCAATACCAAAATAAACCCCCTAAACTAAAGGGAGGGAAGGGAGGGTGGCTGCCGTCAACGACGGCACTGTGCTACACCCCCCCTCCCCAACCCA
Organism: Salmo trutta; assembly: GCF_901001165.1. NCBI lineage: Eukaryota > Metazoa > Chordata > Actinopteri > Salmoniformes > Salmonidae > Salmo > Salmo trutta. Next base: position 21,494,675 of record NC_042989.1, read on the forward strand.
CCTATATTGGAGGTGGCTCCGGTTCTGGCCTACTGCCCTCCAGACCGTAGACAGACTTGCTTGGCTTTGGACAGTAGGCAGACTCCTTCGGTTCCAGGTTGTAGGCCGACTCCTTCGGTCCCGGTCTGTAGGCAGACTCATTATAGTCACAGTTACTTATTTCTAATTTGGGATCGTAGCCAGACTCACCCGGTTCTGGGTCACAGGCAGATTCACTCAGTCCTGGGTCGCAGGCCGACCCCCTTGGTTCCGGGTCGCAGGCCGACCCCCTTGGTTCCGGGTCACAAACAGACCCCTTCGGTTCTAGTCACAAACAGACCCCTTCGGGCAGACGGGCCGCTCTGGCTGATCCGGGCAGACGGGCCGCTCTGGCTGATCCGGGCAGACGGGCCGCTCTGGCTGATCCGGGCAGACGGGCCGCTCTGGCGGCTCCGGGCAGACGGGCCGGATAAAAGGGGGCAGTATTTACACGGCCGGATAAAAAACGCACCCGATTTAATCTGGTTATTACTACTGCCCAGAAACTAGAATATGCATATAATTATTGTTTGGATTATTATATAATGCATTATTGATAATTATTGTTTGCAATAATGCATATATGCTTCCTGTTTGGAATCTTTTCAGGTTTTGGCCTGTCAAATGAGTTCTGTTATACTCACAGACACCATTCAAACAGTTTTAGAAACTTTGGAGTGTTTTCTATCCAAAGCTAATAATTATATGCATATTCTAGTTTCTGGGCAGGAGTAATAATCAGATTAAATCGGGTACGTTTTTTATCCAGCCGTGAAAATACTGCCCCCTAGCCATAAGAGGTTAAAAGGACTCGCTGAATAATTAACATACAGTCCAGAGAACGGACGGCAAAGAACGGTTTCCTCTCACCAGCATATGTACCTTTGAGGTATCTATTCTAATTAACAGGAGGAAGAACAGACCCCTCAACACCGTGTGATACAATTCTGATGGATCCATTCCAACGAACACTCCAGAACAAAGAAAACTACAACTACAAAGGACATTGTGACTTCTAGTGGACAAACCAGAGACTTCTGTCGAACTACTCCCCATAGACGGACCAGGTGATTTCAACAGAGAGACGACAAAGACATACAAGCGTAAATATATACATTGTAATTCTTTTTGAATGAGCGGTCGTTCATGTGCAAAGTATTCATTCTCATGAGCATAGCTTCCACATGTACACTACCGTTCAAAAGTTTGGGGTCACTTAGAAATGTACTTGTTTTTGAAAGAAAAGCACATTTTTGTCCATTAAAATAACATCAAATAGATCAGAAATACAGTGTAGACATTGTTAATGTTGAAAATTACTATTGTAGCCGGAAACGGCAGATTTTTTACGGAATATCTACATAGGTGCACAGGGCCCATTATCAGCAACCATCACTCCTGTGTTCCAATGGCAAGTTGTGTTAGCTAATCCAAGTTTATCATTTTAAAAGGCTAATTGATCATTAGAAAACCCTTTTGCAATTATGTTAGCACAGCTGAAAACTGTTGCCGTGATTAAAGAGCAAGACACCTGGCTTTCTTTAGACTAGTTGAATATCTGGAGCATCAGCATTTGTGGGTTCGATTACATGCTCAAAATGTCCAGAAACAAAGATCTTTCTTCTGAAACTCGTCAGTCTATTCTTGTTCTAAGGCTATTCCATGCGAGAAATTGCCAAGGAACTGAAGATCTTGTACAACGCTGTGTACTACTCACTTCACAGAACAGCGCATACTGATTTAACTATTCGATGTACATCATTAATATTCATTTGAGTCCTGAAGTCCTGAAGACACCTAGTACACTGCGGCATAGTGGCAGTAATGCTATATCGTCGATAACAACTAAACTGACTTCCGTTCTATAGTATGCGCCACCGGAAATTGCCACACCGGTAGGAAGTGTGCGTAGAATGTTCGGTCAAGGAATATGCATGGCTATTTGATGCTAATTTCACATGATGGGACTCTCCTACAGTTTTGCTTTGATTTACACCATGATTTACACATCACTCTGACTTTTATCCAAGCCGTGCCAGTGAAGTTGATTTGCTCTCTTGCCCCTGTGTCCCCTGTCCTGCTCTGAGTACCAACAGGAACCATAAATTCAGCAGTGCGGCTTTGGGAGACAATGACTCTAACTCTAAACGTCCATACAATAAACTCAGACTTTGTGCTCCTGCTGTCCAGGAAACGCTACAGACTCCTCCAGTGTAAACTGGTCAGGACAAAAACGAATTTGTGCCACATGTCCTGAATCCTTATGAACAAATAAGGAGGACATTAAGGGCATATGAATAGACTAACTAATTTGTGATGATGCAAAATTGAAAAGTGAAATTTAGCTAACTGTGTAAAATAAAAGGGTTTGGTATTTATTATTTTATTAGGATCCCCATTAGCTGTTTCAAAAGCAGCAGCTACTCTTCCTGGGGTCCACACCAAACACGAAACATGAAATAATACAGAACATTAATAGACAAGAACTGCTCATGGACAGAACTACATTAATTTAAAAAAAAGGCACACATAGCCTACATATCAATACATACACACAAACTATCTAGGTCAAATAGGGGAGAGGTGTTGTGCCGTGAGGTGTTGCTTTATCTGTTTTGTAAAACCAGGTTTGCTGTTCATTTAAGCAATATGAGATGGAACGGAGTTCCATACAATAATGTCTCTATATAATACTGTACGCTTTCTTGAAATTGTTCTAGATTTGGAGACTGTGAAAAGAACCCTGGTGGCATGTCTGGTGGTTTATGTGTGTCAGAGCTGTGTGTAAGTTGACTATGCAAAGAATTTGGGATTTTCAACACATGAATGTTTCTCTTAAAAAGAAGAAGTGACGCTGTCAATCTCTCCTCAACTCTTAGCCAAGAGAGACTGGCATGCATAGTATATTTATAGGCCCTCTGATTACAGTGAACAGCAAGACGTGCCGCTCTGTTGTGGGCCAGCTGTAGCTTAACTAGGTCTTTCCTTGCAGCACTCGACCACACAACTGTACAATAATCAAGATAAGACTTAACTAGAGCCTGCAGGACTTTCTATTTGGAGTGACAGACCTCTCCTCATCTTTAAAACCATTGAATCAATGTGTTTTGACTATGACGGTTTACAATCTAAGGTAACACCAACAAATTTAGTTTCCTTAACTTGTTCAACAGCAACACCATTCATTACCAGATTCAGCTGTGGTCTATAACTTAGGGATGATTTGTACCAATTACAATGCTCTTAGTTTTAGGGATGTTCAGGACCAGTTTATTACTGGCCACCCATTCCAAAACAGACTGCAACTCTTTGTTAAGGTTTTCAGTTACTTCATTAGCTGTGGTTGCTGATGTGTATATTGTTGAATCATCAGCATACATGGATACACATGCTTTTTTTAATGCTAGTGGCAGGTCATTGGTAAAAATAGAAAAGAGTAGAGGGCCTAGATATCTGCCCTGCGGTACACCACACTTTACATGTTTGACATTAGAAAAGCTTCCATTAAAGAAAATTCTCTGAATCCACGAGATGGCAGTGGTTGAAAAGCAACAAAAAGCAACGAAGGTTGCACTGAAATCTAACAGTACAGCTCCCACAATCTTCTTATTATCAATTTCTTTTGTCATTTGTGTCAGTGCAGTACATGTTGAGTGTCCTTCTCTACAAGCATGCTAAAAGTCTGTTGTTCATTTGTTTACAGAGAAATAGCATTGTATTTGGTCAAATACTATTTTTTCTAACAGTTTGCTAAGAGCTGGCAGCATGCTCATAGGTCTGCTGTTAGATCCAGGAAAGGCAGCTTTACCACTCTTGGGTAGCGGAATTACTTTGGCTTCCCTCCAGGCCTGAGGACAAAGACTTTCCTCAGGCTCAGATGAAAGATATGACAGATGGAAGTAGCGATGGAGTCAGCCACTATCCTCAGTAGCTTTCCGTCTAAGTTTGTCATTATTGATCGATAAAAATATTTTTTCCAACTCTCACACTATAAAATTCAAACTTGCAATGCTTTCTTTCATTATTTGTTTTTTTTATGCATGAATATGATGGCTCACTGTTAGTTGTTGGCATTTCCTGCCTAAGTTTGCCCACTTTGCCAATGAAGTAATCATTAAAATAATTGGCAAATCAAATGGTTTTGTGATGAATAAGCCAACTGATTCGATGAAAGATTGAGTTGAATTTGTCTTTCTGCCCATCATTTCATTTAAAGTACTCTAAAATTCCATCATTCTTTCTATCATTGATCTTGGCTTCATAACAGTTACTTCTTGTTTTTGTTGAGTTTACTCACATTGTTTCTCAATTTGCAGTAAGTAAGCCAGTCAGATGTACAGCCAGACTTATTAGCCACTCCTTTCACCCCATCTCTTTCAACCATACAGTTTTTCAATTCCTCATCAATCCATGGAGCCTTAACAGTTCCAACAGTCAGTTTCTTAACAGGTGCATGTTTATCAATAATTATACAACGGGTGGGTCTAATCCTGAATGCTGATTGGTTAAAACCGCATTCCAGCCGGTGTCTATTCCACAAATTACCAACGGCTAAATCTATGACGTTAAAATGCCTATTTACTCTGTTCCATTTGACTGCGCAATCCACTGTCTCATCAGCCCAGTCAGGGAAGTTATAAACATGATCTCCACTATAAAAAGCATATAGACATTATCTCACTTTTCTTTTAGACTAACATTTAGTTTTCAACAGCGAAGATTTGTGTAAACCTTACTGTCTGTCTCTCCGACATTTGCAACATTGTTTCAATATTCAAATTCGATCTCCAACTGTCCCATAGTAAGGTTAGAGTCCTTAAGCTTTAATTTTTGTTTTATTTTTCCTGAATTTGTATGTTTGATGTTATGCCTGGCCTATACCATGTCTCTCACCCTACCACAGTACATTTTCTTGTACGTAAAGCAAATATCTGTGAAAATCAGACAAAGGAAAATGTAATCTAATCTAACAACTGTGCATGCCTGGGTTGATTTGGACTGGAGCTACGAATCACCCAAGGACCTCACTGAGGAGCTGAAATTCATACGGGAATACAGTGGGGGGGGGGTGAAAATAAGTTAGAGGACCCATCATTTTAGCTTTATTTAGACAATTTAAAACATGCAGTATTGTCACGTGTGCTCCCTCTCCAGCCTCTAGGTCACCAGGCTGCTCGTTATGGCGCACACCTGTCACCATCGTTACGCACACCTGCGTGTCGTCAGACTCACCTGGACTCCATCACTTCCCTGATTACCTTCCCTATATATGTCACTGCCTTTGGTTCCTTCCCCAGGCGTCATTGTTTCTGTTCCAGTGTCATGTTTGTGCGTTGTTTGTGTTTCTTGTTTTGTATTTAGTTGCGTTTATTTATTAAAACACTCACTCCCTGAACTTGCTTCCTGACTCTCAGCGCACTCGTTACAAGTATGATAACAACCAAACATCCTTACAGATACAGAAACATACGTTATGTTGTAAATCATGAAGGTGAGGTTCAGTGTGATAACACAGATAAGTACTTACATCATTTAAAGTGTAATTATATAGTAGGTTTAATACAATTACTCAGTAACGTTAACTACACCAAATTTGAACAGTTTTAAAGGTGAACTATGTTGAAATATTTTCATATCAGAAGATTAGCCTGATCAGTGATAAACTGAAATTATTTCAAATAAACATTTTTCTCAACATTCAGACCTCGAATATTAGCAATAAATGTCACAAAGGAAGATATACTAGTTTGGTCATATTTCCATAAAGCCAATAGACATAATAACAAATACTATATATAGCAGATCTAAGTAATATACAGTGTGCAAACTCAATAATGTATGGTATGTTTCTCTATATTGCCTAGTGACAAGCACAACAGTCTCTGTGTCTGTCTTCTGTGAAACTGAATGGTTGTATTTTTCCTTTTCATTCTTGTATGCAGCAACAACAACAAAAAATGTTGTCACCTTGCACAAATATACATTTAAATCATAAACCTCAGTGTTTGTAATTTCAAACTATACAGGCCTGAATCATATATGAAACATATAGTAAATTGCAACCTTTTATCATAATGGACTAAGAATATATTATTCAAACATAAAATAATGGTGTTATATTACAGGCATAACAATACCTCAGAATCACATGTTACTCAACACTCTTCATAGAATATTTACTTTTAAAGTCCAATGAAAGTCCAAAATACTTTTTTGGGCAAATCACTATTCCTCACAAAAAACAGTCCTCTCCATATCAAATGATATTGATTGTCATGGATGCTCAGAGGCATGGAAATTCAATTTATGGATTATTCATGCTATTAATTTAACAACTGACTGGTATGTGTTATTCTGATCCTTCATTGCAGGATATATTTGTTTGGTATGTGTTATTCTGATCCTTCATTGCAGGATATATTTGTTTAAGAGTCCAAAAGGCATCAACCAGAGCTTTCTGGTGTGTCTGTAGTGTTGGTTTATAGACTGTAAAAATCATTAGGCCTACATACAAAAATAAAAGGTTTCATGTCAATACAAATGTTGAGCTTACATGTTAGTCACTCACACAGACAAAATGTAAATATAGAGAAGAGATTGCGAAGGTGCATACCGCCACCCATAGGTATGGAATGAAGATCCATGTTCAGAAACTACTGATTAATCAACAACAAATCTGACAGAGCGAGAGAGAGAGAGAAAAGAAGAGAAGAAAAGAGAACAAATGTATAAAAGGGAGGCAGAGAGAGGAGAAAAAACTGAGAAAGGGGAGGGATAGAGAGAAAGGAGAAAAAACTGAGGAAATGGAGTGAGCGAGAAAGAGAGAGAGAGAGAGAGAGAGAGAGCGAGCGAGAGGAAAAAAACGGAGAAAAGGGAGCGAGAGAGAGATGGATAGAGAAACTTTGAAACAATTATTTTTTCTCCATCTTTTCTGTATTTAGACGTATATTTTATTTGCTCAGTAATGGCATTTTGGCCTTCAGATAGCACATCCATCCTGACATTTATGAGTGCACCACCCATCAGGCCTTTAATACCGCATCCTCTTTACAGCACAGACACATCTGACCAAGGGGATTTATTTCTCCTTAATAAACTCTTCTAGGTTACATAATCATAATATAATGTCTTCCACATCTATAAATCTATTAGACACATGGTACTGAATGAAAGGTGGTGCAGCTCTAAGCTCAGAGGATTACAGTTAAAGCCTGTATCGGTCCATGTGTCATCTATAAATCAAATACATTTCTCACGTTCGATTTTTGCATGACTTATTACAGCTCATGTTGAGTCATTTCTGCTGAATGACTGAGATTAAGATTGTAGTTTTTGTTTTATTTGTAATGGGCAAGCTTAGGCAAAGACAGTGTAGTTGTTTTCGACTTAAGTCTTGTCCTTTTTAGCATATATTTTTGTTATCATCAATAATAAAATATTGTAGATTGTTGTTGTTCTCACTCAAGCTCACATAAGAATGAAATTCCTTAAACGGCTATCATTTAAAACTTTAGAACTGGAACACACAATCGTCTACTGTCTCTGAATGCTTAACTCATCTGCACAAATGGAATAATTGCCTGTTTGTTCTTTCTGTCTGATATTGGATTTGTTGCGTTGCTGTATTCATGGACACATAATTGCATCAGGAATGGCCCTGTGGTTATCCACAGCTATGAGAACAGAGAGAGAGAGAGAGACGCAAAATAAACAAATCTTTCAGACTTAATTCAGCCCACTTCAGTTTTAAACAAGACAGGTTCAGTATCTATTAAGACATTTTTGATGCAGTCCGCTCACTAGTCTCAATGTTCTGTTATTCTCCCTCACATTTCATTGGGTAATGGGTATACAGTCACTCTAACACCCGCTGATTCACAGAAAAAATAGCCTGCAGTTCCTCTGTCTGGAAAGTAATAAATGACATATAATGACATGTAACACACTGTGAGATTGCATCATGCTAGAACCTATGTATGTTTCTAACCATTCATTTTTTCAACATCTTTGAAGATGTGATGTTCCACACCATACGTATTTTTCTGGGAAAATAATCTAAATGAATAGTTTACATCACAATTTGAGGGAGTAAATTAGTTGTGTTTTTTTTATCATGGTCATTAATTAAGGGTTCGACTGCTGCAGGAGAGGCGCTGCAGATTGTGTCAAAGCTTCTCAAGGCTGCACGTGTCGCCTGCATGTCCAGCACACAGCTGGAGAGCAGAATAATGCTCTTCTTTCTTCTAGACTAACTCTGCTGTGTTGACTGGCTGTCGCACTATGTTACATTTATATTTCAAGTCAGCATGAGGTTAAGAAATGTCCCCATTTTAATGAGTTTAAACCATGAGCACTGTGGTAATGGTATCACCCCTCCACTCCAAAAAAAAAATAGATTCAACAAAAGGTTGGATGATTTATCTTGTCGTTGGATATTTAATAGAACATAAAAATTATAAAAAATGTATGTCTACCTACAGTGGCCAGATCTCAGTCGTCAGCTGTAAAAATGGATCAGTATTACATAAAAAGAAAACAGGGACCCCTCAGTGATCATACAGAATTGTATGCAACTGGCTTGTGGAGTTCCAGTAATGACTGAAAGTATGACAAAAGACGCCCTGCACTCTCCCCATTGCCAAACTTGTCTTGACACATTCCATCAGAATGACTTATCTTGTAAAGGTTAAACACGTATTCACAGACTGGAACTGTTGGGAAACACTGTTACGTCATTGGATACAGGAAAAGACAACTATTTTCCATAACTGATACAGATAGAGCATGTGAACAAAACGTTCTTTGATTCCGATTAATTTGTAGGGGTTGTTACTTGATGTCCAAGAGGTAAAAACACTATCATATTATTGAGAAGTTTGTTGACGGACAAAGTGTTGATTTGGTAGCAAAGTAGAAGCGTTCCAGTAACAAGTAACAGTACTATTAAAATTCTATTGATTCTGTTTTTTCACAAGTCCACTTTCCTAAATGTTAAAAGTGTCTGCTGTCATAGCAGTTATGCTTTTAAACTCACCTCTCGAATGAATTGAGAATGATTGATTTCTCCTCTCTGGCTGTGAAATAGATGAAGAGTGTACAAAACATTAGGAACACCTGCTCTTTCAATGACATAGACTGACCAGGTGAATCCAGGTGAAAGCTATGATCCCTTATTGATACCACCTGTTAAATCCACTTCAATCAGTGTAGATGAAAGGGAGGAGAAAGGTTAAATAAGGATTTTTATCCTTGAGGCAATTGAGACATGGATTGTGTATGTGTGTCATTCAGAGGGTGAATGGGCAAGACAAAATATTTAAGTGCCTATGATCGGGGTTTGGTAGTAGGTGCCATGCGCACCGGTTTGAGTGTTTCAAGAATTGCAACGCTGCTGGGTTCTTCACGCTCAACAGTTTCCTGTGGGTATCAAGAATGGTCCACCACCCAAAGGACATCTAGCCAACGGCAGGCCAGTGGTCGAAAGCGGGTCATTGATGAAAGACGACAAAGGAGGCTAACATGAATTGTGCAGAGCAACAGACAGGCTACAGTTACTCAACAGACAGTCCAGTACAACATTGGTGTGCTGAGACCCATAAAAGAATGCACAACTCGCTGTACCTTGACATGAATGGGGTATGGCAGCCGACAACCTTACAGAGTTCTACTTCTTTCAGCAAAAAACAAGAAACAGCTGTTGCAGTGGGCTAAGGAACACAAATTGGAAAAACATTGCCTGGTCTGTTGAATCCTGGTTCCTGCTGTTTCACGCTGATGGGAGGACTAGGTTATGGAGAAAACCACATCCATCATGCCGCGCGTCAACATTGCAAGCTAGTGTTGGTGGTGTGGGGTGTGTTTTCATGGCACACATTGGGCCCCTTGATAAAAGTGGAGCAATGTTTGAATGCCACAGGATATCTGAACATCATTGCCAATCAGGTGCATCCCTTCATGGCAGCAGTGTATCCACCTGCGAATTGATTTTATCAGCAGAATAATGCCCCATGCCACAAGGCTACGATTGTCAAGGAATGGTTCCACAAACATGACAGTGAATTCAGCTTACTGCAGTGGCCTGCCCAGTCACCAGATCTCAATCCAATTGAGAATCTGTGGGATGAGGTGGAATGAGCTATTCGGAGTAGAGATCCACTACCAGCCAACTTGACAAAACTGTGGAAAGCATTGGCGTCAACATGGGCCAGCATCCCTGTGGAACGCTTTCGACACTTTGTAGAGTCCATGCCCCAATGAATTGAGGCTGTTCTGGGTGCAACTCAATATTAGGAAGGTGTTCCTACTGTTTTGTACACTCATTCAGTGTATATAATCTTTGGATCGGCTCCCAATTACAGTATTGTGGGGCAAGAAGCTTTTGGTCCCAGCAGACCATTTTGTGTATTGAAATAGCAGTATGAGTAGCAGTATCTGCCTTATCATTCAGTTGGAGATTCCAGCTAGCCAGCAGCTCCATGTAACAATACTCAAAAGGGATGTTTTCCGGGAAAACGAAAGTGCACAGCCTTCAGCCAAGTGTTGTAAGAACATCAGAAAAAATAGAAGCAAGGATTTACAAGGTCATTTAGATTTCACCTAATACTCATATTGGTTTTACCTCTGTTGTTTTCACAACACATAGCCACAACCAGTGTATCTCCATATTCCTCAACATTGATTGCCTATGGCCAATCCCTAGAAACTACTGATACATATGTCATGGGCTCTCTACTGCATACGTTTTAGTACAAGCAGATCACAACTTACGATGTCAGAAAATTGGACATGGCAAACATTTTCCATTTGTAACATGCATTATTTTCACTGATACAAAGCAGCTATAAACAGATGATTGACCCCATAAACAACTGCTGTCCTGTTGTAATCAGCTATCAAGAGGACAGCTGTTTATAAGTTGCTTCATTTTGAGTACTGTTGTTGAACCAATAAAATTACAAATGAGTTGACTCTTCAATGGCAGTGATGCTGACAGTGGGAGTGCCCATGTCAACTGCCAAGACTTGAATATTTATTACATAGTATAATTTATTTGATTACATATAAATCTAAAAGAAGCTCTGATTCATGTCTATTGCAGTAACATTATTCAGCAGATAATCAAAGACATTAACAGACTTTCCTGCCTTGGGTAGTGAGTTTCGTGGAAAAACAATTTGTCTAGCTTCAACTTTGATATCATAAGAGGTCGAATGCTATGAAAGTTTTTTTGACCTTAACATTTCTCTACACAGAATAATAATTTCAATAGTTTCTAAAGTGATCTAAAATCATGACTGGCATCACCATGGTGAGCCTGACACAACCAAAGTCAAACAGTTATCAAACTCATTGATGTCTGCCTCTCCCTGTCTAGAATGGTGACGTGGGGCTTACAATAGCTCCCTTTGGGAAACAATGGTGGTTTGTTTGTCCACAGATTGTTCCTATATCACAACATGTCTGGAGAACATGACTCTGGCCATACCAGACATTCTTGTGTCCTCTCCTGCCAAATCCTCGGGTTCAATGTTCAAACCAGAGCTTTAGCATGCAAATTTCTCCAGGCCAAGCTTGTTATGCTATTAATGTCTCTCCCTTTACTTTGTACTGAGGCCTCAGGCTGCTCTGGCTGCCTCACTCAGATGAGGACCAGGAGTATAGAAGACTGGCTGAGCTGTCATATAAGGGCAAGGCTACTGTATCCTCACTGCACTTCCTTTAACCTTCCTATATCACTCCCCAGGCAGAGAGGGTATGTACCTGGAGAATGATTCACTCCCATTCTCGTTCTCTTTCTATCTCCTCCTCCTTCCAATCTACTGTACGTTAGTGTGTGACTGTGTGTGAGACAGAGGGGGTGACTGAAGGCTGATTGTTACACTGTTGAAAAGTGTGTGAGAACCACTACAGTGTAAATGATTTATCCTAGGATGAATACCTCTGAATACTTATGTGTTGACATATTTTTGAAATTGGGCCCTGAATGTCCATTGTCAGATATTCATCATTGAAAAACAACATTTGTAATTTAGATGAAAAGGGCTTCAATTAAACGTAGGCCTACATTTAATGATTTAGAAGTGACAGTAAAGGTTTTGGAACAATAGCTTTTGACGAGAAAGTCTTATTCCACAGAGAGATGCCAGCAGCATACAGGCCTCATGGGAGGCATGTGACAGTTATCTGTTGGAGACGATTTCAAAGGCCTCTCCTCAGACACAAGCTCCCAGGAGGGATTTTGATGTGTTGCACACATTTAAGACGATGAAATCCAAAACCTGGAAGGAAACAAGTGGCAGGGAAACGCATAATCAGATACAAAAGCCGTGAAATTAGTCCTTTATCCAAAAGCTTAGATACACTATTATAAAAAAAGACACATATTTTTGCCTTTGAAAGCAAAGGGGTCCTATAGTGTGTGGCATGATGGGAGTCTGTGTGCGTTCAAAGACATCTGATTAGCAGGCATGGCGTTTGTTTGGGTTCAGTAGGGTTCAGCTCCTGTCCCAAGCAGTCCCCTTGATCTCATGCCCCGAGGTGACACAGATCCACAGCCTTTTGCTGATGTTTAGGAAGAGCCCAGGACACACAGTTACTAAAATACAGCCCTGTGATCCTGTGTTGTTGACCATATCACAGTGAGGCAGGCAGACTAATGTTGAGTAACTGCTGTTATATTCCCCTGTGTAAGGCACACACTGCACCGTTCATTACAGTTCCAGCACGACAGTATACTTATACTTTTAAGCTCTCTAACACTAATGATTCCCAAAAATGTTTTTGCTGCATAAAGTCTTCTAGGACGAACTTTATATCCACGTAATTCTTTTAAAATTAAACAATTGATTGCATCTCAATATGCTCTATTAGGTTCTAATTTTTCAGAGTAAATAACTCACGGACACTAGAGAAGCTTAAACAAGTTTAATTCTTCCCTAAGGGTCGTTACAGCTGTAATTCAGACAAAGACATGCCTTCCCCCGTGGTGGTATTCATACCCCACTTTGGGTGGAGTCTCCTCCTTATCGCTAAACATTGCATCCTTCTTGCTAAGTAGGGAACTAAGTGATATGAGCCTTCAACGGTTTCTCCCCTTATCAGTACTGTCACAAATGATTGTTTTCCTTGCACTCAGCCCCTCCCAAGCTTCATTATGGCACCCCTCATGTCTCTTTTGTAACTTATGCTCCTATACTCTGAGTATAACAATGTTCAAAGTTTACCCCAGAATCCAACAGCTCCATATGTATTCAACTGTATTTTAATATTTATATATTTCTTAATTCCATTATTTTACTTTTAGATTTGTCTGTATTGTTGTGAATTGTTAGATACTACTGTTGGAGCTAGGAACACAAACATTTCATTACACTCGCAATATCTGCAAAAAATTGGATTTGATGTTAAAAGCCAGACAGAACATTGCAAATATATTTTGTACTCAAAAATTTGTGTTGACTGGGCTAGTGTCCATGTTGGACTGCTGTGTCTGCTCATTGTCTGAGGAAGAGTTGGTTCCCCTCTCCTTCTCCCTCCTTCTCCCTGGCCTCTGAGGTAAAAATGAGTCACTGGCTCAGCAGCTGGACTCTGTCACCCTTCATATATCCCAGGATTCCACAGGAGACTTAGCCACAGCCAAGTCTGACACATGTAAACTCTAACAGTGTGATCACTTCCTCCTCTTCCTTAAATGGACAAGTCCACCGAAGAAAGTAGGAAGACAAACACATTGTAAATGTATATTTAAATAATATCACTAGCGAAACAAATTCAATCTATTTTTATTAGCACACAAATAAAAACGTAAATGTGTACTCATGTCTTACATATGGGAAGGACAGCAAATCAAATATATTCGTTTTTTTTATCACGACAGTTTCAGAGGCATTTAGTTCAAACCAACGTGGTGGACCATGCAGTTGGAAAAGCACAATGCAGCACATTCATTTGGGTGGTGATTTATTGCCCCCTTTGAAAACAGACTTATCACAGTATTTTCCTGGGGTTGCCAGGGGAGGTGTTCATCACATAGATCACATGGTTTTCTTCAAGACACCACTGAACCCAGCAGGAAATGGGCCTTACCAGCAGGACAGGTGTTTACAGAAACACCGTTTTTAGGAGGTTTTAATGCATTTCCCAGGACTTCCACATGACACTTTTATAATGTTTCTTAACAACAGTTATTCTAGTTATATTATATCAATCAGACCTCCTCTTGGGGTTGGAAGTCTGCAGCATGAGTAGTAAAACCAACAGTGTTGAGGAGGGATGGCGCCACTGTCTGAGATTGTGACAGTTTGTTTTTCAATAGTGCTCCATGATATTGGAGATTAACACTATTTGCCAGACTGAAACGAGACTGGTTTCTAATGAACTAAAGGCAGCTGTTGTTAGTCTTCAATAAAGGAGGATGAGGGACTGTGATTGGTCAGGCCTGCTTTGGCACAATCTAGTTGGAGGTGGAACTTTTACATAGCAAAGTTGATATTCTGAAGTTTTACAGAGAACCCTCAAATGAATCTCAAACTCTGAGAGTTCGTCAATTTTTCATGCCTGTTGTTTACTGTAAAGTGGATTCCATTATTGAATGTTTAAACCAAGGTGTTTACTTTTTCCATTCCATTACTGAGCATAGTCAGGTCTCTGTCTTTTTCCATCTCATCTTCCTTCCTGCCTTCCTGTGCAAGGTACGGGGTCACGCAAAGCGCTGCTTATTTGAAGAGCCGCAAAAGAATCCCTGTCAGTTCTATTTTAATCAGGCATTGCCTGGAGATGAGTGCAGATATATCAGTGCCTGTTTATAGTTAGGCCGGTGCTCCTAGTTATTGATGTGATGGAAAACAAACACTTTGAGAGAGAGAATGATGTGTTGGACTTGGCCAACCTTTCCTCCTTTTCCTCTTTATCCTCCCTCCTTCTCACACGTTTAGAGTGTGGCATGAATGCCACCATTGTCTTTCTATCCTGTTGAAAATAGTTGTATCTGTCTGTACCTGATGCCCAAGAACACATTGAAAGGGACTTGTCTCTTACTGGTTATGTATTGATGTAGGCTGGAAGAAGCATCTCAGTTTCAGGAATCGTTTATTTGTTTCCCGGCATATTTTGGTCATTGCCGCTAGAGTTTGTCACTACCAATACGGACATGCTATTCCTATCTTCCTTGGAATCTTGCTCTATTTGCACAAGTCAGTATTGGCGTGAATAAGGTCAATATGTAGGCTATGACCTGTCACCATTGTTTTACTCCTTGGCTTTCTTAAAAACCATAACCCAAACCATAAAACCCCAAGCACAGACAAACTGTTGAAAACAGTTGGTCTATGCTGATAGAAATATGTTGTGCATCTGTGATGCAATCTTGAATAAATTGAAGACCCTGAAAATGGTATACAAGTAGTTATTATCTGACTCAATTTTAGCTTTAATTTTGCTATTCACAGTTGTATTATTTTTTAATGAGAAAAGTAAGGCCTAAGAGCAGTATGTCTTTATCCACATAATCAGCATGTGAATCAAATAATTTATTTGTGATGCCAAAGAGGTAGTCTGTCCGTTTTCTTTGCAAACCCATTCAGAGTGTTTAAAAATACTACTGATTGTATTGAATCAACAGCAAAATGCTAAATTGTGTTGATTACTATTGAGAGAAACCACATTATACAGAGAAACCCGCATTGCACTGTGGGTACACATCATTATTTGATTATCAAGTTTACAGAGTCAGGCCAAAATGTATTTTGTTTCCATAAACACTTTTTGGTAGTTCTGGATACCAGGCAAGCGCCTTCTCCTACAAACCACTTCACATAATCAGTGCCAACAGCTACTAGTTACCAAGGAAAAGACTGTAAAACATAACGTATCCATTATTATCTAACAGTGTTGATAACGACTACAATTCGGATGATTGAGTCACATCCTTAATATTTATGATTTCCTGGAAATGCGCAAATGGGATTTCTTTCATAATTCTATTGTTTTGTCACAGTAGGAGCTGATCTATTATTTAGACTTTGACCAAAAAATATGTCTAACAGCTGCAACTCACTAATAATATTCCTAATTTGCTACAATACTTTGGTACTGCTGGTCCACAGTGGTCTTATTAAGTGTTGGAGGGAGGTTTTCTGGGTCCAGCGGGATAGACTCACTCATACTGTACTAGGCAATGTAGCGTTTGGCTCCTAGGCATGTATGAGACCATGTTTCTGTGCAAAGGCCAGACTAACTTTTCCCCTCATTTGACTTCACTGACTGCTTTCATTATATTATATTATTCTATACTGTGCAGAAGTGATGGAAATCATTCCTCAACTCATAAGGAATCTATAGGGATGCCTTTCCACAGTCTCCTCTGAAGAGAAGCTCCCAGAGAGGCCTTTGATGATGTGATTGGGAATTCTGAGGCCCTTTTCTCCTCCTTGTGTTATACGGGTCTCTCTTGCTGTTGTATCTAACTGAGCCACCCACAACCTTACTTTATATGGTCTTGAGTGACCAGGCCTTTGATATCCCTGGAGATATCGACTGTCAGAGCAGTCCAGCAAGGTTTGTATTGCGTAATATAGACATCAATAGCAGTTCATATGCCTTCTGGAGCCGCCTGACAAAGGGATATGAGACCTCAGGGTAGCAGAGCAAGCCTAAACATCTGCACTCCTCTTCCCATCTTGTCTGAGAAAAGATGAGAATCGGAACCCTTTGGCCCAAAACATCTCTGTCCCATCATATATTCCCCCTTAACACCCCGGTAACAGCAGCCCCACCCTCCTGGAAACAAATGTATTTGATACCCCAGCTTGGCTTGGCCACTTTGTAAATATTTGGCGATGTGGGACCAATTTGAAGGATCACATCTCCTCACTGAGGGTTGCTGAAATGTTTTTATTTAGATTGAAAGCTCTTGAAAGGACCAGTTCTTCGCATTCCAAAACCACCAATCTGCATGTGCTGATCCATTGCAGAGCAAATGCACAGTGGGATTTTATCGATGGTATGGTTCACATGATACAATACAATACTATAGAAGAAAATAGCAGAGGTTGTTTTGAACAGATGGTACCTGTGAATGTACTGGAAAGGTCTTACCTTGATATAATTACTATGAACCATTATAACAATCAGATGGAATGGATTGTACTTTTTTGCATTTTGTTGTTTTTGTATGTGTGCTTATTTGGTTGCGTGTTCACAAAGCTCTGTGGACGTATATGATCCCCCAGCTAACTGCTGGGAACAGAGGAACAGAGGTCGAGCTGGCAAGGCTTTAGATAGCAATCAGAGCTCCATAAGAGGAGAAGAAAAGAGAGGAGAGGGTGTAAGCACTGGGAGCTTGGAGTCACGAGCACAAAGGAGTGAATCATCTATGTGCTGGGCTGGGTGACTAGTGTTTGGACCGTAAACAACTGTGCAAACGGCTGTAAAACTGAAGAGCCGCTGCACATCTGTGTGCTTGACAAGTGTGTGAGTTGATAACCCACACACCCGCCCTTAGCGCCCACGTCAATGGTTATATCCAGGTCAGGGCTGTCTTATGGTTTTGCAATATCGAAGGCACAAATGCTTTGTCTTGTATGAGCTGATATCCCACACACCCGGCCTCAGCTCCCACGTCAACGGTCCTATCCAGGTCAGGGCTGTCTTATGGTTTTGCGATATCAAATGCACAAATGCTTTGTCTTTCCTAATGTGGGACTTTTTAAACAAGTTACGTTCAGAGACGAGCAGTCGTTGTCATTTCTGTTATAGTCAACATTTGTCTGTGTGAAAACCTCTGCCAGAGCTTAATTCCTCTGGAACTGGTTGAATATTGGCAATGTGCATTTGTGGTCTCTTGCAGTCACAATGAAAATTCATAATAAAAGGGGAAATTGTGCTAGAAGAAGAACACACAAAGTGTCTTTGAGAATTGGGAAATGGACA
Source organism: Salmo trutta (assembly GCF_901001165.1). Classification (NCBI taxonomy): domain Eukaryota; kingdom Metazoa; phylum Chordata; class Actinopteri; order Salmoniformes; family Salmonidae; genus Salmo; species Salmo trutta. The sequence continues at coordinate 21,512,621 of NC_042989.1, forward strand.
AGGCATAGACTTGCACACTAGCACAGACACTGTGTGTTCTTCTTTGAGAACACTGTGTGAGATGAGGAGACATGACACTGACAGAGAGGCCTATTTTAATTCTGACGGCACTTTCTGAAGTCCGACTACAGCTTATTCCACTTGGTTGTATCAGCCAGAAGGTTTCTGTATGCTTAGATGTGGGCTTGCTGATGTAATAGTGTGAGATAGCCAGAGTCCAGCAGCTTCTTTAAAGGGGAAACACAGTGAGTGTCTGCACAGCCTCACATCTTGCAAGCTGCCCAGTCAATATCCAATGTCTCATCCTTTACATTCCAAATTGTAGGTTCTGCATGATTTATTCTCACTGCTAAAAGATAGCGGTCAAACTGTTCATCTGTCTACATCCGTCCACAGAAAATCTGTGTTATGTTTTTCACATGAAGGCCTCTTATGAGGCAGAATCATGTTTGTCCAGACAGACAGGCAGACAGACAGCCTGAGCAGAATAACAGCTTTATTACAGCTTTATAGAATAAAAGGGGAAAAATAGGTAAATGGTTTCAACACTTTAACCTTTGACATTCTTTTGATGATAACCCCAACAGGAAAGACAGACAGCATCCATCTCTAAAACTATTTAATCTGCTGTCTTATTGACAGGGATGCTTCTGCGGTGCAGACGTAGACCATATTGTCATTGGCTCTGCTTGTTTTATTTACTCCCGGCAGAATGAGCATGTCTAAAGCGAGATGTTGTGATCTTCACTGGCTATTTCTCCAATGAGCTAGGTTGTGTGGGTACATTGTCACTATAGGTGAAATGTCAATCAAGAGGATAGTCCATATGAATGTGAGGAAACGTTACCAGTCATACCAGGCCTCTAGGCTCTCCAGACAAATGGCTGCTAAACGAAAAATAAACAAATATGGAGGCAGATTTTGGACTCGGCCTGGGGTTAGGATTAGTGCTATATGTCAAGTTGATCAAGACAAAGGTGATGATTGTGGACTACAGAAAAAAAGAGGACCGGGCACGCCCCCATTCACATTGACGGGGCTGCAGTGGAGCAGGTTGAGAGCTTCAAGTTCCTTGTTGTCCACATCACCAACAAACTAACATGGTCCAAGCACACCAAGACAGTTGTGAAGAGGGCACGACAAAACCTATTGCCCCTCAGGAGACTGAAAAGATTTGGCATGGGTCCTCAGGTCCTCAAAAGGTTATACAGCTGCACCATCGAGAACATCTTGACTGGTTGCATCACTGCCTGGTATGGCAACTGCTCGGCCTCCGACCGCAAGGCTACAGAGTGTAGTGCGTACAGCCCAGAACATCACTGGGGCCAAGCTTCCTGCCAACCAGGACCTCTATACCAGGCAGTGTCAGAGGAAGGCCCTAAAAATTGTCAAAGATTCCAGCCACCCTAAAGATTCCAGCCACGTCATAGACTATTCTCTCTGCTACTGCACGGGAAGCGGTACCGGAATGCCAAGTCTAGGTCCAAGAGGCTTCTAAACAGCTTCTACCCCCAAGCCATAAGACTCCTGAACATCTAATCAAATGGCTACCCAGACTATTTGCATTGCCCCCCCCCCCCCCTCTTTTAAACCGCTGCTACTCTCTGTTGTTACCATCTATGCATAGTCACTTTAATAACTGTATCTACATGTACATATTACCTCAACTAACCGGTGCCCCCGCACATTGACTCGGTACCGGTACCCCCCCCTGTATATAGTCTCACTACTGTTGTTTTACTGCTGCTCTTTAATTACTTGTTACTTTTATTTATTATTCTTATCCATATTTTTTGGAACTGCATTGTTGGTTAGGGGCTAGTAAGTAAGCATTTCACTGTAAGGTCAACTCCTGTTGTATTCAGTGCATGGGGCGGCAGGGTAGCCTTGTGGTTCGAGCGTTGGACTAGTAACCGCAAGGTTGTAGTTCAAATCCCCGAGCTGACAAGGTACCAATCTGTCGTTCTGCCCCTGAACAGGCAGTTAACCCACTGTTCCTAGGCTGTCATTGAAAATAAGAATTTGTTCTTAACTGACTTGCCTAGTTAAACAAAGGTAAAATAAAACAAATGTGACTAATCAAATTTGATTGACATTTGATCTTTAATAACTACTTATTTGTAGCAGTTTTACTTTAGTGCCTTATTGCAAACAGAATGCATGTTTTGGAATATATTTACTCTGTACAGGCTTCCTTTTAACTCTGTCATTTAGGTTTTATGTGCCTTATTCTATGCTTCCCATTCTTACGTTTTGAGCGGTTTCCTTCCTTGAGCGGTTTCCTTCCTCTCCGGCAACTGTTAGGAAGGACACCTGTACCTTTGTAGTGACTGGGTGTATTGATACACTATCCAAAGTGTAATTTATAACTTAACCATGCTCAAAGGGATATTCAATGTCTGCTTTTTATTTTTATCCATCTACCAATAGGTTTCCTTCTTTGCGAGGCATTGGAAAACCTCCCTGGTCTTTGTGGTTGAATCTGTTTTTGAAATGCACTGCTCGACTGAGGGACCTTACAGATCATTGTATGTGAGGGGTACATAGCTGAGGTAGTCATTCCAAAAAATATTTTACACTATTATTGCACACAATGAGTCCATGCAACGTATTGTAACTTGTTAACCAAATTTTTACTACTGAACTTATTTAGGCTTGCCATAAGAAAGGGGTTGAATACTTACTAACTCAAGACATCTTTTCATTTGTAAACCTTTCTAAAAACGTAATTCCACTTTGACATTATCCCAGCAATTTGATGAATGGAAAGAGACATTTGTTACAAAACACCAAAATGTGTATTATAATGACATACTGCGATTGTCATTAGGCCTACACTTGTAGCTTGAATTGATGCGTCCACTGCTGCCCACACGCTTCTCAACCTTGGCTGTGCGTCTAGGTCTTGGCCATTCATCTCCGCCTTGGCAAAATGTAAGTGTTCTCGTAGAACCACAACGCAATTTGGTGCGTATTCCACCTGGTTTCAAGTCAAATTGCAAATGTTTCATGTAGCTTACATGCGGGAAGAATACATAATAGTGTAATAGCCTTTAGTTTTCTTGGCATTTTGTGTTAATTATTGTGATCGGCTCATGTTTTACGGTACGGCGTACCCCCACTATACTGGCTTACTTTTACCTTTGATCTACTGTAGCTTTTATTTAGGTGATTGTAAGTTCTCAAAGATCATAGGCTATTATAAAAAGTATTTTTTGTTGTTGTTGTTGTTGCAATGCACCAAACTGTGATCTCGTGGCCCACCTGGACCCATGCTGCGACCCACAAGTGGGTCCCACCCCACAGTTTGGCCACCACTGATCTATAACTCCCACTATAACTAGTTTTATAACATCTTATGTTATTACTCATAACTATTTAAAACTACTTATGACAACTTATGACAAGTGTTATAATGTATTATATAGACGTTATAAAGGTTTTATGAATGCATACATAAGGACACCTATAGTAAAGTCTTACCGAGCCCCAATTTTATTGTCACTGAATAAACCTCCTGAATAAACCCCCTGAATAAATATAAAAGAGAGTCGCACACTCTATGTACATATAAGCTCCCAGTGATTTATTGAGTAAACCACCAACATTTCAGCCCAACGGTAGCACTGCCATTATCAAGATACTGTTAGTTTCTGAAACAACACCATTGTCATCTGGTCGTCTGGAGTCCAAGCACAGAATTGTGACTTCTGTTGTCTTTCTCTTCAGTCATTCTCATATCAAATCATTGTAATCTGTAAGAAGAAAAATGTAGAACTCATTCAAATTGCAGTCATAATAGTTTTAGAAATTACACATTGGCTCTTAATAAAGTAGTGGGCTGGTTAAAATTATGGTGGTGCCCACGTTAATGTCTACAGAGATACTTATGAGGGTAAAGAAATAGGTATAGCTAACCACTACTGTGGATGACAAGGACACCATTTTGGATAGTTTCACAGTTTCTCCAACTTCATTTGGCCTTACTTGGTGGTGCACCCGGAGCACCCTGAGCACCAGCCTGGACTCCAGTGTGATTGCCCAGCGCAAGGTTTCTCTCGATCTCATTGTAGAGGTATTGGTCAACTTGCTTCAGTGCTTCTATCATTAATGTGGAGGCGTTATTACCTTTGCAGATAACAGTGTCCACAAGATTTCGTGCCATATCTGCCCTAGCTAGCATCCTATGTGTTATGGAGTCCCTCTCAAATTTATTGATCACATTGTTTGGTAGTAATTTGTCACATATAGCCTTGATATTAGGCTCATTCAAATCATTCACTATCTGCCACCTTGCCAATTGTAGTTGTTGGGCTGCTCAGAAAGAGAGAGAAAAAAATAAGAAAGAATGGTTATTATACAGTAAAGGAGTTTGGACAAATAAAAAATCAGGGCTGCATTCAGTAGCACGTTCACATTGAAATACTATATAGTGGTTGATTTCCTGCCCAACTATACTGCATTCCATAAACCAATGGTTGTGTACTACGTCGCCACGTCATCAACTGTGCAGTCCGGCAACAGATTGCTATATCAAATTTTGTGGTTAGCTGATATGTTAAATACAGTACCTATCCAGGCATTGTAATATCGGACTTGTCTGCAATGTAGTTGGGCAGGCACTCAGTCATTGTGTAGAACAAACATAGAGGAATTTTTTGGAACAATTTATTTGAATAGTCCCAAGTAGATGGTTTGTAGATTTTCAGATGTTCAATAACTGTCAACAACATTTCAACTAACTATCCCCTAACCCTAACCTTAATCCTTACCCTAAACTTAACCCTAACCCATCCCTAATTCTAACCTTAACCATAACCTTAGTAAGCAGTTGCTTATCAACATATAGTTTGTTGATAGTATGAACATCAATATGGGAGTCTCCAAATAAAGTGTGACCAAATATTTTTACTACTTGTACTTTACAAGTACTTTACAACAAGTCTTAAACTTTTAAGCTCTTTCATTTCAGTGCCAATATTATATGAGTGGCGCACACATCTCTATCACATTCACACAAACAAGTGGAACATGCTACTTGCTACGATACAACAACAATTTAAAAAAGCACTCATGAGAGTTGAGTGCGTTCTTTCCCTTTACATTGCTGAGATACATTACATACAAATGAAAGACAATGTTACCCAGTTGTTCTCAGCAACATATGACATTAACTATGTATTTAAAGTGTAAAGCTTAGTTTACCTGCCATACTCGGATGAAAGTCTAAAAGTGGATTGTGCAAACAGAAAATCTCCTGTGTTTTGTTAACGCAGAAATCGAAAGGGGAAGTGAAAGTTTGAAAAAAGATGTGTATCCAATCTAGACATAACCATCTCGTAGCCCAATCACGGACCAAGTTTGATAAAAAAAAATACAAATACCACCAATGAAGGAAGTTGAAACTCAAAACTTCACTCCACTCATCTCCCACTCACTTTCTCTCGCTCTCTGGTAATGTCCCCCTCCCCCCACATGTGCACTCACTCACTCACACACAGGCACAGAGCACAGCAACCTGCGTTTCATCATTGAGTACAGTTAAAACGTTTACATGCTTTGCAAGAAGGATTTCCCAAATAATCCTGTTTTCCACACACATAGCTATGTGTAGCCTACTTGGACACCTCCCACCTCCCACACCGAATAGCATGAAGCCACAGGGCTCTTCTTGCAGACTCTGAACATTGCAAACCGTAGGTCGGGATATTTTTTACAATGATGACAGATTTTGAACTCTGTCCTCATTGAGAGTCCAACGATGACAGATCTGCAATTTGGGCCTGGGATTAGGATTAGTGCTAGGGTAAAAAATCTGTCAGTGTCACTACGCTCTGTAAATCAAATAGACTTACGCAAGTGTAGTGCAGTGGACTTCTGTGCAGCACCCTCCACATGTTACTGCTGGAGAAACCTCTGTAACACTTTACTGTAGGTTTCCTAATGTATGAATTAATAAAGCCTTTATAACACCTACAAAACACATTATAACATTTGTCATAAACTGTCATATTTAGTTTTAAATAGTTATGAGTAACAACATAAGATGTTATAAAACTAGTTATAATGGGTGTTATAGATGACTGTCCATCCTGTTGCCATATACTCTAATGTCAACTGTTAATAATTACTTGTGTCAAATTTATAGCAGTTTTACTTTAGTGCCTTATTGCAATCAGGACACATGTTTTGGAATATTTTTATTCCGTACAGGCTTCCTTCTTTTCACTGTCATTTAAATAAGTATTGTGGCGTAACTAAACTCAGCAAAAAAAGAAATGTCCTCTCACTGTGAAGTGCATTTATTTTCAGCAAATTTAACGTGTAAATATTTGTATGAACATAACAAGATTCAACATAAACTGAACAAGTTTTACAGACATGTGACTAACAGAAATGGAATAATGTGTCCCTGAACAAAGGGGGGGTCAAATCAAAAGTAACAGTCAGTATCTGGTGTGGCCACCAGCTGCATTAAGTACTGCAGTGCATCTCCTCCTCATGGACTGCACCAGATTTGCCAGTTCTTACTGTGAGATGTTACTCCACTCTTCCACCAAGGTACCTGCAAGTTCTGGGACATTTCTGGGGGGAATGGCCCTAGCCCTCACCCTCTGATCCAACAGGTCCCAGACGTGCTCAATGGGATTGAGATCTGGCCTCTTTTCTGACCATGGCAGAACACTGACATTCCTGTCTTGCAGGAAATCACGCACATAATGAGCAGCTGGTGGCATTGTCATGCTGGAGGGTCATGTCAGGATGAGCCTGCAGGAAGGGTACCACATGAGGGAGGAGGATGTCTTCCCTGCAACGCACAGCGTTGAGATTGCCTGCAATGACAACAAGCTCAGTCTGATGATGCTGTGACACACCGCCCCAGACCATGACGGACCCTCCACCTCCAAATCGATCCCGCTCCAGAGTACAGGCCTCGGTCTAACGCTCATTCCTTCGACGATAAACGCAAATCCGACCATCACCCCTGGTGAGACAAAACCGTGACTCGTCAGTGAAGAGCACTTTTTGCCAGTCCTGTCTGGTCCAGCGACGGTGTGTTTGTACCCATTGGTGACATTGTTGCCGGTAATGTCTGGTGAGGACCCGCCTTACAACAGGCCTACAAGCCCTCAGTCCAGCCTCTCTCAGCCTATTGCGGACAGTCTGAGCACTGATGGAGGGATTGTGCGTTCCTGGTGTAACTCGGGCAGTTGTTGTTGCCATCCTGTACCTGTCCCGCAGGTGTGACGTTCGGATGCACCGATCCTGTGCAGGTGTTGTTAAACATGGTCTGCCACTGCGAGGACGATAAGCTTTCCATCCTGTCTCCCTGTAGCGCTGTCTTATTCGTCTCACAGTACGGACATTACAATTTATTGCCCTTGCCAAATCAGCAGTCCTCATGCCTCCTTGCAGCATGCCTAAGACACGTCCACACAGATGAGCAGGGACCCTGGGCATCTTTCTTTTGGTGTTTTTCAGAGTCAGTAGAAAGGCCTCTTTAGTGTCTTAAGTGTTCATAACTGTGACCTTAATTGCCTACTGTCTGTAAGCTGTTAGTGTCTTAACGACCGTTCCACAGGTGCATGTTCAGTAATTGTTTATGGTTCATTGAACAAGCATGGGAAACAGTGTTTAAAGCCTTTACAATGAAGATCTGTGAAGTTATTTGGATTTTTACGAATTATCTTCGAAAGACAGGGTGCTGAGTTTAGATTAATTCTCTGACCCTTTTCAAATTTACAATGAGTTATTATGAGGTGAGTTCTACTTGCTATATCATTAAGTTGTACTGTTTTCTATCTAATCTAAAAATTGGAAAACTGGCAAGAAACACTTGTTGTGTGATAATTGGGTTATTGGCCAATATGCATTTCACAAAGACTATATTAAAACAGTATCATCGTGCTGGCAAGGTTCTTTCCCTTTTTTTACGAATTTTATGAAGATCTGTGAATGTATTTGGATTTTTACGAATTATCTTTGAAAGACAGGGTTCTGAAAAAGGGACGTTCCTTTTTTTGCTGAGTTTACTATGCTGTTGATCCATCCTTAGTTTCCTCCTATCACAGCCATTAAAGCTGCAATATGTAACTTTTTCGGCCACCCGACCAAATTCACATAGAAATGTGTATTATAGATATGTCATTCTCATTGAAAGCAAGTCTAAGAAGCAATAGAGCTGTTCTATGTGCACTATTTCTATACTTCCAGTTCTTAAGTTTTATTTTTGCATCTTTTACTTTTGGTTTTGTACACCAGCTTAAAACAGCTTAAAATACAATATTTTAAGCTTAAAATACAATAGATGGTACAATGATTCTCTACACTGCATTAGCTTCTTTTGACACAAACTGAAATTAGGTGAACTATTAGAATTTTAGCAACCAGGTAATGTCAGAGCGATATCTGCATAGTTTACCTTTAAACTCTGTAACTGTTTTAGAGTCCCCATTGGCCTCATTGTGAAATCACAGTGTTCTCTTCAAACCACAATGCAATTTGGAGCGCATTCCACCTGGTTTCAAGTCAATTCACACATTTTTCATAATGTTTTGTTATTTCTGTTTAACAAAGAAATTAACTGCAAAGTTACATCTTTTAGAATGAGGGTCAATAGGAAACAATGTTGGGTTTTCTCAATTTGTGGGCGTGGTCGAGGGGAATTCCTTATTATTAAGTGAATACCGACTGGGACTATAGATGCGGTAAAGGAGTCAATGCAGGAATCCTGTAGGAATCATACTGGTAGTCCTTCAGGAAAACAATCCTTCCAGAATCCCGCAGAATATATATCCTGCCGGAATAGGAAGTCATGCAGGATATTCCACAAGATTTTCGGGGCCACTTTCCTGTAGGAGAATTCCTGCAGGAATCCTGTAGGAATCATGCAGGTTGTCGTTCAGGAAAACAATCCTGCAGGAATCTTTCAGAATATATGTCCTGCAGGAATAGGAAGTCCATCATCAATCTTAAATGGAAGAAGTTTGGAACCACCAAGACTCTTCCTATAGCTGGCCGCTCAGCCAAACTGAGTAATCTGGGGTGAAGGGCCTTGGTCAGGAAGGTGAGCAAGAACCCGATGGTCACTCTGACAGAGATCTAGAGTTCCTCTGTGGAGATGGGAGAACCTTCCAGAAGGACAACCATCTCTGCAGCACTACACCAATCAGGCCTTTATGGTAGAGTGGCCAGATGGAAGTCACTCTTCAGTAAAAGGCACATGACAGCCCGCTTGGAGTTTGCCAAAAGGAACCTAAAGACTCTCAGACCATGAGAATCAAGATTCTCTGGTCTGATGAAACCAAGATTGAACTCTTTGGCCGGAATGCCAAGCGTCACGTCTGGAGGAAACCTGGCACCATCCCTACGGTGAAGCATGGTGGTGGCAGCGTCATGCTGTGGGGATGTTTTTCAGCAGCAGGAACTGGGAGACTAGTCAGGATGGAGAGAATGATGAACGGAGCAAAGTACAGAGAGATTCTTGATGAAAACCTTCTCCAGAGCACTGAGGATCTCAGACTGGGTTGAAGGTTCACCTTCCAACAGGACAACAAGCACACAGCCAATACAACACAGGAGTAGCTTCGGAACAAGTCTCTGAATGTCCTTGAGAGGCCCAGCCAGAGCCCAGACATGAACCCAATCTAACATCTCTGGAGAGACCTGAAAATAGCTGTGCAGCGGCGCTCCCCATCCAACCTGACTGTCACGATTCTCTAAGACAGAACCCAGAAGCAGACCAGGACAAGGTGAGTAAAATGAAAGTGAGTATTTATTGGTAGTCTTGATGTGTATATTGAGTAATCCAGGAGACGGAGCGGCAGCAGAGGTGAGTTGATGAGAGTAAATGGGTGGATCCAATGAAGTCACTGTATCCACCGACGGCCAGGCAAGGGAGTTGAATGTTCCGGGAGAATGACTGTAGACAGAGTAAACGGGAGTGAGTAACCAGCAACAAGTACAAAACAACAAAACTAGCTCAGGAAACATGAGGCTGATACGCTGACACAACATACTGTTCATTGCTAACGATCCGGCAGGGAATGGATGTCAAGTCAGGGCTTAAGAAGAGGTGATGATCAGGACCAGGTGTGCAGAAGGTTGATGAGATGCAGGTGCGGGTAATTACTAGATCTCCCGCCTAACTTCGTTGCCTAGCAACCAGACAGGGTGCGTTCAGGAACCTTAGACAACACACTGACAGAGCTTGAGAGGATCTTCAGAGTCGAATGGGAGAAACTCCCCAAATACAGGTGTGCCAAGCTTGTAGCATCATACCGAAGAAGGCTCGAGGCTGTAGTCTCTGCCAAAGGTGCTTCAACAAAGTACTAAGTAAAGAGTCTGAATACTTGTGTAAATGTGTCATTTAAAAAATATATTTACATTTGCTAAAATTTCCAAAAAACTGTTTTTCTTTGTCATTATGGGGTAATGTGTGTGGATTGCTGATTTTTTTATTTTAGAATAAGGCTGTAACAAAATGTGGAAAAAGTCAAATGATCTCCATACTTTCCGAATGTAACCACGGTTATGTGAGCTATTGGATCACTCCAATATGGTGTCCTTCCGAGCGGCAGGATACATTCTGAATAAGGATTTCAGATTAGTCCCATGTACCGGGAATTGCTGCGGCTGACCCCCTTAAATAGCTTCCGCCGCACTACTTTCACCTCGTATCCTTTTTCAAGGCACCGTAGATCACCGACAAAGAGGATTGGAGTGATCCAATAGATCACATAACCGTGGTTACATACGTAACCTTTGTTACATAGCACTGTATTGGATCACTCCAATATGGTATCACAATACCAGATAAGGGCCAGACAGAGAGCAAAGTCCCGTAGGATTGAGCTCATGCCAGGCATAGTTGCTGTGACCCACCAACCCCACTCAGGGAAGCGGAGGCAACACCCAGCACGGCCGTCCCGACCTCATTGGCAGGTGCAACATTGATTTGAAAGTACCTAGAAAAGGTGCTAGACAAATTCCCAACTGGCCGAGGTGCAAATATCATTGAGGGGAACTCCTCGGAGCAGGGCCCACGATGTAGATACTCCTCTAGTAGAATGTGCCACAACAGCAGATGGCAGAGGCCGGCTGCCCAGCTGATATGCTGTAATAATATTGTCCACAATCCAATGTGAGAGTCTTTGTATCGATAGGTTCTGGCCCAGAATTCTCTCACCATAGCAAACGAGTGTCCAAGGCGCTGACCGGGCACAGCACACTTGGGGAAACCACCCAGCTCACCCGCAGCTGCAGGAGGGGCATATGTGGCCAAATTTAAAAGCCGGTTCACATGTCTGTAGAACAGGACCTTTGGCAAGAGTGAGGGGTTAAGAAGGAGGGTGACACTCCTCTTGTCTGGACCCATTCGGAAAAACATTCAATACTCACTGAAAAAGCATGAAGTTCACTCACCCTCTTAGTGGAGGTAATAGCCAACAGGAATGCCACCTTCATGGATAGGTGCTTCAAAGACATTGACTCTAGGGGCTCAAGGGCGGCTTAGCAAGAACTGACAGCACCACGTCAAGGTTCCAGCTTGGCACCGAGCGGGCCATTGCTGGACACAGATGACGACCTCCCTACATACATTTGGAGAGCAATGGGTAACTACCCATGGGTCCCTCTTGGCTGTCGTCATGGCATGCCGAGATAGCAGATAAATACACTCTCAATGTGGATGCCGCACATGATTTTGAAAACCGTAAAACCATTTGCACATATGACTCTCACACCAGGTACAGTATATACCCCACCACAATTAATATGATGCATTGGTAGAAGAAGCCATGGCGCTCCGCAACACGTTCACTGCATTGTCCCGAAGGCCTAGACTGGTCCACTAATGCCTCACAGAGGCCAAGCCCGAAGCTGGAGGCGGTGCAGTCCGGATGCCACAGTATCCCGCCAGCCTGAAAGAGCAGGTCGGGCCTCAGGGTCAGCTGCCATGGGATCAGGAACAGAGGGAAAACAGAAGGCTGAACCATGATCGTCTCAGCCAACAGAGAGCAGCTGGTGGCCCATCAATAGGACCCTGTCTAGTGTAGTTGTAATCAGGGGAAATGTTGAGAAAGAGTAAAGCGTGATTGCCAGCCAATCGTGTGCGAAGGGTGTCCAGACCCAGAGGGCCTGTAGGGTCCGACATCGAGAACCAGCAGGGGCAATGCATGTTCTCCTGAGATGCAAACAGGTCCACCTGTGCTCTCCCAAACCTGTCCCAAAGCTGTAGCACCACCCGAGGGTGTAGACTCTAGTCCCCCTCCAGCGGGCCATCTCTCGAGAGCATGTCTGCTGCATTGTTCAGGACCCCAGGGATATGTGCTGCTCGCAGAGATGCCAAGTGGGTCTGGGCCCAAGGCCAGAGCTCCCGAGCCATTTGACCAGAAAATGCTGTCCTACCAGGTAGGGCTGGAATTACTGGAGAGCTAGACAAACCACCAGCAAATGTGTGGACCACTCCATGAGGGGCTCCAGCGGCTGCTGGCCACCATGCCTCTGAATGTGGCACCCCAACCCGTCAGAGAGGCATAAGCACACACCATCTCTCTACGGTGGACTCTAATTAGGCTCGCCCCATTTAACAGGAAGGAGCGAGATAGCCACTTCGATAGGGTCCTCAAACATGAACTCATCACCAACAATTGACGGTGTCTGTGTTGTTTTGGGTGCCGGTCGTGGGAGAAGAGCCGTCGCTGAAGTAACAGTGTCCACCATGCAATGCGCGAGTCTGGTCGGATAGGCCCCGGCGCAGAACTCCCTCCCCATAGTAAACTAAAACTGGTAAAGATTTTGTATTGCCGTTGTCTGTGAAAAGTGTCTGTCGCACTAGCTGGGCACAACACACAGGGGGAAGCCCCTAGTTCACCTGCTACAGGGAGAGGGGCGTATGTAGGCAACTATAATGGCCGGTTAACGTGTCTGTCAGACAGAACCCTTGGCCAGAATGAGGGGTTAGGATGTAAGTCGGCAGTCCTTTCATCTCTTTCGGAAAACATTCAGTCAACCAGGATGTCAACACTAAAAGACGTAGCCTTCCATCACTGTATTCAGTACCCATGCGGTACCCATTGGGACTCTACCGCCTCTCTCAGTTTGGTGTTTGGGCCTGTGAGAAGCTGTCAATGCCGACAGCAAGCACCTCAGGATGACTGCCGAGTGCCACCCTTCTTAGACGAGGTTCGCTGCCTGTGGGCAGGGACACCTTGCATTTCCCAAGGTGAAACGCCATACTGGAAATGGTAGTTTATCTCTGTGGGAAGAAGAGAAGGGTAATGTATACTCTGCAGTGTAACAACCCCAGCTACACACTGCATAAGACCAGCAGTGTAATCTAGCTGTTATGTGAGTTTCTAAGGGAAGCTAGGATAGATACTGTCTGTACTGTAAAGTCGTGTAACAGGATTATAGTACACCCAGCTATACACTGAACCCCTCAGTGTAATAGAGCTGAGTTGTGAGTTTCCAAAGGAAACTAGCTTGGATAGTTACTCTATGTACTGTAAAGTAGTGTAACAGAAAATCTATCGAGCACTAACCCAGCTACACACTGTGTGAAAACAGCAGTGGAATAGAGCTGTAATGTGAGATTCCAATGGAAACTAGTATAGTTACTGTCTGTAACATAAAGTAGTGCAACAGAACTACAGCAAACACAACTACACACTGGAACCCTCAGTGTTATAGATCTGAGATGTGAGTTTCCAAAGGAAACTAAGATAGTTACTGTTTTCCTGTAAAGTAGTGTAACAGAAAACAATCGTAAACCCAGCTACACACTGTGTGAAAACAGCAGTGGAATAGAGCTGTAATGTGAGTTTCCAGGAGAAACTAGGATAGTTACTGTCTTAACTGTAAGTACAACAGAAAAATAGTGACCTCAGCTACACACTGTGCAAAGTGACTTTCCAAAGGAAAACTAGGATAGCCAATGAAAACTAGCATAGTTACTGTATGTAGCCTACCGTAAGTAGTAAACCCAGCCACAAACTGTGTGAAAAAAACAGTAGTGTAATAGAGCTGTCAGTTTCCAATTAAGGGATAGTTATTGTCTGTACTGTAAAGTAGTGCAACAGAACTATAGTGAACACAGTGTAAAAGAGCTGAGATGTGAGTGTCCATGGGAAACTATGATAGTTACTGTCTGTACTGTAAAATAGTGTAACAGAAACTATTGCAACCCAGCAACTGTTTAAAAAACAACAGTTTAATCTCACTATGCGGGGCTAGCATAAACTCAGCCTAATAGTGGAAATTGAAGCCAACAGTAATATTACTGTGTCTGGCAGCTTCATTAAATAGTACCCGCAAAACACCAGTCTCAAAGTCAACAGTGAAGAGGCGACTCCGGGATGCTGGCCTTCTTGGCAGAGTTCCTCTGTCCAGTGTCTGTGCTCTTTAGCCCATCTTAATTTTTCTTTTTATTGGCCAGTCTGAGATATGGATTTTTCTTTGCAACTCTGCCTAGAAGGCCAGCATCCCGGAGTCACCTCTTCACTGTTGACGTTGAGACTGGTGTTTTGCTGGTACTATTTCACGAAGCTGCCAGTTGAGGACTTGTGAGGCGTCTGTTTCTCAAACTAGACACTCTAATGTACTTGTCCTCTTGCTCAGTTGTGCACCGGGGCCTCCCACTCCTCTTTCTAATCTGATTAGAGCCAGTTTGCGCTGTTCTGTGAAGGGAGTAGTACACAGTGTTGTACCAGATCTTATGTTTCTTGGCAATTTATTGCATGGAATAGCCTTCATTTCTCAGAACAATAATAGACTGACGAGTTTTAGAAGAAAGTGCTTTATTTCTGGCCATTTTGAGCCTGTAATCGAACCCACAAATGCTGATACTCAAGATACTCAACTAGTCTAAAGAAGGCCAGTTTTATTGCTTCTTTAATCAGAACAACAGTTTTCAGCTGTGCTAACATAATTGCAAAAGGGATTTTCTAATGATCAGTTAGCCTTTTAAAATGATAAACTTGGATTAGCTAACGCAACGTGCCATTGGAACACAGGAGTGATGGTTGCTGATAATGGGCCTCTATACGCCTATGTAGATATTCCATAAAAAATCAGCCAGCCGTTTCCAGCTACAACAGTCATTTATAACATTAACAATGTCAACGCTGTATTTCTGATCAATTTGATGTTATTTTAATGGACAAAAATGTGCTTTTCTTTCAAAAATAAGTACATTTCTAAGTGACCCCAAACTTTTGAACGGTAGTGTAATTGAAACAACATGGCTACATTTTCGGGCATTTCAGAAAAAAGTATGAAGCTAGCTTGCTAATATATATATCTATATATATCTATTAGAAAAAGTAAAGCTTCATACTTTTTTCTGAAATGTCCGAAAATGCAGCCATGTTGTTTCAATTTGACACTTTGCGGCCACCAGAGTTTGACATGTGACTACAGTTTGCATTGAATTGTGGTTCATATCAATCCCGCAAGTGACCTGGACCGCAGTCCAAACATGTTATTTTTACCCCCTCAGCCCTTGCGCTAGCCTCTTTCCCTCTGGGAATCTTTGTTGAAACCGGATGCAGTTTGATTGCCATCTTAAGTGGATGTCCAATTTACTAATGTTGCCTCCTCGGTCCTCAAATTAGCTCGAGGGAGCAAGTGAACATCTCTGGTTACTTCCAGGGTCAAATTGAATCAACAAGGCTGCATTATCTGTAATTATCTGTAATATGTACTATCTGGAAAACTGTAATATCTTATGCTTTACGGAATCGTGGCTGAACGACGACACTATCAACATACAGCTGTCTGGTTATACGCTGTACCGGCAGGATAAAACAGTGGCGTCTGGTAAGACAAGGGGCGGCGGACTATGAAGTCTTGAGCTATTGCTCGCCTGAGGTAGAGTATCTCAGGATAAGCTATAGACCACACTATCTACCTAGAGAGTGTTCATCTGCATTCATCTGTTCGTAGCTGTTTACATACCACCACAGACTGAGGCTGGCACTAAGATCACATTGAATGAGCTGTATTCCACCATAAGCAAACAAGGAAACGCTCACCCAGAGGCGGCGCTCCTAGTAGCCGGGGACTTTAATGCAGGGGAACTTAAATCTGTTTTACCAAATTTCTATCAGCATGTTAAATGTGCAACCAGAGGGGAAAAAAACTCTGGACCACCGTTATTCCACATACAGAGACGTGTACAAAGCTCTCCCTCGTCCTCCATTTGGCAAATCAAGCCATAATTCTATCAGATGAAGCAGATGCTAAGCTCCAGGACTGTTTTGCTTGCACAGACTGGAATATGTTTGTTGATGACACAACAGTGGTGGGCCTGATCACCGACAACGACGAGACAGCCTATAGGGAGGAGGTCAGAAACCTGGCCTTGTGGTGCAAAGACAACAACCTCTCCCTCAACATGATCAAGACAAAGGAGATGATTGTGGACTACAGATAAAAGAGGACTGAGCACGCCCCCATTCTTATCGATGGGGCTGCAGTGGAGCAGGTTGAGAGCTTCAAGTTCCTTGGTGTCCACATCCCCAAGAAACTAACATGGTCCAAACACACCAAGATAGTTGTGAAGAGGGCACGACAAAACCTATTCCCTCTCAGGAGACTGAAAAGATTTTATATGGGTCCTCAGATCCTCAAAGGTTTCTAGAGCTGCACCATCGAGACCATCTTGACTGGTTGCATCACTGCCTGGTATGGCAACTGCTCAACCTCCGACCGCAAGGCACAAGAGGGTAGTGCAAATGGCCCAGTACATCACTGGGGCCAAGCTTCCTGCCATCCAGGACCTCTATACCAGGCGGTGTCAGAAGATGCCCTAAAAATTGTCAAAGATTCCAGCCTCCTCAGTCATAGACTGTTCTCTCTGCTACCGCAAGGCAAGCAGTACCGGAGCGCAAAGTCTAGGTCCAAGAGGCTTCTAAACAGCTTCTACCCCCAAGCCATATGATTCCTGAACATCTTCTCAAATGGCTACCCAGGCTATTTGCATTGCCCCCCCCCCTCCCCCTCTTTTACACCGCTGCTACTCTCTGTCTGTATCATCTATGCATAGTCACTTTAATAACTGTACCTACATGTACATATTACCTCAACTAACCGGTACCCTCCTGTATATAGTCTTGCTATTGTTATTTTACTGCTGCTCTTTAATTACTTGTTACTTTTATTTCTTATTCTTATCCGTCATTTTTTAAAATACATTGTTGGTTAGGGGCTCGTAAGTAAGCATTTCACTGTAAGGTGAAATGTGATTAATAAAATTTGATTTGATCAGATTTTTGACATGTCAGAAAAAAAGTGTGAAGCTAGCTTGCTAAAAATATATATAGACATTGATTTTAGCATTGGCAAATTGGCTTAGTCTCGTTGCTAGATTCATAAAATAATTAGGGAATTCTGAAATGTATTGGAATGTATGGGTATACTTCTGCCCTTATACACTCTAACATAGAGCTCTTACCAAGTCTATCCTCTCTGGAATGATCCGAGAAAAGGAAGAGGTGGAAGTAGTGTGGCGGGAGCTATGTATGGGTCTCAGCACTACCCGGTACATGGGACTAATCTGAAATCCTTACTCGGAATGTATCCTACCACACAGAAGGATACCATATTGAAGTAATCCAATATTGTGCTACACAAGAACCGTGTGGAGTGAGCAGAGCGAGGCGGGTGAAGAGGACAGGTCAAGCAGAGCAGTGATTGTCTGCTAGCAGGATAGTCAATTTCTCCAATCATCTTTGCTCATAGTGATGTTGTGTTTCCATAAGTGGATGAATTGGTCTAGTTTAGCACGTATGGTAAAGCCTCAACCCATTAGCTACTTCTTCCAATTCAAATGAGGAAGAAAAAAAGTGAATAATGACAAAACATTTATTATTTTGTGGGATTACAGCGCCAGGGATAAAACACAAAAATAGAGACATGTTCTAACTGAGCGAGGCACCAAAGCAGACAACCCACCGCCCGACTTCGGTTGGGTCATTATAATTCAAAACAATGCATTCTAAAATAAATCACACATGCCTCTCAGACTAGCCTTGAGTGAGTAGGGTCCATAAGACAATGGAGTTTCATTGATTTCTGTAAATCATTACGGCAACAGAACATTGATATGGAACTGGCTGTGTCACAAGATCAATCTTTCTACTTTTTAAGGGTCACAGGAAGGGAATTTTATTGGTGTTGTTTGATTTATTTATTACAGTTAAACCACACATCTGGAATACAATGCATTTAAAATCATTGAGGATAACATATCAAATTCTATGAAATTTTCCATTGTTGTCCTCTTGTTTTGGCCAGGAGGAAATAAGTTGTTGAACCTCTTTAGTGTTATCCTGGATAATCTGAGGTCAAAATCAAAACTTGGATTATAGTGATATTACATCTGATCTCGCAAACAATGAAAATTATGCATAGATAGGTGTAATCTTGAGTCAAGCATTTTGATTTTAAATGCGTGGGTATCCTTTTCTTGATATACTTGTTGAATTCTGCAAGAGTACGTGACAACAACGGTAATGAGGCAGGCTAGAAATGCGCAGGTGAGTGCAGGTAGGCCTAAACAGAGCAAGTTTTTGGTGGTTGCTACCCTGTTGCATAAAGTCCAGTGAAGTTCTTTGAGGGCCGTCGATCCACTGCCTATTCACCCCGCTATCATCCAGAAGACGAGGTCAGTACAGGTGCATCAAAACTGGGACCGAGAGACTGAAAAACAGCTTCTATCTCAAGGCCATCAGACTGTTAAATAGCCATCACTAGCACATAGAGGCTGCTGCCCTACATACATAGACTTGAAACCACTGGCCACTTTAATAAATGGAACACTAGTCACTTTAATAATGTTTATATTTCATATGTATGTACTGTATTCTATTCTACTGTATCTTAGTCTATGCTGCTCTGACATTGCTCATTCATATATTTATATATTCTTAATTCCAATCCTTTACTTAGATTTGTGTGTATTGGGTATATGTTGTGAAATTGTTAGATATTACTTGTTAGATATTACTGCATTGTCGGAGCTAGAAACACAAGCATTTCGCTACACCCGCAATAACATCTGCTAAACACGTGTATGTGACCAATAACATTTGATTTGATTAGATTTTTTTTCCACCCCTTTATATTAATTTATTCATGCATGCATATACACCCAGTGGATATACGCAAATGAGGGACATCGAATTGAAGGCACTGTGATGCCGAAACGTTGGTGGTTTACCCAGTAAATTACTGGAAGCTTATATGTAGAGTGTGCAATTCTCTTTATTTCGATAGCATACTGTTTACTCGCCATTAGTCAGCACCTACTAACTTTTTGGGGTGTACGCCAGCTCATGCTTTTCACTAGACTGAATAAACCTCAGCCAGAGAAATTGTTGAAGGCTTCAACACAGGACTCCTCAGTCCAAACTTTGGATTCGCTTTTCCTATTTTAATCAAGAAACGGGAACATCCCGTACCCCAGCATTACATATAATGAATGGGTGGCTAAACAATTATGTGCAAGACCTGAAAAAAAGTCACTTGTTTTTGTAAAGTGGAAAGGTGATTTGTGTCTTCAGATTTGAAGGGTTTATTAATGCAGTTTAACGTTCTGTTTTCTTGTGCTGGAGTGAAATCCAAAAGAACTTTGACACAAAGTTTCACAAACAAATGAAATAATCTCCATTATTTATTACAATAATTTCTGAAATAATACCATCAACTACACCTTTTTATGTTTGAACTGGGATCATAATTGTTTTATGAGGATGTGTCATGCATGGAAATATTTCATACCTTTTACGCTTTGATTCATAACATTAACAACCTGTTGTCAAGAAATCCAAGAAAAATCTAGGTGACGAATAGTTTTAATGCTCCATAGAAATAAGAAAATGTGTTTGGTTTAAGCATGAACAACAGGTGTGAGGTCATGAGGGAGGGACTTACAGTAACTGACTAGCAGTCCCCCTGACCCTCTGCACTGCTTCGGCCTGGTCCAGTTGTGTGCGATCATAACACAGCACCAGACCAGACCCAGCCTCTATCAGATAAAGTGTCCCAGGCCAGCTGGAGAACATTCCAGAGGTGCTGTTCCCTTAATGATCAACACGTGGGCTCTTTAGAGAAAGAGCTGCATGGAAAAGCCTGCATTGGGAGAGCTGCCTTGGACTGATAATAAGATTTACCCAGAGGGCTCCTGGGCAGGCCAGTGGAACCTTTCTAGCTCAGGCCACATCTGGCCTGGCCAGGACAATCCCAATCTGTCCCTCCCATGGCATGCCATCAGGATGCCATCAATATGTGATAGGCTGTACAAATATATTGATTTGATAAGAAAGGTATTTGGTTGGATTCATTAGAGGCGTGATATTGCATATTGTTAGGTCCTGCAGGTATTTTGGTTCTGTTTCTTTTTACCCTGGTCAGTAGCAGCCAATCCATTGTCCTTTACCGTAGCCAAAGAAGTCTATCAAGTCAGTATTGGTGTATTCATTATAACTGCTCTGGAGTTCCTCCTGTCCATTTGTATGAAGCTCAGGTAGTCTTCCAACTCAGGTGGTCAGCACATGTACAGTAACGCTTACTCTTGGAGGGGCAAACACATCAAACTTGCAAATTAATTCCCCCAAATAATTCTAGTAATTTCAGGCCCAGCTCTTGACTGTACGGTATCTGCTCTCCCACACAGAATTGAAATGATATGAGAGAAAAAAAAGCACATGTTGAGGTGACAGAGAAAACACTTCTACGTACATCGCGTGTGCCCTGATGGTTTTGGTTTACTGGTAGAACAAATAGTGAAGTTTGGCTCTGTCTTTTAGAGCCATCTTACAGAGACCCCCTTTCTACCTGAGCTTAAATAAGCAAAGGGCAGCCACAAAATTCCCCCTCCACTCTGCCCAGGGCTCTGAGTCTCAACCACAGCACACCACAGTACACCATGGCACAGCCCAGCACATCACCCTCAGCAGATAACACATCTCATATCTCATGACTACTGTTAGCATAGCTATTAAGTCTTTCAGGCTGGGTCTATTTAAATAAGTAGGTGAGACAGCCAGTGGCCACACAGACCAGCTCTCTGCCACCGGGATGATTTGTTTAAATCTGCTCAATCGTTAGATAAATGTTCTTATTGTGAAGTGCAAAAACACCCCGAGCTATGATTATGTAGGTTTCTCTCCCTCTCGTGGGGAAACAGGTCAGGAACTACAAACATCTGTTCCTCTTATCACGAGAAGGGCCTAATAGATGTGTCATTTTTCTGGGGTTTTATGAATTCTGTAAGACTAGAATATGGTTACATAATGAGTGTTTATTGATATAATCATTTATGGTTAGATAGTTTATTCTTTGGAGATAACTAATAGTAAGGGCTCTATTCAATCTTTAAAGCTGAAGAATTGCAGATTCCGCGATATAAGGTAACTTAAAGGTAACTTCCAATTGAGCCGGCATAAGCAGTGTTTACTGTGAATGCAGTCTCCTGTAAAGCGGGAACATTGCCTTTAAATTTCAATCACGCTGAATTTCCACAATGTGGATTGAATAGAGCCTGAAGACTCACACATTATTTGGGACAAATAATAACTAATAGAAATAAGTAAACATTTTGTATTTTTGTCAGCTGTCATTAATACATTTTTGAAGGTTTTGAGAAGTCTAAGTAGACAGATCCAATGTCAGCAGTACAGGTCTAGACAGATAGAGAGCGGACAGCAGCAGCATACCACCAGACCTGTCTGTGTCTGGTCCTTACTGTGTCACAAGGCCAAGGACATCAGGTACTGTAATGACAAAAACGCCTGCTGTTGCTCAACATATTTTTCAAATACTTATTCAGTCGTGGCACATCTGTGTTTTTGCAGTTAGAGCGGGCTGGTGAGGGCTATTTGAGATCCCTCAGAGGGAGACAGTGGGAAACACAAAACCACAGCTATATACACTTTTCCAGTAGAATATTACCTTAGAAGCCCAAGCTGTGGCATGGAAGTTTAGAAGGCAATTCAATCCAGCCTATAGGCCTCAGACTCCCCTGCGAACTGTGAGAAGCTGCCAGGCCTACAGAGCCAACACAGCCCTCTCTATGTAAGTGTCACTCTGAGTGCTCATCACCATAATCCCCAGCCAGCAGAGAGCAGCCCTGTAGACACGGTCAGTTGTCAATGGGTTTGAGATGACAGACAGTGTAATGTGACCTCAGGGGGAACGGTGGGGGCTTAGAGCAGCTAATAGCTCTCCTGCTTGACATGGCAGTGCCGCTGTGCGCTGAGAGTGATCCCTCTGAGACTCTGAAGCTGCCAGAGAATGGGCCCAGTCATATTCCCCCCATGAGGAATAAGGTGTTGAAACACCCTTTAACGTCTGCTAAACAGGCTGGTGTCATGTTGTTCCTTGTCATAACACTACCATGGTACTAAGCGGTTTCTAGCCCATTTAGCAAACGATGAGTATACTGTCAGATGCAGGCAGGCAGCAGAGCTTCACTACTAAATCCCAAACAGCACAGGGCCTGTGGTTTCTTTTAACCACTAAATGTTTTCTCTATGTATAACTCTTTTACAGTATAGCGTCCATTAAAACTGTTTATAGGTTCAATCCTGTCTAGATGGTTTTAAAATGGGAGACATACAAGGCTCCTCATGTTACCCTGTATCACTGTGTAAACCTCACAGGGGCCTTTAGATGGGGAATGCTCAGATCTGAAATGGAGTTAAAGTGAGGTTTTATACCGGACACCTCAGCAGTGGACCGTTCACCTACACATAGCCCTGTCCTCTACTACAGTAAGGCCCAGTCTAACTGTGACAAGTATCAACAGCCTTACTGTCCTGTTTGTAAGAGTTTTCCCCATTCAAAGTTATCGCTGATGCCTTAAGCCCTATGTGAGAACATTACCTCAACCAATGGTACAGGAGACGGAGAGACTGCCTGGCATGGAGAAACCGGAACAGGGAGAAGGCATAAGAAGCTGGGCATTGTTCGCCGTGGTAGGTTTCTGTGAACGCACTGGTCAGCTGTGCCAATCCTAGAGTTGTGCCAACCATGCCATGCTGTTTCTCTTACTGATGTCCATATTACATTGTCTGACACAGCCCTGAGAAGAGTAGCAGTAGAATGAATAGGCGAGCTGTCTCCAGCATCGATTGTACATTTCGCTGGGTTGGAGAAGAACATCAGGCACAGACTACTCTTACTGGAAATGAGAAGGCTGTTAAACAAGAATCGTTTGGAGTTAAATGGACCCAAACGGAGACCTCTTATGCCAAAAGGCATGCCCCAGTACTGCCTGCCAACAACAGCCAGTTTGCTAGTATACCCTGTTGTCACACAGCCCCCTATGCCCTTTAGTGTCTCGGCTCAAAGTTAATAAATTGAATCCATGCTCCTTGGCACAAGCACTCTCTTCCTGTCGGCTTTTGGTGCATTCTCAGACCTGTAGCTCATTAATCTGTGATTGTAGTTCCAAATCAAATTGTATTGGTCACATACACAGATTAAGCATATGTTGTTGCAGGTGTAGCGAAATGCTTGTGTTCCTAGCTCCAACAGTGCAGTAGTATCTAACAATTCACAACAATACACACAAATCTAAAAGTTAAATAATCAAAATAAGAAATATATAAATATTAGGATGAGCCAGGGGCGCAACTTTGGTTTTAGAAGTGGGGTGGACATAATTATAATTATTATATATTTTTTTATGCAGTCAGATAAACACTCCAAACAGCCTACCCGACCGCATGGTCCTAAATCACACCATTACCTCTTTTGTATCATATTCCAATGCTAAAACTTGGGGGGTGACACAAAAATGCAATTTCAGAATGTAGCGGGGACATGTATCCCCCGTCCACAGTGAAAGTTGCACCCCTGGGATGAGCAATGTCGGAGTGGCATATGAAATGAGTAAAACAGTATGTAAACATTATTAAAGTGACTAGTGTTCCATTATTAGTGACCAGTGATACCATGTCTATGTACATAGGGCAGGAGCCTCTAAGGTTGAGTAACCGAGTGGTAGCCAGCTAGTGATGGATATTTAACAGTCTGATGGCCTTGAGATTAGCTCTTTTTCAGTCTCTTGGTCCCAGCTTTGATGCACCTGTAGTGACCTCGCCTCCTGGATGATA
This sequence comes from Salmo trutta, assembly GCF_901001165.1. Classification (NCBI taxonomy): domain Eukaryota; kingdom Metazoa; phylum Chordata; class Actinopteri; order Salmoniformes; family Salmonidae; genus Salmo; species Salmo trutta. The sequence goes on from NC_042989.1 coordinate 21,536,743, forward strand.
GAGTGGTGAACAGACCGTGGCTTGGGTGGTTGATGCGGTCCCGTCGATGTGGATGGGGGTGTGCTCCCTCTGTTGTCTCCTGAAGACCACAATCAGCTCCTTCATTTTGTTGACGTTGAGGTTATTTTCCTGGCTCCACTCCGCCAGGGCCCTCACATCCTCCCTGTATTTACTATGGATCCGCATTAGCTGCTGCCAAAACAGCAGCTACTCTTCCTGGGGTCCAGCAAAATGAAGGCAGTTTATACAATTTTAAAAACATTACAATACATTCACAGATTTCACAACACGGTGTGCCCTCAGACCCCTACTCCACCACTACCACATATCTACACTACTAAATCAATGTGTATGTATAGTACGTATGTTATCGTGTGTGTGTGCCTGTGTCTGTGCCAATGTTTGTGTTGCTTCACAGTCGCCGCTGTTCCATAAGGTGTTTTTTATCTGTTTTTTAAATCAAATTTCATTGCTTGCATCAATTACTTGATGTGGAATAGAGTTCCATGTAGTCATGGCTCTATGTAGTACTGTGTGCCTCCCGTAGTTTGTTCTGGACTTGAGGCATGTCTTGTGGGGTATGCATGGGTGTCCGAGCTGTGTGCCAGTAGTTTAGACAGACAGCTCGGTGCATTCAACATGTCAATACCTCTCATAAATAAAAGTAGTGATGAAGTCAATCTCTCCTCCACTTTCAGCCAGGAGAGATTGACATGCATATTATTAATATTAGCTCTCTGTGTACATTCAAGGGCCAGCCGTGCTGCCCTGTTCTGTTTTTTGTGGCACCTGACCACACGACTGAACCGTAGTCAAGGTGCGACAAAACTAGGGCCTGTAGGACCTGCCTTGTTGATAGTGTTGTTAAGGCAGAGTATCGCTTTATTATAGACAGACTTCTCATCTTAGCTACACCTGCATCAATATGCTTTGACCATGACAGTTTACAATCTAGGGTTACTCCAAGCAGTTTAGTCATCTCAACTTGCTCAATTTCCACATTATTTATTACAAGGTTTAGGGTTTAGTGAGTGTTTTGTTCCAAATACAATGCAGGCTGTCTCGTCATTGTTGGTAATCAGTCCTACTACTGTTGAGCTTGAGGCGTGCATGGCCACGTAATCATGAGTGAACAGGGAGTATGGGAGGGGGCTGAGCACACACCCTTGTGCGGCTCCTGTGTTGAGGATCAGCATAGTGGATGTGTTGTTTCCTACCTTCACCACCTGGGGGTGGCCCGTCAGGATGTCCAGGACCCAGTTGCACAGGGTGGGGTTCAGACCGAGGGCCCGGAACTTAAGGTCTCTAACAGTATAAAGTTTGACCTTTGTGGCCAATATTGGGCCATTTGTGGTCTCTATTTCAGAGGATAACAAGGGGAATAGGAGTCAGAGACTTCAAATGAGAGGGCCATCTCCTTACTGTGTTAAATTGCCTGTAGCAAATTATAATTTGGCTGTGCTAATTGTTCTTGATGCATGGGTTGAATCTGATTGTCCAACAATTAAACTAATGTCTCACTGATCCATCAATGTACAGGGGAAATTACACCTGTACTGCCTCTCAGATTGTTGCAGATGTTATTGTCAAAGCTCAGAGAAGCCGGCTCTCGCCTTTGTCTAAACTCCATGAAATGTCTATCTGCAAAGGATCATACACAGTACATGTGTATTATGTTTTCCGGTCTTGCCAACATGTGTGTTTACAACAAAGGTCAATTCTAATACATGCATGGTCTCATTTGGTATGAAATAGCTCAGCAGTAGGCTACGGTAGTCCCTTTTCAGTTAACATGAGGGCTATAGTGTATTGACATTGATTCCATCTTAATTGTACACACACTCAAGGTATCTTTCAGCCAAACAGGGACCTCTACAATGAATTCTGGTGGTGGTAACTACTTATAGTACATGTGTATGCAGCAATCGATCAAAGCAGGTCACATTTTGAAACTGTCCTTCTGACACCCCATTCTGATGATGTGAGTTGCAACCAGACAATCTGAGCCCATGTGCTGGAATGTGACAAGACACACTTTGCTTACACACGTTGTGCGAGACGAAAAAACACAGGACTGCCGTAGCTTTTTTCCAGCCGTGAGCCCTGTGTTGTGTTTGTTTCAGATTTACTATGGAGGTTAGCTTTTCAAAACGTGCGTGCTGTGCTTCTCCTTGTTGACACCACATTCTTGGGTCCTGTAAATCAGTGGTGTTGTTATTAAGAGAAGATCTACAGCAGGAATGTGGGGAGATGTGCAGCGCTGCATACCAGCCTGGGCTCTTTATAAGGGGCAGAGGGAAAATATCTCTCATACAGATATAGGATATTAATTTGAGCCAGTTTGCTACAGCAGGAAAATTATCCTGCAGCAACAGGAAATGTGAATTATTATGTGGATTCTTTGTAGGGGTTGATACAATAACTTCTTTGTAGGGCAAATCAAGTCTTACATTTTAAAGTCAAAATTACAAACTTTAGAAACCTTTTTAAACCTTGAATATACTACAAGTGCGCATTTCCTGCTGTGGAGGAAAATTCTCAGCAACAAAAGAGTGATCAAATTAAGATCCTACATCTGTATCTCTGGCATTGTGGTTGTGGAAGCACACTGAGTGTTCTGATTTGATGAAATTTCTTCACGGAACATCTGAGAGCTTGAATTCATAAAAAATGTCCAAGTCCAAGTCCACAGAGAGGATGGCAGCAGGCTATCCTTGGATCAAGCTGCTCTCCTCTTGATCTCCTGTGGAGCAAAAATACCACACAGACGTTGACTCTCGAGGGGGAATTTGATGTTGAAGGGACTACTTTAGACTCTTTTGGAAATAGATAAACAGTGAGGACTAACCGCAGTGTCATTCTGAGGAGAGTTTAGAGTGTTCTAGCAGGGATTCTTGACGGCTGTTTTGAATAGAAGGAGACGTTTTCTTTCCAGTCTCACATGTGGGTCTCTACGTGGTCATCACTCTGGAGACTATTAAACCCATCAGCCTCCAGAGGACAACTATTTGGGTATAGATGTGTTATTACTAATGACCTTGTAGTGGTAAAATGAGTGATGATGGAAGTAGATATGTTACCTTGAAGACTCCAGGAAGGTCAAGACCTGGATGGCACAATGGAGGTACTACATCCTGTGCTATATCATCATAACCCAAAGCAAGGCCTGGTAATAGCTTCCAGGGCCATGCAATCTGATTAGGACTAACAAGGTGAATTCCATTGTGTTCATTTGAGACAAGCCAAACAGCAGGGTCAACCTCTACTTCCTATAGGCTACATGGAACCGTCAGCCTATCTAGGAAAGGCACTGGGTCTCTTTGACTTCTTACACTGCAGGGCAAAGCAAACAGCAACTTTACTAACACACTATACTAACATGGACTAGGAGTGGTGGATTTAAAAGTGTCTTTAGTGTCTGATCAAAAATTCTGTTATGCCAAACCAGCTTGCTTTTATTTTGCCAAGTAAAAGTGCACATTCCACGAATTCAAAAAATGACCCTGCATTCAACAATTTTATAGTGAATAAAATGGAACGTAAAAGGACACACAAGAAAATAACATCTCTGTTCAAGATACAGAAATAATTACCTCTGTCAACAAAGGACTTTTAACCGCAAACCTGCTGTCTCTGCCGTACAGTAATAAGCACATGGTATTTCACAAATAGGCATGCGATCTGAAGTGACATGTTAGTTTCTCCCTGATAGCTTTTTCCTAGAAAGGGATAGATTTTTTCACAAAAACACATGAAGTCAACAACAGACAAACGTGAATACCATGTGATATACTCATTAATAGCATGAACTTTGTGCCTACGAAGCAGCCCCCTCTGCTGAAATGAGATCAATGTATTGTCCTCTCATGTAATATACATTACGGTTAGATGATTGAGAGGGAAAACAGCAGCGCTTTCTAGGATTATAAATGGTGGTCATCAATCATAGTAAACAAACACAATGTCTCAAGACATACATTTACAGCAAGTCAACCAGTCCCCCTCCACCCGACAAAATGTACCCTGTACACCTCAGCACACACAACAGGGTCTCCGCAATATACTGGATAAAGGGTCAAAGGACAGGAACACAGTGGCATAGGGACCTTATATCTTCAGAGTATCTTAAATAATCTCACAGCACCCCCCCAATATATATACATTTTTAACGCCCTTGCCTTTTGTTAACTAACATGCACACTTCTTCTTTTCTTACTAGCACTGACTTATAGCTAATAGCTACTTTATTGAGGAAAAATGTACTTACTATGACTGAAATACGCTACATGACCAAAAGTATGTGGACACCTGCTCGTCAAACATTCATTAATATGGAGTTTTCCCCCCTATTGTTATAACAGCCTCCACTCTTCTGGGAAGGCGTTCCACATTGCTGCCGGGACTTGCTTCCATTCAGCCACAAGAGCATTAGTGAGGTCAGGCACTGATGTTGGGCGATTAGGCCTGGCTCGCAATCGGCGTTCCAATTCATACAAAGGTCTTCGATGGGGTTGAGGTCAGGGTTCTGTGCAGGCCAGTCAAATTCTTCCACAGCGATCTTGACAAACCATTTCTGTATGGACTTTACTTTGTGCACGGGGGCATTATCATGTTGAAACCTTCCCCAAACTTTTGCCACAATGTTGGAACCACAGAATCATGTAGAATGTCATTGTATGCTGTAACGTTAAGATTTCCCTTTAACTGGAACTAAGGGGCCTAGCCCGAACCATGAAAAATATTCCAAGACCATTATTCCTTCTCCACCAAACTTTATGCATTGGGGCAGGAGGCATTCTCCTGGCATCCACCAAACCCAGATTCGTCCATTGAACTACCAGATAGTGAAGCATGATTCATCAATCCAGAGAACACATTTCCACTGCTCCAGAGTCCAATGGCGGCTGGCTTTACACCACTCCAGCCGACGCTTGGCATTGCGCATGGTGATCTTAGGCTTGTGTGCTGCTCGGCCCTGTCAACCCATTTCATGAAGCTCCTGACAAACAGTGCTTCCAGAGGCAGTATGGAACATGGTAGTGAGTGTTGCAACCAAAGACAGATAATGTAAGGTAGTAAAACTGGCAATTAACAGGAGGCATGCGTGCTAGGCTAGAAAATGGGCACGTACTGTTCGATGACCCAGGCCTCAGACGACCTCTAACTCTCTGAGCTTCTGTTGGGCTCAGTAAATTAACAACCTCCTACGTGTACTGACTTCATTTGCGACTGAATACCACCAGTAGCGCAGCAGCCACTGCATGTGTGCAATGTGTAACTTCAACTTCCTGTGTAGCTACCTTTAAAGCCCCATACTGTGATGTTAACGGCTTCCTTTTTTTGACATTTGGATGTTGATCCAGGTGACGAGTTGTAAAACGTTTTCAATTTACAGGGACTTTATTTATTCACTTGGCAGAATGGTTATGTACGGGTTACGGTACAGTACCTATTTTGTCGTATACTGCATTTTAACAGCTGGAGTCTGTTAGCTCAAACACACGTTGATTTGGGCTGGTGGGCTGCCAGTAACCATCCCAGTCAGCATGCAGCTCCTGACTGTTGTTGTGTTGGACAAGTCAACTGAGGCTGCAGCGTTTTAGACTCGCCAAGTAAGGATCAGTCATCTTGATGGAATGATGAGAGACTTGATCTTTTAAACATATTTCCAGGTCTTGGCCAGTGGAAAACGTGTTTGGTGCAGCAGATAGGATATGGCCTGGTGGTACTATCCCTTAGTGTGCCTGTGAGGACTCAGGGCAGGTTGAGTTAAAGGAGCCCATTGTTTGTTTGAGATGGCCTGCCGGGTGCCAGCTGCTTCTGGAGAAACTGACAGACACTTGGAAAGACAGGATTTATTGATATAGTTAAGAGTCTGATGCCTTGTTTTGCAGTACCATTCTTAACAAGACAAAATAAGACGATTTACATTGAATCATAGCATTTTTCTATTGGTTCTTTAAACAACAGTTTGTTTGTTCCTTTCTCACTAACAATATAAATGTTTTATGTTAAACATTTAACAGATACATATACATCTAGGTAGCAATATGAGTAGACTGTTATAAAATGTAGGCCCCTTAGAACCATTTGTCAGGGGAAACTAATCACATTGTGTCCATTCGAATGAAACTAAGATGTATAGAGTTATGATTGTGATCTACTGTATAAAATAACTGTCACCTCAGGTTTGGGCCTCTCCTACTGTGCTCAGCTAATTCACTGATTTCATCTTGATTCTGGAATAACCAACAGTAGATAGCATAAATATGAGCAGACAGTTTGAAATCTGAAGATTCGCTTTTCCTCCCAATCTGAAACGTGTGTCTAATCCCTAATGGTCCTCCACGGATGGGCCTGTGTGCAAAGATTTCCATTATTTGGAAAATAATCATTTTCCTATGATTGGTTTGATACGTGCATTTCCTGAGAAGAGATGTTGATTTGATTGGCTGGGGTTCTTGGGGTCTTCAGAACCAGGCTGAGAAGCCGTGTTTTTCCTTCACCACCCAGATGCTGTCGATCACCTTACCATACTGAACGACAAAGAGGCATTCTCCTTTATCATGGAGCCAACAAAATTGAATGAACAGTGTAATGACTTGTTTTTTCCCCATGAAGTATATTACATATCAGTAAGAGATTGGAGAAGACCATCCACTTCATAGTTATAGAACTGAGGACTTCCCTCTCTGCTCACCTGGTCATCGGAGACCTGCTCCAGGTACAGATGGCTGGTGTTGTGCACCTGCATGCGGGTGTATCCATAATCTGTACTGCGGAAGGCACTCCAGTCCCTCGGATTAGGGACGAACGTATCATGATTCTCACGGCAGCCCTGAAAAGACCATAGATATCTACAAGCCATCCTACAGTGCATAGGGAAAGTCTAAACACCCCTTGCACAGTTCAGATTTTGCTGACTTGAAGTAAAAAAAAAAAAAAAAAGGGATTATATAAAATGTTCTTCCCCCTAAAGAACATTTTCTACAGTAAAACCAAATTGTCCAGCAGGGTTAGGTATTTAGAAGGTTCTCCTCTAACTTTTTACCTGGGCTTTGCTACTTTCGTATTTATTTTGATCATGACAAACTCAGTCCCTGCCAGTGACAAGCATACCCATAACATGATGCTGCCACCAGAATACTCGAAAATACAGAGGGTTTCACTCTGATATGTTATATTGGATTTAACCTCTACGGGATCGGTGTGAGCTAACGTAGGCTAATGGGATTAGCATGAGGTAGTAAGTAACAAAACAATTCCCAGGACAGACATATCTGATATGGGCAGAAAGCTTAAATTATTGTTAATCTAACTGCACTGTCCAATTTACAGTAGCTATTAGTGAAAGAATACTATGCTATTGTTTGAGGAGAGTGCACAGTTATGAACTTGAACATGTATTAATAAACCAATTAGGCACATTTGGGCAGTCTTGATACAACATTATGAACAGATATGCAATGGTTCATTGGATAAGTCTAAAACTTTGCACATACACAGCTCCCATCTAGTGGCCAAAATCTAAATGGCACCTGGGCTGGAATAATACATTATGGCCTCTCTTGCATTTCAAAGATGGTACAAATGATCTTTTACCAGATCTAATGTGTTATATTCTCCTACATTAATTTCACATTTCCACAAACTTCAAAGTATTTCTTTTCAAATGGTATCAAGAATATGCATATCTTTGCTTCAGGTCCTGAGCTACAGGCAGTTAGATTTGGGTATATCATTTTAGGTGAAAACTGGAAAAAAAAGGGTCCGATCCTTTCAACCCAAACCTGAAGGTTTTACATTTAGGCCAAAAAGTTATTGGAATCATTTCTTATCCTCCCCTGATCTATTCCTGTTTAAAAATGTATCCCAGACATGCTTTTAAAGCTCATTAGTGGCTTTGCGTTTGAATTGTTAGAAATTGACTAACCAAGGGAACTTAGACACAGGAACTAAAATCATGAGAACCACTACTTTTGCAAACAGATGGACCTCATTCTACAAATATGATTTTGTATGAAAATATTTTCTCCTAAACTTATTTAGATGTACCTCAGTAAGGGGTGTGAAGACCTTTGCAATTAAGACTTGTTATTTGAGAAAAAGTATTTTACTTGGAAAATGTGGAGGTTGTGTAGATCAGTGAAAAAATCCAGACAGAAATTTTAGGCAGAAAAATATTAAAACTGCAAGGCTGTGTAGACTTTCACTAAGCACTGTATGCTACTTCACAGTCCTTTGATAGTCTATAGTGTCCCATTTTCAGTCAAAGGTTCATGTTGTTTGTGGAGAGCCACATGCCTCCCTAAAGCTCATTCTCAGGCATCTGACATTTGGAACAGGACTGTGGCTCTGGTGCGGTCCTGAAACCACTTTGATATGGGGATGACCAAGAGTATCCTGCTTTGTTGACTGCATTTATACACCACAGCACACCACCCATTGACTGAAAAAGGAGAGGTCAAAGCAGTGGTCTACTTACAGCAGAGCCTGTGATGATATGTACTGGGGCTTTGGGGTTTACATAAGGCTGTTCGATGCTCCCATTGAAGACCTGGAAGAGGAACATTAAAGGCTCTTCAGTCTGACAAAACACTGATGACATGGAGAGTGTGTGATGTAGTGATTATTCACATGGGAACTGACCTTGTAGCCATAGACAGGCCACAACCTCTCATATGTGTGTTCATGGGCCCACAGCTCCAGGTCCACTCCTGGAAAAAGACGTCGCATTAGTTGATATGAAAATTTTGATACAGTACTTACCTACTATAAGCCTGGGCAATATACATATGGCATGATTTTCAATACTGAAAAATAATACAAATACCACAGCCTTGACATTCCACATTTTGTTGTGTTACATCCTGATTTTTATTTTATTTTTACAATATCCAATAATGTCAGTAGAATTATGTTAAGGTGTTTTGTAACCGATGCCTCTTTCCACTCATCAAATTGCAGGTGCACAGTCTGTATAATGTCAAAGTGTAATTACGTTTTTAGAAAGGTCCACAAATGTAAAATAAAAAGCCTTGAGTCAATAATAATTCAACCTCTTTCTTATCTTATGGCAAGCCTAAATAAATTCAGGATTAAAAATGTACTTAAGTCACATACAGTAAGTTGCATAGAGTGTGCAATAACATGAGTACCTCATCTCTGTACCCCATACATATAATTATCTGTAAGGTCCCTCAGTCAAGCAGTACATTTCAAACACAGATTGAGCCACAAAGACCATTGAGGTTTTCCAATGCCTCGCAAAAAAGGAAACCTGGTAGATGGGTAAACATTTTAAAAACAGACATTGAATATACTTTTGAGTCGTGGTGAAGCAATTAATTATACTTTGGATGGTGCATCAATACACCTAGTCACGACAAAGATACAGGAGTCCTCCCTAATTCAGTTGCCGGAGAGAAAGGAAACCACTTAGGGATTTCACCTTGAGGTCAAGGGTGACTTTAAAACAGTTAGATTTTAATGGCTGTGATAGGAGAAAACTGAGGATGGATCAACATTGTAGTTACTCCACAAAACTAACCTAATTGACAGAGTGAGAGGAAACCTGTATAGAAACAATAATTTTATTAAACATGCATCCTGGTCACAACAAGGCACTAAAGTAGTACTGCAAAGAAAATGTGGCAAAGCAATTCCCTTTTTGTCCTGAATACAAACTGTTATGTTTGAGGCAAATCCAATAGATTACCAAGTACACTCTATATGTTCAAGCATAGTGGTGGCTGCATCATGTTATGGGTATGCTTGTAATTGTTAAGGACTGGGGAGTTGTTCCAGGAGAAAAAAAAATGTTAACTGAATAGAGCTAAGCACAGGCAAAAATACTACAAGAAAACTAGACTGAACCAGGGTTCCACCAGACACGGGGAGATTAATTCACCTTTCAGCAGGAAAATAACCTAAAACAAGGCCAAATCTAAACTGGAGTTGCTTACCAAGACAGTGAAGATTCCTGAGTTACAGTTGACTTCGATCTGCTTGAAAAATCTATAGCAACACCTGAAAATGGTTGTCTAGCAATGACCAACAAATCAAAGTGTATTTGTCACGTGTGCCGAATACAACACGCGTAGACCTTACTGTGAAATGCTTACTTACAGGCTCTAACCAACAAAGCAATTTTTAAGTAAAAAAAAAGGTATTAGGAAGGCTATATACAGTAGCGAGGCTATAACAGTAGCGAGGCTATATACAGGCACCAGTTAGTTGGGCTGATTGAGGTAGTATGTATATGTAGGCATGGTTAAAGTGACTACGCATATATGATAAACAGAGAGTAGCAACGGCGTAAAAGAGCGTTTTGGGGGGGGTCACACAATGCAAATAGTCCGGGTAGCCATTTGATTACCTGTTCAGGAGTCTTATGGCTTGGGGGTAGAAGCTGTTGAGAAACCTTTTTGTCCTAGACTTGGCGCTCCGGTACCGCTTGCCTTGCGGTAGTAGTGAGAACAGTCTATGACTGGGGTGGCTGGGGTCTGACAATTTTTAGGACCTTCCTCTGACACCGCCTGGTGTAGAGGTCCTGGATGGCAGGCGGCTTAGTCCCAGTGATGTACTGGGCCGTACGCACTACCCTCTGTAGTGCCTTGTGGTCGGAGGCCGAGCAGTTGCCATACCAGGCAGTGATGCAACCAGTCAGGATGCTCTCGATGGTGCAGCTGTAGAACCTTTTGAGGATCTGAAGACCCATGCCAAATCTTTTTAGTTTCCTGAGGGGGAATAGGCTTTGTCGTACCCTCTTCACGACCGTCTTGGTGTGTTTGGACCATTCTAGTTTGCTGGTGATGTGGACACCAAGGAACTTGAAGCTCTCAGCTTGCTCCACTACAGCCCCGTCGATGATAATGGGGGCGTGCTCGGTCCTCCTTTTCCTGTAGTCCACAATCACCTCCTTAGTCTTGGTTACGTTGAGGGATAGGTTGTTATTCTGGCACTGAGGTCTCTGACCTCCTTCCTATAGGCTGTCTCGTTGTTGTCGATGATCAGGCCTACCACTGTTTTGTCATCTGCAAACTTAATGATGGTGTTGGAGTCGTGCCTGGCCACGCAATCGTAAGTGAACAGGGAGTACAGGAGGGGACAGAGCACGCACCCCTGAGGGGCTCCAGTGTTGAGGATCAGTGTGGTGGATGTGTTGCTACCTACCCTCACCACCTGGGGGCTGCCCATCAGGAAGTCTAGGATCCAGTTGCAGAGAGGTGTTCAGTCCCAGGATCCTTAGCTTAGTGATGAGTTTTGAGGGTACTATGGTGTTGAATGCTGAGCTGTAGTCAATGAACAGCATTCTCACGTAGGTGTATCTTTTGTCCAGGTGGGAAATGGCAGTGTGGAGTGCAATAGAGATTGCATCATCTGTGGATCTGTTGGGGCAGTATGCAAATTGGAGTGGGTCTAGGGTTTCTGGGATAATGGTGTAGATGTGAGCCATTACCAGCCTTTCAAAGCACTTCATGGCTACAGACGTGAGTGCCACGGGTCTGTAGCCATTTAGGTAGGTTGCCTTAGTGTTCTTGGGCACAGGGACTATGGTGGTCTGCTTGAAACATGTTGGTAGTACAGACTCAGACAGGGAGAGGTTGAAAATGTTAGTGAAGACACCTGCCAGTTGGTTAGCACATGCCCAGAGCACATGTCCTGGTAATCCGCCTTGTGAATGTTGACCTGTTTAAAGGTCTACTCACGTCGGTTACGGAGAGCGTGATCACACAGTTGTCCGGAACAGCTGATGCTCTCATGCATGCCTCAGTGTTGCTTGCCTCGAAGCGAGCACAGAAGTAATTTAGCTCGTCTGGTAGGCTCGTGTCACTGGGCAGCTCGCGGCTGTGCTTCCCTTTGTCGTCTGTAATGGTTTGCAAGCCCTGCCACATACAGTGGGGGGGGAAAGTATTTGATCCCCTGCTGATTTTGTACGTTTGCCCACTTAGAAATAAATGATCAGTCTATAATTTTAATAGTAGGTTTATTTGAACAGTGAGAGACAGAATAACAAAAAAATCCAGAAAAACGCATGTCAAAAATGTTATAAAATGATTTGCATTTTAATGAGGGAAATAATTATTTGCCCCCTCTGCAAAACATGACTTAGTACTTTGTGATTGCCAACAAGGGTTTTGCCACCGAGGTCAGACGTTTCTTGTAGTTGGCCACCAGGTTTGCACACATCTCAGGAGGGATTTTGTCCCACTCCTCTTTGCAGATCTTCTCCAAGTCATTAAGGTTTCAAGGCTGACGTTTGGCAACTCGAACCTTCAGCTCCCTCCACAGATTTTCTATGGGATTAAGGTCTGGAGACTGGCTAGGCCACTCCAGGACCTTAATGTGCTTCTTCTTGAGCCACTCCTTTGTTGCCTTGGCCGTGTGTTTTGGGTCATTGTCATGCTGGAATACCCATCCACGACCCATTTTCAATGCCCTGGCTGAGGGAAGGAGGTTCTCACCCAAGATTTGACGGTACATGGCCCCGTCCATCGTCCCTTTGATGCGGTGAAGTTGTCCTGTCCCCTTAGCAGAAAAACACCCCCAAAGCATAATGTTTCCACCTCCATGTTTGACGGTGGAGATGGTATTCTTGGGGTCATAGGCAGCAATCCTCCTCCTCCAAACACGGCGAGTTGAGTTGATGTCAAAGAGCTCCATTTTGGTCTCATCTGACATTTACATTACATTTACATTTTAGTCATTTAGCAGACGCTTTTATCCAGTACTACTTACAGTAGTGAATGCATACATTTCATACATTTTTTTTTTCTGTGCTGACCACAACACTTTCACCCAGTTGTCCTCTGAATCATTCAGATGTTCATTGGTAGACTTCAGACGGGCCTGTATATGTATTCTTGAGTAGGGGGACCTTGCGGGCGCTGCAGGATTTCAGTCCTTCACGGCGTAGTGTGTTACCAATTGTTTTCTTGGTGACTATGGTCCCAGGTGCCTTGAGATCATTGACAAGATCCTCCCGTGTAGTTCTGGGCTGATTCCTCACCGTTCTCATGATCATTGCAACTCCACGAGGTGAGATCTTGCATGGAGCCCCAGGCCGAGGGATATTGACAGTTCTTTTGTGTTTCTTCCATCTGCAAATAATCGCACCAAATGTTGTCACCTTCTCACCAAGCTGCTTGGCGATGGTCTTGTAGCCCATTCAAGCATTGTGTAGGTCTACAATCTTGTCCCTGACATCCTTGGAGAGCTCTTTGGTCTTGGCCATGGAGGAGAGTTTGGAATCTGATTGATTGATTGCTTCTGTGGACAGGTGTCTTTTTTACAGGTAACAAGCTGCGGTTACATTTACATTTTAGTCATTTAGCAGACGCTCTTATCCAGAGCGACTTACAGTAGTGAATGCATACATTTCATTTTTTTTTTTTTTTTGGTACTGGCCCCCCGTGGGAATCGAACCCACAAGCTGGCGTTGCGAACACCATGCTCTACCAACTGAGCTACAGGGAAGACTACTCCCTTTAAGAGTGTGTTCCTAATCTCAGCTCGTTACCTGTATAAAAGACACCTGGGAGGCAAGAAATCTTTCTGATTGAGAGGGGGTCAAATACTTATTTTCCTCATTAAAATGCAAATCAATTTATACCATTTTTGACATGCGTTTTTCTGGATATTTTTGTTGTTATTCTGTCTCTCACTGTTCAAATAAACCTACCATTAAAATGATAGACTGATCCTTTCTTTGTCAGTGGGCAAACGTACAAAATCAGCAGGGGATCAAATACTTTTTACCCCACTGTAAGACAAGCGTCAGAGCCGGTGTAGTACGATTTGATCTTAGTCCTGTATTGGCGTTTTGCCTGTTTGATGGTTCGTTGGAGGGCATAGCGGGATTTCTTATAAGCTTCCAGGTTAGAGTCCCACACCTTGAAAGCAGCAGCTCTACCCTTCAGCTCAGTGCGGATGTTGCCTGTAATCCATGGCTTCTGGTTGGGGTATGTACGTACAGTCACAGTGGGGGGGACGTCCTAGATGCGCTTATTGATAAATCCAGTGACTGATGTGGTGTACTCCTCAATGGCATCGGAAGAATCCCAGAACATGTTCCAGTCTGTGATAGCAAAACAGTCCTGTAGTTTAGCATCTGCTTCATCTGACCACTTTTTTATAGACCGAGTCACTGGTGCTTCCTGCTTTAATTTTTTGCTTGCTGCTTGTAAGCAGGAATCAGGAGAATAGAATTGTGGTTAGATTTACCAAATGGAGGGCGAGCTTTGTACGCGTCTCTGTGTGTGGAGTACAGGTGATCTAGAATTTTTCCCCCTCTGGTTGCATATTTAACATGCTGATAGAAATTAGGTAGAACTGATTTAAGTTTCCCTGCATTAATGTCTCCGGCCACTAGGAGCGCCACCTCTGGGTGAGTGGTTTCCTGTTTGCTTATTTCCTTATACAGCTGACTGAGTGCGGTCTTAATGCCAGCATCCGTCTGTGGTGGTAAATAAACAGCCACTAAAAGTATAGATGAGAACTCTCTTGGCAAATAGTCTTGTCTGCAGTTGATCATAAGATACTCTACTTCAGGCGAGCAAAATCTTGAGACTTCCTTAGATTTCGTGCACCAGCTGTTGTTTACAAATATGCACAGACCCCTGTGCTCCCTGTCCTGACATCCAGAAGCTATTTTTTGCCGAAAGATACGGTGGCAGAAACATTATGTACAAAATAATTTACAAATAACGAGAAAAAAAACACATAATAGCACAATTGGTTGGGCGCCCGTAAAACTGCTGCCATTTCTTCCAGCTCCATTTTTTCAACAACCAATTTAACAGAGCATGAAGCATAAAAAAGCAAATGTTGAACAATCCAGGTATGGAAAACTCTTAGATACTTGCCCAGAAAGACTCACAGCAGCAATCACTGCCAATGGTGATTCTAACATGCATTGACTCACAGGGTTGAATACTTATCCAATAATACACACACACACAGTACCAGTCAAAAGTTTGGACACACCTACTCATTCAAGGGTTTCTTTAGTTTGACTATTTTCGACATAGTTTATGACTTTACTATTGTTCTACTATGAAATAACACATATGGAATCATGTAATAACTAAAGTGTTAAATCAAAATATATTTTATATTTGAGATTCTTCAAAGTAGCCACCCTTTGCCCTGATGACAGCTTTGCACACTCCTTGCATTCTCTCAACCAACTTCACCTGGAATGCTTTTCCAACAGTCTTGAAGGAGTTCCCACATATGCTGAGCACTTGTTGGCTGCTTTTCCTTCACTCTGCGGTCCAACTCATCCCAAGCCATCTAAATTGGATCGAGGTTGGGTGATTGTGGAGGCCAGGTCATCTGATGCACACTCAATCTCTCCTTAGTCAAATAGCCCTTACACAGCCCGGAGACGTGTTGGGTCATTGTCCGATTTAAAAACAAATGATAGTCCCACTAAGAGCAAACCAGATGGGATGGTCTATCGCTGTGCTAGCCATGCTGGTTAAGTGTGCCTTGAATGCTATTTAAAATCACAGACAGTGTCACCAGCAAAGCACCCCCACACCAATACACCTCCAAAGGACAGATTTCCACCAGTCTAATCTCCATTGCTTGTGTTTCTTTGCCAAAGCAAGTCTCTTCTTATTGGTGTCCTTTAGTAGTGGTTTCTTTGCAGCAATTCAAACATGAAGGCCTGAGTCACTGAACAGTTGAAGTCGAGATGTTTCTTACTTGAACTCTGTGAAGCATTTATTTGGGCTGCAAGTTGAGGTGCAGCTAACTAATGAACTTATCCTCTGCAGCAGAGGTAACTTTCCTGTGGCGGTCGTCATGAGAGCCAGTTTTATCATAGATTGATGGATTTTGCGAATGCACTTGAAGAAATTTTCAAAGTTCTTGAAATTGTCTGGATTGACTGACCATGTTTTAAAGTAATGATGGACTGTTGTTTCTCTTTGCTTATTTGAGCTGTTTTTGGTATTTTACCAAATAGGGCTATCTTCTGTATACCAACCCTACCTTGTCACAATACAACTGATTGGCTCAAAGAAATTCCACAAATTAACTTTTAACAAGGCACACCTGTTAATTTAAATGCATTCCAGGTGACACTCTCATGAAGCTAGTTGAGAGAATACCAAGAGTGTGGGAAGCTGTCATCAAGGCAAAGGGTGGCTACTTTCAAGAATCTCAAATATATTTTGATTTGTTTAACACTTTTTTGGTTACTACATGATTCCATATGTGTTATTTCATAGTTTTGATGTCTTCACTATTATTCTACAATGTAGAAAATAGGAGAAATAAAGAAAAACCCTTAGGTGTCCAAACTTTTGACTGGTACTGTATACATTTTTAAATAGCACCCCTTGTGTGCACATTCAGTAATACCGTATACTTCACTATGGTACAGAAACGGTATGAAAATCTGGATACCGCCCAAGCCTATCTACAAAGACTATGGACAGCAACACAAAGGACTAAGCGCAACTGCGGGATCCTCAGGCCTTTTCATTGTATTATGCAATGTAGCCATGAAAAGGTGCATTATGACCATTTTAATTAATGAACCCCATAGAACATACCTCACATGTTTTACATATTTACTCACGTTTGCTATTCAAAGAGCACTAAATATAAGGGTTCCACTCAAGAAACACAACCAACATGCGAGAGAAATGTAACATTGAAAAACATTTGGATAATGGTCTGCTGTTGTAATAAAGGAAAAGTTTTTGGATTACTCTGTTCAAGCCGAGTGCTGGGACGTTAGTCTGTCTTAGAGGACAGATTTGTGACGGTAACAACTATTAGAGCACAGTTCTGTTGTGTAAAATGGAGACCATACCGTATAGATACAATAGATCCTCCAGACCTGGCGCTGGTGGTTTTGTGTCATTCCGTCCGAGGCGGACCTGAAACAGAGCAGAGACAGACAGAGCATGCTGGGATTAGGATCAGAAACGTCATCGGATATCACCCTCATGTCCATGCCAGGCTGTCACTCCTTACCCATGCCAAGTTCTGAATGCAACAGGTCTGAATGGAAACTGTGCTTCAGGGCTAATGTAGACTAGCCAGATGCCTCAGACGTTGACAGTTTTAGTCAGACACAGCAATTAATGTCTCCAGCAACGGCGCAGAAAACAAATCCTGTAAATGTTTTTATTTAACATAGAATAGTTCTCTGGGACACAGCCTAGCTGTTCTTCACATATCTATCAATGCTATGTCAAGTAAATCAGGGCCAAGTGTTATAAAGCGTATTAACAGAGTGATAGAGCCTACTTGGTCAGAAAATAACAGCAATCTACATGTAATGAGTAAATAGTTGCACTGAGGGGGAGCAGGGAGTTACTTCTGCTTGTAAAACTTCACTTATGATCAGTACAGGGGATGTCAGCCAGTTGCTCAGATTTGGTCAGAGACTCTAAAACCCCTGTACATATTAACACTAGTTGCTACGGAAGTTCACTTGCTGAAAGCAAATTGTACATTAATTCATTCTTAAATCCAAGAATACCATTCAATTTCACAACTAATACAGAGGGTATAATCCATCCATCAATGTAATTGACCCCCCTCTCTTTCTAATCAGTGAGGTGTTTTGTGCCGTACATACATAGCTCTCAAACTGGGTGCAGTCGTCTTTGTCGTTGTTAGAGCAGTACATGGGTCTGTGTCCCATAGTGATGATCCAGGGGCGCTCTGCTCGGTTCTCTGGCTTGTTGGCCTCCTGAGAGAGGATCAGACAAGAGAATGAGTCACATCGCTGTGTGTGTGCACATGCACGTGTGTGTGGGCGCACATGTGTGTGTTTGTACTCTTTAGGATACCAAAGTTTATTACTCAAGAAATACTACTAAAAAGAGCATTACTGTCACTACCAGGTTCAGTTGTCCAGAGATGCGACAAATGGCTTCACTAATTCTGGGACTGTAAATGAAGTACTTTACCTCAAGGTCCTTTTTAAGCCACTCGTACTGTTTGAAGATGAGGTCCACACCATAATCAAGAAAGAAGTAGATCTCAGTGGAGAGAGAAATGATATGGGCTGATCCTACATTCCAGCTGTGGACAGAGCATACAAATGATCAACAGCCTTGACCATCCAATGTAAACAAACTACTGATAGGGACACATACTTAGTCTATAGTGAAAGACTTTCCCCAAAGGAACATTTGCAAAGGAGCGCGTGAAAGATGCAAATTTAACTAACTTGCATTATGTAATAGGCTACATGGCATGCATATTACCTTTTGATACATTGCACAAACAAAGAAAATAGTGCTGTGTCATCACTGCTATTTTACGGTACAATCTCTCAAACATTACTAGCTATCTTGTTTTCCAATGGAAGGGATGTGGGTAGTGACCGTGAGAGCCCTATGATTCCAACTTTAATCGGGGTGTAGGACAAAGAATCTGAGCTCATCAAGGGGGGCCGCAGTGGCTTGCGGGTCGGCGTAGCCATAGTCTTTTGCGGATCCTTAGCAACATTTGTGTGTCCCTCATGTCCATGTCTGTCTCCTCAGGCATCACCCCAGTCCTGCGTGCTGTGCAGGTGCTGGAAAGAAGGGGCCTCATCCCTTCTTTAGCCTGAGCCAAGGGAGTGAGGGGCAGGCCTGTGGTATCGGAGGTATTATCTTACTGCCTCAGAGAATGGCATGTGTGTTATGAGCCTGCCACAGATCGGATGTACGGCTCCTTTGTGCCGTCGGCCCCTTCACTCAGATTGAACCAAAGTGTTCCAAAGGGGATGCTAGTTAGAGCTCCCCTCTCTTCGGCCAAATCATTTGGGGGTGAGTTTACTTTCATCAATGACCACTTCTATACAGTAGAGGGTAAGTGCGTGTGGTAGATGCTCCCTTACCTGTACCATAAACTCTCAGTCTGTCCTGGCATGCTGAAGCGGTTCCTGTAGTTAGAGAAGTTGCTGTGAAAACAGAACGGGTTCGGCTAATGAGATGCATGGACTGTAGTGTTCCATCTAGGTGCCTTAAATACCTCAGGTGAGATATTTAGTGCCAGAAACCTTAGTTCTATCATCATGTGGTTCCCTTGTCAGTACTCGTAAATGTCACAGGTGTGACGAATTGGTTTTAATTTTCACCAAGCTGGCATTGGTTGATTGTTTTCCCTTTAAAAACTCATATTTTGCTTCCAGGCAGCTGCCCACAGGAACTTGAAGAAACCTGGACACCTGCCTTGGGACTGGGTCGCTTTCTGTTTATTAGGTTTGTGTAATTGACTGAAATTATTACTTTGCATTGGTTCGAACAAAAAGTGGATCATTTATTTGGCTAAATGACTTGAATCTGAACTGAAATAAATTGAACTTGAAGTATATTGGAAACCTAAAGTGTATTTTTGTAAAACCATGCATTGACAAAGTTAAACTGGAATCAAACAACCACATTTGTCTGGTCTTTCGCACCACCTGCTCAACCCAGATCTTAGAACCTGTTCATTTGCACTTTGTGACATAAACAAGGCTAATCTTAGACAGCTATTCAGAATACATACTACAGAAAGATTCATTACACAATGACACTGCCATTTTTTGTATTTGCTAGCCAATCATGGTCGTTACCTCTCCCACCCACCAATCCCATACTCACAATAGCTTTGAGTCACATTCCTCATGGAGATGACCTATCTAGCCAACTTTGACTACAGAAGTAAAGCATCTGCTTTAAACCTGCATGGAATATAGCCATTTATTACACTAGTCCATTGCTACAGCCAAGGTCTGTAAGTGGTCACCTCTACAGACAGGATAGGATACAACCAGACGGTATTTCCTACAACGGCACCACCTCTACCGCTGGTCATTTATCAATATTATAGTGCCAGAACCACCAGATCGGGACACACACAGACCGAACCAGTTCCCCTAATGAGACCCAAACCGAGACTTGTGCCTTGGAGAGCACCAGTAGCAGGCGTGCTATCCACCCACCCAAACACGTGCCATTTCCTAAATATTTCAATTGGCCAAACCTGTGTTAACAAGCGGCATGCAAAAAGGCTTTCTAGGAAGATGGTCACTAACGACGGCAGGCCAAGCCAAGAGCTAGCTGTCTTTAGAGGTTTACAGATTTTAATTTCACCAATAAAACTGGGAGCCAATCTTCCTTCCAGTAAAAGCAGTAGGGTCATTCCATAAAATTACTGTCTTTTGCATCCCTTTGATATTTTAAGTAGAAATTGTGCACCAATATTTCATTTCATAAGCCTGTTAAAGTATATTAAATAAAGTACCCTTTAATATAGACTGCATGGAGAATAAAATAAATTAGTTTTTTGTTATATGAATAAAGACTTGCCAAAGTGTTTTTTTATTTCCCTCCGTCAACACTAACTTCTAGGAAGATTTTAACCCACGTAACCCCAGCATTTCTCCCTGTTTTCACCATTGTAAAGCCCTTGTTACTTTGATGCTTTGACAAAGTCATTTCTGAATATGATTATTTATTTATTGTGATTAGTGATTCATTTACATCTGTCCCTCATTTTAAGGTCAACCCTGTTACGTGAACTGAACTCTCGTTTGAATAAAAATAAACATTGAACATGTAGTCAAATCATAGTGTAAAAGCATATAACTTTTTTGGCAATTTACTGGTGTTTTGTGGTGGAAAACTGAGTGGGTCAAGCATAACACATTAACCCTGTTACCCATAGACAGGCTAGAAATGTTTTAACAATTTCATTTATTTTGTGAAACTTGCATTAAAATGCCCATCCCAGTTGCACACATGGGAATTTATGGCTGATTTAAGATGAAATCGTCAACCCTGTTACGGTCAACCATGTTACTTTATTTGTCACTTAATAGTCCTTTTTTTATTTAACCTCTTGAGATGGGAAAACGTGTTTTTTATTAAGTTGAATATATGCTCTTTATGACAGGATGTTAAAATTAGGTGAAATCCAAAGTTTTTTTTAAACCAACTTACACTTCTCAAAAGGCACCGAATTGGTGGAACGACCCAGTAAGGTATGTGGTGAAGTGATGGGGGAGTCTGATAGCTCTCCTGGCTTATGTAAGAGGCAGACAGGGATAGAGCGGCCCACCTGAGTGAGTATGGATGCTGGAGGTCAGATGACAGAGTTAATGCAACGTTAGGTAACCAGAGACAGTTCTGGTCAGAGATTAAAAGGAAAGATCAGGATCATAGAGAATCTCTAGTTAATGGGATAAGTTGACCTTGGGGTCAAGATTACATGGTCAAATTCAAAGCTACGATAATAACTCAATAATTGAACGGTCTGTTACAATTGACCAGTCCACCATTTGCAACAGAGATTCTGACATAATCCGTTTCATGCTGTAACATACTTAATCCCAAACCATTCTGGGTGGTTGAGAAAGGAAGCCACAGTATGTCCAGCAGTACGCAGAACTGGGAGACGCTGTGAGCAGCAGCACGTCTGAGTCAAAGCTACTTAGTATGGAGCAAAGTCATGGGTTAATGCCCCCATCTTGTGGTGGCTAGGCAGGGAAGCAGCTGACTGTTTGTTGGATGGACACGAGACGCAAGGTCTCCTTATGGGCGGACACCTCTTACCTCATACATAAAACAATATACATTTTAGGAGACCCTGGACAATGGAAATAGAACAGGGGTAATAAAAGCACTTCTATTTGGTCCAATAATATATGGACTTGTTTTGTTATACTGAATGATATATGTGCATGTCTAAAGGGGAATTATTACAACTTCCTAAAACAGCCGCTCAGAAGTGTTTCTTTTTTTCTCCTCTACACAGTGGAAAATCTGATCAGCTCAATTGAAAATGCTTATTTGTGTCATTAATTTACATTGTGTCCCCGCATTTCCCCCACCCTCTTCTACGCTGCTGCTACTCTCTGTTATTATCTATGCAGTCACTTTAATAGCTCTACCTACATGTACATAATTACCTCAATTACCTCGACACCGGTGCACCCCCTGTATATAGCCCCGCTATTGTTATTTACTGCTGCTCTTTAATCATATCTCTTACTTTTTGGGGGGTATTTTCTTAAAACTGCATTGTTGGTTAAGGGCTTGTAAGTAAGCATTTCACTGTAAGGTCTATACCTGTTGTATTCGGCGCATGTGACAAAAACAATCAGTCATAGTTTGTAACTAGACAGGCTGTTTCCCTTGTGTACAAATACAAATTTGAAGGGAAATCTTTCACTTAAACCTTGTCAAATTCAATGTGGATGAACTGATTCATAATCCTTATCAACAGGACTTTCCCCCGCATGTAAACTGTTTAGAAACGACACACACTAACAAATCAGATCAGCCCTTTCATTTCACTGATGAGTCTGTGCTACAAGATGCCAACCTAATCCTGGCTTTTTGAAACCTTAAAGGAACAATTGCTGTCTGAACATCAACTCACGTCATGGCTCATTGTTTGAAATGGCAACAGTCACTTCCTATTGCCTCAGATGGGCCATTGAACTATAGAGTGGGCGGGGGAACAAAGGCGCTCTTGACTGGGGCCTTGGCGTCTCATGTGGACATGCTGGCCTCATGCAGCTGGAACGCTGAGGTCTCGTGGTCAGCCCGGCTCAATTGCTTTTATCAGGGGTGAAAGTAAACCAGTACGGTCCCGTACGGAGTCCTGGCTAAATAAATAGTGGGGGTACGGTGTACCGATAAAATATGAGCCCATTACAATAATTAAAATAAAATGTAAAAACTGTAGGCTTTAACAACATTATTTATCTTGATGTTAGCTGCATGAAAAATGAGCGAAATGACTTGAAAACGGGTGGTATACAGTAAACACTCCAATGCTGTGTGGTTTGAGGAGAACACTGACATTTTTCCAAGGCAGAGATGAATGGCCGAGACTGACGCACGCAGACAGCAGTAGACTCATCAATTCAGTCAAAAAATGGAGGCATAATGATAAATCACTGAAATTTGCTTTACATTCATCAAATGGCAGGTGCAAATAGCTGGAATTAATTTGTGAGTGTGAGAACGTGCGCAGGTACCCTACGTGAGCCTTTGATTATTCGACAATCAGATGAAAACATCCTGACTGGTTGTGTTTATGCCACATTAAAAAGGTAATACTTTTTTGTTAAGTTAAATGACAAATCTTTACTACTAGGCCCACAGAGATTCTATATGTAATTCTATGATTAGGCCCATAAAAAAAAAGTTTGCACGTGCTTAGTAGATCCCGTACAGGGAATAAATGACATCTACTTTCACCCCTGCTTTTACTGGGGTAAGAAAATAGAAATAAAAAAGCAGAAGCAACCTGCTGAAAATCTTGGTTCTTAAATATTATATATTTTTTATCTAAACAATAGAAAACATACACATCATACAAACATCATCTACATCACACACTGTCCAAACCCACTAGCACACACCCCCATCGCCAGCATCACTTTCCGCAACATGGCCTGAAACTGCACCATTTTGTTTCTCTCCGTAGCCCACGCACTTTCAATGTTTAAATAATAAATCATTTGATTGGTTCTGACAAGCGCCACTGAACAAAACAGGGTTATCTGATTGAGGGGGGCGGTAGGCTTTAGACTATGTTATCCAAGGTTGGAGGGCGCTGCTTTTTGATATCAGGTTCTGATGTCAGGTGACAAGGCCAAGAAAAACAGGCTACTGTTAGCAGCTCCTTAAAGTAGGCCAGGCAGTAGGCAGACTAGGCACATTCCACCAGGGAAGAGAAGACCAGGCCTGGCCTGGGAATACAACAAGCATAATCATTATGCTGCATGATTAATGTAGATGTTTTACATTCAATCACTTCCTCATGCTAACACACTCACACCTGAAAGCACATTGTCTGCACATCGACTCTGTACTGGTACTTCCTGTATGTAGCCATGTTATTTTTACTCGTCATTGTTATTCGCTATTCACTGTGTATTTATTCATCATGTTACACACAGTACATACATATATGCAGTACCAGTCAAACGTTTGGACACACGTCCTCATTCAAGGGTTTTTCTTTATTTCATCAGACCAAAGGACAGATTTCCACCGGTCTAATGTCCATTACTCGTGCTTCTTGGCCTAAGCAAGTCTCTTCTTACTATTGGTGTCTTTTAGTAATGGTTTCTTTGCAGCAATTCGACCATGAAGGCCTGATTCACACAGTCTCCTCTGAACAGTTGATGTTGAGATGTGTCTGTTACATGAACTCTGTGAAGCATTTATTTGGACTGGTAACTCTAATGAACTTATCCTCTGCAGCAGAGGTAACTCTGGGTCTTCCTTTCCTGTGGCGGTCCTCATGAGAGCCAGTTTTATCATAGCGCTTGATGGTTTTTGCGACTGCACTTGAAGAAACTTTCAATTTTTCAAGTAATGATGGACAGTCATTTCTCTTTGCTTAGTTTAGCTGTTCTTGCACTAATATGAACTTGGAATTTTACCAAATAGGACTATCTTCTGTATACCACCCCTATCTTGTCACAACACAACTGATTGACTCAAACTCTTTAAGGAAAGAAATTCCACTATTTAACTTTTAACAAGGCACACCTGTTAATTGAAATGCATTCCAGATGACTACCTCATGAAGCTGGTTGAGAGAATGCCAAGAGTGTGCAAAGCTCTCATCAAGGCAAAGGGTGGCTACTTTGAAGAATTTAAAATATGAAATATATTTTGATTTGTTTAACACTTTTGGTTACTACATGATTCCATGTGTTATTTCATAGTTTTGATGTCTTCACTATTATTCTACAATGAAGAAAAACCCTGTAATGAGCAGGTGTGTCCAAACCTTTGACTGGTACTGTATTATCTTTATCTCTGCATTGTCGGAAAAGGACCTGTAAGGAAGCATTTCACTGTTAGTCTACACCTGTTGTTTACGAAGCACGTGACAAATACAATTGTATTTGAAACAGACACGCACACACAGTACAGGATATGACACTAAATGGCTGAGCCTGTAAATCCCTGCCCTTTTTATGCAGCCCTCTCACTGAGCTGATAGCCTAGACCAAGATCCCCAGGACTAAAGCTCTGGTATTCACCCCAATAACCAGGGGGCATCAAGGTTGTCCATCAAGGACAGGGTTGTACTGAGCATGATGACAGTGGAGTATTTAAACTTAACTTGGTCAATAATATAAAGTAGCCTGTTTTTTCTGAACTGCACAGAAACAACATTACAGACCAGTAGACTTTGTCTGAGAGTCATTGTGTGGTAAATAAACAAAAAACAACATTTCAGTGAGTTTCTGTCAGTAGTTTCTGTTGGCCTAGATGCACGATAGGAAACTGATATCTCAGTCAGTGTTTATTTTGGACAAGGTCTACTTGTTTAGTTATCGGTAGTTCTTGAAACACCTCCAGACCTTAGAAGCTGAAATAGTTCCCATCTGTTCCAATGGCACAGTGGAGTTGACCAAAGTGTTTTCTATAGTGGAAAAGCTGTGGTTGCTCCACTCTGACCAAAAAGTTGTTTTTCGGAGCTTCTACCCTTGCCTCACAGTACAGTACAGTAGCACATTATGGATATCAAGTCTGGGGAGGTCTGGCCGTCTGTCTCAACAATATGAAATACAGCATGTACTGAGTATTTTTCCCAAACCCTTTAATAATAGCATTGATTAGATGTGACCTGTACAGAACGCACCAAAATATGTACCAGCAGCAGAAAACATTGGCTAATGGTGAGCAGAAAATAAGCCGACTGCTACCATGTTGACTCACTGAAGATTAGAAACTGTTCATAACACTGTCAGTTTTAATCATCAGTTTAACACTAAATGACTGGTGCATGTGTGTGTGTGTGTGTGTGTGTGCGTGCGTGCGTGCGTGCGTGTGCGTGGGTGGGTGTGAAAGAGAGAGAGAAACAGAGAGAAGTAAATAATTAAAGGGGGTTATAAGGTTCTACTCATGACAGACAAGCAGAGAGCAAGAGAGAGAGAGAGGAGTAAGTAAATAAGTAAAGCGGGTCATGATAAGGTCCTACTCACTATTCAGCCTCGTGGTTCCCAGGACAGGTCATATAGGGCACGTAGGCAGCTATGGACTGGATCTGACGCATGAACTCATCTCCAATCCTGCCGTTGTCCTGAAACAATTAGATTTAGTCATTTACCATAGCATAACACACAGTTTCAGTGGTAATTAAACCTGATATAATAAGGCTGACAGGATAAAACTAAAAAGCACATTAAACGATCTAAAGCCAAAGTACTTTAAATCAATTTTCCAGACAGCTTCAGGAATGTGCCATTTGCATACCAAACAAAACCCCAATGAAACTAGAACCATTGATTTCACAACTATTCTAATGGTGGCAATTGAGCTTATGAACACACTGTGGTGGATGGCATGGTAATCTTCTGCCTTTCAGTTGCCATTGCCCTTAATGAGCTTTCAGAAAGAATTTCTATTTATAATATCAAGGAAGCCGCGGAACAGAGTTAGACATTCCAGCTCAAACTCAGCATGAATTGCGGCGATTAATTTTTATGGTTGTCTGCTCATAATGTCCAGCATTTGTCTCCATATTTGAGAAAAGTATGAAAGGAACAACATAACCAACATTGCTATTTAATTTTAGGGAAACGGCAGCAGCTGATGTATGCCATTGGTGATTAATAGATGTCATAGTATTTATGAAGGACACTGTGAGACTGGCCAGTTAGGTTTGAGGAAACATGGCCTCTGTCTACATTAGCTAGTTGTCTCGGCTGAATAGAGCCCTGCTGTTGTACTTCATGGGTTACTTCAGTGTTACGCCCCTAATTCCAGTCTTTCAGCACAGGATCAAGGCATTTCACAGCTATGCAGCTCATTACAGCAGCGTGTCTTAACCCTGGCCCAGGCATGATCTGCTGATGAATAGTAATGGGACGCTAGGAGTAAGACTGAGCAGGGTTAGAGTAGCTCTATCTCATCTGTCGTCATGGATCTAGCCAGACACCCAGATGGGCTTAAGAGGACTAGGCTCATGATGACATAATACACTCTCATATCTTACCCTGAGGGTACCATAAACGTTGTGTGCCCCCTTATGCCCATAGTTTAACTTCATGAAAATCTCATGAAAAAGTCCTTAACATAAATGGTATGTGTATCATTCTACCAGCTGACCAGCGATGGACGTTGTAACGTGTGTGTGTGCAGGAAGCAAAAATATGTCTATTTTACCTCATGCATGTCATATGCAAAGTCCCCTAGAAAACACAAAACCACATATTGGTCATGCATCACCTCTCCAAAGTGTGCTCCATGTTACACCCAAAGTAAAACACAATGTTATACCACTGTGATTCAAGTTATTATGTAGTTAGGATCAACAATTGTCAACATTGATAAGGTTATTCACTTAAGACAATCAGTTGGGAGTTTAACCACTTACCAACGTGTAGGATGACATCATACATCCCGACCTGGGTCTCCTTTTGCAGTCTGGCCAGAGACTGAGGGTTCTCATTGCCCATGTCCCCATAGATGGCAAACCTGGGACTCCAGCTAGTGCTCTCATTCAGAGCAGTAAAGGAGAACACATCACTCCAGCCAGCCTCACTGCCACAGTGGTATACTGCAGTCAACACAGGGAAGAAATCACTCCCCTATAAATATTATGATGATGACAGGCCATAGACCGAATGTGACTGGCAACAAACATAGCCTAAATACATAATGCTAGTTCTACTAACATGGAAACCTACCATAAGCAGAAGCAGGTCTCAGATCAGTGAGAGTGACCCTGTGGATGTACATCTTCCTCCCCTCTGATCCTCCATCCACAAACAGAGTAGCTTTGCCCTTGGCTGTCAGCTCAAACAGCCGTCCGCCCCACAGGCCGTACTCCACGGTGCTCTCCTCCGTCTCATTGAATGTGGTCCAGGTGATCTCCATGGAGCCAGGGAACCCTGGGGAGAAAAGCCCCATAGTTATCCAGCCAGATCAGGCTGCTCACCTTGCCCACCTGGAGAGAGTTACTGCCCTGGATACTTACTGATCCACTTAAGTAAGCTGGGAGAAACTCGCTCAAAAGGCTGATTGTTCAATAGCTCACAGGGCTTGACATTACATTTTTTTACCACTTGTTCAAAAGCTCAAGTCACTTGTCCCCCTTCAAAAAAAGTCTAAAACCATTTTTACATCATTGTATGATGCAAGGAACCACTTTACAAAATAAAATGAATTACTATATTTTTTACCATAGAGAATCAGACAAAAATGAAGGCTACACTCTGCCTATTGGCTTCTTTGCAAATTCAAACCTCAAAATACAACACTGCCCCTTTAAGGGTCTCCTGGAGGATGGTTGGCCACCCTTGGTAAAATATTGCAACATTACAATTACAACCAAATAGTTTTTATATCTTTATAAAATAATTATCTCCAGGGCTCAAAATTAAGGGTTTCCCGTTGTCCCTGGAATGATCACAGATATGTCTGCAGTTCAAAACAGACTCTGGGACAGTTCTGGGATGACAGATGCAAAATTCATACAATCGCAGCAGATTACATGTTTTATTTATTTTTAAGTAATGAGGCTGATGCAACAGATTAGACCGTTTAGCTTAAAATGTTGATAAAGTTTTATTTCTTCATATTACAAGATCAACAATGCGCACATGGCTTTAAGTTACTTGCGAATGTTCCAAAATGCAGTTAGTGGGAAAACACTGTTCTCAGAAGCATACCACGCGCACAAGCACTTTAGATTAGATTAAAATATCAGTACAAAATTAAGAAAGAGGGGAGATCTAAAGATGCATCAACCAGGCAGGGTTACTAACATCACTAGGATTATGCCTTTGGCTGCTGGACAATAAAATAAAGTTGATTTGAAAACCAACAGAACTTGAGAAAAATGCTGGTTTCAATGGCATATTAAGTGTTTATAAAATAATTTTCTCAACATTTCTATGGTCGTATTTTGGTTAGACTAGGCTACTTTTAAACAAGGTAAGACATGTTTCATAAAATGGCAT
Organism: Salmo trutta; assembly: GCF_901001165.1. Lineage (NCBI taxonomy): Eukaryota > Metazoa > Chordata > Actinopteri > Salmoniformes > Salmonidae > Salmo > Salmo trutta. The sequence goes on from NC_042989.1 coordinate 21,565,688, forward strand.
AAAACGTCCAGGTTTTAAACAATTACGTTTATGGTTAAATAGCTTCTGCTCAGATGTGGTGCGCAACAGGCACTGCCCTTCACTCTCCGCTCTCTTGATCATAATGGACCATGACTCGAAGATGTCGACAGAATCAAGCCTTTAGACCAGGAATGAGCAACTTTGTGTGGGGGACACAAAAAAATCTGAATTCATCATGAGGGGCCGCAGTTGCTCGCGTGTCTACGTACCACATTCATACACCGCCCCCCAGGTTAAAGCCTGGACATATATATTGATTTTTATATTAAAGATGGATGGAAACAGATCAAAGACCTACCTGCATAGGAAATGTGCACCTGCTCAGGCTGCGTCCCAATGGGAGGAACACTAAGCACTAGCAGGGGTGCCAAGCTCAACGCAACGAACACAGCACCAACAACAGACACCATCTTTGCTCTGTCTGGTCTACTTCTGGACAGTCCTGAGGGGAAAGGAGAGGTGCAATTCACACAGTAGGAAGTGGATACCGGTAATATACTGCTGTGTCTGCAGTCCCATGACTTTTGTTGCCCTCTCATACAATGTCACATGATGTCATAAAAAACATGTAGGCTAGTTAAACTCAATAGACGCTGCTTCACCTTAAATGAAACCAGGATACAAATTGTCTCAATTAGGCTACAGAAAACTGTGCCAGATAAATGTTCTTCTACAGTAGTGCTAGTGTACTGCAGTCAGCTAGTCAGTCAGTGTGTCTCTGATGAGGAAATCAGAATCAGTTGACCAAACTGATGAAACAGCAGCCAAACCTGTGAAGTCAGCAAATGCAGTGTGGCAAGGCATGATGAGTCAATAAAAGCAGTTGATGTTGTTTGTGATTGTTGATGTGTGCTCATTTAAAGGACAAGTAATTCGCTTTGAGTTAATCTGTTCTTGCATTGGCTTTCTAACTGATGACAACTGTATCACTTTATGATTGCCTCCTCCATAAAATTATACATGCCTTAACATGTTATTAAAAACGTGAACTATGATTCTCTTTTAAAATAGTATTTTAGAGTGAGCAGTGAAAAATCAAATCTACTATGAGAACAAGATAAACCTAAAAGTTATCAAAAATAGATGATTCATTCTGTATTTAAAGCAATTAAGATTTATATTTTGAAATCGAATACACTAAGCACGTTGAACACTAGGGGGTAGACAATAATAATCCAGTATGCCTATTGTACATTTAGCGTCCACCAGCCGACTCTCTCGGCAATTTGAGCCTGGGGACGAGGTTAATGAATCTCCAACAAAGTCTCTGGTCACAGTTCAGGAAAGGAACCGGGGCTTCGTTTGGGTTAAGAAACCAAACTGAAAAGGATAACAAAACCAGCCTCATTAGATCGGAATACATGACTTCTTAATATGACTTCTTAGAAAGTCCATCAACACTGACAGGTAACGTTAGGTGATTGCAGCATTAGCAAGGTAGCTAACTAGTGCAGTAGGTTAGTTCGAGGAAGTGTTAGTACAAGCCATGTTATATGTGCTCATCATCTGTAGCTATCCTTCCACATTCTACTGCTGTCTCAGCTCTTTGTCAGCTGTGCTACTGCTGTTAACAGCTAACGCGACTAGCAGACAGCAGCAAATGCTAACGGCAATGCTGGATTTACTGGCTGATAACTGTAAGACAGATATGTAACGTGATAATTGCAAGTGTACAGTAGCTTCCTATAAATTGAAATGCGCAAAAAAACATTAGCTAGACAGACGAAGTTGCCCTCACCTTTTCTGGCTACGTCATTATTCAAAATAACAACAATGTGCGCGCGAAGAATTGTGGGTAAAACCAGTTTACCCAGCTTGTGTGTAATCATTACTTCAAATAGTTGCAACGAAAGTGTGTGCTTATGTTGGACAGATTCAGGTAGTTCCCTCACTGTTTGCTGAACCTGTCTAATAGACAACAGTTTGGAGTAATGATTACACTGCTGCTTTCCCTATATAGTGTATGTAGGGCCACAGACAAACCTAGGAATAATTTAGTTTAAATGTATGTGTATGTTCGATGTGGTGTGATTCAGGTTCCCACTCGGCCGTCAGCCCTTCAATCCGTTATTGTACAGACAGCTGTACTTTCTCTCTCACTGTGGGTATTCCCAGAGCCATTTACAGTGCTTTGTGTGTGTGTGAGGAGTTTTGATGTACATTGATTGAAAATAATGTGTACTTTTTGCCTCATGAGCATAGTTCAACTGTTGTACCCCAATAGAACCAAATATAATATTGTATTACTCCAGTGTTTGTAAACAAACACTATATAGCCTCAAAACATGGTTAAAACTACAATTTTGATATCATAGATGGAGCCATAGCTCTGCCTATGAATTTGAGAGTGTTTACATTTCTCCAGCCCCATCCTTCAGCTTTCCTACTGATACAGAGGCTGGGAGATGGCTTTGTTATTGTTCAACTGCTGATTGCCACTTTAATGAAATCTTGTACCGGGACAACCCTCATACCCTTTTTCCTTGCTTCATATAACTGATGATTGAATCTAGTATGTCTGAGTATTCAACCATGTCTTTGTTTCATAGATGTTCAAGGAACAACCCTGCAAGACTGAAGGGGGTTGTGTCGTGTACTGTAAGTGGGAGACCCACCATCTCACTATCATTCGGAGGAAGCAGCGAGCCACAGGGAGGACTTACGATGTGGTTAACAAGGAAAACGAAATGGCCTGTGTGCAGAACATGTAAGATCTTCTACATGGACCCATGGGAGTTTCCACCCACTGCCCCCCATGCTAACAAGACTGACAAGGCTGGTTCAAAAGACAATGACTACTTCACAGAGGTGTGAAATATCCGTAGTCTGTTTGCCTTAAGGGTCGATTGTCTCATCATCGTGATATGCTTGGTGTCACAAATATTTGAATGTATTCCACCTCCGGTCTGCTGTTTTTCAGTTGTCAAAAGACCACAAAACAATGACGGAGGTGCTCTTTGGAAGAAATCTGAGACTCAATCTAGCCTTGACCCTGTGGCGAAGAAATGTTGGAGAACTGCTTACATATTTTTTAAGGTACAGTAGAACTTGTCAAGATTGAAATATCTGAGGCTTTATTGGTCTAAAGTTTTGATTCTATAATAGCATAGCTCTTTTGTCCTACAGGATCAAAGACACTTGTATGTAATAACAAAAAGGTACATTTCTAATGTTTTTTTCCTGGTAAAAAACAATGTTTACAATTTAAGTTTAATGCCATTTATGTATTATTTATCTAATCTTTCCCCGATAGTCTTGCCGATGAGTCAGAGTCATCCAGTGTTTCCATTGGCTGTTGTGTTGACCTTTTCCCTCTAGTGAAAAAGGTCCTCACTAGTCCATATGAAGAGTGTTAATGACACACTATCCATTACAAATTCTTGACAATCCAACCAAACTGATCCCATGTTGTCTTGCGGCTACCTGGTAGTTGGTTAACGATGGGTACAATCAGTGTTGAAACATTGGTGGCCAGAGCTCTCAACAAGTCGAGGTACTAACGCTCAATCTATGGATGGGGAGGTTTTAACAGAATATATATGGCATCGTAACTTTGGTAATAATTATACTTGAATAACTTTTTAAAAAATGTATTCATATACAGTATTAATTTATTATGTCTGTGTCCATATTGTCCATGAGTTTAGTAGATAGACTATACATAGTTCAAGAGAAAATAGCCTAATTAATGAAAAAAGTATCGAATCAACAATGACATTATTTTCAATCAACTCTGCAACTCTTTCAACATTTACTTTTTTCCAAACTGCCACCAGTTTGATGCCAAAACAGTTCCTAGTTCCCTTGCAACCCTTTTTAAAATACATTATCATTTGAATATAAGTACAAATAGTGTTAGTGATGTATGTGACCTTCGTTCCTATTTTTCAGGCTATAGACTCTTACCTGTTTCAGTTGCCATGCTTGCAATGGTGGCCCATGTCAAGCTCAAGTCCTGATGACTTTGTTTCCAAATTCCCATTGTGAAACAACTCATAAGAATAAAATGGACTTGTTACTCAATGAACTGCACTACTTGACGTTTTATGCCCGGAAAAACATAACCTGGTTCATTTGAGGGCTGCTAAAGAGTGTCTATCTGACTCAGAGAGACACTCCAGACAATGATTGTACCGTATTCTTTGTAATGGCACAGTGCAGTCCAGCAGGATTTCCCTGTGTTTTATATACTGTATATTTCCACACTATGAGGTTGGAATAATAATGTGAAATTGTGAAAATGATAATAATGCCCTTTCAGTGTAAGAGCTGTTTGAAAAGACTGCCGGAAATTTCTGACTGTTTTAGTGGGATGGGGTTTTGGTCTTCCATGGTACTATCACCATGCGGTAAATTAGTTAATAGACCAATGAGAAAGAGAATTCCAAACGTCTCTGCCAATGACAGCTAATTTCCACTCAAACCACTCCCAGACAGTCCTAGCAAAGTTCCTGATGAAAGCAATTGCTCTTTGCTAAGAAGCTATTTTTGTTTCTTTTTGACAATTTTAATTGAAAACAATCACAGTAAAGTACTTAGTTGTTACCCATAAATGATTTGATATTGAGATAAAAATGGCTGCATTGGATCTTTAAAGCATTTTAATTTAATTAGAATTTGATATCACCACAACGCTATCATGATTTCACCTCAATGGCACAACATTAATCCAAAGGATGAAAGTGCATAGAACTGTCTGGTTACAGTAGTGAACCATTTGAAGTTGTATTTAGTTAATTAAAATGGTACTTAAACCTGTTTTATTGTAAACAAATAAATTATTTAGATATAAAAATGTCAGCCATAAAATGTTATCCAGTGTGGCTCAGTTGTTAGAACATGGCACTTGCAACGCCAGGGTTGTGGGTTCTGGGTAACCAATTGACTAGATGTTCAGGAGTCTTATGGCTTGGGGGTAGAAGCTGTTTAGAATTCTCTTGGACCTAGACTTGGCACTCCGGTTAATAGCAACCGCCACTGCTGAAGGTGTCATTTCTGTTTAGTCAGGCTATTGAAATACTCCAAGCCCTAGTTAGAGCCCATAACTAGGACCCAGAGTATAAATAATGCCTGGAGTTTTTCTTGGTCAGGTCACATGGTTAGAAAATATTCCTGGCCCTATTCATAAGGTACATCTACAGTATGTGTTGTGTTAGTGTACAGGTCCTCCAGACATTGTTTAAATTCGCTGTTTGATTCATCATGAAGATAAGTTGTTTAGGCCTTATCATTTATGGGCTTTGTTTATGACTATCTTTGTATATAACAGGGACATGGTGATACAATATGTTTGAGGATGGGGGAACACATTTAGGGGATGCCAGTTTTAAAAGTTGTCTTGTTTGTTGTTCCACTTGATCAGCTAAAACAAACTGACATTGCAACACCAAGACAAAGGTTACAATCTCTTCTTCCCAGCAGTGGGGGAAGTGTTCAGAAGGTGAGATATTAGGCAACCATCTCACTTGACACAGATTAGTTGAAGGTTGCTTTAACCCATGGTGTTTCCTATTGTGACGTGAAGCTGAGGCTGAAGTCCAGTCGTGACTGGCCTGTAGAGGCTGTGTGGAAGGGACTGCACCTCAGTGGACTGGTTGGCAGCCTGGGTGGCCTTGTTTGCTCTCTCTCTCTCTCTCTCTCTCTCTCTCTCCATGTAGTGCTATCAAAGTACAATGTGTGTATAACGGTTTATGGTCACAGAGCGCAGCACACACACACACACACACACAGTGGAACAGTAACAGTGAAGGTAAGTGTTCATTCTTTACAACATTTCAGTAAGATTCATTGTTCTTAAAGTACCTGTTCTAGACATTGTATTCAAAAATTACAGATTTTTGTCCATGTATGAAATTGTCAAATACATGTATCTCTTGAATGGGCGTAACACAACTGTTGGAGAAATTGCATTGTCACTCTGTATGTATGGTCAATTGAATCCACATGTCTGTTCACCCTGAAGGAACTTCCCGTTAGAAGATGCAGAGTTTTGGGACATGGACAGTGGCAATAACAGCAGCACTGGTGGTCAGTCTGATGGGAGTACACACTAAACACCTGGTAGCTGAGAACACCCATCTCCTGACCTCTGAAGAGCACAAGATGGTCCTCAACCAGGGAATGAAAGGTATGGATGACATTACTGTATTATATTCATGGAATGTAATTACCAACATAATGTAGAAAGGATTCTACAGTAGGACTTATGGCCGTTTCTGTAGTTGTCATGTGTTGTTTCAGTGGGATTTAATTTGGGCTTCAAATTGTTTTAATAGCCCTTTGTGTGGTGCTTGAAGTATCATATCTTTGCTGATAGACAAACCCATTTGTTTTGAGTCTCTGTAATTCTGGAGGTAGTTCAAATGCAAAAGCCTAGACCGAATTACTTACTGACCCTTCTACACTTCATACTAGACAACAGTGTTTCTAGAAACTTCTTTCACATTTCTTACCTGCTGCTGAGAACAGTAGTGTATTGTATTGTAGTGACACACTTTTGTCAGACTAAACAGCAGAGATGCTACATTAGAGCATCAAGGTTTGACTACGCTTGTCATGGACACGGTGAAATCCCATGGATTATGAAACTGCCAAAAGTCATGAAGATTAGCCCATTGATGATAAGACAAGAAGTGGCAGGTTAATCATCGTGGTCCGTGATCGTACAATACCTTGAATAGGTGTACACAATGATTAGAAAAATAAATCCAGATTATCTGCTTTGATTTAATCAACTTGAACTCATGTTACTCTTCAACCCTTTGTGCAATTTGCGTATTGTGGGTGTTAATTCAGTTTGTTGCTATTTCACCCTTCAGAGTACCCCAGGGACTGCTATGAGATGTTGATGGGTTCAGGGAGTCCGGCCAGAGATGGAGTGTACTTGATTCAGCCAGGTGACTACCCCATCCTGGCCTACTGTGCCATGCAAGATGGTGGTTGGACTGTAGTGCAGCACATCACAGTTAACAGCAGCGTGGACTTCGACCGCACCTGGGTCGAATACAAGCAGGGTTTCGGGGTGCTGAATGGTGACCACTGGCTGGGGAACGAACACCTCCACCATCTCACCCGAGGGCCAGGACGCTACAAGCTGGGGGTCAAGCTGGTGGACAAAGATGCTGTCGCCAAGATTGGCGAGTATGACCCTTTCATGGTGGAGGACGAGCGGTCTGGGTTCAGGCTGCGTCTTGGTCTGTTCCAGGGCTCTGCCTTAGACGCTCTCACCCAGGACACAGAGAACTACCTGCATGACAACCAGAGGTTTACCACCAAGGACCGAGACAACGACAACTACTTCCAAAACTGTGCTAAGCTGGAGTTCCAGGGTGTGGCGGGAGGGGGCTGGTGGTACGACGCCTGTGCTGGGGCCAACCTCAACCGCAGGAACGTCATCTACTGGCAGAAGGACTGCAACAAAGAGCACCTGTGTAAATACGCCTGGATGATGGTAAAGCCCTCAGACACAGTAAAGGTGGTCCACACTGGGAACTGTAAGAAGGATGAACTGTGAGTCTGTTGTCTTGAGATTAGGTTGATCCATACCATCTGTGGTTATTCTAATGCAGTTGTTCCCAAAACATTATTTACGTAATAGAGACAATAGTTCAACACATTTAATTCAGAAATACATAGAGACATATGATCACAAAGAAAACAGTTCAGTATCAACTGATTTGTCACACATTTTTTAAAAGTAATTAAAAAAGCAATAGTTATTTTGGGGACTTCATACACTTAAATCTCCCCTCTACCTTTCCTCCAAAATTGCATGTGCAGTTTTCTGTATGTCTAAATGATCACAGACCACATTTTGTGGTCATGATATCATAGCTTATTACACATGTAAAACCACTTTTGCTGTATTTATTTACTCACTCACCTAATATCACTGAACGAATGTGTTGGTTGTTGGCACAAAAAAACAAGATATACTGGATCAACATAAGATTCAATCCAGTAAGTTTACAGTAGATTTTCTGATGACACATTTTATTCAATAACTAGATTTGAATGTTTTGGATGGTCCTGGTCAATTGAAATTGTGTAAATGTAATGTCTAGCAATGGGGACATGAGAATTATACAGTGCAGCACAGAATGACCAAAACAAAAGCCTGTCTCCTGAGTACAGACAGACGTTAAACTCATTCTAATTAATACATGACACAGAACAGTGCATGAATCAAACCCTACTGTCTCCCACTCAATATGGATGTAAATGTTGAGGGCTGTTACTGTACTGAGTGACGTATAGTGACCCTGGACAGATTAAATCACTCCCTGATATGATCCCATCCTTGGGCCTGAACTGAACCCACTATGATTGATTAAAGGCTAATCCTTATCTGACAAGTACTTTGTCAGGTGTATACTTTATGCGGAAGTGTCACATGAACTATTGCATGAAATCACGTGTTTTACACAGTTTATGTGCACATTAAAGCTGCTGAGTCAAGAGTAAGACTAATCGTTAATAGAATTTGATACTGCAACCTCAGCATTTACTTTAATCAAATCTCTTCCCTTCTGTTTCTGTGGTGTCTGGATTCATTTGGACTGAGGGATGAATACATTTGTACTGTATATGTGTTTGTGCTTGCGTATTGGTGGAAAGATTGGCGGTTGAATGTTTGATTATTAGTATCTGACAAAAGTCCATGGTACATGTGAACAAGGCTTTGATGATCAGAGTGTACAATCGTTTGTTATCCAGCTCACTCTGAAATCAAGTCAAGAACTGTGATAGCCCTTAAAATAAACACAATGTAGTCTAACATCATGCCTAGAAAACATTCAGAACATGTTTTTCTCTGAAATATCTCTTACTTTTTTGTGCATGTTGGGTTATTTTTGATATTTACATTTTCAATTATGTGTTGGTGTACAGTATCAGCATTTGGGGCAAGATTATCAAACACTTTTGTATTCCTTGTGAGCAGTGATCAAGGTATTGATTAAAGAACAATACCATTGACAAACTAGAGTCTTGTCTCTAACCTTTGTACTTTTGACACACCCTACTTGTAGACATAACTCAAATACTGACTGAAATATTTCCACATCTATTGAGTCATATAGTCTTCATACTCGTTCCTCTGTAAGGAAGGTGTGAATGGCTCATGTTAGCTTGCTGCTCACTACAGGGTTTTGCCCGTACCAGTAAAGTTTCTCTTCCACTCTCTTCTTCTTCCACTGACAGAGCAGCAGCATGCGGAAGGTCTTCTGGAAGGTCTTGTTACAGAGGGCGTAGCACATTGGGTTGACTGTACTGTTGACATAGCACAGCCAGTAGCCCAGGTGCCAGAGAGACACAGGGATACAGTCAGAGCAGAAGGTGGAGATGAGCACCATGATGTTGTATGGTGTCCACGTCAGGATAAAGGCCAGCAGGATAGCACTGAGAGTCTGGGCAGCCTTCCTCTCCTTAATCAGCACCATCCTCTTCCTCTTGGTCAGCTGGATCTTCAGAGTGGTGTCTATTGGCTTGGAGGAGGAGGTGGAGGGTGGGGCACTCATGGAGTCGGCTGAAGAGAAAGATGATGGGGCCATGTTAGTGTCCCCGTTCTTGCTTTGCTGGGCACCGCTGGTAGTGTCTTTGGGAACTGGTTTAAACTTGTAGGACACACACTTCTTGCTCTTCTGGGAGTTGGTCTTTGGTGGCGTGTGGAAGAAGTTGTTCTCCTCATAACTGCTGAGCTGTTCTTTAACACAGCCCGCTGCACCCGTGCTCTGCCTACACTCCTGGTTCCGGCAGGTGGGCTGGAAGACCCCCGGGGACACGGGCCGCTCCTCGTCCTCCGAGGAGGCGTAGCTGTTGAAGGTGGTCAGCTGGTCACTCTTGGACCACTCGTCGTTGGTGGCTGCTGCTGATTTGGCTGCATTGCTCCTGTTGGAGGAGGACCAGGAGGCCTGGGTTCTGTCCCGGGAGGCAGAGCTGAGTTGCTTGCAGTTGAAGCAGGATCTGATTATGGTTTTCTGGGGCTTGGTGACACCAGCGTCTGTGGAACTGTTGATGCCCTGGAGCTCAGCGAGGTCCTTGGTGCGACGTTCCGTCTCCTTGTAGATCCGACAGTACAGGATGGTCATGATTGACACTGGGATGTAAAACGCAGCAATGGCTGTCCCAAATGTTATCACTGGCTCCGAGAAGAACTGGATCTGACACTGCCTTTCAGGGACTGTCCTTTTCCCCACAAAATACTGCCAGCACAGTATGGGAGGGGCCCAGAGGATGAGGGACACCAGCCAGGCCATGCCTATCATGACCCCAGCCCGTTTGGGGGTGCGCTTGGCTCTGTAGGTCAGGGGTCTGGTGATGGAGAAGTACCGGTCAAAACTGATTACCAGCAGGTTCATCACTGACGCATTACTGGCCACGTAGTCCAAAGCCAACCAGAGGTCACAAGCCACACTCCCCAGTGCCCAGTATCCCATCAGTATGTAGGAGGTGTAGAGGTTCATAGAGAACACACCTATAATGAGGTCAGCTACAGCCAAACTCAGCAGATAGTAGTTGTTGACTGTCTTCAGCTGGCTGTTTACCTTAAACGACAGCATCACCAGAACGTTCCCCACTATCGTAATCAGGCTCACGATGGCCGACACAGTTGCTATGGTTATGACCTCCCATAGACTGTGTGTGACAGGGTGTATGTCTGATGCGTTGCCATTTATGGATAAGTTCTGTATTCCCCCACCTTCCATGTTGTTTCTCTAACGTTGTCCTTATTGTGGTATGAGTGGTATGGCTATGAGAGAGTAATCTGTTTGGTATGCCATCTTGAGTAGGATATCCTAGAAAGAAGAACAAATAAAGTGAGTTAATAAAATAACAAATGCAGTTTACAAGTGATCTTTTCATGCAAAGTCAAACTCCATGTACAGTATAGAAAAGAAAGGGTAGTGCCACAAATAGTCACTAGATGGCAATAATAATCAACAATCATCCCCATGTGAGTCCAGTAGTAAGTAGTGCACCAATGCTCACACTGGCCAGAGATAGGGTCCATGCACCTTGCAAAACATCTTGTCTAGACAGTTTAAGACCTCAATGTAAATAATGTGATAACACCACCTAAAAAGTATGCAGGTTTGTGCTGTGTCATATTAAAGTGTATGATTCTATTTTTGCTGCAAAAAAGCTCAGGTAGAGCTGTGTCACACATGAATGTCTGAATGAACATTTTAGAGCCATTAGGTCATATAAGCACTCAGGTCTCTTTTGCTCTAGTTCTTGTGTCTTCATCTAGTATGTATGAATAAGTGTCTGTATTGAGGTCTCTCACGGACAGTTTGTTACACTACAGAGGTACATTAGCAGACAAAGAGGCTTAGCAGATTGACACATGGGTCATTGTAGGTAGTCTAGCCAAATGACACTTTTTAAATCCAGGTCATTAAAATAACTAGTCCGTTGCTCATCAATATCAGCAAGCATGTTTCTTGTCTGTATTAAATGGATATTGATGTCACAGTATTATCTCAGTGGCTCTCTGTAACCAGGGTGACGATGAAGTGATTGCTTCTGATTCTGAATGACGAACACTAATATCTGTGGAGATAAATAAAATGTGCTTAAGCTTTGTACTGATGGAACAATCAACAAACGGACAAAAGATGGCCATGACATTTCTGTCCCAGAGGTTGTTTGAATTGTCTGGCGAGGCGGGGGTTTTATCAGGTGTTTTCTCTGCCTCCTGGCTGAGTTTACCCAGCTGAAAGAAGAGCAGCATCCCAGCTCTTGGGACACTTAGTGCGCCATATGTACTGACCGGGATTGATAAAACACAATTAAACCTGGGCCTTTCTCCACACACCTTTATGAGATGAATCCACCTCAGATCACTATGGCGGTGCTGAATCCCAATGTCTTGGTCTCTATTTTTCTATCTGTTTTCCTGGCTTCAGACTCTCCACTGCTTCTGAATGGGCTGACTGGGATTTTATTTTAATGTCAAGACTGTTATGGTTTGTGATTAAGTAGATTGTAAATTAGCAACAAATTACAGGCTACTAGGCTACCAGAATTGTCCTTTACACAACACTTTTTCTCCAAAGTGACCTACAGATTCTGAAGTGTCATATGTCAAATGGCCTCCATGGTAATTGAACATGCAACCTTGGATTCGATTCTAACCAATTGGGTTAAAACAGAGTCCTACATCTAGCCCTGGAGACAGGAACTTCAAGTGCTCATTTCAACATTGCCTATTTCTTCCTGGCAGGTTATTCAGTGTAATGATCATGAACTCAGGCATTATGTCAATGGAACAGCACCCTTAGAGACTGTGGAATGAAATAATGATCGGAGTGATTGCTATCATTTATTCTTCCCTGTGTTTCTCTGTCACATCTGACAGCAATCGTTTCTCCTTTCATTTCATTTTGTTCTTGGCAATGCTGTAGGAAGGAAAAGAAAACCACATCTCTAATAATATTGAGATGAAGAAATGGTGTTGTTAAGAGAGATGTGAGCAACATTTAGTGAGTCATAGTTGATCTACACTGAGTATACCAAACATTAGGAACACCTTCCAGTTGAGTGTGAAAAACACAGCAACGTTGCAGTTCTTGACTCAAACCGGTGCGCCTGGCACCTACTACCATTGAAGTGACATCAATAAGGATCATAGCTTTCACCTGGATTCACCTGGTTAGTCAATGTAATGGAAAGAGCAGGTGTTCTTAATGTTTGTATACTCAGTGTATAGGGTTGACTGTGTCTACTACCATGAAAATACATCTAATGGGAGATCAGGATGGTAGCGTTTTTAGCATGTGCCATTGCCAACCTGTGCCTATGTTTGAAACCTGTGTCTATGTGTTACCATGAGCCTAAATATGCAATGTCCCAGGTCATCTCATTGCTAACCCAGTGTTGCTGGAGAACATCCAACATGGGTAATGTCCATTTTCTTAAGAGGGGATGAAGGTGGCATCACAGATGGTGAGCTTAGGGCCTTGTTAAATGGATATCCACTGTACACCTTGTCCATGATACTTAGGATCAATGGGATCACTCAGTAATGGAAGGATTCCCATTATCATCCATAAAGTAGACACTTGCTTAGTTGTTCCCTTCCTCAAAACATCTGCATCATCAGTCTACTGAGAGATCTTTGTGTCATACACCAGATGGTCTTCAAATACATTTTGAGTCTTGCAGTAAGTTGTAACAATGGAAACATTTACAGTTTATTACATAAGACGAAGTATGGTGAGCGATATCTTGCTTAACTTGCTGTCTGAATTTTAGCTTTGCTGTCTCAGAATAACTATTATGATAGACTATCACATCCTCCATTTCTGATCCTGGATACCGGAATAACTTATCTGTTATCCTCTTAGCCTTGGAAGATGAATCTATACTCTCTGTCAGTTCATCTACCAGTAGTATGTTGACCCTATCGTGACCTATACTTCTGAGTAACTTCTCCACTCATTGGTATTCTGTTGGCACACCATGGCAGCCTGAGGTCCATACAAATGACATTCCACTCACCACAGGGAGGCTCAGCGAGCCCTTGGATCGCCCTTCAGCTTATTACTGTGACATTTTATATCACTCACATAATCAACATCACAGCACTGGAGAGCCCAGGTATCACTTGACAGCTGTTTTTCTTCTTCTGTACTGTCCCTTTAGATGATGAACTAATCTGCCTCCCTCTTATTATTTCTCCTTCAATCTATCAGTCTCTCCCTCTCTTTATTTCTCCTTCAATCTATCAGTCTCTCTCTCTCTCTCTCTCTCTCTTTATTTCTCCTTCAATCTATCAGTCTCTCTCTCTCTCTCTCTCTTTATTTCTCCTTCAATCTATCAGTCTCTCTCTCTCTTTATTTCTCCTTCAATCTATCAGTCTCTCTCTCTCTTTATTTCTCCTTCAATCTATCAGTCTCTCTCTCTCTCTCTCTCCCTCTCTTTATTTCTCCTTCAATCTATCAGTCTCTCTCTCTCTTTATTTCTCCTTCAATCTATCAGTCTCTCTCTCTCTTTATTTCTCCTTCAATCTATCAGTCTCTCTCTCTCTCTCCCTCTCTTTATTTCTCCTTCAATCTATCAGTCTCTCTCTCTCTCTCTCTCTCTCTCTCTCTCTCTCTTTATTTCTCCTTCAATCTATCAGTCTCTCTCTCTCTCACTCTCTCTCTTTATTTCTCCTTCAATCTATCAGTCTCTCTCTCCCTCAATCTATCAGTCTCTCTCTCTCTCCCTCTCTTTATTTCTCCTTCAATCTATCAGTCTCTCTCTCTCTCTCTCACTCTCTCTCTCTCTCTCCCTCTATTTCTCCTTCAATCTATCAGTCTCTCTCTCTCCAACCCTCTCATTCGCCATGAACTGCTTGCTCTGGAAGAAACACACCTTTGATTTGATCATAAGGCAAAATTGCAGAAATGATCAAGTTCAAAGTAACCTAACTGGCCTCACTCAAAAATGGTGCTTCTGGTTGGCACCTGTCTCCATTTTCCACACCTGACGAAAGGGAATATGTGTGCTTGAGGTGTAAGCCCTTGTCTAGTAGACTGAGGGTCTCCAGTAAAAACTTGTTCTCCTCTTACAGTAAAAAGGGCTGGAGACATAGGCCAGGCCACTCTCTCAGTCAGCGAGTTTCATGCCAAGAAGTGGATTCATTAATTATAACTACTATGCATGGACACTTGAGTGACAAGGCGTTCTCGAGTTCAGTCTCTGACTCACCAATGACTGTCTCTCATGCTTAAATATACACACACGCACTCAGGCAAAAAATGCATGCACGTACTATATTCAGGAACACACAAGCACATGGCACATGAGGCTCAACATAGTAGGGCCAAAGAAAAGCATTGTTCCATTCCACAAATATTGTGTAAGCAATCGAGGAGGAAGAGCATCTTGAGAGGGGCTTGAACAAGACAAGCACACACAACTTCCATTTCCCCCTAGTCTCTCGTGGACAGACTACGTAAACATAAATGGTACTGTAGATCTGTCATGATACAACAGGAAGCGTGAAATAACGAGGACCATTACTTCCAGTGCTTTGGACAAATGACAATTTTGCAGGTGTTAGCATCTTTAGAATTTGGGAACAGGAGGTGACATTTGGCCCATAGACTTGTCCGTAACTTGCAAAGAGAGAGGGTGGGGCTCTCTGTTCCGGTTCTGATCCTTATTCTATCTCTGCTCTTAACACGATGAACCCAGCACTTAATCGAGCATCTGAACAATTACGTGAGACTTTAGTTCTGGGTTAACCAAGATGAATTTTCACCCAACATGAGTCATAATGGTCAGAGTAACACCAGCAGTTCAAAGCTTGGGGACAGTTCACAATGCTCGAGCAAACACTAAGAATACTATGAATACTGATGATACATAGGCGCGTTCTTTTGTTTTGTTTTAAGCCTTCCCCAAACCATAGCTCTAACCTTAAAGGGGAATTTAAAATGTTTTCAATTTCATATTAATCATCTCCAGCGCCACCCTAACATCAACATACAGTATGTGAAAATTGCACTTTTCTGTGTTTTATAGCAAAAGAAACATAGAGGAAAATGTTTCCATTGACATCATCGGCGTGTATCATGTGATTTTACCAATTATGAATAGGCGTTGTCTACTAATTGCCTACTAATTGTCTACTAATTGCCTACTAATTGGTTTAGGGTATTATTGGAAACACTTATCTTCTTCTATATGTTTAACTGCAAAATATAGAAACAAGCCATTTTAACATATGTTGGGGTGGTGCTGGAGATGATGAATATGAAGTAAAAAAAAGCAATGAAATGTCTAAACTGTTAACCTTTGAGTTGATTCTGTTTAAACCCTGTAACACAGAATTAACCCTCTTCCTCCATGAGTCAAAGGGCCAGATTCAAACCCATGCCTGTCAGAGTGCATTGCGCCCGGCCCGCCACAGGAGTCGCTAGTGCCCAATTGGACAAGAACATCCCTGACGACCAAACCCTCCCCTAACCCGGACAACGCTGGGCCAATTGTGCGCCACCCCATGGGTCTCCCAGGTCACGGCCGGCTGCGACAGAGCCTGGACTCGAACCAGGATCTCTAGCGGCACAGCTAGCACTGAGATGCAGTGCCTTAGACCGCTACACAACTCGGGAGGCCTGACTACATATATTTGTACTGTATACAGTATTTGTGTCTTTTTTATGGATTTGGCTGCCTTCTTTATCTTTGCATTAGTGTGTATGAGTTTTAGCTCAACTACAATCACAATAAAACCTGAAAGTGACATGGATTCTAAGGGCTAGATTCAATCCGTAGCGCAAATTGAAATTACCCAAGTCCATTGGTAGTCAGCCATCAGCCTTCCACTGCCATGGCTTCTCTGTCCACTAGTCTCCACACACACCGGCACTGACCACTCCTCAGAGTCATGTTTAACCTTTCCCTGCACTGCAGCGCTGCTCATGTTTGTGTGCTTGGGTAAAGCTAAAAGTGAATGGGGATGAGGGTGTGTTTGTGTGTGTGTGAGAGAGAGAGAGAGACAGAGGGAGAGACAGGGGGAGAGAGAGTGCACGTGTATGTTGTTCTGTGTGCACGCTCTGGAGAGCAGCCTAAGGCTCTTTGGCACAGTGCATTCTGCATGCCTCAAGTCGGTCCAGTGACCCATGCTTAAGGTCCCTGGATACAGTATCTTACATTCTGCAGGGGGACCTACGACAGGCTTCCCTTGAGGCTGGTTGTGGTGTAGTGGGTAGAGGGGGATTATATGGGCAAAGAGACAAATATCAGATACAGTTTTCTGGATTATTAACCTCATGCTTAAGATAAATCAGTCCTCTAAAGCCATCTACACACTGTGATGGTACATACTAGCTGGTTGACAAGGTTTTCATCAATCTTTTCACATTTGTTTCATACCAATCATTTATAGCTATTATGCATTATCTATCTCCTAATGTACCATTGAATTACCTTCAGTGGGTGCTAATTTTCCCCTCCAGCACGCTAAGTGTCTTTTTACAACTGTGATGACAAACTTTGTAATGGCATTTCCATTCAGACGAGAGATGCTAAGTATTATTATTACATTCATTTTATGATCAGTTTGATGGATATGACAATAGCTGTCTGCTGTCTGCTGATGATACTCATGAGTCACGACCATACTGAACGTCTGCTGAAGATACTCATGAGTCATGACCATACTGACTGTCTGCTGATGATACTCATGAGTCACGACCATACTGACCGTCTGCTGAAGATACTCATGAGTCACGACCATACTGACCGTCTGCTGAAGATACTCATGAGTCATGACCATACTGACTGTCTGCTGATGATACTCATGAGTCACGACCATACTGACCGTCTGCTGAAGATACTCATGAGTCACGACCATACTGACCGTCTGCTGAAGATACTCATGAGTCACGACCATACTGACCGTCTGCTGAAGATACTCATGACCATACTGACGGTCTGTTGAAGATACTCATGTCATGACCCTACTGACTGTCTGCTGATGATACTTATGCCCATACTGACTGTCTGCTGATGATACACATGAGTCATGACCATACTGACTGTCTGCTGATGATACTCATGACCATACTGACTGTCTGCTGAAGATACTCATGACCATACTGACAGTCTTCTGATGATACTCATAACCATACTGACAGTCTACTGATGATACTCATGACCATACTGACAGTCTGCTGATGATACTCATGACCATACTGACAGTCTGCTGATGATACTCATGACCATACTGACAGTCTGCTGATGATACTCATGACCATACTGACTGTCTGCTGATGATACTCATGACCATACTGACAGTCTGCTGATGATACTCATGACCATACTGACTGTCTGCTGATGATACTCATGACCATACTGTCTGTCTGCTGATGATACTCATGACCATACTGACAGTCTGCTGATGATACTCATGACCATACTGACTGTCTGCTGATGATACTCATGACCATACTGACAGTCTGCTGATGATACTCATGACCATACTGACTGTCTGCTGATGATACTCATGACCATACTAACTGTCTGCTGATGATACTCATGAACATACTGACTGCTGATGATACTCATGACCATACTGACTGTCTGCTGATGGTACTCTTGACCATAACTATCTGCCTCTGAGGATCCATATTTTCTATTTCCCCACTGGAACATTGTGTTACTGCTTCGTCTCTACTTTCCATTCTTATTGTTGTCTGTCTGTTGGGCTTATTTGATGGAACCAGGCTATTATCAATTATCCTCAATGTGTCATTACTCTCTCACACACAGCACTACCTCTTCCAAGGCCAGCATGGAAAGGACTTAGAGACTTTGTCAATAAATTCAGGTGGACAACATACTCACAGTTTGCATCTGCTGACCTTATTGTTGATGTATGAAATATGGGTAGGTATGCCCAAACACGCTTCAGCCCAGCTTATACGAAAAAGGGGCAATCAGGTGCTCGGCTGAAGGACTTGAAAATCCCAAAAGACATTCCTTACCCCAGGATACTTCAACTGGTGACTATCATCCATTACCCCCGGATACTTCAACTGGTGACTATCATCCATTACCCCCGGATACTTCAACTGGTGACTATCATCCATTACCCCCGGATACTTCAACTGGTGACTATCATCCATTACCCCAGGATACTTCAACTGGTGACTATTATTCATTACCCCAGGATACTTCAACTGGTGACTAATATTCATTACCCCAGGATACTTCAACTGGTGACTAATATTCATTACCCCAGGATACTTCAACTGGTGACTATCATCCATTACCCCAGAATACTTCAACTGGTGACTATCATCCATTACCCCAGGATACTTCAACTGGTGACTATCATCCCTTACCCCAGGATACTTCAACTGGTGACTATCATCCATTACCCCAGGATACTTCAACTGGTGACTATCATCCCTTACCCCAGGATACTTCAACTGGTGACTATCATCCATTACCCCAGGATACTTCAACTGGTGACTATCATCCATTACCCCAGGATACTTCAACTGGTGACTATCATCCATTACCCCAGGATACTTCAACTGCTGACTATCATCCCTTACCCCAGGATACTTCAACTGGTGACTATCATCCATTACCCCAGGATACTTCAACTGGTGACTATCATCCCTTACCCCAGGATACTTCAACTGGTGACTATCATCCATTACCCCAGGATACTTCAACTGGTGACTATCATCCCTTACCCCAGGATACTTCAACTGGTGACTATCATCCATTACCCCAGGATACTTCAACTGGTGACTATCATCCCTTACCCCAGGATACTTCAACTGGTAACTATCATCCATTACCCCAGGATACTTCAACTGGTGACTATCATCCCTTACCCCAGGATACTTCAACTGGTGACTATCATCCATTACCCCAGGATACTTCAACTGGTGACTATCATCCCTTACCCCAGGATACTTCAACTGGAAAAAGGAGTGCTCTGTTGCTGCGTAAATCTGATAGATTTATTGACGGGACAAACAATAGGTTTATGTTTCGGCATGAATCACCTTCATCAGAGACTTCCATAGGAAAAGGTTGGGAGGCACATATATACCCTTACAGGGGAGTGTCCCGCTCTTCATGTCACTCAAACATGTCAATACTGTCAGTTGTAGTAGCAACTACACCAGTTATTCAAACAAGAGTATGATCATCATTCAAGATTCCTACACATACATTCCACTTGAATAACAAAAGACATAGAAATAAACAAAGAAGAACGTATTTACAAAAAAGATGAGAACGAGAGCTGTTCATTCAGACCCTTTGGCTCGACGCAGTCTAAGCAGTCGATCCAAAGTGCCTCTCTGTAACAATTTCCTCACAATATTACTGCACCCTTATTACGGGTTACCTTCACCGACTCAACAGCACTCACCATCTTTTCCACCTAACCTGAAACCACCCATGGATCACCCTCTTCAAAAATCTCACTCCCACTGGAGCAAATGTATCTTTATCACAACCATGTCTATCAATGCAAGGCTCAGGCTCCGAGCTCCTCACATCACCTTCTACCCCTTCCATTTCACCTCCAGAACTCGAACTGGCGTCCGGCTCACTCTGTTTGAACTTGACACCAATATTCCTCGACATTCCCTCATACAACAAAAATCTACTCAAATCCTTTTCTGTGCCCCACCTGACTACTAGAATATCATCAATATATAGGTGCCACATGACAATATTAGAAAAGAACGGGTTAGATACAGCATTGTTAATGATTTTTTCTTCCCTGAAACCCATAAACAAAAGAGCATAATTTGGCGCTCCCATCGCTATTCACTGGCGTTGGAGGTAAAAAGAGCCAGCATATTGAAAATAAGTTAATAGATAATGCAATTTCGGTTCATGTCAAATCAAAACCAGAAGGGGTCAGCAGATCTTCAAGGGTGTGTATCTAAAGTGGGATAGGCCTCCTGCATGGGGAATGTTTGTGTAAAGACTTTAAACATCCATAGTTACAAGTATATCATTAGATTAAACTTTGACGTTCTCAAGGAACTTTAGCACATCAGGGGTGTCGCCAAGAATGCTGGGAGGGAAGGAATCAACTTTGTAATGAAAAAATCAGCAAATTGGGATAGGGGTTCTGTGAAGCTATCATTACCAGAGACTATTAGCCCCTCTCCTTTTTAGTAATCCAACCTTGATGCATAAAATTCACTCAATACGATCTGTAGGGTTTGCGTGTAAGGGGACATAGAATTCTCTATTGTTCTATTGTTCATAATGCCCTTGTGATATTGTTCATAACTTTGTACCACAACAGCACCTCCCAGGGCAAATTACAAGATTACAGTTGTTTTGTAGACCTTTTGAGTTCTACAACCTCTTCTACTGAGGTTTCCTTAAGAGTATTTATGCTTACTGGCAACTTCTCTAAGGTAATTTTCAACCAGGTGTAATGGCTGCCAAAAAGTCACTAGAACTGACAAACACGTAGGCTATGAAATCCATTATTAAATACAGTAATAGATGAATCCTATACTTGCAGGTGTTGCCTAACAGGGGAGAGTGGGGTAAATTGAGATTTAGGGGATGAAACATTGAATTTGGCATTATTGCTATTAGCCAATAGAAATGCATCGAATAACAGATTCACTACAAGCAACAACAGATAGTTCCGAAAAAATCTAAAGGAAGTATGTTCTGAAGTTTCTGTCCTCTATATCTGAGAGATATATGAAATATCAGGAAAATATATATATATATATATATATTTACATGTACTGTATTCATCCCCTTCATTTCCACAGAGGGGTCATATTAGTGTGTAGCCCAAACCGTTTGGACGCTACAGACAGAAGTTGTCAGAAGAGGCTGTACAGACTTCAGATGAGTCTTGTGGGACGTCCTGGAGCAAAACGGAGAACACTATCATGTGTGTGAGAGTCCCATCTCTCAATGGAGTGGCCATAATAGTTTATAGGTCAAAGCTTTCTGACGCTAGAGATGTTTTCATGAGAAGTCGGATTTTCAGGATGTCTCATGGTCTGACAAACATAGCTCTAGCTCTGCTACTTTCACTGCAAATGCGGAAAGGCGATATCGGTGGATGCGGTGGATTGAGACGTAGCCCATGCAAAACGCATATCTCTGGCTTAAACAGACAGATTCTAATGGGGATGTTTCATTATGTTAATTAGATAACCTAGGGGCTGCAGAAATAGTAGGCCAAGGGTTAAGCATATTTTAACACAGGCTTAACACCTAACAAACACTTTGTATTTTTTTTTTACACTTTTAACATAGGCCAGGTCTAGTCGTTACCTCATATCCCAGCGAAAATGCCTTGCTTTGCAACTGGGAAGAAAACACTTAAATATGCTCAACTTGCCATTGGCTCAACTTACCCTCATATTTAAGCTTATAGAGAACCCAACTGATGCATAGAACAATCATAAAATGATCTGCTTTGGTTTAGATATAAGCATCATGAATCTTCTAACACAGTAAATTAATTTGACCTATGTTGCTTCGCACTGGGCACAGACGTCAGATCAATGTTTATTTTGGATTTACATTTGGTTGAGTTGTCAACTAATGTGAATTCAACATGAAATCAGCAAAACATTTCACCATGACATTGGATTTAGGTTCAAAGTTGGATGAAAAAAAATACGAAATTCCCCTACGTTGATTACTTTTAGAAAATCCAATCAGTTTTCCACGTTGATTCAATGTCATATCATTGAATTTATTTGTTGAAATTATGTGGAAACAACATTGATTCAACCAGTTTTTGCCCAGTGGCTTACCACTTTTTCCATGTGGTTTCTTCCTTCACAGACTCCTGACCTCTTCCTAAATATTTGGTCAAATTATCTATTTTGTGTGTGGTTTCCTAGAAACAAGGGTGGGTTTCTCCTTTGGCTCAACTTAACCCTCTCTCCCCTATAGCAACTCTAGTGAACTCTGGTTCTGGTGATATACAGTCTTGTAGAAAGCCTTGACTTCTCCCTAGACATGATTCCTAATTGCCTCGTAATAACATTGAGGTTCTTTTTGTTCCCATATGTGAGGCTCCAAGGTCTTTACCACTACCACTGTCGCATTTGTCATGTCTCCAAGCTTGGCAGATCCTTCCTGTTTTGTGGCAACCTATCCCTGAATATTTGATAGCCTTGTGCCTCAACACATTTCTTTAACGCTCCACCAAGTTTGAGGGCTCTGCAAGGACTCGTTAAAATCACGCTCCACTGCTTAATCCTTTTTTGTCATTTTCATTCAGTCAAAGAGCAGAGCAGGGGATCAAGGGCTGGAAGGGTCACATAGCCCCTTTAATGGGTAAAATAAAGATTTAATGATTTTGAGTGGTGGAGGAGTGTAACCTTAGGATGAGAGACAGCCTACAGTCGGTTGTACGGTAGCTAGATTTCTTGGGACCGTTTGGAGACAATTGCACTGTGTACTAAATTCAAATGAAATGTTATCATTTTTCTGTTGAGTTACAAGATAACAAGTTCTAGGGTTTTAGTGTTATTCTCTTCATTTGCTTTTTTTCTGCACCTGTCCCCTGCCTCCGGGGAACAAGGAGAGGTAAAGAGAAGAGACACAGGGAAAGGAGAGATAGGGGGAGGAGAGTTGGTTAATTAGAAGAGAATAAGAAAGCTACAAAGAGCCAGAGGGATGTAAAAGGAAGCAAGACTGGAGGAGGGAGGAAGATGAAGAAAACATGATAATAAGGAAAGGGAGAATAAGATTTTGAGAAAATAAACAGAAGGATACATAGTGGGAGAAAGGTCAGGGATATATATATATGGGATGTACAGGGGGTGGAGTGCACAGTCGGCTGTCAGAGGAGAATATAGTGATGGCGGAAGAGGAAGATTAAAAGTGATGAATGGGGAGGAAAACTAAGTAAATGTATAGAAATGTGACGTGAGAGCAAGGTATAGAGACGTACAGTACTTGTGTATAAACGTGACCTGAGATAGAGGTAGGACTTTTCCAAGAGCTGCTACCTACTCAGGAAAGCTGTCTGTATGTAATTCATCAGTGATTCACTGTAGAAACCTAAATGTGTGTGCTGCTATTTGATACAGTTACCCTACGTGACTGCCTGCTCCTTTTCCACTGTAATTCTTTCTCTCTGTTTGAGCACCACCTAACTGCTCCTTTCATGAAGGTAAAAGGATGCATTAAATATACATGCTAAGACCTCTCAGACATGCTCTCAGCAGTTTCCGCTCGCCTTTATAGAGGTCAAACTTCTGTGCATATAAAACTCCCAGAAGAATCACTTGTGTTTCTCTAGAAAAAGCAGAGCAAGCCACAGACACATACTCACAGTTGACTTTCACTATCCAAGCGACCAAGCCCCGTTGCCTTCAGTGTGACAGCAGGATCTTCTTGATGTGTGAAGATAGATTCTCCCAGTTCATATTTAATCCCTTTGTTTTGCTCTGAACTCTCAAGGTTAATCTCAGGGCTGAAAAGTGTAATCACAACCCTGGGAAAGAGGATGAGGATGAGGTCACAGCGGATGAGAAATCTAACTGACAGTATCCCAACATGCTACAGAAATCCAGATATATAGATCCCAGAGTGTAGAGTAATATTTTATGTCGGGAAATAGAAGGCTTTAGTTGTCACCGCTCAGACATTGACAACAGAGGAGAGGACATCTCTTCGGAGAGAAAAAATGTAGAGAAATCAGTCAACGTAGCAGTCCAAGGAAAGAAATGATCCACATGTTGCATGGTATCCTTACTTTGTTATTTGTGAATTAACCAACGCTCTAGAGGAGTAGAGGAAGGTTTCTGATGAGGAGAGAGAGAGAGAGAGAGAGAGAAAGAGGAGGGGTGAACTTTCCCCCTGAACTGCTGTGGACTGGCTGGTGACGCTCACTCCCTCTCAGTGAAGTTGGATCTCAGTCAGTGTCTGTGGCAGTGAGGAAAAGAGATGATGCTTGATCCCTGCTAATACTACTGTCCTCCCTGACAGACACAGATGTAGCTGACGCCAGCTGGGTGAAGAAATTCCCATAGGGCTGATTGGTTCATCATGTTTTGGGGACAGTGAGCATGCAGCCCAGCCACGGAGCCAAGAAGAGAGGGAGGAGAGAGGGGTGGATCTGAAGGGAGGTTTGGAAGGTGAGAGCAGAAGGGAGAGAAGTGGTGTGACTGGGCAGGAGGGGAGGTGGGGAGGGGGGGTGGTGGTTAATCTGCATTTCTGTGAGTACGCACATACAGAGTGAGCCTGTTAATTAGCCTTAGGGCACAGCTATTGTCTCCTCCCCAAAGAGCAACAGGGAGACACAGCCCAGGTTATCAGCCATGATTGGTGTCTGTGTATTGAAACAGCTTTGGGTGAGCAGCGCCTATCACTGACTCCAACTGTAGCTTTCTGTGCCGTTCCATAAATCACACTGCTTTTCCCATTTTTACAAGCAGCGTTGACCTGGACTGGTCAGATAAGGATGTTGCTAAGGCTACAGCGTTTCTCCATGGAACCTTTGTCTGTGTCTTTGTGCGCCTGCATGGCTGGGTTTTTAACTAGATGGGACACAGCTTATCTCAGAAATAAAATAAAAACTATTTTAGACGTCAATATGACATGAACTGTATCCCATCTAGCCATGACCTGGCTGCCGTGTGGAGAAGCATTTGTTGGGCATTATTAGTAGGGAAAGGCTAGGGCTGTGGCTGTGGCCAGGGCTTTATCAGACTAAACCCCTTATGTCTTATAATCCTGACGATAGGTGCTGATCTGTCGCATGTGGCCCCATTAAATCACCAGGGGAATGTCACAAAGAGATATTGACAAGCACATTCAGAGAAGGAAACAAAGATATCAGTACATCACATAGAAAAATATAATCATCATCATCATAACAATGGTTTCTTCAGAAGGTCAGTGCTGTATAAAGGCTTTCAAATAGAGCACTATTCTTTCTTTGTATGTCTTACTATTTCCATCTAATATTGTATAGTTCCCTGGTCAGAAAATGCTTATTCTGGAATTGTACCTATTATACATGTATTGGTGTTGGTCAGCCGAGACCACTGTCGTTACACACAACTCAGTGGATGGAGATGTGCTCTAACTGGCTTTCAGCTCCCTGAGGGCAGAGTGAGCTTACCATTGGCCCAGAGAGACAGATGACAGTCCCTGAACCCCCCACATCCCTCCAACCACATAAGGAATTATGGGATGTCTCTGTCTGAGATGGTAATGAGGCCATGGCACACTTATATAGGAATGACATGCTGGGTGCTTTTCATTAAACCCTATCACCACATCTGTTCCCCAAATCTCCCTCAATAATGCCTCTGTCAGGCGTCCGGTCAAGGGAGAGGCACACCTGGACTGGGCTTATCTGAGATGTACCGCTGACTTGTTCTTGGTTTATGGCTTGCTCGTCATGAGTCTACCCTCACCCTTCACACACATGCATATTTTCAGCCTTTTTAAAAAAATCATTAATGCTGAATGGTTTGTATTTTCCACAAAAATCTATTCAAATCTACATGACCTGCATTATTAATGACTTGGCCAATAATGCATTGGATAACACATCAATAAATCAGTGATTTCAATGGCCAAAACATGTGCTTGGAGGAAGTCAAATAGAACATCTGACCTTTTACTGTGAGTAGAGCAGTAAAACATCTGTTTCATGGCACCAGCTAAATTATGCCTAAATGATGCCAAAACCCCGGTGTTTTTCCTTAGACCTAGTGGGGATGAGTTGTAGTATAATCTCTCGTGGACAGATCTACGGCAACATAACTGGTAGCCTACCGTAGAATCTGTCAGGAAGGAATGGGATGTGTGGGCTAATGAGCAGCAGTATTTCCGGTGTTTGGGTTTTTCGTCACTGGTTATTTGGACAAATCACCTGCATAGAGAAGGTGGAGCTCCTCGTTCCGGTTCCGCTCCTCATCCTAGCATCTCTTAATAATCCCTTCTCTTAACATGTATGGACCCAGAACTTAATCGAGCCACTGACCAATTACTCAAGACTTCAGTTGTGGATTAATTAGTTGTAGTATGATCATGACTGGCCCATGTTCTCTGTATCTCTGTGCTCTCTCACATCGCATCTGATGACAGACCTAAATTCTCTGTAGTCTTTCCTATCACCTCTGATGACAGACCTAAATTCTCTTTATCTCTGTGCTCTCTCCCATTGCCTCTGATGACAGACCAAAATTCAGTTTATTTCTGTGCTCTCTCACATCACTTCTGATGATTGGCCCATGTTCTCTATAGCGCGGTGCTATCTCTCATCACCTCTGATGATGACAGCTGATGTGTCAAAAGCTCCTGCTGCCTTTCAGACCCCCAGGGCAGAGCTGTTTCTCCACAGGTCACCATCTGATCTGCCTGGCAGTGAGCAAAGAACGGAAATGCAGCCAGAGATGGATCACATCTGTCCACAGTCCACAGGGGATTGCTTATCTCCTGACCCAATGTTGCACCCAAACGCTGACAAAAGATCAGGCTCTGTATTGTTGTTTTTTGTGGCGCTGTAACAAAACATATTTGTCTGCCTCAGAGCGTCCAGCCCTTATCTCTATCTAGAGATTCAGGTTGCTGAAACACAGATACTATACCTATTTAGGAAAAATATGCTTAAGAAATTATTGAATGGGACATTCCACGACCATATTACTGGTGATAGGTAGTCAAAACAGATGATCTCCTCACATCCAATGAAAAAGGGAGGGATCCTTTGATGAAATGATCAAAGATGCACTTGTTTATCCATGATGACATTGACTTCTATAGTGACATCTCCTATTCATGGGTGCCTGGGGCAGTATACATCAGGACTTTGAAGAGAGATGAGCATCTCTCTGTTTGTCTCTGTCTTCCTATCTCCTCTCTGTGTATCTCTCTGTGTATCTCTCTGTGTCTCTCTGTGCCACTCAGCAACAGCTCCTCGACTGACATATTGATTAATCAATAACTCTCCTTGTTTCTGTGGATTTACAAATCCCCCTCTGAGCAGCTAGCTTTTATCTTTTAACTTTCTAAGAGACTGGGCTGTTCTGAGTTGTAAACAACCTACCAAACCTTCAGTGCTCTTTTTATTTGCTATTCCTGAATTCAATATTTATTTATTGTACTGATGTAATCATTTTATAGCATTTTTATTAGAATATTTTTATTGAACGGCTGAAAAACAGCTAAAGATTTATATCTCTTTTTTGACCGTTTGATCAAGGCTGATTAAGAAAGCATCCTATAGTTTCATTCATATTTAATTACTAATCTAAATTAGAATTGAAAACCAAAAAAACAACATATGACTCATTAAACCAGTGGAATTGTTCATGAATGACTACTGGCTGCACTCAAACCTTGTCAACCAGGTTTCACCGTGACATGTGAGTCCTCCTCTTTCCAATGAAACTTTGAAGAATCCTTGATAGAAGAGATTAGCTAAGCGGTGACTCTGATTGAGCTGTTATTGTGAGGTTGTGGTTTGCACTCCTTTAAGTACACCTGATACCATTCTTCCCCACTAGGCCATGCGTCAGTGACCTTGTCTGGACCAGACCCAGGTTGACATGTGTGTGGAGGCAGAGATACAGCTGAAGTCGGAAGTTTACATACACTTTAGCCAAATACATTTAAACTCAGTTTCACAATTCCTGACATTTAATCCTAGTAAAAATTCCCTGTCTTAGGTCAGTTAGGATCACCACTTTATTTTAAGAATGTGAAATGTCAGAATAATAGTAGAGAGAATTATTTATTTCAGCTTTTATTTCTTTCATCACATTCCCAGTGGGTCAGAAGCAAAGCACCCCCACAACACGATGCTGCCACCCCCACGCTTCACGGTGTTCTTCGGCTTGCAAGCCTCCCCCTTTTTCCTCCAAACATATCGATGGTCATTATGGCAAAACAGTTCTATTTTTGTTTCATCAGACCAGAGGACATTTCTCCAAAAAGTACGATCTTTGTCCCCATGTGCAGCTGCAAACCGTAGTCTGGCTTTTTTATGGCGGTTTTGGAGCAGTGACTTCTTCCTTGCTGAGCAGCCTTTCATGTTATGTCAATATAGGACTCGTTTTACTGTGGATAAAGATACTTTTGTACCTGTTTCCTCCAGCGTCTTCACAAGGTCATTTGCTGTTGTTCTGGGATTGATTTGCACTTTTCACACCAAAGTACATTAATCTCTAGGAGACAAAACGAGTCTCCTTCCTGAGCGGTATGATGGCTGCATGGTCCCATGGTGTTTATACTTGTGTACTACTGTTTGTACAGATGAACGTGGTAGCTTCAGGCGTTTGGAAATTGCTCCCAAGGATGATTTTTTTGGGGCGGAGGTCTTGGCGGATTTCTTTAGATTTTCCCATGATGTCAAGCAAAGAGGCACTGAGTTTGAAGGTAGGCCTTGAAATACATCCACAGGTACACCTCCAATTGACTCAAATGATGTCAATTAGCCTATCAGAAGCTTCTAAAGCCATGACATCATTTTCTGGAATTTTCCAAGCTGTTTAAAGGCACAGTCAACTTAGTGTATGTAAACTTCTGACCCACTGGAATTGTGATACTGTGAATTATAAATGAAATAATCTGTCTGTAAACAATTGTTGAAAAAATTACTTGTGTCATGCACAAAGTAGATGTCCTAACCGACGTGCCAAAACTATAGTTTGTTAACCTGTCTGGGCCAGTGGGACGTCAGCGTCCCACTGCGTCCCACAGCATCCCACTGACGTCAGCGTCCCACTCTATTCAACAGCCAGTGGAATCGCGTGGCGCGAAATACAAATTCCTCAAAAATGCTATAACTTCAATTTCTCAAACATATGACTATTTTACACCATTTGAAAGATAAGACTCTCGTTAATCCAACCACGTTGTCCGATTTCAAAAAGGCTTTACAGCGAAAGCAAAACATTAGATTATGTCAGGAGAGTACCCTGCCAAAAATAATCACACAGCCATTTTCAAAGCAAGCATATATGTCACAAAAACCAAAACCACAGCTAAATGCAGCACTAACCTTTGATGATCTTCATCAGATGACACTCCTAGGACATTATGTTATCCTGTTATGGATAGGGGGCAGTATTTTCACGGCCGGATAAAAAACGTACCCGATTTAATCTGATTATTACTCCTGCCCAGAAACTAGAATATGCATATAATTATTAGCTTTGGATAGAAAACACTCCAAAGTTTCTAAAACTGTTTGAATGGTGTCTGTGAGTATAACAGAACTCATTTGGCAGGCCAAAACCTGAGAAGATTCCAAACAGGAAGCGCCCTCTCTGACCATTTTTTGCCCTCCTTGATTATCTCTATCCAATACAGGGGATCTCTGCTGTTACGTGACACTTCCTACGGCTCCCATGGGCTCTCAGAAGGCGGAAAAAAGCTGAATTACGTAATTCCAAGCCCTGGCTGAAAAGCTTTAGCGCATTTTCTAAGTGGTCTATCAGCAGACAATGGGACTCATGCTCGTGCACGAGACGACCCCATGTTTTTATTCTATCGTCTTTGAACGGATACAACGACTCCCGGTCGGAATATTATCGCTTTTTTACGAGCAGTTGACATGCTTCGAAGTACGGTAATGGAATATTTCAAAAAATTTTGTCACGAAATGCGTCGTGCTCATAACCCTTCTTTACCATTCAGATAGTGTCTTGAACGCATGAACAAAACGCCGCTGTTTGCATATAACAATGGATTATTTGGGACCAAACCAACATTTGTTATTGAAGTAGAAGTCCTGGGAGTGCATTCTGACGAAGAACACCAAAGGTAATCAAACTTTTCTAATAGTAAATCGGAGTTTGGTGAAGGCTAAACTTGCTGGGTGTCTAAATAGCTAGCCCTGTGATGCCAGGCTATCTACTGAGAATATTGAAAAATGTGCTTTCACCGAAAAGCTATTTTAAAATCGGACATATCGAGTGCATAGAGGAGTTCTGTATCTATAATTCTTAAAATAATTGTTATGTTTTTTGTGAACGTTTATCGTGAGTAATTTAGTAAATTCACCGGAAGTTTGCGGGGGGTATGCTAGTTCTGAACGTCACATGCTAATGTAAAAAAGCTGGTTTTTGATATAAATATGAACTTGATTGAACAAAACATGCATGCATTGTATAACATAATGTCCTAGGGTTGTCATCTGATGAAGATCATCAAAGGTTAGTGCTGCATTTAGCTGTGGTTTTGTTTTTTGTGACATTATATGCTAGCTTGAAAAATGGGTGTCTGATTATTTCTGGCTGGGTACTCTGCTGACATAATCTAATGTTTTGCTTTTGCTGTAAAGCCTTTTTGAAATCGGACAGTGTGGTTAGATAAAGGAGAGTATTGTCTTTAAAATGGTGTAAAATAGTCATATTGTTGAAAAATTTAAGTTTTCGGATTTTAGAGGAGTTTGTATTTCGCGCCACGCCCATCATTGGATATTGGAGCAGGTGTTCTGCTAGCGGAACGTCTAGATGTAAGAGGTTATACAATACATGCATGTTTTGTTCAATCAAGTTCATATTTATATCAAAAACCAGCTTTTTACATTAGCATGTGATGTTCAGAACTAGCATACCCACCGAAAACTAAATTACTCAGCATAAACGTTCACAAAATACATAACAATTATTTTAAGAATTATAGATACAGAACTCCTTTATGCAATCGCGGTGTCAGATTTTAAAATAGCTTTTTGGCAAAAGCACATTTTGCAATATTCTGAGTACATAGCTCGGCCATCACGGTTAGCTATTCAGACACTCGCCAACGTCGAGGTTCAGTAAACTCAGAATTACTATTACAAAAATTGGATTACCTTTGCTGTTCTTCGTCAGAATGCACTCCCAGGACTTCTACTTCAACAACAAATGTTGTTTTGGTCCCAAATAATCCATAGTTATATTCAAATAGCTCCATTTTGTTTGTGCGTTCAGGTAACTATCCGAAGGGTGACGCGCGGGTGCATTTCGTGACAAAAAAATTCAAAATGTTCCTTTACCGTACTTAGAAGCATGTCAAACGCTGTTTAAAATCAAATTTTATGCGATTTTCCTCGTAAAATAGTGATAATATTCCAACCGGACAATCTTGTATTAATTCAAACAGGTGAAGAAAAACATGGAGTACTCTCGTGCCCGCGCATCTCCTGTCTCTGAGCCACTAGGCTAACCACTCACAAACAGAGTTCCTATACTTTGCCCAGAGACAGCAGACACCCCAATCCACTTTCTGGCTCCTTCAGAGAGCCAATGGAAGCCTTAGAAATTGTCACGTTACAGCAGAGATACTGTATTTTCGATAGAGAGGCAACAGAAGGACCAGAAATTGTCAGACAGGACACTTCCTGTATGGAATCTTCTCAGGTTTTGGCCTGCCATATGAGTTCTGTTATACTCACAGACACCATTTAAACAGTTTTAGAAACTTTAGAGTGTTTTCTATCCAAATATACTAATTAGATGCATATTCTCGTTTCTGGAAAAGAGTAGTAACCAGTTTAAATCGGGTACGTTTTTTATCCGGCCGTGAAAATACTGCCCCCTAGCCCCAACAGGTTAACCTGTTGTGGATAGGGGGCAGTATTTTCACGGCCGGATGAAAAAAACGTACCCGATTTAAACTGGTTACTACTCTATCCAAATCTATTAGTAGATTTGGATAGAAAACACTCTGAAGTTTCTAAAACTGTTTGAATGGTGTATGAGTATAACAGAACTCATATGGCAGGCGAAAACCTGAGAAGATTCCAAGCAGGAAGTGTCCTGTCTGCGAATTTGTAGTCCTCCTTTTGCTTCTCTATCGAAACTACAGTATCTGAGCTGTTATGTGGCACTTTCTAAGGCTTCCATTGGCTCTCTAAAGCCTTCAGAACGTGGATTGAGGCGTCTCCTGTCTCTGGGCAAAGTATACTAGCACAGTTTATCAGTGGTCTGCCTAGTGACAAAGAGATTGGAGTTGCGCGTTCCTGCGACCATGCTCTTTTTTCTTTTCTCTCTTTGAATGAATACACTATTGTCCGGTTGGAATATTATCGCTATTTTACGAGAAAAATACCATAAAAATGTATTTTAAACAGCGTTTGACATGCTTCTAAGTATGGCAGAGGAACATTTGGATTTTTTTTGTCTCGAAATGCACTCTTTGGATAGTGACCTTAACGCACGAACAAAACGGAGGTATTTGGACATAACTATGGATTATTTGGAACAAAAACAACATTTGTTGTTGAAGTAGCAGTCCTGGGAGTGCATTCTGATGAAGATCAGCAAAGGTAATACCATTTTTCTAATAGTAATTCTGAGTTTAGTGAGCCCCGAACTTGGCGGGTGTCAAAATAGCTAGACGTGATGGCTGAGCTATGTACTCAGAATATTTCAAAATGTGCTTTCGCCGAAAATCTATTTTAAAATTTGACATAGCGATTGCATAAAGGAGCTATAATTCTTAAAATAATAGTTATGTATTTTGTCAACGTTTATGATGAGTAATTTAGTAAATTCACCGGAAGTTTTGGCTGGGTATGCATGTTCTGAGCATCACATGCTAATGTAAAAGCTGGTTTTGGATATAAATATGAACTTGATTGAACAAAACATGCATGTATTGTATAACATAATGTCCTAGGAGTGTCATCTGATGAAGATCATCAAAGGTTAGTGCTTCATTTAGCTGTGTTTTGGGTTTATGTGACATATATGCTTGCTTTGAAAATGGCTGTGTGATTATTTTTGGCTGTGTACTCTCCTAACATAATCAAATGTTTTGCTTTCGCTGTAAAGCCTTTTTGAAATCGGACAATGTGGTTAGATTAACGAGAGTCTTGTCTTTAAAATGGTGTAAAATAGTCGTATGTTTGAGAAATTGAAATTATAGCATTTTTGAGGTTTTTGTATTTCGTGCCACGCTCTACCATTGGATATTGGCGAGCGGAACGTCTGTCCTCAACAGGTCTGTTTGGTATTTTTTGGTATTTTATTAGGATCCCCATTAGCTGTTGCAAAAGCAGCAGCTACACTTCCTGGGGTCCACTGTTGTAGTCTAATGGAGAGAGAGGTGGAAGGCTGTGTTTTTTAGTCGTCCACTGCCTCCACTGTCAGATATTAATTAGTGAAGGTATTTTTGAAGATCTAAACTGTTTCTGACATTTTATCAGCAAACAAATCTAATGGCTTTTTTACGAGCTTATTTGCTCAACATCCTGCCATTTCGTGCTCATTAATGCATGGCCTTTTAAAGGGCATTTACTAAGATATGGGGATGGAGCTGTAACAATGCCAGCATATCATTATTCACACTTCACAAAGCACATCGCAGGTGCTTTCATGTGCACAGAATGTCCTTGTTTTGTAGATATCCAGCTCCTGTATTTGATCACATAGTCAAATGTAATGGAGGTGAACATCAGGTACAATGTGACCTTAACAGGAATGAAGCTCGAATAATTAAAGGGAGGCCTTCAACTGTTTCCCATTGTGCCAATTAATGTGCCCCTTTTCTATAATGGCCTTGGCACTGTTCTCTTTCTCAACTCTCTCCCTCCTTCTCCCTATTCCTCCCTTCGTCGTGTACACACACACACAAACAAACACACACACATGCATGCTCACAGCCACACACACACACACACATACACGCTCACACATATACAAACACGCTCACACATACACACAGACAGACAGACAGACAGACAGACAGACAGACAGACAGACAGACAGACAGACAGACAGACAGACAGACAGACACACACACACACACACACACACACACAGCCACACACACACACACACATACACGCTCACACATACACAAACACGCTCACACATACACACAGACAGACAGACAGACAGACAGACAGACAGACACACACACACACACACACACACACACACACACACACACACACACACAAACAAACATGCTCACAGTTACACACACCAAACACACACACACACACACACACACACACACACAAGGACACACACAAGGACACACACAATTTGAGGAGAGTAGAGCTTTAAAATGATTCAGTGCAGGTTAAACAAATAATAGATGGTATAATGAATGTCAACAGCTCAGACACTACTGCAAAATAGAACAAACAAAAACTCTGATATTTACATATATATGTTCACCCAAATGTTCAAAAAGTCCATTAAAATGGCTGAATAGAACCCTCGGAGCAGGTAATGAATCTCTTTTGAATTCAAAAGGGGAGAAACATAACATTTCAATGATAATTACATTTTGAGTGGATCCACGCTGTCATGTTCTATGACTGGTGAGTCACTGAATGAAATGAATATTATGTCACCGTCTGAGCATGAGTGGAAAGACCTTTACTTCAACCTTATAGTTTCAGCAAAATCAAGCCAAGCTTATTGACAGCTCAGGTAAGAACAAACCATGGAACTGCATGGGCCACTGACTCCTGAAGAGAGCACACGAATATGTTTATAATCAATCAATGCTTTTCAACCAAACTTTTACTTTAATACGATTTAATCACATTATATAAGAGCATTGCTGATTACATGAAGGGACAAAGCCCTACATTAACATTGGATACTTGTGGTATTGGATGAGGTATGTGTAGTTAGGTACAGGCCTATTTTTCCCTTGGGAGCCATTAAAGAGGGTGACTTGCAGGCCGGCTGTTTCTCAGTGTGGGACTAAGCTGGAGTAATTTGTGAGTTGTGTGGAGTGAGGAGAGCTGGGCCCACCGTGTGGCCGTGGCAGCGTCAGGTCCAGAGCCGGGATAATGAGTCAGGTTGGATCATTAGGGCACTGAGACGTGCACGCACTGAGACGTGCACACAAAGAACCGGACTTCAAAAGCCTCAATCGAGCAATGGCTCCACACATCTCCACAATGTAAAAGTCACACATACAAAAGACACCTGGCTATCTGTAGCCAGGCGGGTCTGAGGTTGAAGAAATAAATAAAACACTGTTTTTCTTCCTCAGTTGTAATGTGGAGCTGTCTCTGAAATCTAATTCAGTCTTTACCTCTGGTAAATACCTCATAGGGTATGTTTCAGCCATACATTACTCTGGGGACATAGGGTATGTTTCAGCCATACATTACTCTGGGGACATAGGGTATGTTTCAGCCATACATTACTCTGGGGACATAGGGTATGTTTCAGCCATACATTACTCTGGGGACATGGGGTATGTTTCAGCCATACATTACTCTGAGGACATAGGGTATGTTTCAGCCATACATTACTCTGGGGACATGGGGTATGTTTCAGCCATACATTACTCTGGGGACATAGGGTATGTTTCAGCCATACATTACTCTGAGGACATAGTAGTGCATATCTGACATCAATCCTCATAATGACATCAGGAGTAGCTATACTGTAGCTTTTCTTCAACACTTCAATTGAAACACAGTCTTCACCTTAACTTCACCTTGATTCAAACCAATTGTAGGAAAGTTTGACATCCTCATTTGTTCAATTTAGACATTGTGGAATCCTTTATACCCTCCCCTACAGTCCTTTAGCTTGCCATTGTTGGGTAGAGCTCCAGAGTTTGATGATATGTGAGTGGAGCCGCTGCAGACAAGATGGACTCTGACAGCTCTGCTCGAGCACTGCGGGACCACTACAAATGTCAGGAGCCAGACTACTGCATGTGGGGAGAGGTACAGGGGAGAAAGAGAGAGGGAGAGGTGTAGTTTAGAATGTGTGTGTTGGGGGTTTTCTGAGGGAATATTCCAGGCCTCAGGGTTAGAAGAGGCTGGCTACTGTACCGTGTCTAACACCTCCCCTAGCCCAACACTTTGAGCTGAGGGAACCATCTTACTGAGTATGGTTTAAGTCAACACAGCCATCAACACGCCAGTCCCCGGTATTCCACTAGGTGAATCGGCAGGCAGAACAGGGGTAATTCTACATGGACTTGCTCCAACAAATGGTCAAAGCTCTGGAGTCCCAGCCCGTGATGAGAACTGAGAGGTTAGACAGACAGATGAGCCTGCCTTTCACGTCAGCGCTCAACGCTCACAGAGCTCAGGCTTTAAAGCTCTGTGAGGACCCAGACTGGTAGAAAAAAGCAGAGCGATAGAGAGTGAGTCACTACACAAGGCTCTGCTATTCTCTGCTCCTAATGATGACTCATGCCTAACCTTTACCAAGATACTACATAATTGTCTTTAGATTACTTGCAAACTCTTTCATTTCCTCCACACAAAGGTAAGAAATGATACTTTATGTTGTCAATACTGAATTGATGATACTTCCTCTTCTGGGGCGAAGCAACATTCTGTGTGGGCGTCTCATTCTTTTACCAAAGTATGTTATTAGACCAGGACTGGTATGGGATGTGCATATCTCTCTTTTTCTTCCTTTCAAGGTCTTATTCAAAAGACTACA
Source organism: Salmo trutta (assembly GCF_901001165.1). Classification (NCBI taxonomy): domain Eukaryota; kingdom Metazoa; phylum Chordata; class Actinopteri; order Salmoniformes; family Salmonidae; genus Salmo; species Salmo trutta. The sequence continues at coordinate 21,602,566 of NC_042989.1, forward strand.
AAAATAAAAAGCAGAGCAGGTATTTGGTCCAGTTTCACCGTGCATAGGCCTGCAGATATAGCCAAGCGGCCCCTGGTTCAGTGTAACGTGGCTAACATGCAGGTTCAAATATTGTGTAACGTGTTATGCAGGTTAAAATATTAAAACCAACTGTGAACCAACTATATTAATTTTGGCGGCATGTTAAAACACATGAAATATGAATGGAAATCTAGCTAGTTGCTGTTGCTAGCTAGTTTGTCCTAGGAGATGAACATTGGGTTGTTATTTTACCTGACGTACATATGGTCTTATTTTAACTGCTTCATTGTAGAATTTTGTAGTCATTCAAAATCGTGTGTTTCTCTACTCCGATGATTAATCCACAAATAAAAAGGGAAACCTAGTTAGTTTTTAGTTCGTTTTCTTTGATTAACATCTCTTTGTTTGTCTTTCAAGCATCCAAGTGGGTTTGTATCTTCCTGGTATCCAATCAGGAGGGGACTTGCAGTGCACAGAGCGTCTCAAATAAAACCACGTTCTATTTTAACGCTTGGCAACGCAGACGCTCATTCACGCGCACAAGCGGTGTGGGTGAAATTATTGAAAAATATGTATGTGTAAATTAATTTTTCAACACTGGCAGGCACAATGTGGCCGGTGTGGTTTGCCTGTAATGGGCCCAAGGTTGATGGACGCTGACTGACAGGCCTCCATATGGCTTGGCCTGCGTGTTGCAGACTTCAGTGACAAGTGTATGACACAGAGGTCAGGTCACCTTCTTTGTGTCCCACAGAGCTACAGCAGAGCCATATCAGAGCATCATGACTAATGTTGCCAATGTTACGGCTGCTCCTGTCTTCTCCCTCATGTAAAGAAGCACTTAGAGTTATACTGAGATGAGAAAATACATTATTAATAGCAGGAAGGTTTATGGGGTAAAGGGCACTTGGAGTTTACAGTCTTTAAAACTGTATGTGCATGTAAATTGCTGTATATGTGTGTGTGTGCGTGTGTGTGCGTGTGTGTGTGTGTGTGTGTGTGTGTGTGTGTGTGTGTGTGTGTGTGTGTGTGTGTGTGTGTGTGTGTGTGCGCGCGTGCCTGTGTGTGTGTGTGTGTCTGTATGTGCATGTCTGTGTGCGTCATCATAATTCTGGATGATTCCTTACTAAACTAGAACAAAAAAAGAGCATGATATTGGGGGATTTTCACGAAATGTAATCCATAGAAAGGTCTAGTGTAGGAAGGATTGTTGAGAAATATTTGATATTTGTATCTTAAAGCATAATTGAGGAATAATTAATTGAAGTTGAAACATTTGTGACATTTTGGCCTTACCCAGGCCTCCTTTAAGACTCAGTGTTTCATCTCTAGGTACTACAAAGCAAAATAAATTGTAATATGAAGCTTTACTGCTTGCACTGTAATATGATTACTATTTTGATTCCAATAACAATTGTCATTTAGGAATATTTAAAATCTAAAGATAATATTACTCAATATAGAGGAATCCCCCTTCTATTAAACCCATTTCATTGACGTCAGTTAGACACCAAAAATGACACTAAGATATTCCTTAAACTCCAAACCTGTCTCGTCAGCACATTTGTAAGCATAGCTTTACATGCTTTTCATCATCTCAGGAAAAAAGAAACGACAACACAAACATTATACAGTGATTTCCCCCTCATTAATCTGTCATGACATAAACACTTCAGGCCCAGTAGTTTGCTAACAGTGTAAACCCAATTTTAGAGCCGTCATCAGAGGATTATGTTTGGATTATACAGTAACGAGAACCAAATAACCACTGGCGAGAGACGATTCCAGATAGACATCTGTCCATCCCATAATGTTACTGGATATGAAAACACACAGGAGATTTACTCTGTAAAACCAATGGAAGTCTATGGAGGAAATCTCAATGTCTTACAACTGTGGCTGTTTTTCTATTACTATTTTTAAAAGACTGCTGGGAAATTGAGAACACCAGACAGTAATGAGCTAATTTTAAACTGTAAGCTAATTTTAAACTGTAAGCTAATTTTAAACTGTAAACTAATTTAAACTGTAAGCTAATTTTAAACTGTAAGCTCATTTTAAACTGTAAGCTCATTTTAAACTGTAAGCTCATTTTAAACTGTAAGCTCATTTTAAATGGCGAAACTCATTCTCACTCTTGGCTGAGAAACATGTCACTCTGGGACAGCTCCTTCTCACTTCTCACTATTCCAAATATATTTTTCGAGGGGCTAACTTTATTGCCAAATGGGGGTTCACCCAACAATCAATCCAGCTTTAATAGAGTAAAGCAAGGGAAGCGTATACTTGTACTGGGATAGTAGCAGGTGCTGTACACACAATCATATTTCATCACTCACGCACTCCCCATCTGGCTTGCTAGTACTCATGTGTAGACCGAGCACATTGCTACTCACATGCTACTAACATGGAGAGAAGGTCTTTGGTTTGAATTCAAACACTTCAAAGTGAGGAGGTTTTCTCTGACAGACTAATCTTAATAGATCAGAATCACCTAAATGCTGCTTTGGAAATCCAAGTGTAAGATGTTAATCTGCTACATTCTATTAATTCCATTTGAAATTGACTTTATTACTTCATGGTGCACTTTTAGCCTCTCTCTTCATCTTTATGGACGTGTGGTGTACCCTGGTCAGAAATAATGTTCTGGTTAGTGCTGGAGGAAATACAACAGAGTCAATGTGTGCAGAATCCGCAGCACTCCGAATGTAGCAACGATTGTACCAGAGATTGATTTGAGCTGGTCTGAAGGAGGCTTAGGTGGACATTGATCTCTATGGGTGCATTCCAGAGGAGGCTGGTGGGAGCAGCTATAGGAGGAGGGGCTCATTGTAATGGCTGGAATGGAATTAATGGAACGGAGTACTTTTGAAATGTATTGCTACATCCACACTCCTACAGGATAGTGTTGACTGAGACATCTGTCTGTGATATAACTCTTAATGCCCAGCACCTGCACCTAACACGTTTGCCTGACTGGAGCCATCACAATAACCTTTCCTCCATCGCCCTGTGCAGGAGAAAGAGCCTTTGACCCCCAGCTTCACTCCTTTATACGTGAGCAGTGATGTTGAAAAAAGACTAAGTGAGTAACTCCAGTTGTCCGTGAAGATCAGCCATACAAGTCTCACCTTCCTACAGAGAAGCAGGTTTCTTTCTCAAAGGCAGCTATCACAGCCATTGCCTAATCACACAATGGCCGGAGCACACTGTGTTTAGTAATACTCAAACAACATGTAGTTCTCCCATTCCTTGGAAATATTAATCACTTTGTGTGGAGGCCTCAATGTGATTCTCCTGTGATTCTTCATGTGGAAATGTGGGTCAGGAAAAGTGTTCGTGGACATAATGTGAAGATTGGGTCTCGCTGAAAAAAAAAGTCAAATTGGTCAGGATGCTTTGGTACGAGAATTGAATGTAGTCTGTTGGAGAGCATTCAAAATTTCACCAGGAAATATTTAGCAATTCATTATTTTGTTTAATTAAATAGCGACCACTTTATGAAATTATTTTATCAATGACAAAACATGTTGTATAAAGAACACGAGCATTATGCATACAGGCTATTTAAAATGTAATATTATACAATTAAATAAATACGCTATAAAACCTGTTATGGCTAGGGGGCAGTATTTTCACGGCCGGATAAAAAACGTACCCGATTTAATCTGATTATTACTCCTGCCCAGAAACTAGAATATGCATATAATTATTAGCTTTGGATAGAAAACACTCCAAAGTTTCTAAAACTGTTTGAATGGTGTCTGTGAGTATAACAGAACTCATTTGGCAGGCCAAAACCTGAGAAGATTCTGTACAGGAAGTACCCTGTCTGACCATTTTTTGCCCTTGTTGATTATCTCTATCCATTACAGGGGATCTCTGCTGTTACTAGACACTTCCTACGGCTCCCATGGGATCTCAGAAGGCGGCAAAAAGCTGAATCGTGGCTTTGCAGGCTCTGGCTGAAAAACATTAGCGCGTTTGGATAGTGGCCAGTAACAGTACTATGAGACTCAGGCTCGTGCACGAGGGGATAGCATGCTTTTATTTTCTCTCTCTTTGTACGTATACACGCTTTCCCGGTCGGAATATTATCGCTTTTTTACGAGAAAAGTGGCATACAAATTGATTTTAAACAGCGGTTGACATGCTTTGAAGTACGGTAATGGAATATTTCGAAATCTTTTGTCACGAAATGCGCCATGCTCGTGACCCTTATTTACACTTCGGATAGTGTCTTGAACGCACGAACAAAACGCCGCTGTTTGGATATAACTATGGATTATTTTGGACCAAACCAACATTTGTTATTGAAGTAGAAGTCCTGGGAGTGCATTCTGACGAAGAACACCAAAGGTAATCAAACTTTTCTAATAGTAAATCGGAGTTTGGTGAAGGCTAAACTTGCTGGGTGTCTAAATAGCTAGCCCTGTGATGCCGGGCTATCTACTGAGAATATTGCAAAATGTGCTTTCACCGAAAAGCTATTTTAAAATCGGACATATCGAGTGCATAGAGGAGTTCTGTATCTATAATTCTTAAAATAATTGTTATGTTTTTGTGAACATTTATCGTGAGTAATTTAGTAAATTCACCGGAAGTTTGCGGGGGTATGCTAGTTCTGAACGTCACATGCTAATGTAAAAAAGCTGGTTTTTGATATAAATATGAACTTGATTGAACAAAACATGCATGCATTGTATAACATAATGTCCTAGGTGTGTCATCTGATGAAGATCATCAAAGGTTAGTGCTGCATTTAGCTGTGGTTTTGTTTTTTGTGACATTATATGCTAGCTTGAAAAATGGGTGTCTGATTATTTCTGGCTGGGTACTCTGCTGACATAATCTAATGTTTTGCTTTTGCTGTAAAGCCTTTTTGAAATCGGACAGTGTGGTTAGATTAACGAGAGTCTTGTCTTTAAAATGCTGTAAAATAGTCATATGTTTGAAAAATTGAAGTTTTCGGATTTTAGAGGAGTTTGTATTTCGCGCCACGCCCATCATTGGATATTGGAGCAGGTGTTCCGCTAGCGGAACGTCTAGATGTAAGAGGTTGTTAACTAGCTTTTCCACAACCTGTCTGTGAACTACTGCTAAGTTCCAAATGCAAAACAACTCTTACCCACACAACAGGAAACCAGTTCTTCAGAATACCTAATAGTAGCGTAGAGGCATAGTAGTAGAGATGTTAGATATTCTCTAAGTACTAGACATTGAATAATGAAAGATTTTCTCCATGTGATCTTGACCATCATAGACTGTAAAAGAAAGGCAGATAGACAGGCTGAACAGTCAGCCTCGACTACTAGAGAGAAAGAAGTAGAGCGCTTTTCTGGCTGGCTGGTTTTTAAAACCAGAGGAAAATGTTTACTGGGCTGAGGGATTTGGACAAGCACATATAGTGCCTTCAGAAAGTATTCACACCCCTTTACTTTTTCCACATTTTGTTGTGTTAGAGCCTGAATTTAAAATGTATTCAATTGAGATTTTGTGTCTCTGGCCTTTGTGTCTCTGGCCCCGTAATGTCAAAGTAAAATAGTGTTTTTAGAATTTTTTTACAAGTTAATAAACAATGAAAAGCTGAAATGTCTTGAGTCAATAAATATTCAACCCCTTTGTTATGGCAAGCCTAAATAAGTTCATCTGCTTAACGAGTCACATAACAAGTTACATGGACTCTATCTGTGTGCAATAATAGTGTTTCATTTTTAATGACTACCCCACACATACATTTATCTGTAATTCAGTCAAGCAGGGAATTTCGAACACAGATTCAACCACAAAGACCAGGGAGGTTTTCCAATGACTTGCAAAGAAGGGAACCTATTGGTAGATGGTAGTGGTATAAAGTACTTAAGTAAAAATACTGCTATTTATATTTTTGACAACTTTTACGTTTACAACATTCCTAAAGAAAATGATGTACTTTTTACTCCATACATTTTCCCTGACACCCAAAAGTACTTGTTACATTTTGAATGCTTAGCAGGACAGGAAAATGGTCTAATTCACACTTATCAAGAGAACATCCTGGTCATCCCTACCTCCTCTCATCTGGCGGACTCACTAAACACATGCTTCGTTTGTAAATGATGTCTGAGTGTTGAAGCGTGCCACTGGCTATCCGTAAATTAAACAAACAGGAAACCATTGCCGTCTGGTTTGCTTAATATAAGGAATTAGAAATTATTTATACTTTTACTTTTAATACTTAAGTATATTTTTTAAATTACATTTACTTTGATACTTAAGTATATTTAAAAGCAAATACTTTTATACTTTTACTCAAGTAGGATTTTACTGGGTGACTTTCACTTTTACTTGAGTCATTTTCTATTAAGGTATGTTTACCTTTACTCAAGTATGACAATTGGGTGCTTTTTCCACCACTGGTAGATGGGTAAAAAAAGAAGACATTGAATATCCCTTTGAGCATGTTATTAATTCGATTTTGGATGGCTTACCAATACGTCTAGTCACTTACAAAGACACAGGCGTCCTTCCTAACTCAACTGCCGGAGAGGAAGGAAACCGCTCAGGGATTTTATTATGAGGGCAATTGTGACTTTAAAACAGTTAGAGTTTAATGGCTGTGATAAGAGAAAACTGAGGATGGATCAAAAGATTGTAGTTACTCCACAATACTAACCTAAATAACAGAGCGAAAAGAAGGAATCTTGTACAAAATAAAAATACTCCAAAACATGCATCCTGTTTCCAATAAGGAACTAAAGTAAAACTGCAAAAAAGGTGGCAGAGAAATTAACTTCGTGTCCTGAATACAAAGCGTTATGTTTGAGGCAAATCCAACACAAAACGTCACTGAGTACCACTCTTCATATTTTCAAGAATGGTGGTGGCTGCATCATGTTATGGGTGTGCTTGTCATTGGCAAGGACTAGAGAGTTTTTTAGGACACAAAGAAATGTATAGAGCTACATGTAAGCACAGGCAAAATCCTACAGGAAAACCTGGTTCAATCTGCTTTCCTACAGACACTGAGAGACACATTCAGCTTTCAGCAAGACAATAACCTAAAACACAAGGCCAAATATATACTTGTGTTGCTTACCAAGATGACATTGAATGTTCCTGAGTGGCCTAGTTACAAGTTTGACTTAAATCGGCTTGAAAATGGCAAGACTTGAAAATGGCTGTCTAGCAATGATCAACAACCAATTTGACAGAGCTTTAAAAACATTTTTAAGAATAATGTGCAAATATTGTACAATCCAGGTGTGCAAAGCTCTTAGAGACTTACCCAGAAAGACTCACAGCCATAATTGCTGCCAAAGGGGATTCTAACATGTATTGACTCAGGGGTGTGAATACTTATGTCAATGAGATATTTCTGTAATTCATTTTTAAATACATTTGCAAAAATGTCTAAAAACATGTTTTTTCTTTTACATTCAATCAATTTTTATTTAAGACTGTAACACACCAACATGTGGAATATGTCAAGGGGAAAAAATTATTTCTGAAGGCACTGTATCACAGCCTCTTGGGATGAGGCACTAAATCAGAAGATCACACTGATATCCAGGCAATACAAGCTTTTACTGACGAGTCAGGCTCACTAAGGTTTTTGTACGTAGATATTTCTTACTGACAAATCAGTATATATATATTTTTTGGGGAAAAGTTAATACAGGGGGATTGTTATTTGTGAAACAGAGAATCAGCTACAGACAGTGTAGACTAGGATATGCTCACCAGGCGAGAGACAATATGGGTGATAGACAGCTAGATCTGTCCCCACAGCTGGTCATGCAGAAATAAATGTGACAACGGCCTTATGACTGTGCAAGTGGAAAATACCCTCCACATCAAAGGTGTATATCTAGGGAGAACCATGGTAGTCAGAGATGGACTTTTAATGTGTCCAGAACTCTATCCTCCTGACTCCTGCTTACAAGCAAAAATTAAAGCAGGAAGCTCCAGTGACTCGGTCTATAAAAAAGTGGTCAGATGAAGCAGATGCTAAACTACAGGACTGTTTTGCTATCACAGACTGGAACATGTTCCGGGATTCTTCCGATGGCATTGAGGAGTACACCACATCAGTCACTGGCTTTATCAATAAGTACATTGAGGACGTCCCCACAGTGACTGTACGTACATACCCCAACCAGAAACCATGGATTACAGGCAACATTAGCACTGAGCTGAAGGGTAGAGCTGCCGCTTTCAAGGTGCGGGGACTCTGACCCGGAAGGTTATAAGAAATCCTGCTATGCCCTCTGACGAACCATCAAACAGGCAAAGCATCAATACAGGACTAAGATCAAATTGAACTACACTGGCTCCGACGCTCGTCGGATGTGGCAGGGCTTGCAAACCATTACAGACTACAAAGGGAAGCACAGCTGAGATCTGCCCAGTGACACGAGCCTACCAGAATAGCTAAATAACTTCTATGCTCGCTTTGAGGCAAGTAACATTGAAACATGCATGAGAGCATCAGTTGTTCCAGAAAGACTTTGTGATCACGCTCTCCGCAGCCGATGTGAGTAAGACGTTTAAACAGGTTAACATTCACAAGGCCGCTGGGCCAGATGGATTACCAGGACGTGTACTCTGAGCATGCACTGACCAACTGAAAAGTGTCTTCACTGACATTTTCAATCTCTCCCTGTCTGAGTCTGTAATACCAACATGTTTCAAGCAGACCACCATAGTCCCTGTGCCCAAGAACACTAAGGTAACCTGCCTAAATGACTACCGACCCGTAGCACTCACGTCTGTAGCAATGAAATGCTTTGAAAGGCTGGTCATGGCTCACATCAACACCATCATCCAAGAAACCCTAGACCCACTCCAATTTGCATACTGCACCAACAGATCCACAGATGATGCAATCTCTATTGCATTCCACACTGTCCTTTCCCACCTGGACATAAGGAACACTTATGTGAGAATGCTATTCATTGACTACAGCTCAGTGTTCAACACCATGGTCCCCTTAAAGCTCATCACAAAGTTAAGGACCCTGGGACTAAACAACTCCCTCTGCAACTGGATCCTGGACTTCCTGACGGGCCACCACCAGGTGGTAAGGGTAGGTAACAACACATCCACCACGCTGATCCTCAACACGGGGGCCCCTCAGGGGTGCGTGCTCAGTCCCCTGCTGTACTCCCTGTTCACTCATGACTGCAGGGCCAGGCATGACTGTAACACCCTCATTAAGTTTGCTGATGACACAACAGTGGTAGGCCTGATCACCGACAACGATGAGACTATAGGGAGGAGGTCAGAGACCTGACCATGTGGTGCCAGGACAACAACCTGTCCCTCAACGTGATCAAGACAAAGGAGATGATTGTGGACTACAGGAAAAGGAGGACTGAGCACGCCCCCATTCTCATCGACGGGGCTGTAGTGGAGCAGGTTGAGAGCTTCAAGTTCCTTGGCGTCCACATCACCACTCAAACTAACATGGTCCAAGCACACCAAGATAGTCGTGAAGAGGGCACGACAAAACCTATTCCCCCTCAGGAGACTGAAAAGATTTGGCATGGGTCCTCAGATCCTCAAAAAAGTTCTACAGCTGCACCATCAAGGGCATCCTGACTGGTTGCATCACTGCCTGGTATGGCAACTACTCCCCCTCTCACCGCAAGGCACTACAGAGGGTAGTGTGTACGGCCCAGTACATCACCGGGGCCCATCTTCCTGTCATCCAGGACCTCTATACCAGGCGGTGTCAGTGGTAGGCCCTAAAAATTATCAAAGACTCCAGCCACCCTAGTCATAGACTGTTCTCTCTGCTACTTCTCAGCAAGCAGTACCGGAGCGCACTGTCTAGGTCCAAGAGGCTCTAAACAGCTTCTATCCCCAAGCCATAAGACTCCTGAAAAGCTAATCAAATTGCTACCCAGACTATTTGCATTGCCCCCCCATGCTGCTGCTACACTCTGTTATTATCTATGCATAGCCACTTTAATAACTCTACCTACATGTACATAATTACCTCAATTACCTCGACACCGGTGCCCCCGCACATTGACACATTGAATCTGCACCAGTACCCGCTGTATATAGCCCCGCTATTGTTATTTACTGCTGCTCTTTAACTATTTGTTATTTTTGTCTGTTACTTTTTGGGGGGTATTTTCTTAAAACTGCATTGTTGGTTAAGGGCTTGTAAGTAAGCATTTCACTGTAAGGTTGTATTCGGCACATGTTGTATTCGGCACATGTGACAAATAACATTTGATTTGATTTGAGGGTTTCCAAAAAATCCACAAACATAATGTTGATAAAGATGACCAATAAGGGAGTAAATGTTACCAAAGAGCATATTTGCATCTTTGACATAGCCTATAGTTCCAGGCTTGTAGCAGGGTCATATAAGACTTTAATGTGGAATTTGTCATAGTGACATTTATTCTCATCAAGAGTGACTGAAAACAGTATTCCATTTCCCCGGAATTATTTGCCTGTACCGGAGGAGAAAAACATCAGCTCAGGTAAGCTGTCACACCCTGACCATAGAGAGCCTTTCTATTCTCTATGTTGGTTAGGTCGGGGTGTGACTAGGGTGGGTAATCTAGTGTGTGTATTTCTTTGTTGGCCTGGTATGGTTCCCAATCAGAGGCAGCTGTTTAGCGTTGTCTCTGATTAGGGATCATATTTAGGCAGCCATTTCCCCACTGTGTTTTGTGGGATCTTGTTTATGTGTAGTTGCCTGTGAGCACTCCATAGCTTCACGTGTTCGTTTATTCTTTATTGTTTTTTGAGAGTTTCATTTAATAAACATGTGAAACCCAGATCACGCTGCGCTTTGGTCCGAGTATGCTTCCAACGACGGTCGTGACAGAAGATCACGCCACAACAGGACCAAGCAGTGTGTCCAGGAGGAGAGGGTATCCTGGGCTTGGCAGGAGACCAAGGAGGAGAAGACATACTGGACTTGGGAGGAAATCTTGGCAGGAGACGAAAGCCTTCCTTGGCGGAAGACGCAAGGAGAGAAGGGAGGACAGCGACGACGCCGGGGTTCGCGGCCACATAGAAAACCCAAAAGACAGCCCCAATTTTTTTGGGGGGGGCACACAAGGTGGTCGGGGGAGCCGGGGCGTGAGCCAGTGACAACCTGGGAGGAGATAGAGAGGTGGTCGGTCGACCCAAGGAGAGTACCAGAGCCCGCCTGGGAGTCGATGGAACAATGCGAGGAGGGATACCGGAGAATGGAGTTGGCTAGGAGTATGCGGCAACGCAGGCGTTTGGAGGAGCGTGTCACCAGTCCGGTGCAACTTGTGCCGGTCCCACGCATCAGGTCTCCAGTGCGCCTCCCAGTCCGGTACGTCCTGTGTCCCCTCCTCGTACTCGCCCTGAAGTGCGTGTCCCCAGTCCGGTGCATCCTGTGCCAGCTCCCCGCACTCGCCTTGCGAAGTGTGTCATCGTTCCGGTACAACCTGTGCCGGCAATGCACACCAGGTCTCCAGTGCGCCTCCACAGCCCAGTACGTCCTGTGCCAGCTCGTCGCACTCGCCCTGAAGTGCGTGTCACCAGTCCGGTGCCACCTGTACCGGCCCCACGCAGTAGGCCTCCAGTGCGCCTTCCCAGTCCGGTACATCCTGTGCCTGCTCCTCGCACTCGCCCTGAAGTGCGTGTCACCAGTCCGGTGCCACCTGTGCCGGCTCCACGCACCAGGCTTCTGGCGACGGTCCCCAGTCCAGAGCTTCCGGCGACGGTCCCCAGTCCAGAGCTTCCGGTGACGGTTCACAGTCCAGAGCTTCCGGCGACGGTTCACAGTCCAAAGCTTCCGGCAACGGTTCACAGTCCAGAACCTCCTGCGACGGTCCACAGTCCGGAACCTCCTACGACGGTCCACAGTCCAGAACCTCCCACGACGGTCCACAGGCCGGAGCCCTCCTTTGCGCCGGTGCCCAGTCCAGGCACGGCGCCCAATCCTGCTCCATGGCAGGAGCCTCCCTCTGCACCGGTGCCCAGTCCAGTCATGGCGTCCAGTCCAGCTCCAAGGCCAGAGCCTTCCTCTGCGCCGATGCCCAGTCCAGGCACGGTGTCCAGTCCAGCTCCTAGGCCGGAGCCTTCCTCTGCGCCGGTGCTCAGTCCAGGCACAGCATCCAGTCCCGCTCCATGGCAGGAGCCTTCCTCTGCACCGATGTCCAGTCCAGGCACGGCGGCCAACTCAGCTCCATGGCTGGAGCCTTCCTCGGCGCCGGTGCCCAGTCCGGGTGCGTTGTTCAACCAACTCCATGGCCGGGGCCCTCCTCTGTGCTGAGGCCCAGTCCAGGCACGGCGTTCTACCCAGCTCCATGGCTGGACCCGAGCCACCACCGATGCTGGCGGATCCGCGAGCGGAGTGGGTACTTCGCCCCGCACCGGAGCCGCCACCGACGCTAGATGCCCACCCGGACCCTCCCCTATTGAGTCAGGTTTTGCGGCCAGAGTCCGCACCTTTGGGGGGGGGGGGGGGGGGGGGGGGTACTGTCACACCCTGACCATAGAGAGCCTTTTTATTATTTCTTTTGATTAGGTCGGGGTGTGACTAGGCTGGGTAATCTAGTGTGTGTATTTCTTTGTTGGCCTGGTATGGTTCCCAATCAGAGGCAGCTGTTTAGCGTTGTCTCTGATTGGGGATCATATTTAGGCAGCCATTTCCCCACTGTGTTTTGTGGGATCTTGTTTATGTGTAGTTGCCTGTGAGCACTCCATAGCTTCACGTGTTCGTTTATTCTTTATTGTTTTTTGAGAGTTTCATTTAATAAACATGTGGAACCCAGATCACGCTGCGCTTTGGTCCGAGTATGCTTCCAACGATGTTCGTGACATAAGCGGCTTCAGTAAAGACAAAGGCTAGTGGCTCATACCCTTGGTCTGAGTTAAATAATAATTCTCCTTAGCGTGATTCTGTGAAAGTTACCTGACATTTGGCATGTGAGAAGAGGTTCTGCGGTCAAACATAGCATGCAGATACAGTACAGCAGATTAGGATGATGTCCTCAGGACTCTGACAAGAACTCATCTCCCTGCAGGGCATAGCCTGTTTAGTAAAAGCCCACAAGCTGATATTAGACTGATACAGCTCATAATAAGAAAAATAGTGGAATCTGGGTAATGCGTGTCTGGAATCCACCGTTTAGCCAATCAGAATGCGTGGCTGAACAGAATTTACCATGTCAAGGGAAAACACAAAAATACTTAACATCACATCTCAGCATAGTGTTCAATTCCTTTCAAATGTTTAGTGTGTTCTCAAAAGCAGCAATAGATAGCCTTTTGGTTACTTCTGTTAGGAATTGTTTGTGTTGCTGTTTCGTTTTACCTCTCATGAGCGGAGCTTGGCTCTATCTCCTGAGGACTATCTATTAATCCCACCTCAGAGAAACAGATGGAGGAGTGTAGCGGGTGGTCCCTGTATAAGACCAATTACCCAGACACAGACAGTTCTGGCATACCAGCACAACACATTGGCAGGATAGCGCCATACCGGGAGGGCAAAGCATGAGCAGCCATGATCAATTATTTGCAGTATTCTCACTCTTCTCTCTGTCTCACTCTCTCTCTCTCTCTATTCATACAGTGAGGGAAAAAAGTATTTGATCCCCTGCTGATTTTGTACCTTTGCCCACTGACAAAGAAATGATCAGTCTATAATTTTAATGGTAGGTTTATTTGAACAGGGAGAGACAGAATAACAACAACAAAATCCAGAAAAACACATGTCAAAAATGTTATAAATTGATTTGCAATTTAATGAGGGAAATAAGTATTTGACCCCCTCTCAATCAGAAAGATTTCTGGCTCCCAGGTGTCTTTTATACAGGTAACGAGCTGAGATTAGGAGCACAGTCTTAAAGGGAGCGCTCCTAATCTCAGTTTGTTACCTGTATAAAAGACACCTGTCCACAGAAGCAATCAATCAATCAGATTCCAAACTCTCCAGCATGGCCAAGACCATATTTCTCTCCTTCTCTCTCTCTCTCTCACCATCTTTCTCTACATCTCTCTCTCTACACATCTCTCTTCCTCTACCCATCTCTCTCTCTCTCTCTATCTAGGTTCAGACTGAGGTGGTTGTTATAGTGTCACAGAGAATGGGTTAGATTTTTTATTTTGGGGTTGGCTGATAAGGCTCTCTCCATGTCATAGGTCCCCCCAGAGCCTTGACACAGTGGCTGCAGATAATAAATCACTCAGACAGTGGGTGGCCAGATAGATAGGGAGACTGTACATATTGTTTGTCCAGTCATACCTCAGTGTCTGCTGCAGTAAGAACTCTAACCCCAACACATCTGCATGGACAAGGACAGACAGACAGACTGATAAATACTTTCGACCATGTCTGCATCTGTAAGGGTAGGCTAATGTCTGCACTGCATTCCCTGACTCACCAGCGCTCACTGTCTGAAATTACAATCCTGGTGTCAAAGAGGCTGAATTGGTACCATTATAATGATCATTACAAGATATTAGCTGCGCTTGTCATTGTGGCAACCCATTTCCCAAACTCTCATTTATGACCAAACCAAGCATATTTGATGTTCTGGGCTTATTCCTGGAGGGCCATTTAAGGGTAAGTATTTTGTCTTCCTGTTCATCATTAAAAACCTATCAGACCTGTAAAAATGATGTTTACAATTACAGTTGTACCACTGCATATGCCGCTAGATAGAAGGTATCAGTCAGGAACTGTAAGAACCACATATATCCTCTTAGAATCTTATCTGATTGGCTGATTGAAGCATGAGGCCCAGTAAGTGGCTCTCCCAGTGATGTAGTACTTACATGTGAAGTCGGAAGTTTACATACACTTAAGTTGGCGTCATTAAAACTCATTTTTCAACCACTCCACAAATTTCTTGTTAAGAAATAAGAAAATATGAGAAAGATATGGATCAACTATAGAACTGCGATACTGTTTATCATCAATACTGCTATCAAAATATACCAGACACGTTTGTTTATCAACTATAGCAAACCAAATTCCCAATCTCTATACCTCAGAATACTTTTATGTTCAACAGTAAATCCTGGGTGCAGACAAGGACCTGTTTAAACTTGCAGACACAACAGATAGAACAAACATTTCTGCTATTTGCCCTTCCTTCCTGTGTTTTTCACTAGATTCCCTAATCCATGTGATGTATTGATGCCTGGGAGTGACATCCTCTAAGCTGTGACACCGTATGTGGCACGTGAAAGGTGACAAGGCATTTTTCACAGTCATTATGGGATGTGAAGTTATGAGGAGCCAGGAGTGGTGCCAAGTCAAGCAGCTGCCTGTCAGAGGGCTGTTTCTCTGAGCCTGGCATAGACTCATCCTAGGCACTGCCACTCAGATCCCAGATGAGTTCAGGGACAGAGTGCATGTGCTTCTCTCCCCCTGCATGGTGCATGTTGGGGCAGGCTATGTTTGTTCTTAACCCTCAACCCGTTGTAACTTAGTTGTTCCTTCACACCCTCACACCATTTATCAAATTTGTCAAATGTACTGATGGCAAAATGCATTTACAAAATAAAATCAATTACACATTTTGTTTTAGCAGGAATAAGCTACATTTGTCCTGAATTGTTTGATTGCATTCTCGACCTCAAGTTTCTGAACCAATTTCCAAGCTGTGGATTCCAACATGTCTGGACATGCATGTTGGCTGTGCCACTACAATTGGACTACCTCTCCTTGTTGTTGAAGTCATGTTTATTTGAACGTATTGCCTGCCTGTTGCATTGGGATGCATGCTGAATGTTAATTTGGTGGGATGTCTGTCAGGAGTCCTCAGTGGCTCCCAGGCTGCAGGGCCTCTTCTCAGCACCACCAGAGCTGTCTCTTGAGCCGTATGATGGGGACGTTTATTTTAGGAGCCTGGTGCTCATTGAAGAGTCTGTCATGCATGCTCTATCTACCAGAGACGAGCAACAACGTTCCTGTGAACTCTAGGAAATTACCTCTGCCACACACACACACGCACAAGTACGCACACAGACACACACACACACATACTGTACACCCACACACACACACACACACACACACACACACACACACACACACACACACACACACACACACACACACACACACACACACACACACACACACACACACACACACACACACACACACACACACACACACACACACACACACACACGATTAAATTAACGGTTAAATGCAGAAGACACATTTCAGTTGAATGCATTCAGTTGTACAACTGACTAGGTATCCCCCGTTCCCTTCCATAACTCTGTGCTTACTCACATACAAACACAGGCCCTCCCTCTCATCTCTCGTATTTGTGCACAACATGTTGCGTTTCACCTCAAACAAGGCTTGCCATACTGCTCTGGTTCCAGTGACAGGCATACTAAGTAGGATGGTGCTTTGCACATGAATGGCTCACCGGCTATCTGGCTTGTCTCTATCTCTGTGTGTAATTACTGTATGGATGCTCATTTTGAGGGTGCCAGACCTGAAACTGTATAATCGTGGTGTGGAGTGTGTCTCCTTCATTGCCGTCAGCACTTTTCAGTCTCCCTGGTTTTATGATGTATTGGCCACAGTGACTGGATGCTAGGCTGAGCAGCCAGAGAGATGCAGAATGAACGCAAACTAAATACAGACGCCTCTGCAGGCTGCTGAGATTTCCTGACGCAATGGCTGTCATGATTACTGCATTACTTAGCCTGGCTATTTACTAAATATTGAAATTAAGGTAGACCCAAATTCAGAGGAGGCTGGTGTGAGGAGCTATACGGGCTCATTGTAATGGCTGGAATGGAATTTATGGAACAGAGTCAAACGTGGTTTCCATATGTTTCTATCTGTTTGATACCATTCCATTTATTCCATTCCAGCATTACAATTAGCCCCTCCTCCGGTAGCTCATCCCACCAGCCTCCTCTTCCCAAATTGCATTGTTTGAACTGAAATTTGTGTCACAACGTCCACAGAAGGTGGCGCCTCTCCCCGGTCGGGCGGCTAGTAGGTCGTCGTCGCCGGCCTACTAGCTGCCACCGATCCATGTTTCAGTGTCTGTTGGTTATGTCTGTTTTAGTTTGCACCTGTTCCTTGTTTGTCATTAGTGGGGGGGCATTTAGTTTGTCTGTTTTTGTTTGGGATTTGTGTGGCATTGTTTCGTGTTACGTTACTGTAGTGGGCAGGATTTATGTCTGTATTAGATTACACAATGTATTTGGGTAGGCATTAGGGTTGCCGGGCTGCGCCCCGTCTATTTTGGAGTTTGGAGCTATTCTCCTTCCTTTTGTTGACTGTGCACCCTGCCTTGTCGCTGTGTTTTGTCCTTGGCGGTATTAAACGTTTTGTTCAACGGACCTCAGTCTCCTGCGCCTGACTTACCCCTTTCCTGCTATCTTGGAGAACGTGACAATTTGATTCTAGCATCGCAGCGTATGGTGGATGTATTGAGGTGGTAGCTTGCCCTTTTTTGAGTCTGTGACATGGATGTTTAACTTTGATGATAAATAATGTGGTAATGAATAATTGATGAGAGTCTGTATCCCAGGGTGCCACATGCTAATTGGCCAAGGCTGAACTGTGCTTAGAAGGTGTGTGATTAGAGAATTAAACAACCTTGCGTAACTCACACAGGTGGGCATCGCTGAGAGAACCCAATCGTCTGTCTGTGTGCCCACATTTATAATAGCCTCTCCTCATCAGCTGTTTACCAAAGAGCTCCTAATCAACTGTCTGCACAAAGGCCTGATGGAAAGGCTTGGCCACGGTCAACATGGACATCCCTACTGAGTCTATAGAAACAGAATGGTTCTGGCATTATTTACACTCAAACAGATTTCTCTGTGATGGATTTAGATACATTTAGAGATGTAGGTTGATTTAGACTGGGTGTGGGACAGACAGGGGAGAGGTGCCATCTCAGAGGGCAGCTGACGTTGACACTTTTGCCAAAAATTTACCACCTCAGGAGTGGAGCCTGCTAATGAAGCCTCCAGTCAATAAGTCAGTTCCGTAGCCTCCGTGGGCCATTAATAAGCTGCGTCCCGAGCCGAGGGTGAGAAGAACAAAGAACACACGCCAGAGGCAGCTCCCGTCCAGCTCCCGACACCGCCTGATATAGAGGTCCTGGATGGCAGGTAGCTCGGCCCCGGGGATGTACTAGTAGTTATTACTGAAAACCCAAACAGGCCCAATCACACACTGTGTCCTTTTATCAAATACTAATCTGTGTGGGGAGTTGGCTGGTCATCTCTCCAAAAAGACAAAGGACCTTCTTGTTGCACTCAACTATTGTATTGGCCTTTTCATGTGGGCTATACAAAATGTTGGTCATACAATTTCTAAAAATGACATTTTTACAGCAAGTTGATATAGCCATTTACCATAATAATAAACCAATGACCATAGTAAAGCCATCTTCTATATGACATACAGTGATGTATGTGTATTTCCCCCCTCTGAAAGCCAAACACTAAGTGTATCATCAAGCTCTGGCTCACAGCATTTGATTTAATCTTGACAGAGAAAGAAACATAGACAGAGACAGAAACAGAGATAGAGACAGAAACAGAAACAGAGACAGAAGCAAAAACAGAGACAGAGACAGAAACAGAGACAGAAGCAAAAACAGAAACAGAGACAGAAACAGAGATAGAGACAGAAACAGAGACAGAGACAGAAGCAAAAACAGAAACAGAGACAGAAACAGAGACAGAGAAAGGGACAGAAACAGAAACAGAGACAGTGATAAAGACAGAAACAGAAAAAGAGACAGGGACAGGGACAGAAACAGAGATAAAGACAGAGACAGGAACAGAGACAAAGACAGAAACAGAGACAGAGATAAAGACAGAGACAGAAACAGAGACAGGGACAGGGAGAGAAACAGAGATAAAGACAGAGCCAGAAACAGAGACAAAGACAGTGCATCAAATCTGTTTATTAGTTCACATCATGCTGCAATCTCCTGCAATCAAACATGTTGCATTTTAATGAAAGGTTTTGGTGTTGGATTTCATCCTTTCTGCATCTCTCTGCACTGCATAGTGTTCTGCTCAGAGCTGTTACATCATCAGTCAGCGATTAACAACCTTGGTGCCCAAAGCCATTGGACTCATGGTTTAACGGCACCCCCTGCCCAGGATCCAGTCCGGAATCGAGATAGCGTGTGGATAAATCAGATGTAGCATAATCAGAAATGCATGTAAGGAGAAATTAAATGTAACTATATCACGTGTGTTGTATGGTGTTCTGACGTACATACGTGTGTGTGTGTGTGTGTGTGTGTGTGTGTGTGTGTGTGTGTGTGTGTGTGTGTTTCAGGTTCTGGGATCTTCACTGTTGCTTCACTCTCAATGTGACCTCTGTCTACATATAGCTATGGTATTTGTTCACACATGTAGTCACATCGCAGGTGCTCCTATCCAAAGCCATGTAGTCTGAATGACAGGGTCCACTGGGGTACAGCTATATAGATTGCTCCCATTTAATACACACCACAGGCACCATCATCCTGGACATGTCCTGGCCAGTAGGCTGTTGGCCGTAGTCCAGGGGAGGACAGACAATGTAATAATGAAATAGAAGCCTGTAAAAGAGACAGGAGGAGGAGCAGCTCTTCCATTGTCTCACAGATATTTATCTACAGTAGCTCCCTTTCTGTTTGCTTTAATAACGAGACGTCTGTGGTGTCAAACCATCTATATTCTCTGTTGATTACTAGAATAATTATTCAGAGCTGGGTGCAGCACATAAGCTTTATTGAAATCTAATCACACAAATGTCTGCTTCTGAATCTATGGAGTGTTATTGCACTTTTACTAATGAGCTTTTAATGGCCTTAAAGAGATTGAACGGGATCTTAAGGACTTGCAAATTCGTAACATATTGTACGAATTGGAATTCGTAACATATCATATGAATTGTAGGGAAAAAAACTATTTATTTATTTTTGTTTGTTTTTGCAGGACGTAACATATCATGCAAAATGGATACCGTTTTTTTTTAGAACTCATTTTTAAGTTATGAGAGGACCTATCTCTTAAAGTATGATGCAACCATTAGTTATTTATTGTGGACTTTACGGTGTGTTACTCTTGTTATTTCATTACTTGTAAGATGGAGCAGGTTTTCATGACAAGTCATCTGACTAGATGTTGCTTTAATAATTGGGATTAATTACTGTATTACATGCTCATCCCTGACCTCCCTTGCTATTATTCTGATTAAAGCAATCCAAGAGATTACCATAAAGCCAGAGGTGTAAGCAGGTTTAGCAATGCAAAACTAAAGCAAAAAGGCAAATGTTTGAACCAGCAAAATTGTGATGAATACAGTGAAATTCAAGGCAGGCCCAAAATGCTGGTTGGGTCGTTTCACGAATAGAGTACATTTTGCGTAGTGTAACATGGTAAAAATAAACAATGAATTTCATTTAATTTGAACATGCTGTCATAAAGAGCATATGTTCAACTTCATAAAGTACATGTTATCCCATTTCAAGGGGTTGAAAAAAAATAGATTATAGTAAGTGCCATTAAAATAACAGGGTTGACCGTAACAGGGATGAGGTTTTTATCTTTAATCAGCCATAAATCCCCTTGTGACAGGGGGGAATGGAAGCGTGTTGTGTGCAACAGGGAGGGTCTAGTATTAATAGTTAAAACATTTCTAGCCTATCTATATATGGGTAACAGGGTTTACATGTTATGCGAGACGCACTCAGCTGTCCACCACAAAACACCAGAAAATGGCCAAAAGGAGGACAACCTGCTTACCTGCTGTCACACTATGATTTGACTGTTATTATGTTCATGTTTTTTATATATTTTGAAAAGGAACAGTTTCAACATATTAAAACGAGAGTTCAGTTCACATAACAGGGTTGACCTTAAAATGAGGGACAGACGTAAATTAATCACTAATCACAAGAAATAAATAATAATCTTAAGAAATGACTTTGTCAAAGCAAGAACATAACTAGGGCTGGTGAAAACTTAGAGAAATAATGGGGTTAAGTGGGTTGAAATCTTCCTAGAAATCTGAAAAACATGATGAGGGAGAATGTCAAAATGCAAATCTTTGCCACTTTAGCAAGTCTTTATTGATATTAAAAATCTGATGTATTGAATTTCCCATGTGGTCTATATTAAAGGGGACTTCATTTATTATAACAGGCTTTTAAAATGCAATATTGGTGCACAATTTCAACTTAAAATATCAAAGGGACACAAAATGTACTCTATTCGTCCAACGACCCAGTTACATTGCTGAGCCTCTGCTGAGACTGGCTTCAAAGAGCAATGAACTCTGCCCTCTCTATTCCATCTTATCTGCCAGGTATCAGGGATGAGGGCCTCATGCTGCTACAATATGTGGTGCTGAATCTCATCACAGAAGTTCTCCTCTCTCAGACAGTCCAAAGTAAGGGTCAAGATATTATTCAGTCACCTCCAAAATGTTGCCAGGTTCCAACGGTACCCTGTCCCCCTCCTGACTCAGTGTGCTTGGCTTTAGGACAAGGTCTAATTTAGGCTCTCTTGAGGTCGTCTCCTGCCTTATCAGCGCAATAGAACACCGGTGGAGTACGGGGCGTCCTGCCCTGCTCAGTTCAGCACAGCTCAGCAGGGCTCACCTTAGCACACCTCTACAGTAGGCGACTGTGTTTTACCCCTGCAGCATCCTTTCACTCTACTGGCAGGCCTTTCACTCTGACCTTGTAACTGATCCCCCTGATGAGGACTACCTTTCACTTCCTTAAGAAAAAGACATGGGCAAGGACTTTATGATTATGCTGATAACTGGTGTTGATATACCAATGCCATTTGAGTGGACTATGCCAGATATGAGCGTAAATTGCTATTTGTGTAGGAGTACTTCAGTACAGTGAGGACTGCTAATGTAAAACTTTTTTTTTTACTCCCTTTTTTCTCCCCAATTTCATGATATCCAATTGCGATCCAATTTAGATCTTGTCTCATCGCTGCAACTCCCCAACGTGTTCGGGAGAGTCGAAGGTCGAGTCATGTGTCCTCCGAAACATGACCTACCTCACGCTCTTCTTAACACCCGCCAGCTTAACCCGGAAGCCAGCCGCACCAATGTGTTAAAGGAAACACCTTCCCAAATGAACTTTTTGTGCATAGAAAAATCAGGGCGTGATGACATAGGCCTAGTGCACATAAAATTACATTTTTTGCTTAAGTGTTCATGTACCGGGTGGGAATGTCAACCTAATTTCCAGCATTTTTACACACGCCAATATGCCATCTCTATTTAGAACAAAAAGTAAGCAAAAATGCCCACAGTCATCTAGCTAGGTAAGAGAACATTATTACATATTGTAATGACCTGACTAGATCATAAAGGAACAATTGTCCAGACAGAGGATGGAGTTAACGAATGGACGGTTTATTAACCCAACTTAACACAGGCTATTGTTTGGCCGTAGCCCACGCCAAATAAATGAAAGGTACCCTACAAACCAACCGTGACCTTCTCTTGTGAAGCCCAGACGTAAGAGAGAGAACAATGGCTAAACCCTTAACTTCCAATGCTCCATCCCCCTGCCCAACCCCCCTCCACGCCACTCCGCCAACCACCAGGCTACCCGGTATCAGAACATTCCAGGCATTCCCGTGATTGGCAGATAGCAGGTTGATTGGCATGACCCCGCGAACACTGGTAAGTACGACACAACCCACTAATAGCCTAACACATAACCCACAGCTGTCTGTGCGGCTCGCTACAATATGTTTAATAGTGGCGCGGCGGTCTAAGGCTGCGCCACTAGAGGCGTCACAACAGACCCAGGTTAGATCCCGGGCTGTATCACAACCGGCCGTGATCGGGCGTCCCATAGGGCGGCGCACAATTGGCCCAGCGTCGTCCGGGTTAGGGGAGGGTTTGGTGGGTCGCGCCGTGTCAGAGTACATTTAGAATTATTTCGTTAATTACTGGAATTGATTTGGCCAAGTGCATCTGTGCACTCTGTTCAGTGCGCTCTCTGCTTAGCAGCGGTCTCTGCTCAGTTTGGCAGCTGCGCGAGTGGGAGAGGGAGATGCCAGTGTGCTTCGCGGTTCACCGGATCTTTTTTCTACAGTTTTCTTGAAGATCACTCCGCGACACACGATGCAGCGCTGTGGTTCAGCAGCTGATGATGCGCTGTCAGCCACTGACTTGCCATTCGCACTCGCAATCCCTCACAGCTTTCATCAAATGGACTCATGCTAGCCACAAGTTCTGACTGAGCTCAATGGTCATGAAACGCAAATACAGGGATGAGTTTCTCTCTCTTTCATACACACTTTGAGAAATAACGAGGAGCGCCCACAATGTGTTTTGTGCGGGGAAGTGCTTAGCGTTAGTAATGAGTCTCTCAAAACGAACAAATTAATACAACGACACGTCCTGACCAAACAGCATAATGGTAAACCCAGGGAGTTATTTCAGAACAGGGCATAATGCTTCAGGAAACTGTGCTTCGACAGTGGAAAAGTAAGTAAAATAGCAAGGCGTTGTTGTAATTTTATAACAGACGATGATAAGCAGAAATAAGGGAGTACTAACTCTCATAGCAGTAGATGTGAGTTTCGCTTTAAAACAATCCCGTGGCCTTCTAAGTTACACAGCTAATAGCTAACATTAGCCAAAGCAAGCTAGCTAGTTACTAATGGTGCAACCCTTAGTAACAGTACAGATGAAGATGAAAAATAATCAGGCCTAGTGTACATCTTACTGTATACATTATTGTTGAAAACTAGTCTAGGTTGGAACTGTTGCTGTTAAAATACAAGTAATAATTAATATTCTGAACTGGAATAAACTGATTGAAGCAAGATGCTTTTTGAGGCAAACACACAGTTCTGGGTTGCTCATCAACAGCAGGAAGGGGCCTCCTGCCTGACTGAGAAAGCAGTAAATGTTCTGATCCAGTTTGGCACCACATACCTATGCAAGTCAGGGTTCTCAACTCTGACATACTTAAAAAAAACACTACAGAAACGGTCTCATTGCTGAGTATGACCTCAGTGTTGCACTTTCAAAAACTGAGCCCAGAATAGACATGCTTGTTGAAAACTTCAACCAGCCACACACCTCTCATTAGGACTGTGTGTGTGTTTTCTGGTCTACAGCTGTGTGATGTGATCAATCAGTTTATTCTAGTTCAGAATAAAAAACGATGTGTTGTTTTTTAAACAGCACCAGTTCCAACCTAGATTTTCTTTTAACAATCATTTCTACAGTAATATGTACAGTAGGCCTGATCATTTTTTCATCTGCACTGTTACTTAGGGTTGCACTATCAAAAAGCCTGTGTGTGAGTTCTGTTACTCATCTGTGTGATGTGATCGATCAGTTTATTCCAGTTCAGAATGAAAATGATTTATTGTATTTTAACAGCAACAGTTCCAACCTAGACAGATATGTAAGAGTGTTTTTAATGGGGGAAAATAAACATGAATATATATTTATATGAATATTTAATTTCATTGTTATTTGTTATTGTCTATATTGCATTGCTTTAGGCATAAGGGCAACGAAATGTACCGATATTTACATATTTTCCTAAGCTTGGGTTCCAGAAAAACACAACATTTCTAATTTGGGTTCCAGGCTGAAAAAGTTTTAAAAAACCCTGCTATAGGCCAAACATAGCAAGTGTCACTGTAATCATTCTTGCTGTCATCATTCTTCAGGTGCGCCTGTGGTCTCAATTAAATAGAGTAGGCTATAGCCTATGCATGGGCAGAGATGCATGGGTCAGTTATCTTTCCAAGGAAACGTACTTCCTAAATAGTTTACTACATTGCCTAGAAATAGGCCTAGATATTGATCACCCATATTTCTCCGTCTGAAAATCTTCCCACTCCTAAAAGGTAGGCTATAAAAATAGCTCAAGAGAAAGTGCAAGTCTCTCCTACTCTGCTCTCTTCAAACTACATCTAGCATATTGGCTGATAAAGCCCAGTAATACAACATATGGGCCACGTGAGAATATCTGGTAATTGTAAATATTTCTTAAGTCATTTTTGCACATTTGATATTGCCTATAGGGCACAAAATTGCTGGAACCATAGCTGGCAAGTGAGCTGCCTCTCATTTGTCAAATGGCAGTCAAGCATCGATCGTCATGTCACCAAAGTAAGACCCTCGATATTTATTGGAAAGCAGCATCAAGCTCATCACCGGACACTTTCACCACCTGGTGAAGTATATCATAATTTATTTGTAGCCTAATAAACTGCATGGTTTCCCAAGTCATAGTGGGAGGACTACATGACTCCAAGTTTACTTCGATATTGTGGTTATCAATATTTGCGCATAAAAGCGGTTCATTTCTTGCATAAATAATTTTACAGACACAAAAAGATCGCACCATGTCGAACGAGCAAATTATCTGCCAGCGTTTATCAGATTTTACCGAAACTTCCTATTTCCAGCTGTTATTGATTTTTTTTATATGGTAGGACTGTAGGCCTACGCGCATAAAAACTCTAGATGGAAACGTGGTTGTTGTATTGATTAGTGTTTTCTTTTTTAAAGCACACACTCAACTTGAAGTGCGCACCCATGATCGACTGTTATGATGGTGTTTTTTCTGAAGTCTGTTTGAATGTAGCTTATTGAATGACTCACTAAGAGAGTATTTGCTGGAGATGTTGAAAGCTGCTCTCACTAAGGAGATTTCCCCTGTCCCGAACAGAGGATTATTTTTGTCTCCTGATGTTCAAACACTTAAACTCTCAGCAGGGAGCTGCAAAGCAGCGTAGAAAGCACAAAAAGAAAGTTCCTCTGTTACTGCCTTCCCACTGGGTACACCATGTCATTTCAACGTGGATAATCGGGTAAAATTTGATTGAGACGTTGATCAATGAGATTCCAACCTAAGGTCAGTCACCCACTCAAAAAAGACAGCCAAAAAATAGTTGCATTTCTAATGTGTTATCATTTATTACTATGCATTTATTACTATTACTGTTTTCCACATACTGTAGATTCCACATCACAATACATTGACAAATTACCTTGATACAACATTGATAAATCGAGCTGTGTTGAAGCATAATAACACTAAGTTCTACTTAGAATGATGTAAGGGGGAATTATTCTCCACTAGTCAGCTTTACTGCCCCCTGCCCTCTATGTAAATGAGGAAGAAAGATCTGACATCCTACAGGAAAGAGAAGACACCATTAAACCGACTGTTTAATGTGCCACTGTGGAACTGTGTCTCAGATGTAATAAGGCATACTGTACAGTACATCAACTCCAGGCCTAGTCCCTGAGGCAGCAGTGTCACGACCCGAGCGGATGTGAGGATTTACCCAGTCGCACAGAGCACTTACATAATTACTTCAATTTCTAAGACAACGCTGGGATCGAACCCACCATGAGGCCGCAATCCTGTTAAATCACGTCTTAGAACGCACTGACCATATGAGAAGTCACAGCAAATATGCACTCTGAAGGAAAGAAGAGATCAGAGGTAAATTTGGATTTAAAACAGTGTAATCCTGGGATCTCTTCAATCACCTCTCTGTCTTGCGCCTAACACACACTGCAGCATCAACTCTCTGTCTGTGTCTCTATTCTACTGTAGCTCTCTATTTTTACGAATGGACAGAGGGGACTCCGTTTTCTCAGAGAGTGCCCAGTGCCACACACAAACACACACCAAGCACGTACGCACACTTCCCAACACCCGGTCACAAAAATACTGTATACTAGGGATCATAAACTAGAATCATCCACGGGCTGATATTTTCTTGAGCGGATGGTCGGGGGACCGGAACATAATTACAAATAATTTGTGGACTGCAAATTGACCGCAAGAAGCCCAAACAGATATAGGACAAAAACAATCATTTGAAACCTTGCTTACATTTGTATACAGACACATACAGTTGAAGTCAGAAGTTTACATACACTTAGGTTGGAGTCATTAAAACTCGTTTTCAAACCACTTCATACATTTTTTGTTAACAAACTATAGTTTTAGCAAGTCGGTTAGGACATCTACTTTGTGCATGACAAATCAGCCAAAACCTCAGAAAAATAATTGTAGACCTCCACAAGTGTGGTTCATTCTTGGGAGCAATTTCCAAACCCCTGAAGGTACCACGTTCATCTGTACAAACAATAGTACGCAAGTATAAACACCATAGGACCATGCAGCCGTCATACTGCTCAGGAAGGAGATGCGTTCTGTCTTGAATGTACTTTGGTGCGAAAAGTGCAAATCAATCCCAGAACAACAGCAAAGGACCATGTGAAGATGCTGGAGGAAACAGGTACAAAAGTATCTATATCCACAGTAAAATGAGTCCTATATCGACATAACCTGAAAGGCCGCTCAGCAAGGAAGAAGCCAGTGCTTCAAAACCGCCATTAAAAAGCCAGACTACGGTTTGCAACTGCACATGGGCACAAAGATCATACTTTTTGGAGAAATGTCCTCTGGTCTGATGAAACAAAAATAGAACTGTTTGGCCATAATGACCATCGTTATGTTTGGAGGAAAAGGGGGGAGGCTTGCAAGCCAAAGAACACCATCCCAACCGTGAAGCAAAGGGGTGGCAGCATCATGTTGTGGGGGTGTTTTGCTGCAGGAGGGACTGGTGCAATTCACAAAATAAATGGCATCATGAGGCAGGAAAATTATGTGGATATATTGAAGCAACATCTCAAGACATCAGTCAGGAAGTTAAAGCTTGGTCGCAAATGGGTCTTCCAAATGGACAATGACCCCAAGCATACTTCCAAAGTTGTGGCAAAATGGCTTAAGGACAACAAAGTCAAGGTATTGGAGTGGCCATCACAAAGCCCTGTCCTCAATCCCATAGTTGTGGGCAGAACTGAAAAAGCGTGTGTGAGAAATGAGGCCTACAAACCTGACTCAGTTACACCAGCTCTGTCAGGAGGAATGGGCCAAAATTCACTAAACTTATTATGGGAAGCTTGTGGAAGGCTACCTGAAACATTTGACCCAAGTCAAACAATTTAAAGGCAATGCTACCAAATACTAATTGAGTGTATGTAAACTTCTGACCGACTGGGAATGTGATGAAAGAAATAAAAGCTGAAATAAATAATTCTCTCTACTATTATTCTGACATTTCACATTCTTAAAATAAAGTGGTGATCCTAACTGACCTAAAACAGGGAATTTTTACTAGGATTAAATGTCAGGAATTGTGAAAAACTGAGTTTAAATGTATTTGGCTAAGGTATGTATTTAAATGTATTTGGTATTTGGTATGTAAACTTCCGACTTCAACTGTATCTTTCTAAATTCAGCAAAAAAATAAGATATTTTGAAGATATTTCGTAAAAATCCAAATAACTTTACAGATCTTCATTGTAAAGGGTTTAACCACTAATGAATGAACCATAAACAATTAATGAACATGCACCTATGGAACGGTCGTTAAGACACTAACAGCTTACAGACGGTAGGCAATTGAGGTCACAGTTATGAAAACTTAGCACACCAAAGAGGCCTTTCTACTGACTCTGAAAAACACCAAAAGAAAGATGCCCAGGTTCCCTGCTCATCTGCGTGAATGTGCCTTAGGCATGCTGCAAGGAGGCATGAGGACTGCAGATGTGGCCAGGGCAATGAATTCCTATGTCCGTACAATAGGCTGAGAGAGGCTGGACTGAGGGCTTGTAGGCCTGTTGTAAGGCAGGTCCTCACCAGACGTCACCGGCAACAATGTCGCCCAAACCCACCGTCGCTGGACCAGACAGGACTGGCAAAAAGTGCTCTCCACTGACGAGTCGCGGTTTTGTCTCACCAGGGGTGATGGTCGGATTCGTGTTTATCGTCATAGGAATGAGCGTTACACCGAGGCCTGTACTCTGGAGCGGGATCGATTTGGAGGTTGAGGGTCCGTCATGGTCTGGGGAGGTGTGTCACAGCATCATCGGACTGAGCTTGTTGTCATTGCAGGCAATCGCAACGCTATGCGTTACAGGGAAGACATTCTCCTCCCTCATGTGGTACCCTTCCTGCAGGCTCATCCTGACATGACCATCCGACATGACCATCCAGCATGACAATGCCACCAGCCATACTGCTCGTTCTGTGCGTGATTTCCTGCAAGACAGGAATGTCAGTGTTCTGCCATGGCCAGCGAAGAGCCCGGATCTCAATCCCACTGAGCGTGTCTGGGACCTGTTGGATCGGAGGGTGAGTGCCAGGGCCATTTCCCCCCAGAAATGTCCGGGAACTTGCAGGTGCCTTGGTGGAAGAGTGGGGTAACATCTCACAGCAAGAACTGGCAAATCTGGTGCAGTCCATGAGGAGGAGATGCACTGCAGTACTTAATGCAGCTGGTGGCCACACCAGATACTGACTGTTACTTTTGATTTTGTTCAGGGACACATTATTCCATTTCTGTTAGTCACATGTCTGTGGAACTTGTTCAGTTTATGTCTCAGTTGTTGAATCTTGTTATGTTCATACAAATGTTTACACATGTTAAGTTTGCTGAAAATAAACACAGTTGACAGTGAGAGGATGTTTCTTTTTTTGCTGAGTTTATTATGCATGGGAATACTTTAAAACAGATTTCCTAAATTAAAAACACTTGGAGCTGATTTGCTGTTGTTTTTACTGTCTTTCATGTCCCCAAAAAATGATCCACGGGCCACAAGTTGATGAACCATTGATGTGCTTAACCTCTTATTACAATGTCAGTGCAGTGCCAATCTGCAAATAGAACACACTCTCCATATTAAGCCCCTGTGTTTCAGGTCATTCACCTTCACAAGGGTAAACCGTGTAGAGTATATCTCCTATCCTGACTACCATTTTAATAATCTCTGTTCACAAAAAGCCCTTTCATCTTACAAACAATTACTGTATGAGTTCAGTGCATGGCCTAAGATCAATATTGATCTCATGCTTTGATTGCAAAACATTCCTTCTTCATTCATTCATTCCTCCATGTGGTTTGAGCTTTAATTAAGACTTTAAATTAAGGTAATCTGTACCAATTTTTTACATTTTTATTTAACCTTCATTTAACTACCAATTAGCCGTCCATTTTAGCAAAAGTTAACATAATTGCAAATCTTACCACCACAAACCGATGCTGGCACTAAGATCGCACTCAATGAGTCATAAGATAACAGGAAAACACTTATCCAGAGGCCGCACTCCTAGTGGCCAGGGACTTTAATGCAGGGAACTTAAATCCGTTCTACCTAATATCTACCAGCATGTTAAATGTGCAACCAGAGGGGAAAAAAACTCCAGATCACCTTTACTCCACACACAGAGACGTGTATAAAGCTCTCCCTCACCATCCATTTGGCAAATCTGACCGTAATTCTATCCTCCTGATTCCTGCTTACAAATAAAAACTAAAGCAGGAATCACCAGTGACTTGGTCAATAAAGAAGTGGTCAGATGACACAGATGCTAAGCTACAGGACTGTTTTTCTAGCACAGACTGGAATATGTTCCGGGATTCTACCGATGGCATTGAGGAGTACACCACATCAGTCACTGGCTTTATCAATAAGTGCATCAAGGACGTTGTCCCCACAGTGACTGTACGTACATACCCCAACCAGAAGCCATGGATTACAGGCAACATCCGCACTGAGCTAAAGGGTAGAGCTGCCGCTTTCAAGGAGCGGGAATCTAACCTGGAACCTTATAAGAAATCCGCTATGCCCTCCAACGATCCATCAAACAGGCAAAGTGTCAATACAGGACTACGATTGAATCGTACTACACCGACTCCGACGCTCGTCGGATGTGGCAGGGCTGTCACGCTCTGACCTAGGAGAGCTGTGTTTTCTCTATTTAGCTAGGCCAGGGTGTGATAGGTGGGTGGGCATTCTATGTTTTGTGTTCTATGTTTTGGCCGGGTATGGTTTCCAATCAGAGTCAGGTGTCTATCGTTGTCTCTGATTGGAAGCCATACTTAGGCAGCCTGTTTTTCCTTTGTTTTTTGTGGGTAGTTGTTTTCCGTTTAGTTGTGAGTACCTGACGGAACTGTCTGCTGTCATTTATGTCTTGTCTTGTCAGGTCTTACCACCGTTCTTTCCTGCCTTCCTGTTTTTCTAGTTGTGTTTCCCAGTTTTCCCAGTTCTGACCCTTCTGCCTGCCCTGACACAGAGCCTGCCTGCCGTCCTGTACCTGCCTGACCCTGACCTGAATACAAACCTCTGCCTGCCCTGACCCCGAGCTTGCCTGCCATCCTGTACCTGCCTGACTCTGTCCTGTTCACGAACCCCTGCCTGCCCTCGACCTGCCCTTCGCCTGCCCCATGTTTCTAATAAATCTGTAAACTGTACTATCCGCCTCCCGTGTCTGCATCTGGGTCATACGCTTAGTTGTGATAACACTAAGGTAACCTGCCTAAATGACTACCGACCCGTAGTACTCACGTCTGTAGCCATGAAGTGCTTTGAAAGGCTGGTCATGGCTCACATCAACACCATCATCCAGGAAACCCTAGACCCACTCCAATTTGCATACCACCCCAACAGATCCACAGATGATGCAATCTCTATTGCACTCCACACTGCCTTTTCCCACCTGGACAAAAAGAACACCTATGTGAGAATGCTATTCATTGACTACAGCTCAGCGTTCAATACCATAGTGCCCTCAAAGCGCATCACTAAGCTAAGGATCCTGAGACTAAACACCTCCCTCTGCAACTGGACCCTGGACTTCCTGATGGGCCGCCCAACGGTGGTATTGGTAGGTAACAACACATCCGCCACTCTGATCCTCAACACAGGTGCCCCTCAGGGGTGCGTGCTCAGTCCCCTGCTGTACTCCGTTCACTCATGACTGCACGGCCAGGCACGACTCCAACACCATCATCACCAATAAGCGAACATGGTCCAAGCACACCAAGACAGTTGTGAAGAGGGAAAGACAAAACCTATTCACCCTCAGGAGACTGAAAAGATTTGGCATGGGTCCTCAGATCCTCAAAAGGTTCTACAGCTGCACCATCGAGAGCATCCTGACTGGTTGCATCACTGCCTGGTATGGCAACTGCTCGGCCTCCGACCGCAAGGCACTACAGAGGGTTGTGCATCACTGGGGCCAAGCTTCCTGTCATCCAGGACCTCTATACCAGTTGGTGTCAGAGGAAGGCCCTAAAAATTGTCAAAGATTCCAGACACCCTAGTCATAGACTGTTCTCTCTGCTACTGCACGGCATGCGGCACCGGAGCGTCAAGTCTAGGTCCAAAAGGCTTCTTAACAGCTTCTACCCCCAAGCCATAAGACTCCTGAATGGCTAATCAAATGGCTACCCAGGCTTTTTGCATTGTCCCCCCCCCACCTCTTTTACGCTGCTGCTACTCTCAGTGCATAGTCACTTTAACTCTACCTACATGTACATACTGTATTACCTTAATTACCTTGACTAACCTGTGCCCCTGCACATTGACTCTGTACCTGTACCCCCTGTATATAGCCTCACTACTTTTATTTTACTGCTGATCTTTAATTATTTGTTATTTCAATTTTTTACTTATCTATTTTTTACATAAAACTTATTTTTCTTAAAACTGCATTGTTGGTTAAGGGCTTGTAAGTAAGCATTTCACTGTAAGGTCTACACCTGTATTCGATGCATGTGACAAATACAATTTGATTTGATTTGATTAATTACACAAAATGCTCTACTTCCACTTCTCCACTGCTGCTACAGTACAACCTGATTGAAGCTGAACTAATAGTGTTTCTCTGACGGATGATACTGTAGGTTGAGAACCCTGAGAGACGCAGCAGGATGTAGCGTGGGGACAGTACTCAGCGGCGCTAGGCTGGGCGAGGTTGCTCTGCAGGTACCAAACCGCTGCAGGTGCCAGAGCAGTGTGTCTCATTCTTCTGCTCTCCTCTGTCTGTGTCTCTGTCTCTGTCTCGGCACAGCAGAGACCACCAGAAGGAGAACTGCATGACAGGCCAGATACTAGTTGGAACAGCATGCAGCAGCTTTACACACATAAAAATTGGCTATTTGTGGGGATCCTTGTAGGAAGACAAATAGGTGTCAAAATGTGGTAATTAGTTGTGTGCTTCCCAACTTTTTCTGTTTTCCACTGAATCTATTTAATACATCTAAAGATAAAATAAAAAAGTTTAAATTGTCACCACTGTAGGCATATCTATTTCTGCTTTAGGAAAAATAAACAACATTCAGGTATTATGGTTTTTACACATTTCTATAGTTCTCTTTCGGCTCCTTAAAACACTGCAGTTATCACTTTGACAATAATACTCCTAAAGTGACTTGGAAATATTTGAGTGGAGTGGTTCCAGGTCTTGAATAGGAGTATGGTTAAATGAAGTGGAACATGTCCCCTGAGCATGGTCATCTGGCTTCCTGCCGTGTGTCTTGCTGAATGACCAGACGGAGCAGAAGGTCAGACCCTGGGTGCTCTGAGATGTGACAAAAAAACATTATAATGGCTCCTCACCAGCCAGTCACCCTCCTCTCTCTGTTCCCATAATCGGGGAGATTACGACATGGTCATTTCTTGCTGGTCAAGGGTGCATGAGGTTACAGAGAATGGAGTAAAAAAAGTTGTGGGCTCAGCTCCTGTGGGTTCTGTTCTGCTGCTGGCTCATTGATCAGGCCATCAACGAGGTTACGGAGTGCTGCAGGATCGATTCCCAGCCATGCCAGCCGTAGCATCCATAGGCTATTCTTAGTTGTAAGTTGAGGTACTCTGAAATGGGCCGTGTAGCAGGTGCTTTTAATCTTCATGTTCTCCATGTCATGTCGTGGTGGTGGAGGTGGGCGTGCGCTATCTGGGAAACAGCCCATGTTTCATGCGAGAGAAGGTTTTTATGAGGACAACGGTCTGTTATACACAATACATCCATTCTGCTGTGGACAGCATAGCTATAGCCAGTCATACTGTATGTCTCCAAGGTCTCCACATTCGATCAGTTAAGTAAATGGCTCTCTCAGGTTGACTCAGTTTAATTGAGTTTTCAGATTAGTAGCAGTGTGTCATTACAGAACTAATGCTTCCACCACAGAGAGGGAGATGAGCCCCACTACCACAGCCCTGTTTTCACAACCATCACTTCACATACACATAACATCAACCACTGTTGGGACCTCAGACTGAGACAATTAAACACAAAAGAGAAATGGAAAATTAACATTTAATGGGTATAATTTGTCTCCAGTACTGTAATAGCTTCAACATTATTTTAAATTAGGTTTCCTGCTGCTCTCATTATGTCTAATTATTGAAGATTGTTATAATTTCAGGGATTTTGATATGGTAATTTGCTCTTTAGTAAGTAATTTGCTCTCCAGTCCATTCACCTGAAATGATTTAAAAACATGATCAGACATCAACATGTCAGAGGTGGTAAGGCTGGTTAGGGATGGCTGTGTGAGCTTAGAGGGATGCCAGGCTGCAGCCCAGTGTGGTACTGAGGTGGGAGGGACATAATACGAACTGACCGGTGGCAACATGGGTAATATGGATAAAACTCCCATCGGCCAAGGCAGCGAGCCAGCCTGTTTATATCCTGCATGCCACCTGCACCCTGCTACGACTGGACAGGTACTGAGCAACACTACTCTGTAGCTACTAGCTAAACCCGAAAGCTTGGACTGATTATACTACCTTACTGATAATAACAAAGCTTAAAATACCTAATGTGGAGACTGAATGTGGTAAACCTTCAAGGCCACCCTAGCTAACACCTAACAGTCAGATCTAAGCTGTAACAGTCTGGTCTAAACTGTAGGCCATGTTGATGGGTGAAGGAGAGCCAGAGGCTCAGCTTCACCTGTAGATTATTTTTTTGGTAGGAAATGATGCAGTGCTTTAAAAAACTCTAAATCCCCTGATATGAACTCAGAGTGACGTTGGGACATGATGTAGGGGTCAGTAGAGGACCAACTGGACAGTGAGATATGACACGCAAGCTTGCTGTACACTCTTAGAAAAAAAGGTTCCAAATGGGTTCTTCGGATGTCCCCATAGAAGAACCGTTTTTGGTTCCAGGTAGAGCCCTTTTTGGAAATGGTTCTACATGGAACGCAAAAGGTTTCTACTTGGAACCAAAAGAGTTCTACATGGAACCAAAAAGGGTTCTTCAAATGTTTCCCTAATAATGGGGACAGCCAAAGAACCCTTTTAGGTTCTAGATAGCACTTTATTTTCTAAGAGTGTAGTTTGTACTGTAGGCTACACACTTTGTCCTTAACAATAGCAAAAAAAGTTTAATAAAATCCTTAAAGAAACACTGAAGAGACTTCATTTATTGCATTCATTTCTTTATTTTTCCTTCAGAAAAATGCACAGTTCAGCAAAGTTACTACATACAAATGGCCATACAATAGCAATTTATTTTTTTGTTGTTTTTGTTTGAAGGTGTTTAATAAATTCTGACGTGATATACTTAGACGTGTGTCATTTATACTCTTTGTACCATGTACGTTTGCAGTTAGGACGCTGCAGTTGGCAAAAAACTCAACACTGTTCATACTTTTTCAAATGAAAAACATAAGCCACAAACAAATGACTCTGAACAGCTATCCAGGAAAACTACTGCACTTCCATCTCAGAA
Organism: Salmo trutta; assembly: GCF_901001165.1. Classification (NCBI taxonomy): domain Eukaryota; kingdom Metazoa; phylum Chordata; class Actinopteri; order Salmoniformes; family Salmonidae; genus Salmo; species Salmo trutta. The sequence continues at coordinate 21,638,121 of NC_042989.1, forward strand.
AGAAAAACACATGGTTTTGCATAGCTGTGTCGTAATGTAGATAAGGCACTTCATCAGTACTTGATTTAGGCATTTCATCATATAATAAACCCTTCACCTTGTCAAGTCCTCTATATTCAATACTTCATCTCTGCAAGCACGATACTGTAACAACATTTTAAAAACGTTCTTAAATCACATTGGCTCTCTGTATAAATCTGTTCCCCCTATCTTTTGGCATAAGTGTCATTTTCATCATTCTTGAAATATTGAAGTAGTATTCTTGTGCATATTCGTACGGGCCCAGACTCGCACGTTGTCCCATAACCCCACACAACCCAGTGTTTCTCAAAAAGACAAACATTTGTGCAATGGTTTGGGGTTATGTGGAGGAAAAGGCAACACGTTGTCAAAAAACAATGAAAAAATAGTACCAAACTGAAATCAAATGTCTGGGCAGGTTGTGGTAAAATCACTCTCTTGGAGGTTGGCACTGTACCAAAGGTAACATGTAGAGGTACATTTGATGTTGATGTGAAAATGGTTATTCCGTCATATGAAAGACAGCATCTCCCCTCTCTAGTCAGTCTCACACATTTCGAGGAGGCAATAGGCGGTGAATGGTTACCAACCGTCCTCAGCTGTTAAGAGGAAGTGAGAGTGGGAGTGGATCTGGAGCAGCTCTCTGTAGGACTGCAATCCTGTCTGTCAGCACTATCCAAGCTGATCCTCATACTGCTTTCTGAAACAGTCTCCAGCGGGGAAAAAGTCCCATTGCCTCTCCTGGTACATCTTCCACACGTATGACTCCTAGAGGAAGCAGACAGACAAACAGACGGGTCAATATGTAGTAACCTTTGGTTCCTGAAATGACAAGCAACATTTTCTCAGGACTAAGGGGACAAAAGGGTGACAAGCTCCATACCTGGCCAGTGTGTTCTGTCTCATCTTTGTTGATGAGGTACATCAGGAAAAACCTGTCAAGCAAAATGGCGAGACATGAAAATGACCACTTATCCACAGTCATGGTTCACTAGTATCAGTCAACATTCAAAGAGCAACTGACCTTTTCAGAACTACAAATAGATATAGCAGGAGGGAATAAAAGGTTCATTCAAGCATAATGTTATAGTTCTTGATGATCTTATCAATCATCCACGTGTCCTATCCTCAAGCATAGAGCAGCAATCAGATTACTGAGTCTGTCCACCACTGTTAACCAAATCAAAATGTACAATGCATAAGAGAATATCACACACCTATTTTCCAACCAACTTAAACAGCATGAGCTAATGAGGATAGTGTCACAGCCTCCTCCAGCTGACTGAACGGGCAGATTAAGGCCACATGGCTTCCTATTGTCCAGCTAACTCACACAGATAAACAATAGATGAGCATTGAGCTCCTAGAGGGGAAAAGGTGCTGGCACTATGAGGCACTGCAGGTATTTTTAACTTTGGCACAGATACCAGATACCATCTACTGTTGTGTAAAAGCCATCAATCAGGTGACTTAATAGTAAACAAGTGGGTATAAAGATGCAGGAAGACAAAAGACGTGGGCTAATAGATACTTTAGACGAAAAAGTCTAGCTTTAAAGTGCTGGGTTACATCCAGTCTAGATACAGAGAGATACTCACAGGTAGTTGGCCAAGTTGTGCTCTTGTAAGGTGTGTGTCTCAAAGCCATGAGGCGTTGTGTCAAAGTAGTCATTGCCGATGCCACAGATGAAACATTTGGTCTGAGGAGAAAAAATAGAATATATTCCAGAATTGTCCTCTGCTGACCTGTACTACAGATGCAAACGAAAGTCTCTCACCTCCATATCCTCTTTCACTTGCTCCTGTTGGTCTCTCAGCTCTCCAAAAGCATCAATGATCAGACCTGCAGCCACAACAACCAACAGTGAACATGTCTCTTCATGGACATGGCAATTTAATACAATTCTCCTTCCCCCTGGCTTTTGCGTTGCAGTGTAAAATACTTAATGGTTGAATAGCTTCTGACAACAGGAAACAGCATTACTCTGTTTTAAGGTACAGGCTACATCTGTATCTGTCTGTGTGTTCTGGTGAATGACTGTGAGTTGACAGTTTCAGTGTGTCTGTGGGAGAGACATGAGGCTGACTGATTGTCTCGGTCTGAGGTGGAAAAGCCATTGGACAGTTTGATTCTGTCTGACTGTGAGAAAAACATTACTGTGTAGGAGGGAGTTTGTCAGTCTGTCTGCTATCAGGGCCCAGTGGAGACAGACAGACATAGCTGCACGGCCCTTTACACAGCCCCTTTCTGCCCACAGGGAGCAGGGTGACTTTGACACCAGGGAGCCAGAGTGACCTTGACCCTGCTGGGTCTCACCCTGGTCCCCGTCGTTGTCTCCGATACTACCCTCTGTGAGCCAGACCAGTACTGTATGTACCCTGGATGATAGCCAGCAGGATGACAATGACGAAGAAGAAGAAGGTGATGTCGAAGAGGATGCGGTAGAGCTCGTAGGGGTCGCCCGCAGGGTCCTCTATCTCGTCTCCGATGCCACCCCCTGCCCTCACACCAACATACATGTGGAACAGGTAGCACTGATGGAGGAGAGAGAGACAGAGAGAAGGTGAAAGAGAGAGAGAAGGTGAGAGAGACAGAGAAGGTGAGAGAGGGACAGAGAGAAGGTAAGAGAGAGACAGAGAGAAGGTGAGAGAGAGAAAGAGAAGGTAAAAGAGAGAGAGAGAGAGAAGGTGAGAGAGAGAGCGAGAGGTTTCAGCCCCAGGATAGACGGAAATAGAATAGACCCGCTCAAAAGGCACCAAACAGGATGGTTAGGCCTTTTTAAAATATTGTTGAGAACTGGGCTGATGTTTTATAAATTATTTGATTTGTTTTTTATAGTGTGGCCACTACATTATGATTTTAGTCAAAAAACCCAGGGACTCACAGTCATCATGTCGTCACACTTCATATCCGGCTGGTTCTCATCCTCACTCTTGTTGTAAAACTTGCGGAAGAAGTTGAAGGCCACCACAGTGTACAGATAGACCACCACTGCCAGGAGACCTACAGTCAGAACCAGCTGACACATAGAGAATATCTCAGGTTACTACCACTATGATGTACTTTATCTCTATGGTTAATACCAGGGTAGAACTAGAGCTCTAACTCAACACTGACCCCTGCTGCCTGGTGGTCAAACTGCATCCACCCACCTGTTTGCCATTGTGGGTGACTGAGGACAGAATGGTCCGGAGGGTCTTGAAGCCCATGGCGATGTCCAGCAGATGGGCAGCGAAGAAGAAGTTGTTGTAGTGACCCAGGATGGACATGGTGGTGTACCACACCAGGTACAGGAACGACTGCAGGGACACACAACATAGAAACAGATCAGTCAGATCAAGTCAATAATGTGTTGTTATCATATACCAAATGATGTTCAATGTAAATGTAGGACACTCACATTGTCTGTAAACACCACACCCATTTTCCAGCATTGGTACTTGGTGTCGACAGAGCTCAACCTGTCAAAAGAGGTGGAATGATGTGAATTGTATTGTTTTTGACTTCACTCTGTGTATGCTAGCCCGATAACTCTATTACAGGCCACTCTCCCAGGGTCTCACCAGGACACCAGCGATGCCTCCTTCACCACTGTCTCCTCTGTGGGGTTGAAGTCAAGAGCACTCTTATCCAGCCCCAGCAGCTCTGCTATCCTCTCTGCTCCATACAGATCTCCATACTTATTGATCACCTAACAGCAGCAGGCCAGGATAACAAGGAGAAACTGAGAGTAAATAGTAGTAATAGTATGTGCATGATCAAGTCGTATTGATCTGGTGAATATAAATTACAAGCCCAACAAGAATGAATTAAATACTGGCTACTTACCTTGCGTTTCACAAACTTGTCCCAGTAGTTATTTGGGAAGGAACTATACAAAAGAGGGAAGAACATAGAATTATCACATGAAGGATTTACATGAGAGGAAGTTACAAACAAAATCCCTGGTGTAGACAATCAGTCCACAATCAGAATACTACAATCAAATACCAAAGTGATGATTCTAGTTTGCGGTAATGATAGTAGTCGTGTTCTGTTTGACTCACGGGGTGTTTATGACGAGGCGGTCCCACTGTCCTTTGATGTCATCGTCTGACGGCTGCTCTGTGATGTAGAGGCCGTCAAACTCCAGCTTCCTGGCGATCTCCTTCTCTCTCTTGAACACCGTCAGAGGCACCTTGGGGACACAGACAGAGAGATGGACCATTTGATCACAGCTCCACAGGGCACTGTCTGGATATAATACCATTACACTCTGATGATTACTTCACCAAATACACCTTCAGAAAAAGGGGGAATATGTATTGGTGGTAAATTAGTTCCCATATCACAATATAAAGGACTTTGACCACTTGGAAAAGTGTGATATCTAAGTTTTAATTACTAGTCCATTATAATGATGGAAAATACATTCTCTAGGGATACTATAAAGATGTCGGTGTCGATGAGTTAGTTAATATGAATATGTGTGTGTTCACAAAATGTACCTTCAGGTAGTAGTATCCCACCACACACAGGAAAGAGATGACTGTGTGTAGTATGGCCAGGAAGCGTAGTGTGGGTGCCATGTAGCCGGTGCTCTCCTGCAGGACAAAATACTCCATCCCACCTTCATCATCCTCTTCCTCAGTACCTCCACCACCGTTCCAGGGGTCTGGATCATCGTCATCCCCGTCATCGCCAGTCACCTGACACAACAAACACCCAGTTTATATCCATGGCAGTTCAATAGCAACACGGTGCTGTATTTGATTAGATAGGGTTTGACTTACTTTGTAGAAGAGAAGAATAAAGTTGATGGCGAAAGCAACGAACAACGCTAAGAAACGCAGGTTGTAGAAGTTTCTGGCCAGATAGTTCTGCAAAACACATACATGTATACACTCAGTTGCCCTCAGAACAGCCTCAATTTGTCAGGGAATGGACTCTACAAGGTGTCGAAAGCGTTGCACAGGGATGCTGGCCCATGTTAACTCCAATGCTTCCCACAGTTGTGTCAAGTTGGCTGGATGTCCATTGGGTGGTGGACCATTCTTGAAACACACAGGAAACTGTTGAGTGTGAAAAACCCAGCAGCGTTGCAGTTCTTGACTCAAACCGGTGTGCCTGGCACCTACTACCATACCCCGTTCAAAGGCACTTAAATCTTTTGTTTCGCGCATTCACCCTCCGAATGGCACAAATACATTATCCATGTCTCAATTGTATCAATGTTTACAAATAATGATTTAACCTGTCTCCTGCCCTTCATCTACACTGATTGAAATATTATATCTTTCAGCAGGATTCACCTGCTTAGTCTATGTCATGGAAAGAGCTGGTGTTCCTAATGTTTTGTACACTCAGTGTATAGTATTCATACATTTGTGTCATATGCAACAGGACAAACATGATGTACTGTTGTGATTACAGGGCTCAACAGAATGGGTGAGTGTGCTCACCAACATCTTGGTCTGGTAGATCTCCAGGCCAGAGAAGAATCTGGCCATGAAGGCCTCTGGGGGCTCTTTTTTTAGTCCCGGTCTCTTCTTGGGGGCCTTCTTCTCCTCTTCTGGTGGGGACTCAGGTGGAGTCTCCTCTTTGGCTTTGTCCTTGTCTTTCTTCTCCTCGTCCTCTGGGCTGCAGTTACAAACACACGTGGGTTTACACAGACAGACAGAAAAACAGACAAGCACCCTCAACAAATCAGTTCAGTTTCCACCAGGAGCAAAACAAATGATGATAGGTCTGAGCCTGGTAGGGAATATTGTGTCCACACTGGGAATCAAATCAGGTGCAATCACATCACATCAAGGACTTTATGAGGTCACTTACTCTGCCTTCTCTGGCTCGGCTTTGTGATCTCCATTGGCAGGCTCCATAGTAGCAGCCTCCTTCAAGAAACACATGGAATGTGGTTAAACTACACTCTTACAAAAAAGGGTTCCAAAAAGGTTATTCTGCTGCCTCCATAGGAAAACCCTTTTTGGTTTCAGGTAGAACCCTTTTTGGTTCCAAGTAGAACCCTTTTTGGTTCCAGGTAGAACCATTTTGGGTTCCATGTAGAACAGGTTCTATATGGAGCCCAAAAAGGTTCTAGCTGCAACCAAAAAGGGTTCTTCAAAAGGTTATCCTATGGGGACAGCCCAAAGAACACTTTATAAGGTTCTAAATAGCAATATTTTTCTAAGAGGATACAGCTATTTTTTGCACCTAATCATTATGTGACATATACATTACATAGGCCTGACCTTACACAGATAACCATTACTCTTTTTCTAAGACTGAACATGTGTGATTTCTGAGGAGATCCAGGTACAGACCTTGGCCTTCTTCTGTTTGACGGCACTGGCTAAAGAGGGGGCGTCAACCCCCACCACTTCACCCATGTCCCCCAGACCTGGCTCGGCTGCATGCTTGCCCCCCTGGCTCTTGGCTTGGATGTTGAGCAGCTCAGCCATCAGGTCGGCCTCTGCCTTGTCCCCTTGGGCCATCTGGACCATCTCTGCAACCGACGATGCCTCGCTCGCCTCCATCTTCTCTGCCTCCAGCACGTCGCCATGGATACCAAACTGTGTGGGGTCAGGCATGTTCCCCAGGATGTCTGTAACCTTCATGTTCTTGGCCCCCTCCACCAGGCCCCCACCAAACATGGAGGACCACAGGATGTGGAAGAAGCACCACACCAGGTTATAGAGGAAGCGGAAGAGGCCCGTGATTATCTTCCAGAAGAAGGAGAATAATCCTCTTACCATCTCCCTCACACTCATCTTCCTGAAATTCCTGTACTGCCGCCGCATGCTCTTGAAGGTGAGCAGCTGGCGGAAGCTGGACAGGTTCTTCCTCATGGAGACACAGGAGTTTGTGAAGGCTGAGTGAGACTCCATCATGCTCTCCTCCTCTTCCTCCTCCTCTTCCTCCTCCACACTCTGGCTGTCCTCCTCCTCCTCCTCGAGACGCTCCACTGAGTCAGGCTCAGAGATCAGGGAGGCCAGTTGCATCTCAAAGATGGTGTCCTCACAGAAGTTGACAAACAGCTCCATCTTCTCGCTCTCCCCGCCCTCGTTGACCACGTCAAAGATGAACTGTCTCTTGGACTCTTTGACCTGGGGCTTCTCCCACTGCGTACGACTGGACTCACTGATCTCAAAATAGACCCTCTCGATGCGCTTGGCCCCGCCCATGATCTCGATGCGGCCCAGGTAGGGCTCGAAGTAGTTGATCACGCTCTCTGCCAGGTCCAGGAAGGTGGCTAGACGGGCGTCGTGAGGCATGTGTTCTGATAGGTTGGTGAGCAGGACCGCCACGTTAAAACCAATGTCCTTGGCTGGTTCATGAAAACGTTCAACAAACTCCTCGTAGTTGAACATGTCGTTTTCGTCAGCCTCGACGCAGGAGAGCAGGAACTCAATCTCTGACTGGGAGTACTGCTTCTGGTTCTCCATGGACTTCTGGAATTCTTTCTTGGAGATCACTCCCTTGCTGTCCGGGTCGTACTCCTTGAAGTTGTCCGAGGAGGTCAGGTCTTTGAGTTTGAGGAACATGTCGAAGAACTTGAGGATCATCTCTACATTGCTGGAGGACTCCACCAGGGTGTCCACCATCTGTTTGCCAATGGTTCCGTTGACAACATTACCTGTAGGAGAGTAGCGAGGGTTACTAAAGTTTAGGACATACAATACAAAGTACACAGTAACCATAACACAATCTGCTTATTTTATTGTCAAAGTAGATCGCCTAGATGTTTGATACCATGCAAAATCATTTCAAGAAAATAAATGTGTTTACAGTTTTAGGGATAAAGGATAAAATGGTTAGTAGCTAACTATGTTCTATCAGTGTCATCTGACAGCCACAATGTGTTCCATGATGAGTCACGACATATAAAAAGGTATAATAGAACCTTCCAGAAGGGAGAGCATCATCACGATCATGTCCTTCTGCAGGTCCAGCAGCTCCTTCAATAAGTCAATCTGACTTGAGTCCTGGGGGGACAGGAAACAAAAGCAACTTTGAGACACATTCTGCACCATATCAAGGTTAGTGCCGCTCTGTCAGGGGCCAGTCCACTGCTAATATCCCAGAGCGGCATTTGGATAGATCAAGGTCCTCTGCGTGCGCTGGGACCCGCTACTGTAGGATTCGCTAGGCCCCAGCCATCCATCAGCACATGGCCTAATGTCATTCTGCTGGGCCAGAGCAGATGGCTGGGAGGGGATGACTCATTTTGGGCCTCCCCAGCATGCAATAAATCTGAGGAGGGACTTTGATTAGCTTAATCAAAACGCACCCGGCAGCCCTGTCAATCTGGTCACTTGCAAACAGCCCTGCCCCTCCGGATAACCCTGAGATAAGCTGAGGCGGTCTAACGGTCCGAGAGGTTTCATTCTGATCCCACCTGGGTTATTGGCTACAAAGCACATCCAAGGTGTCTTGCTGTGGGAGTGATGGATCACATAGCCTTCATAACATTTCAAATGAAGGCACACAGGCATGCTGCAGAGTACATCCCTGAACTAAGAGGGACCTCTTGTGGCAACAGCTGATTGGTAAGAAAGTCAGGATGTGAACTCTCCATCCACATACAGTTTGATGTTGTATCACACTAACCAGATGCTATTCAGTTTCATATCTGAATTGATAGATCTAATATTGAGCCACTGGTTGACAAGGAGTGAGTTGATTAGAAAATGGTCTTTAGTTGTATTACCTGTGAGAGCTTCATCTGCATATTGGCAAACACATGCAGGAAGCCCACCACTGCATCCCATAGCCTGCTGTGGGCCAGACTCTGCTGGTTCCCAATACACGGGCCCTGGGGACACACAGAGAAGATATCACTATAGTCAGGACGATAACCACGAGTAACCATACAATGCATTCCTGTCTGTGAAGGTTAGTTTCTTCCAACCCAAGAGGCTTGTGTTACCTGTATGTACTCAGTGAGAGAGTTGAAGATCTGCTTGGCCACAGCCAGGGCTTTGGAGAAGTTCCGCTGGCCAGCCTCATCCATGATGTCTTTCCCAGAGTAGTACCAGTAGAAATCACTGATGGATTCCTAATGTTGAATAAATCAACATGTAACACAGGACAGTATAAACAGACGCTACACACAAAGCATATAGGGAGTGAGGGTGGGGGATAGTATTTTACCTGCAGACGGAGCAGGTAGTCCACAGTGCTGATGATGATATTTACTGTGGTTGTGTTCCCTGTCTGAGTCCGCAAGAAGTTTTGGAAGTCTGAAGAAAGGGAAAAGGGGTCAAATGGAAAAAAGAGGATCACTTTCAACAGAGTACGGTAATGATATATATTGAACATTGTCACAAGTAGGCTACAGTAGGTAAACTAAGGCTTATTATTGACGTAAGGTGTTCTGTGTAAAGTGTTGGACATACCATTGTTGTGTCCCTCACAGAGCAGTTGCAGAAACCTAAAGAGATCCTTAGTGAACTCATCGTTCTGCAGTACCTTGGAACCTGGAAACAGGAGATGAGATTGACGACTGTCCCCTTTGGTTAGGAGGGGGCTAGAAACCAGATGACCCCCTCAGCTTGATCTAACACAAGCTTACACCATGGCCAGCATAACTTTCACTTCCCCACAAAGCTGCTGTATAGTCCTCTAGCTCCTAGACTAGGAAACTTTGTCATGAAAGTCTTATCCTCTCTATGAGACATTCCTATCACTTTGACTTGATATACATACTGTATAGAGGGAGGGATAATAGGAATAAAACTGAGCTTTGTTGTTCGGTCCTTCAGATACAACCAAAGCTTTGGACATTTTATTCTTATTACTAATTTACTTTATTGATTAATATTGGTTAGTAATACCAATATATAGAGAAATAAAAGTTTCCACACACGACAAGCAGACAAGCAGTAACTTTGTATAGGAGAGAGAGGTAAGAGTCAGTTGGGTCTAAAGCTATGGCTTGAACAATCAGACCAATGTCTTATTGGAGCATGCATGTGTTCCTTCAGATTTGAGCAGCAGGTTATTATCACATTCCAGACAGAGGGGAGGGGGAAGAGGTGGGAACTGGACGAAGAGCAATCAGGATGGCGAAATGAGTAGAATCTAAACCATGTATTTACCCCGCTCACTCACGTTGACTGCGACCGATGAGTTAAAAAATGATAAGAAGAAACAAACAAACAAAAAAAGCAGACATAAGCAAAGGAGAAGACATTGAGTTTCAATAAGAAGTAAGGAAGAAGAAGAGAGATATATCTACATCATTTTAGGCGTTGGACATACAGCAGACATGCGGTTAAGAGTCTCAGGTAGGTAGGTCTACAGGTTCTGCTGCACAGTTTGGCAGGACTGGTGTTAGACGGGGGGTGAGAAACAGCAGTCACCATCACTTATGCCTGGTTACATGAGGTGGGAATGAGCTGGAGTATGTATGAGAACATACCCATTTACTGTATGCACTCCACTAGATCCAATAGCTTTTATGGTGGGTGATTTACATTGTGTATTGATCTGTTTTTTTGGAGTTGGTGTTTTTTATCTTGTTGACAGACAGCACTCGGACATCACATGACTGAGGAACATACAGTAGGACAGGTTTACCTGCCCAATGAACACAGACACAATGGGCCAGTTCATTTTGCATGGCCCGGTGCCCCCGGTGGTGGAGATTTCACTTACGGACCAATGGAATGGTGTAAAATGTGCAAACTCTGCCTACCCGGGGAACCGGGCCATGCAAAACGAACTCGTCCAGTGACATATGTGACATGGAGATGAGCTTTTCCATCACAAACAAAAGAGCAAATGTGGCACGCTAATGCTGTACCATGTGGCTGTGAAGGCCTGTGATAGGCCTATTAAACACAACAAAAAGACATGGGCCAATCATTAGCTGGTGGGTTGGACATTGGCTGACCAATCATAATGGCAGGGGGGGTATCCTTATGGATTGCTGTTATTGCTTGTACAGTTCTGACATAACATTACCTTTGTCACTATGGAGTAGGGTACAGTAAATCTTTATTAATGAATTACGTTTCTCTACGGGCAGATTCCAAATGTACAACAGGGTGTTAATAGGAACACATTGACCACTGGCTGTAGCACAAGCAGTAAGAGCAAACCACAAACAATCACATTAGTGGAATAATGTAATTTTAGTCTGGTTTTGTTCTGTGAGCATTGATTGGTTGGAGATCAGAAGACAGGTGATTTGTGACCCTGTGGCTGGGTGGGAGGAAGGGGAAGGGGTCAGATGAAATCAACATGGAGTAACATGGAAATGAACATTACCTACTTAACATTTATATGTTATAATTGTTTAGGGTTTTAGACACTTAAGAAATGCGTATGGAGCATCATGGGTCAGGATTTGGCAAGAGCACCAAGTCGACTTGACTCTCAAAAGTAAGAAAATAAATTGTCATCTTATAATCAAACAAATCTACAATTACTTTCCTATAACACTAAACATTTCTAAGACATGCATGTCTTTCTGTGTGTTGACAGGAGAGAGAGAGAGGTTACAGTGCATGTGTCTGTCTGAGGTAGTGTTGACAGGAGATTAGAGAGGTTACAGTGTATATGTCTGTCTGAGGTAGTGTTGACAGGAGAGAGAGAGAGGTTACAGTGCATATGTCTGTCTGAAGTAGTGTTGACAGGTGAGAGAGAGGTTACAGTGCATATGTCTGTCTGAAGTAGTGTTGACAGGTGAGAGAGAGAGGTTACAGTGCATATGTCTGTCTGAAGTAGTGTTGACAGGAGAGAGAGAGGTTACAGTGCATATGTCTGTCTGAGGTAGTGTTGACAGGAGAGAGAGGTTACAGTGCATATGTCTGTCTGAGGTAGTGTTGACAGGAGAGAGAGAGGTTACAGTGCATATGTCTGTCTGAGGTAGTGTTGACAGGAGAGAGAGGTTACAGTGCATGTGTCTGTCTGAGGTAGTGTTGACAGGAGAGAGAGAGAGGTTACAGTGCATATGTCTGTCTGAAGTAGTGTTGACAGGAGAGAGAGAGAGGTTACAGTGCATATGTCTGTCTGACGTAGTGTTGACAGGAGAGAGAGAGAGGTTACAGTGCATATGTCTGTCTGAGGTAGTGTTGACAGGAGAGAGAGAGGTTACAGTGCATATGTCTGTCTGAAGTAGTGTTGACAGGACAGAGAGAGAGGTTACAGTGCATATGTCTATCTGAGGTAGTGTTGACAGGAGAGAGAGAGGTTACAGTGTATATGTCTCTCTGAGGTAGTGTTGACAGAGGAGAGAGAGAGAGAGGTTACAGTGCATATGTCTGTCTGAGGTAGTGTTGACAGGAGAGAGAGAGATTACAGTGCATATGTCTGTCTGAGGTAGTGTTGACAGGAGAGAGAGAGGTTACAGTGCATATGTCTGTCTGAAGTAGTGTTGACAGGAGAGAGAGAGGTTACAGTGCATATGTCTGTCTGACGTAGTGTTGACAGGAGAGAGAGAGGTTACAGTGCATATGTCTGTCTGAGGTAGTGTTGACAGGAGAGAGAGCGGTTACAGTGCATATGTCTGTCTGAGGTAGTGTTGACAGGAGAGAGAGAGAGGTTACGGTGCATATGTCTGTCTGAGGTAGTGTTGACAGGAGAGAGAGAGAGGTTACGGTGCATATGTCTGTCTGAGGTAGTGTTGACAGGAGAGAGAGAGGTTACAGTGCATATGTCTCTCTGAGGTAGTGTTGACAGGAGAGAGAGAGGTTACAGTGTATATGTCTCTCTGAGGTAGTGTTGACAGGAAAGAGAGAGGTTACAGTGCATATGTCTGTCTGAGGTAGTGTTGACAGGAGAGAGAGAGGTTACGGTGCATATGTCTGTCTGAGGTAGTGTTGACAGGAGAGAGAGAGAGGATACAGTGCATATGTCTGTCTGAGGTAGTGTTGACAGGAGAAAGAGAGAGGTTACGGTGCATATGTCTGTCTGAGGTAGTGTTGACAGGAGAGAGAGAGAGGTTACGGTGCATATGTCTCTCTGAGGTAGTGTTGACAGGAGAGAGAGAGAGGTTACAGTGTATATGTCTCTCTGAGGTAGTGTTGACAGGAGAGAGAGAGGTTACAGTGTATATGTCTCTCTGAGGTAGTGTTGACAGGAAAGAGAGAGGTTACAGTGCATATGTCTGTCTGAGGTAGTGTTGACAGGAGAGAGAGAGGTTACAGTGCATATGTCTGTCTGAGGTAGTGTTGACAGGAGAGAGAGAGAGAGGTTACAGTGCATATGTCTGTCTGAGGAGGTGTTGACAGGAGAGAGAGGTTACAGTGCATATGTCTGTCTGAGGTAGTGTTGACAGGAGAGAGAGGTTACAGTGCATATGTCTGTCTGAGGTAGTGTTGACAGGAGAGAGAGAGGTTACAGTGCATATGTCTGTCTGACGTAGTGTTGACAGGAGAGAGAGCGGTTACAGTGCATATGTCTGTCTGAGGTAGTGTTGACAGGAGAGAGAGAGGTTACAGTGCATATGTCTGTCTGACGTAGTGTTGACAGGAGAGAGAGAGAGGTTACAGTGCATATGTCTGTCTGACGTAGTGTTGACAGGAGAGAGAGAGAGGTTACAGTGCATATGTCTGTCTGAGGTAGTGTTGACAGGAGAGAGAGAGGTTACAGTGCATATGTCTGTCTGAGGTAGTGTTGACAGGAGAGAGAGAGAGGTTACAGTGCATATGTCTGTCTGACGTAGTGTTGACAGGAGAGAGAGAGAGGTTACAGTGCATATGTCTGTCTGAGGTAGTGTTGACAGGAGAGAGAGAGGTTACAGTGCATATGTCTGTCTGAGGTAGTGTTGACAGGAGAGAGAGAGGTTACAGTGCATATGTCTGTCTGAGGTAGTGCTGACAGGAGAGAGAGAGAGGTTACAGTGCATATGTCTGTCTGAGGTAGTGTTGACAGGAGAGAGAGATTACAGTGCATATGTCTGTCTGAGGTAGTGTTGACAGGAGAGATAGAGAGGTTACAGTGCATATGTCTGTCTGAGGTAGTGTTGACAGGAGAGAGAGGTTACAGTGCATATGTCTGTCTGAGGTAGTGTTGACAGGAGAGAGAGAGGTTACAGTGCATATGTCTGTCTGAGGTAGTGTTGACAGGAGAGAGAGGTTACAGTGCATATGTCTGTCTGAGGTAGTGTTGACAGGAGAGAGAGGTTACAGTGCATATGTCTGTCTGACGTAGTGTTGACAGGAGAGAGAGAGAGGTTACAGTGCATATGTCTGTCTGACGTAGGGTTGACAGGAGAGAGAGAGAGCGGTTACAGTGCATATGTCTGTCTGAGGTAGTGTTGACAAGAGAGAGAGAGGTTACAGTGCATATGTCTGTCTGAGGTAGTGTTGACAGGAGAGAGAGAGGTTACAGTGCATATGTCTGTCTGACGTAGTGTTGACAGGAGAGAGAGAGAGGTTACAGTGCATATGTCTGTCTGAGGTAGTGTTGACAGGAGAGAGAGGTTACAGTGCATATGTCTGTCTGAGGTAGTGTTGACAGGAGAGAGAGGTTACAGTGCATATGTCTGTCTGAGGTAGTGTTGACAGGAGAGAGAGAGGTTACAGTGCATATGTCTGTCTGACGTAGTGTTGACAGGAGAGAGAGAGAGGTTACAGTGCATATGTCTTTCTGAGGTAGTGTTGACAGGAGAGAGAGAGGTTACAGTGCATATGTCTGTCTGACGTAGTGTTGACAGGAGAGAGAGAGAGGTTACAGTGCATATGTCTGTCTGAGGTAGTGTTGACAGGAGATTAGAGAGGTTACAGTGCATATGTCTGTCTGAGGTAGTGTTGACAGGAGAGAGAGAGAAGTTACAGTGCATATGTCTGTCTGACGTAGTGTTGACAGGAGAGAGAGAGAGGTTACAGTGCATATGTCTGTCTGAGGTAGTGTTGACAGGAGAGAGAGAGAGGTTACAGTGCATATGTCTGTCTGAGGTAGTGTTGACAGGAGAGAGAGGTTACAGTGCATATGTCTGTCTGAGGTAGTGTTGACAGGAGAGAGAGAGGTTACAGTGCATAATTCTGTCTGAGGTAGTGTTGACAGGAGAGAGAGAGAGGTTACGGTGCATATGTCTGTCTGAGGTAGTGTTGACAGGAGAGAGAGAGAGGTTACGGTGCATATGTCTGTCTGAGGTAGTGTTGACAGGAGAGAGAGAGAGATTACAGTGCATATGTCTCTCTGAGGTAGTGTTGACAGGAGAGAGAGAGAGGTTACAGTGTATATGTCTCTCTGAGGTAGTGTTGACAGGAAAGAGAGAGGTTACAGTGCATATGTCTGTCTGAGGTAGTGTTGACAGGAGAGAGAGAGGTTACGGTGCATATGTCTGTCTGAGGTAGTGTTGACAGGAGAGAGAGAGAGGTTACAGTGCATATGTCTGTCTGAGGTAGTGAAGACAGGAGAGAGAGAGAGGTTACGGTGCATATGTCTGTCTGAGGTAGTGTTGACAGGAGAGAGAGAGAGGTTACGGTGCATATGTCTCTCTGAGGTAGTGTTGACAGGAGAGAGAGAGAGGTTACAGTGTATATGTCTCTCTGAGGTAGGGTTGACAGGAGAGAGAGAGAGAGAGGTTACAGTGTATATGTCTCTCTGAGGTAGTGTTGACAGGAAAGAGAGAGGTTACAGTGCATATGTCTGTCTGAGGTAGTGTTGACAGGAGAGAGAGAGGTTACGGTGCATATGTCTGTCTGAGGTAGTGTTGACAGGAGAGAGAGAGAGAGGTTACAGTGCATATGTCTGTCTGAGGTAGTGTTGACAGGAGAGAGAGAGAGGTTACGGTGCATATGTCTGTCTGAGGTAGTGTTGACAGGAGAGAGAGGTTACAGTGCATATGTCTGTCTGAGGTAGTGTTGACAGGAGAGAGAGAGAGAGGTTACAGTGCATATGTCTGTCTGACGTAGTGTTGACAGGAGAGAGAGAGGTTACAGTGCATATGTCTGTCTGAGGTAGTGTTGACAGGAGAGAGAGAGGTTACAGTGCATATGTCTGTCTGAGGTAGTGTTGACAGGAGAGAGAGAGGTTACAGTGCATATGTCTGTCTGAGGTAGTGTTGACAGGAGAGAGAGAGAGGTTACAGTGCATATGTCTGTCTGAGGTAGTGTTGACAGGAGAGAGAGATTACAGTGCATATGTCTGTCTGAGGTAGTGTTGACAGGAGAGAGAGAGAGGTTACAGTGCATATATCTGTCTGAGGTAGTGTTGACAGGAGAGAGAGGTTACAGTGCATATGTCTGTCTGACGTAGTGTTGACAGGAGAGAGAGAGAGGTTTCAGTGCATATGTCTGTCTGACGTAGGGTTGACAGGAGAGAGAGAGAGGTTTCAGTGCATATGTCTGTCTGACGTAGGGTTGACAGGAGAGAGAGAGAGGTTACAGTGCATATGTCTGTCTGAGGTAGTGTTGACAGGAGAGAGAGAGGTTACGGTGCATATGTCTGTCTGAGGTAGTGTTGACAGGAGAGAGAGAGAGAGGTTACAGTGCATATGTCTGTCTGAGGTAGTGTTGACAGGAGAGAGAGAGAGGTTACGGTGCATATGTCTGTCTGAGGTAGTGTTGACAGGAGAGAGAGGTTACAGTGCATATGTCTGTCTGAGGTAGTGTTGACAGGAGAGAGAGAGAGGTTACAGTGCATATGTCTGTCTGACGTAGTGTTGACAGGAGAGAGAGAGGTTACAGTGCATATGTCTGTCTGAGGTAGTGTTGACAGGAGAGAGAGAGGTTACAGTGCATATGTCTGTCTGAGGTAGTGTTGACAGGAGAGAGAGAGAGGTTACAGTGCATATGTCTGTCTGAGGTAGTGTTGACAGGAGAGAGAGGTTACAGTGCATATGTCTGTCTGAGGTAGTGTTGACAGGAGAGAGAGAGAGGTTACAGTGCATATGTCTGTCTGAGGTAGTGTTGACAGGAGAGAGGTTACAGTGCATATATCTGTCTGAGGTAGTGTTGACAGGAGAGAGAGGTTACAGTGCATATGTCTGTCTGACGTAGTGTTGACAGGAGAGAGAGAGAGGTTTCAGTGCATATGTCTGTCTGACGTAGGGTTGACAGGAGAGAGAGAGAGGTTACAGTGCATATGTCTGTCTGAGGTAGTGTTGACAGGAGAGAGAGAGGTTACAGTGCATATGTCTGTCTGAGGTAGTGTTGACAGGAGAGAGAGAGAGTTTACAGTGCATATGTCTGTCTGACGTAGTGTTGACAGGAGAGAGAGAGAGGTTACAGTGCATATGTCTGTCTGAGGTAGTGTTGACAGGAGAGAGAGGTTACAGTGCATATGTCTGTCTGAGGTAGTGTTGACAGGAGAGAGAGGTTACAGTGCATATGTCTGTCTGAGGTAGTGTTGACAGGAGAGAGAGAGGTTACAGTGCATGTGTCTGTCTGACGTAGTGTTGACAGGAGAGAGAGAGAGGTTACAGTGCATATGTCTGTCTGAGGTAGTGTTGACAGGAGAGAGAGAGGTTACAGTGCATATGTCTGTCTGACGTAGTGTTGACAGGAGAGAGAGAGAGGTTACAGTGCATATGTCTTTCTGAGGTAGTGTTGACAGGCGATTAGAGAGGTTACAGTGCATATGTCTGTCTGAGGTAGTGTTGACAGGAGAGAGAGAGAGGTTACAGTGCATATGTCTGTCTGAGGTAGTGTTGACAGGAGAGAGAGAGAGGTTACAGTGCATATGTCTGTCTGAGGTAGTGTTGACAGGAGAGAGAGAGAGGTTACAGTGCATATGTCTGTCTGAGGTAGTGTTGACAGGAGAGAGAGGTTACAGTGCATATGTCTGTCTGAGGTAGTGTTGACAGGAGAGAGAGAGGTTACAGTGCATATGTCTGTCTGAGGTAGTGTTGACAGGAGAGAGAGAGGTTACGGTGCATATGTCTGTCTGAGGTAGTGTTGACAGGTGAGAGAGAGAGGTTACAGTGCATATGTCTGTCTGAGGTAGTGTTGACAGGAGAGAGAGAGAGGTTACAGTGCATATGTCTGTCTGAGGTAGTGTTGACAGGAGAGAGAGAGGGGTTACAGTGCATATGTCTGTCTGAGGTAGTGTTGACAGGAGAGAGAGAGAGAGAGGTTACAGTGCATATGTCTGTCTGAGGTAGTGTTGACAGGAGAGAGAGGTTACAGTGCATATGTGTGTCTGAGGTAGTGTTGACAGGAGAGAGAGAGAGGTTACAGTGCATATGTCTGTCTGAGGTAGTGTTGACAGGAGAGAGAGGTTACAGTGCATATGTCTGTCTGAGGTAGTGTTGACAGGAGAGAGAGGTTACAGTGCATATGTCTGTCTGAGGTAGTGTTGACAGGAGAGAGAGAGAGGTTACAGTGCATATGTCTGTCTGACGTAGGGTTGACAGGAGAGAGAGAGAGGTCACAGTGCATATGTCTGTCTGACGTAGTGTTGACAGGTGAGAGAGAGGTTACAGTGCATATGTCTGTTGGAAGTAGTGTTGACAGGAGAGAGAGAGAGCTTACAGTGCATATGTCTGTCTGAGGTAGTGTTGACAGGAGAGAGAGAGAGGTTACGGTGCATATGTCTGTCTGAGGTAGTGTTGACAGGAGAGAGAGAGAGAGGTTACAGTGCATATGTCTGTCTGACGTAGGGTTGACAGGAGAGAGAGAGAGCTTACAGTGCATATGTCTGTCTGACATAGTGTTGACAGGAGAGAGAGAGGTTACAGTGCATATGTCTGTCTGAGGTAGTGTTGACAGGAGAGAGAGAGGTTACAGTGCATATGTCTGTCTGAGGTAGTAGTGTTTCCCCTCGTTTTTCTCTCCTCACTTACTTGATCCTTCCTCAGTCACCATCCCAAGACCTTCCGCTTTGTTTTGCCTTTCGAATGCATTCAAATCCAGGACACTAATGAAGTTGAAAGAAAGAGACCCAACATGGTTTTCAACACGTACGGTTTTGCTTTGTTTGAATGTCAAACCGTCAAAGATTTGTTCTTGTATTGTGAGATCATTTTACCTGCAAGACTGCATGAGTCCTGATAAACTCTTGAAAAAGCCAGCATCTCTTTTTTCCTTCAGATAGTCAAGCATTTTCTACAAAAAGGAAATACACAATAAAATGTGAGCTGCACTGTACATACTGAAAAAATGTATATGGATTCCCTAAATATTCTAATATACCTGCTGAACCAGTATGTTGCCGCCGTTGAGTATAGAGATGCCCAGCTTCAAGGTAAAGGTCACCATGGGCCCAAGTGAACCTGAAGAGGACAATCAGGTATCACATTATTGTGTGTGTGTGTGTTTGTAAGAGTGTGTTCCCCTGTACTTTATTTATATATATATTTTTTATGTGGTAGATCAGCTTTAATATTGCAGATAGATTGCACCTTCCATCAATCTAAGTGTCTGCATCATTTCCAGTTCCCCATATATTTATTTGTATATATTATTTGTAATGATTATTCATTATTTTCCCCTATCCCTACCATCCCTCCCCTAATTGGGGTAAACTAATGAACAACAACACTTAGGCTTCTACTTCCAGCTTATACATACTACATACATTTTACAGACACAGTATATTTTACAATAGTTATCTTTGTTTTTAGTCCCGTCCTTCAGCTCCCCTCAACCCCTCCCATCTATCTCTGAACACCATCCAGTCCCATCCTTCAGCTGCCCTCAACCCCTCCCATCTATCTCTGAACACCATCCAGTCCCATCCTTCAGCTGCCCTCAACCCCTCCCATCTATCTCTGAACACCAGACCACCCTGTACCTCTGCTGGCGCTGATCATCTGTAACACCATCTCAGCAGCTCCTCTGTCATGCAGCCTGGCCTGCTGGTACAGAGTCTTCTGTTTCTCCATCTCTTTTTCCTATCAGGTCAACAAACCCCATGTAAACAAACACAGCTCCTTATAAAACCATTTGAGACTAGTCTATTCTAATACCCTGACGGGAGATCCAAAACACCTCAAACGTTTTCTCTTTTCCTTCTTCATCTTCCTCTTCCTCATCTTCTGCACAACTCTAAAGAAAACAAGCGAGAGCTTTGTTAGCCAGGTCTCTGTTGACCTCTACATGACACTAAAGACATGTATCCAATAACAAATCAGCAAACAATCCATATAGGCCTTGTACCTTTGCCATCATGTCTGCATATGCAATATACAAAGGATCCTCTTCCAAAGAACTGAATGAAAAAGCAGGATAAACGTATGTGAATAAACCTTGCATAACTCCATAGTAAACAAGTATCTCAGGTGCATGACTAAAAACAAATGTGACACAATGACTTGTGCTCGAGTGCTTCTCCTTGCGTGGGGAGAAATTCTGCAGTGATTTAGTTTAATGTGGCAGTGTATTAGCCAAGAGATACACCGGCAATATTACACAGCACAGATGGAGCTAGCAGCATGATGCCAGGTGCACAGGTGTCTGTGTGTGTTTACCTCCGCTCAGTGAGCGCATTGTGACTGAAATGCAGGATGAGCTGATGAAGAGGGTCTGGCTGCATCTCTGCCTCCTCCTCTTCCTCCTCCTCCACCTTCAGTTGGGTCTTCTGCACAAACACCCAGTCACATATCAGAGTACATCAGAGTACAGTCTGACACCCAATCACCTGTCACGTATACAGTAGCAGTGCCCTTTACCCTCTGAGAGTGACTAAATGTGGCTGCTGTACACTGAGCTGATACAAATCTTATAGATTGAACTTTTAAATCAGTGCTCTATATTGAATTAGTGATATTTTAATAATGTAAGTTAAAGTTGTTCAAATTACACTGCAACACACTTTAAAAATAACAATTACCACAAGGCCAAGGTATCTAAACCAAAAAATGGATGGTTATTATCCATATGTAGTAACCACTGCCATTTCATAAGTAGTCTCATCTTACTGCGCATCACTTACCTCAGAGACAACAGGGTGCACTTGATCAACAGAAACACATTGAAATGAAAGATGCATAATGTGCAGTCAAACCCTGTCTCACTGAAGCATGGCCCATGGAAAGACACAGACAGGATAGTATTACGGGTACAGCACGCCACTCCTACATCAGCAGACCGTGCAGGCACACACAGGGACATACACACAGCACATTTAGATGGTACAGCAGTGTCAAGGTCAGCACTGTCAAGGTGTATGTTCAGTAGAGATAAAGAGAGGAAGATGGAGGTTAAGCATGACTCTCCATGAGCCTGATCCATACTCTATAATACTCTATACTAGTCTACCACTGTATCACTATGACAGTCACAGACACTCTCCTAGTGAAGAGAGACCACCAGGAAAGGATGGTGCAAAAAAAAGTGGTCGATGGGATACTATTCCACATGGTCATCTCTTTTAAGATGCAACCACTTTCCCTGCATTTTAAGTCCACAATATCTTATAAAGTGTTATAGAGTGTTTATAACCATTGTATTCATTGCTGTTTTGATAAATGTAGCAGATTCTAACGCTTACACAGGACGGAATGGTGTTTTTGAAGAATTTCTGAGATATCTAGAATCAAAGTTGTAAAGAAAGCAACCCTTGCAGGGACAGTTTTCCTTAATTATTTCATTACAACAAATTCCTCAAACGACATGAATATGACACGATATTGTGTCCATGCTGCGACAGAAAATTTACGAAAGACGCCACACCTTCCATAAATTTCACCAGTAAGCCGTAGCATCGTGGTGGGATGCTCTCTTACCCCTGTGGGATGGGGGACAGCTCTAGAACCGGATAACGGTACAGTAACAGTAACAGTACAGCTGGCAGCCTGGCACTGACATCCAGACCGATGTCATGCGCGCCTGGGAAGGCATTTCGTTAGCAAGGAACAGATCCACATGGAGCCAGGGGCAAAACATGGATGACCGGCGGAACACCCGAAGTGCTTGGCAGGCATTGTGCTGGCGAAGAGCTTGTGTTGTGTCACGGACAGGTGAGGATGGAGAGGATAGGCCAGCCCCACAAATAACACAGAGAGGTCTGGGCACTGTGAGGACAGGTACAGTACTTACTGCCAGGTCCTGCACTAGCTTCTCTTCAAAAGAGTACGTCTCTGTCTCTATCCATATTCTCTGATAGCCCAGGAGGAAGAGGTTAATAGAGCGATGCCTGGGGGGGCAGAGGGAGATGAGGAGGGTTAGCAGGGTGGGCCAGGGGGGAGAGGAGAGGAGCGGGGTATTACTTTAAGAATGGTTAATACTTTTTAGTATGGCACTGGAACATCCAACTGGTCACCGTGGAGAAACACAGACTGAACTGTACCCCCAAATTCATAACCCTGTCATGTAAACACCGGTAAACAATTATCACGGGACATATTTATTTTAGCAACATCTATTGTGTACTATGATGATTAAAGCTAAATAAAATATGGTATAAATTACAGAGACATCAGTACAGAAACCTAGAATTTAGGAGAAAAAGACTTTTTGGTCAGAGTGAATATTTTTGTGATGAGTGTAGCTCCCAGGCCGACCAGTCAGAATGCCAGTTGGATCACTGTATGAGAGTTACAGGAGGAAGGAAGTGGAGGTCACAAACGTTGTCTGAACATCACATTACCGTTAGCATGGAGAGCAGACTGTCATAGTTTGTGTTCTCATGCATTTTTTCAAGCCAATAGCGTCGGTAGGCGTTCAGGAAGTAATTATTACTTTTGTGCCTGAGGGGAGGTACAGTATAGTAATGTCATTCAGGAGAGAACAGAGAGAAGGTGAAGTACAGATGTACTATCTTCATTTAACCAGTTTCTCACAGCAGGAAAATAATCCTGCAGTAAATTATTATGTGGATTATAATGCATTTTTCGTTATGGCAAATCAAGTCTGACATTTTAAAGTGGAAATTACAAACTTCAGAAGCCTTTTGAAACCTTGAATAAAATACAAGTTTGCATTTGATGCTGCGCAGGAACATTCTCTGCGACAACAGAGTTATAACATTAAGAAAGTACATCTGTAGTAGAGACAGAGTAGTAGAGATACAGTAAGAAGCGTGGTAAGTCACTGAAACAAGGGTATGTAATAGTTTTAGATGTGGTGGAAACATAAGCTAGCAGTTGGAGGAGAAAAGTACACAGACATTTGATCAAATGTCCTCAACATAGAATGTCATTATTTCAAAAACATTACTCTGACTGAGAAGGCTAATGTTTACTCATTACTCAACTACTCGAGGCAATGACATATTCCTAAAATAACACCAATAACTAGGTGAAATGAGTCATCTGGTGTCGACGAGCGGCATCAAAGCACACATTAAAGATGGCCGCCCCCAGGTTGGGCTCCTAATTGTTTTTCTCCCTGCTGTCTCTCCTCCTGGGTCTCTGTGATTGAGTTACAGTGCAGCAGGGCATGAAATTGCTCGTGTCCTTTTCTATTCCTTGATAACAGGCTGAGGCGAGTCATTTGTCGTACAGATTGGGGGAGGGGAGCTTCACATTAAATACAGGGTCTGGAGCCTAGGAAAGAGGGGTGAGACTCGTGAGGCAGAGAGAAAGAGAGAGTGTAGGGTTGGATTGGAAATAAGAGACAATACTAAACTGTACACAGCTTCCTGCCTGCCAGTACTGACATCAGCAGCTAGGGTATTTGGTTCTAATATTTGACTTGGAGTCCCCAAATCAAATCAAATTGTATTTGTCACATTCGCCAAATACAAGAGGTGTAGACATTACTGTGAAATGCTTAGTTACAAGCCCTTAACCAACAATGCATTTCAAGAAAAATAGTTAAGAAAATATAACAAAATAAACTAAAGCAAAAAAAATAAATAAAGAAAGTAACAATAAAATAACAATATCGAGGCTATATACAGGGGGTACCAGTATAGTAGAGGAAATGTGTATATGTAGGTGGGGGGTGGGGGTGGGGGGGCATTATATAGGAGGAAATGTGTATATGTAGGTGGGGGGTGGGGGTGGGGGGGCATTATATAGGAGGAAATGTGTATATGTAGGTGGGGGGTGGGGGTGGGGGGGCATTATATAGGAGGAAATGTGTATATGTAGGTGGGGGGTGGGGGTGGGGGGGCATTATATAGGAGGAAATGTGTATATGTAGGTGGGGGGTGGGGGGGCATTATATAGGAGGAAATGTGTATATGTAGGTGGGGGTGGGGGGTGGGGGGTGGGGGGGCATTATATAGGAGGAAATGTGTATATGTAGGTGGGGGGTGGGGGTGGGGGGGCATTATATAGGAGGAAATGTGTATATGTAGGTGGGGGGTGGGGGGGCATTATATAGGAGGAAATGTGTATATGTAGGTGGGGGGTGGGGGGGCATTATATAGGAGGAAATGTGTATATGTAGGTGGGGGGTGGGGGGGCATTATATAGGAGGAAATGTGTATATGTAGGTGGGGGTGGGGGGTGGGGGGGCATTATATAGGAGGAAATGTGTATATGTAGGTGGGGGTGGGGGGTGGGGGGGGCATTATATAGGAGGAAATGTGTATATGTAGGTGGGGGGTGGGGGTGGGGGGGCATTATATAGGAGGAAATGTGTATATGTAGGTGGGAGGTGGGGGTGGGGGGGCATTGTAAGACGTCCAGGTGGCCATTTGATTAATTGTTCGGCAGTCTTATGGCTTGGGGGTAGAAGCTGTTAAGGAGCCTTTATGGTCCGAGACTTGGTGCTCCGGTACCTCTTGCCGTGCAGTAGCAGAGGAATCAGTCTATGACTTGGGTTGCTGGAGTCTCTGACAATTCTTTGGGCTTTCCTCTGACACCACCTAATACATAGGTCCTGGATGGCAGGAAGCTTGGCCCCAATGATGTACTGGTGCGTACGCACTACCCTCTGTAGAGTCGTGTTTGGCCACGCAGTAGTGAGTGAACAGGGAGTACAGGAGGGACTAAGCATGCACCCCTGAGGGGCCCCAGTGTTGAGGATCAGCGTGGCAGATGTGTTGTTGCCTACCCTTACCACCTGGGGGCGGCCCGTCAGGAAGTCCAGGATCCAGTTGCAGAGGGAGGTGTTTAGTCCCAGAGTCCTTAGCTTAGTGATGAGGTTTGTGGGCACTATTGTGTTGAACACTGAGCTGTAGTCAATGAACAGCATTCTCACATTGTGATTGCGTCATCTGTGAATCTGTTGGGGCAGTATGCGAATTGAAGTGGGTCTAGGGTTTCCGGGATGATGGTGTTGATGTGAGCCATGACCAGCCTTTCAAAGCACTTCATGGCTACAGACGTGAGTGCTACGGGGCGGTAATCATTTCGGCAGGTTACCTTCACTTTCCTGGGCACAGGGACTATGGTTGTCTGCTTGAAAAAAACTCACGCAGGGGTGACGGTTAGAGATATTTGGAACTCACATGTGAGAAGCTTAATTGTAGATCGTCCAGTTTATTTTCCAATGATTGCAGGTTGGCCAATAGTACAGAATACGCCTCCGAATTCTCACAAGGCACCCCGACCTCCAGTCTCGACAAAGCAGTATATCCTTCGCGTTGGACTCGTTAAAGAAAAAGTCTTCGTCCAGTTCGAGGTGACTAATCACTGTTCTAATGTCCAGAAGCTCTTTTCGGTCATAAGAGACAGGTAGCAGCAACATTATGTATAAAAAAAGTTACAAACAATGTGAAAAAATAAATGAATAGCACAGTTGGTCAGGAGCCCGTAAAACGGCAAGCCATCCCCTCTGGAGCCATTACATTACAGTCAGTCAGCTAATGAATGTGTTTGTAAAGGAATGGGACTATAGAAAATGGAAATAGGTGTGTGGTACCTGGGCAGGTTGTAGAGAGGAGCCATGCGGAAGCAGGCCACCACCGCACGCTTTCTCTGCTTGGACAGCAGCTTCTGCCACACACACTTCTTAGACCTCAACGGCTGCTCAACCTACATTGAATAAATGAAGACAAAATATGTATTTTGTTATATATCAAATGATATAAGGAGTATGGTTTGGAGCAGAAGTATGAGTATATCATGCTGAGTATAGATCTATAATCAGAGAAGCAGGACATAAAAAATCCAGGATATAGATATAGGACACAGCCAGTATATGGAGATATGAGGCACAGCCAGTATATGGAGATATGAGGCACAGCCAGTATATGGAGATATGGGGCACAGCCAGTATATGGAGATATGGGGCACAGCCAGTATTTGGAGATATGGGGCACAGCCAGTATACGGAGGTATGGGGCACAGCCAGTATATGGAGATATGGGGCACAGCCAGTATTTGGAGACATGGGGCACAGCCAGTATATGGAGATATGGGGCACAGCCAGTATATGGAGATATGGGGCACAGACAGTATTTGGAGATATGAGGCACAGCCAGTATTTGGAGATATGGGGCACAGCCAGTATATGGAGATATGGGGCACAGCCAGTATATGGAGATATGGGGCACAGCCAGTATATGGAGATATGGGGCACAGCCAGTATTTGGAGATATGGGGCACAGCCAGTATATGGAGATATGGGGCACAGCCATTATATGGAGATATGGGGCACAGCCAGTATTTGGAGATATGGGGCACAGCCAGTATTTGGAGATATGGGGCACAGCCAGTATATGGAGATATGGGGCACAGATATAAGACATAGAAAACTGGATGTAATCTAGGCAGTAAGGGTGATGCATGGTGCAGCCAGCCACTGACCTGCTCCAGATGAAAGACTGCAGCTGAGATGCTCTGGACCCGGAACACTGTCCTCTCAGGGTCTGGAGGCCCCTCGTTCTTCACCATCACATCCTTATACAGGTTCAGCTGCCACCGCACTGCAGGGTCCTCTGACTGTGGGTGGGTTAGCGCAGTGTAGGGTTTAGAAAACATCACTACTGTTTGATACAGAGGTGCTGCTCTAGTTTTATGAATGACAGTAATTCATAATTTTCTCTAGCTCACCTTCTCTTGAAGGTGCAGATTCTGCCGCAAATGCTCCTTCACTTCATCATCTGTGTCTTTCTGTTGAGTAATATGAGGAAACAATTAGATATACCATTCATTAATCGTACCCAGTTGTTGACCACCCTTGATGACCAAAGAAAATGGAATACTGGTGTCTGCTGAGTATTGTGTAATTGGTAACACCTGACCCTAGACCAGTGTGGGCTAGGCAGGCCCTCTCACCAGGATATAGCGTGTCTTGGCCAGGGAGATGAGCTCCTGGTCCCCGGGGGTGCACATGTTGAGTCCAATGGGCAGCATCTTCTTCAGGGCAGCAACAATCAGGGAGGTCTGGATGGAGTAGAACTCTCCTCGCTTCCTCTTATGCTTCCTCTCCTGGTCCTGACCCCCTGACTGATACCAGGACGGAATGAAATGTTAATAACTTCACCTGGCACTCACTGAAAAAAGACGCCACCCTATGTATAGTAGTGCACTAAAGGGAATAGGCAGTAATTTGGGACACAGTCTGGTCTTTTATCTATGTCTACCTTTACTTTCAAATTGCTACCTTGACCTGACTGTGCTGTTTCACTGGAGCTTATTTAACAGTGGGAGAGCACACAGCACACCGCACGCTGAATTAAGCCTGTGGGTAGCAGAAGGAACCAAGGCATTTTTTCATCACCAGCAAAATCTGCAGAGGCTGTGCCAATGAAGCATTTCAAATTGAGCTATAGCCTGAAAGCAGCATTAGCCCGCAGTTTGCATCTACCCATACAGTGAGGTATTATTCAAGAACGACTGCACTGAAAAAGGCTAATGGAAGAAGCTGGCACAAAGGAGACACTCATATTCAACTGAGCAAGAGAGACAGAAACACAATTAACTGTATGTATGGGTACACACACACACACACACACACACACACACACACACACACACACACACACACACACACACACACACACACACACATACACACACACACACACAAAGTGCAGGAGCTGAGTGATTAATATAGACAGCCAGTAGAAGGCAGGAGCCACACACACCAGAGTATCCATAACCCAGAAACACCATAGACATGTGATCATGTTATTTGTCATGGGCGTGTTGACTTTAATAACAGAGATGGGACGTGGTCGGCCCATGAGGGAATGAGAAACACTAGTTATGATGTCAGGCGGGTCTGATGATGGAGGGCCGATAGGTGTTAATGATTGGCTGATGTAATGTGTATATAGCGAGGCTGGGCATGCTAATGGCTGCTGCTCTTTCCCAGTGAAGGGAGTATAAAAGCAGACAGGATAAAAATAAATAAAAAATAAACAAACAATCAACAAATCTATTCCCTGTCCCTGAGGTGGTGACATGGCTGCTGCTTGGCCACGGGGGATATGAGTGTTAGGGTTGCTGCAGTACTGGAGCAGTGAGAGAGAAAGGGCTGCCTCTGTAGAATGGAGCCCAGTAACAAGGCTCAGCTGGATAACGTGCTGGCAGAGAGCAGTGGGAGGTTAGCAGGGTTAGGATGTGAACATACATGACCACACGGGCTGCAGACTGCTTCGAGAGTGTAGAGTAGAGCTCTCCAGCACTGAAAATAAGGGGAAGATGCAGAACTGTTTTGACTGTCTCAGTAAGCAGGCACATAATAATAAATGCTACCTTTGACATCTTGATCTTGCTATCACCAGTCAGGAATGACAGGTTGTTGATTTCATTCTGAACCACAAAGTTCTGCTCTTCCCTTTTGAAGTTCTGAGGAAAGAGTAATAACAATGTATGAAGAAGACATTTCTGCTTTGCTTACTTCTCATTCTGAGCGTCCTCTCCATTGTAACTGTTAGTTTGTCCATTGTTTATAAGGAGAAATCGTACATGTGATTTGCACCAGAGGATGAAGATCTCAGCCACCATTCTGAAGAGTTCATTGGAGTCAGCGTCTGGTTCTTTCAGCCACCTCGACCTGCAGAACAAAGAGGAGAGAAGAGATGAACCCAAAGACTGTATCAATATAATATCCTCTGCTCCAAAGCCTTGCTACCAAACTAGTACATTCCTTCACTACAATAGGTCCTATGGTAAAAGTAAAACACACCCACATCATGCCACTGTAAACTACACCATTACCCAGGGTTCAGCGGGCTCACCTGTTGTTGTCTACATAGCGGATGAGCATTGGGTAGAAGGCGTAGAGGTCTCTGCAGAGCACAGCGAACTCATCCAGGATGAGCAGCTCAGCCTCCTGGGTATCTCCCTTACTGTCAGCCTTCAGTAGCTCCTCCTCCGTCACCACCTTCACTGTCTTCTTCTTCAGCTTCTCCAGTGTAGGCAGGAAGTGACTCTTCAACAGAACAGCCCTGGCCTTAGTGATGATGGGCTGGGCGTACACTGCACACACAGCAGTCATAGTGACAAACACATAGTTAGTTGTTTTATTAGAAATGAAAAACAAAACAATACAAAAGCTGTCTTGCTAGGAATGCAAAAGACAATCCCTTTTCAGTCTGGTTCATCTGATCAGCACTGTATACAAATACGAAGACAGTTTTGCCCTCAAAACTAGTTTGTTTCCTAAAGCTCCCATCCACTGTGACAGACTGCTGTACACTCCCACACAGTAATGCAACCCAGCTAACCTGCGATCCTCTTCATCCAGGAGGCCTCATCGATGCCCAGGTTGCTGTTGAGGATCTTCAGGATGTTTCCCAGGATGAGGCTGAGGTGTTCTGAGGTGACGGTGGTGGAGAAGACACTGCCCCCAACACTTCCCCCGCTGTGAGGAGACGCCTGGTTCTCTGGGCCCTTCTCCCACCAGTAAGACAGGTAGTTACACAGCATGGGCAGCACCACCTCGATGACGTGGGGCATCTCTGTGTAGCGCGCCCCAGACTCAGACATGTCGTTGATGTCCTTCATCAGGACGTCTAGACGAGGCATCTCTGGACACATCTCCTCCACCGCGTCTGGCATGCCCAGGACTACACGGAATAAGATGAGCACTATTTTACATGCACAGGTAAAGAACCATTAAATAGTGTATCATGGTGTAAAATGTACAACACTATCATGTATAAGTGTGTGTAACTCACTGGCGCGTTCCCTGGCGGTCTTGGTGTTGAACACAGAGCAGGTGTTGTGTTTGTTGAGCAGGGGCTCCAGGAAGGCCACAGGCATGGCCCCTGCCAGGGTGGCCAGACACTCCCCCAGGGCCGGCAGCTGCCTGGAGGGGACAGGGAGAGGGGAGAGAGACACACAGATCTCAGACATATACAGTGAGGGAAAAAAGTATTTGATCCCCTGCTGATTTTGTACGTTTGCCCACAAAGAAACTATCAGTGTATAATTTTAATGGTAGGTTTATTTGAACAGTGAGAGACAGAATAACAACAAAAAAATCCAGAAAAACGCATGTCAAAAATGTTATAAATTGATTTGCATTTTAATGAGGGAAATAAGTATTTGACCCCCTCTCAATCAGAAAGATTTCTGGCTCCCAGGTGTCTTTTATACAGGTAACGAGCTGAGATTAGGAGCACACTCTTAAAGGGAGCGCTCCTAATCTCA
Organism: Salmo trutta; assembly: GCF_901001165.1. NCBI lineage: Eukaryota > Metazoa > Chordata > Actinopteri > Salmoniformes > Salmonidae > Salmo > Salmo trutta. The sequence continues at coordinate 21,668,458 of NC_042989.1, forward strand.
GTTTGAAGCAATCAATCAGATTCCAAACTCTCCACCATGGCCAAGAACAAAGAGCTCTCCAAGGATGTCAGGGACAAGATTGTAGACCTACACAAGGCTGGAATGGGCTACAAGACCATTGCCAAGCAGCTTGGTGAGAAGGTGACAACAGTTGGTGCAATTATTCGCAAATGGAAGAAACAAAAGAACTGTCAATCTCCCTCGGCCTGGGGCTCCATGCAAGATCTCACCTCGTGGAGTTGCAATGATCATGAGAACGGTGAGGAATCAGCCCAGAACTACACGGGAGGGTCTTGTCAATGATCTCAAGGCAGCTGGGACCATAGTCACCAAGAAAACAATTGGTAACACACTACGCCGTGAAGGACTGAAATCCTGCAGTGCCCGCAAGGTCCCCCTGCTCAAGAAAGCACATATGCATGCCCGTCTGAAGTTTGCCAATGAACATCTGAATGATTCAGAGGACAACTGGGTGAAACTGTTGTGGTCAGATGAGACCAAAATGGAGCTCTTTGGCATCAACTCAACTCGCCGTGTTTGGAAGAGGAGGAATGCTGCCTATGACCCCAAGAACACCATACCCACCGTCAAACATGGAGGTGGATACATTATGCTTTGGGGGTGTTTTTCTGCTAAGGGGACAGGACAACTTCACCGCATCAAAGGGACAATGGACGGGGCCATGTACCATCAAATCTTGGGTGAGAACCTTCCCTCAGCCAGGGCATTGAAAATGGGTCGTGGATGGGTATTCCAGCATGACAATGACCCAAAACACACGGCCAAGGCAACAAAGGAGTGGCTCATGAAGAAGCACATTAAGGTCCTGGAGTGGCCTAGCCAGTCTCCAGACCTTAATCCCATAGAAAATCTGTGGAGGGAGCTGAAGGTTGGAGTTGCCAAACGTCAGCCTTGAAACATTAATGACTTGGAGAAGATCTGCAAAGAGGAGTGGGACAAAATCCCTCCTGAGATGTGTGCAAACCTGGTGGCCAATTACAAGAAACGTCTGACCTCTGTGATTACCAACAAGGGTTTTGCCACCAAGTACTAAGTCATGTTTTGCAGAGGGGTCAAATACTTATTTCCCTCATTAAAATGCAAATCAATTTATAACATTTTTGACATGCGTTTTTTTGGATTTTTTGTTGTTGTTATTCTGTCTCTCACTGTTCAAATAAACCTACCATTAAAATTAGAGACTGATCATTTCTTTGTCAGTGGGCAAACGTACAGAATCAGCAGGGGATCAAATACTTTTTTCCCTCACTGTATACACACCTACAGAGCACTCTCCTCAAATATCTTCCTCTCCTCCCTCTAGTCTGCATGAAAATCCATCTAATCCCTCCCTACATCATTTCCTCTATATACTCTATTAATCCTTAAGGGCTCAGATGCAGGTAGAGGCCATCTTACCCACTTGTGTTGCCATGGCAACTTCAGATGATATGAATGACGTCTGCTAAATGACATTTCAGGCCCCAGCAAGCTTTCCAGGATTTCATGATCGACTCCGTTTTTGCAGCAAAATGGCATTTTACTATTCTGAACCTTACTCTGTGCCGAGATGTGACTCTTGACAGTTCCAGACATTTCCGTTCACATCAAATTCCACCCAGGGCTGCAAGCTACACTGTATATCAATTACCACAATCAAATTTGCGGAAGCGTTATACAAAATTAACATAACCTCATATTTATAGAAATTCTGTCAGCGTTATTCTGCATTTGTCTGTGTGTATGATGTCACGAGAGGCAGGCCACATCAGATAATGTAAATAAGGAACCCTGTGGGGCTTGAACATTTCCTGTGCTCTGAACTGCTGGCCATGCTATGCCATGGCACAGCCAGTCACTGTGCAGCGACACTTGTTAATAATTGATTGGTGCACTGCACTCAGAATGGACTTGGAGTGAATGCGTCATCATCACTACTACTTCAGCTGCTATTTCAGACAGGGCCCAGGAGGGCTGCTGAGTAGTGGGCTGAAATGCTACATCATTCTCAGTGTGGGGTAAGTCATAGTCACTCTCTGTTCTACTGGGCTCAGCTGGGGCGCGGTTAGAGATGGGCTGGGGCTTGGTTAGAGCTGGGCTGAAGCTGGAGCTTGGTTACAGCTGGGCTGGGGCTCGGTTGGAGCTGGGCTGGGGCTCGGTTGGAGCTGGGCTGGGGCTCGGTTGGAGCTGGGCTGGGCTGGGCCTCAGTGGCTCTATGATCTGCTCTAATCCTCTCCTCTTGTTATTCTGTCTCTCACTGTTCAAATAAACCTAATATTAAAATTATAGACTGATCATTTCTTTGTCAGTGGGCAAACGTACAAATTCAGCAGGGGATCAAATACTTTTTTCCCTCACTGTACTGTCTGTGATATCAGTCTCCTAGCAACATCTAAATAATACTACCTTTCCACATAGATGTTTTTCCCAGTCCCGAGCGCATAGAGGCTGGTCAGGATACGATAGCAGGACACTTGGACATCATCCACTGAAAAACAGCAGAAAAGGTATGGTGGTTACATTCATATGCACAGCATCAGTGATATGACATGAATATAAAGCATACTCTCGCCACTCCTCATATTCTATCTTCTAGATGTGTAGGTCTTGCTGTGGTCACTCACAGAGCAGGTCCACTCCAAAGTGGTGCTGGGTGATGTGTTCAAACAGGGCAGTGAGGATGGGCAGTAGTGCCACCGTGGTGTAGTTAATGTTCTGGGACACGCCCTTCATCTGTGAGCGGGAGTGGGTGAACTTCCCCAACTTCAGGTTCTCAAGGGTCTTCTCCAGGTCCTCCGCTGCGTTCTCGAAGAACGTCCTTAACCCCGCCTTCACCAGCTCTGAGCCAGACTTCATCACCGTCCTGTCGGAGGAGAGGGAGGAAGGGGTTAAATGATGGAGTATGTAGTCTGTCATTGCTGCCGTTTGTGCACACAATAACCAAACAATGTCCCCATGTGGGATAATAAAATCGTATTTGATTAGAATATTAACTGCCATATGATATAAGAGTTCCCAAAGGACAGCATCATTTCCATAGAGGAGAGCCGGCTATACAGAGAGCTCCCAAGGGATTCTAGTCCTGTCATGTGACTGAGATATGAATTTCTGTCTGACCTTGAATATTTACAGTGCAGGGACATGCAGAAATATTACACCCCAAAAACGATTTGATACATTAAGCAGATTAGATTAGTCCATTTTTAGTAATGCATTTTGTGACTCTTAAAGCTTTTTGAAGCCGTGATGAATCTCCCAAAGGGAGGGAGTTGAAAGACAGGGCCTCTGGGCAAGTACAGTACAGTACAGTGGCTACATCCTCGGCATAAACATCATGTTTAATGCATTGCTATTTTAACCTCATTTGTGAGAACTGCTGCCTCGAACAACACATCGTTTCTAAAGAACACTAGCAGCCCGGAGCTAGCTACAGTACCTGCTGTGTATGCATGATGAGTGTACTTATCTAAATACCAGCGGGAGTTGTTTCTCTTAATGTCAATGATTCCAAAATGACATGAATAACAACAACTGGTGATTATGAACATGGTGAACAACATATCTATGGGCCTAAGTAATGCAACGTTATATAGGCTAGACATTAGGTTAGCCCTCTTTTCCAATGACATGTACTGTAAAATTGCTATGTGACGGACCTCTTTCAAACCTTTGATTTAATTTCAAACTCTAGGGGTATATTGTGGCATAGGACTGAGTTCTACCCACCTGGTGTCCAGTGTGTGGGCCAGGATGTGGAGAACGCTCACCATGGTGGTGGAGTCACTCCCTACAAGAGAACAGTCATTAGCATATCACACACTAATAGTCATCCTAATATTCACAGCAACAAAGAGCGATGAGAATCAGCTTCTTACCAAATAGGGAAATCCTGTGTCTGACAAGAGCTGCCAGTTTACAGAACAGGCTGGAAAAGTGAAGGAGAGATAAAGAAGGAAAGAAAGAACGAAATCAGGGAGGTCAAAGGCTAAGAGTAGGAAAAGATGAAAAGATGACAGGAGTATACGGAGAAGAGTAAGTAAGTAAATAGCATTCACAGACAGTGAGAAAGTGGAACTGCAGAGTCGTGAGATGTTATTGTACCGACCTGGTGACCATCTCCTTCTCCTTATTAGAGGCGTAGCCGCTGCTGCTCAGGTTCTTACTGGGAGAAGACAGGAAGTAGAGACAGTGGTTCTTGAAGTACTGGTCTATCAGAGGGAGGAGGACCTAAAGAAGAAATACCATTTAGGGGATGTGTGACAATCTTTGTGTAATCTCATGTACTGTACTTAAAATGTTCATTTGTTTCACACAGATTTACAATATTCTCACTTTGGCGAAAAACTTGATTTCTTGCTCATGAGGCGATTTGTCTGTCTTCCCACTGGTAGCCATGGCCTCTGAAACGACAAGGTCAAAGTTCAATAAAGAGCAGGTCAATAAGGCAGCATTGTCCATAACAGAGAAAAGGTAGAGGAGCATTCAAAGATCAACGATATGAATGTCACCAGGCTCTTACCAAGGTGGGCAATGAACTCCTGGGCTGAGTTCACATACTTCAGCAGCTTCTTGAGGAACTTGTAAGCAAACCTCTTTTCCATGGAGGAAGAGTCCTGCTCCATGTCCTTCAGACCTCTACAACACAGGGAGAAGGGAGAGATGAATTGTCATTCAGTCACAACAATACAAATCAATGTTTTTACAAAGACTGAAGTTCACACACTGACCTGGTGATGGCGTAGCCGTTGATCTGCAGGAAGCGGAACAGGTCCTGGGCTTTCTCTTTGTCCCGGGCCTTCTCTTTGGCGGTCAGGGTGTCATAGGGCACCAGCAGAGGGTGAGTTGCCCCACCTGGAACCACAAACAACAATACTGTAACAATCAGAACCAATAAATCTCACATTTACTCTTGACTACATGAATCTGGCTCCTCCATCTCACAGGGTAGGAAGATAATTATAGAATCACCTCTAATTCCAAGGTCATTCTTCTTCTTCTTAGCCCAGATGTTGTGATAATTCTCAGCCACAACCTCCACCATGCCCTTGATCCAAAGAGCAAAGAGAACATCTGTTAATTAAATAACATGAACAGCCTAGTCATAAACAAACCAGTTATTTACAGTTACAAAATAACAGCTGTGTGGTTCACTCACCTGTAACTCTCTAGACAGAACCACATTGATGGTGTCTATTGGGGTTGGGTTGAAACCGTTAGCCTGCCAAATGCCAACAAGAAAACATTCAGTAATAAAAACAAACATTGAATAGATAACTCAGCAGTCCTGGCATACACTCTCAGAAAAAAGGGTTCCAAAAGGGTTCTTTGGCTGTCCCCATAGGATAACTATTTTTAGCTCCTGGTAGAACCGTTTTTTGTTCCTGGTAAAACACTTTTGGTTTCCATGTAGAACCATCTGTGGAAAGGGTTTTACATGGAACCCAAAAGGTGCTATCTAGAACCAAAAAGGGTTCTTCAAAGGCTTCTCCTATGAGGAATGCCGAAGAACCCTTATAGGTTCTAGATAGCACCTTTTTTTCTAAGAGTGTAAAGTACTAGGAGGAGTAGGTTATTAAACTGAGTACATGAGAAGAGGACTGGGAGATCTTGCGCATCTTCTCACTCTCCCGTAGGGACATGGTCTCTCCATCCTTGGTCCTGTCGATGTTCCAGCCCATAGCCAGCATGGTCTTTAGAGTCTCCCTCACCGGCCACCTGTAGATATCCTTCTCCTGAGGACCACACAGACACAGATACACACCAAGAGTTAGCAAGATATACAATCAGTTAGAAACTAATCCTCACATTGTCAACTTAATCATGAGGTCTACCTATTGAGCTCGTACTTTAGTGTACCAATTCCATATTGTGTAATGTTGTACTACACTGTACCTTCTCTGTCAGACCTTTGTAGGTCCTGAGTAGAGGGTGAGTCTTGGCCTTCTCATCTATACAGTCCCCATACCTCCATCCCAACATCACCTGGAGAGAACAGACAAGTGTGAGCCTACTTCAGACCTGATAAATTACCAGCTAGTTTTTCAACCCAAATAAAAACGCATAGGATAGAGAGAGCAACCCTGAAACCAGCCTCCTATTGTTTCTTCCAAGAGGGTAGTGGTAAGGCTTTATAAAATACAGTGCACAAGCAGTAGATTCTTAATCTTTATGCCCTGTTATAATGCATTGGTTCCAGGTGTAATTTTGCAGCATCTAATACACATTTCCCTGGCAGAGGAGCTCATCGTTGGCCTACCTTCTCTGCTGACCATTTGTCATGGGAATGCTCAGCATATTTGTTGGCAACATGTTCCAGTTTCTCTGGAAGAGATATGCTGTAAAGAGAGAGTAACCATTACTCACTGCAGGTATGATGCATGCTGGGATAAAGCATATGTTAATGCAGTCATAAAGTATATAAAAGCACTGCACATTACATCAAATGAATTATGTGCATAATTTCTACATGGCACCTATACAAGTTGTTACATATAAAGTCAGAGTGGGATCACTTCAATTAAAATGCCCTTAATTTGAGCAGACAGTCACGCCTTATACGCCATAATCTCTGATGGCCACTCACTTGGCTGTGCTTATGGGCTTGGGGTCGAAATTGCCCTGAGCGTCCACAGACACAGGCTTCTCCAGGGTGGTGCTGATGGTGGCGTCTATGTAGTCAGGCGGTAAGGCCCCAGATATGGCACTCAGACAGGGCATGGCCATCTTAAAGAGATCTGCATCGTACTTCTGCAATGTGAAACACACTCTGATTGGTGGACTATCAGAGGTACCTCCACTGAGGTCTGAGTAAGGCTAAACTATCGACTAGAGACTGCAGGAATGGCTAGAGGTTAAGAGATATGCTTAATGCAGAGTCGTCCCAGTTACAGAGAGCAGAGGCTGAGATCGATGATGGCTGTTCAAATATTGATGTTCTCAGCCTGGTCTTTCTGTCACCAGCTTCACTTTCATGTGCTGGGTCCAGACATTTACCGTACTTCAAAAAGAGCATACAAGATGAACCATAAAATCAATGGCCATATTCAACAGCACAGAAAGGCAACGAGGCATTCGTAGAGAGATAATTCAATAGGACACTAAAGAGGAGTGTCTAGTACCAGATTACTAAAGGTTATGACCTATTGGCCTGCACATGTATCCACATGGTCAGCACTTCCTGATCAAAGCTCAGGGCAGCTTTTGTTTTATTGGCTCATTATCAGTGTTTTTTTAGCCTCAACTAGGAGCCTGTTGGAGCCCTGCTATTCTCCTGGGTCAAAGTGCTGTGTTAAAGGAGACCTCATCGTACCCTCTGTGAGAGCGAATCCAAGACGCCCCAGAAGATCTTCTTTGTGAGGAGCAGCTCCTCGTCTGAGGCCATGCCGTAGCTGCCCCAGCCTGACGGCAGACAGTAGTACTTCCAGCTCTGCTCGTAGTGGTTGGTCAGGAGCTGTGGAGGGGGACGGCACTAAGGGTCAAAGGACAGTCCATCAGACTGAGAGAGAGGATGTATGTACACTCTGCTGTGGGCTACACTGTAGGAATAGAAAACAGACACGTAGGTAACCACTTTACTGGTGTACTGAAAGACAACAACACACTGGCACCGAGCCAAATAACTTCAATAGGATCTACAGCTGATGATAATCCATGGGATATTCATTCTCACTAGCTCAGTTTAAAAACAGACGAGAGCCTTGTGTGAGTGGAGGCAGAATCAACTGTGTTCCGTCTTCCACAGGCAATCCAAATTCTTCCAGGCTGCTCTCTGCTCCCTGGTTCTCGGCTGTTGTGTTAAAAACAACACAACTGCCAACATCTGCTTAATAGTGAGAACATCATCATCAATAGCAGTGAGAGTCAGAGAGAGGCAGAGAAAGAGACAGAGGCTGTATGTTTGATAAACAGTGTGTGTAACGCCCAACAGGATAGAGAGCTAATATCTTCAAGCAGGCTGCAGAGCACACCCCTGAAACCACAGCCTGCTGAGAGCAGAGATAGGGCAGCAGAAGGGCAGAGAAAGAGAGAAAAAGAGAGAAAGAAAGAGAGAGAGCGAGAGAGAGAAGGAGAGAGCAGAAGGGCAGAGGAAGAGAAAGAGAGAGGGAGAGGGAAGGAAAGGAGACATACCCTGAGAGGCATCTTGCAGTACTCCGTCAGCAAGGGCACGTCAAAGACGAGGCGTCGCAGGAGATGCTGCAGCATGGAGGGACGGAGGTACCTGCAGACAGAGGACCAGACCAGGGAGAGAACAGGAGATCAGTGAGACACCACATCATGACCCAGGATAATACTGTATCTGTTTTGCTTAAGTGTTTCAATGGCCACAGAGTGAGCTTATTGCTTCCTTAAGGGGTGCTAATGTACATAGTGGAACTCCTTACTTGCAGACGGCCAGCAGACACTCCTCGATTGCGTCTCTCTGGGCCTTGGTGAGAGAGCGGCCCTTGGACAGCCTGTAGATGGTGTGCAGCGTGGAGTCGATGAGCACGGCGTAGTGCTCTGTGCCAGCGAAGTGGGGGGCACAGCGGGTGAGCAGGGGCAGCATGGCAGAGCCGATGTACCTGTTCATGGCCAGAGCTGTCTCTGTGGTGCTGAGTACCTCCTACAGGGGAGGGGTCAAAGGGGAGATGTCAACACAACACAGTGTCACACAGCAGTTCTCACAACCCAGGCACAACTTCAACTGTTCCACAATCAATATCATTAGGTGTGTCAAAGATAGACTTTCAACTACTCTAAATAGAATCCTAGTGAGGAGCTGAATCTGCACATTTATCCTTAGGAAATAGCTGATGAAGAACTAAAACAGGGAGACAAAGCACTAGGTCATCCCCGGCCAGGGCTAATCATATCTACAGAGTAATACTCTCTAATTAAAGGCCTGGAACGGTGAGCCTAGCATCATGTTACATCGGAATCAACCAGACTTTAATTTAATAGCTGCTGGATTACGTGGGAGCGTGATCATTATCGCTTTCCAGTGTGGATCAAAGATCTGTGTGTCTGTACAGGAGCAGGGCAGCTGGTGGCCCAGAGGCTAGCTATTCTTGTCACAATAATGCCGGGCTGGGGCTGGGGTGGAGGGTTGCCTCAGAGAGCTCCAAAACAAGCAGAGTCATAGATATTCCAGCCCTAATCAAGGGGCTCACCGCCTGCCTGCCCAGGGAATCACCAGGGTCAACCTGCACTAGTACACTCCACTCCACTAAACCGACTCCACTTAGACACTCAGCTTTAAATACACACATTTTAAACTCCCTCTTACACTTAATACACAGCCTCCGCTCCACTCAACTTCCACATCCTTGAATACCTCAACCCACTTGTCTGCTAAACAATGAACTAGATGGCAAAACAAACAACTTGATGCCTTAGCCTAATTTGTGGTCTTCCACATCTCCCACTTCTCAGCTGAGGGTGAGCTCACCACCCACCGTGTCCAGAGAAGCAGAGGCTTGCAGGTCGGGCAGGAAGCCCACGTCCAGCAGCTGAAGTAGGAAGCTTTGGTCCTCGATACCATAGACCCGGTCCAGGAACAGCACCATGGGGGCCTTGTGGTCCGGGCAGAAACTGGCTGCCATATCAGGCTCTGTCACAGTGCCGTCTAAGAGGAAGAGAGAGAGAGAGAGAGAGAGAGAGAGAGAGAGAGAGAGAGAGAGAGAGAGAGAGAAAATAACATAAAAGGGAAAGATAGACAAAGAAAGAGGATATACAAAATAATGAGATACACAGAGGATTCAAAATAAGAAGAGGTGGTGGGTCTCTGTGTAAATATGTTTTTCTTTCAGTATTCAAACAGGGAGACCTACCCATACATTATAGCAAGCCTCATCTGATTAAGAAAGGCATGCGAGTCCAGATAACTCATGTGTATTCATTAGCAGCAGTGCAGCTTGTGAGTGGGTTTCTGGGGAGGGAGGCACGGCTGAGTTATTCAGTTGTTGGTCGGCCGACAGCGCTCGTTGTGTGGCAGCACTAGCTAGCAGCGTTTTCAGATCCGAGCGATGCCATGCTTATGCAGAGCAATCAATAGAGAAAAACACCCGGCAACAGAAATGAGAGGGATACGAGGAGAGGAGAGCCGTGGGAGGTAGAAAGCCTTGGTTGATTAAAAACACATGAATTGTGAGCTGGGATCAAAAGCACGGCACCACCATTTAAACGATTGAGTTTCATACTTCATCATTTCTACCTCAACCAATTCATTATTTAGATCACTTTTTGTTGTTTCTAGACTTCAGAGAGTAAAGTGTGCATGCCATTAGATCACCACAATGGCTGAGTGATTTGGGATTTTATTGCGTGTTGTGTGTTGCTGTTGTGCGTTATAAGAGCTGAAGCGGGAACTGGGCAGTCCTCTACCTTTGTGGACGACAGGCATTTTCAGGGGTATGCTGATGATGCCCACCAGGTCTTCAGTGGGCACTAGGGAGCGCAGGATGGCACGGATACGCAGGGCCTCCCCTTTACCCTTGTTGATCAACTGAAGGAGGAGGAGGAAGGAGAAAAGGTCATTAGTCCTACTGAAATCTCACTGGTGGAAAACAGACATTCATTCAGTCTTTACTTTATCCAGATGAGTCAGAGAGAGCAGATGCTGAGATGTCTCGTATGCAAATAAACCTCTCAGAGTAGGTTAGAGTACAGGTGATCTGAGATAGGAGTGGGACCATCAGCTAAACTCACGTGCATCTCTGGGGCACAGCGTCCCAGTAGGTCGATGAGGGCAGAGTAGAAGGACATGATGGCATTGCCCATATGCACCACCTCTTCCTCCTCATCGTCCTCAGCAGACCTGCCCATAAACACAGTGAGAAGGTCTTCTGGGCCTTACCTTGCCATCTTAACTAACTCATGATGATCTTACAGTGTTTACTTTGCTATGTACTATTAGTTCTATGCCGTTAGCTCTTGCTTTATAGCTATGGCAGGTACAGTATGTATCTTACGCGTCAGAGCTGACCCCCTGGGCGGAGGAGGGCAAGTCCACAGCAGGGTTATCTGAGATTTTGATGGCCTCCTTCATGGCTGCCAGCAGCCCGTTACCCCCCTCTCCTCTCAGAGCCGGGCCAAAACACTCAGGACGCCTGATTAGTAGCTTCACCACCACACTGGAGTTCTCCTCCACACTCTCACCTGGAACACACACATACACACACACACACACACACACACACACACACACACACACACACACACACACACACACACACACACATACACACACACACACCAGGTTAACAAAACATATATTTCAGTAATACACTGCATTAGCACATCGACATCAACACAGATATCGACACAAGATGCACATAAAATGCATTGGCAGAGACCAAGGTTCAGTACAGGTCCTGCTGACAGCCATTACAGTACAGTGCCCCACCTACCATTGACAAATACAGCGAAGCGCAGGAAGGAGAGGTAGCGTTCACCCTCAATGGGGTTCCAGCCGATGTCAGGGTAACCTTTGTCCAGCAGCATGGGACAGCTCTGGAGCCCACAGCCTGCTAGGTACGTCACCACCTGCAACACCAGGACACAACCATGACAAAACAAAGACAAGCTTAGCAACAGCCACATGGACTGAGGATACTCTGAAACACATAGACCCCAAACCCCAATTCTAATGCACACACCAACACATACACACCCAATAGAGACAGTATCTCCTACCTTGTCCAGGTCGGGCTCTTCCAGGGCCAAGGCCAGGCCGTTGTTGTCCATCACAGAGGAGGCAGCCACGTCTAGAGGAGTGGAGCCTCTCATGGCTGGGGATGCTACAGGGAGAAAACATACATAGGATCCAATTTAAGTTATTCATTTCTCACAGGTATTTACAACAATTCTGGTGTTCAGAGCATGATTCTCCATTCCACTAAGTCAGAGGTACTTCTCATTGATTTGGGAAGTTGTGGGAGTAACCTAAAGCCAACAGCAGGGGGCAGCATTACACTCTCATGATGAACCAGGACCAGACTCTGATTGGACTGTCAGACTGTTCATCTGTCAACAGCTGAGTGATACTGATCTAAACCAAAATGTCCAGCTCATATTGGCAGTAATTACTCATACCTTCTATTGTTTCACTGAGTTTATTTAAGCTCATTAAAGCAGCAGTATATTTCACTATCTTTGTTTTCATTAACAGAAATATTCAAAGATGTGCAAATTATTGGTTCAGGCTAAAATCACACTCAAAGACTTTGTCCAATATAGTGTAGGTGCAAGACAGTATAATGTACATTGGTCGAGAAGTCCACTGTAAGTGACTACGTTGTCCCTCGCCTTTGGACTATTCTCTCTCTGTGTGTGTGTGTGTGTGTGTGTGTGTGTGTGTGTGTGTGTGTGTGTGTGTGTGTGTGAGAGAGAGAGAGTTAACCCAGGAGAGAACCGCTCTCTCTTTCTCCCTGCCACAGCACGGTGTTCAAAGAGTGACTGTGGCACAACCTCTCCTGACAGAATGTATGCAGACTCACCCTCTCCCCTTATGAATTCACAACCAACTGACCAACCAACCAACCAACCAACCAACCAACCACACACACACACACACACACACACACACACACACACACACACACACACACACACACACACACACACACACACACACACACACACACACACACACACACACACACACACACACCTAATCTCAGGTGTGTGTCTAATGTATGCAGACTCACAGATCAAGGACCTAACGTGAGACCCCAATGAGATTATTGTCCATAACAATGAGAACAGCGTCAGAGATGCCGCCACACCCAGTGTAACTACAGTATGCTCCTGGTAGGCCCAGCTCTACCAGGAGCCGTGTACCCCCAGGCCCAGCTCTACCAGGAGCAGTGTACCCCCAGGCCCAGCTCTACCAGGAGCAGTGTACCCCCAGGCCCAGTTCTACCAGGAGCAGTGTACCCCCAGCCCCAGCTCTACCAGGAGCAGTGTACCCCCAGGCCCAGTTCTACCAGGAGCAGTGTACCCCCAGGCCCAGCTCTACCAGGAGCAGTGTACCCCCAGGCCCAGCTCTACCAGGAGCAGTGTACCCCCAGGCCCAGCTCTACCAGGAGCAGTGTACCCCCAGCCCCAGCTCTACCAGGAGCAGTGTACCCCCAGCCCCAGCTCTACCAGGAGCCGTGTACCCCCAGGCCCAGTTCTACCAGGAGCAGTGTACCCCCAGGCCCAGCTCTACCAGGAGCTGTGTACCCCCAGGCCCAGCTCTACCAGGAGCCGTGTACCCCCAGGCCCAGTTCTACTAGGAGCAGTGTACCCCCAGGCCCAGCTCTACCAGGAGCCGTGTACCCCCAGGCCCAGTTCTACCAGGAGCAGTGTACCCCAGGCCCAGCTCTACCAGGAGCAGTGTACCCCCAGGCCCAGCTCTACCAGGAGCAGTGTACCCCCAGACCCAGTTCTACCAGGAGCAGTGTACCCCCAGGCCCAGCTCTACCAGGAGCAGTGTACCCCCAGGCCCAGCTCTACCAGGAGCAGTGTACCCCCAGGCCCAGCTCTACCAGGAGCAGTGTACCCCCAGACCCAGTTCTACCAGGAGCAGTGTACCCCCAGACCCAGCTCTACCAGGAGCAGTGTACCCCCAGACCCAGCTCTACCAGGAGCAGTGTACCCCCAGGCCCAGCTCTACCAGGATCAGTGTACCCCCAGACTCAGTTCTACCAGGAGCAGTGTACCCCCAGCCCCAGCTCTACCAGGAGCAGTGTACTCCCAGGCCCAGTTCTACCAGGAGCAGTGTACCCCCCAGCCCCAGCTCTACCAGGAGCAGTGTACCCCCAGGCCCAGCTATACCAGGAGCAGTGTACCCCCAGGCCCAGTTCTACCAGGAGCAGTGTACCCCCAGGCCCAGCTATACCAGGAGCAGTGTACCCCCAGGCCCAGCTATACCAGGAGCAGTGTACCCCCAGGCCCAGCTATACCAGGAGCAGTGTACCCCCAGGCCCAGCTATACCAGGAGCAGTGTACCCCCAGGCCCAGTTCTACCAGGAGCAGTGTACCTACCAAGGCCTACGCTGCTGTTCTCCAGAAGGTAGCTGAGGTGGTCAAACATGGCCTTTTGGTTCTGACGACTGATCCTGCAGAAGTAACACAGGAAGCGACAGCAGCTGGCCACCATCTTGGGGAACGCTATCTCCTGAGAGGAAAACACAGAGACTAGGGTTAATGAGGCTTAATGAGGCACAACCTGTCCAATTCCCACCAAAAAACTGAGACTCAGCTGACATTCTGACAGCTATGCATATTATTAGTAGATAAAACTTGAAACTAGTAGTAGTTAAACTGTTGAAACTAGAAGACCTAAAAGATAAATACAAGCTTAACTCAAGTGATCATCAAAAAGAGACAAACAGGCAGGCAGACAGACAAGAGGTTAAAGTTACAGTATCACTTTATTCTGGGCTTGTGTTGGGTCTAATGACTATTTGGCTTCCTCAAGGCGTGTTGCTATAAATCCAGTCCACTAACGAATGTCTAAAAAGGCCATGCCATTCCATGCCGACCCCCCTCTGTCCTTCCTCCATCCCCAGGCCGGGCTCTACAACCCAGTGTCATAGTAGAGAGCCGTCAGCCTGGGAGAATAACCACCTACTGTGGTGTATTTATCACTGCCCTCCCCTCCTTTCCCAAACACACACTCAGCCTCCCTTCTACATGCAGTACAGCCTCCCTTGCCTTGGTTTGTAGCACATACACATTGGAGCTCTGGAAAACCTGTTTTTCAAATACTGTATACAACCAATATTTATTCTCAAGTTTGTTTATTAAAGTCATTCCCCGTAATTGGCCGTAGTGTTGTGTTATGCTGCATCTGACGCCTACCCAGTAGCCACACAGTGCTAGTTGAATCTCTCATCAACAACTGTCATGGATGCTGTGATACACCAGAGTCTCCTCTATCATCCGTAGCAGTACTGAACTGTACCTGGGACTTGCCTCCTCCCAGCACGTTGACCATCACCTCCATCACCGTCTCATGCATGCCCAGCACGCGCATCAGGTTGGGGTGCTGGTAGAATATCTTGTTGTTCATGATGTCACTGGATGGAAATACAAAACACAGAATACTCAGAACAGGTCAAATAATACTTGGAACAGTGATTGAGATCATAATTGTATCTGAAATGAACTAAAGCATTGGTACTTTAAAGCTCCCTGGTTATCAGACTATATATGTTCGTGCTTTAGACTGTGGCACTGACATGTAACCTACCCCAGACCGTCGATCATGAGTTTCTCCTCCTCCTTGCCCATGCGTACGGACAGCAGTGATCTGATCTGACCCAGAGAAGCCAGCAGGTTGATGGTGTCCTGTATAGAGGCAGCACTGATAGTGTAGCTCTTCCTCATGGCCCGGAGCAGCTCTCCAATGCTGTCGTACTGTCTCCTCAGTAGGCTGAACATCACTCTGACCAGCTCGGGGTCCTGGACGTGGCACTCCTGAGCCCAGCTCACCATGGTCTGGGAGATCAACTCCTTCAGGTTGGCTAGAGACCAGGGAACAGACAGCAGAACCTAGTTATCTCCTACTCTTTACATGGTTAGGATATGTACAGCAGCGCCACATTTTTTGTAACCTTTGTCATATATAGTGGTATAGTAAGAAGTCCTAACATAATAGGACCTAACATAAAAACAAGAGCAGTCTATGGTAGTACAGTAGATGGAACTAGTGTGTGGGAAGTGAGCCTTTTCAAAGAGGTTTCCTCTAAGTGCAGTAGTCCCGAGACTGCCTCCCCGAAACCGCCTCCCCGAGACCGCCTCCCCGAGACCACCTCCCCGGGACCGCCTCCCCGGGACTGCCTCCCCGAAACCGCCTCCCTGGGACTGCCTCCCCGAAACTGCCTCCCCGAGACTGCCTCCCAGGGACTGCCTCCCCGAAACCGCCTCCCCGAAACGCCTCCCCGGGACCGCCTCCCCGGGACCGCCTCCCCGAGACTGCCTCCCCGAAACTGCCTCCCCAGGACCGCTTCCCCGGGACCGCCTCACCGGGACCGCCTCCCCGGGACCGCCTCCCCAAAACTGCCTCCCCGAGACCTCCTCCCCGGGACCGTCTCCCCGGGACCGCCTCCCCGGGACCGCCTCCCTGGGACCGCCTTCCCGAGACTGCCTCCCCGAAACTGCCTCCCCGAGACCTCCTCCCCGGGACTGCCTCCCCGGGACTGCCTCCCCGAGACCTCTTCCCCGGGACTGCCTCCCCGGGACTGCCTCCCTGAAACTGCCTCCTCGAGACCTCCTCCCCGGGACTGCCTCCCTGAAACTGCCTCCCCGAGACCTCTTCCCCGGGACTGCCTCCCCGGGACTGCCTCCCTGAAACTGCCTCCCCGAGACCTCTTCCCCGGGACTGCCTCCCCGGGACTGCCTCCCTGAAATTGCCTCCCCAAGACCTCTTCCCCGGGACTGCCTCCCCGAAACTGCCTCCCCGAGACCTCCTCCCCGGGACTGCCACGCAGAAATATCATGCCACAGAGCATGAGATTGAACTTCACTCAACTTTCTACAACAGTGGTCACCAAGCTGTCCATCGCGATCGCCTGGTTGATCTCCAATGCATTCCTAGTCGATCGCCAAACATTTCTGTAAAAACCCAACGATAAAGCCTTGTGTTCCTATTCTTTTTATTTGTCTCAAGCTGTAGGTGCACCTGATTCAGCTGCCCTGAGCGTCAGGTGGGCCAACTGTTTCCATTTTCAACCAATTCATGAAGATACAATGAAGACATTCCAGAGAGCAAATCAAGTGCACTATAGGCCGGATGGCTCAGATGACCATGTCTGCAGTAACATAGCAGGAAAGCTACAGTAAAGTTGATACTCTGAGATTTCAACATGTTTAAAACCAGACTAGAGAGACCGTCAACGAATACATTAAAGAGCTGATGTTTATATGAGTGAGTTCATGTTTAAGTTCTTACTCAGCACTGTCAACACTTTTTACTCAACACTTTTATAAGCCATAAAATGTGCCTTCTCCCTATATCCACTCAGCGCTACAACAAGCACTGCAGCAGTAATGAATGAGGAGGAAAGTGTATCTATAGGCTTGTGTTGTTGTTATTATTAGTGGCTTGGGTCTTTTTTAAATCGAGGAACATTTCACTTTCTCTGTTTATAGGAGTAACAACATGAATTTGTGCATGAGGCAGAAATAACGCGGTGCGACTTGAGCTTTGCCATAATCTGGAAGACGGTGTTCCTTTTTGGTCAGTGTCAGTGGAGGAAAGCGAGAGCAGAGATTTGTTGAGAGACAGACCCTCAGTCTGCTGCTCTCTCCCTCTGCTGAGACTGACCATCAGATGCAGGCACCATCAACCCAGAAAAATACAAATAAAAAGCAAATGATTTAAATGTATGCTCACTCAGCTGTGCTTCACAAGTAATACAACAATGGATCTATTACCGGTGTGATCATATAGCCTACCTCAAACTTTGAAATATAATGTAAAAAAAATGGCCCAAACAACAATGCATTGGCATGGCAGTTCAAGCAAAGCCAATATGCGGTGATAATGTATTAGCCTACATGGACACTGTTAAAACTGTAACTTAAAGCGGGTACAGCCTCAGAGTTCACAGTAAACGTGTGCTGGAAGTTGCACAGAAGACCTGAAATTTCCTCAGTGCTGAATTTATTTTTAGGGAACATTGCTTGCAAGTCTACATATTGATGGCAAAGTGCCTGGGTGTCATTATGTACACAGAACAGAACAGAGAAAGACCCTCTCTAGACGTCTTTGAAAAGTGAGTGAGAGACAGAGCAGAGTTCTTCAGACCCTTCAGTAGCAGCCCTGGTCACAAAGCACCATCACTGCTGTTAAAGAGACTTAACTAGCTGATCCTATTTGTCACCATGCAAGAGTGATGAAAGGGAAGTCATTGAAAGACTCCATTCAGAACCTGATAAGACCTGGAATTAGAAGCAGCTGTCTCTCTCCCTTTTCTTCTTGCCTTCACAAGGCTCCAGTCAGCTAAAAGCAGAACTCTGTCTGTGTATCACACATAGCAACAAGTCTCTTCTCAAAAGAAAAGGTAATGAATTATGTGAGCAATGTCAATGTCATTGTTTTCCGTGATTTGTCAAGAAAACACTTTTTCTAGTTCATTCATGAAAAGGCAATAGTACATTCTCGGCGGAGTGGAATCGAAGCTCTATTATGTAAAAATGTGACTCACTGGGAGAGTAAGAGGTATTAATAGTACTGTACCATATCCTGCTGCCTCTCTTGGTCAACTGAGTCATTGTTTAGACAGCTCATATGAAGGGAAGCCTTAAGGCTTCATTAAAATCAGATCAATAGGCCTGTGGTGATGGATGGCAGTTTGTTGCGGTGGTGTGTGATGTGTGCGTCTTCCAAGCTCAGGTTGCCTCACCAGAGGGAGAACAGTAACCAATTCAGAGCAGTGGGGAAGGGACAATTTACATGCAATCAATAATAGTTGTTTTAAAGCAGAGCAATCAGGAGGCTGTGTTTTTAGGGCTCTGTTTCTGCTGGTTGGTTGATTGGCTTGGCTTGTACTCCACAGAGTAAAACTCTCAACACTGGGCTGTCAATCATCACCACAGCTCTCACCACAGCTCTCACCACAGCTCTCACCACAGTATCTGGTAGGAGATGATTAGTGGGACTTCTCCAAAACAACACCTCTGGGCATTTTGGAAGTTCTATCAGGATGAAAGAGAGAGTGTGGTCTATACACTGAAGTAGCATCCAATCACTGCAGTGCACCCGTTCCTTTATTCACTCTTCAGCTTCTTGTCCACTCCATTCTCACTCATAGCAGTAGGAACCCTGAACCCAGTCTGCTGTTACACTGTCACAACGTCCACAGAAGGTGGCACCTCTCCTCGGTCGGGCGGTGCTCGGCGTTCGTCGTCGCCGGCATACTAGCTGCCACCGATCTGTGTTTCAGTGTCTGTTAGTTATGTCTGTTTTTTGATTGCACCTGTTTCGTGTTTGTCATTAGTGGGGGGGTATTTAGTCTGTCTGTGTTTAGTTAGGATTCGTGCGGGATTGTTCTTTGTTACGTGTGGTGTTATATTGTTTGGCTTACGACTTATTGTATAGGCAGTAGGGTTGCCGGGCTGCGCCCCGCCTGCCCTTTTGAGCAGAGCTTCTTTTAGTCTTTTTGACTGTTGTGCTCCCAGCCGTATATGGATTTTGCCTTTGGATTTATTAAATCAAGTTTGTTCCAACGGACCTCAGTCTCCTGCGCTTGACTCACCCTAAAACAGTTCTACCTGCTCGTGACATACACAGCACAGTTACAATCAATCATGTCTGAAAAAAACAGCGAACACGGGCAAGAAAATATCCAAACAAGACTTTAAGTGGAAACACACAACCTCTATATTCCTGTCCTCTCTCTTGTGAGATCAATAGTGAAGAGTCTCATATGGTCCACATCGGGGTCAGTCTAACAGTCTGGGGACAGATTGCCTTTCACTGTCTGCATTCACTGTTGCATATTCCAGCCCAAATTTACCTGCCGCAATTTGGGCACTTGTCCTTGCCAGCAGCACTCTTATTATAGGCAGTGAGGTGTACCCATATTGGTTTGGGGTCAGGAAGGGTGCAAACATGTTTTCCTTTGAATGAAATGTACTGATCTCAACTACAAGTGTAGCCCATCCTGGATACATACCACAGGAGAACGGAGCGAATGGAATGGTATCAACCACATGTTCGATGTATTTGATACCATCCACTTATTCCACTCCAGCCATTACCATGAGCCCATCCTCCCTAATTAACGTGACACCAACCTCCTGTGCTGGATACCTCTAAACTCAAGATAGGGCTTTAATTTTATTGCTTGCTTTATTGTCTTACAGGGCAGTAAAAGGATAATTAAACGCCATAAAAGGTTTCAATAGAACTGTCCCGATAATATGAAGGATTCTGCTATAGTGAAACAGTGTTGTGACAGTGGTCTGTCCTGAAGGACAGGGAGAGAAGGAAGGATTCTGCTATAGTGAAACAGTGTTGTGACAGTGGTCTGTCCTGAAGGACAGGGAGAGGATTCTGCTATAGTGAAACAGTGTTGTGACAGTGGTCTGTCCTGAAGGACAGGGAGAGAAGGATTCTGCTATAGTGAAACAGTGTTGTGACAGTGGTCTGTCCTGAAGGACAGGGAGGGAAGGAAGGATTCTGCTATAGTGAAACAGTGTTGTGACAGTGGTCTGTCCTGAAGGACAGGGAGGGAAGGATTCTGCTATAGTGAAACAGTGTTGTGACAGTGGTCTGTCCTGAAGGACAGGGAGGGAAGGATTCTGCTATAGTGAAACAGTGTTGTGACAGTGGTCTGTCCTGAAGGACAGGGAGGGAAGGATTCTGCTATAGTGAAACAGTGTTGTGACAGTGGTCTGTCCTGAAGGACAGGGAGAGAAGGATTCTGCTATAGTGAAACAGTGTTGTGACAGTGGTCTGTCCTGAAGGACAGGGAGGGAAGGATTCTGCTATAGTGAAACAGTGTTGTGACAGTGGTCTGTCCTGAAGGACAGGGAGAGAAGGAAGGATTCTGCTATAGTGAAACAGTGTTGTGACAGTGGTCTGTCCTGAAGGACAGGGAGGGTAGGATTCTGCTATAGTGAAACAGTGTTTTGACAGTGGTCTGTCCTGAAGGACAGGGAGAGAAGGAAGGATTCTGCTATAGTGAAACAGTGTTGTGACAGTGGTCTGTCCTGAAGGACAGGGAGAGGATTCTGCTATAGTGAAACAGTGTTGTGACAGTGGTCTGTCCTGAAGGACAGGGAGAGAAGGATTCTGCTATAGTGAAACAGTGTTGTGACAGTGGTCTGTCCTGAAGGACAGGGAGGGAAGGAAGGATTCTGCTATAGTGAAACAGTGTTGTGACAGTGGTCTGTCCTGAAGGACAGGGAGGGAAGGATTCTGCTATAGTGAAACAGTGTTGTGACAGTGGTCTGTCCTGAAGGACAGGGAAGGAGGGAAGTGATTAACGGCAATCAGTGAATTAATTAGTAGCCTCTGATATTGCATCGTACTTGAAGAACGTCAGACAATTTACATACTGGTACAGAGCTCTGCATTTGTGTATATTTGTGTGTGCCTGTGTGTGTGCGTGTATGTGTGTGTGTGCGCACGTGTGTGTGTATATGTGTGTGTGTGTGTGTGTGTGTGTGTGTGTGTGTGTGTGTGTGTGTGTGTGTGTGTGTGTGTGTGTGTGTGTGTGTGTAAGATCAGGATGAAGAGTTAACTCAGTGCAGTGTTTTTCTCCTCTCTCTCTCCAGAAGAGCAGGAGGACTGAGTGAAGATGCCCCTCACTGCCAGGCGGAGCAGCCAATCCTCCACCGGCTCCGCATTACCATAATAACATTGAAAAAGACATTGAAATGGAAATGGCTGCAACTGGGTGTCTGTGCTACATGCCAGACAAATGGAACAGGGCTTGTATGCCAGCATCACTATTCAGCTGCTACCCTGCACCTTTCAATTTCCCCATCCACCTATGTTAGCCAGAGAGAGTAAACAGTGGCTTGTTCAGGAGAAAAATAGGATAACCTCCAACAAAGAGTCTGTTAGGAAACCTGTGTTATTACTGAGGGACTGTATTATCTTCAGGGACTACAGGAAGGAGGTGGATTTCAAAGTCACCCGTTCATGTTATTGCTGGCTCTGACATAGTTGTAGAAGTAATAGTCTTACAGGGGGCTTGTTGTTCCTGCTCTGTGGGCTCCTCTTCAGTCTTCAGAGGTTGACCTTTGATCTTGTAGACCAGGGCCAGCAGACGACCTTTAATAGACCTGTCCTGCTCCTCATCCTCCTCCTCCATAGGGATTCCTACACAAACACACGGCGCAGAAATAAAACCAATATCCCACTCCTGGACAAATGTTGCTTCCTAGCGGTCAATCTAGCAGCATATTTCAGGTGTATCACAGGTTTTCTTTTGCTAGCGTTACTTTCTTCCTCTGTGTCTTTCCTTTTTATTTCCCTGCAGTCTCCATTCTAAGGTGCTGCTTTATGTCAGAGTAGTGCAGCATGACTGTAGAATACATTACATTGGTATAGTACCCCCCCAGGACCAAGTCTTTAATTATTCAGCAAAACATTCAGACGTCATAGCAATCTGGAGAGGCAGTGAACTATACGATATCTGCAGATAGAGAAGCCTTCCATTCTGCCGAGAAACACACCGGATGCTCTAAAACAATATCTCCCTGTAATTCAAACCAACCTGGGGAGCTCAGACAATAAACGTACATTTACAAGGATACAGGATGAGAACAAGCTATATTACATAGTTTGTCAAGTAAAAATGCTATTATATTGACTCTTGTTGTGTATGTTTTATCCAGTCCTATTTGGACAAGCATTGTGTCCCCTTTGCTGTAAGTAATTACATCTCCAATGCTGGCATTTTTGTTTTCAATGAATTCCACAGCTCATCTCTACGGTATCATTTTCTGCCACAGGCCATTTGATGCTGACATTCATTTTTAATCCTAGTCAGATGGCAGGTCATAATCTCCAGGTCCAGACTGGTCATATAAAACCTGATGGTGTTCTTTACCACAGTGCAGCCGCAGCTCGTTGTGGAAGGCATAGAGCTCCTCCTGAATGTCCTCTGGACACGGGCAGTCCTCCCCCGTACTGAAGTTCAACAGCATGTTAATCTGAAACACACATAGACTGTCATTTAGACCACATAACTGTACTACACAATGGCCCTACACACTTTATACATAAATAGTTCAGAGAAAATAGCAAAGCTTGTGTGCAGTGGTAGAGATTGAAGGAACCAGGTAAAAAGTCATTATAGTTTGTGAAAAGTGCTGAAGTGAGCAGGGAGCTGTGACCCTGAAATACTGTGGATGAGATGAGGGAATGAGGTGTTCTTCCCTCCTGTCTGGCGAGGCCGGGGGGCGGGTCGTAAAGAGCCCTGGTAAACCTGAAGTGACAATTACACAGCAGACAGGGATGGATTCCCACAGCCTTGGGGCTGGGCAGCGAAGGGACATGCACAAATTAAAGATCTTTGGGGAGCTGTTAGACTTTTATAGAGCTGGTCACTAAGCCTCTCTCAGTCACTCCGGGCCAGCTGTGCTCTCCACAAATGAAACAACCCAATGACACAAAACCAAAGGGAATTTAAGGAAAAGGAGGAAATCAATTACCCATGAATGTGGAAAAATGACTGAACACTCCCACAACTCCCCCCAAATACAATTCTTTTTGTTTAGAGTGGAGAGGCGGCCAGAGGGTCACTTTGAGGTTTATGAGAACAACATGCCCTTGTTGCAGTGTGTATGTGTGCACACACTCACTTAGGAGCGGCAGCCTGTCCTGTGTTAATGTGCAAACACTTCTCTCTAATACTAGTGTAACAAGGTTAACACACACAGACGTCTGCAGTCATCCCAGTCCTCATGAAGTGGGCAGCATTTCAAAAAACCTAACTCAATTAC
This sequence comes from Salmo trutta, assembly GCF_901001165.1. Lineage (NCBI taxonomy): Eukaryota > Metazoa > Chordata > Actinopteri > Salmoniformes > Salmonidae > Salmo > Salmo trutta. The sequence goes on from NC_042989.1 coordinate 21,691,888, forward strand.
AGAGTTACGGCCACGTCCGAAAGTCTGTGAATAAAACTGCTTGCCTGTGACTTTCTCATACTATGACTCTACAGGAGAGAGATGATAAACTCACCATTACCTACATCTTTAACTACGAGGCCATCTTAGGTTATTTCTATTTCAGTGTGGTACCTGTTCTTGGGGAGGGGAGCGGAACTCCTTGGTCTTCTTGGCGGTGACGGCAGCAGACATGTTGAGGGCCAGCATCAGCTCGTTGTACCTGAACTTCTGGTTGTACTGTAGCTTGGAGACAAAGCTGTCTGAGAAGGACACGATGGCCTCGATGCGATGCTTCAGCTCACAGTCACAGAAGTAGTGAAGCAGCTCACACATCTACGAGAGAGAAAAACACATAGAGACAATCTGTCAGCCTCCACATCAGCTGGAATTTGGACACACAGGAATTTATTTTTATTTTGTATTTTTTATTTAACCTTTATTTACCTAGGCAAGTCAGTTAAGAACAAATTCTCATTTGCAATGACAGCCTACCACGGCGAAACCCTAACTCGGACAACGCTGGGCCAATTGTGCACCGCCCTATGGGACTCCCAATCACGGCCAGTTGTGATACAGCCTGAAATCGAACCAGGGTCTGTATTGACGCCTCTAGCACTGAGATGCAGTGCCTTAGACCGCTGCATCTAATGACACATACTGTATCTGAGCAGGCTCAGGAGAAGAGAAATCACTGATACAGAGACATTACATGGTTAAGTGACTTTGGAACGGACTATAAATGTCAGTGCATTTTGCAGAGCATGTGATTGAAAGACTAGCTGAAGCAGTGCCTCTGTCTCAGTAACCATGTTACCTGTCGTTTGACTGGCTCAGGCAGCCTCTTCTCCAGCAGACCTTTGATTGGCTGCTTGGCCTCTTTGGCTGCCTCCTCCTCCCCGGCCTCCACCGCCTTCTCCTCGGCACCCGTCAGCCCCTCCTTCTCCGTGGCCTCCATCACCGCGGCGGCCGCCTCTTCGTGATGCTCCGCGAACACGTTGGGGTCGATGAGCAGCAGGATCTTATGGACATCCTGACTGCCCAGCACGCCCATGGTGAGCAGCGTGCCAATCAGCCTCAGGATGGGCACAAACTGGTACTCCACGCTGCCCCCTACAGGGTCTCTGATGTGATGCCCACCGCCCTGCACAGCCTCGGTCAGCATGGTGATGGCCTTCTCCTTCAGGGCATCCAGGGGGATCTGGGGGCTGTACAGGTGCTGCTCCCTCTTGGTGCTGATGAAACAAGGAGGGTAGAAGTTGAGCCGGGGCTTCAGGGAAGTGCTGAGGCCCACGCCGGGAGGAGAGTGGTGCTTGGAGGCGTCGGAGAACAGGCGGATGCTGCGAGTCTCGGCGGTGACGGGGATGATGAACTCGTTGTTCATCATAAGGCGGGCCTCCTTGGCCGTCTCCAGATGAACACTGATCAGGACGTTGTAGAAGCCCTCACGCAGCATGCCCGACAGATACTGGTTGTCGATAGTGTAGAGCAGCTGGGATTGGTCTAGGTGGCTGCAGAGGGCGTGTGCTACACGGGTATTGCCCAGTGCACACAGGGCACAGTAGAGCTTCAGGGTGTGGTAGTGGAACATCCTCAGGTCCTCCTGCTCAGACAGCTCCATGATGTCAACACACCTGGGGGGGAGGTCAATGGGGTTCAGTACAATGTTCAAACGAAGACAGGCAGTATACAGGAGCGCTTATGTCCTCAACCAGGGTGTGTGTGCTGCCTCTGTGTATGTGTGTACAGTATGTATAAGCACATGTAAATGTCTACCTGTTCTCCTCAGGTATGTGCACAGCCAGCATCTGCAGGGGCTCCAGACACTGCACCACCCAGCCGTGTCTCTCACTGACCCTGGCTGTCTCCACCTTTAGGAAGGTGTTGGGCATGCGGCTCCACAGCACTGAGTTGATGGTCTGGACGTCCAGCCTCGGAGGGCACTGAGGCACTGGGTTCTTATGCTCACTCTTAAAGATGGCCGCCGACAGAGGCATGGTGTTCTGTAGAGGTCAGAGGTCACACAGAGCGACGTTGTGGTCCGCACAGTTGATTGTATACCAGTAGAACCGGGGAAAGATTCAACACACTTTAGGTCAGGAAAGTAGCGATTGGAATCGAGTTACTCTACCTTTATCTTGGCCAGTTCAAACTGGAAGAGATTGGGGCTGGTCGGTCGCACAAACACAGCAGGAAACAGCTTTGTGTTGGGTTCCACCTGGAGAAGAAACAGCACAGCATTAACGTGAGACGTTTGCAGACAGAAAAGGCGCAGTAATAGAGGGTGACTTAGAGAGCAGCTTGGAAGTGAAAGCAGTGAAAGTGCATGATGTTCCGTAGCTATCTGACTCGGTGTGTGTGTGTGTGTGTGTGTGTGTGTGTGTGTGTGTGTGTGTGTGTGTGTGTGTGTGTGTGTGCCTATGTGTGTTGGTGTCAGGTCAGGCATTGCTGAAAGAGACTAGGGAAGAGGCTGGCAGGATGACTCAGAACAGTTTAAAAGCTCACCGTGTTTTTGCGACGGGAGAAATGAAGAAGATCATGCTCTTTAAAGGGGAGATTTTTTTCTCTGTTTTGAGAGTACATACAGAGACAGCCTGACGCTGGGTTAAGAGCTGGCAGGCAGGACAGACAGCCCCTACCCTACTTCTGAGCCCGAGGCAGGAGGACTGAGTGACTATTACAATGAGTAATGAAGAGATCTGGACAGAATGATATGTTTCTAGAGATGATGTAGGTCTGATAAGAGGCAGACTGCATGATGGGACAGATACTGTAGGGCTGATAGCAGCAGAAAGGAGTCTGAAGCGATAAAGTGTGATAGGAGAGAGACTGTACAGAGACACTCTGTGTAGTTGGCAATGCAGTACCTGGTAGGAGGTGGCCAGCTCCTTGCCGTTGACAGTGAAGGTCACCAGACCAGTGGCCAGGTCAATGAGGCAGCCTATCTCCAGGTCCACATTACTGCGACTGGACGAGTGGCCTGAGCTGGTGGCATCCCCTCCCCACACCATGTAGCAGTTACTCCTCCTCACACTGGGGAATGGTGAGGGAGGAAGAGGGGAAGAAAAGAAGCGAGAGATGGGTACTTGAATAGCACTGATCCTTACTGTTGATACCGACATGAGGATGAGGGTTTCCTTAACAACATGCTTACCTCTCATGGACCCGCCCACGCTCATCTCCAAGGGTAACCGTCACCGTCCGGTTCTTACTGAGGTTGAAGTGGTTGCTATAGTAATGGTAGTCAGGGGTGACCCAGCCCACCCACACGCAGGATGGATCCTGACCAGCGAATACCCTGACAGAGTAGTAGTACTGCAAGACAACATGGTGGTAGGTTAGCTTGATCTACAACACCTGAAGTCTATAATGGTGACTTTATACCTATAGCTGTTTATGATCCACTTCATACCGTGGTGATGTTGCTGTAATCTGTTCCTCTTATTCCGTCATGACTGTGTCTCATGGATTTCAGTGGATGTCTACAAAGAAAACACGACCGTTGAAGAAACAATTAAAATGTGAGAAGATAAAGTGCTTTTAGAGGTTGTGTTTGTGTTGTAAAACAGTGAATGTGTTCAGAGGTCTGACCTGTGTTTGAGTTTGAGGGACTCGTGCTCTTCGTGCACTCCGTTCATGTCCATGACAGGGCTGGTCTTGAAGAAGGAGTGGAACTCCACGGGCATGCTCAGACGACAGTATACCATGTCACCATTACTGTTCTGGGTCCCAAAAGTCCTGTGACTCACCTTCAGACAGGGAGGGCTGTCGATGGTGCCATCTATTCTGGTCACCTGGCATAGATTAAAAAAAATGCCAGTTAATTTATTCATTCTAAACAATATAGTGAAATAGCCAATTATCTTCACCTTCTGTGGACTTCTACATATACAGTTGAAGTCAGAAGTTTACATACCCTTAGGTTGGAGTCATTAAAACTCGTTTTTCAATCACTTCACAAATTTCTTGTTAATTAACTATAGTTTTGGCAAGTCGGTTAGTACATCCATGTTGTGCATTACACAAGTAATTTTTCCAACAATTGTTTAGTGACAGATTATTTCACTTATAATTCACAGCATCAAAATTCCAGGGGTCAGAAGTTTACATAGACTAAATTGACTGTGCCTTTAAACAGCTTGGAAAATTTCAGAAAATTATGTCATGGCTTTAGAAGCTTCTGATAAGCTAATTGACATCATTTGAGTCAATTGGAGGTGTACCTGTGGATGTATTTCAAGGCCTACCTTCAAACTCAGTGCCTCTTTGCTTGACATCATGAGAAAATCTAAAGAAATCAGCCAAGACCTCAGAGAAAAAATTGTAGACCTCCACAAGTCTGGTTCATCCTTGGGAGCAATTTCCAAACGCCTAAAGGTACCACGTTCAGCTGTACAAACAATAGTACACAAGTATAAACACCATGGGACCACGCAGCCATCATACCGCTCAGGAAGGAGACGCATTCTGTCTCCTAGAGATGAACGTACTTTGGTGTGAAAAGTGCAAATCAATCCCAGAACAACAGCAAAGGACCATGTGAAGATGCTGGAGGAAACAGGTATAAAAGTATCTATATCCACAGTAAAACAAGTCCTATATCGACATAACCTGAAAGGCCGATCGGCAAGGAAGAAGCCACTGCTTCAAAACCGCCATAAAAAAGCCAGACTAAGGTTTGCAACTGCACATGGGGACAAAGATGGCCCTTTTTGGAGAAATGTCCTCTGGTCTGATGAAACAAAAATAGAACTGTTTGGCAATAATGACCATCGTTATGTTTGGAGGAAAAAGGTGGCAGCTTGCAAGCCAAAGAACACCATCCCAACCATGAAGCACGGGGGTGGCAGCATCATGTTGTGGGGGTGCTTTGCTGCAGGAGGGACTGGTGCACTTCACAAAATAGATGGCATCATGAGGAGGAAAATTATGTGGATATATTGAAGCAACATCTCAAGACATCAGTCAGGAGCTTAAAGCTTGGTCGCAAATGGGTCTTCCAAACGGACAGTGACTCCAAGCATACTTCCAAATTTGTGGCAAAATAGCTTAAGGACAACAAAGTCAAGGTATTGGAGTGGCCATCACAAAGCCCTGTCCTCAATCCTATAGAAAATGTGTGGGCAGAACTGAAAAAACGTGTGCGAGCAAGGAGGCCTATAAACCTGACTCAGTTACACCAGCTCTGTCAGGAGGAACGCGCCAAAATTCACCCAAAATTTTTACTAGGATTAAATGTCAGGAATTGTGAAAAACTGAGTTTAAATATATTTGGCTAAGGTGTATATAAACTTCCGACTTCAACTGTATATTACAATATTGATTTTGTGATTGATTTTGATTTTCTAAAAGATATTATTGTCTGTCTTACCATTATGTGGTTGTTGTTCTTTGGCACATTGAAAAAGGTGGGGAGGCGTTTACTGAACCACATGGTGACCTCACGGTTCATGTTGACAGCAAAGGGTTCAAAACCCTCCTGCAGGCCACACATGGTGTAGTACTTAAAGGTACTGGCATCCTTCCCCAGGTTCATACGACCCACCTGGGACAGGCCCAGACTACATACTGGGATAAAACCTGGGAGACAGAGACAGAGAGAGAGGAGGGAGAGAAGGAGAGATAGGGGGAGAGGGAGAGAGAGACCGAGAGAGAGAGCGAGAAGGGGGAGAGAGAGAGAGGGGGGAGAGGGGAGAGAGAGAGGGGAAAGAGAGAGGGAGAGAGAGAGACAGAGGAAAGAGAGAGAGAGAGATAGGAGAGAGAGAGAGAGGGGGGGAGAGAGAGAGAGAGAGAGAGGGCGAGAGAGCACCTGTCACACACACATCGGGGGGAGGGTCAAATCTATCCAAGCCAATTTAGAAGTGTCACATTATATAAAGTTAATTTCATAATGGGGAGGCACTGATTTTGCACTCATTTTCTCAGCATGGTGGTGTTAGGTTAACTTGTCAGCATGTCTGTCAGTGATCTGGCGGCACAGAGACATAAGAGAGGGAGCAGAGCTTAGAGAGGTCCGTGACACACACTCTTCATCCTCTGTCTCACACACACACTGCTGGCTGTTTTACATACAGTACTCACCATTTTCAGTCTCACACACTGCTGGATGTTTTACATACAGTACTCACCATTTTCAGTCTCACACACTGCTGGATGTTTTACATACAGTACTCACCATTTTCAGTCTCACACACTGCTGGATGTTTTACATACAGTACTCACCATTTTCAGTCTCACACACTGCTGGCTGTTTTACATTCTCACCATCTTCAGTCTCACACACTGCTGGCTGTTTTACATACAGTACTCACCATCTTCAGTCTCACACACTGCTGGCTGTTTTACATACAGTACTCACCATCTTCAGTCTCACACACTGCTGGCTGTTTTACATACAGTACTCACCATCTTCAGTCTCACACACTGCTGGCTGTTTTACATACAGTACTCACCATCTTCAGTCTCACACACTGCTGGCTGTTTTACATTCTCACCATGTTCAGTCTCACACACTTACCGTCCTCCGTCTCGAAGTCGGCGAAGCAGAGCTCGGAGCCCTTGTTAGTGATGAGGATCTCTCCATTGAGGGTGAAAATCATAGACTTGTCCTCCATGTTGATCATGCAGCCCACCACATCCCCCGCCTGCCAACAACGCCCAAAGAAACGGCTGCCCATGTTCAGACGGTGACCCTGAAGATAAAAACACGCACACACGCAGTCAGCCTAACCTTTGCAATCTTACTCAATCTTAAATTATAGGACCAACAAAAAATCTATTCTCCAGTGTATGCTATCATCAGCTAACATTAACACAAAGTTACACGTTCACTCTATGAGTATATGATGTCCAATGATGTAGGAAGAAGAAGGGAGGGTTCACCTTGTATCCATCGAAGACGAAGGCCAGCTCATCAGTACCCAGCTCTACATCAGGCTTACATCCAGGTCTGGCCCAGCCCACACGCATGTCTCCTCCTGTCACCGCCTCAAACTCAAAGTACCACTTCCCTGTCAGGACCGCATACGTCCTCTCCACGCGGAAGAAGCGTATTTTGTCGATGCTCAGTCTCTCCACCACGTGGCCTGCTGGGTGGGAGGACAGCCACAGTATCAACACAGGAAGTATTCTACTGTTCTATACATCCTAACCATGGATGTCAGCATGGGTTTGTGTGGTAATGATAACTTACCGCCATCCTGGTCGGGAGGTTCGATGTTGTAGCCGTATCCAATCAGAGTGCGGATGGCCTCACGGAGGCTGTCCCTGTTGGACTTCTTAGTGCGCTCGTCTAATAAAGAATATGGCACCAGGCGAGGGTTCCGCTTGCTCTTCACATCCTGTATTGAGAAAAGACAGGCACAGTTAGATTCACACAAACACACGCACACACCACTCCAGGGATCCGCTCTAGGCCAATGCTTGTTACGACTGCACTGCCAATCCCTAAGGGTCATTGAGTGTTTGATGTTATTACGATGACTCTATACTCTGTGAATCCTTTCAGAGTCCTTCGTCACTCTGCAGGAGGTGGTGGAGGTGGTGTCCCATTTAGCATTTTTTGTGGCTTGCATAGAGAGAGGGTCATTGTTTTGTCCATTGTTCTAAAACCTTTGTGTGCTCCTGCATGAGCTGGGATAGTTTGAACCTGCAGTCCTTTCACAAAGACTTAACACAGATGACTGTGTGCATTACCTGCTGAATGCCATAGGTCCAACCCTGTTTGATCCTGTCCTTGGCCCACACGTTGTGGGCGTTCTCCGCCAGTTTCTCCACCAGGAGCTCCTGACCTTGGGTCACTTTCACGTCAGACAGCTCCAGCGGTGTGGGCTTGTAACCATTCGACATCATGTAGCTTCAATCAAAACAGGACATAATCAAGATTAAACACTGGACAAAACACACATATGTCTAGATGTTTCATATTTCTACTATCCTATACAGAACATGTCTACATATCTAGAAGTTGATATATAATGTATTGGGTTATTGATGTTGTCCATTCTCTGTCCATTCCATTATGTTACTCTACAGCACACTTACTTTTTGGGGAGTTTGATCTTCTTCAGGTCCTCTTCAGCGTTGGCGTTGACCTGGACAACATGGCAGCCTAATGCCAGCAGGGTCCTGTGAAGAGACACATATATTAACACTCCCCAACCTGGGGATTAGATCTGTCTACACAGGATCAGCTCTCTTAATACGTGACAGTTTAAGACACTCACATTGCCTGCACACTCTACTAAATACTATAATCAGCAGGAATAATGTTATGATACTAGGTCTGGTGGGTTTCTGCCCTATTTCTACATCACACAGACTGGCAATAGAACCAACGTGAAGAGAGTAATGATTTGTTCAATCACGCATGTCCTTGTCCATTATGAAACCATAGATATCCCCTTAAAGACGTATTAAGGAAGAGTTATTCACTAGGTACTACTATCAGCAGGATCTCATTGCTTTGTCATAGTAAGAGGACAAAGGAGAGATGTGGTGTGATTTCAGAATGGCGGGGCTGCTCTTTCGGGGCCCACGCTGTCTGTCTCTGTTGTGTCAATGTCACTGTAGATGAACGTTAATCAAACCAGTCTTTACCGCCCTCTCTAATCACACACACGCATCACTCACACACACTTCTCTGTCTCTTGAAACTTTCGTTTCTTAGCGTCAGTGTGGGCTGTCAGTGTGGGCTGTCAGTGTGGGCTGTCAGTGTGGGCTGTCAGTGTGGGCTGTCAGTGGATCAATAGCAGATGTCCTACAGTGATTGGTGGGTGATGTCAGGAACACTGGGGTGTTTCAGGTGCTGAGAGCCCAGCAGGAGAGATCCTTTAGTTTACTTCCTGTCTGAGCCCCTGGTTCACCCACACCTTCTGTCATATCTCTCTCCTTGTCTTCCTCCTTTTCTCAGTGGGTCTAGTATAGTGTTACTTATAATGCAGGACATACTTCAAGGTTTCAGTTGACATCTGCAGGTTGTAATTCTTCTCTGTTTCAGGCAGTTTGGAAAAATCCACGAGGCAGGGGTGCTGCCGCTTGTTATCGTCCCTTATCTGAGAAACACATCGAAATAATTGTTGACGTATGAATATTTCAGTTACTGTATATGTATTGTATATATATGTATTGAAGAAGAGGGGCAGAAATATTCCAAAAGAAAAAACCTTATTAAAAAACACAATAGACAACTATAAGTATAATTTGAAGTATAATTGTGAATCAACAGAGGAGAAGGTATGTTGTCTCCCTAATTATAGAGAGCTACTGGTGTACTTGGAGTGACAACATGATCTAGTCTAGTGGACATGTTATGAATGTAGTTGGAGGAGCATGTTTTCTTGGAAGATAGAGAGGTGTGAGTCTGCATTACCAAGTGAGATATGTAATTCTATTCTTGACTGCTGTGTTTTACGCCAAATAACCCGTTTGGCTGCTCTCTGCAGCCCAAACAGTATTACATCCATGTTGACCAAGAAAACATGTACACGTACATGGCTATTTGTGTGCTAAATGAACACCAGGCAGCTCTTTTGTGAATAGTACAAGAACTCTCCTGCATGAATGCTTTTATCGAACAGTTTCCTGCAGCCTATTACAGTCCATTCAACGAGGGCTGTGCTAGAGGACAAAGAGGTACATGCCATTCTTAATAGCCTCCATATGAGTCACACGTCTTGTTTGAGACCCTTTTTATACTTTCAATGGCCCATGCTGATACAACTATTATAACTATGTTATACCAAATACTGGACTCAGATTAGGAAGTGTGTCAGGTAGCTCTACCCCATAGAAACCCCAGCAACTACAACCTCTTTATTAAGCACTGGAGCTGTGCTCTATGGAGAGCGGAATACAATACCAGTGCTGTCCAGGTACTGTGTGTGTTCGGTTCAGCCTGGCTTCAGCACACTGAGGTCTCCCTGGTGAAGCTAGCTCTATAGCCGGCCAGGACAATGTCACCTGGCCCAAGCTAACAAGGTCTTGTTAAAATCACATATAAAAGCCGACCTGGTATGTCTGGGTGCAGAATTCTGTTTTAATGAATGAAAGAGAACTCGACCCCAGCGTAATAGATGTCCTCACCCCAAATAAAAGGCTTTATTAACATGTTGGAACTGAAGGAATGGCTGGCTGTTCTGTGGGTGGAGAAATCCCACCGTCACATTAGACTTTACAAATGGGGATAGGGTGGATGAAGGGACTGGAGGACTGAGAGAATCATTCAGTAAGACTGAGAGAACAGGGGGGTCTACTCTACACAACTCCATCACATTTGTAATAAGAGCTGTGTTGCATATTGTTTCTGGTATTGATTGTCTGCACCTTTAAGGGCAGTAGGGCACAACAGGGCTGTGTTCAGAATGTATTTACGTTCTGGAACGTTCAGAACTAATTTACGTTCTGGAACGTTCAGAACTAATTTACGTTCTGGAACGTTCAGAACGTTTTTATGTTCTGGATTACATTCAGAACATTTTCACGTTCTGGAACGTTCAGAACGTTTTTACTATCTAAAACGTTTTTACGTTCTGGATTACATTCAGAATGTTTTTACGTTCTGGATTACATTCAGAACGTTTTTACGTTCTGGAACGGTCAGAACGTTTTTACTATCTAAAACGTTTTTACGTTCTGGATTACATTAAGAACGTTTTTACATTCTGGGACGTTCAGAACGTTTTACGTTCTGGGACGTTCAGAACGTTTTTACGTTCTGGGACGTTCAGAACGTTTTTACGTTCTGGGACGTTCAGAACGTTTTTACGTTCTGGGACGTTCAGAACGTTTTTACGTTCTGGGACGTTCAGAACGTTTTTACGTTCTGGGACGTTCAGAACGTTTTTACGTCTGGAACGTTCAATTAAGCGGAAACGGTGCTGTTCTGAACGACCAGTTGAAAAACATGGAGGGGTTGGATTGTGGGATGGGGAAAGCTGTCAGCATTGCGACTGCCCTTTAAATACGTCACTCACTGCAACAAGCCACACTTCTCCACTCCCAGCAAACGTACCTCAAAGTCTGCTCAAGAACGTACAAGAACGTTTTGGAGAAACGTGTCGCTCAGTACAAACCATCCCACAACGTTGCAAATGTTCAAGCGAACTGAACTCACCTCAGGTCACTTTGGCAATCATCTACTAACATGAAACCAAGAAACACTCACCCAATTGTTATATCAGTAGGACTTGATGAATTAGCGTCCAGTTTAATAATCTGGAATTAAACTATCAAGAGAGAAATAAAAAGGCCCCTCATAAGTTCTATTCCATCAGTAGTGTCCATTGAAATGGCCAAAAATGTCCTGCTGTGCCCTTGGCTAAAACAATTGCATTGTAACTCAATAAAGGGATAGTTTGGGATTTTGGCAATGAGGCCCTTTATCTACTTCCCAAGAGTAGTTTAACACGAAGACTGGAAGTGCTAGCTGTGCTGTACCTGAATACTTCCAGTCTTCTTTGTGCTAAGCCAGTTAGCATTGGCTCGCGAAATTACCTCTAACTTCCTTCTTATTGGATGCAGAGACATAAAAATGATATCCATGAGTTCATCTGACTCTAGGGAAATAAATAAAGGGCTCCGTTGCCAAAATCCCGAACTATCCCTTTAAGAACACAAAAACTATGATTCTGTCGCCTACAAACAAACTAGAATGAATAGAATGAATGGTATGAGGAGCACAATGGGAGAAAGACAGGAGTATTCTTCACTTACCCTCTGGTTTGTACCGCAAATTATAAAAGAGAAAGCAAAATGGTGTACAGGCTTGTTTTGTTGCTTTAATGATGGTAGAACTTGTACGATTAGTTTAGGGTTAATGCATTTCACATAAATCAATTACAGTATATTGATAATTGTTTAACACAAAAAAAATGTGCAAGCTGATGTGTACTGTATTTCATAATACAATTTTATTAATGTTTATATTGGCTGAAATGATCAGCTGAGTGGTAACCCATTTAGTGTATCATGTCTTTCCTATGTATGCCAATGACATAGACTGTCCAAAAGGGTTTGCCAGTGCTCTGTGACTCTATTCTCTCCATCAGTATTAAAGAGGTCTCCTACCTTCCCATAAGACCAGCCCAGTTCTATCTTGTTCATGCCCCACAGCTCGTGGATATTCTCAGCCAGTCTGTCCCGGACCTTCTCCAGGTATGGCGGCATGACGATCTGAGAGACAGAGAACACAAAGAATCTGTGTCGTAGATAAACAGCATCTGTTTGCAGACAGTACAGCAGGCTTATGTCATCAATCATACATTTGTGGATAAATGGAAACTCTTCCTCTGTAGGTATGATTGTACAACAACCTTAAAAACATGCAGTATAATCACTGTAACTGTGTTTCAGATGAGCCATGTTGCAGTTAATATGAGGCGTTCTGAGCTGAATGCCATACCCCTGTTACCTGGCTGGTCTCCACAGGGGTGGGTATGAAGGAGGCCTGGGACATGAACTGTGTGGTCCCCAGCAGGTCTCGGACCCCCTCCATGTCCCTCTTGTACTCCTTCACTGGCTCCACCTTCATCTTCTCCTTAGGCAGCAGGGCCTCGTAACACGGAGCGTAGCCTGACGGAGGCAGGAACTTGAAGTCGCCATGACGACCGCCCAACAGGAAACGCACCCTAGAGAGAGAGGGGGACTTAGTCAATTGGTGTGTTCAGTATGTGCATGAGCTTGAAAGTGATGAAGGGGGTTGATGGGTTGATTTTGGTGCAGGGGTTAGAGGAGAGGATTAGAGCAGATCATAGAGCCACTGAGGCCCAGCCCAGCCCAGCTCCAACCGAACCCCAGCCAAGCTCCAACCAATCCCCAGCCCAGCGCCAACCGAGCCCCAGCCCAGCTCCAACCGAGCCCCAGCCCAGCTCCAACCGGGCACCAGCCCAGCTCCAATTGAGCCCCAGCTCCAACCGAGCAGCCCAGCTCCAACCGAGCCCCAGCCCAGCTCCAACCGGGCCCCAGCCCAGCTCCAACCGAGCCCCAGCCCAGCTCCAAACGAACCCCAGCCCAGCTCCAACCGAGCCCCAGCCCAGCTCCAAACGAACCCCAGCCCAGCTCCAAACGAACCCCAGCCCAGCTCCAACCGAGCCCCAGCCCAGCTCCAACCGAGCCCCAGCCCAGCTCCAACTGAGCTCCAACCGAACCCCAGCTCCAACCGAGCCCCAGCTCCAACCGAGCCCCAGCCCAGCTCCAACCGAGCCCCAGCCCAGCTCTAACCGAGCAGCCCAGCTCCAACCGAGCAGCCCAGCTCCAACCGAGCCCCAGCCCAGCTCCAACCGGGCCCCAGCCCAGCTCCAACCGGGCCCCAGCCCAGCTCCAAACGAACCCCAGCCCAACTCCAAACGAACCCCAGCCCAGCTTCAACCGAGCCCCAGCCCAGCTCCAACCGAGCCCCAGCCTAGCTCCAACCGAACCCCAGCTCCAACCGAGCCCCAGCTCCAACCAAGCCCCAGCCCAGCTCCAACCGAGCCCCAGCCCAGATCCAACCGAGCCCCAGCCCAGCTCCAACCGGGCCCCAGCCAAGCTCCAACCGAGCCCCAGCCCAGCTGTAACCAAGCTCCAGCTTCAGCCCATCTCTAACCGCGCCCCAGCCCAGCTGTAACCAAGCTCCAGCTTCAGCCCAGCTCTAACCAAGCCCCAGCCCATCTCTAACCGCGCCCCAGCTGAGCCCAGTAGAACAGAGAGTGACTATGACTTACCCCACACTGAGAATGATGCAGCATTTCAGCCCACTACTCAGCAGCCCTCCTGGGCCCTGTCTGAAATAGCAGCTGAAGTAGTAGTGATGATGACGCATTCACTCCAAGTCCATTCTGAGTGCAGTGCACCAATCAATTATTAACAAGTGTCGCTGCACAGTGACTGGCTGTGCCATGGCATAGCATGGCCAGCAGTTCAGAGCACAGGAAATGTTCAAGCCCCACAGGGTTCCTTATTTACATTATCTGATGTGGCCTGCCTCTCGTGACATCATACACACAGACAAATGCAGAATAACGCTGACAGAATTTCTATAAATATGAGATTATGTTAATTTTGTATAACGCTTCCGCAAATTTGATTGTGGTAATTGATATACAGTGTAGCTTGCAGCCCTGGGTGGAATTTGATGTGAACGGAAATGTCTGGAACTGTCAAGAGTCACATCTCGGCACAGAGTAAGGTTCAGAATAGTAAAATGCCATTTTGCTGCAAAAACGGAGTCGATCATGAAATCCTGGAAAGCTTGCTGGGGCCTGAAATGTCATTTAGCAGACGTCATTCATATCATCTGAAGTTGCCATGGCAACACAAGTGGGTAAGATGGCCTCTACCTGCATCTGAGCCCTTAAGGATTAATAGAGTATATAGAGGAAATGATGTAGGGAGGGATTAGATGGATTTTCATGCAGACTAGAGGGAGGAGAGGAAGATATTTGAGGAGAGTGCTCTGTAGGTGTGTATACAGTGAGGGAAAAAAGTATTTGATCCCCTGCTGATTTTGTACGTTTGCCCACTGACAAAGAAATGATCAGTTTCTAATTTTAATGGTAGGTTTATTTGAACAGAGAGAGACAGAATAACAAGAAAAAAATCCAGAAAAACGCATGTCAACAAATGTTATAAATTGATTTGCATTTTAATGAGGGAAATAAGTATTTGACCCCTCTGCAAAACATGACTTAGTACTTGGTGGCAAAACCCTTGTTGGCAATCACAGAGGTCAGACGTTTCTTGTAGTTGGCCACCAGGTTTGCACACATCTCAGATGGGATTTTGTCCCACTCCTCTTTGCAGATCTTCTCCAAGTCATTAAGGTTTCGAGGCTGACGTTTGGCAACTCCAACCTTCAGCTCCCTCCACAGATTTTCTATGGGATTAAGGTCTGGAGACTGGCTAGGCCACTCCAGGACCTTAATGTGCTTCTTCTTGAGCCACTCCTTTGTTGCCTTGGCTGTGTGTTTTGGGTCATTGTCATGCTGGAATACCCATCCATGACCCATTTTCAATGCCCTGGCTGAGGGAAGGAGGTTCTCACCCAAGATTTGACGGTACATGGCCCCGTCCATCGTCCCTTTGATGCGGTAAAGTTATCCTGTCCCCTTAGCAGAAAAACACCCCCAAAGCATAATGTTTCCACCTCCATGTTTGACGGTGGGGATGGTGTTCTTGGGGTCATAGGCAGCATTCCTCCTCCTCCAAACACGGCGAGTTGAGTTGATGCCAAGAACTCCATTTTGGTCTCATCTGACCACAACACTTACACCCGGATGTCCTCTGAGTCATTCAGATGTTCATTGGCAAACTTCAGACGGGCATGTATATGTGCTTTCTTGAGCAGGGGGACCTTGTGGGCGCTGCAGGATTTCAGTCCTTCACGGCGTAGTGTGTTACCAATTGTTTTCTTGGTGACTATGGTCCCAGCTGCCTTGAGATCATTGACAAGATCCTCCCGTGTAGTTCTGGGCTGATTCCTCACCATTCTCATGATCATTGCAACTCCATGAGGTGAGATCTTGCATGGAGCCCCAGGCCGAGGGAGATTGACAGTTCTTTTGTGTTTCTTCCATTTGCGAATAATCGCACCAACTGTTGTCACCTTCTCACCAAGCTGCTTGGCGATAGTCTTGTAGCCCATTCCAGCCTTGTGTAGGTCTACAATCTTGTCCCTGACATCCTTGGAGAACTCTTTGGTCTTGGCCATGGTGGAGAGTTTGGAATCTGATTGATTGATTGCTTCTGTGGACAGGTGTCTTTTATACAGGTAAACTGAGATTAGGAGCCCTCCCTTTAAGAGTGTGCTCCTAATCTCAGCTCATTACCTGTATAAAAGACACCTGGGAGCCAGAAATCTTTCTGATTGAGAGTGGGTCAAATACTTATTTTCCTCATTAAAATGCAAATCAATTTATAACATTTTTGACATGCATTTTTCTGGATTTTTTTTTGTTATTCTGTCTCTCACTGTTCAAATAAACCTACCATTAAAATTATAGACTGATCATTTCTTTGTCAGTGGGCAAACGTACAAAATCAGCAGGGGATCAAATACTTTTTCCCCCCACTGTACGTGTTCATTCATGTTAATGACACAGGTGTGTGTCTAAGACAAACACATACTTGACGCCAGCAGAGAAGCTGACAACAGGGAAGAAGAGTCCATCGATGTTGAAGTTCTCGAACATGCCCTGTACGGGCTGTCCATTGATCCTGAAGGAGATGCTGGGAGCTCCCAGGTCCAGACAACAGCTCACCACATCCTCAGAGGTCAGGATGTGTTGGTTAATAGAAGCCACCGCCCGGGAGATACGACCTGCAATAAACCACAGTGTCAGCACTGAAATATGACCTACAAGACACGCACACGAACACACACTCTTTGGGCAAAGCAGACCGATTTACCCTGTAGGACACACACACTGTCTAGACACAATCTGGTCTTAGCCCTGGGTTACTTCTCATAATTTATGAATCAGGTGACTAATGTGGAGCAGCTAGGTTAAGATGAAAGCAAACATCTACTGCGGATACCCACCTGACCAGAGATGAAGTCCGTCAAAGCCGTAAGAGTAGAGGTCGTCCCCCACTCCGTTGCCCCCCCAGCCCTCTCCTCCACCAGGGTAAGGGGCGTAACCCTTGTTTGTGGCCCAGCCCACACGCAGGTGAGAGGGGTCGCTGGTCAAGAAGTGGTCCACCTGGTCAATCATCAGCTCGTAGTACCACTTCTTATACTGGGCCGAGCCCTCACTCACTCCCAGGAAGATGTTGGGCCTCATGCTGCCAAGTATCAGAGACTCGGATTAGGGCTTAATCACATAATTGTGATCGATGTTTCTTTAGGCA
Organism: Salmo trutta; assembly: GCF_901001165.1. Taxonomy (NCBI): domain Eukaryota; kingdom Metazoa; phylum Chordata; class Actinopteri; order Salmoniformes; family Salmonidae; genus Salmo; species Salmo trutta. The sequence continues at coordinate 21,708,730 of NC_042989.1, forward strand.
CTATGTACAATCCCATCAAACAAACTCAGCAAAGAGAAGAATATCCAACACTATCTATCACTCCTACATTACAACCAGTAGCGCATTAATCTAATTATACCGGGCTGGGATTGGATGGCTTGTTACCTTTGGACGTCATTGACCAATCGGGTCTGGAGAAGCAGATCTCTTTTAGGGAGCAGGTGATCGCAGATAAGATTCTGATTGGCTCTTACAGCCACCCCGTTACACACACAGAGGGAGCAGAGCACATCCAGAATCTGCAGGTTGAGGAGAGAGAGGGAGGAGGAGGGGGTGAATACAGCAGCTCCCTAATCACTGAGTACAGAATGCAGCTCATCTAACCATTCAAACCCTGAGAGTGAGAGACAGGGAGAGAGAGGACTAAGGACTACCAACTCATCCGTAGTCCTTTTTCATGTTGCTATTAGAGGGAGAACCTTTTTATGCAGCTATTAATGCAGCCAGCCATAATTACTGAGAGATGCTAATCAGGGTGAAACCATATCCAGTAATATAATTTTGATGCATGGGGGCCCAACCTGGCTTTACAAAGCAGAGGAATTAAATGGGCAAGGAACAGCAGCCAAGGGCGCCAGGCCAAGACCTGTGCTTTATTATCCGCCGCTTCATAAGGGGCCACAGCCAAATGATACATCGACTGTGATTTATGACAAAGGAGATGACAGCCCACTGGAGAGCAGGTTGACGTTTATTGTCATGAATATTGCCTTGGAGGCAGAATTGAGTGATTTCCACTAGATGGGCCAGCTGCAAAATCAAAATTGGCTATATTGTAAAAATCAATTAAAAAAATGTGCTTAATTTAATGTTGGACTATGCAGAAATCACTCTGCCATTTTCTGGTTGCTAAAATTCTAATAGTTTTTTCCCAATTTCAGTTTATGTGACAAAACAAGCAAGTATAGTGTAGAGAATCATTGTACCATCTAAACCGCTGTGAAATATATTTTCCATAACCAAAAATATTATATTTTCAGCTGTTTGAAGCTGGAGTACAAAACCGAAAGTAAAACACGCAAAAACTAAACTTAATTACAGGAAGCATAGAAATATAAAATAACAGATCAATCTACCGCTTCTTAGACTTGCTTTCAACGAGAATGGCAAATCTATAATGCACATTTCTATGTGAATTTGGTTGGGTCGCCAAAATAGTTTGCAGATTTCAAATCAAATCAAACTTTATTTGTCACATGCATGTGTAGACAGCATGTGTAGACCTTATCGTGAAATGCTTACTCAAAAAATAGTTAAGAAAATATTTACCAAATAAACTAAAGTAAAAAATAAGAAAAAGTAACACAATAAAATAACAATAACAAGGCTATATACAGGGGGTACTGGTACCGAGTCAATGTGCGGGGGTACAGGTTAGATTTAAGGTTAGGGTTAGCCATTAGGTTTAACAGTATGGTTAAGGTTAGGGTTAGGTTTAAAATCAGATTTTATTACTTTGTGGCTGTGCCAGTTAGTGACCACTCTGCAGAGCTGCCTCCAGGGCAAGATTCATGACAATAAATGGCAACCTGCCGCTGGAGACCTAATTTCAATGCAAACATATTGATCTCTATACACATAACAACCAAATGCCCAGCCCCAACAAGAACTCATCAACTCTCTGCAGCCCTGTCAGCACTGGGTGTACTAATAAAACGCAGGCTCATGAGTGAATTATTGTGCTTTACAAGTAACTGTGCTCAAGCTGTTGTGATGGACAAATGGTATCAAAATAACAAACAATGTCGCTGCATCCACTTGATCATGGTGATATTTGATACAGCTCCTCCTCCTGTTTCAGCTCACCTTGTGGTTGCGTCCATGTTTGTAGAGCAGGGAGATGATGGACTTGATGTGTCCTCTCTGGATGATATTTAAAGCCTCCGGGCTCTCAGTTAGAATGCAGTGGAGAACCTCCAGTATGCCTGCCGTGGCCACAGAGAACAAGGGAACAAGACACGAAAGGACGTTCCTTAAACGCATGCTTCTGGGTATGACGATACATAGTAAAGCATAACTAAACGCACTCAGGACTCTAAACACCAGGTCTGGGGTTTACAGCAATGTAATCCAACTACACCTTTTCAACCCTGTCCAGTCAGCATGCAGCCCAAGGAACGGTTGGTCAAGGACAAACGGAGTTTTAAACATGTCATCATCATGGTACCTGAGGAGGACTCGAGTCTCTCCAGCTTGCTGACCAGCCAGTCAAGGTTGTTGGAGAACTGGGTGCAGTTGTTCCTGTTGCCTCGGATCAGCGCCGCTACAGGACACATGGACAAGAAGGTCACAGGTCATGGAGAGGAGACACATTCCTACACAGTTGGCTAGTTTGAAGAGGATAATGCAAATTTCTGATCTTTGACCTACAGTACAGAAAACCTAGCAACAATAGAAAAACACTACCGAACATTACTGTACATTTTTCTCAACAAATAATTAAACCCAAGAAGACATGTTACATAGTTATGAAGATGTCTTTGACCTACAGCCAACAACACTGCCAAAACTTACATCTTACACACACAACAACAACGTCACCCAAAACGCACACCTTAAACCACACTCCATGCCAAGGAAAGAGTAGTGTCCTTTTCCTAATCCTCATGCATATTAATTAAGCAGCAGAGTGCAGAGGGAGGGCGTGACATCGGGGGCACAGGAGAGTCGTCCAAGCCAAAAATGACAGGGTCACCCAGCGCAGACAAACAGAGGAGTGGAAGCCTAGCTCCAAAATCCATTTAGCTGGAGCAGGTGCATGGAGGAAGGAATATGAGATGAGGGACGTGGTCTGCACACTAATGCTCCCCATGAGGAGAAAGCACCATGTAAACAAGCTGTGAAGGACAAACTCAGAGGGGAACAGAAGGGCTTAGACAGTGACACAGACACCAGAACTGGGAAGCTTCTGAGACAAAAAATGCTTCTGCTACTGTGAGGGAATGGCTGTAATGTCCAACTGTCATGAACGGTTGGACTGGTCTGTGATTCTGGCAATTTTAAGGCTTAAGTAAGGACATGGATAACAGAGTGACCAAACAACAACCAAATACAATGGTGAGAAGTGATGGCGTGGTTCCTTATGGGTTAGAAAGCCAACTGGTGAGCATGGCACAGTCCAGGCTGGCTAGGAGTGTGTGTGTTGGACATTCTGTGTGCTGTGGGAGATGTACACGTCAGGTAAAAACCCTGGAAGCACTTCTCACAGACCTGAAATCTGCATGCTATCCTTATCCACTCCCAGCACCCAACTTCAGCCCCTGTGTTTGTGTGTGTGTGTGTGTGTGTGTGTGTGTGTGTGTGTGTGTGTGTGTGTGTGTGTGTGTGCTAGAGTGCATGTGTACTGAGGCATCCTTACAGACAGCAAACAGCAGTGTCAGTTAGGGAAACACCACCCCAGGGTGCCTGGAGGACCATAAACAGCTCTGTAAATACCAGCTCAGCTAACCCAAATAATCACAGCGCAGCAGTGAGATGCAGGCCTGTGGTTGGTAAGAGCAACGCTGGGATGGCCAGGGCTTTAGTGGCAGGCTACAATGACTCCGGTACCTGTGACTGATTACTGTGTGTGTGTGTGTGTGTGTGTGTGTGTGTGTGTGTGTGTGTGTGTGTGTGTGTGTGTGTGTGTGTGTGTGTGTGTGTGTGTGTGTGTGTGTGTGTGTGTGTGTGTGTGTGTGTGTGTGTGTGTGTGTGTGTTTGCGTGCATGTGTGTTGTTTTCACCATTGTAATCTCTCCCAAAACAGTAGTGAAAGGTGAGACTGAGTCTCAATCACCTGTGTATGTAGATCATAGAGTTGTAATCAACAGTGTGTGTGTGTGTGTGTTTGTGTGTGTGTGTGTGTGTGTGTGTGTGTTTGTCTTGGCCTACTGTGACTCTTTATGTCATTGTTACAGTATTGTTGTGATGACCTGTGTATAAGACTCGGTCCTCGTTGGAGGACAATGAAGTCTTCTATTGTCTCTCTCACCCAGCAGCTCATAGAGCAGGTTGAGGATTTCCTTCCAGGAAGCCCCAGCCTCTGCCCCGGCACACTCCCCAAAGTGGGCTGCACTGTTGTACACGTTGAGACGGTCGATGCAGCAGGACACCAGAGTCAGCATGCCCTGAAACACAGTCACACCCATCATCACTCTGACATCATCATCACGTCAGCTCCTAGGGTGCTTCCAAAATGGTGCCATTTTCCCTATATGGTGCACTACTCCCACTTCATGCCTTGGTGATTAATCTAGAATGGTATTAATACTGATCAGCAGAGGTGTGGACTCGAGTCACATGACTGTGGACTCGAGTCACATGACTTGAGTCAGACTCGAGTCACAAATATGATGACTTGCAACTCAACTTTGACTTGAATACCAATGACTTGTGACTTAACTTGGACTTGAGCCTTTTGACTCGACCTGACTTGATACCCTCCCCAAGCCCAAATATTAAAAATTATGCTATTAAAAAAAGTGTGTAGCGCATCAACTCTTCATTTAATGGATTACAGTTTGATTCGGACAGCAGCCAATTAAATTGTCCCAGCTGAGAAAAAGCTGTGCGTGGCAGTGCAGAGGAATGTCGGCGGCTGAATTCAGATGGAGCCCTTGGAAAGATGATACCCAAATTATTATTTTTGGATATAAAGACGATGCTGTATCAACAAAAACGGATTGCAACTTGAAAAACATGCTGGAACAAAATTACAGAGGCACAACAATTTCCAACTTAGTTCGACATTTGAAGCTGCACAAAGAACGGTAAGTCGTGGGTAATATAGCCGACAGCTATATAATTTATAACTTTGCTAGTGTAGCATGTAGGCTAACATAACATTAAATCAATGAGCCTCCACACAGTCAGTTGGTGCGGGAACATGATCATTGCACCCAAGATTGAGCTACAACAGGCTAGGCAGTTGGTAGCCTAAACCCTGCCTGATGTTACTGCTGTTCCTAAAACCATTGACATACATTAGCCTACTGTAACCACACAGAGAGGGTGTGTGTGTGTGTGTGTTAAAGTTGGGCGGTTGTGTACAAGCCTACATCTCCCGATTGCGCCCCATAGCGATCCTCGATAGTCGATCCCTATTGGGGGGGGGGGGGGGGGGGTCTTTCTCATGGCTACCCATGTATTTCCATGGAAATATAACGTTGATCTGGAAAGTAATAAATATATAGATATTTTTAAAAGCATTCATGATTTGCGTGAATGTAATACTAACTATTACTCTTGTTAAACATGAAATGGTATTACACTTGGTGAAGAGCACATTATGACTTGTTTAGGACTCGAAACTCAAAGTTTAGGACTTGAGACTTGACTTGATAATTGCTGGTCTTGACTTGAGACTTGACTCGGAATTGCCTGTCTTGACTTGGGACTTGAGTGCTAAGACTTGAGACTTACGTGTGACTTGTAAAACAATGACTTGGTTCCACCTCTGCTGATCAGACATACTAAGAGGTATGCAAGCCCAGTGAGAAAGGACATTGCAAGTTATTTATGTCAGCTGTCAATAATGAAACATTTACTTTATAACCAGGATGTATGGGAGAGTGGGATGGGAAAGGGCAGTTTGGGGATATTAATAAAATGATGGAGAAGTGTGTAGGCTAGGATATAGATGAGTTATAGCAGCATTCCAAGGGATGGATCCATGGTAATACCAGTTATGTAAACATAACATAAACACAGCATACAGCTATTTTACATTAATTCAAGTTATCAACAGATTGCTTGAGGACATAGTGAACCACTGGGGGAAAATAAAATCCATAGGAGCGGCTTTTGTTTGAGTTAGGGAGAGTAGTTGACGTTGAGTATTTGACATTACAGGCACAAGGGAAGGAAGCTGACATTTTATAATTGATAAGAGAAATGTTATGTTAGGCTTATCAAAAGGCTCCACTGCATTGTTGTCACCACAGAAAAACTCAGAGCAAAACTGCTGACAGTTAAAAAGCAATGCTCTGAAATACAATGCGCCATTGAAATACTACAGAATCTATTGATTTAGCCTTTAAAAACAGTGTGTATTGCGAACATTGTGTCTACGCCCGGTCCCTGCAATAACCTGACTTTGGACTTTTATTGTCCTCTGCTGCCAACCAACCGTCATGCAGGATCGCGATGCAGCACTTCCTGTGTGGATGAACTCACTTCCTGTTTGAAGAGGTTCTGTCGGTTCTTGAGCGAGCGCAGCATGATCTGTTTCTCCTCGTGCTCCAGCTCAGCGTCAGGCAGTTGGAAGTAGGTGATGAGGTCGTAGAGAGTCTGGAGGACCTCCTCGATGGGCAGGGCTACTGATGCACGGTTCTTACCCCCCAGACAGTCTAGGTCTCTGGAACAGGAGAAGAGATTATCTTCATCAGATGACTATTTGAAAGTACTCCATTTTTCAGCATCAAAACAACAGAATATTATGAGAACAGCTCATTTATATCACTATATCATTATATAATCAGAACGTTTCATAATGATGCCATTAGATTTCATAACAACACTGAACTCCAGTATTAGAATATGACTCAAGGAGTGACTGCCATGGTGAACATAATTTGTGCCTTGAGGTTCATCCATGCTGAAATGTTATTTCTGTGTGAGCTAAAAATAGTGCCTACTCTGTCACACAGAGTGGGAGGGGTGTGTGGAGAGGTACAGCTCACAAGAGGCGGTCTGGGTCTGGACAGTGGTGAAAGCCAGTCAGCCATGTGTGACTGACTGATGTCACCGAGGGGGTTTGGGTTTGAGTCACAGTCACAGTCACAGGCCAGTTTAATACTTGTTCTATCCATTGCACTCTCTTCCATTCCACTGCGTGGCCTCATGGCATGAGCTGTTTATTGTCCTGATTGGCTAGGCACTGGGTCATTGAGCGAGGCAGTCAGCATGCTGTCTGGGGGCCGTGCTATCCATAGAGGACCCTTCTCACAGGCCATAAGCTCAACTGCTGCTGCGCATTCAAATCTACAGGGCTTTACACAGACAGCATTACACTACAGTCAATGATTAGTTATAATTTGGTTGTGTGGTTTAGTAGTGGTGTAGTGGTGATATTAGGTGTAGCGGTGATATTAGGTGTAGCGGTGATAGTGGTGTAGCGGTGATAGTGGTGTAGCGGTGATAGTGGTGTAGCGGTGATAGTGGTGTAGCGGTAATATTAGGTGTAGCGGTGATATTAGGTGTAGCGGTGATAGCGGTGATAGTGGTGTAGCGGTGATAGTGGTGTAGCGGTGATAGTGGTGTAGCGGTGATAGTGGTGTGGCGGTGATAGTGGTGTAGCGGTGATATTAGGTGTAGCGGTGATATTTGGTGTAGCGGTGATAGCGGTGATAGTGGTGTAGCGGTGATATTAGGTGTAGCGGTGATATTAGGTGTAGCGGTGATATTAGGTGTAGCGGTGATAGTGGTGTAGCGGTGATAGTGGTGTAGCGGTGATAGTGGTGTAGCGGTAATATTAGGTGTAGCGGTGATATTAGGTGTAGCGGTGATAGCGGTGATAGCGGTGACAGTGGTGTAGCGGTGATAGTGGTGTAGCGGTGAAGAGGGGATATTTGGTGTAGCGGTGATAGTGGTGTAGCGGTGATATTAGGTGTAGCGGTGATATTTGGTGTAGCGGTGATATTTGGTGTAGCGGTGATATTAGGTGTAGCGGTGATATTAGGTGTAGCGGTGATAGTGGTGTAGCGGTTATATTAGGTGTAGTGGTTATATTAAGTGTAGCGGTGATATTAGTTGTAGTGGTTATTTTAGGTGTAGCGGTGATAGTGGTGTAGCGGTGATATTAGGTGTAGCGGTGATAGTGGTGTAGCGGTGATAGTGGTGTAGCGGTGATAGTGGTGTAGCGGTGATATTAGGTGTAGCGGTGATATTAGGTGTAGCGGTGATAGTGGTGTAGCGGTGATAGTGTTGTAGCGGTAATATTAGGTGTAGTGGTTATATTAGGTGTAGCGGTGATAGTGGTGTAGCGGTGATAGTGGTGTAGCGGTAATATTAGGTGTAGCGGTGATATTAGGTGTAGCGGTGATAGCGGTGATAGTGGTGATAGTGGTGTAGCGGTGATAGTGGTGTAGCGGTGATATTTGGTGTAGCGGTGATAGTGGTGTAGCGGTGATATTAGGTGTAGCGGTGATATTTGGTGTAGCGGTGATATTAGGTGTAGCGGTGATATTAGGTGTAGCGGTGATAGTGGTGTAGTGGTTATATTAGGTGTAGCGGTGATAGTGGTGTAGTGGTGATAGTGGTGTAGCGGTGATAGCGGTGATAGTGGTGATAGTGGTGTAGCGGTGATAGTGGTGTAGCGGTGATAGTGGTGTAGCGGTGATATTAGGTGTAGCGGTGATATTAGGTGTAGCGGTGATAGTGGTGTAGCGGTGATATTTGGTGTAGCGGTGATAGCGGTGTAGTGGTTATATTAGGTGTAGCGGTGATAGTGGTGTAGTGGTTATATTAGGTGTAGCGGTGATAGTGGTGTAGTGGTTATATTAGGTGTAGCGGTGATAGTGGTGTAGCAGTTATATTAGGTGTAGCGGTGATAGTGGTGTAGTGGTTATATTAGGTGTAGCGGTGATAGTGGTGTAGCAGTTATATTAGGTGTAGCGGTGATAGTGGTGTAGCAGTTATATTAGGTGTAGCGGTGATAGTGGTGTAGTGGTTATATTAGGTGTAGCAGTGATAGTGGTATAGCAGTTATATTAGGTGTAGCGGTGATAGTGGTGTAGCGGTGATAGTGGTGTAGTGGTTATATTAGGTGTAGCAGTGATAGTGGTATAGCAGTTATATTAGGTGTAGCGGTGATAGTGGTGTAGCGGTGATAGTGGTGCTACCTGATGAAGTGACTGAAGAGGCGGGTGGTGTTACGGATGATGCGAGCAGCACGGGACTCTTCGTGCTGACACCGCTGCAAGGTCAGCCCATCATCCATATGACCCTCAGAGTGGAGGAAAGCCTGGAAGAGAGAGAGAGAGAGAGATAGAGAGAAGGAGGGGTTAGGGGAGGGAGAGATAGAGAGCGGGGAGATACAGAGAAAGAGGGAGAAAAGGGGGTTGGTAAGGGAGGGAGAGAGAGGGGGATAGAGTATGATAGATAGAAAGAGAGAGAGAGAGAAAAGATCAAGAAAAAGAAAGAAAAAAAGAGAGCGAAAGAGAGGAAGGAAAGAGGGAGGGAGAGAGGAGAGGGAGCAATTTCCAGCCATTAGCAGAGATGAGCATGGCTTGTCTGTAACGCAGGTGCTGCTGACACTACAGGCTATTAGGCTCTGTATCTGTGGAGTCCAGGGACTGTCAGATACACTCCTCTCACATCTCATTCATTACAGCCACAGGGTTTGATTTAGTCACAGGAAAAGCACTATCAGTGTAATACACTTATCTCAAACCTATCAACTAGAAAATCAGCAAGAGAATCCTCATCTGCTCTAGGAATTTTCTAATGATATTTATTGCATGTGCTACTTTCTGGTCAATTGTTTTTTTCAATGGGATTCTTTTTATCACTGCTAGTGGAATAGTCGCACCATAACAGTTCTCAACTAGAGATTTTAAAAAGTCCTGGCTGTATCATAAACCGCTGACAAATAAAGCAGTGCATTGGTGTCTCACCCGTCTCTTGAGAGGGCCCAGGCGAGATGATTTTACATCAGGCGCCTGGTAGGACAGCCAGAGTCCTGTAGCCACATGCATGACGAAGCAGATTGAGTCCCCATACTTAATCTCTGCCATCCCCATGCCCTCGATGTCCCGCTTTGGACTCGACTCCAGCTTTTCCTAGAGGGAAGGAAGAATCCAAAACAAGATCAAGACGTCACACAAAGTCTCCAAGCCAGGCTTCAATACGTTATACAGTTTTATTCAAATCACATGTTATTATGCTAAGCAGCAGGTGTTGAGGGACCTTGATCTAAGAAAAGCCATTTAAAGATGATGACAGATCTGGATCAGGCTGGTCAAGGACTGAAGGAGCACTGACAGCTTTCCATAATACAACATGTAATTACACACGCTATGACGGCTAGCCTAATAGAGAGAGACAGAGGGAGGAAGAGATAGGAAGAGAGCATTCAATGTGTATAGCCTATATCACTGAGCAATAGAGGATGGCCACAGGCAAGCCCTCATGCATTACTATGCATTTGTTCCCCATTAAGAACAGACACAATGGATAATGTATAGTGTATTAAACCTATGAAAAACTGCCTCAGTGAAATGGTGGATTACACCATGCTATTGATCCATAGTGAAGAGGTCACTAATTGCGAAGAGGTCACTAATAGCTTCCGATCACTAGCTACGTCTGAAAGCACCATTACCAAGAGCAGACTTAAATACCCTAGTCCAGAATGGTATGGTGCCGCAGGTCCATACATTTATAGAGAGCAACTTCAGCTAAATAACCTGTATGGCATGGCTTTAATATGCTTAATAACGCAAGGAGAGTGGGAGCAATTCATTTGAAAGTCTTTAGAATTGTTCCTAGGACTGTAATATCCTCTCAGTAGCTCTCTGTAAGTGAGTGTGCGGCTAAGTCCTTGACTGTGATGGAAAGGCAAAGTTTGAGAAGTGTGTGTGTGAGCTGGTCCTGCTCTCTGACCTTGGAGGCTCTAAAGCAGAAGGCAGTGGAGGATGTGTCAGACTTCTCCCGGTCCTGCAGCACCACCCCCCTCTCCTCCGTCAGGGACAGGTAGTGCCCCGTGGTGAGGTGGCGGAGACGGAAGGGCTGCCCCCAGGGAATGTGACTCCCGCTCCAGCTGTCCAGGGGCACACACACACATACACACACAGAATTATATCAACAACAAAAACGACTAATTAGGCACTTACAGTAATATTCTTATGACTAGACATTGACCGGTTTCTCAGATCAAAACAAAATAGCAGTTGACACATGGATGACACATTCCAGATCTGAAAGTGCAGGAGAGGAAAGGAATCTTTGAAAGACTACAAATAGTTGGGGTCAAAAGGTCTAAATGACTCAAAGCATCTTGAAATATCAAGGTGAATCAGAGCAGAGGGAGGGAGAGAGAGGGAGGGAGGAAGAGAGAGGGGGGAAGAGAGAGACAAAGAGATGGAGAGAGGGAGGGAGAGAGAGAGGGGGGAAGAGAGAGAGGGGGGAAGAGAGAGACAGAAAGAGATAGACAGATCAGAGGGAGAGAGGAAGGGAGAGAGAGAGAGACGGAAAGAGAGAGACAGATCAGAGGGAGAGAGGAAGGGAGAGAGAGAGAGACGGAAAGAGAGAGACAGATCAGAGGGAGAGAGGGAGGGAGAGAGAGACAGAAAGAGGGAGAGAGGGAGGGAGAGAGGGAGAGAGAGACAGATCAGAGGGAAAGAGGGAGGGAGAGAGAACACAGAGAGAGAAGACAGAGAGGATAAAAAGAGCTGAACTCACCTGATTCTCAGAGGCTCTAGCCTCCACAGAGACCTGGCCTTGGCTCCTGCATTCCCCGTCTCATAGTTCACTATCCTGGGGACACGAGAGGAGCATGAGGTTGACATGTCTGGATCTCTGCAACGTTTTATTAGAACTGCCACATCATAATGGTCCTAAAGTCATGTTTTATGACTTTAGCAGGATACCATCTCTGACTGCTTTATTCCCTACAGTCATAGTGATATCAGCTCACAGGAGGTAATACTCAGACTGGGACCTCAGAAGAACCTTACTATTTACCCTCCCGGCAACAGAGCACATCTTTCATCGAGGCCACCCACATAACCAACAGAGACTGAGAGCAACACTGTCTATCACTGATATGGGTGACTGGCTCCAAAGATAAAAGGAATCTTTCATAGCCCTTGGTGACAGTTTGGACTAGGTTTGATAGACCTCCTGAAATTTACCGTCTTTAAAAAAATGCTTCCTCTATTCAATTTCAAGGACAGGACTAAAGGCAAAGCCAAAACTGACAACCAATATATAATCCTCAGCGAATTATTGCCCCACACACACCGTCCTAAAAATAGACTGTTTGACTGGGAGGAAGATGAAGGGTCATCTCACACGTCTTCGGTGACTGGCTATGTTAACGTTGCTGTGGGCTTCTGCTACTGTTGTCTCGACCCACTACAGGCCATATCCCTCTGCTACCTTGCTGGCTGTCAGCGCGACTATAGATAGCAGGGCGGCCATTTTTCCTGCTCCTGAGACCCAGTGTCAGACTGAGTAGTGACACCAACCTGTGGGACCCACAGGGAATTCAAAACAAACTCAGCCAGAGTCAGCCAGGTCCACCAAGTTTGATTTCAGGCCACTTTCACAAAAGACTAAGGCAAAAACTAATTCCTTAAAGAGACACTTAACAAGCCAATTGGCACATGTGTTTTTCTGTTGCTCATTAGAAAAAGTTGATCTCAGTCTTGGAGGAGTGTTTCCTGACCAATTCCACGTTTGGTTAATGATGTTTGTTTCCCATGAGACACAGTAGACATGGACGCATATTTATTTCACTTCCTCATAATCCCCAGAAAGAATCTAAGATAATTTTGACCTTTTTCCGAGGATGTTTTAGTTGGGCAATTTTACATCAAACTAAGGTGTTTAGTGGGGTATTTCTCAAGTTAAAAAAAAATGCGACGTGTCTTATGTAAACAGTCGGAGCTGCTTGAGCAGGTCTGTCGCACTGTCTATGCTATTGGATAGAGAGCAATCACCACAGTTTGTCACCCCATGTTAGTGGACAAACGGACATCGTCTAATCAAAACCCAACATTCATTTACCCGTTGTGACGCAAGGATGTGCCAAACTCCGTTTTAAACGAGACTGACTTGATGACCAAAATGATCCTATTTAGACTTTGTAGTACATTTTGACACCAGAATAACTGTTTGACTCATAGCGATCCCACATAGGCCGTTTTTCAAAGGGATCAGCTGCTTTTTAAAGGCAGCCGCTCTTTAACTCCTGAAGACTCATCGTGTTTAGTCTTACAGCTGTTTCCCAGTTGTGTGACTTACCTCTGTTGCTCATCACTCTGGTCGGAACCTGGGATGGTCAGAACTTCATCATGACCGTGGAACAGACGCAACACATGGCCACCCAGCAGATAACCTATTGGAGGATGGATTAACAGCACCTTTAATTGATGCCCATACATTTCAAACAACATTATAAGCCAGTTTAGTAGTGAAACTATAACAATTGGACATACCCTCCTCCACGTTGCTGCCTGAGCAGGTGGGGTGGACATTCCACAGAGTCTGCATGAAGGACGCGTCCACCTGGATGTTGCCATTGGAGATGGACAGGTGCTGGTGGGGACAGAGAAACATTATGTTACACACACCATCAATAACTACATTACGGGACATAAACTACCGTTGGCCTATACTGCAGGAGCCATGTCAAATACACAGTTTGATTCAAGGCATTGAGCCAGGCTACAACTCAGAGGGTTGTCCATGCATGCAAGCTATTGCTGCAGTAGATTTAGAGTCATTCATCAACCTGGAGAGAAGCTGGCACTGGAGAGACAACAGCACTGTGAACTTGGGACTGCCAGTTTCTAGAGGGCTGCGTGTGTGTATGTGTGTGTGTCTGTATGTGTGTGTATGTGTGTATGTCTGTATGTGTGTGTGCGTGTGCGTGTATGTGTGTGTGGGTTCAGGCGTGCATGTGGGCGTGCCCGTGCATGGGACATTTCTGCAGCAGAGTGTCGCAGAGGAAATCTCCAGCCCTGGTCCTGAAGGTGCTGTAGGCCTGGTTAGAGGTAGCATCTCCCTGGTGACAGCAGCACAGAGAGGAGCTGTGGCAGTAACAGTCACATGAAAGTGGGCCTCTAGCCCAGTGAAAGCTGCCGTATCCCTGCTTAATTCCCATAAACATGGGCTTGGCTGGGCTGGCTGTTGTTACACTCTCCCTGCATCATGCTGGAGATATTTTCCAGGAACAGCATGCCAAGGCCCTGAGGTTCACACAGTGGAATAACAGAAGGGTCTGGGAGATGGTCATAGATGGGCCTGATGAGGAACAGGGGAGCAGGGTTTGCCAGGCCACACAGTGTAGGAAAGTTGGGATAGGGGACAGAGTAAGATAGGGTATAGTAGGTGTTCAGTTTGACAGTGTTGCTCTCTCCCTCCCAGCTCTCTGTACGTAGCCTTCTCCTGCTCATTCTTAGCTTCCTGTCCCCAATATCTCGTCTTCTTTACTGGACAGAGGGAGCTGAGTGGGAGGGTGACACCTTCAGTCCGAGATCTACAATTCATGGCTCATCCTACTGGATTGAATGGCATAATGGTTCTGTGTAATGGGTCTGGAAACATTTAATAGCCTATCATATAAACTACTCTTAATAAGACATTTATAGACTGAGGGAGTACTGACAAGGTATCGTTCTGATGACACGCTGACGAGGATGAGGTCATCACCGATGCGCACCTTCTCGCCCTCTGACCTCTGTTTGGAGGCAGGATGGATGGTCCACCAACAGGCTTCACCTGCAGGAGCATAGAGAGACACTGATGGGGACACCTGCCTGCACAATGTCGATTACAACTCTATGATCTACATACCCAGGTGATTGAGACTCAGATTACAATGGTGAAAGCAATACACACACACACACACACACACACACACACACACACACACACACACACACACACACACACACACACACACACACACACACACACACACACACACACACACACACACACACACAAATTAGATTTGACACACAAATGTATTCACACAAACACTAATATATGCCCACTCACACTCATCAACATGCAAGCACCATAGCAACCAGCTTTCCAATACGTGGACAGCCACACCATCTTTTACATCTCTATGAGACAAACGAGCTGAGCCTCGACATCGTGACAAAGAGCACATCTAAGACATTTATTTCAGTCTGCTTGGAATGTTTTCAGAGATATCCTACGGAATAAATGACTTGACACAAAATCTCTGTTAAGGTGGTATATTTTTTACAGTATCTGAACCGCAAAAGTCCCTCTTTTAGTGCAGTGCTTAGGAGAATCTGAAATGAACACTGGGGCAGGTGAAATCCCATGAGTCAGTCCCAATCAGAATCCCAGCTAAGAGAGTGACTGTGTGATAGTGAGAGTCGAGACAGATAGAGCGGAAGACTTTACCTGTTGAGTCCTCCTGCAGCCCCACATCAAAGGACAGCTTATCTGTCTGTGACCTTGATGTTTTTAAACAGGTCAGATACTGGAACAGATTGATAGACATCAAAACAACATAAAAGAGCTGATCAAAAGAGGCACACAATTCCGGTGTCACATTCAGAACTGGAACAAATGTCACTAGGACGTGCAACAAATATTCAGATAAACTGTCGTAACTATGAAACAGTAACACATGGAGTAATGAGAAAACAATACATTTTCCTTGGATAATGGATGAGTGAGTGTGTGTGGTGTACTCTCACCATAGCGCTGAAGGAGTGCCTCAGGAGGATAGCGTGTCCATACAGAAGTGTCCTGTGTCCGCCCCCCTGGGCCGCCTGCGGAGACAGCACACCACCCATCACACACAAGACACACTGTCAGACAGAATGTCCCCTGTGGCCACTCTCTCTCTGTCCTTTTCTCTCTCTCTCTCTCTCCCTTTCTCTCTCTCTCTCCTTTTCTCTCTCTCTCTCACTCTCTCACTCTTCTCTCTCTCAATCTCCTCTCTCTCTTTATCTGCATCTATCTGCATCATAGTGGGAGAATCAAGACTCTGGCGCATGATGATGACCTCACATAAGGCAGGGGTGACCTCACACAAGGCAGGGGCCACAGACTGACCCAGCCTGCCCCTGTCAGCCTGTCCTCTCCTCTTGGACCACTGTCCCGCTGTCCACAACACAATACTGAAGGCATGCAGTCAGATGTGTCACTCGGGGGAGACACCTGCTTCCTGTATCCATGGAGCAGAATACAGATCATCATCATCACATGACTACAGGTGAAGGGAATGGGAGGTGAGAGATGAGTCGGTAACAGAGACTTTTTGTTACAGTAAGAAGGCTCTGGTTTGTGATATTAGAGAGAGCTAGGAAGGAAAGACACAAACGGGTTCCACTCTGGTTCCACAGTGGTTTGAGGAGATGCATAGGGGTAAGAGTGATGTGCCGTCACGGACTTGGGCTCTGCTTGCAAACCTGTCCCTACTTTTTGCAGGCAATATTGTGTTACTCACCTTTCTTATGAGCCTCTATGGAGCAGTAAGATAAGAGAGAGTTACATTACTGAGAATGTGCTGTAAGTTTTTTAAAAATGTCTGAGTTGGTCTCTGTCTGTCCTATCCACAGTAAACTGTGTATAGTCCTTGTCGGTCATTCACAGATGGTGACGTGCTGTGCAAGACTTTATTTGAATCGTACTTGATTTTGCATGCCAGTGTATCTTCGTCCAAACAAACCGTGTAACAATCTATCTACGCTGCTATTTGCTAAGACAATAGTCTCCAGTTCAATGCAGTTGCCATGGATTATATATACTGCAGCAGTACCAGCACCATGCCAGGCTGTTCTACTTCCTGTGGGAGAGAGTCTAATAGGCATCAGGCATATCCAGCTGCATTCACCCTAACACAACCTGAGAAAACTACACCAGCTCTTAACATTTCTTATCCTAACCTCACACCATCCAAAGCTCTGGCAGGCTCAGATTCCCCTATCCCTAGTGTTCCTAGTGTCCCTGGTGTCCATAGTGTCCCTACTGTCCCTAGTGTCCCTACTGTCGTGTCCCTGGCCCACTGGCCCAGAAGGGGAAAGGATGATCAAAGACGGGGGGAAAACTGATTTCACCCCCACAGCTGTTGCCGGGATATGACATGCTGACATCAATTGAAGAAGTGTGACCTTTAGCAGCACGTCACCCCACTGTGTTTACCCAGCAGCCACCAGGGGGACAGCGGCAGACTGGAACAAAGAGGTGGCACTGAAATACCGCTGCACACGTCGCCCTGCCAGAGGCTATAAGCCTCACCCTGCCTTACCCTGGGCACTTCAGTCACTGACTCTGATTGTTTGAACTTTGATACAAAACCATGTCAACAAAGTAATGAAATCACAAGTGTGTTCAGCACTCTATTTGGATGAGTTAGAACAGCTTCACTCCAAACTCAATTTGGGGTCACTAGCTGAAATGGTGCTAAATGGATGTTTGATAGCTGACTTAATGGTTTTCTGAGCATTGTGTTTTCAACGTTTACAAGATCTATGAGACTGATACCCCTCAAACAAACACAATATTAGTCCAAAAATACCATTAATAAGACCCTATTCCACTTTGAGGAACCCCTGTATATAAGTTGAGACCAGCTGAATAAATGAATACGTTCTTCCTTCTGTGAGTCGATACCCTCATTGTAGCTCATCAGCTCAACCACAGACTATTGATGCCTGAAACATGACATACAGCATTCAACTACCATTAGTGTTTCCTCCGTTGACATTTCAGAGCAGGAATAGAGGAGTGGAGAGCTAAGGGTTATTGAAAAAAGACACATGTGAGGAGAGAGAATTTACAAAGATGTAACATACTGTAGTGTTAAAACGTTTTATCCAGACCAGATCTGAATCAGTCTGCACATCATTCCTTAGAGAGAGGATAGTTCATCAAGGACAAACAGTGATTAGAGTACACTGTATGATTACAATCGGACATAAAGACTGGTTAACCCATGGCCTTCCCTTTGGTTATGTTGAACTAGTCTAGCAGGTCATGTTAAGTTAATACACAAGTGGAAATGCAAGAGCGGTGAGAGTGGCATCTAGAAAGCAGCTTAGCTACCGCAAACCAGCAGTTTCACTTGAAAATGTCTCACTAAGTTTTAAAGGGACATTAAGCTCTCATGAAGGTCCAGTCTGCCTGTGCTTTGCATGATCTCTTGCCAAAGAGCTTTTCCAGTTCACACAGCTGTGGTAGAACCAATGGGGCTTGATTAGTTAATTCCCCTTCATTGGGAGTCCAGTGTGGTCACTAGGCTGCAGCTTTGACAAGTCCATTTATCTTTGAACTCAACAAGTATGAAGCTCCACCTATCAAATTATGGAAATTCTTAAAAGATTATTATAAGTTTGGCAAGGCAACAACGAGTCAGCTAAAGCAGAAACATACTGGCAGCCTGTCTAGGGGTTGCTTCACTTCACAAATATAAGAATGATTTTTTTATCCTTCTAAATGTCAGTGCACTGACTTCTGGATTTATAATACATGTAATGTAGGCACTATTGTATGCCTTAAGTTGGTTGGTGCTGATAGAGATGGCAGCTTCGCTTCTAGTCCTTAGAAAACTGTGCAGTATTTGTTTTTTTTATGTATTATTTCTTACATTGTTAGCCCAGAAAACCTTAAGTGTTATTACATACAGCCGGGAAGAACTATTGGATATCAGAGAGACGTTAACTTACCAGCACAACCAGCACTACGACCAGGAATACGACTTTCCCAAAGCGGATCCTTTGTCTGCACCTCCCAGGGCATTTGAACTGATTCCAGAGGCCGGCCCAAAACAACGCCGCCGGAGGAGAGGGTGCCGGAGCGGTCTTCTAGTGAGGCTTCGGACCACCCACCGCTTCTGAGTATATTACTCGCTAATGTCCAGTCCCTAGTTAACAAAGTCGATGAAATCAGGGCAAGAGTTGCTTTCCAAAGAGATATCCGGGATTGTAACATACTCTGTTTCATGGAAACATGGCTAGCTGGGGACATGCTGACGGAGTCCATACAGACAACGGGATTTTCAGTGCATCGTGCCAACAGGAATCAACATCTCTCCGGTAAGAAGGGCGGGGGTGTATGTTTTATGATTAACGACTCATGGTGTAATTGTAACAACATACAAGAACTCAAGTCCTTTTGTTCACCTGACCAAGTATTCCTCACAATCAATTGCCGACCATATTATCTCCGAAGAGAAATCTCCTCAGTTATCGTCACAGCTGTGTATATCCAGCGCAAGCAGATACCAAGACGGCCATCAAGGAACTTCACTGGATTTTATGCAAAGAGGAAACCATATATCCTGAGGCTGCATTTATTGTAGCTGGGTCTTTCAACAAAGCTAATTTGAGAACAAGGCTACCTAAATTCTATTAGCATATCGATTGCAGTACTCGAGCGAGTAACACGCTCGACCATTGCTACTCTAACTTCTGCGACGCATACAAGGCCCTCCCCCACCCTCCTTTTGGCAAATCTGACTCCATCTTGTTCCTCCCCTCCTATTGGCAGAAACTAAAACAGGAAGCGCCCGTGCTTAGGTCTACCCAACGCTGGTCTGACCAATCCGATTCCACGCTTCAAGATTGCTTCGATCACATGGACTGGGATATGTTCCGGGTAGCCTCAGACAATAACATTGATGTATACACTGACTCGGTGTTCAAGTTTATAAGGAAGTGTATAGGAGTACCCACTGTGACTATTAAAACCTTCCCTTACCAGAAACCGAGGATTGATGGCAGCATTCGCATAAAACTGAAAGCACGAACCACCGCATTTAATCATGGCAAGGCAACTGGAAACATGGCCGAATACAAACGGTGTAGTTATTCCCTCCGCAAGGCAATCAAACAAGCAAAGCGTCAGAATAGAGACAAAGTGGAGTCGCAATTCAATGGCTCAAACACGAGACGTATGTGACATGGTCTACAGGCAAACACTGATTACAAAAAGAAAACCAGCCCCGTCGCGGACATCGAAGTCTTGCTTCCAGACAAATTAAACAACTTCTTTGTGTACTTTGAGGACAATACAGTGCCACCAACGTGGCCCGCTACCAAAGACCATGAGCTCTCCTTCTCCGTAGCCGACGTGAGTAAAATATTTCAACGTGTTAACCCTCGCAAGGCTGCCGGCCCAGACGGCAACCCTAGCCGCGTCCTCAGAGCATGTGCAGACCAGCTGGCTGGTGTGTTTACGGACATATTCAATCAATCCCTATCCCAGTCTGCTGTCCCCACATGTTTCAAGATGGCCACCATTGTTCCTGTTCCCAAGAAAGCTAAGGTAAATGAACTAAATGACTATCACCCCGTAGCACTCACTTCTGTCATCATGAAGTACTTTGAGAGACTAGTCAAGGATCATATCACCTCCACCTTACCTGTCACCCTAGACCCACTCCAATTTGCTTACCGCCCCAATAGGTCCACAGACCATGCAATCGCCATCACACTGCACACTGCCCTATCCCATCTGGACATGAGGAATACCTAAGTAAGAATGCTGTTCATTGACCACTGCTCAGCATTCAACACCATAATACACTCAAAATTCATCATTAAGCTTGAGACCCTGGGTCTCGACCCCACCCTGTGCAATTGGGTCCTGGACTTCCTGACGGGCTGCCCCCAGGTGGTGAAGGTAGGAAACAACATCTCTACTCCTCTGATCCTCAACACTGGGTAGGTAGTGATAGGCTTGATTAGCAACAATGACGAGACAGCATACAGGGAGGAGGTGAGGGCCCTTGGAGTGTGTTGTCAGGAAAATAATCTCTCACTCAATGTCAGCGAAACAAAAGAGATGATCGTGGACTTCAGGAAACAGCAAAGGGAGCACCCCCCTATCCACAATGACGGGACAGCAGTAGAGAAGGTGAAAAGTTCCTCGGTGTACTTATCACTGAAATGGTCTATGCACACAGACAGTGTGGTGAAGAAGGTGCAACAACACCTCTTCAACCTCAGGAGGCTGAACAAATCGGGCTTGTCACCGAAAACCCTCACTAACTTTTACATTTAGTCATTTAGCAGACGCTCTTATCCAGAGCAACTTACAGTAGTGAATGCATACATTTCATTTTAATTTCATTCATTTTTTCTTTCTCCCCACCCCCCCGTACTGGCCCCCCGTGGGAATCGAACCCACAACCTGGCGTTGCAAACACCATGCGTTGCAAACACCATGCTCTACCAACTGAGCTACAGGGAAGGCTACACAATTGAGAGCATCCTGTCAGGCTGTATCACTGACTGGTACGGCAACTGATCCGCCCTCAACCGCAGGTCTCTCCAGAGGGTGGTGCCGTCTGCACAACACATCACCCTCCAGGACACCTACAACACCCGATGTCACAGGAAGGCAAAAAAGATAATCAAGGACAATAACCACCTGAGCCACTACCTGTTCACCCCGCTTCCATCCAGAAGGCGAGGTCAGTACAGGTGCATCAAAGCTGGGAGAGATTGAAAAACAGCTTCTATCTCAAGGCCATCAGATTGCTAAACAGCCACCAGTAGCACAGAGAGGCGGCTGCCTACCTACAGACTTGATAGCATTGGCCACTTTAATAAGTGGAACACTAGTCACTTTAATAATGCCACTGTATCCTTCACTATCTATTCTTTACTATCTATTGCATTTAAGCCGCTCTGTCACTGCTCATCCATATATTATACACGTATATATTCTTATCCCATTCCTTTACTAGATTGTGTGTATTAGGTTTTGTTGTGGAATTGTTAGATATTACCTGTTAGATACTGCTGCACTGTCGGATCTAGAAGCATAAGCATTTCGATACACTCGCAATAACATCTGCTAACCATGTGTATGTGAACAATACAATTTGATTTGATTTGAGGTGTAGAATGTGTGAACAGGTAATCATTTGTTGGTAATATTCAATGATCCTGGACTTCAAAACATAACTCTAAATCCCCTAAGGAATGAATGAAGACTGACATTGATCTGATGTTAATTCAGGATAGGTGTAGAATGTTCTCTTTGGCCGGGAGAAATGTGAGCAGTAACAGTTGAACGAAGTCTATACTCTATACTATCCATTTGTCTTTGTCATGTTGCTAAGTGCTGTGACACAATTGATTCACTTGTTTAACCAAATAAATCCATAATGGCAGTCATTTTAGCTGCATACGCATTCATGTTTTCATATAAAAAAACACTAGCATTCTGTGGGGAACCTATTTGCTTCACTGAAGGGACTATCGTATCCCTAGGAGACATGAAAATGGGAGTGCAGGCTGCTAGCATGACTAAACAGCAATGCATTAGAGAGGTGACAGGAGAGGAGAATGGAATGAATGGTGAACATACCCATCGGTCCTTGCCTTGAGGCTAACAGGTAGAGAGATTAACAGAACACAATGGATGAACATAGGAATGCAAACAATACAGATCTTTCACAGCTGATCAATGAAAGCAAAAGACAATGTTTGCAACGTTACTTTTAACAAAGAAGATTGCATCGAATAAGATCATTATCAGTATCAGAAATGCATTATCTGTCTATTAGAATACATTAGAGAACGACTGACAACAGAACAATAAGATGATAAATGATCTAGTAATTACACTTCCTCACTCTCTCTACTCTTACAATATACTCTTATCTATTGGATTAATAATGTACTAAAATACAACTTGCTGCATCTGGTAATGAACTACAACAATCCCGCATATTCATTTCAGGAAAATGCATAAATGAGATCAGTAAACCACCGCAACCTGGAAAAAGTGCAATGTCATACTACAGAACAATGGATGAGAAATTAGCATATGTTCATATCTGCCCCACTCCTTCCTCTGAAACATGAAACATGATATTTTAG
The DNA here is from genome assembly GCF_901001165.1 of Salmo trutta. Classification (NCBI taxonomy): domain Eukaryota; kingdom Metazoa; phylum Chordata; class Actinopteri; order Salmoniformes; family Salmonidae; genus Salmo; species Salmo trutta. The sequence goes on from NC_042989.1 coordinate 21,731,276, forward strand.
GACAGGCACGGTTTAGGATGTTCCCTGCTAGAGGAGCATGGAGAGAGCAACTTGGTCGTGCTGTGTTTCAAATCAAATCAAATCATATTTGTCACATGCGCAGAATACAACAGCTGTAGACCTTACTGTAAAATGCTTACTTACAAGCCCTTAACCAACAATGCAGTTCAAGAAATAGAGTGAATAAAATATTTACTAAATAAACTAAAGTCCAAAAAATGTCATCAATCAATAGGTAACACAAGAAATAATAATGAGGCTATATACAGGGGGTACCGGTACCGAGTCAATGTGTGGGGGTACAGGTTAATTGAGGTAATTTGTAAAGTGACTATGCATAGATAATAAACATTGAGTAGCAGCAGTGTAAAAACAAAGTGTGTCAAAGTAAATATTCAGAGTGGCCATTTGATTAGTTGAGTTGTTATGGCTTGGGGGTGGAAGCTGTCTTTTGGTCCTAGACTTATGGTGTTGCCTTGTAATCACAATCTCCCAAACACATGATTGTGGAGGAAGTAGGTCTTTCATCCTTTGTATATAGAGTTGGTATAATAAGTGTTCAGCCCGTTGGATTTATTCACATTTTATTGTGTTACAAAGCGGGATTAAAATGGATTTAATTGTCATTTTTTTGTCAATGATTACTCAAAATACAAAATAAATCTATATATTTGTTTGATTAATGAAAAATCAAACACTAATATACCTTGATTAGATAAGTATTCACCCCCCCTGAGTGAATATACACTACATTACCTGTCACGTCCTGACCAGTAAAAGGGGTTATTTGTCATTGTAGTTTGGTCAGGGCGTGGCAGGGGGTGTTTATTTTGTGTGTTTCGGTGTTTTTGGTTTATGTTCTATATTTTCTATTTCTATGTGTATATCTAGTTTTCTATTTCCATGTTGGGTTTTTGGCAATGACCTCCAATTAGAGACAGCTGGTTGTCATTGTCTCTAATTGGAGGCCATATTTAGTTGGGTTTGTTTTCACTTGTGTTTTGTGGGTGGTTATTTTCTGTATAGCCTGGGAGCCTTATGGAACTGTTATCGTCGTTTGTTTATTTTGTTTTGAGTGTTCTTTAATAAATGAAGAAGATGAGCACTTTACCCGCTGCGCCTTGGTCCAATCCTTACGACGTCCATGACATTACCAAAAGTATGTGGACACCTACTCGTCGAACATCTCATTCCAAAATCTTGGGCATTAATATGGAGTTGGTTTCCCCATTGCTGCTATAACATCCTCCATTCTTCTGGGAAGGCTTTCCACTAGATTTTGGAACATTGCTGTGGGGACTTGCTTCCATTCAGCCACAAGAGCATTACTGAGGTCCGGCACTGATGTGGGTGATTAGGCCTGGCTCAAAGTCGGCGTTCCAATTCATCCCAAAGGTGTTCAATGGGGTTGAGGTCAGGGCTCTGTGCAGGCATGTCAAGTTCTTCCACAACGATCTCGACAAACCATTTCTGTATGGACCTCACTTCGTGCACGGGGACATTGTCATGCTGAAACAGGATAGGGCCTTCCCAAACTGTTGCCACAAAGTTGGAAGCACAGAATCGTGTAGAATATCATTGTATGCTGTTGCATTAAGATTTCCCTTCACTGGAACTAAGGGGCCGAGCCCGAACCAATGAAAAACAGCCCCAGACCATTATTCCTCCTCCACCAAACTTTACAGTTGGCACTATGCATTGGGGCAGGTGGCGTTCTCCTGGCATCCGCCAAACCAAGATTTGTCCTGTTAGACTTCCAGATGGTGAAGCATGATCCAACACTCCAGAGAACGTGTTTTCACCCCTCCAGAGTCCAATGGCGGTGAGCTTTACACCACTCCAGCCGACGCTTGGTATTGCGAATGGTGATCTTAGGCTTGTGTGCGACTGCTCAGCCATAGAAACCCATTTCATGAGGCTCCCAACAAACAGTTATTGTGCTGACTTTGCTTCCAGAGGCAGTTTGGAACTCAGTAGTAAGTGTTGCAACCGAGGACATATGATTTTTATTTGATTCACGCTTCAGCACTAGGCAGTCTCGTTCTGTGAGCTTGTGTGGCCTACCACTTTGTGGCTGACCTGCTGTTGCTCCTAGACATTTCCATTTCACAATAACAGCACTTAAAGTTGACCAGAGCAGGTCTAACAGAGCAGAAATTAGAAAAACGTACTTGTTAGAAAGGTGCCACATTGAAAGTCACTGAGCTCTTCAATAAGGCCATTCTACTGGCAATGTCTGTTTATGGAGATTGCATGGCTGTGTGCTCAATTTTATACACCAGTCAGCAACGGGTGTGGCTGAAATAGCCGAATCCATTCATTTGGAGGGTTGTCCACATACTTTTGTATGTGGCTCAGTTGGTAGAGCATGGTGTTTGCAACGCCAGGGTTGTGGGTTTGATTCCCACGGGGGGCCAGTACAAAAAAAAAGAAAATGCATGAAATGTATGCACTCACTACTGTAAGTCGCTCTGGATAAGAGCGTCTGCTAAATGACTAAAATGTATATATAGGTTATGCGATGACAGCTGTGAGTCTCCTTGGTTAAGTCTCTAAGAGCTTTGCACACCTGGATTGTCCTTTTCAAAATGCTTCATGCTCTGTTAAGGTGTTGGGGATCATGGCTAGACAGCTATTTTCAAGTCTTGCCATAGATTTTTAAGCAGATTTAAGTTAACACTAACTTGGCCACTCAGGACCATTCACTGTCTTCTTTGTTAAGCACTCCAGTGTAAATTTGGCCTAGTGTTTTTGTTATTATCCTGGTGAATGGTGAATTCCTCTCCCATTGTCTGGTGTAAAGCAGACTTAAGCAGGTTTTCCTCCATAATTTTGCTTGTGCTTAGCTCAATCTTGTTTCTTATTATCCTGAAAAACTCCACAGTCTTTGCCAATGTCAAGCATACCCATAGCATGATGCAGCCACAACCATGATTGAAAATAAGGAGGCAGTTCCTCAGTGATGTGTTGGATTTGCCCAAACATAAGGGTTTGCATTTCGGCCAAAAGTCTATTCCTTTGCCGTGTTTATTTGCAGTATTACTTTAGTGCCTTGTTGGCAGTAATGGCGACGATGGATAGGGTTGCCGTGCTTAGGGCATTTTGCAGTATGTAGTTTTTTTATGTGTTATTTCTTACAATATTAGCCCAGGAATTTGTTTGTGTTATTACATACAGCCGGGAATAACTTTTGGATATCAGAGCAGCAGTAACTCACCAGCATTACCAGCATTACGATCAGGAATATAACCTTCCCTAATCAGATCCTTTGTTCGTATCCCCCAGGGCAATTGAACTGATCCCAGAGGCTGTTCCAAAACTTGAACTCGAAGCAGACTTTTATTCCGACTCAGGAGGCGCCCACACCACCCACCGCTTCCGAGTATATTACTTGCTAATGTTCAGTCTCTGGATAATAAAGTTGATGAGCTCAGGGCAAATATTTCCTTCCAGAAAGACATCAGAGATTGTACCATACTCTGTTTCACGGAAACATGGCTCTCTCGGGATATACTGTCTGAGTCCGTTCAGCCAGTTGGGTTCTCAGTTCATCGTGCAGACAGGAATAAATATCTCTCCGGGAAGAAGAAGAGCGGAGGTGTATGTTTCATGATTAACTACTCATAGTGTGATTGTGATAACATACAGGAACTCAAGTCCTTCTGTTCACCCGTCCTAGAATACCTCACAATCAAATACCACGACGGCCCTCAAAGAACTTCACTGGACTTTATGCAAACTTATCCTGAGGCCACATTTATTGTAGCTGGGGATTTTAACGATGCAAATTTGAGGAAAAGGTTACCGAAGTTTTATCAACACATATCAACTTCCGGGATGCCTACAAGGCCCTCCCCTGCCCTCCCTTTGGCAAATCTAATCATGACAAAAAATGTCTCCTTCCTTCCTATTGGCAGAAACTCAAACAGGAATTACCCGTGCCAAGGACTATTCAATGCTGGTCTGACCAATCGGAATCCATGCTTCAAGATTGTTTTGATCACCCGGACTGGGATATGTTCCGGGTAGCCTCCGAGAACAGCATAGACCAATACTAATACAGTGACTGAGTTGATCAGGATGTGTGTACGAGATGTTGTACCCACTGTGACTATTAAAACCTACCCTAACCAGAAACCGTGGCTAGATGGCCGCAGTCGCGCAAAACTGAAAACGCGAACCATCGCATTTAACCATTACAAGGTGACTGGAAATATGGCCGAATACAAACAGTGTAGTAATTCCGTAGGTAAGGCAATCAAACAGGCAAAACGTCAGTATAGAGACAAAGTGGAGTCGCAATTCAACGGCTCAAACACGAGACATATGTGACAGGGTCTACAGACAATCACGGACTACAAAGGGAAAACCAGCCACGTTGCGGACACCAACGTCTTGCTTCCGGACAAGCTAAACACCTTCTTTGCCCACTTTGAGGATAACACAGTGCCACCGACGCGGCCCCCTTCAAAGGAGGGCCAATGTGAGTAAGACATTTTAGCGTGTTAACCCTCGCAAGGCTGCCGGCCAAAGACGGTATCCCTAGCTGGGTTCTCAGAGCATGCGCAGACCAATTGGCTGGAGTGTTTACGGACATATTCAATTTCTCCCTATCCCAGTTTGTTGTCCCTACATGCTTCAAGATGTCCATCATTGTTACTGTACCCAAGAAAGCGAAAGTAACTGAACTAAATCACCCCGTACATTTTTACATTTTACATTTTAGTCATTTAGCAGACGCTCTTATCCAGAGCGACTTACAGTAGTGAATGCATAGATTTCATTTTCATTTCATACATTTTTATTCCCCCCGTAGCACTCACTTATGTCATCATGAAGTGCTATGAGAGACTAGTTAAGGATCATATCACCTATACCTTACCTGACACCCTAGACCCACTTCAATTTTCTTACCTTTTTCTTAATTTTTTAAATTTCACCTTTATTTAACCAGGTAGGCTAGTTGAGAACAAGTTCTCATTTACAACTGCGACCTGGCCAAGATAAAGCACAGCAGTTCGACACATACAACAACAGAGTTACAGATGGAATAAACAAACATACAGTCAATAATACAGTAGAAAAAAAGAAAAGTCTATATACAATGAGTGCAAATGAGGTAAGTTAAGGAAGGTAAGGCAATAAATAGGCCACGGTGGCGGAGTAATTACAATATAGCAATTAAACACTGGAATGGTAGATGTGCAGAAGATGAATGTGCAAGTAGAGATACTGGGGTGCAAAGGAGCAAGATAAATAAATAAATACAGTGTGGGGATGAGGTAGTTGGATGGGCTATTTACACCCTCACAGGTGCGTGCTGCTATGGTGACCAGTGAGCTGAGATAAGGCGGGGCTTTACCTAGCAGAGACTTGTAGATGACTTGGAGCCAGTGGGTTTGGCGACGAGTATGAAGCGATGGCCAGCCAACGAGAGCGCACAGGTCGCAGTGGTGGGTAATATATGGGGCTTTGGTGACAAAACGGATGGCACTGTGATAGACTGCATCAATTTGTTGAGTAGTGTTGGAGGCTATTTTAGTTACAGTGTCCAAAGAAGGACCAGAAGTATACTGAATTGTGTCGTCTGCATAGGGGTGGATCAGAGAATCACCAGCAGCAAGAGCGACATCATTGATGTATACAGAGAAGATAATCGGCCCGAGAATTGAACCCTGTGGCACCCCCATAGAGATTGCCAGAGGTTCGGAAAACAGGCCCTCCGATTTGACTCACTGAACTCTATCTGAGAAGTAGTTGGTGAAGGGCCGCCCCCACGTGGTGAAGGTAGGAAACAACACCTCCACTTCGCTGATCCTCAGCCCTGAGGCCCCACAAGGATGCTTGCTCAGCCCCCTCCTGTACTCCCTCTTCATTCATGACTGCGTGGCCACGCATACCTCTAACTCAATCATCAAGTTTGCAGACAACACAACAGTGGTAGGCCTGATTACCAACATTGACGAGACAGCCTACAGGGAGGAGGTGAGGGCCCTCGGAGTGTGGTGCCAGGAAAATAACCTCTCACCCAACGTCAACAAAAAAAAGGAGCTGATCGTGGACTTCAGGAAACAGCAGAGGGAGCACCCCCCTATCCACATCGACAGGACCGCAGTGGAGAAGGTGGAAGGCTTCAAGTTCCTTGGCGTACACATCACTGACAAACTGAAATGGTCCACCCACACAGTGTGGTGAAGAAGGCGCAACAGCGCCTCTTCAACCTCAGGAGGCTGAAGAAATTTGGCTTGGCACCTAAAACCCTCACAAACTTTTACATATGCACAATTGAGAGCATCCTGTCGGGATGTATCACCGCCTGGTACGGCAACTGCACCACCAGGAACGGCAGGGCTCTCCAGAGGGTGGTAAGGTCTGCCCAACGTATCATCAGGGGCAAACTACCTGCCCTCCAGGACACCTTCAGCACCCGATGTCACAGGAAGGCCAAAAAGATCATCAAGGACAACAGCCACCCAAGCCACTGCCTGTTCACCCCGCTATCATCCAGAAGGCAAGGTCAGTACAGGTGCATCAAAGCTGGGACCGAGAGACTGAAAAACAGCTTCTATCTCAAGTCCAGCAGACTGTTAAATAGCCATCACTAGCACATTAGAGGCTGCTGCCCCATATAGATAGACTTGAAATCACTGGCCACTTTAACAAATTAAACACTAGGTCACTTTAATAATTTTTTACATATGTTGCATTACTCATCTCGTATGTATATACTGTATTGTATCCTATTCTACTGTATCTTAGTCTATGCCGCTCTGACATTGCTCGTCCAAATATTTATATATTCTTAATTCCATTCCTTTACTTTAGATTGTGTGTATTGTTAGATATTACTAGATATTACTTGTTAGATATTACTGCACTGTTGGAGCTAGAAACACAAGCATTTCGCTACACCTGCAATAACGTCTGCTAAACATGTGTATGTGACAAATAACATTTTATTTGATTTTGATTTGCATACAGCATGCATGTTTTGGAACATTTTAATTCGGTATATTTGTATTCTTCCTTTCACTTTGTCATTTAGGTTACTATTGTGGAGTCACTACAATGTTGTTGATCCATCCTCAGTTTTCTCCCATCACAGCCATTGAACTCCGTAACTGTTTTAAAATCACCATTGTCTTCATGGTGACATCCCTGAGCAGTTTCCTTCCCGTTCTGCAGCTCAGTTCAGAGGGACCACTTTTGATGTATCTGGGTGGTTTAATACATTATCAACAACATGATTATTACCTTGACCATGCTTAAAGAGATTCAATGTCTGATTTGTTATTGTCACTCATCTACCAATCACTGCCCTTCTTTGAGGCTTTCAGAAAGCTCCCTGGTCTTTGTAGTTGAACCTTGCCATAGATCACAGGCACATTTGGAAAAGAGACCTAGGTCTCAATATGTCTTCTTTGTCAAAATAAAAGTTAAATAAAAAATATGTGCTTGAAATTCAATACTCCACAGATGTTGTATGTATGGGAGACAGAGGAATGGGCTAGTCATTAAAAAATCACGTCAATCCATATTATTTCACACAGAGTGAGTCCATGTAAATTATTATCTGATTTGTTAAGACATATTTTATTCCTGAAATAATTTAGGGTTGCCTAAACAAAGGGGGTGAATACTTATGCAACAACTATATTTAATTTGTATACATTTGTAAAAATGTGTAGAACCATGTTGTGTAGATCAATGGCAATTACATCTATTTCAATCCCACTTTGTAAAGCAACAAAATGTGAAGAAATCCAGGGGGGTGTATACTTATGATACCCACTGTAACTGGCTGTTCAGAGGAGATAGGGAGGTGGTGTTGAGACCTGCTTTGACTACCAATACACTAGCTATACACACAGATTAAATTGCTATGCAATGGCCATATGAAGGTCCATTCAATGAGATTGCCCCCATTGCCTCAGGTGTGTGTATGTAACGTGTGTGCTGTATATTCTACACCGTGGATCTGTCAGTTGAACTTGTTTGATTCTCTGTGCGTGTTTTACAGTACACCAAAAGTAGTTACAGTGCAATTCTGCTCTATAGTGAAAATTATAGCATTGAGAATTTGTCCTTTCAGCCTCATTGTTAATCAAATGGACAACAGAGCAGCACAGGGCGAACCACTTCAGTAAAGCTGCAATAAGAGGGCAGCGTTCTCCTCCTTCTGATGACTTTCATTCACATTACTATTCATGGAGAGCTCAACCACCCAGCACCCAGGTCCCCAGGCCACTGTAACAGGCCAATTCCTCTCATTAATCCCACTCAAAGAGCAAACAAATGTTTGAACATATAACTGCATCATTATAAAAAACTATTTCACAACATTTTTGTCTTCTCCGACCCTGAAATCCTGTAATTAATTAAATGGAATATGTGAAACGGGGATGTTCAGTAGCTTCCCAGAGGGCTCTCTGTGATGTGATGATACCTTCTCTCTGCCATCTGTCCTGGGGTGGGAGTGTGTATGGGCGTGTGGAGTGTGTGTATGGATGCTGTGGTAGAAGGACAGTACTCACCCCCTCACTGTTCTGGCCGGTCTTAGCCAGCATCTCCTGCAGGGCCCGCACAGAGAGAGAATGCTCCAGCACAAAGTTACAGATGCACAGGTCTGGAGGGACATACTAGAAGAGACAGAGGAAGAGAGATCGGGGTTTAGGGTTGTATGCAGCAGACAATTGCCAGTTACAAGTGAGGATTTCAAACCATGTTAAAAAGGCTCAATATAAAATGTAGATTAAATGGAAACCCAGATAAGGCTTTTGATTGGTCACTACAGATGCCTGGTCCTCAGATTGGTCAGTCACAGATTGTGACTGAGTGTGTTGTTCTTTACTAAGCATTTTTTGTCCATTACACCCGTGACTAATAATCAGAACAACCATCAATTACAAACACCAGAGATTGATTGCACTTGAAAACCATTTTAGATGCCTGTTCCACATTCCCTCAGCACTGCAGAGTGAGAGAAACGCAATAACACAGATGTCTTTGAAAACATTCAATCAATCTTATTTGATAAGGAAAAGCCTACAGTCATTTATCTATATTGTGTCTCCCAAAATAGTTCTGAATGTCTGTGTAAGTCAGTCCACCTGCTCTACAAGATGCAACTTTTGAAAGCTTCAGTTACTGATAAAACTAACACTTATCAACTGACTGGAGGGCCAAATTCATAATTCTATATTAGTACAGCAAGTGCCTATAGTATCGGTGTATGTGGATCTTGGCCAATCTAGGGCTTGGAAAGAGAGCATGAATCTGTGAGACCACAGGAGAGAGAGAGAGAGAGAGAGAGAGAGAGAGAGAGAGAGAGAGAGAGAGAGAGAGAGACCGAGAGACAAAGAAACAGAGAGAGTGGAGCACTCATCCCTTCTTCATACAGGACAAGGCAGCAGACTGACAGAATGAGGCAGAGAGGGAGATACTTAGGGACCTACAACACTACAAGATAAATGATGCACAGCAAACACACACTATCCTCCTTTAAGTAGCAACATGTAAAACTTGGCTAAACTGGTTCACCTTGTTACAGGTATATCTAACTTTAAATAGGAACTTCAGCCGACCTATTTCTACTCTGCTGTGAGCCTACCTGCTTTCTACACTCAGGTTAAACTAAGTTAATATGTGAAATAATCTAAAGCTGTATCGGTGCAGCTTTCCATTCTCCAGACATTTTAATTATGCACATTTAAATCATGGTGGAGTATAGATCCAGAGAGCTTGACCAACGGTGGCAGGACAGTGAAGTTACACCAGTAAAACAGACATGATGTGATTTGTAGTGACACATGCCAACATCGGAAGCCCAGTGCCTCTCTTAGGACAGCCTCAAGCATCAGCTTCAGAGATGTCAAAATGATGTCAAAGTGGCTTAAAGTAACATACTCAGACATAATGACCTTAATGACCTGCCATTACTAAGGGCATTTTGAGAATTGTCATCACTGTTTTTAGTCAAAACACACACATATGCTATGCTCACACATGCACCCATCCACACAACCAGGAGTTACAGCCACAGCAGCACAGACACTGTAAAAGCCCGGCGTCCATTTGATCCGCACCCTATTAGAGGACTCTGTCCCAGTTGTTTTTCTTTGATTAGATTAGATTTTCTCCCCCGTTCCACTCTTTCCTGGCATGCTGTTGGGGAAACACAATAGAGGGTAGCAGGGAGGAATCTGTGTTGGGGCACTGGGGGCGTAGGTCTGTGTGTCCTCAATCTGAGAGGGCATATCATGAAGACATATTTAGGGCTGCTTGCCTACACACTGCTCTTTGGTTTATGGCTCATGCTGTGGGAGGGGAGCAGCTAGACCAATGGATCACATATCCCATCTTCTCTGGGGAGGAGGTCCAAAAGGTTACATACCACTTTCACTTTGATTACCCCAAGAGATGACCTCTCAATTTAGCTCCTTCATGTTCACCATAATGTCAGAGTACATACTGTGCATTAGTTCAGAAACCGAGAAGTAGTTGGCCATATCATCATCTTCATCTTATCTCACAGTTAATTGGCCATCTCATTAGTTAAACATACACTTTACAATAGCTGTACATTGCTGATTCTATGATGGGGGCTTCAGCTCTCTGGTGATCCTACCACGAGAGAGCTGACGGGGGAGCAGCTAACCATGAATAAACATCAACTGCTAATTAATTGGCTGATTGATGTCACATTTAAACATGCACCATTTAAATCAACATCCTTGTTGCCTTGTGTATGTCTCCCTGCACTGTAAAAAAAAGAAAAAAGATGTTTATTCAACGTACAATTGTAAGGCAACCAGCTGCAATGGGATTGTGAGTTTGCTCAACAAAAATGTGTGTCTTATTATTATTTATAGCAAACTCACAATCCTATTGCAGCTAGTTGCCTTACAATTGTACGTTGAATCAACATACAGTGCATTCAGAAAGTATTCAGACCCCTTGACTTTTTTCACATTTTGTTACGTTACGTGAATAAATCCAAGCCATGAGGTCGAAGGAATTGTCCGAAGAGTTATGAGACAGGATTGTGTCGAGGCACAGATCTGGGGAAGGGTACCAAAACATTTCTGCAGCATAGAAGGTCCTCAAGAACACAGTGGCCTCCATCACTCTTAAATGGAAGAAGTTTGGAACCACCAAGACTCTTCCTACAGCTGGCCGCCTGGCCAAACTGAGCAATTGAGGGAGAAGGGCCTTGGTCAGGGGGGTGACCAAGAACCCGATAATCACTCTGACAGAGCTCCAGAGTTCCTCTGTGGAGATGGGAGAACCTTCCAGAAGGACAACAATCTCTGCAGCATTCCACCAATCAGGCTTTTATGGTAGAGTGGCCAGATGGAAGACACTCCTCAGTAAAGGCACATGACAGCCCGTTTGGAGTTTGCCAAAAGGCACCTAAAGGAATCTCAGACCATGAAAAACAAGATTCTCTGGTCTGATGAAACCAAGACTGCACTCTTTGGCTTGACTGTCAAGCATCACGTCTGGAGGAAACCTGGGACCATCCCTACGGTGAAGCATTGTGGTGGCAACATCATGCTGGGGGGGGATGTTTTTCAGTGGCATGGACTGGGAGAATAGTCAGGATCGAGGGAAAGATGAAAAGATGAACGGAGCAAAGTACAGAGAGATCCTTGATGAAAACCTGTTCCAAAGCACTCAGGACCTCAAACTGGGGCGAAGGTTCACCTTCCAACAGGACAATGACCCTAACCACACAGCCAAGACAACGCAGGAGTGGCTTCAGGACAAGTCTCCGAATGTGCTTGAGTGGCCCAGCCAGAGCCCGGACCTGAACCCGATTGAACATCTCTGGAGAGACCTGAAAATAGTTGTGCAGCAACGTTCCCCATCCAACCTGACAGAGCTTGAGAGGGTCTGCAGAGAAGAATGGGAGAAACTCCCCAAATTCAGGTGTGCCAAGCTTGTAGCATCATACCCAATAAGACTTGAGGCTGTAATTACTGCCAAAGGTGCTTCAACAAAGTACTGAGTAAAGGGTCTGAATACTTATGTAAATGTGAATACATTTCTAAAAACTTGTTTTTGCTTTTGGGGTATTGTGTGTAGTTTGATGAGGGAAAAAAACAGTTTAATCAATTTTAGAATAAGGCTGTAACTCAGTTGGTAGAGCATGGTGTTTGCAACACCAGGGTTGTGGGTTCGATTCCCACGGGGGGCCAGCACAGAAAAAAAAAACATGTATGAAATGTATTCATTCTCTACTGTAAGTCGCTCTGGATAAGAGCGTCTGCTAAATGACGTAAATGTAAATGTAAAAAAAAATGTGGAAAAAGTTAAGTGTTCTGAATACTTTCCGAATGCACTGTATATACACTGCTCAAAAAAATAAAGGGAACACTTAAACAACACAATGTAACTCCAAGTCAATCACACTTCTGTGAAATCAAACTGTCCACTTAGGAAGCAACACTGATTGACAATAAATTTCACATGCTGTTGTGCAAATGGAATAGACAACAGGTGGAAATTATAGGCAATTAGCAAGACACCCCCAATAAAGGAGTGGTTCTGCAGGTGGGGACCACAGAACACTTCTCAGTTCCTATGCTTCCTGGCTGATGTTTTGGTCACTTTTGAATGCTGGCGGTGCTTTTACTCTAGTGGTAGCATGAGACGGAGTCTACAACCCACACAAGTGGCTCAGGTAGTGCAGCTCATCCAGGATGGCACATCAATGCGAGCTGTGGCAAGAAGGTTTGCTGTGTCTGTCAGCGTAGTGTCCAGAGCATGGAGGCGCTACCAGGAGACAGGCCAGTACATCAGGAGACGTGGAGGAGGCCGTAGGAGGGCAACAACCTAGCAGCAGGACCGCTACCTCCGCCTTTGTGCAAGGAAGAGCAGGAGGAGGACTGCCAGAGCCCTGCAAAATGACCTCCAGCAGGCCACAAATGTGCATGTGTCTGCTCAAACGGTCAGAAACAGACTCCATGAGGGTGGTATGAGGGCCCGACGTCCACAGGTGGGGGTTGTGCTTACAGCCCAACACCGTGCAGGACGTTTGGCATTTGCCAGAGAACACCAAGATTGGCAAATTCGCCACTGGTGCCCTGTGCTCTTCACAGATGAAAGCAGGTTCACACTGAGCACGTGACAGACGTGACAGAGTCTGGAGACGCCGTGGAGAACGTTCTGCTGCCTGCAACATCCTCCAGCATGACCGGTTTGGCGGTGGGTCAGTCATGGTGTGGGGTGGCATTTCTTTGGGGGGCCGCACAGCCCTCCATGTGCTCGCCAGAGGTAGCCTGACTGCCATTAGGTACCGAGATGAGATCCTCAGACCCCTTGTGAGACCATATGCTGGTGCATTTGGCCCTGGGTTCCTCCTAATGCAAGACAATGCTAGACCTCATGTGGCTGGAGTGTGTCAGCAGTTCCTGCAAGAGGAAGGCATTGATGCTATGGACTGGCCCGCCCGTTCCCCAGACCTGAATCCAATTGAGTACATCTGGGACATCATGTCTCGCTCCATCCACCAATGCCACGTTGCACCACAGACTGTCCAGGAGTTGGCGGATGCTTTAGTCCAGGTCTGGGAGGAGATCCCTCAGGAGACCATCCGCCACCTCATCAGGAGCATGCCCAGGCGTTGTAGGGAGGTCATATAGGCACGTGGAGGCCACACACACTACTGAGCCTCATTTTGACTTGTTTTAAGGACATTACATCAAAGTTGGATCAGCCTGTAGTGTGGTTTTCCACTTTAATTTTGAGTGTGACTCCAAATCCAGACCTCCATGGGTTGATAAATTGGATTTCCATTGATCCTTTTTGTGTGATTTTGTTGTCAGCACATTCAACTATGTAAAGAAAAAAGTATTTAATAAGATTATTTCTTTCATTCAGATCTAGGATGTGTTGTTTAAGTGTTCCCTTTATTTTTTTGAGCAGTATATTTTTTACAGTGTGTCCCTACACTGTCCTTATGCTCCACATGTCGATCTGACTGATCACAAGGGAGGGGACATCAAAATCAACCCTCTCATTCTGCTTTTAGATTGCGATTGTACACTCGTAGAAAAAAAGGTGCTATGTAGATCCATACAGGATTCTTGGGTTTGTCCCCATAGGGGAACCCTTTATGGTGCTGAGTAGAAACCTTTAAGTCTTTACTGAAGACTTATCTCTTCAGTAGGTCCTATGATTAAGTATAGTCTGGCCCAGGAGTGTGAAGGTGAACGGAAAGGCTGGAGCAACGAACCGCCCTTGCTGTCTCTGCCTTGCCGGTTCCCCTCTTTCCACTGGGATTCCTATTACAGGGGCTGAGTCACTGACTTACTGGTGTTCTTCCATGCCGTCCATGGGAGGGGTGCGTCACTGGAGTGGTTTGAGTCACTGACGTGGTCTTCCTGTCTGGGTTGGCGCCCCCCCTTGGGTTGTGCCATGGCGGAGATTTTTGTGGGCTATACTCGGCCTTGTCTTCGGACGGTAAGTTGGTGGTTGTAGACATCCCTCTAGTGGTGTGGGGGCTGTGCTTTGGCAAAGTGGGTGGGGTTATATATCCTGCCTGTTTGGCCCTGTCCGGGGGTATCATCCGATGGGGCCACAGTGTCTTCTGATCCCTCCTGTCTCAGCCTCCAGTATTTATGCTGCAGTAGTTTATGTGTCGGGGGACTAGTGTCAGTCTGTTACATCTGGAGTATTCTCTTGTCTTATCCGGTGTCCTGTGTGAATTTAAATATGCTCTCTCTAATTCTCTCTTTCTCTCTTTCTTTCTCTCGGAGGACCTGAGCCCTAGGACCATGCCTCGGGACTACCTGGCATGATGACTCCTTGCTGTCCCCAGTCCACCTGGCCATGCTGCTGCTCCAGTTTCAACTGTTCTGCCTGCGGCTACGGAACCCTGACCTGTTCACCGGACGTGCTTGTTGCACCCGACAACTACTATGATTATTATTATTTGACAATGCTGGTCATTTATGAACATTTTAACATCTTGACCATGTTCTGTTATAATATCCACCCGGCACAGCCAGAAGAGGACTGGCCACCCCTCATAGCCTGGTTCCTCTCTAGGTTTCTTCCTAGGTTTTTGGCCTTTCTAGGGAGTTTTTCCTAGGGAGTTTTTCCTAGCCACCGTGCTTCTTGGGGTTTTAGGCTGGGTTTCTGTACAGCACTTTGAGATTTCAGCTGATATACGAAGGGCTATATAAATACATTTGATTTGATTTGATTTTTACTTTTAATAAAAATGACACCGGAAAAAACAACAAAATACAACAATGAACGTAAAGCTATATGCAGTGCAGAAAGCAACTACACACAAACAAGATCCCGCAATTTCAGGTGGGAAAAGGGCCTGCCTAAGTATGATCCCCAATCAGAGACAACGATAAACAACTGCCTCTGATTGGGAACCATACTAGGCCAACAAAGAAATAGAAACCTAGATATGCCCACCCAAGTCACACCCTGACCTAACAAAATAGAGAATAAAAAAGGCTCTAAGGTCAGGGCGTGACACATACAGTAGAACCCTCTATGAAGGGTTCTGCCTAAAACCCTCAATGAACGGTTCTACCAACCTTATTAGCCCTTAACATTTTATTATTTATGACAATACATTATGTATATCATAAGGCCTTTCTTCGAGGGCCTAGTTACAGTGCATTCGGAAAGTATTCAGACCCCTTGACATTTCCCACATTTTGTTATGCTACAGCCTTATTCTAAAGTGGATTAAATCGTTTTTTTCCTGGTG
Organism: Salmo trutta; assembly: GCF_901001165.1. Taxonomy (NCBI): domain Eukaryota; kingdom Metazoa; phylum Chordata; class Actinopteri; order Salmoniformes; family Salmonidae; genus Salmo; species Salmo trutta. The sequence continues at coordinate 21,747,015 of NC_042989.1, forward strand.
GTTCCAAACTTATTCCATTTAAGAATGATGGAGGCCACTGTGTTCTTGGGGACCTTCAATGCTGCAGAAATGTTTGGTCATTATGGGGTATTGTGTGTAGGTTGATGAGAAAAATATATATTTCATCAATTTTAGAATAAGGCTGTAATGTAACAAAATGTGGAAAAAGTTAAGGGGTATGAATACTTTCCGAATGCACTGTATACCCTAACACTGTGGTGTTAGGAATCTCCTCATTTACAGGCCACATCAGGCCTGCGAGTCACATTATGCAGGCTTGCAAAGTGACGTGTAATTCCTAGTGGAATCCAGCCAGAGTTAGGATATCCAACAAGTGGAATTGTTCATCACCCGCAACCTGAATTCAGAATGACTGCCAGGGTAGGGAAGATTGAATAGTGAGACTACCTCAATCATCTAAACTGGAACAACTATCTCAGTAAAGGGTGCAATAAATGCAATTACTAACAGATTGGTTAACCCACTGTTCCTAGGCCGTCATTGTAAATAAGAATTTGTTCTTAACTGACTTGCCTAGTTAAATAAAGGTTCAATAAATAAAAAATTACAAAATTAAAAAACGGTATGTTATTTATCTTTGTGTAGATTAAAAATAATCAACCAATCAATGTACATGCAAAAATACAGATATTACAGTAAAACAAACAATTCCGAAATTCTCCTTGCAATAGAGCATGCTGTGAAATAGTATATGGTTCTAAGTAGAACCCTTCTTGCCTTCCAAATAATCCTGCTTGCCTTCCAAAGAATCATCAAAGAACCGTTCCATCCAAAAATTGTTCTTAGGATGTTAAAGGTTCAACGTAGAACCCTTTGCCTTACAAAGAAACCATGTCTTTGAAAAGGTTCTTCTTTTTTTTAAAGTGTAGTGGTACTGTAGTTAGTTGAGTTGTTTTTTCCCCCTTTCCCGTCTCTGGTCCTGTCCCTGGGGGATGACGGCATTTCATACAAACACCAAGCAATAAAGAAAAAGTGTCAGACAGGAAGAGCATCCATTACACCTGTCTAGTGTAATTACCATCCCATCTGGGATGAAAGCATCCAGACCCTCCCATTGCCTCTCCTTTCATCCCTAGGTGAGTGCTGTGGGGTGGGGGTGAAGAGGGGGAATACTGTAACTAAGCAGTGTATACATAAATCACTATCACTCCACACTCTCTCGCTCTCTTATGTTCTCTGTGTCTGTGTCTCTATCTCAGTGTCTATGTAACTGGCTTCCCGGCCACGTTGAAATTAATCGGAGACAATGTTAAAGGTAGACTCAGTGATATGATATAGAGGCAGAAAATAAACAGCTTGGTAGATCAATTTCCGCAACAACTAAGAGTGTTGAAGCGCAAGGCCCAACTTCTCTGCTGTTTTGGTCCCATGGCTACCACGCTGTACATAGTGTGAAGTGAACCCGTGCACATGCGCAGATACTGTGTGTGATTGTGTGAGAGTGAAGTGTTGCATCTCGCTTGTCTCAATATCTCCGGTGCTGCTTGTGGCAACATCATTTAGCTGAGTCTACCTTAAATGGATTATGATTAAAAGAACAATCAATGCTGAAAAATCGAATCATGCCAGGTTACAGCGACAGTGGGAATGGAATTAGGAAGCGCTGATGAGGGCGACTGGCTTCACTGTGTAATATTGTCACTTGGACAGCTGCAATGTTTTAGAGTGCAATATTGCTATGCTTTCATAGAACTAGTTCTATAGAACAGCAATGGTGCTTTTTCCCCAAGTATATTCCAAAACTACAAGCAAGCGAAATGTGACAAATGAAACTAATCGGCTTTGAAATAGTAAGAATTGTCACATGTTGTAAGTCATTCAGGACAGACCTACATCCTTTGATGTGACAAATGCTGATTTGGTTTTTAAAACAATTAAGCCTCGCCCAATCCATCCTTATAAAACTTGCAGTGATTTTGCACGTAGTTGCACAAACCACAAATGCATTAGCACTGACAAAGCACCAGGCTGCATTACAACATTGAGCAATTATAGCAAACAACCACAGTTTGTTTATGAACTAATCAAGAAAAACCGCATGGTCTAATTTCTCCAAATTGAGCATTATCATAAAACTGGAGGCCTGCTGAGACGTAATAATTACATAATAATTGTTGCATCATGTATAATCAGGTGACTGTGACTGGTTCCTGTTTCTGATAATGTGGTATATTAAGCTGCCTCTGTGCTGCTCTCAGCGTGTCCCTGGTTACTAGAGAGCAGGATCTGATTTCTTTTAGGGCCAATGCTGACAGTCATTTTTTGGGGTCCAGGATGGCCAATATTCAATATTATTACATTTGAACATTTTGATGACAACATTTCTCAGAGACAGCCATGTATGCATTAATTAATCAATTATAAAATCATACAATTGATTTGACTTTGTTTTTTCCAATTTAACTACATAACAACATATTGGTAATAATCTTTAATTTGAATGGTAAATCTCTTGATAAACTGAGTAAATCAAGATGTCATAGGCAGGTGAATGCATATTCAATAGGAGTGTGTGCATGCATTGAGTTATTTACCTTGTTTTGGCTGCTTTCAGTGGAGTATAAGGGGGTACAGTTGATAAATAATCTGTTTCCATTCCATTTATGACTAATCTCTTCTTTTATAAAAGTGTATTGAATAAACTCCATGCAATCAATCACTCGTGAGTCTCTCTCTCACAGTACATGCAAGCAGTGGGCAAGGGAGAGACACGTCATTTAATCCAGTGAATTTATAACATTTTTGGAGACATTCAGCATTGTGTAGACCCTGGTTACTTGAAGACCCTGGTTACGTGTGTAGACCTTGATTACATGTGTAGACCCTGATTACGCGTGTAGACCCTGATTAAGTGTACATTCAGGTTACTTGAAGACCCAGGTTACTTAAAGACCCTGGTTACGTAAAGACCCTGGTTACGTAAAGACCCTAGTTATATGTATATGGACTTCTGAACTCAGTGAACATGTGGTTAACATGTCCTGGCATTCTCTCATCTTACTCACTGGGCTCTATGGAGAACACCTTGGAAGACCTTATCTCTGACTCAAATACACCCTTTCTCACAACATTATCATCTACACTGAACGGTAGGAGAGGATCAGGCACTCTGAAAAGATGAGGGTGATAATTCTACATTCAAGATGTTAGTTCCGGTAGGAAATACTTTATTATATCTTAGAGTTGGAGCCACGCCGAAATTCTGCCTCATGTTTTCTTGCATAAGATTTTAGTTTGAGACAAACAAACAACGAATAACGTGACAACCCTACTCCTCTCCACAGTAAGTTGTTTCTATGTGCCTACCTTTGCCTCTGATGTGGGTTCCAGGTAGCACAGTCGATTGCCGAGCCCCTCTGCAGTCAGGCAGAACTTGCGATTCTCCTTGTGGATGCAGGCGACACACTGGAGCACCACTTCATCATCCTGTCCAGACAAAATTGAGGTTTTCAGAGTAAGAGGAGGTAGACAAAAAAAACACTACCCTCAACAGGCGCCCATCAACCACCTTTTAACAGGGGGAGATTATTCACTGTGACTCCACACTCTTAGAAAAAAATTTAGAACCTAAAATGCTTCTTTGGCAGTCCCCACAGGAGAACCCTTTGAAGAACCCCTTCTGGTTCCAGGTAGAACCCTTTTGATTCCAGGTAGAACCCTTTCCACAGATGGTTCTATATAGAACCTAAAATAGTTATTCTATATGGAACCAAAAAGGGTTCCACCTGGAACCAAAAATGGTTCTTCTATGGGGACAGCTGCAGAACCCTTTTGGAACCCTTTTTTCTAAGAGTGTGTTCTGGAAACAGTGGATTAATCTACCCAGACACTGGATGTGTAGAAAAAAGTAATAATTTACATCATTGCAGAATAATTTGACATAATTGCAGAGCATTACATTGAATGTGCTGCTGGTTTAAGATGCAGGCTTCACAATCTTTTCTCAAGGACCATATTTTCCAGCAGCAAAATAGGTACCTTAAAAATTTCAAGGAAAAATGGTGGGGTGAGATTTCTAGTATTTTACGTCTTAATGAAGCCTTGACACACCATGCAGAACTGGAGAACAGGTTGACACAAATGCTAAAGAAAAAGACAATGCAATATTAACTCCTGCTTTGAGGAGTTAATATTGATGACTAATACATTTCTCTATTTGGGCTCACTGTTTCGGGCTGTTGATTGGGTAGTCTTCTGCTAAGGTGATGAACGAACACAAATGATCCATTGAGGATCCCTTTAAGTCTGCCAAATATCCTTTAGGCTATTCACACTATTTACAGTGCCTTCAGAAACCATGCACACCTTTGACTTTTTCCACATTTTGTTGTTACAGCCTGAATTTAAAATGTATTGAATTTAGATTTTTGGTCAGTGGCCTACACACAATAACCCATAATGTGAAAGTGAAATTATATATATTTTTGTATTATTTAGGAGTAGAATGTGTCTTAACAAGTCACATAATAAGTTGCATGGACTCAATCTGTGTGCAATAATAGTGTTTAACATGATTTTTGAATGACCACCTCATCTCTATACCCAACAGATACAATTATCTGTAAGTTCTGTCAGTCGAGAAGTGAATTTCAAACACAGATTCAACCACAAAGACCAGTGAGGTTTACCAATGCCTCAGAAAGAAGGGCACCTATTGGTAGATGGGTAAAAAAATGTAAACAGATATGGAATATCCCTTTGAGCATGGTGAAGTTATTAATTACACTTTGGATGGTATGTCAAGAACCCCAGTCACTACAAAGATACAGGTGTCCTTCCTAACTCAGTTTCCGGACAGGAAAGAAACTGCTCAAGGATTTCACCATGAGACAATGGTGACTTTAAAATAGTTACAGAGTTGAATGGCTGTGATAGGAGAATACTGAGGATGGATCAACAACATTGTAGTTACTCAACAATACTAACCTAATTGACAGAGTGAAAAGAATGAAGCCTGTACAGAATACAAATATTCCAAAACATGCACTAAAGTAATACTGATAAAAATGTGGCAAAGCAATATACTATTTGTCCTGAATACAAAGTGTTAAGTTTGGGGCAAATCCAATACAACACATTACTGAGTACCCCTCTGCATGTTATTCTGCCATTAAGTTGTGTCACATATCAGTTTGCAAACAATGTAAATAAATATATAATCATTGAGTTAATAAAGCCGCATACAAACATGGACTTTCCAAAATGCAGGTGTTTTAGCCTATGTAGCTTAGTGCTTTCCGTGGTGGTGGGGCAGCCAGCGAATGCACAGAACATAGGCATTGGTTATCTTCTCTAGTTGTGCCGTGATTGACTAAGTGTTCGGTCACTCATGGAGACACTACGTCACCGCAGAATCTACAGGGAGAGCTAGGCAGTTCAAGCCCCCTTGGGTGCTGCCATAGATTTACATTAGAAGTGCCCATTCAAGAAGGCTCAAGGTCATTGGCTTCAGATAAAATGATGTCAAATCACGTTATATCTACCGTAGCTTTGATTGGACTGATCAACATCATACTGTACTTTCAAAATCTTAGCTAGCTAGCTAGCTAGACAAGCAGTATCATCATGAATCACGTCGACAATCTACAGGCAAATCCTTTTCAATCCTTGTCATATGAAGAGAAATTATAGATAAAATGTATCGGTGCTCATTGGCCATTGGACATAAACATTATTCAGCAAGTCGGAAATCGCTAATTCAACAATGAGTGGTTTGGAAGGAATCAGTGCAGTCCGGCTAACTGCAAGCGTTGCAAAGCAATCACTATTTTGCTTCCCTTGCCTGCTATCCGGGTTTGGGTTTAAGGATTTAAAACATCTGTCAGAAAGAGTCTCTTTTCCTAGCTTAAAAGGATAAACATTCACACGCAACACCATGGGCCAGAAAAAAGTTGAATACATTGGCCATGCAGTCAATCCAGCATGACTTTATCCAGAGAATGCCAGACTTTAATGACAAAGTTTGATGACAAATCTTGCCCACAAGAAGGACCTTCCTGTAAGAACAACAACGGTGAGTCTAAAAATATTTATTGTATGCTGCTGCATAAATTATGTAATATGCCAGGATATGTATACTATAGCTATGAAAGTAATACTAAGTGTATATTGTGTAGTAAGCTGTTAGTAGCCCATGTGTCCCGCTCTAAGAATTTGGTCCTTCTCCCACTCGGAACTTAGCCAACTGTTCTGACTTGGTGGTACACATATAGCCTATAGCCTGTTTTAGAGAAATGCCATCATTGAATATTGTAAGAGCTTTCATTGTCTGCTTATATGCCCCCATTATTTATCCTACGGTTCTGATTTGGTGTAATGGGAGCATACTGTAAGAACAGCCCATGTTCTGAATTATGTCACTGTCCATTTCAAAAGTGCTGAACAAATAGGCATATCGGCTAGGTCCGTCTTAGCTCGCTCAATGTCTACATGGAAATTACGGCTTGCCACTTATCCACTCATCGTTCCCTTATGCAACAGTTTGTATATCTGAGTTATATTGCTTATATACACTACCATTCAAAAGTTTGGGATCACTTAGAAATGTCCTTGTTTTTGAAAGAAAAGCAAATTTTTTGTCCATTAAAATAACATCAAATTGATCAGAAATACAGTGTAGACATTGTTAATGTTGTAAATGACTATTGTAGCTGGAAACGGCTGGAAGCAGCAGCGTAGCCTAGTGGTTAGAGCGTTGGACTAGTAACCGAAAGGTTGCAAGATTGAATCCCCGAATCCCCGAGCTGACAAGGTACAAAATCTGTCATTCTGCCCCTGAACAAGGCCACTGTTCCTAGGCTGTCATTGAAAATAAGAATTTGTTCTTAACTGACTTGCCTAGTTAAATAAAGGTAAAATAAAATAAATAAAAATAAAATATTTTAAATATTTTTAAAAAAAATATTTAATGGAATATCTACATATGCGTACAGAGGCCCATTATCAGCAACCATCACTCCTGTGTTCCAATGGCACGTTGTGTTAGCTAATCCAAGTTTATCATTGTAAAAGGCTAATTGATCATAAGAAAAACCTTTTGCAATTATGTTAGCACAGCTGAAAACTGTTGCCCTGATTAACCTCTCTAGGGTAGGAGGCAGTATTTTCACGGCCGGATGAAAAACATACCCAAATTAAACGGCCTACTACTCGGGCCCAGGAACTATAATATGCATATTATTAGTAGATTTGGATAGAAAACACTGTTTGAATGATGTCTGTGAGTATAACAGAACTCATATGGCAGGCAAAAACCTGAGAAAAATCTAAACAGGAAGTGGGAATTCTGGTGCTTGTAGTCCTTTCAAGTCATTGCCTATCAAACACACAGTAACTTAGGGTTCATTTTGCACTTCCTAAGGCTTCCACTAGATGTCAACAGTCTTTAGAAAGTTGTTTGAGGCTTCAATGATGAACAAAGAGCGAACAAGAAGCCTGGGAAGTTGTTGACTCAGGGAAGGTAGCTGTGTTCCAAAACGTTTTTCAAGACAATGGAATCGTCCGGTTGGAATATTATTGAAGTTCTAAGTGAAAAAGACCCTAAAGATTGATGCTATACAACATTTGACATGTTTGAACAAACGTAAATAGAACTTTTTTTACTTTTCGTCATGACATTTTCCGCGCGCTTCCTACATTTGGAGTAGCTAACTGAACGCGCTAACAACAAGGAGCTATTTGGACATACATTATGGACTTTATCGAACAAAACAACATTTATTGTGGACCTGGAATACCTGGAAGTGCCTTCTGATGAAGATCATCAAAGGTAAGTGAATATTTCTAATGCTATTTATGATTTTAGATGACTCCAAAATGGCGGATATCTGTATTGCCTAGTGTATTTTTATGAGCGCAGTACTCAGATTATTGCAAAGAGTGCTTTCCCCGTGAAGCTTTTTTGAAATCTGTCACAGCGTTTGCATAAAGGAGATGTTCATCTATAATTCTTTGAATAACAGTTTAATATTTTATCAACGTTTATGGTGAGTATTTTTGTAAATTGTTGTGCTGATTCACCGTAGGTATTGGAGGCAAAATATTTTCTGAAGCTCACGCGCCAATGTAAAATGGGGTTTATGGATATAAATATGAACATTATCGAACAAAAAATGAATAGATTGTGTAACATGATGCCCTAGGAGTGTCATCTGATGAAGATCGTCAAAGGTTAGTGCATAATTTTAGCTGGTTTTCTGGTTTTTGTGACGCCTGTGCTTGCTAGGAAAATGGCTGTGTGCTTTTTCTTGTGTTGGAACTGTCCTAACATAATCTAACTTTATGCTTTCGCCATAAAGCCTTTTTGAAATCGGACAACGTGGTTACATTAAGGAGACGTGTACCTTTAAAATGGTGTAAAATAGTCGTATGTTTGAGAACTTTGAATTATGACATTTTGTGGTTTTGAATTTGGCGCCCTGATTTTTCACTGGCTGTTGAATAGTGTGAACGCTAGCGTCCCACCTGCCCAAGAGAGGTTAAAGAAGCAATAACACTGGCCTTTTTTAGACTAGTTGAGTATCTGGAGCATCAGCATTTGTGGGCTTGATTACAGGCTCAAAATGGCCAGAAGCAAAGACCTTTCTTCTGAAAATCGTCAGTCTATTCTTGTTCTGAGAAATGAAAGCTATTCCATGCGAGAAATTGCCAAGAAACTGAAGATCTTGTACAATGTTGTGTACTGCTCCCTTCACATAACAGCGCAAACTGTTTCTAACCAGAATAGAAAGAGGAGTGGGAGGCCCCGGTGCACAACTGAGCAAGAGGACAAGTACATTAGAGTGTCTAGTTTGAAAACATATGTCTCACAAGTCCTCAACTGGCAGCTTTATTAAATAGTACCTGCAAAAAAACAGTCTCAACATCAACAGTGAAGAGGCAACTCCGGGATGCTGGCCTTCTAGGCAGAGTTGCAAAGAAGAAGCCATATCTCAGACTGGCCAATAAGAAGAAAAGATTAAGATAAGAAAAAGAACACAGACACTGGACTAAGGAACTCTGCCTAGAAGACGAGCATCCCGGAGTCGCCTCTTCACTGTTGATGTTGAGACTGGTGTTTTGCGGTCTGTAACCATGTTTGCCAGTGACATTCTCTTCCCATTAAAATATAATTTTTCTAAAAACGTTAATTAGGCTAATAGACCCATGTAATTCCAGTAGATATTGCGAGGGTTGTTTTGTTTGCGCAATGTGCTGTCTGTGCTTCGGTATATTGTCTACAAAAGTGGATCCTCGTGATTGTATTTTCCTTCCTTTTAAGACCACATAGGCCTAATAAAATACAAATGGTAGGCTAACCGCGTCTCTCTCTCTCCCTCGCTCCCTTCCTCTCGCTCTCTGTGTAAGTTGACTTAAAGAAAAGTAAAGTTAAGAATTTATCTGAACTAACATCTTTCTGAATTTCTGTCGGTGTTTATTTTGAAAGTGCTGAACAAATAGGCCTACCTCATCGCAGCTCGTTTGCTTGCACTTGTGCATACTTAGAGCTAAGTGTTAATGATATAAGAACAAACATTATGAATTTACTGAACATAAATGTAATAATGTGTGTGTACAGTTCAAAAGTAAAACTGATGTTGGTTTTCATTATCATTGAAGGAGAATGTGGATCTTATCAAGTTACACAAATCTCCAAAGAGTCAGTAGAAACCATATTTTTACGCAAGTCAACCATATCAGTTATGGTTTTTAAAAGGGCAGTAAATGAGACTGAATGAACTGCCAGATGAGGCTCCGCCAAGTGTATTAGTGGTGCTGAAATGAAAGTGCCGCTGTCGGGACAGCTTTATGTAGGCCCTAACATTTTTTCGACACCGTTTGTCATCGTTATGGTGCAATTCATGTATTGTTTAGTGTTGTGTCGTGTAGTGGCTTTGCTGGCATGCATCTAAAAAAAATTGGTTGAGTTTGCCCCACCAAGATTTTGCCCCACCAAGATGTACATGCTAAAATCGCCACTGGCTGCATCATGTTATAGGTATGCTTGTAATCGTTAAGAGCTGGGGAGTTTTTCAGGATAAAAAAATTAACAGAATGGAACTAAGCACAGGAAAAATCCTTGAGGAAAACCTGGTTCAAACTGCCTTTCACTAGACACTGGGAGATGAATTTAACTTTCAGTAGGACAATAACCTAAAACACAAGGCCACATCTACACTGGAGTTGCTTGAAAGACTTAAACCGAAAGACTCATAGCTGTTAATGCTGTCAAAGGTGCTTCTACAAAGTATTGACAGGGGTGTGAATGAGATATTTCAGTTTTTTATTTTCAATAAATTTGTAAACATTTCTAAAAACATCTATTCACTTTGTCATTATGGGTTATTGTGTGTAGATTGATGAGGAACAGGTTTTATTTCATCCAATAAGGCTGTAATGTAACAAAATGTGGAACAAGGGAAGGGGTCTACTTTCGGAAGTCACCAGTACAAATGAGGCTGAAGTAATTGATTGGAGAGTTCATAATGATCTAGCTAAATGTATGCTGAGGAGCATCATGAAAGAGAACAGCAGCTGTTCATTGCTTTGGATTGGATTAGGCCTACCTCAAGAGACAAGAGGCACTTGGCATGCACTTTGCTGAAGATATCATCTGATGATGCCTCCCTTATGGAAAAAAAACCCAAATTAATTTCACATTTAATCACATGTGAAGTGTTCCAAAAACACATGTTGTCATGTGATCTTATGTGAAGTTCATGTGATAACATGTGACAACATGTGAAGCAACATGAGATAACATGAAACTACACGTGAAAACATGTGAAGTGTTCCAAAAACACGTTTTCATGTGACATTTTTTTCTGTAAGGGCTTATTAGATATGGAGGATTTGGTTTACGTCATAGTAAGTAAGAGACAGTTTAAATACTGATAACAGTTAATTGTCTTTTCACCACATTCTGGCCATCAATATACACTAGTTATTACAGCTATACACTGGAAACTGCCATTATATAGTATATTTGGTATATCAATATCTTTTTATTCACTTTCTGGTTGTTTCTGACTAATGTTTCCAACCAGAATTTTCATTGTATGAATGTTATGCAATATAATTAACATCAGTATAAGAACATATAAACACCCTTCAGCATGTGGTTAATGAATGTCTCTGTAAGATAATCACTATGCAGTTTATGAATAATTAACAGGACGATTATTCACGCATGTTTTACACTATGTTCTAGTTCCATACACATTAATAAATGGGAATCCGGCAAAGAAATAAATAACATCAATGTTTAATGGATGTGATTTATTAACGCTGTAAGCATTTACATTTTTTACTACAGTAATATTGCAGCAGCCGTAACCATATCACTGCTCAGTGTTCACAGACTGTATAGTGTTACTTTCCTACAGTATACTGCTTACTGAGGGAGCCCACTATCTGAAAATAAATATCATAAAATGCCCTTGTTCTGGAAACCTTGTGATTGCATTTACAGCACTCACTGGCAGCGTAAACACTGACATTTCTAATGTTCTTTTCCCAACGTAGCAGACAGGCAGAATGTGCTGATGTTGCTGCTAACTGAGAGATTGTTCTTCTACAATATTTAATCTGAAGGAAGGGATTCTGCAAAGAGAGGAGAGGAGAGAGCAGCAGCTGTAGCACTCCAGAGCAGAGTGGTATAGTAGCAGCATTCAGCCTTGTGTCGCTGTGTGTCTGAAGTCCGATGTGAAAGGCCCTGAGCTCTTAAAAAACACACTACCTCAGACATCATTTCAAGTCCTCTATGCACACGTGTGCTTCAGATGTTGCCCGTGAGGAATTTCTCCATCCATGCACGTTATAGCACTACTGTCTAGAAGGCATTTTTCTTTGCACTGTCTTTTACCGTTCATGACATATTCCAGCCTTGAGGACACCAATTGTCTATTGGTTTTGGACATTTATGATGGCAATTCAACTACAGCATACAAAATAGAACACATCTGATAGAACAGTGAATGCTGAGGTAGATGCTGCTGCAACTTACTATCCCACTGCACTATGGTGGAAACCACTGCATTATGGTGGAAATCCCTGCACTGTGGTGTAACCCACTGCACTATGGTAAACACCACTGCACTATTGTGTAAACCACTGTACTACGCTGTAAACTACTGCACTATGGTGGAAACCACTGTACTATGCTGTAAACCACTGCACTATGGTGGAAACCACTGTACTACACTGTAAACCACTGCACTATGGTAAACACCACTGCACTATTGTGTAAACCACTGTACTACGCTGTAAACTACTGCACTATGGTGGAAACCACTGTACTATGCTGTAAACCACTGCACTATGGTGGAAACCACTGTACTACACTGTAAACCACTGCACTATGGTGGAAACCACTGTACTACGCTGTAAACCACTGCACTATGCAGTAAACCACTGTACTACGCTGTAAACCACTGCACTATGGTGGAAACCACTGTACTACGCTGTAAACCACTGCACTATGCAGTAAACCACTGCACTATGGTGGAAACCACTGTACTACGCTGTAAACCACTGCACTATGGTGGAAACCACTGTACTACACTGTAAACCACTGCACTATGGTGGAAACCACTGTACTACGCTGTAAACCACTGCACTATGGTGTAAACCCCTGTACTACGCTGTAAACCACTGCACTATGGTGGAAACCACTACTACGCTGTAAACCACTGCACTATGGTGGAAACCACTGTACTACGCTGTAAACCACTGCACTATGGTGGAAACCACTGTACTACGCTGTAAACCACTGCACTATGCAGTAAACTACTGCACTATGGTGGAAACCACTGTACTACGCTGTAAACCACTGCACTATGGTGTAAACCCCTGTACTACACTGTAAACCACTGCACTATGCAGTAAACCACTGCCAGAAATCAGAATCATATCATACAAACATGCAGGCCAGGACCAATTTAAAACGTTGTTTTCCTCTTTATGAATTTAATCGACATGAATAACCTGCATGGCATATCAACACCGTGGACACCACTGCACATGCAATCACTCTCTAGTCTCCAAACTGAGGAGCTGTGATTTGGGCCGTATGAGGCCATTATTGATTTGTCTCTCATATTGTGCCGTCAGGTCTGTCTGAGTGCCAGCAGCACGGCAAGAGGCCCTCGTTAATCAGATCGGTTCACTCTCCTCTCCTCTCACAGCCCAGGCTGGCCCGGGCTCTGTCTGGCCCCCACGTCTGGGCGCACACTCCCCCCATCTCTCCTCCCCGTCTACCTCATCTCTCCTCCTGTCTCAGGGCAGAATTATGTATCATACACACGCTAGGAAAGGCCCACACACTCACCTCCCGTCTCACCTGGCCAACACAGAGGAGGTAAGGGAGGGAGGGAGGGAGGGAGGGAGAGGAGGGGGCAGGTAGGGCAGCCCGCTGCTAGCCTAACCACCATCCATCATTCATGAATGGATCTCAATTGATGTGAGCCTGGCTGTGAGATAGGTGCCTCTACTCTACAGCTGGGAGGGAGAGAGTCAGCTTAGGACAAGTAAATTTACACTGGCTGATTTAACTTGCAGATGTACAGTATAAGGTCATCCCTAATTACAGCACTCTACTAGACAAGTCATGAATCATCACTATCTACCAGTACCATCATGACTGTTATCACTTTCTATGAATAGCACAGCTTTAGAGGACGCTTTGTCCTTGACATAATCGGCTTTGACCTGACAGTGCTCCTCTCTGAATCAGGCCTTTTGGATGGAACATCTCCCCTGAGAGATCCTAGGGGGAATAGAGTACATCTTGACATGTTAAATACTGTCAAATCCCTGGATAAGCAGTTTGACATTGAGCAGAGCTAAAACCTACTACTACTACTACTGTACGTGAATGATAGCTCAGCTCATTCTGGATGTGCTATAATCACTTTAGCCCAACGCACTGTAAAAACGTGAGATTTCTGCACAGTAACAGTGAGGCACATCACAAATCTCCCTGAATGTGCTGCAGACTAAATCACTTTCTCCCTGTTCTGTGAACACTGACACTGCACAGTCTGAGGTGACAGGCTGGGGCTTAATATGATAAACTGGTGACACCTTTCCAAATCACCTTCTCCAAGCTCAGATCGCAGGTACTCTCACATTGCCAGATAATCTCACATTTCGCTTTGTACCAAGAAGCCTGACACGCAAGGCTATAGAGCGGAAGGTTTGAGGACTGAGATGTTAATCCTCGGGTAATGTTTTCCACACTGGCTTGGGTGGGTCAATGGGGCCGGAGGGAATGGCTGTCATTTTACAGGCTCCTAACCATTTTTTTCGCGTTGCTTGCAACTTATTTTGTATATAATGTTGATGCTTGCGACTCTTATGACCGAAAAGAGCTTCTGGATATTAGAACAGCGATTACTCACCTCAAACTGGACAGAGATTTTTCTTAAATGAGTCAGACGCAAAGGATATAATGTTGCTCCCAGACAAGGCCCAAATCCCCGTCATTTGCATGAAGAAAATAAGGAAATACAGGGGGCGGAGATCAGGGTGCCTTGTGAGAATTTGTCGGCAAGTGGGTTACCCACCTCTACCATCCGTTCTATTAGCCAATGTGCAAACACTGGAAAATAAACAGGATGAGCTCCGATCGAGACTATCCTACCAACTGGACATTAAAAACTGTAATATCGTATGTTTCACCGAGTTGTGGCTGAACTACGACATGGATAATATACAGTTAGCTGGGTTTTCCGTGCATTGGCAGGACAGAACAGCTACGTCTGGTAAGACAAGTTTTTTTTCTCCTCTGGTTGCACGTGACATGCTGGTAGAAATTAGGTACCAGTGACTCACTCAATACGGATGTGGTCAGATGACGTAAATGCTATTCTACAGGACTGTTTTGCTAGCACAGACTGGAATATGTTACAGGATTCATCCAATGGCATTGAGGAGTATCCCACCTCAGTCCACGGCTTCATCAATAAGTGGATCGATGACATCTTCCCCACAGTGACCGTACATACCTATCCCAACCAGAAGCCATTCATTACAGGCAACATCTAAAGCTGCCGCTTTCAAGGAGTAGGACACTAATCCGGAGGCTTTGGAAGAAATACTGCTATGCCCTCAGACGAACCATTAAACAGACAAGGCATCAAAACAGGATTAAGATTGAATCCTACTACACCGGGTCTGACACTTGTCGGATGTGGCAGGGCTTGCAAACTATTACGGACTACAAAGGGAAACCCAGCCGTGAACTGCCCATTGACACGAGCCTACCAGACGGGCTAAATTCCTTTTATGCTCACTTTGAGGCAAGCAACACTGAAGCATGCGTGAGAGCACCAGCTGTTCTAGACAACTGTGTAATCTCTCTCTCCATAGCCAATGTGAGCAAGACCTTTAAACAGGTCAACATTCACAAGGACAAACAGATTACAGGACATTTAATTTTTTTATTTTACCTTAATTTAACTAGGCAAGTCAGTTAAGAACAAATTCTTATTTTCAATGACAGCCTAGGAACAGTGGGTTAAGTGCCTTTTTCAGGGGCAGAACAACAGATGTTTTTACCTTGTCAGCTCAGGGATTTGAACTTGCAACCTTTTAGTTACTAGTCCAACGCTCTAACCACTAGGCTACCTGCCCGCCAACATGTACTCAGAGCAACACTGAAGCATGCATGAGAGCACCAGCTGTTCCGGACGACCCTGTGATCACACTCTCCATAGCCACTGTGAGCAAGATCTTTAAACAGGTTAACATTCACAAGGTCGCAAGGCCAAACGGATTACCAGGACATGTACTCAGAGCATGTGCGGAAGTTTCTTCCCCGACATTTTCAACCTCTCCTTGACCAAGTCTGTAATACCTACATGTTCCAAGCAGACCGCCATAGTCCCTGTGCCCAAGAAAGCGAAGGTAACCTGCCTAAATGACTACTGCCCCGTAGCACTCACGTCGGTAGCCATGAAGTGCATTGAAAGGTTGGTCATGGCTCACATCAACACCATCATCCCGGAAACCCTAGACCCACTCCAATTCGCATTCCGCCCCAACAGATCCACAGTAGACAGAATTTCAATTGCACTCCACTCTGCCCTTTCCCACCTGGACAAAAGGAACACCTATGAAAGAATGCTTTTTATTGACCACAGCTCAACGTTCAACACCATAGTGCCCACAAAGAAGGGCTGGGCGATATGGCAAATCAATTATCACGCTATCTATATATTTTTTCCTTCGATAACGATAATTATCACGATTTTAATCAAATAATGTTTAAAAGGTGCATATCTGCTTCAAACTCAAGAATGCCTGTACAAACAGTGGTTAGAGCATTGGTCTAGTGACCGAAAGGTTGCTAGGTTGAATCCCCGAGCCGACAAGGTAAAAATCTGTCGTTCTACCCCTGAACAAGGCAGTTAACCCACTGTTTCCTGATAGGCCGTCATTGTAAATAAGAAGTTGTTCTTAACTGACTTGCCTAGTTAAATAAAGGCAAAAAAATATATATAATAATTATGTGAGCTACACAAAATTATACTTGAAGAACAATTGTTCCATGTTTGCGGCCAGGGAGCACATACCTGGGGTCAATTAAATTGATAAGCCTCTTGAAACCTTCCTTTTCGACTGTGCTAATTGGTAGCATGTCCTTAGCAATGCAATGCATAATAGCATTTGTGATGTCTTTGTCTTTTCGATGTTTGCTTGTATGGCATAAACGCTGTCAGTGTTGACTGCTTCGGGCCAACATCCCAAGATTGGCTGCTGCTTGAGGGGCGTTTATCAATACTGTGTGGCAAACTCAAACTTCCTGCATGTTTCAAAGAGTGATTTTGCTTCAGATGTTCAAAAAGGTTTGTTGTATTACCAGACTTCGTAGCCACCTGTCTACGGCACAATTTGCACCGAACATTGCTCTGCTCTTTGTCGGACTTCAAAAAGCCAAACCATTTCCAAATTACTGAAACAGTTTAACCATTTTTATCAATAATTTCCTCGTTGGAAGCTGCTCCTTCTCCATGGCTATCACTACCACTGTTTTCGCCTACATCACTCATTTTTTGTGGTTAATAGTGGCTACTCCATCACTCGAGGTGCTAAGTGGTTTTTAGTGGGCGTATACCTCTCCACGTGCATATTGTCACTTCTCCGCATGTTCTTGCTGCGTCACAGAGGTGAAATGGACTGCTGTACCTAATTATTCTATATCGACATTATCGAAAATTAATCTAAATGTTTTTATATCGTTATTGAGGGAAGTAATTACCTCGATAATAATTTATATTGATTTATCGCCCAGCCCTACCACAAAGCTCATCACTAAGCTAAGGACCCTGGGACTAAACACCTCCCTCTGCAACTGGATCCTGGACTTCCTGACGGGACACCCCCAGGTGGTAAGGGTAGACGTCAACACATCTGCCACGCTGATCCTCAACACGGGAGCCCCTCAGGGGTGCGTGCTTAGTCCCCTTCTGTACTCCCAGTTTACCCACAACTATGTGGCCAAGCATAACTCCAACACCATCATTAAGTTTGCTGACGACACAATGGTGGTAGGCCTGATCACCAACAATGATGAGACAGTCTATAGGGAGGAGGTCAGAGACCTGGCAGTGTGGTGCCAGGACAGCAACCTCTCCCTCATCGTGAGCAAGACAAAGGAGATGATCGTAGACTACAGGAAAAGGAGGGCCGAACACGCCCCCATTCACATCGACGGGGCTGTAGTGGAGCGGGTCGAGAGTTTCAAGCTCCTTGGTGTCCACATCACCAACAATCTATCATGGTCAAACACCAAGAAAGTTGTGAAGAGGGCACGACAACGCCTTTTCCCTCTCAGAGACTGAAAAGATTTGACATGGGTCACCAGATCCTGAACATTTATACAGCTGCACCATCGACAGCATCCTGACCGGTTGCATCACCGCCTGGTATGGCAACTGCTCGACATCTAACCGTAAGGCGCTACAGAGGGTAGTGCGTACAGCCCAGTACATCACTGGGGCCAAGCTTACTGCCATCCAGGACCTATATACTTGGCGGTGTCAGAGGAAGGCCCAAAAAATTGTCAAACACTCCAGTCACCCAATTCATAGACTGTTCTCTCTTCTACCACACAGCAAGCGGTACCGGAGCGCAAAGTCTACTGCCAAAAGGCTCCTTAATAGCTTTTACCCCCAAGCCATAAGGCTGCTGAACAATTAATCAAATGGCCACCCGGACTATTTGTTTTTACACTGCTGTTACAGTTTATTATCTATGTATAGTCACTTTACCCATACCTACTGTACAGTACATGTACAAATTACCTCGACTAAACTGTACCCTGCTCATTGACTCGGTACCGGTACCCTGAGTATACATTATTGTTATTTTATTGTGTAACTTTTTAAAGTTTTTTTTTACTTTAGTTTATTTAGTAAATATTTTCTTAACTCTATTTTCTTAAAATGTCATTGTTGGTTAAAGGCTTGTAAGTAAGCATTTCATGGTAAGGTCTACACATGCTGTATTCGGCGCATGTGACAAATAAAGTTTGATTTGAAATCTGCAAACTGTTTCGGCGACCCGACCACATTCACATAGAAATGTGCATTACAGATCTGCCATTCTCATTGAAAGCAAGTCTAAGAAGCGGTAGATAGATCTGTTATTTTCTATTTCTATGCTTCCTGTTCTTAAGTTTAGTTTTTGCGTGTTTTACTTTCGGTTTTGTACACCAGCTTCAAACAGCTGAAAATATAATATTTTTGGTTGGGGAAGGAGAGGGGAGGGACAGGGGGAGAGGAGAGGGCCAGGGGGAGAGGAGACAGAGAGCAGGGGGAAAGAAATGGGAGGGCCAGGGGGAGAGGAGATGGAGGGAAGGTGGGAGGAGAGTGGAGGGTCATGGGGAGAGGAGACGGAGACCAGAGGACAGGGAGAGCAGGGGGAAGAGAGGGGAGTGCCAAGGGAGAGGGCCAGGGGAAGAGGAGACGGAGGGCAGGGGGGAGGAGAGGGCCAGGGGGAGAGGTCGTGAGCGGCCTTTCCCAGGGGGAGCAACCTGAGCCAGAAGCAGTCAGTTATGCTCCACTGGCCTCCTCCTCCTATGTCCTCATACCTCTGGGCTCTAGGCAACAACACAGCCCTATCAGCACTACACATAGCTAGACATGGAGAGCCCATGTCATTCAATGGCATACGTGTGCTGGCTCATGCAGAGTATTTGGATAGCTGTGATTGTTACAGCTGGTCAGGCACCATAGAACAAAATACAGCTTGTGGGTGGCTTCATCCTCTCTCTACTGTCTCTGGAGGCAGACTGTACAGACAACACCAGGTGTTCTTCAGGCCTATTGCTCTCTTCTAGACAGCAACCTGAGAGCTCCTCCTCGGCTCCTGAAGTATTTTGTCCCAACATATGACGCACTGTAGGAAGGCATCAGGAAAATGGTGCACAGGGTCCCTCCATCTGTTTTAATATAGAGTATGCAAGAGGGATGATATATGGAATGACAGAGAAAGGATACACACTTAACACACTCACTTAACTATTCCTGTAAGTGCTTCACCTTAGGGCTCTAACGTGGTTCAGATATAATAATACCTACCTATACTGAACAAAAATATAAATGCAACATGCAACAATTTCAAAGATTTTAGCAAGATACAGTCCAAAAAAGGTAATCAGCCCTAATCTATGGATTTCACATGACTGGACAGGGGCGCAGCCATGGGTGGGCCTGGGGGGCTATAGGCCAACCAATCAGAATGAGTTTTTCCCCCACAAAAGAGCTTTATTATACTCGTCCCCCCTCCTCAGAATATCCCGCAGGTGAAGAAGCCGGATGTGGAGGTCCTGGGCTGATGTGGTCTATGGTAGAGAAATTAACATACAATTCACTGGCGACAGCTTTGTTGGACATTCCTGCAGTCAGCATGTCAATTGCACGCTCCCTCAAAACTTGAGACATCTGTGGCATTGTGTTGAGTGACAAAACTGCACATTTTAGAGTGGCCTTTTATTGTCCCCAGCACAAGGGGCACCTGTGTAATGATCATGCTGTTTAATCAGCTTTTTGATATGCCACACCTGTCAGGCGGATGGACTATCTTGGCAAAGGAGAAATGCTCACTAATAGGGATGTAAAATGTTTTGAGAGAAATAAGCTTTAAGTGCGTATGGAAAATGTCTGGGATCTTTTATTTCAGCTCATGAAACATGGGACCAACACTTAACATGCTGCGTTCATATTGGTTTTCAGTATACAGTTAGTAATGGAGAGTGATAAGTGTTGTTCTTAAACCATCAACTGAGATCACCTTACAGCGCTACTTCAGAAGCAGGCAGCTGGAGAGAAATTATTGTCACAATCCCGCCCTTCCTCCATTCCTCCCTCCCTCCCTTCCTCCCTTCAAAGTGCTCTCCAGCTGTGTGTGTTTGAGTTGGAGTGATTCATGGCCTTTCCCTTCTCTTAGCGAGTGAGAGTGGTGTGACTCAGACAGAGAGAAAGTGAGTGCCATGTTGGAGTTGAGTAGCGAGCAGACCGCTTTGTTCCCGTGACACAGTGCTGTCAGTGTGCTGTTCTGTTGCTGCTGGGGGGAGAGAGTGCTAAGACCGGGTCTAGAGGCAACACCATCGCTGCATTCCTTTCCCTCACCCTAGATTGACAACATACATTTATCTCAACATCCATTAAACATTTCAGCCTGCTTTAAACAGGTTGCTAACAGCACAGAATATGACAGTTTTAAAGTGCACATACATTTCTGTGGCCAGCGTGGCACAGGCTGCTACAGTAGCATAATCTCTGAACTACAATACGTAGGGCACAAAGTCATTCCATGTATCCTTTTTCATGTGTAGCCTACTATTTCTCTACAGCCCTTTCAATACTACTGTTCAAAGTACTGACTATTTTACACAGGTTAACCTGTGGCCGTGTTGCGTTCTAACCCTGTCTGAACAGCCCAGGGTTGCTCTCCACCTGCCTGAGACTGAGAGACATCTGGTCCACATCAGGCTATGGGTGATTTCATTCAGTCTAATCACCACAATACAGTGGTGCATTTCAACACCATCATGCTATTCTTATCCATCTACAGCATTGGACAGGATTGGTTATCTCATAAAATGAGTCACAGTGACAGATATCACAGTGCACTATATAAGTGAGCAACATTAGAATATATTTTACGATCACTCTGGTGTTTACAATTGCTCCACAGGAGAGCAGTTCATTGGCAGTATTAATATGGTTCATCTGTTGAGAAAGTTTGAACAAAACTCCTTTGAATGTTTTACAGTTGCCCTGCAAGCAGATCGAAGCCTCCCTTCCCACTTGAAGGAGTATCGAGTCAGGCTGCATCCTTCATTACAGGAGAGAGAGAGAGAGAGAGAGAGATCACAGCAGCAATATTTCTGGCCCGTTGCCATGAGAAAAGGGCAACCAGTGGAGCACAAACAACATTGTGAATAACACCAATATTTTTGTGTTAATTTATCTTCCTCTACTATTTGCACATTGTTAAAACACTATGTACATAGCTGATAATATACCACTTGAAATGTCTTAATCTTTTTCAAACCTTTGTGAGTGCAATGTTTACTGTTCATTTGTAATAGTTTATTTTTGTTAATTTATACATTTTTTCACTTTTGTTGCTTTGGCAATGTAAACATATGTTGACCATTCTAATAAAGCTGCTTTGAATTGAGAGAGAGAGAGAGATAACAGTTTTCATAGCTTCTCACCCCAAGAAGAGGCTACATACGTATTAAGTTCCGATTGAAAATCTAGGTATGCTTTGAGATGAAATACACTAGGTACTGTATATAGGAAGCAATGTATTTCCCTCTTGCATGCTTGGTTTGTGTGTAAGCGGTGCGTAACTGGCTGCAGAGAAGTCAGACGCAGGAGAGCAGAAATGGGTAACAGCCGGAGCACTTCAATGATGCAAAAACAAACGGCACCCAGAACAGCAAAATACGAGTTGAAACAAGCCCTCGCCAACCAGTCAGAAATGCACAAAACACTGACAACAAACAATTCCACACACCGACATGGGGGGAAAAGAGGGTTATATACACGTCAAATAATGCGGGAATGTAAACCAGGTGTGTGGGAAAACAAGACAAAACAAATGGAAAATGAAAGGTGGATCGGCAATGGCTAGAAGACCGGTGACGTCGACCGCCAAACGCCGCCCGAACAAGGAGAGGAACCGACTTCGGCGGAAGTCGTGACATTGTGAGGGTAAATGACGGTGTGATGAGATAGGGCCAGTGTATGACAGAGCTCTGCCTGGGCTGTGCTGCACTGGGGACTACAGAAACAAACTGTTCACTTTCTTTACTTACTTTTCACATACTGTAGGAGGCTAATTTACCAAGGAAGGGAAACAACACTAGAAATACACATTTATGTTGTCTGCCATCTGACAAGCAGTAGTATTTCTAGGAGAAAGTGTTGTAAAAGTCCCCAATCGGAGGGGAATACAAACAGATACATTTGTACCCTTCTTGTATGCTTGTTTTGTGAAATGAGGTGCTGTTTTACAATAACCGCCAGCAGTCTAAGCTTGGAAAGCCAACCTTTAAAGTAACCATATCCCATTGCCACTCCAACGAGAGAACCTGAGAGAGCTGTTACTTTTCCCACTAACAGCATTACCTTGGAGGAAGCGCTGCTAACACTGCATCCCTCATCTTATGGGCTTTTCTTCTTCAACAATGTTGAGCAACACCTTACAGTAAATAACATGACTTTACATTCCAACAATTCCCCTGGCTTCATAAAACATCAAAAGCTACCAAAACAAAGCTTGTTTGTCATAGTTGAAACACTACAGCTCAGGTTGCAACCCAACACAACATATTATTTTAACATGAGGGATGAGGTGGCCTTTACTACATGTATGGATCACACCCATGTCAGCCTTCAATAGAATATAGAATATAGGAGGCTAACACCAGGGGTCTCTTTACAGTTCCTAAGTCCAAAACAGAGGCTGGGAAACACACACTACTACATAGTTGGCTTGGGCGGTATACCGTATTTACCCTATACCGGGGTATTTGGAAATAGCTACGGGATGGTTTTTCAACACTGTCAATACCAAATGAAATCACATTTATTTATGAAGCCCTTCTTACATCAGCTGATATCTCAAAGTGCTATACAGAAACCCAGCCTAAAACCCCAAACAGCAAGCAATGCAGGTGTAGAAGCACGGTATTATACCACAGAAACTATTTATTTGAAGTTTTTCAATACATGTTATTATTTGTAGCTACTTTTTAAGTAAATGCACGCAGTCAACTTGTGTAATACTTTAGGAGATGAAGCACATCACGCTCTTCATTACACCTGTGCTATTACTTTACATTATGAAGCTCCCGTAGTTCCCCAGAAAAGTTGAGTCAGTCACGTATTTGTTTGTAAATAGCACAACAGGAGAAAGCGGGAGCAGATGAGTCCAGCTGTGTATTGACAGGGGTCACGTTTTATATTGAAAGTCTTTTTTGCTTCAATAGTGATCAGGGACGTGCATCTATAGTTTTCATTCACAGAAAATACATTAGTGCAACACATAAGAAAAAAGCTTATTTGTCATCAGATGACAACAGAAATGCAATGCTATTTGGCTGGCAGCCACACGACTAACTGAGCTGACAATGAATTTATCATAGAAAGAATGTAGCCTACTACATTTCCTAATGTTTTGCTTAAAGT
The DNA here is from genome assembly GCF_901001165.1 of Salmo trutta. NCBI lineage: Eukaryota > Metazoa > Chordata > Actinopteri > Salmoniformes > Salmonidae > Salmo > Salmo trutta. The sequence continues at coordinate 21,770,723 of NC_042989.1, forward strand.
TAATCTTGCATTTTACAGGAGAAATGTAGGCTGGCTACACTGAGAAAAGTACCAGAGAAAAGTAGCGCTGTCTGCTGATAGGATGCCTTAGTGAATTCTCATCCGAGTGGAAAAGTGCAACTGAAGCATAAAATGAGTCTGATGCCGAGCAGAAATTACAATAAGAAGCATTTTGGTCACGCTTTAAATGACGTTCAGCTTATAAAAGCTTCATAAAGCCTTCAGAAGCACTACATAAATGTGTTACAAAGCATATATCACCATATGTCATGCTTTATAAAGGGTTCATAAATGTGGCATACCTGTGTGACATAATCACCTATGTCGAATATGATATAAACATTTGCTTTCTAAAGGGTGACATGCTGTCCTGAAGGACGGCATACGCTTTAAAGTGATGTCATGTTAGTCACACTACACCTAATCTCGTTTCCAGACTTTCTCCCAAATGGTCTGGCGGACCAACACCTCAAACGTGGCCTTCATTAGTTAGGGTTAGGTTTAAAATCACATTTTAAGAAAATTACTGTGTTAAGTAGTGACAAAGACAAATACTTTACTCAGTAAGGTCACTCCTATAGATTTCTATGGTCACTCCCACTAAGGCCAACTCTAAATGGTTGATATCCCAGGCTTATATGTGCTGTGTGTTCAATAGCCTGTGGATGACGTTACACCAATAAACACTTACCTTCATGAAAGCCCCCAACCTAAAGACATTGAAAGTGTCTTTCTTCTGGAACCAAGTTACAAGTTCCTCAGTACACACACAACAAAAACAAGCCCTATCATGCTGTGCTGGGCCCAGTCAGGTCTTTGACACATTCACCCACTTCCACTCCCCCTCCAAATAATCTTGGTTCAGACACACACACACACACACTACCACACACACACACACACACACACACACACACACACACAAACGCAAGCTTTGCAGGTCTATCAACCCATTTAAATACCTCTCACACCCTACAGTAACCTGTGGATCATGAGAACCTTCATAAATCAGCAGAACGTTAATAACCTATTTATTGGCACTTTATGTTGTGTCCTGTAATACTTAGTCTGAAGTAAGACACCTTTGGTAATTCAAAACACGTCCATAAAGTCTCTATATCACATGACGCTGTACTAAATTCAAAGTCAGACCCCTTTGGTCATTTATTTAATTTGATTTAGTTAACGTTTATTTAACCAGGCAAATCAGTTAAGAACAAATATTTTTTTACAGTGGCGGCCTACCCCGGCCAAACCCTAACGCAGACGACGCTGGGCCAATTGTGTGCCGCCCTATGGGACTCCCAATAACGTCCGGTTGTGATACAGCCTGGAATCGAACCAGGGTCTGTAGTGACACCTCTAGCACTGAGATGCAGTGCCTTAGACCGCTGCGCCACTCAGGAGCCCAAAATGCATAACACAGACATGCCTTGTATCATATGATGCTGTACTTACTATAAAGTCAGACAACTTTGGTCATAACACATACATAAAGGCTTAATGATGTAAACACAAATATGTTAACACTTAGGGAATTATCACTAAAAGCTAAAATAAATAAACATTAAAAACATGTTTAAACCATACACTTCCTTTTATTTGTACATTTTAAAATAATACAAATACATGAAGTTTCCAAAAGCCCAGCAATGCAATTACAATGAACAATACACAGGGCTGTGAATAATGTCCCTGTGCTGGTGGGCAAATGGATGCCTCTCTTCCTGCTGGAGATACTGCATGTTGGTTCCAAAGAAAGTTAGCAAGTCTGTTAGGAAATACCTTTGTCACACCATCTGGATAAGGGCATTTCTGTGCTGCGCCATAAAATCGAAATGGGAAGATGGGAAACTCCATTCAATTTGTATTATTATGTTCCTCTTTCATTTACAAATCTCATGAAGTGACTATGAGACATGGCCATATCTAGGGGGATTTGTATTTAGCTGAACCTGCTAGCTAGCTAAATGATGGCAAGCCAACAATTGCTGTAAAGTCACCAAAATTATTTGAAATAATGATTGAGATAGCTACAGTATGTAATCTACAGTAACTCAACACTCAACTACTACAAAGCCATTTACAATAAATACATGTTAAGTTACTTGTTTTTCTCTGTCGAGTGGCAGCAAATGTGGGCATTTGATTTTCTGAACTCATCACATGATCAGCGTCTCGTCAGCAACAGTAAAAAAGTACTTCCGGGCAACTGATTTAAAAGAAAAAATCTAAATAAAAGTTCCCGACGTAATAATAGAAAACTGTCAATATCTATTCATAATATATACAAAATAATTGTCTAAATATTAACAATGATTGATATTTGTTCATATTTAAGTGACAATTGCATTAAATTTGGGTTTTAAAACATGTTCCAAGGTCAAATAAATGCCCCCAATGCAAATCACTCTATACGGAATACATATTGGATTAGAGCAAGAACTATTCTGGGTGCCGCAGTAAAAGTATTGTAAGGAATACTCAGTAGGGTCTATAGAATGTATACTGTATAAGGTGTCATTTCATGGGGATCTGAATATTACGGAGTGTTGCTGGCCTTTTACTCCACCCATTCCATTGGTGGGTGAATCACATCAGTGGTGCACTTACTGCACTACAGAAAACCCACTAACCAAACAACAGTGCAGGGCAGGCTCAATGAATTGAAGGGCACTCAAAAATATGTTTCTTAGATTTTTCCCAGACCTCAAAAGTCCTCTCCTGATGTGGTTTAAGCATTGTTGTGAACACAGAAAATCTAATGTTGCTGTTTTTCTCACAAGTCCTTCATTAAATAGTACCCGCAAAACACCAGTCTCAACGTCGACAGTGAAGAGGCGACTCCGGGATGCTGGCATTCTTGGCAGAGTTGCAAAGAAAAAGACATATCTCAGACTGGCCAATAAAAAGAAAATATTAAGATGGGCAAAAGAACACAGACACTGGACAGAGGAACTCTGCCTTGAAGGCCAGCATCCCGGAGTCGCCTCTTCACTGTTGACGTTGAAACTGGTGTTTTCACTGTTGACGCCTCGTGATGTATTCTCCGTCTGTCACCAGGCCTCAATGAGTCTCCCCTGGTGGCTGACCTGCTGTATGCCGCCCCCTTAGCTCTGTCGGGGAGGGGATTGTCGTCAGTGCGACGCACGTCTCCATTGTCGATAGGGCATCCGTGTTTCCATGCTTCGCCCCTAACCTGTGCACAACAGAAAAAGAGAAGCTTTGAAGGGACAAGAACCACCTGGTAACCCGATCATTTGTGTCCTTTCCCCTGGACATCCAGACCAGGGGAGCATGGTCCGTGACCAGGGGGAAGTGGGTACCCAACAGGTAATACTTGAGAGTGTTTAGCGCCCACTTCACCGCTAGACACTCGTTCTCCACAATGGAGTACTTTTTCTCTCTAGGAACCAGCTTTCTGCTGATGTACATGATGGGGTGCTCCTAGAACGGGGAAACCCAGTGGAGGATTGGGGTACTTCTCAGATTGAGAACATTAGGTGGGGTAGTAGCTGGTCCAAGTTCTTCCCGTCCTGCTCGATGACCTTCTGCAGCATCTGTTTGAGCATTTTATTAAAGCGCTCGACGAGCCCATCCGTCTGCGGGTGAAAAACGGAGGTCCGGATCTGCTTGATCTGCAGGAGGACACACAACTCTTTCATGAGGCGGGACATAAACTCCGTACCTTGGTCTGTCAAGATCTCGTTCGGGATGCCCACCTGGCTAAAGAAGTGGAACAGCTCCCGGGCAATTCCCTTGGATACTGCCACCCGTAGGGGAATGGCCTCGGGATACCAGGTGGCATAATCTACTATCACCAGGATGTACCGATGTCCTCGTGCTGTTTTTACCAGGGGTCCCACTATGTCCATGGCGATGCGTTCAAAGGGCACCCCGACGATTGGTAGGGGGACCAATAGGCGTCGGAAGTGGGCTTTCGGGGCAGTGAGTTGATACTGCGGGCAGCTGCGACAGTAGTCTTCCACGGACCTCCTCAACCCGGGCCAGTGGAACCGGGCGGCGATCCGTTCCCGGGTCTTCTCCATTCCCAGGTGCGCACCCAACAGGTGGGTGTGGGCTAGCTGAAGAACGGTTCCCACGTACTGTCGGGGCAGCAACAATACCTCTCGAAGTTCCCCCTGTTGGTGTGACACCTGATACAAAAGGTTATTCTTTATTTGGAAATGGGGGTATCGCCAGACACTCACCCCCGGAAGTAGCTGTCCATCCACCGCTATCACTTGATCTGCGGCGGCTTTCAAGTTCGGATCCTCCCACTGAGCCGTCCCGAATTGTCCCCTCAGTTGGCCCCCAGCGGGGGTCTCGACTGGCCCCTCGAAATCAAGGAGGGGGAGGATGGGCTCCTCCTCCAGGGGTTCCCCAGGGGTTTGGGTTCCGGCGCCCCCTCCGACTCTGGAGCCGTAGACCCATGCTGGTTAACCGGTTGCTTCCAGGCCGCACAGGCTATTGGTCGTCCCCGCTCTCTTCTTCGGCCGGCTCGTACCTTCTTCCTCAACTTGTGCCCCCATAGGGCCGCGAACAGCGGACAATCCCATCCCACTAGGAGAGGTACCGGCAGCTCTGGCACTGCACATACCGTCATCTGGCAGCTCCCTTGTGGCGTCAAGATGGTGGCCCATACGGTTGGATACCGCTTTGTGTCACCGTGAACACAGGAAATTGACATCTCCCTACCCCTTTCGGTCTCCTGGTTCAGCAGGCCCATGGTTACGAGCGTAACCATACTTCCGGAGTCCAATAGCGCTTCCGTGTCGTGTCCGTCAACCTTCACCGGGACCATGGGTGCAGTTGATTCGTGGGGTGCGCCCAACAGGAGGTGACATAGTTCACGGCGTGACCCACCTCGCCCGCTGGGGCTAGCTGATGGCATTGACTCCTCTCGAGCTGGGCAATTCCAGGCATTGTGCCCCCGGGCGCCACACTCAAAACACCTCCTTTGGTCTCCATCTACCTGGGGTCGTCGGGGATGAGCCGGCCCTACCCCAGCCGTTTCTCCACGGGTTTGCGGTCCTTTGGCCCTGCCGACTGTCGGTTCGGGGTACACCACGGTGGGGCTGTCCTTCCGTCCCCTTGGACGGGTCACCGACTCGTCCCGGCTCCCACTCAGCAAGGCCTGTGTGTTATGATGCATCTCCACTGCTTCCAGGAGGCCCTCCAAGGTCTGGGGTGCACATAGACTCGCTGCCCTCTTCATGTCGTAGGGTAGCGCCCGTAAGAAGCGATCCAGGACCACTTCGTCGAGGATGAGAGGGTGGATACGTCGGTTAGGAGCCATGCCCTGGTGACGAGCAGTAGGTCGCTCATCTGTGCTCGGGGGGATGCGTCTGCTACGAACCTCCAGTCGTGGAAGCGTTGAGCCCGATGGGCCAGGCTGTACCTGTAGCGGCTGAGTATCTCCCGTTTGAGTCCGTCGTAATTAGCCGCCTATTCGTCGTTCAGGTCCCAATATGCCTTTTGGGCATTTCCCGAGAGGAAAATACAATATAGCAAGTAAAACACTGGAATGGTAGATTTGCAGTGGAAGAAAGTGCAAAGTATAAATAGAAATAATGGGGTGCAAAGGAGCAAAATCAATAAATAAATACAGCAGGGGAAGAGGTAGTTGTTTGGGCTAAATTATAGATGGGCTATGAACAGGTGCAGTAATCTGTGAGCTGCTCTGACAGCTGGTGCTTAAAGCTAGTGAGGGAGATAAGTGTTTCCAGTTTCAGAGATTTTTGTAGTTCGTTCCAGTCATTGGCAGCAGAGAACTGGAAGGAGAGACGGCCGAAGGAGGAATTGGCTTTGGGGGTAACCAGAGAGATATACCTGCTGGAGCATGTACTACAGGTGGGTGCTGCTATGGTGACCAGCAAGCTGAGATAAGGGGGGACTTTACCTAGCAGGGTCTTGTAGATGACCTGGAGCCAGTGGGTTTGGCGACAAGTATGAAGCGAGGGCCAGCCAACGAGAGCGTACAGGTCGCAGTGGTGGGTAGTATATGGGGCTTTGGTGACAAAACGGATGACACTGTGATAGACTGCATCCAATTTATTGAGTAGGGTATTGGAGGCTATTTTGTAAATGACATCGCCAAAGTCGAGGATCGGTAGGATGGTCAGTTTTACAAGGGTATGTTTGGCAGCATGAGTGAAGGATACTTTGTTGCAAAAATAGGAAGACAATTCTAGATTTAACTTTGGATTGGAGATGTTTGATGTGAGTCTGGAAGGAGAGTTTACAGTCTAACCAGACACCTAGGTATTTGTAGTTGTCCACATATTCTAAGTCAGAACCGTCCAGAGTAGTGATGCTGGATGAGCGGGCAGGTGCAGGCAGCGAACGGTTGAAGAGCATGCATTTAGTTTTACTTGTATTTAAGAGCAGTTGGAGGCCACGGAAGGAGAGTTGTATGGCATTGAAGCTTGTCTGGAGGGTTGTTAACACAGTGTCCAAAGAAGGGCCAGAAGTATACAGAATGGTGTCGTCTGCGTAGAGGTGGATCAGAGACTCACCAGCAGCAAGAGCAACATCATTGATGTATACAGAGAGGAGAGTCGGCCCAAGAATTGAACCCTGTGGCACCCCCACAGAGACTGCCAGAGGTCCGGACAACAGGCCCTCCGATTAGACACACTTAACTCTATCAGAGAAGTAGTTGGTGAACCAGCCGAGGCAATCATTTGAGAAACCAAGGCTATTGAGTCTGCCGATGAGGATGTGGTGATTGACAGAGTCGAAAGCCTTGGCCAGGTCAATGAATACGGCTGCACAGTATTGTTTCTTATAGATGGCGGTTAAGATATTGTTTAGGGCCTTGAGTGTGGCTGAGATGCACCCATGACCAGCTCTGAAACCAGATTGCATAGCGGAGAAGGTGCGGTGGGATTCAAAATGGTCGGTAATCTGTTTGTTGACTTGGCTTTCGAAGACCTTAGAAAGGCAGGGTAGGAGAGATATAGGTCTGTAGCAGTTTGGTTCAAGAGTGTCTCCCCCTTTGAAGAGGGGGATGACCGCAGCTGCTTTCCAATCTTTGGGAATCTCAGACGACACGAAAGAGAGGTTAAACAGGCTAGTAATAGGGATTGCAACAATTTCGGCAGATAATTTTAGAAAGAAAGGGTCCAGATTATCTAGCCCGACTGATTTGTAGGGGTCCAGATTTTGCAGGTCTTTCAGAACATCAGCTGACTGGATTTGGGAGAAGGAAAATGGGGAAGGCTTGGGTGAGTTGCTGTGGGGGGAGCAGTGCTGTTGACCGGGGTAGGGGTAGCCAGGTGGAAAGCATGGCCAGCTGTAGAAAAATGGTTCTACATTTCTTGAATGGGGCATGCTTATTTAAGATGGTGAGGAAGGCATTTTAAAAAAATAACCAGGTATCCTCTACTGACGGGATGAGGTCAATATCCTTCCAGGATACCCGGGCCAGGTCGATTAGAAAGGCCTGCTCGCTGAAGTGTTTCAGGGAGCATTTGACAGTGATGAGTGGAGGTCGTTTGAACGCTGACCCATTACGGATGCAGGCAATGAGGCAGGGATCGCTGAGATCTTGGTTGAAAACAGCAGAGGTGTATGTAGAGGGCAAGTTGGTTAGTATGATATCTTTGAGGGTGCCCGTGTTTACGGCTTTGGGGTGGTACCTGGTAGGTTCATTGATAATTTGTGTGAGATTGAGGGCATCAAGCTTAGATTGTAGGATGGCTGGGGTGTTAAGCATGTCCCAGTTTAGGTCACCTAGCAGCACGAGCTCTGAAGATAGATGGGGGGCAATCAGTTAACATATGGTGTCCAGAGCACAGCTGGGGGCAGAGGGTGGTCTATAGCAGGCGGCAATGGTGAGAGACTTGTTTTTAGAGAGGTGAATTTTTAAAAGTAGAAGTTCAAATTGTTTGGGTACAGACCTGGATAGTAGGACAGACCTCTGCAGGCTATCTCTGCAGTAGATTGCAACACCGCCCCCTTTGGCCGTTCTATCTTGTCTGAAAATGTTGTAGTTAGGGATAGAGATTTCAAAGTTTTTGATGGTCTTCCTAAGCCAGGATTCAAACACGGCTAGGACATCCGGGTTGGCAGAGTGTGCTAAAGCAGTGAATAAAACAAACTTAGGGAGGAGGCTTCTAATGTTAACATGCATGAAACCAATGCTATTACGGTTACAGAAGTCATCAAAAGAGAGCGCCTGGGGAGCGGGAGTGGAGCTAGGCACTGCAGGGCCTTGATTCACCTCTACATCGCCAGAGGAACAGAGGAGGAGTAGGATAAGGGTACGGCTAAAAGCTATGAGAATTGGTCGTCTAGGACGTCCGGAACAGAGAGTAAAAGGAGCAGGTTTCTGGGGGCGATAAAATAGCTTCAAGGTATAATGTACAGACAAAGGTATGGTAGGATGTGAATACAGTGGAGGTAAACCTAGACATTGAGTGATGAGACAGATATTGTCTCTAGAAACATCATTGAAACCAGGTGATGTCATTGCATGTGTGGGTGGTGGAACTGAAAGGTTGGATAAGGTATAATGAGCAGGGCTAGAGGCTCTACAGTGAAATAAGCCAACAAACACTAACCAGAACAGCAATGGACAGGGCATATTGACATTAAGGAGAGGCATGCTTAGCCGAGTGATCATAAGGGTCCAGTGAGTAGTGAGGTTGGTTGGGGTCACGGCGATTCAGACAGCTAGCCGGGCCATGGTTAGCAAGCTGGCAGAAGATGGACTGTTTTTAGCCACCTCGTGCATTTCCGTCGGTAGATTAGTGGGCTTCCGTGTAGTAGAGGGGACCAGTCTGTGCTAACATAATGGCGAAAGGGTTTTCTAATGATCAATTAGCCTTTTAAATTGATAGACTTGGATAAACTAACACAACGTGCCATTAGAACACAGGAGTGATAGTTGCTGATAATGGGCCTCTGTACACCTATGTAGATATTCCATAAAAAAACTCTGCCATTTCCAGCTACAATAGTCATTTACAACATTAACAATGTCTATTCTGTATTTCTGATCTTGTGTACTAAGCCATTGTGTACTAAGCCGGTAATACCATATATTCCGGTAGAAGAGAAGGACGGTTTGACGATATGAACATCTGGATACTGCCCAACCCTACTACATAGAGCCATGACTACATGGAACTCTCTTCTACATCAGGTAACTCAAGCTAGCAGTAAATGTAAATTTACAAAACATACAAAACAACACCTCACGGCAAAACACGGACTGGGAAGAGACACACACACACACTAACACACACACACTACATACACCCATACATTGTAATATTGTATTGTAATATTGTACATTTGTAATGGTTAAATTTGTATAGTACACAATGTCTTGTGAGATGTATTGTTTTATTGATGATGTAGACTATTGTTTTGTTGTGATGTGTTGTTTTATCTATGATATAGACCAGTGGTTCCCAAACGTTTTATAGTCCTGTACCCCTTCAAACATTCATCCTCCAGCTGCGTACCCCTCTAGCATCAGGGTCAGCGCACTCTCAAATGTTGTTTCTTGCCATCATTGTAAGCCTGCCATACACACACTATATGATACATTTATTAAACATAAGAATGAGTGTGAGTTTGTCACAACCCGGGTCGTGGGAAGTGACAAAGCGCTCTTATAGGACCAGGGCACAAATAATAATATTATAATAATCAATATTTATTTGAATAACTCACCACAGGTTAATGAGAAGGGTGTGCTTGAAAGGATGCACATAACTCTGCAATGTTGGGTTGTATTGGAGAGAGTGTCAGTCTTAAATCATTTTCCACACACAGTCTGTGCCTGTATTTAGTTTCCATGCTAGCGAGGGCCGAGAATCCACTCTCACATAGGTACGTGATTGCAAAGGGCATCAGTGTCTTAACAGCGCGATTTCCCAAGGCATGATACTCTGAGCGCAGCCTAATCCAGAAATCTGGCAGTGGCTTCTGATTAAATTCAATTTTCACAGAACCGCTTGTTGCAATTTTGATGAGGCTCTCTTGTTCAGATATCGGTAAGTGGACTGGAGGCAGGGCATGGAGGAAGGTCCTTGTTAACGCAGACAGAGAAGAGCTCCAACTTCTTAATCATAGCCTCAATTTTGTCCCGCACATTGAATATAGTTGAGGAGAGTCCCTGTAATCCTAGATCCAGACCATTCAGGCGAGAAAAAACATCACCCAGATTGGCCAGTCGTGTGGAGAAAGGCTAGTGAGGACCGGGAACGCTACCGGGGTACACGACTGGCGAGGAAGCCGGAGAGGCACCCCCAATATTTTTTTGGGGGGGGGGGTACACGGGTAGTTTGGCTAGGCCAAGGAAGAGCCATAAGCCAGCTACCCGTGAGTATATGGAGGAGCGTATGGAATGGAGGGCGCCGTGTTTCGCTGAGGTGCGCACTCTCGCCCATACGCACGCACAGTCTGGTGCGCGCTATTCCAGCCCCTAGAGTGGGCATCCAGCCTGGGAGAAGGATGCCTGCGCAGCGCGTCTGGTCGCCGGTACGCCTCCTAGGACCAGGCTACCCTACGCCCGCTCTACGCACGGTAACCAGCAAGCCCCTGCACAGCCCAGTTCGCCCTGTACTAGCACCCCGCTCGTACAGGGCTGCTCGTTCCACCCAGCCAGGACGGGTTGTGCAGGAGGTGTGGTCAAGGCCACCTGTGTGCCTCCATGGCCCAGTCTTTCCGGTTCCCGCCTCTCGTGCTAACCCGGAAGTGAGTACCTCCAGTCTGGCACGACCAGTACCAGCAACCCAGATCAAGCTTCCCATGAGTCAGCCTAGTCCTATTCAGCCTGTTCCCGCTCCTCGCACTAGTCCTGGGGTGCGTGTATCCAGCCTGGTACCTCCTCTACCAGCCCCATGCATCAGGCGTCCAGTGCATCAGCCCAGCCTCGAGAGCTCGGCAACAGTGTGCAGTTCAGTGTATCCGGCACCAGTGTGCAGTCCAGAGTATCCGGCACCAGTGTGCAGTCCAGAATATCCGGCACCAGTGTGCAGTCCAGAGTATCCGGCACCAGTATGCAGTCCAGAGTATCCGGCAACAGTGTGCAGTCCAGAGTATCCGGCAACAGTGTCTAGTCCGGAACCGAGGGAGTCAGCCTGCGACCCGGAACCGAGGGAGTCTGCCTGCGACCCGGAACCGAGGGAGTCTGCCTGCGACCCGGACCCGAGGGAGTCTGCCTGCGACCCGGACCCGAGGGAGTCTGCCTGCGACCCGGACCCGAGGGAGTCTGCCTGCGACCCGGACCCGAGGGAGTCTGCCTGCGACCCGGAACCGAGGGAGTCTGCCTGCGACCCGGAACCGAGGGAGTCTGTCAGCGATCCGGAACCGAGGGAGTCTGTCAGCGATCCGGAACCAAGTGACGTGAAACAGAGTGAGTCTGCCTACGATCCGGAACGGAATGAGTCTGCCTATGACCTGGAACTGAAGGAGTCTGCCTACGGTCCGGAGCCGAGCAAGTCTGTCTACAGTCTAGAGGGCAGTAGGCCTGAACCAGAGCCACCTCCAGGATAGGTGGGTTGGGGAGGGGGGGTGTAGCACAGGTGCCGTCGTTGACGGCAGCCACCCTCCCTTCCCCCCCTTTTTTGTTTAGGGGGTAAAAATGTTTTTGTTAGTTTTTTTGTTGTTGTGGTATTGGGGGGATTTTTGTGTTTTCTTTTAAGGTGCATTCCGGGGTCTGCACCTTTAGGGGGGGGGGGGGTACTGTCACATCCTGACCCGCAGAGGGAGTGTTGTTTAGTATTGGTCAGGACGTGGCAGAGGTTGTATGTAGTTTCTAGTTGTTCTGTTTCTGTGTTAGTCTGTGTGACTCCCGATCAGGAACAGCTGGATATCGTTGTTCCTGATTGGGAGTCATATATTAGGTGTGTTTTTCTCTTGGGGTTGTGGGTTGTTTTCGTTAGCACTGCTATTTTTGTAAGTATAGCCTGTTAGCCTGTCTTGAGTCGTTCTTGTTTATTGTTTTTCCATGTTTGCTTAATTCTTTACCATTAAAAGATGAGTATTCACATCCCGCCTGCGATTTGGTCACTTCAACACGGCTATTTCTGTGACAGTGAGAAGCTCGTCATCATGCAAGCAGTCACACAAGTGAAAATTATGGTCAGTAAAGAAAACTTTAAGCTCGTCTCTCAATTCAAAAAAATGTGTCAATATTTTGCCCCTTGATAACCAGCACACTTCTGTATGTTGTAAAAGCATTACATGGTCGCTTCCCATATCATTGCATAGTGCAGAAAATACATGAGAGTTCAGGGGCCTTGCTTTAACAAAGTTAAGGATTTTCACTGTAGTGTCCAAAACGTCTTTTAAGCTGTCAGTCACTCCCTTGGCAGCAAGAGCCTCTTGGTGGATGCTGCAGTGTACCCAAGTGGCGTCGGGAGCAACTGCTTGCACGCGGGTTACCACTCCACTATGTCTCCCTGTCATGGCTTTTGTGCCATCAGTACAGATACCAACACATCTTGACCACCAAAGACCATTTGATGTCACAAAGCAATCAAGTACTTTAAAAATATATTCTCCTGTTGTCCTGGTTTCCAGTCGTTTGCAGAAGAGGATGTCTTCCTTAATTGACACCCCATAAACGTAACGGACATATACCAGGAGCTGATATCAGCTGATGTAAGAAGGGCTATATAAATACATTTGAAATTTGATTTGATTTGTGCCAGGCCCGCCACGTCTGTTGACTCATCCAGCTGTAATGCATAGAATTCACTGGCTTGTATGTGAAGCAGTAATTGTTTCAAAACATCTCCTGCTATGTCACTGATGCGTCGTGGAACAGTTTTGTTTGATGAAGGCATTGTCTGTATAGTTTTTTGGGCCTTTTCCCCCAGCATTCCCCCAGCCATATCCGCGGCAGCAGGAAAAATTAAGTATGGGGCTTGCCTGTCCTAGCCACTTGGTAGCTCACCATATAAGACGCTTCTAGACCCTCGTTATTAATGGTATCTGTTGCTTTTATACATGTCTTACTACTCGAAAGTCATCTTAATTCTCGCTCAAAAAACTCCTGTGGCTTATTTTTCAAATTGGCATGTTTTGTTTCCAAATGTCTGCGCAAGAGTGAAGGTTTCATCGAGTTGTGAGATAGTACTTTTGCACATATAACACACTGTGGCTGAGGAAAGTACCTACTCCCAATATAAGTGAACCCCAAAACAATGTAGTTCTCATCATATTTGTGCCTCTTCGATGGTCCAACGTCCCTGTCTGTTGTTCGGTGCTATCCTGGGTAAGGGGGCAGTAGCTCATCGGCTGCATCAGATTCACAACAGTCAGTGTCAATGCTAGCTGGGCTAACAACAAATGTAGAATTACTGATGCTAACATTGGATGTGCTCGTGGAAGCAGAACAACTTGTGTCGTCGACAGGTGCAATACTGCTGGTAGTAGCAGTACCACCAGTACAGCTGTTACATTTGAAGTCAGAAGTTTACATACACTTAGGTTGGAGTCATTAAAACTTGTTTTTCAACCACTCCACAAATGTCATGTTAACAAACTATAGTTTTGGCAAGTCGGTTAGGACATCTACTTTGTGCATGACACAAGTAATCTTTCCAACAATTGTTTACAGACAGAATATTTCACTTATAATTCACAGTATCACAATTCCATGGGGTCAGAAGTTTACATACACTAAGTTGACTGTCCCTTTAAACAGCTTGGAAACTTCCAGAAAATGACATCATGGCTTTAGAAGCTTCTGATAGGCTAATTGACATCATTTGAGTCAATTGGAGGTGTACCTGTGGATGTATTTGAAGGCCTACCTTCAAACTCAGTGCCTCTTCGCTTGACATCATGGGAAAATCTAAAGAAATCAGCGAAAAGAAATTGTAGACCTCCACAAATCTGGTTCATCCTTGGGAGCAATTTCCAAATGCCTGAAGGTAACACGTTCAATAGTATGCATGTATAAACACCATGGGACCACGCAGCCACCATACCGCTCAGGAAGGAGACGCATTCTGTCTCCTAGAGATGAACGTACTTTGGTGCGAAAAGTGCAAATCAATCCCCGAACAACAGCAAAGGATCTAGTGAAGATTCTGGAGGAAACGGGTACAAAAGTATCTATATCCACAGTAAAATGAGTCCTATATCGACATAACCTGAAAGGCCGCTCAGCAAGGAAGAAGCCACTGCTCCAACACCGCCATAAAAAAAGCCAGACTACGGTTTGCAACTGCACATGGGGACAAATATCGTACTTTTTGGAGAAATGTCCTCTGGTCTGATGAAACAAAAATAGAACTGTTTGGCCATAATGACCATCGTTATGTTTGGAGGAAAAAGGGGGAGGGTTGCAAACCGAAAAACACCATCCCAACCATGAAGCACGAGGGTGGCAGCATCATGTTGTGGGGGTGCTTTGCTGCAGGAGGGACTGGTGCACTTCACAAAATAGATGGCATTATGAGGAGGAAAATTATGTGGATATATTGAAGCAACATCTCAAGACATCAGTCAGGAAGTTAAAGCTTGGTCGCAAATGGGTCTTCCAAATGGACAATGACCCCAAGCATACTTCCAAAGTTATGGCAAAATGGCTTAAGGACAACAAAGTCAAGGTATTGGAGTGGCCTCCTTGCTCGCACACACTTTTTCAGTACTGCCCACACATTTTCTATAGGGTTGAGGTCAGGGGTTTGTGATGGCCTACAAAGCTGACTCAGCTCTGTCTGGAGGAATGGGTCAAAATTCACCCAACTTATTGTGGGAAGCTTGTGGAAGGCTACCCGAAACATTTGACCCAAGTTAAACAATTTAAAGGCAATGCTACCAAATACTAATTGAGTGTATGTAAACTTCTGACCCACTGGGAATGTGATGAAAGAAATAAAAGCTGAAATCAATAATTCTCTGTACTATTATTCTGACATTTCACATTCTTAAAATAAAGCGGTGATCCTAACTGAGCTAAGACAAGGATTTTTTTACTCTGATTAAATTTCAGGAATTGTGAAAAACTGAGTTTAAATGTATTTGGCTAAGGTGTATGTAAACTTCTGACTTCAACTGTATGTATCTCTATGGACGTGGGCCTTACTTTTTTTTAACAATTTATCAATTTTCGAGCAAACGGAATGAGCAGCAGCTATGTTTGGTTACATACGGACCGTTAGTGGAATTCCCGCGAGAGAGTAACGGTTAATGTGATTGGATGTTAATTATTTGACTAGGTTACCTGTATTTGACATTGTGTTGTTATTTCGCTGAACACTAGATGGTTTAATTTTATTTCTCGCAGTGAAACGAGGCTACTCAAGTGAGAAAAAAACCTCACCCAAATGTATAGCCCCGTTGGAAAATATAAATGGACTGTTTGAAAATGTGAAGAAAAAATATATATATAGAAAATATTATTATAATTTAAAAAAAAAAATGTGAATCACATTTTTATTTGGCGTACCCCCGACGGCATTGCGCGTATCCCAATTTGGGAATACCTGATATTGTTTTGTTGTGATGTACTGTTTTATTTATGATATAGACTATTGTTTTGTTCCTGTTTGGAACCCAGGAATCCTAATAAATACTAGAACATAGAATCCCAGTCAGCATTATCTCTGCCCACATGCGTGTGGCTGACTCATTTAGGTTACTTCCTCTGATAGAAGTCCAATCCAATATCAATCATGCAGTGGGTTGATCATGTGACCGTGTCCCTGCCTCAGAGAGGCTGAGATCCCAGAGGCTCTCTTGTTCACATGGAACTCTCTAGAAACCCACCAATTGGCTCTGGCTATGCTGCTCAACTGGGCTTGTGGACTTGTTCCCAGACTGCCACACAGTTAACAGGATTACTCATTCATGCCTCCCACCAGTGAAAAGAATGCTGAAGAAGAGGCAGGTTGACACTATTCAGCCTACCACATGTCTATGCAGATAACCCGAAGGACCTTAAGGGTAAACACCTACAGCACTGTTGTACATTTACTGTCAGTGTTTGTATAGCAGATCAGAATTTCAATGTGGGCAATTTTAGTGACAGTACTAAGCCATGGTAATAAAAAGATGATTGGTATTAAATTCTAGGTTCTGACAGCAATTGAATCCAGCAGGGGAATATTCCAAGTACTTATCCCATCCTTGAATAGAGAGGTGGGCGCCCAGTCAGAGAGGGCAGGCAGTGAACTAGACCTGATTTCCTACTTTGTCAAACAATTTGAGGGCCTGGGATTGACAGATCTGCCCAGGCCAATGGTTCCCCACTTAAACACTTTGAGTCAGATCAAAAGAGAGAAGGTAGGGGGGAGAGAGAGAGAGAGAGTTTGACAGCCAATTCACAGATATAATGTGAAGATGCACAGAGTAGTAGTAAAAAAAAAAAGTGACATAAATCTGTCTCATCTGGGTGCAATTTAACAATGTTTTATAGGACTACAACCTCTTGCGGTGCGATTTCAGGTGCTTCAAAAATCAACCCAGTGCTCTAATTTTCCATGCAAAAGCACATTAAGAGCTGAGAGAGGGAATCTGTGCCGTCAGCTCTCTCGGTTAATGTCCCAGTAACTCTTCAAGCTTCTAGCTTGGCCAGAACCCCGCTGTGGGCTGATAAGGCAGGGAGAAACACAGGCAGTTGAGATAGAAACCCTACCCAATCAAGGGAGAAGAAACCTTACAGCATCCTTATGCCACAGAGCTGAGCCGCAGTTGTAAAAGTTTACTCTCTATTTCCGCATTACTTTGATTCCCTCAAGACTCAGGAAAGTTACTCACTAAGCAGGTGTATGGCAGTGGGTCATAATTACACTGTTGTCATTGAAAAGTGCCAGGTTGGAGAGCCTGCAGATAGTGGGCCTTGATAAGGTAATGGCGGAGGGTCAAGTATGCTCATCAGTGTCCAGGCTGTATATCCCTCCCCACCGCTAGTACTGCTCTCAGCACTTCCTGGTCTGTCTCCTGCTTGCTGCTCTAGCAGAATAATACATAGTTTTATTACACACATCATTGACTCTGCTGCAACAAGGCCCAATAAAGAGGCCAATATCTCTTAGTCTATGCTTGTGGTGGAAAGCAGACGCAGAGGTTGTTAAAATGGCATGAATCTTTTATGGGGTGGGGAATGGCAGTGTCGTCAATATCGGACATAGGGCTCAGAGGCTGGCATCAGCCGGGAGAGAAAAATATGAGGTTCTCACGACACAGCAATTATCGTAGTTCAAGAGACACCAAGAGCCGTGCAGTAAAGATGCAGCAGATATCTCAATTGAACAGCGAGATCAAGGGTAGGATAAGGTAATGTGCTGGGTTAACAAGAGACCAGACACGTTTTAGACTGGAGCCTGGAAACTCTAGACTGGGGCTCTAAAACAACACTAGACTGGAGCCTGGAAACTCTAGACTGGGGCTCAAAAACAACACTAGACTGGAGCCTGGGCCATGCAAGGCTGAGTAAGCTAAGAATCCAAACAGCAGATACTAAATGTTGCTCAAAAATCCTTATTAAGAGCACAGTGGGGAGTAGGGCACAGCAGAACATTGGATATCATTATCGCACAAATACCAGAGGTGCTGCTTACGGGGAGAGAATGATTCAGACAAGTACAGTATGCAAAGTGGTACAATGACTTTAATTTACGTGCTATAATAGAATACACGCACATTGTATCTGAGGTAACCGGGACAGTTTTTAAATGGCATGAATACAGTTGGCGGTTGCTCAGATGGTGGAGGATAATGTGACGGTAGAAAGGTCCTGCATAACTTTGCACACTGCCAAACATTATGTGGTGTGTATAAGGCTGTAGTCTATGTGTACCATATACAGGAAGGAAGTAACCTAAGGAATACAGTATGCTTGGCCCTGGTTTAACATAGGTCAGCGTGATGGAGTGAGCCCTCAGCATCCAGTTTGCTTACCACATGTGATGCAATTATGTTCATTTGAGCCGTGGACCCAGCTCATGTAAGGGGGATAGAACCGGGTGGGTAGGGTCCCTGTCAGTACTGATAACATGTGAGCTTGTAGCGCTAACTACCTTGAAAGCAACTTAGCTGTACAGATGTAGGATCATAATTTGATCACTCTTCAGTTGCTGAACATTTTTATGCACAGCAGGAAATGCAAACTTGTAGCGTATTAGAGGTTTAAAAAGGCTTCTAAAGTGTGGAATTTCCACTTTAAAAATTTTAGACTTGATTTGCCCTAACATAAAATGTATCAACCACTACATAAAATCTGTGTTGAGGAAAAAAACAATACACTTACATATCAGGATATTTTTGTTAATGATATATCGTATCGTACCGTTTTGACAATATCGCAATATTATTTTGCGCTAGTTGTGTCACGGTTGTCGTCGGTAATGGAGGACCAAAACGCAGCAGGTATGTGTATGCTCATCTTGCTTTTTAATAAATACAAAATGAACACCAAAATAACAAAGAACGAACGATCAACAAAAACAGTCTGGTAAGGCACAAGGCTAAACACAGAACAATCTCCCACAAAATACAAGACAAACACACCCAACTAATATAGGACTTCCAATCAAAGGCAACACCAAACAGCTGCCTTCAATTGGAAGTCCAACCCCAATTAACTCAACATAGAAACACACACACTAGACTAACCATAGAATACATGAAAACCAAACAGTGCCCAAAAACCCCGGAATACTTAAATCAAATGCCCCTTCAACAAACACACCACCCCGAACCACATAAAACGAATACCCTCTGCCACGTCCTGACCAAACTACAATACCAATTAACCTTATACTGGCCAGGACGTGACAAGTTGGCTGTACCTGCACCACTACTCCAGTATTTTTCCTTAATAGCTTTTTCTCCATCTTCTTTTTAAAAAGGGAGCCAATTTGTTTTTAGCACTTTTGTTTCCATGACTAATCAAAACTTGTTTTCTCATGGCCCTCTCTTGTCCCTCTGTAGCAGACATATGGTGAGCAATACGTTTGGAACATCGAATCGCAATAAAATCACAGTATTGAATCACATTGCATATACAATCATGAGAATCGCAATACATATCATATCGGCACCAAAGTACTGTGATAATATTGTATCGTGTGGTCCCTGGAAATTCCCAGCCCTGCAAAAAATGGCCATTGATTATAATCCACATAATAATTCCAATTAACTACCTTGAGAGACACTTATTTTAGGAACTGTTTAATAAGTTTTGTTATATAATAAATCCTGCTAAATACTGAAACAACATCCATAAATAGCAGTTTAACAATAATGAGAAGAGCAAGTCTCTGACAGCCATGTCATAAAGTATGAGGAGTAGGCAAATGAAAAATGCCTTTAACAGCTAAATAAATCTTAGCAGACTATCGCTGAGGAAAAGGCGAAAGCCATCTCTCTTGCATCTTAAAAAAACAGTTAAATCTACTTCCTGGATTAAATATTCATGCTCTGAAACACAAATAAATTAGGTTTGCTAACTGCATACCACTGACATTCCTCAGGAAATGTCTTCATTTGGTGGCTGGATCAATAGCTCATTACAGCTATCTTTCACTGGGCCGTCTCTGGCTCTGCTGCTGTTTAATTCCCTCTGTCCGTCCACCCGGCAGGAACACAGGAGAGCAGCATTCTGCTGAATACTGCTTCCACCCTAAAATGAGCCTCCCACTGTTTTAACAGCTTCTTTCTAAATGTGCACTATTGAAAACACTCAATGACTTTCAGGAAATGTGTTAATCATTATTAGATACGGGAAATCAATATGGTAATATGGATATAGGGTAGACAATCTCGGCTTACTTGCAGCAGAGAAAAAGAGTATCTGCGTGACGAGCACTTTTTGGAGAGAAAGGAGCACCAGATAGCATTTAGAGCAGCGATTCCTGACCTTTACCTTTCCAGGGAACACCAAATCACTGTCAAAAGCTCTTGAGGACCACCATTCATGGAGTCAGATACTTTTTCTTTACATTAAATATCTTGGGGATCAAATATAGTCAATTTTAACATTGAATGTAACAAATTAAAGGCCTATTATTATTATGAACAATTTGCATTGTGAAAAGTAATGAAACATTTCTTATAATGCCATTCATATTCCAACTGTTATTATTTTTGGAAGAAATCGTTTTAATTTTCTTTTGGTATTTATTCTTCGTGTCTTTTTTACGGCCAGGTGGTTGGGAAACCCTGAATTAGAGCTTACTCTTGGTGAACAGCACTAGTAATTGTTCAATCTATTTCATTAATTCCATTGGTAAATCAAATAAATGTTTAAAAAAAATGTAATAAATGAAAAAGTAACAGTCGGTAGAAGCAGTTGGTAAAAGCAGATGGCAAAACATTGTAATAAATAATATAAATATTAGAAAAGGTGGATTCTCCAAGACATACAGATGTAGGATCTTAATTTGAACACTTTTCTTGTTGATCATTTTCCTGCATAGCAGAAAATACAAACTTGTAGTGTATTCAAGGTTTGAAAAGGGTTCTAAAGTTTGTAATTTACACTTTAAAATGCCAGACTTGATTTGCACTAACAAAAAATGTATCATCCCCTACAAAACAATTTCCATTAATTATAATCCATATAATAATTCACATTTCCTGCTATTGCAGGATTATTTTCTTGCTATAGCAATCTGGTTCAAATTAAGATCCTACATATTTACCCTACTTTTACAAGAGCAGAGAACTTGGGATCTCGAATCAGTCATATTTCAGGGTATTTCCATTATACTGCTGGTTCTACCAAAGTCTGCAGGCTAGACCAGTACCATTATGCTCAAAATGCCATTTAGTTCTAAATCAAATGGGCCAATTACTTTTTAAATCAACCATGAAATGACAGTGAACTTCATGAGTATAATAGCATTAAAGTTATCATCCTCATGTCAAGTAGATTGGGGTGCTGTGTTCAACGGAATATCAATCCTATGGGATAATGATGCAGAGAGCTGAGGGAAAAGCAACATGAATGAAAATCCAGATTGCATTCAACACAACTCTACACAAATATTAACCTTGAACTTGAATTGAACATTCATGTGTGAAGTTATCATGTAAATGGTCCCCATTCACAACAAAAAACACATTAGGATATCAACTGGATTTAAATAATGCATGAGCTTCAGGCCAACTCCACAAAGGTGATTTCAATGTCATTGAAGGTGACAATGACATAACATTGCAGTTTACAGACCCAACACTGATTATTAGAGGTGATGAGGGTTGAGAATCCACACTGCCCAGGAAAAGGAAGGGATCAAGGGCACCTTTGATACCCTCTGGCAAAGTGTGGGACTGATAGAGGGAGCCTTTGCCCCTGCTGCCCCCCACATAGCAGGAGCCATCAGATCCCAAATAACTGTTGATGACTTCAAACTAGAGGTCGACCGATTATGATTTTTCAACGCCGATACCGATTATTGGAGGACCCAAAAAAAAGCCGCTACCGATTAATCGGACGATTTTTTTTATTTATTTGTAATAATGACAATTACAACAATACTGAATGACCACTTGTTTTAACTTAATATAATACATCAATAAAATCAATTTAGCCTCAAATAAATAATGAAACATGTTCAATTTGGTTTAAATAATGCAAAAACAAAGTGTTGGAGAAGAAAGTAAAAGTGCAATATGTGCCATGTAAGAAAGCTAACGTTTAAGTTCCTTGCTCAGAACATGAGAACATATGAAAGCTGGTGGTTCCTTTTAACATGAGTCTTCAATATTCCCAGGTAAGAAGTTTTAGGTTGTAGTTATTATAGGAATTATAGGACTATTTCTCTCTATACGATTTGTATTTCATATACCTTTGACTATTGGATGTTCTTATAGGCACTTTAGTATTGCTAGTGTAACAATATAGCTTCCGTTCCTCTCCTCGCGCCCACCTGGGCTCGAACCAGGAACACATCGACAACAGCCACCCTCGAAGCAGCGTTACCCATGCAGAGCAAAGGGAACAACTACTCCAAGTCTCAGAGCGAGTGACGTTTGAAACGCTATTAGCGCGCACCAACCTAACTAGCTAGCCAGCCATTTCACATCGGTTACACCAGCCTAATCTTGGGAGTTGATAGGCTTGAAGTCATAAACAGCGCAATGCTTGAAGCACAGCGAAGAGCTGCTGGCAAAACGCAAGCCTGTCAACTCCCAAGATTAGGCTGGTGTAACCGATGTGAAATGGCTAGCTAGTTAGCGGGTGCGCGCTAATAGCGTTTCAAACGTCACTCGCTCTGAGACTTGGAGTAGTGACACATTTTCCCTAGTTAAAAGAAATTCATGTTAGCAGGCAATATTAACTAAATATGCAGGTTTAAAAATATATACTTGTGTATTGATTTTAAGAAAGGCATTGATGTTTATGGTTGGAGCAACGTGTACCTAAGCGATTATATTCAACGCAGGAAAGGCTAGATAAACTAGTAATATCATCAACCATGTGTAGTTAACTAGTGATTATGATTGATTGATTGTTTTTTATAAGATAAGTTTAATGCTAGCTAGCAACTTACCTTGGCTTCTTACTGCATTCGCGTAACAGGCAGGCTCCTCGTGGAGTGCAATGTAAAGCAGGTGGTTAGAGCGTTGGACTAGTTAACCATAAGGTTGCAAGATTGAATCCCCGAGCTGACAAGGTAAAAATCTGTCGTTTTGCCCCTGAACAAGGCAGTTAACCCACCATTCCTAGGCCATCATTGAAAATAAGAATGTGTTCTTAAATGACTTGCCTAGTTAAATAAAGGTCTAAAAAATTTAAAATAAATCGGCCAAATCGGCGTCCAAAAATACCGATTTCCGATTGTTATGAAAACTTGAAATCAGCCCTAATTAATCGGCCATTCCGATTAATCAGTCGACCTCTACTTCAAACAGCTGGAAATGACCTTCTCTATCAGCCCAGATATCAGGGAGGTTTCCATGACTCCCTAACAGGCCGCTCACTGGATGATTGTCTAAGAATACCCCAATTACAGATCAGGACAGAAGAACCTAATGGCATGCAGCACAGGCAGGCAGAGTAGCAGCAGGGCCCTACCAGGCCCTTTGAAGGAGCTACTACACAGAGATAGATGGGAATGGAGAATGAGAGGAGAGAGAGAAAGAGCTGGTAGTCCCATCCAACAAACTACTGGGTGTGAAACAGGGAATGGACTCAGGGGGTATGCTAATTTGGTATAGAGCAGACCTAACTGACTCTATTAAACTAATCAAAACAGGAACATTTTACATTTGACAAGAAATTCAAAAGGAAATGATCTCAACAGAGAAAAATGCCCTCCTGTGTGCTACCTACAGTTGAAGTCGGAAGTTTACATACACTTAGGTTGGAGTCATTAAAATGCATTTTCAACCACTACACAAATTTCTTGTTAACAAACTATAGTTTTGGCAAGTCGGTTAGGACATCTACTTTGTGCATGACACGTAATTTTTCCAACAATTGTTTACAGACAGATTATTTCACTTATAATTCACTGTATCACAATTCCAGGGGGTCAGAAGTTTACATACACTAAATGGACTGTGCCTTTAAACAGCTTGGAAAATTCCAGAAAATTATGTCATGGCTTTAGAAGCTTCTGATAAGCTAACTGACATCATGGGAAAATCAAAAGTAATCAACCAAGACCTCAGAAAAAAAATTGTAGACCTCCACAAATCTGGTTCATCCTTGGGAGCAATTTCCAAACGCCTGAAGGTACCACATTAATCTGTACAAACAATAGTACGCAAGTATAAACACCATGGGACCATGCAGCCGTCATACCGCTCAGGAATGAGACGCATTCTGTCTCTTAGAGATGAATGTACTTTGGTGCGAAAAGTGCAAATCAGTCCCAGAACAACAGCAAAGGACCATGTGAAGATGCTGGAGGAAACAGGTACAAAAGTATCTATATCCACAGTAAAACGAGTCCTATATTGACATAACCTGAAAGGCCGCTCAGCAAGGAAGAAGCCACTGCTCCAAAACCGCCATAAAAAAGCCAGACTACGGTTTGCAACTACACATTGGGACAAAGATTGTACTTTTTGGAGAAATGTCCTCTGGTCTGATGAAACAAAAATAGAACTGTTTGGCCACAATGACCATTGTTATGGGGGAGGGAGGCTTGCAAGCCGAAGAACACCATCCCAACCATGAAGCACAGGGGTGGCAGCATCATGTTGTGGGGGTGCTTTGCTGCAGGAGGGACTGGTGCACTTCACAAAATAGATGGCATCATGAGGAGGAAAATTATGTGGATATATTGAAGCAACATCTCAAGACATCAGTCAGGAAATTAATGCTTGGTCGCAAATGGGTCTTCCAAATGGACAATGACCGCAAGCATACTTCCAAAGTTGTGGCAAAATGGCTTAAGGACAACACAGTCAATGTATTGGAGTGACCATCACAAAGCCCTGACCTCAATCCTATACAGAATTTGTGGGCAGAACTGAAAAAGCGTGTGCGAGCAAGGTGGGCTACAAATCTGACGCAGTTATACCAGCTCTGTTAGGAGGAATGGGTCAAAATTCACCCAATTTATTGTGGGAAGCTTGTGGAAGGCTACCCGAAACATTTGACCCAAGTTAAACAATTTAAAGGCAATGCCACCAAATACTAATTGAGTGTATGTAAACTTCTGACCCACTGGGAATGTGATGAAAGAAATAAAAAGCTGAAATCAATAATTCTCTCTACTATTATTCCGACATTTCACATTCTTAAAATAAAGTGGTGATCCTAACTGACATAAGACTTGGTCATTTTTACTAGGATTAAATGTCAGGAATTGTGAAAAACTGAGTTTAAATGTATTTGGCTAAGATAAGATAAACTTCCAACTTCAACTGTATATCCCCCCACTAGAATCCCCATACTTTAATGAAGACAGCTTCTCCATCCTGGAGGGGGAAATCAATAATTTCCAGGCCCAGGGACATGTACTAGTCTGTGGCGACCTAAATACCAGAACTGGACAAGAACCTGACGCCCTCAGCACACAGAGAGGCAAACACCTACCTGGAGGTGACAGCATTCCCTCACCCATATGCACCCCAGGCACAACTATGACAACATAACCAACAAAAACGGGTCACAACTCCTGCAGCTATGTCGCACGCTGGGTATGTACATAGTCAACGGTAGGCTTCGAGAGGACTCCTATGTTATGTACACCTATAGCTGATCTATTGGCAGTTGTACTGTAGACTACGTTATCACTGACCTCAGCCCAGAGTCTCTCAGAGCGTTCACAGTCAGCCCACTGACACCCCTATCAGATCACATTAAAATCACAGTCTACTTGAACAGAGCAATACTCAATCATGAGGCATCAAAGCCAAAGGAACTGAATAATATTAAGAAACGCTATAAATGGAAGGAAAGTAGTGTGGAAACCTACCAAAAAACAATTAGGCAATAACAAATTCAATCCCTTTTAGACAACTACCTGGACAAAATGTTTTATTGTAATAGTGAAGGTGTAAACTTCGCAGTGGAAAACCTAAACAGTTTATTTGACCTCTCAGTTTCCCTATCAAATCTAAAAATTTCAAAACAGAAAACCGAAGAAAATTAACAACAATGACCAATGGTTTGATGACGAATGCAAAAACCTAAGAAATAAATTGAGAAACCTATCCAAACAAAAACAGAGACCCAGAAAACCTGAGCCTACGCCTTCACTATGGTGAAACACTAAAACAATACAGAAATACACTACGGAAAAAGAAGGAAGAGCATGTCAGAAATCAGCTCAATGTAATTGAAGAATCCATAGACTCGAACCACTTCTGGGAAAATTGGAAAACACTAAGCAAACAACTACACGAAGAGTTATCTATCCAAAATGGAGATGTATGGGTAAACCACTTCTCCAATCTTTTTCGCCCTATAACAAAGAACAAACAACAAAAACATATATACATGATCAAATACGCATCTTAGAATCAACCATTATAGACTACCAGATCCCACTGGATTATCCAATTACACTGAATGAACTACAGGACAATATACAAACCCTCCAACCCAATAACGCCTGTGGTGTTTATGGTATCCTCAATGAAATGATAGAATTGTTGTGTCTTTACAATGGATTAAGTGATATATGACATGCTATTTTATCAAATAAATTCTCTGTAATTAATATTACCTGATTAAACTAATCATGTAAATGCAATTAACTAGGAAGACGGTGTCACAGGGGTCGTAAAATGGAGACCAAGACGCAGCGTGAATAGTGCTCATTTTCAAAACACACTTGACAAAATAACAAACGACCAACACAGTCCCGTCAGGTACACTAGACTAGAACGGAAAACAACTACCCATAACCCCAAAGGAAAAACAGGCTGCCTAAGTATGGCTTCCAATCAGAGACAACGAAAGACGAAAGCCTCTGATTGGAAACCATACCCGGCTGAAAATGAAAACCAACACATAGAAAATGATAACTAGAACAAACCCACATAGAAACAGAAAACCCAAAATACCTACAAAAGGTATCCCCCTGCCACGCCCTGACCACTCTACTATGGCAAATGACCTCTTTCACTGGTCAGGACGTGACAGACGGGGCACCACGGAAGAATGCTTATAGAGCTGTTGTCTTCTGAATAAACTCTTAACCTCTCTAGGGTATGTGGGACGAAATCGTCCCACCTACTCAACAGCCAGTGGAATCCCGTGGCGCGATATTCAAATACCTTAGAAATGCTATTACTTCAATTTCTCAAACATATGACTATTTTACACCATTTTAAAGACAAGACTCTCGTTAATCTAACCACACTGTCCGATTTCAAAAAGGCTTTACAACGAAAGCAAAACATTAGATTATGTCAGCAGAGTACCCAGCCAGAAATAATCAGACACCCATTTTTCAAGCTAGCATATAATGTCACATAAACCCAAACCATAGCTAAATGCAGCGCTAACCTTTGATGATCTTCATCAGATGACACTCCTAGGACATTATGTTATACAATACATGCATGTTTTGTTCAATCAAGTTCATATTTATATCAAAAACCAGCTTTTTACATTAGCATGTGACGTTCAGAACTAGCATACCCACCGCAAACTTCCGGTGAATTTACTAAATTACTCACGATAAACGTTCACAAAAAAACATAAATTATTTTAAGAATTATAGATACAGAACTCCTTTATGCAATCGCTATGTCCGATTTTAAAATAGCTTTTCGGCAAAAGCACATTTTGCAATATTCTGAGTAAATAGCTCGCCATCACGGGCTAGCTATTTTGACACCCACCAAGTTTGGCACTCACCAAACTCAGATTTACTATAAGAAACATTTGATTACCTTTGCTGTTCTTCGTCAGAATGCACTCCCAGGACTTCTACTTCAATAACAAATGTTGGTTTGGTTCAAAATAATCCATAGTTATGTTCAAATATCCTCTGTTTTGTTCGTGCGTTCAAGACACTATCCGAAGGGTAACGAAGGGTGACGCGCCCGGCGCGTATCGTGACAAAAAATGTCTAAATATTCCATTACGTACTTCGAAGCATGTCAACAGCTGTTTAAAATCAATTTTTATGCGATTTTTCTCGTAAAAAAGCGATAATATTCCGACCGGGAAACCCTGTTTTCGTTCAAAGACTGAAAATCTAAAATGGACTCTTCACGTGCATGCGCACCCCCGTCTCATTGTTCTCAGATCGACCACTTACCAAATGCGCTACTGTTTTTCAGCCATGGCCTGCAAAGTCATCATTCAACGTTCTGCCGCCTTCTGAGAGCCTATGGGAGCCGTAGGAAGTGTCACGTTACAGCAGAGATCCTCAGTTTTCAATAAAGAGAGTGTAGAAGGCCAAGAAATGGTCAGAGAGGGCACTTCCTGTACAGAATCTTCTCAGGTTTTTGCCTGCCATATGAGTTCTGTTTTACTCACAGACACCATTCAAACAGTTTTAGAAACTTTAGGGTGTTTTCTATCCAAATCAAACAATTATATGCATATTCTAGTTTCTGGGCAGTAGTAATAACCAGGTTAAATCGGGTACGTTTTTTATCCAGCCGTGCAAATACTGCCCCCTACCCTAGAGAGGTTAAACACCTGATAATCTTTTATATCAATAGCAGTCAATTATTAATCGTCACCTTATTCAGTCTCATCTGAACGTCATAAAATTCTTCACGAACCCTGGCTAACAGGTTGAATCAGCAATACAAAATTTGGTTCAATTATTGATTTACTAAATACCTAAATAATCACACAGAATTACATATACACAGGATGGATCATACATTGATTACTAATTATGTCATAAAAGAAAACGTCCCTAGCGGACGAAACCGATATGACGGCTGGTTACACAAGAAAGGAGGTTGGGTTTGAATGAGGACATCAGTCCTCACGTCATCGGGAACACAATGTTAATTTCGTTAGGTTGTAGTCGTTCAACCATTCGCAACCAGAGCTCACGCTGAGGTTGGTTTAGTTTGCATGAATTGTGTCACGGGGGCTCTTATGGAAATGTAGAAAAGGGCTTGGTTCATCATTTCCAACCAATGCCTATTTTACTTACTTATGAAAACAATTCTCTCATTTTAAAAACTGAAATTACATTTAATCTTTTCACAAATAGTTTCATATTTAAACATTTAAATTGCACAACAATTCCATGTGAATCTGAATGTGTAGACTTTCCAAGATACAGTTTATGTCGTCCTATCATCAGTAATAATGTCTCAGACGACAACTGATCTGACAGCATATTCTTAAAGTACCAACGAACACTTTCAACTGGTTGGATTACATAAAGATTGTTCTTTTCCCCAACCTTTTGATGTTACAATACTCTCTCTATGTTAACAAAGGGCTTTCCAAGAGTCCATTCTGTAGAGTAAAGAGAGAAAAGGGGGAAAGGTATTTATGGGGGTCATAAACCTCACCAACATGGCAAGTTCGTGACAGAATACAGACCACAAATTCTAATTGGCTATACTTAAACTCTTTAACATCATCCTTAGCTCTGGCATCTTCCCCAATATTTGGAACCTAGGACTGATCACCCCAATGAATAAAAGTGGAGACAAAACTGACCCCAATAACTACCGTGGGATGTGTCAACAGCAACCTTGGGAAAATCCTCTGCATTATCATTAACAGCAGACTCGTACATTCCCTCAGTGCAAACAATGTACTGAGCAAATGTCAAATTGGCTTTTTACCAAATTACCGTACAACAGTCCACATATTCACCCTGCACACCCTGATTGACAAACAATCCAAAACAAAGGCAAAGTCTTCTCATGCTTTGTTGATTTCAAAAAAGCTTTTGACTCAATTTGGCATGAGGGTCTGCAATATAAATTGATGGAAAGTGGTGTTGGGGGGAAAACATACGACATTATAAAATCCATGTACACAAACAACAAGTGTGCCGTTAAAATGAGCAAAAAACACACATTTCTTTCCACAGGGCAGTAGGATGAGACAGGGATGCAGCTTAAGCCCCACCCTCTTTAACATATATATCAACAAATTGGCGAGAGCACTAGAACAGTCTGCAGCACCCGGCCTCACCCTACTAGAATCTGAAGTCAAATGTCTACTGTTTGCTGATGATCTGATGCTTCTGTCCCCAACCAAAGAGGGCCTACAGCAGCACCTAGATCTTCTGCACAGATTCTGTCAGGCCTGGGCCCTGACAGCAAATCTCAGTAAGACAAAAAATAATGGTGTACCAAAAAAGGTCCAGTTGCCAGGACCACAAATATACATTTCATCTAGACACCGTTGCACTATACATACCTCGACCTAAACAACACCACAGGTAACTTCCACAAAGCTGTGAACGATCTGAGAGACAAGGCAAGAAGGGCCTTCTATGCCATCAAAAGGAATATAAAATTTGACATACCAATTAGGGTCTGGCTAAAAATACTTGAATCAGTTATAGAACCCATTGCCCTTTATGGTTGTGAGGTCTGGGGTCTGCTCACCAACCAAAAATTCACAAAATGGGACAAACACCAAATTGAGACTCTGCATGCAGAATTATGCGAAAATATCCTGTGTGTACAACGTAAAACCACAAATAATGCATGCAGAGCAGAATTAGTCCGATACCCGCTAATTAACAAAATCCAGAAAAGAGATGTTTCCCAAACCTTCCATAACAAAGCCATCACCTACAGAGATATGAGCACGGAGAAGAGTCCCCAACCAAATCATGAGAAAACAAAAAGATAATTACTTGACACATTGGAAATAATTAACAAAAAAACAGAGCAAACTAGAATGCTATTTGGCCCTAAACAGAGAGTACAGTGGCAGAATACCTGACCACTGTGACTGAGCCAAACTTAAGGAAAGCTTTGACTATAGGCAGACCTGGCTCTCAAGAGAAGACAGGCTATGTGCACACTGCCTACAAAATGTGGTGGAAACTGAGCTGCACTTTCTAAACTCCTGCCAAATGTATGACCATATTAGAGACACATACTGTATTTCCCTCAGATTACACAGACCCACAAAGAATTTGAAAACAAACCCAATTTTGCTAAACTCCCATTTCTATTGGGTGAAATACCACAGTGTGCCATCACAGCAGCAAGATTTGTGACCCGTTGCCACAAGAAAATGGCAACCGGTAAAGAACGAACACCATTGTAAATACAACCCATATTTATGTTAATTTTTTTCCCCTTTTGTACTTTTTGTACTATTTGCACAAAATATGACATTTCAAATGTCTTTATTCTTTTGGAACTTTTGTGAGTGTGATGTTTACTGTTAATTTGTATTGTTTATTTCACTTTTGTTTATTATCTACTTCCCTTGCTTTGGCAATGTTAACATATGCTTCTCATGCCAATAAAGCCCTTAAATTGAAATTGAAATTGAATTGAGAGAGAGACAGCCAGAAGCACTCACAGAGAAATGTGTGTGTAGCAGAGGAGGCAGCTATCCCGCACTGCTGCCATTAGAGAATACACCCACCAGCCAGGATAAGGCGTTCCACGCCAGCGTCTGTTTGGAGCTGGTGCCAAGTCAAGCTTACCTGGAGTTGTTTTTGTGTTAGGAGGGGAGCAGTGGTGGTTCATTACCAAACGCTTTTCTCTCTGAATGTGCTGACAGCTGGTTGGTACACCAGGTCAGACAGTCTCCCCACATAAAACGTAACCGTCCCAAACGCTGCCATAGCACATTAGTCACACTCATACGCTGCCCTTTTCACTGCTGCCTCCACTACCCCACTACCTGCTAATGGAGCCGGAGACTTTGATATTCTCCCAGCTGGGGCTCTTCCCGAGGAGGGGGTTGTGGCCCCAGCACATATCTATTCCTTAGTGATCTGATGTGTGCATCAGGCCCCACGCAGCGTGCTGCATGTACAAATCAGAGGCCTCCTGTCAGAATCACAGCACAATCAAACAGACAAACAAACTTAGGCTGAAATAACAAACAAAATTAGAAAAATCCAATGGCTTGATTCCCTCTGCAGACTGTTCCATCCCTCCACAGATCAGCTCCCTGTTAGAGCCCAGGGGTGTTAAGTTAGAGGTGGAACCATGGCACGAACGTGTGCAAACAAGCACAAGCACAGGCTACTGATACTGATTAAAAGCACAGGCTACTGATACTGATTAAAAGCACAGGCTACTGATACTGATTAAAAGCACAGGCTACTGATACTGATTAAAAGCACAGGCTACTGATACTGATTAAAAGCGACACAACGTACTATAGTTAATTTGCAAAACTGTTCTTACTTAACAAACAGTCTGATCCGTTATGCCATATAAGCTTAGTGTGCTGTGAATTCTGTAATGAATGTATTGTAATGTTTTTAAAATTGTATAACTGCCTTAATTTTGCCGGACCCCATGGGATCCATAATAAATTCAAATAAGCTGATATTTTTTTAATCATCATCCTGCTTATGAGGCCCTATGCTGGTGCATCTCAGGACATCTACAAATAGAGAAACAACCGTCCCACAGTGTGATGTGGAGCCTTATTATACTCTCCCCTTTCCCCCTAGCACGCTCTAACATTAAACAAGAGCACAATAAGAGCTGTTTCTCTTCCTGTAGCATCAAATTACCCATGACAGAGAAATACTCTCTAATCAAAAGGGTACCATCGCGCTCTCCCAGAAGCTTGGCTGGTGTGTAAAACCCGGCCGGGGCTGGCTTTAGACAGCAGGCCACCAGGGGCTAATTTCTCTGTTCTCTTTTAGGGGAAATTACTTTGTTTAGTTGTTACTAGAGAAAAGGTAGTTTGTGCACCTATTTGAATCTAGGAGGAAAACCTGCTTCCTGTTTACAGCTAAACAGTATCCATGCAAAGGCAAGATCAGTCAGAGACTGTGTGTGTGCGCTTCTGATTGGATGTTAATGTGTGCATGCACAAGGGTGTGTATTAGTGTGCGCGTGTGTGCGCTCTAATGTGTGTTGGCATCAGTATGAGGAGAGAGAGTCGAGACTCATTGACGGCTCAATGGTTCAGCTCAGCTGCAACTTGGCCTGATGAATAATTTCTGCACTCTGCTCTGCTGTGGCACGTCTTGAGCAGCCTGCCTGCTTCTGCAGCAGCACCACACAGCCTAGCCCACTTTGCATTCACACATCCACACACTAGCGCAGACCCCATCCCCGTGCCATCCAGTCAGCTGCTGCCCCGTGTGGAAAGATGCAACAAGCTGCAAAGCCTCTTAAAGGAGCCGTGCCTTTGCAACTCAAAGCGTCACATTTTAACTTTTCCAAATAGGACAACTGCGGTGGGACCAGCCAGGACAAATTTGATTGACTAAGAAACATCATTTTAGCACAGACAGCAAAACCCGATAAGGGCCAACTCCAGAACTTTTGCTCATTGTTTTTAGTGTGTAGATCACAACTGCAGACTGCTGGCTGACACAGGTGCTAGCTCTCCAAGCAGTAATGGTGCTGAAATGTCAGCACTGTTTGGGGCAGAGTGAATGCTGATGTAAGGACCTCTGAATGGAGTGGTAACAAGGGACAGGGAGCTGCGGGGCATTGAAATCATCAACTTTTTCAGGGGCTCCTTTTAAACCCCACTGGCATCTCTGGGAATACAGGAGGCTTCCAAGCAATGCAAACGTGTAAGACTTAAAGCCCACTGCTAATTTCCAAGTAAGTAGCCTCTCTTAAGAGGTGGATTGTCGCTCTGGTTCAAGTTTGGTTTCGGAAAAGCCTCAATTTTGTAGATAAATCTACAGGGCAGAAGGATAAAAAAGTAAATGCTCAAAAACAGTTCAATCTTAGCCTATGGATCAGTAATCAATGCATCTTCACGTATTTTCACCCACAATTGTTTTTCTAGCATAAACTGCAACGCCACGCTATAGGAAGAGCTGAGTAGTACCAAGTAGTGTAGACCATAAGGAGAGGAGCTCCTCTGGGCCATTCCACCTCAACTTACAGCCTCTACTTTAATTAGTATAGAACCACATTGTGTTGGCAGGTTTATGTGCTGCGATCCTGACAGCATGGTTAGACAGAACCAAGGAAGTCCATTGCACAAATCATTGTTGCCATTTGATAATTCACATGCCTAAACCTGGAGTCCTGGGGGAGCACTGGGAACTATGTGCTGCCAATACCTCATATATCTATATCACAATAAATGACCATAACAATATTAGGCCTATATTCAGCTATTGCTGTTCATTATAACGTGATAATTTGTGTTATATGTTTATTGCATATATATCTGCCTGGATAGACACCATACGCAGAATTTGAGGTTAAGAGTAGAAGTTGTTCACCAATATCTTGTGAGTTGGAACGTTTCCTTGAATAAGAACTAGGCATGCAAAGGTGAACTTTTTCTAACTATAGACAGCATTGATACGCCTGGAAAAGGGACACGTAGTTATCAATTAACAACAGCAAAGCAGGAGGGTTGTGGGCTGGAAGTGAGACAGAGATCGTCGCGTAAACTGGATGTAGTAGGCCTACACGGGTAGGCATTCCTAGGTATTCAGTAATAGCAAAACGTAATGAGACAAGCGGACAAGTTAAATCTAGGAGGGAATCAAGGTGAGGGATGAGCCAAACAAAAAGGTCCTGTCATCGCGAGGCAGGTCTGCTTTACGAGGGAGCAGGTTATTGAGGGCTACCCAAAAAGCGCGGTGGTTATAAAACCAGCACGTTCAGGAGACAGTCTACTCGTAATTAGAACTATAGGCTACATTGTAGCCATATTTCATAATCAACATGTAGTCTATAACCTGGCTGCACAAAGCATAATCTGTAACGCTAATAGCAGTATGCTATTACATAGGCATCGACATGCATGGGATAAAATGCTCGAAGTGCACACAGGAGGCAGGTTGCCTCAAGAAATAGCGGACGGGAAATTAGGCTACTTACAGTTCTCAAGAACTGAATTTCATCCTCCCCTTCACCACCTTCAGCCATGGCTGTTGAGGAGCCTGCTCAGACTCGGGTAGCCTCCACTGTCGGCTTGCAGCACCACGCTGCTGCTCCTCTCTCTTATCGATATTAGCATATAGCTAATCCACAGCCATATACCGGAGACCGAGCGAACTATTGGAGCCTGTCACTCACTCACGCCCGCTCGCTCATTGCAAATGCCAGCGGTGCTGTTCCCGAAGGAGCGTGTGAGCGTTGGTATAGGCTGGAGCAAATGAGAACGGGTCTGGAATGTGAAGCGTAGTCTTGCAGTCAAAATACGGCAGTGGGGTCTTTGTCGTCTACGTCACCAGTGGATCTTATTCAGTTAAATAAAGGTAAAATAAAAATACAAATGATTAATATACCTAAAACATTAAAGCGCGAGCTTTCAAAATTCCCTCACCATACAACAGCCACATAATTGCGCATGACAATTGGTTTTCCGTTGGCCAACAGAATCTATTACATATGCTACAGCGATGGTATTCGATGGTATATGGTATATTTTGGTGTGTAGAATAGACAGCAAAATTGGGCTATCTAGCATCCAAGATGCATGAAATTGTAGCCAAGTAGGCCTAAGTGCTTCCAAAAATCAACACCATGGACAGCACCCAGAATGACAAGTATGGCTTCAATATTGCGCTATTAGCGAACGATGAAATAATGTTCAATATTCAGTGTAGGCTACAAATCGACTTATGTAGCTTAAATAAATAATGTATTGCAGAGTCAGGTTAAATGTGTAAATATGACCTATAATAGGCCTACATAGGCTACCCAGTCCAGCAGCATATTAAAGCCCATTGTTTTGACAACATGGACTGAAACAACACTGATTCAAATAATGTTGCAACACTAGAGAGCAAATCAATGCATAACCTCAACTTTCATTAGGCTTACTTAGCTAATGGTCATAGCTTCAGTCAGATCCACAACCTAAAACGAGGTCAAGTTGTGCAGCAATAGCAATATTCTGTATTTTTCTGAGACATAAAGTGTAACTCTTCTCCTTCAGGAGGCTGCAATGATTTGGCATGGCCCCTTAGATCCTTGGGAACTTTTACAGCTGCTCCATTGAGAGCATCCTCCTGACTGGTTGTATCACCGTCTGGTATGGAAACTGCGCCACCCTTGACCAGAAGGCCCTACAGAGGGTGATGCAGACAGCCCAGCGCAGCACTGCGGGTGAGCTCCCAGCCATCCAGGAAGTACATGCCAGACAGTGTCTGAGAAAGGTCCGAAAAATTGCCAAAGACTCCAGCCACTGCAGACATGGACTGTTTGTTCTCCGTGCTCTGGTCTGGCAGACGGTACCCGCGCGTCAAGGCTCAGACCAATAGACTTCTAAGCAGCATCTATCCCCTGGCCATTATACTGTTAAATGGCTAACAATTACTGCTCCCCCTCACACCTACGCTGCTGCTAAAATGGTTATTGATTAGATGTATTACCACCACTATTCTGCTGTTATTTGATTATTGATTGGCATTACCATTAGAACCTATCTATTTTATCCTGCTACTGGTCACTATTGTTTGTGTTTACATGTAGATATTACCACTAGTATAGTACCAAAAGTATTTGTATATTGTTGCTACCAGTCACTTTCAAGCCCTGTTCACATATCCGCTCATCGTACCTACACTGTCAGTCTTGCACACACACTCAATCACACACTTACATGCACATACTCACCACCACATACACAGCCATCCATCGGTTATGGTGCTGCCATACTGTTTACCATTTTTATTATTATGCTTTTTTAATGTGACTTTTTAATGTGACTCACATTAAAAAAAAGACTCACATTAAGCATCTCCAATCCAAAATTAAATCTAGAATCGTCTTCCTATTTTGCAACAAATCAAATCAAATCAAAATCAAATGTATTATATAGCCCTTCTTACATCAGCTGATATCACAAAGTGCTGTACAGAATCCCAGCCTAAAACCCCAAACAGCAAGCAATGCAGGTGTAGAAGCACGGTGGTTAGGAAAAACTCCCTAGAAAGGCCAAAACCTAGGAAGAAACCTAGAGAGGAACCAGGCTATGAGGGGTGGCCAGTCCTCTTCTGGCTGTGCCAGGTGGAGATTATAACAGCACATGGCCTAGATGTTCAAATGTTCATAAATGACCAGCATTGTCAAATAATAATAATTATAGTAGTTGTCGAGGGTGCAACAAGTCAGTAACACAAGAGTAAGTGTCAGTTGGCTTTTTCATAGCTGATCTTTGAGAGTATCTCTACCGCTCCTGCTGTCTCTAGAGAGTTGAAAACAGCAGGTCTGGGACAGGTAGCACGTCCGGTGAATAGGTCAG
This sequence comes from Salmo trutta, assembly GCF_901001165.1. NCBI lineage: Eukaryota > Metazoa > Chordata > Actinopteri > Salmoniformes > Salmonidae > Salmo > Salmo trutta. The sequence continues at coordinate 21,807,426 of NC_042989.1, forward strand.
GGTTCCAGCAGGTCTGGGACAATAGGTCTGGGACAGGTAGCACAAAGCCTCGTTCACTCATGCTGCCAAACATACCCTCGTAAAACTGACCATCCTACTGATCCTCGACTTCGGCGATGTCATTTACAAAATAGCCTCCAACACTCTACTCAACAAATTGGATGCAGTCTACCACAGTGCCATCCGTTTTGTCACTAAAGCACCATATACTACCCACCACTGCAACCTGTATGCTCTCGTTGGCTGGCCCTCGCTTCATACTCACCGCCAAACCCACTGGCTCCAGGTCATCTACAAGTCTTTGCTAGGTAAAGCCCCGCCTTATCTCAGCTCGCTGGTCACCATAGCAGCACCCACCCGTAGCACGCGCTCCAGCAGGTATATCTTACTGGTCACCCCCAAAGCTAATTCCTACTTTGGCCGCCTTTCCTTCCAGTTCTCTGCTGCCATTGATTTGAACGAACTGCAAAAATCACTGAAGCTGGAGACTCATATCTCCCTCACTAGCTTTAAGCACCAGCTGTCAGAGCAGCTCACAGATCACTGCACCTGTACATAGCCTATCTGTAAATAGCCCATCCAACTACCTCATCCCCATACTGTATTTATTCATTTATCTTGCTCCTTTGAACCCCAGTATCTCTACTTGCACATTCATCTTCTGCACATCTACCATTCCAGTGTTTAATTGCTATATTGTAATTACTTCGCCACCATGGCCTATTTATTGCCTTATCTCCCTTATCTTACTTCATTTGCACACACTGTATATATACTTTTTTTTCTACTGTATTATTGACTGTATGTTTGTTTATTCCATGTGTAACTCCGTGTTGTTGTATGTGTCAAACTGCTTTGCTTTATCTTGGCCAGGTCGCAGTTGTAAATGAGAACTTGTTCTCAACTAGCCTACCTGGTTAAATAAAGGTGAAATTTAAAAAATACAAATATTATTATTTATGTACGGTATCTACCTCAAATACTCCAGTTATCCTGCACATTGTACATTTGGTATTAAGTTTCATATCTTGTTTCTTGTTCTCGTGTTTTCTTTATTATATATACAGTACCGGTCGAAAGTTTGGAAACAAACTCATTCAAGGGTTTTTCTTTATTTGTACTATTTTCTACATTGTAGAATAGTAGTGAAGACATCAAAACTATGAAATAACACATATGGAATCATGTAGTAACCAAAAAAGTGTTAAACAAATCATAATATATTTTAGATTCTTCAAAGTAGCCACCCTTTGCCTTGATGACAGCTTTGCACACTTTTGGCATTCTCTCAACCAGCTTCACCTGGAATGTTTTTCCAACAGTCTTGAAGGAGTTCCCACATATGCTGAGTACTTGTTGGATGCTTTTCCTCCATTCTGCAGTCCAACTCATCCTGAACCATCTCAATTGGGTTGAGGTCGGGTGATTGTGGACGCCAGATCATCTGATGCAGCACTACATCACACTCCTTGGTCAAATAGCCCTTACACAACCTGGAGGTGTGTTGGGTCATTGTCCTGTTGAAAATCAAATGATAGGCCCGCTAAGCGCAAACCAGATGGATGGCGTATCGCTGCAGAATGCTGTGGTAGCCATGCTGGTTAAGTGTGCCTTGAATTATAAATAAATCACTTACAGTGTCACCACTTACAAAGCACCCCCACACCATCACACCTCCTCCTCCATGCTTCACGGTGGGAACCACACATGCGGAGATCATCTGATCACCTACTCTGCGTCTCACAAAGACACGGCGGTTGGAACCAAAAATTGAAAATTTTGACTCATCAGACCAAAGGACAGATTTCCACCGGTCTAATGTCATTTGCTCGTGTTTCTTGGCCCAAGCAAGTCTCTTGTTATTATTGGTGTCCTTTAGTAGTGTTTTTTTGTTGTTGTAGGAATTCGACCATGAAGGCCTGATTCACGCAGTCTCCTCTGAACAGTTGATGTTGAGATGTGTCTGTTACTTGAACTCTGTGAAGCATTTATTTGGGCTGCAATCTGAGGTGCAGTTAACTCTAATGAACTTATCCTCTGCAGCAGAGGTAACTCTGGGTCTTCCTTTCCTGTGGCCGTCCTCATGAGAGTCAGTTTCATCATAGCACTTGAAGAAACTTTCAAAGTTCTTGAAATTTTCTGGATTGACTGACCTTCATGTCTTAAAGTAATGGACGGTTGTTTCTCTTTGCTTATTTGAGCTGTTCTTGCCATAATATGGACATTGTCTTTTAACAAATAGGTCTATCTTTTCTATACCACCCCTATTTGTCACAACACAACTGATTGGCTAAAACGCATTAAGAAGGAAAGAAAATCCATAAATTTACTTTTAACAAGGCACACCTGTTAATTGAAATGCATTCCAGGTGACTACCTTATGAAGCTGGTTGAGAGAATGCCAAGAGTGTGCAAAGCTGTCATTAAGGCAAAGGGTGGCTACTTTGAAGAATCTCAAATATCAAATATATACTGCTCAAAAAAATAAAGGGAACACTTAAACAACACAATGTAACTCCAAGTCAATCACACTTCTGTGAAATCAAACTGTCCACTTCGGAAGCAACACTGATTGACAATACATTTCACATGCTGTTGTGCAAATGGAATAGACAACTGGTGGTAATTATAGGCAATAAGCAAGACACCCCCAATAAAGGAGTGGTTCTGCAGGTGGAGACCACAGACCACTTCTCAGTTCCTATGCTTCCTGGCTGATGTTTTGGTCACTTTTGAATGCTGGTGGTGCTTTCACTCTAGTGGTAGCATGAGACGGAGTCTACAACCCACACAAGTGGCTCAGGTAGTGCAGTTCATCCAGGATGGCACATCAATGCGAGCTGTGGCAAGAAAGTTTGCTGTGTCTGTCAGCGTAGTGTCCAGAGCATGGAGGCGCTACCAGGAGACAGGTCAGTACATCAGGAGACGTGGAGGAGGCTGTAGGAGGGCAACAACCCAGCAGCAGGACCGCTACCTCTGCCTTTGTGCAAGGAGGAGCAGGAGGAGCACTACCAGAGCCCTGCAAAATGACCTCCAGCAGGCCACAAATGTGCATGTGTCTGCTCAAACGGTCAGAAACAGACTCCATGAGGGTGGTATGAGGGCCCGACGTCCACAGGTGGGGGTTGTGCTTACAGCCCAACACCGTGCAGGACGTTTGGCATTTGCCAGAGAACACCAAGATTGGCAAATTCGCCACTGGCGCCCTGTGCTCTTCACAGATGAAAGCAGGTTCACACTGAGCACGTGACAGACGTGACAGAGTCTGGAGATGCCGTGGAGAACGTTCTGCTGCCTGCAACATCCTCCAGCATGACCGGTTTGGCGGTGGGTCAGTCATGGTGTGGGGTGGCATTTCTTTGGGGGGCCGCACAGCCCTCCATGTGCTCGCCAGAGGTAGCCTGACTGCCATTAGGTACCGAGATGAGATCCTCAGACCCCTTGTGAGACCATATGCTGGTGCGGTTGGCCCTGGGTTCCTCCTAATGCAAGACAATGCTAGACCTCATGTGGCTGGAGTGTGTCAGCAGTTCCTGCAAAAGAAAGGCATTGATGCTATGGACTGGCCCGCCCGTTCCCCAGACCTGAATCCAATTGAGCACATCTGGGACATCATGTCTCGCTCCATCCACCAACGCCACGTTGCACCACAGACTGTCCAGGAGTTGGCGGATGCTTTAGTCCAGGTCTGGGAGGAGATCCCTCAGGAGACCATCCGCCACCTCATCAGGAGCATGCCCAGGCGTTGTAGGGAGGTCATACAGGCACGTGGAGGCCACACACACTACTGAGCCTCATTTTGACTTGTTTTAAGGACATTACATCAATGTTGGATCAGCCTGTAGTGTGGTTTTCCACTTTAATTTTGAGTGTGACTCCAAATCCAGACCTCCATGGGTTGATAAATTGGATTTCCATTGATTATTTTTGTGTGATTTTGTTGTCAGCACATTCAACTATGTAAAGAAAAAAGTATTTAATAAGATTATTTCTTTCATTCAGATCTAGGATGTGTTGTTTAAGTGTTCCCTTTATTTTTTTGAGCAGTGTATTTTGATTTGTTTAACACTTTATTTGGTACTACATGATTCCATATGTGTTATTTCACAGTTTTGATGTCTTCACTATTATTCTACAATGTAGAAATAGTACAAATAAAGAAAAACCCTGGAATGAGTAGGTGTGTCCAAACTTTTGACTGGTACTGTATATATATTTTTTGAATTAGTTATACTATTTTTATATTGATTACTGCACTGTTGATAATGCAAGCTAAGCATTTCACTGTGCATGTGACAATAAAACCTTGAACTTGAACAAAACAATGTTAAAGAGCTTATGTACTAAGATGTTTGTAAAGTCAATATTTTACCATCTTGACAGAGAATAGTTCTTCCTCACCCCTCCGCCTCAGGTTTGTATTTCTTTGAGGGCAAATTAGTCATTTATTTCACAAAAACAAATACATAGACCTATAATTAATAATTAGGCAAGTATTTTGCTTGACATGGGCTGTAATTGTATTTTCTCGAACAGTAGACCAGATGTTGTGACTTAAGTCTTAATTGGAAATAGCCTAATGTTTTTTGGTCCAATGCTGCCACCTTGTGACATTGTTCCAATTGGAATGATGGATGTTCGTCTAAAAGTGGTTCTCAAAAGGTTTGACCCGTAACCCCCCAAAAGGAGTGGTTTACAGCTTGATTAATTAGGCTGTAATAGACAATTATTTGGTAAATACAGCCTGAAACTAATCCCTCCAAAATCGTGTAAATGTTCCTTACAAGCCAGAATGTTGAATAAAATTACAATAAACCTACTCTATCGGTTTTATGTGCTGTTTGTCCTTCAGCTGCTCTAAATTTTAGATAAGATATCCACAGAAAACTATTGTTTACCCAACTTTTTAGGGAGCCGGTAGGTAGGCTATATGGTTCCAGCCTTTTTGGTTCCAGGTAAAACCTTTGTTGGTTCCAGGTAGAACCATTTTGGATTCCATGTAGGACCCTAAAAGTTCTACATAAAACCAAAAGGGTTCCACCTGGAACCATCAAGGATTCTTCAAAGGATTCTCCTATGTCTATATAAATGGCAGTGGCTAGTCTAACCACCACAGGTGTAATTTAGGATTGAAATATGCTCTGACCTGCAGGAACTGCTAGCAACAAGAGTTTTCAAATTTGTGAGTTATTTAAATGATCTTTGCTAGTATCGTCATTCAGTGTACTGGCTACTCGCCCAAAAATAAGAAGGAAAATACGAAATGTAGCTATGCGTGGCCAAGTAACGTAACATATCGTACTAAATTGGTTGACACGGATTTATGTAGAGAATAATACATTTAGTGACAGGCGGGTTTTAGTAAAAGGTGGCTACGCTCCGGGACTGCAGTGAATGTATATTTGATTCTAATTATTTCACGTTGCTATGCTAAACAAATCGTTGCCATGTAGCTAGCTAGCTACGGTAGCAGAGGTTAAATGATGACAAGAGACAGAAAATGGTTTCATAAATAATGTATAAATAGGAAACAAGGACTTCAGCAAATAATGATTTTATAAATAATTTAGAAATACGCAACAACCAAATTATTGTGGCATCAACCGTCTGTGTAGCCGAGCTACATATTTTGGATCCAGCTTTATTCACCTGCACCTGTAAATAAATCCCACCATTTTGCACCTGAATTCTGCTTGATTTGAAGCTTCGCACCCGCCTGACAAGACAGTAAGGTCCACTACCTTACACACTCATTGAAGTAGCCTACAGGTAGGCCTACAGCAATACACTTGGCATATAATGTTGTATAAGAGAATTGTTGCTGGTTAGATCCCAGCCAGAGCCAAGTCTCCCACAATTGTTATTATTTGCCATTTTGTCATATTGCTGTTTGAGTTGCCTACTTTATGTGTATCAGAGGATAAAGCTGATCTATGCAGGGTCGAGGGAGATAATCAAGTAATACGCCTACGGTTTATTAATTTTATTCAATCCACGTTCAACTCATTCTTAAAGCCACAATTTGAATCTTTACTATTTCACATAATATGACTCCTCCGTATACACCTAAATAGTGACAGTGCATTGATGTACAGCCCTTGTCCTCTACCAGGTCCTCTCTAAATGCGGATTGTCTATTTTGTGACTTTCTTATCGTTACCTGAGAGCTGCAGCTACTCTGACTCAGTGTGCTAGGGGAGGGGGGGGGACTGTCCCGGTGCACCAATAAGAGAGTGTCAAAAAACACTGAGCTCTCCCATTAGCCCAAACGCTTGTCTGTCATGAAGGATTAACGCTACCCTCCAAGAAGCAGCGGTGGACGCTGGCTGGCTGCAGTGACGATATGGATAAATTATTTGTCACGCAACTAAAATTGGTCAATCGCTGTTTATCGTCTTCAAACAGCAAAATAATGTATCTGCAGGAGTTGCGTTGGATGTATCCATGCTTTTGATTATTGAATTAGGACACTGGAATCCTTCCTTTTGGAGAACATTTAGAGTAGACGTTCAACTTAATGGTGCACAGTTTTCCTATGGAATTTAATAACGTAAGACATAATGGAATAGTTTATTTTGACGATATATCTTGTGCATAGTTTGTGAAACAGTAAACAGAATAGAGACGCATGCATTAAATGGCTTGCTGATGCAAGGTGAAACCCTACGGAGGCAGGTATGTAAACAGTTAAACTCAGAGATGTACGTTACAGTACAGATACATTATTTAAAGTGGAAATTATATCTCTTTTATATGTGGCACTAACATATTTGTTTGCTTGTGATTCATCTTCACTTTTTGGGACATTGTTGACGCAGCTTGTAAAATGTTGATGGAATGCCTTTTAGGTGAGTTGTTGGTGCTTCAATAAAGATGATAGTTTGTTTTGCCGATGATGACGATGATGTGGATGAAGACTGCAACAATTGACTAGAACAGTGATGAGAAATGTTGTCTGTCTTTCTAGGTATCCATCAAATAACATGCATTGTTTGTTGGTAGATTAGGATTACTTCCGTTTGAAAGGATGACCCCGCAACACTAGTATTACATTGATATACAATACATACATCGTCAATAGATCCAGTGTCCATTAGTGACATCTTTCCATGCTGTTAATTCACTTCGATCCTGCCTGCTTTGCACTCTTGAATGAGCCCACTGTGATTTGACCAGCAGCGCAGTCGTGCATGTCCCACTCCCAATGCTACAGTATGTTCTGGTCTTAGGTACAGTACAATAAATATCAAAATGACCTGTGTTACACCAGTTAAAGACAGTCATCCATGAATTTGCTGTAAGGGCATATGTAGGGTATACACTGAGTGTGCAAAACATTAGGAACAGATTCCTAATATTGAGTTGTACCCCTTTTGCTCTCACAACAGCCTCAATTCGTCGGCATTGACTCGACAAGGTGTCAAAAGTGTTCCACAGGGATGCTGGTCCATGTTGACGCCAATGCTTCCCACAGTTGTGTCAAGTTGGCTGGATGTCCTTTGGGTGGTGGACCATTTTTGATGCACACTGGAAACTGTTGAGCGTGAAAAACCCAGCAGGGTTGCAGTTGTTGACACACTGAAACCCGTGCGCCTGACACCTACTACCATACCCCGTTCAAAGGCACTTCAATATTTTGGCTTTCCCATTCATCCTCTGAATGGCGCACATACACAATCCATGTCTCAATTGTCTCAAGGCTTAAATATCCATCATTAGCATGTCTCCTTCCCTTCATCTACACTGATTGGAGTGGATTTAACAAGTGACATCAATAAGGGATCATACAGCAGTTTTCACCTGCATTCATCTGGTCAGTCTCTGTCATGGAAAGAGCAGGTGTTCCTAATGTTTTGTACACTCAGTGTATATCTGATAAGGCGATTTATCTCCTAAACCAGTGGTTCCCAACCTTTTGCGCTTACTGTACCACCAACTGAATTTAGCTCTGCCCGAAGTACCCCTGAAGTACCCGCTTGAGCATTTTACCAGTAAGCCTATGTTCTCATGAGTCTTTTCAAGTATCCCCTCCAGGGGTCCTTTTTATTTTTTATTTTTTATTTTTTTTTATTTATCCTTTATTTATCTAGGCAAGTCAGTTAAGAACAAATTCTTATTTACAATGACGGCCTACCGGGGCAGAACTACAGATTTTTATCTTGTCAGCTCGGGGATTCGATTCAGCAACCTTGCGGTTACTGGCCCAACGCTCTAACCGCTAGGCTACCTGCCTCCCCAAAAAAGTACCTACTACCCCTGGTTGGGAACCACTGCCCTAAACCTCTCATCTGTGCAAATGCATAGCCTAAATGTAAATGAAATACATCCATATTCAAGGTTATATTCAGAACTGCTGCAGTGGGGTGCATTAAATAACGAAACTAAGACCTATTACTCTTGATGTATTGCCAAAGATCTTCTGTCTAAAACGGTCTGGCTGGTGTTGCTTATTTGTCAAACGCGGAGACTTCTGTTGTGCTAAGCATTTCCACTGGTGCACCTGTTATTTTCAATAGAATAACAGACAAATAACAAAGCCTTAAAGGTTTTGTTATTTCTTTTTCTGGTTTTGCTCTACCTTTATGTTGTATTCCCTCAGAACAGTATCAATGTTTACTCTGTGAACACTGGCCCTGAATTACTTTAAAAAATATACTTTGTTCTGCTCTTTGTATTGCTGGACCTTTTAATAGTAATATTAGGCATCTTGCATTGGTGGTAGTTTAGAAAAAATCTGTCTAAAGATAAAATACAACTTTTAATTTTAAATGCCTAAAAAAATGAAACATTGATTGACAGCTGTTACATGCTTTATATTTACTCAGGCAGATAAATGGCTGTTTGTCTCAATGAAAGCATATTTTTCTCTGACAGGAGTTCAATCAACCAGATGATGAACAGCTAGAGCTCTTCAGACTCTTCCTCTGAAGCCCAACGCCAAACACACCAGCATCTGGGGACAACAGTCCATTTTATTAAAGTGCTTAAGCAATTAACATGGTGCCCATAATGGAGGGCAGGCATACGGTCCTGTGTCTCTACGAGCCCATCCGGGAACTGTGCAGTATCAGCCTTTATCAACCCAAGGGGAGGGCCCCAGGTTTTATGTACAAGAGCCACGCCCCTCGGTGGGCCCAGCCCTGTAATGACCAAGACCAGGGAGAGGTGGATCCCACGGCAGCCAAACGAAGAAGCCAGTCTTCTGAGTCCGCAGGCAAACTCCTCAACTGCTGCCAGGCAACAAAGGAGGCTGTTGCTGAGCTCTGCTGGCTAGCCGCGGAGCACCACCAGTTGCTGGCTGATCTCCTATCTCTGTGTGGAGACTGCGCTGACAGAGTCAGGATGGGTAATCAGGATGGGAAGCTCCAGGATCACAGGGAGGGTCGTGGGAGCTTCTCAGGACAGGTCCTCAGCAGCAATGCTCAACATGCTCTCTCTATGTCCCTGGGGCACAATAGAGCCTCCTCACTGGGCAGGAAGCTGAAGAAGCTGGGGGGAAAGAAGTTAAACAGTGCAGAGGAGTTCCTGCACAGCAAGATGAAGAAGAAAGTAGGGATAGGGAGCACTGCAGTAGAGTCTTTATCTTTTCAGTCCTCGGCTCAGACCCGGGATCAATCCAACCTCGTCCCAGTGGCGGAAGAGAAAATGATTCCTGGGACCCCAGCCTTTCTGCAATCTTCAGACACTCCAATGTCAGGCTCCTATGTCAGTGTTGCCAGCAACCACATCCTCAGTATGGAGGAGCACTTCCATATCACTAGGGAGGGCTGGGACTTCATGGAGGAAGACTCTCGTGCCTCTGAACCAGACCTGGACTTTTGCAACAACATGTCTGAGTACGACAGTGAACTCTGCTTGGGCTACGAAGCTTCGTCCTGTAGTTTATTGGAAGACGTGCAGGATCATGTTCAACGAGAGCATATGATGAGTGGGAACAACATTCGTCCCATGAGGTCTGAGGACAAGTCAGCCCACCAGCTGTATGATGAGGTCAACAGGAGGGACACGGGGGTTAGGGTGGTTGCCAAGGGGCAGGAGACGGAGGGCACAGTGCAACATGTTAGCTATATTAGCCCAGGCTGGTCCAAAGAGTTCTATCCAGAGGCTGAATCAGATGTACCTCAGCCAGGAACGAGCAGCTGTCAGCAGGGGTATGGGGAGTGGAGGAGGGACATTAAAGATACGGGAGGAACCAAACCTTCAGAGGGGCTGCAGCTGCATCTCTCACTCCCTGTTGAGGCCTCCTCTGTCAAATTCCACAGTAAAAGCCCCTCTTCACCCTCTCTGTGTGGGGTGTTCAACACCTCCTACCCTGCCACCAACAGTCTGCAGAGCATGTCCCCAGTGCTGTCCCCCCTATCGCACAAGCTCCCCAGCCCCAAGCTCAACCATCGCATCCTGCTCCTCTCTGACGTTGACGTTGGCCAGGGGATGGACAGTGACAGCCCCATGACTGGATCCGAAGAGGAGCCCAAAGTTACCACAGAGGTCATAGATAAGAATGGCAACAAGCGGACCATCACACGGCTGGACCTAAACCTCAGCAGACTACCAGGGACTTCCAAATGGAATTTCAATGGCCTATCTACGGCAACAGGTGAGTTATTAACCATCAAAAGCACTCTGTGCACCGCTTGCATTCTGTCCTGTAATGTCCCCCGTCTTGACACTAATGTTGACATCAATGCTTTTCACTCCTTCGTGGGACGTGCCTCTCAGAATTTGTCCTTACAATACAACACTGGAATGCAATGGCTGTTATGTTAACTTAGCTGTAAGAGAGATTACATAGTGATTGATGTGTAGAATATAGCACCTGAGCACTATAGCTAAATTTTTTTAGCCAGTCCATACAGCCTGGAGATGTTTTGGAAATGCTTGGTTACTACAGTGTGGTAGCTGTCAAACAACATAAACTATTTCTACTGCACACTGTGGGAGTTTTCCCCACTGATTGAAGCTATTTTCTCTCTGTAGTTCCCCCTTCTAGTTCAGAGGCAGAGTAAAGCATGTCCCAGTGCTAGCTGATGCACAGTCATCCCTTGCCAATCTGTTGAAATTAAAATGGTTTCTGATCGTCCTGTTTTGGTTGTGACTGGCCTGATATGCTTGCTTTGCCCTTGGCATGTGACTCCGTATTAAAAGCTGCCCAACATACAGAGAGAGAGAGAGCAGAGCCTGAGACTGATTTGATTTCTAACCCATGCTGATGAGACACTCTTAACCGTTTCAGCACCGGACAGGGAAGGAGGGGCTGTGATGGGGTCCCAGATCAAAGGCTCTGGGTTGACATGCAGTTCAAACCCACTACCGCTCTCACGAAAACAATGTTAACTGAAGCATTGCCAATTTGTCCCCTCGGTGCTCTGCACCTCCTCCTAAACCACTGCCTACCGAGTTCACAGACTGCCAGGTGACAAAGACTCAGCCTCAATAGGCACACGGGTTACAGAAAAAAAGGATTAGGATTTGGGATGTAGTTTAAGAAGCAGAAGTGCAGCAGAACTTCCAAATGGCCTGACCGCCTCTTAATCTGGAATTAATAAAATGCAGTATCTCCATGGTTACATCGACAGCATAAATGTGATACAAGGTATAGCTCCCCATATCCTCTTTCTAAATCCATGTAGAAGTGTCACAAGCCTCGGCCATTGAATAATGTAACATTGACTGTCAGCCATTGTACCCCAAATGCCTTGTCCCTAGAGCAAAGAGTAGCCTGCTTTTACATTGTGTAGGCAGGTTGTCTGGTAGTGCCATTTGACCTCCCAACCTTTGATCAGTGTAAGAGTGCTGTAGCGTGGCTTAGTGTTTGGGTACATCCCATCAGTCCAAATTGGTAAAGGAAGATACAAAGGTCATGAAGCAAGTTGATTGTATCAATGTTTGCCTGGTGTTTCCATTAAACAGTTACCTGTAATTACATTGTAACTACATTGATGACGTCTACCCAGGGGTGAAAGTAAGGCAGTATGGTCCGGTACAGCGTCCCGGCAAAATAAATAGTTGGGTTACTCCGTACCGGTAAAACAAGAAAACTGTACGCTGTTACACCATTATCTATCATTACTGCCTGACAAATGGACTTGAAAACGAGTAGTATAGCAGCCTACGCTGCAAAATGCCATGTGGTAGAGTGACCGAAACCGAGACGAGCGCGGACAGCGGTGGACACATACATTCTGGCCTAATGACATTTGCCAAATGTCATTACACTTTTTGGTGTTTGGTGTAACAGATGTATCCTTCCATTCACCACTGTTTGGAAGGTGGAAATATGTTGTGAGTGGATGAACGTGCACTGGTAGCCTAGTAAAGGAGCTGTTTGAAGTGATTGTTTCTGAATCAGATGAAAACATCATGACTGGTTGTAAAAGTTAATGCATTTAAAAGTTAAATGACAAATCTTTATGAATTAATAGGGATTCTATATGTAGTTCTATGATTAGGCCCATACATTGTTTAGGTGCGTGCACAAATAAAAGGTCCCGTACCGGGAAAAAAGGAAATCTACGTTCACCACTGCATCTACTCACCAATGTAGCTGATACTCTCTCTCTTTTCAACAGCAATTGCCCACAGTTTGCTTTTTCACTGTCCACATAGTTTGTTTATAGACTGTGAAGAATGATTGAATAATGAATCTTTCTTAGTCTGTGATTTTGGACCAGTAGCAGTGTTACTCCTATCCGGTCAGGATTCCTCTACAATGCTGAGAAATTATAAGGGACACATGTTTGACAGGCAATGTTCAGCCTAGTATAGTCATGAATGGAGGGAGACTGGTGTATGCAGGCGGATAGATGGTGTTACTCATGTGGGAATAATCTGAATCAATTCTCATCGTGGTAATGTCCCCCCCATCCACCCATTCATACACACACACACACACACACACACACACACCACATACACACAATTTCCTGCAGAGCCGGTTTAAGTCTTCACCACTTCCATTTTTCATTCATCTTCTGAACCTAGATCGCCAGGCTTCCCAGAATGCAAGACTACTGAGACTAGATTCAAACAGACAGAAAAACCTATTTTCTTTTAAAGGTCAAAATTTGCTTCTGCCTTTAAATGATAAGAGAAATAGGATTCAAAGCAGTAGACTTATTTTTCCCTGTTAGCCTGTCTATGCCACTGTGTGCTTTTCAGGCTGTTGTGGCTCATGATTAATCAATATGAGTTCTATAAATAACTATTCTTGGCCTGAGTGAACAGGATACAGTTTCATCTACAGGCATATAACATGAAGACTGGCCGTTATTGAATTCCATGAACAGTGTCTGTATGTATAGTGTCTGTGTGTATAGATAGTAATACGATATTTCTCCATGTTGCATATTGTCCCCTCTAAATCTCCCCTTTGATAGAAATCTGAAAGCAGTCTCATTGTTCATTTGGCAGGACCTCAGTGGGTTCTGAGCCATCCTTTGTCCACATTCAATAATTAATTACACTTGAAATGTTAACAAGGACAAATGGACAACAGAGGGGCTAGAATTGCTACTATGTAGGTCAGAATAAAGGCTGCCCTTCATGGTTGGTCCTGCCAATAATATTCTCATTTAAATACGATCTCTGTCATCTCTGTTGTCTGTGTGAGGTTCAGTTATCAATGTTTAATTGGTCAAAAGACACTGTACATAGGGGAGAGTGTAGAAATATATGTAACATTTAGAAACCTATTGTCCTCTGCCCTTGAGCAAGGCAGTTAACCCACTGTTCCCCGGGCGCCCGAAGACGTGGACATCGATTAAGGCAGCCCTCCACACCTCTCTGATTCAGAGGGGTTGGGTTAATATTTCAGTTGAATGCATTCAGTTGTACAACTGACTAGGTATCCCCTTTCCCCTTCCCCTTCTATACTAACAAAAATATAAACGCAACATACAACAATTTACAGTTCATATAAAGTTACAGTTCATATAAGGAAATCTGTCAATTTAAATAAATAAATTAGTCCCTAATCTATGGATTTCACATGACTGGGCAGGGGCCCAGCATTGGGGGGCCTGGGAGGGCATAGGCCCACCCACTGGGGACCCAGGCTCAGCCAATCAGAATGAGTTTTTCCCCACAAAAGGGCTTTATTACAGACAGAAATACTCCTGTTTCATCAGCTGTCTGGGTGGCTGGTCTCAGACAACCCCGCAGGTGAAGAAGCCAGATGTGGAGGTCCAGGGCTGGCGTGGTTGGACGTACTGCCAAATTCTCTAACGACGTTGGAGGCAGCTTATGGTAAAGAAATTAACATTAAATTCTCTGGCAACAGCTCTGGTGGACATTCCTGCAGACAGCATGCCAGCATGCCACACTCTCCCAAAACTTGAGACATCTGTGGCATTGTGTTGTGTGACAAAACTGCATATTTTAGAGTGGCCTTTTATTGTCCCCAGCACAAGGTGCACCTTTGTAATGATCATGCTGTTTATTCAGCTTCTTGATATGCCACACCTGTCAGGTGGATGGAATATCTTGGCAAAGGAGACATGCTCACTAACAGGGATGTAAACTAATTTGTATACAGAGAAATATGCTTTTGTGAGTATGGAAAATTTCTTGGATCATTTATTTCACTTTATGAAACATGGGACCAACACTTTACATGTTGCATTTATATTTTTGTTCAGTATAAATGCTCTGCGCTCGCTATGTTTTAGACCTAAAGTCTGTTTATGGATGTACAATCGGGAATATATAACAATCACGTTATATTCGAGATTTCTGCTCGGATTATCTATGCTATGTTCATTATCATTGTAATTACTCTGCTCTAAGCAGGAGAGAAAATGTAAATCCCATTTTTAAATTACTTTCATAAGCGAGTTTCACTCCCTCCCACTGTCTATAGCAGAGACAGCAGCAACTGACACAAATAGAGACTGAGTATGAGTGAATGTTCCCTGCTCAATCTGAGGTACCTTAAATAATACCTTAATGACATAAACCAGGCCATATGGAACTGGTCACTCCAGCCTGGAGTCAGTTGACATGTCTTTCATCCCCTCTCCTAGCGTCAATCGCAAAATGCCGGTCATGCAACATTGCTCCTCTCAGTGAGGACAAGGGCCAGCTCTATTCAGATAATGAAATAGATAGTGCGAAGCCCGTCTGGGTAGGAGGGTTTGTGCTCAGCTCTCACGCTGTCTGTCTAAGCTGTATCACGGCCAGAGGAATAGTTCTACACTAAGGTCCCTCTCTACTGAGGAACTTGTTACTGTTGGAGCTCTTCAGAATAATCTTACCTTTCTTATCATAATCATAAATAGTCATATTTATGTATCATGTAACTTTTAGGTTGATGTTATCTGTTGAAAACCTATTTTATTGCTTACATGTATTATTACTGTAGTTGTTTAGCCTCTAGTTGTTGTGCTTTATGTTGACGTGCAGACATCACACAAGTCCCACTCCATTCGCTCTCTTCGCCCCATCGCTCTGCAAGTGCTAGACAGGACATGAGTGATGATGAATCTGTGACCATCTAGCCACGCTACATTATAGCTCTCCCCTTCAGGGCACCAGAGAGAGAGAGAGAGAATCTCCATTCTCAGCTACTGTATGTCCACCCTGCCTCTGTAAACCAGGCCCCAGACAACCAACCACAGAGAGCAGCGGGAGCAGGGTTAAACCATGCAGGACAGACAGGAAATGAAGATGTATAAAGCCTGCCTCCAGCACAGAGATGATGGAGGAGTTTCTAGTTAACCAAGCACATGGGCAGTCTTTTATATTGGAATAATGAGTTTATAGATGTTTGTATAGTACGGTAGGAGTAGGGCACTGGACACCACTTTGAGGGTTAGTGGGTGTGGGTGAGAGGGAGGGAGAGAGAGAAGAGTGCATTGTTTATAATGTATGGCTTCAGCCTGTTCGATGGAGGGCCTTAAAGAAGAGGGTTGTTCCTGCTCACCTTGAGATTGTTGAGCAGTGAATTGCGTATTATCTCCAGTCATTAATCACCACTGACAACTACAGGCACTCCACGATCAGCCATAAGTTGCCCTCTCAGCACCATGTGACCTAACACAGGCCCTGTTCTATTAGCCCTGCGCTGTCCCCGCCCCACCCAGCCCAATGCTCTCTTTTTCAGATGCAGAGTGTTTAATAGTCACAAGGGTTGCAGGTGTGATTGCAGGGCTTCGAGCGCCAACATGCAGGACTAAGTGAAATAAAATAAGGAAAATGGTAAGAAAAGAAATAGAAAAGGAAGAAAAAAAATGAAAGAAATACTATTATTCTTTCTCTGTCTGTCTGACAGCTGCTCAGTTCACAAGCTCTGATTTATACACTGTCACATCACAGCCCTGTCAATCAACACCTGCAGGACCACAGCATTCCCTGTCTGTCTGCCTGTCTGTCTGCCTGTCTGCCTGTCTGTCTACCTGTCTGCCTGCCTGGCCTTGTCTGAGAGGGAGGAGGTGTGGAAACACACCTGTGCCTATAAAGGAGTTACTGTAAGTCGTATAAGTCAGAGAAGCAACTAGTAAGGTAGCAGGAGCAGAACAGTAGCACTATACAGTAGGAGTGAGTTTGGCAAGATGATAATGTTGTCTTAGGTTCAGTCCACTCTATAGCCTGGAAAAGGGTGTTGTTATCAGATCCCATGTCATCAGTGAGAAAGAGAAGTGTGTATCTGGCTCTGTGTTCAGTGAACTACAGGCATAGATTCAGCCTACCTTGGCTTCTGTTTAAGAGAAGTTGGAGATTAAATAACAATTAGAGCAGAGTTTTCTCCAGTTCCAGTGAACTTTGCTTCACCCAGCATTGTGTGTGTGTGTGTGTGTGTGTGTGTGTGTGTGTAATGAAGTAACTGCCAAGTATTCTCAGAGCACACGCTAATAAATGTATTACCTAATGCAGCAGTGTGCTTTCTAAATCAGATTCTAGTCATCACTTTATGAGTTTAACTTTCTATTATTATAGTGGAATGGATTCAATTGTTTGAGTGTATTATTTTTCAGTGCACTAGTATTGTGTTTTTCATATCTGTAATAAACAAAAGTTGAATAGATTCAAGTCTATAATACGTTTTGGCATACATATAATTTCAGAAGAAGACACAAGATCCCCTGATGATGGTGTTAATTCATTGTGTACCTTTGTATTTAGGGTGGGAAGAGAGCCAGTCAGAGCTGCACTGCAGTGCGTGTGTCTACAGGGACATAAAGCCTCTCTACCTATTCCTGTCCAGATGGTGGCAACGTGGCTCTCTGAATGCATTTTTAACACTGCTGCCTGTGTCCTCAGCACAGAATATGCCGTGTAGTCACAGCTATAGATGTGGTCAAACTAGTCTCAAAGCTCAATTGTCAGTAAATGTTTAATATCTCAGGGATGAAAAGATGGAAGAGTGCTATTCTCTACTCAATACGTTTTATTTACAAACGATTTGGTGGGATTCTGTTTGATTAGAGGAACAAATTGACGCGATTCGTTTCGATACGATTCGATTTGTTGCATAAACATATTCATTTTCCATTCTAACATCTACTGCTGATGGAGCTCATCAGCTGGGCCTCTGAACTGGATTCTCTAAAATGACTTATACAGTTAAAGTCGGAAGTTTACATACGCCTCAGCCAAATACATTTAAACTCAGTTTTTCACAATTCCTGACATTTAATCCTAGTAAAGATTCCCTGTCTTAGGTCAGTTAGGATCACCACTTTATTTTAAGAATGTGAAATGTCAGAATAATAGAAGAGAGAATGATTTTTTTCAGCTTTTATTTTTTTCATCACACTCCCGGTGGGTCAGAAGTTTACAAAAACTCAATTAGTATTTAGTAGCATTGCCTTTAAATTGTTTGTCTTTGGTCAAACACTTCGGGTAGGCTTCCACAAGCTTCCCACAATAAGTTGGGTGAATTTTGGCCCATTCCTCCAGACAGAGCTGGTGTAACTGAGTCAGGTTTGTAGGCCTCCTTGCTCGCACACGCATTTTCAGTTCTGCCAACAAATTTTCTATAGGATTGAGGTCAGGGCTTTGTGATGGCCACTCCAATACCTTGACTTTGTTGTCCTTAAGCCATTTTGCCACAACTTTGGAAGTATGCTTAGGGTCATTGTCCATTTGGAAGACCCATTTGTGACCAAGCTTTAACTTCCTGATTGATGTCTTGAGATGTTGCTTCAATATATCCACATAATTATCCTGCCTCATGATGCCATCTATTTTGTGCAGTGCACCAGTCCCTCCTGCAGCAAAGCACCCCCACAACATGATGCTGCCACCCCCGTGCTTCACAGTTGGGATGGTATTCTTCAGCTTGCAAGCCTCCCCCTTTTTCCTCCAAACATAACGATGGTCATTATGGCTAAACAGTTCTATTTTTGTTTCATCAGACCAGAGGACATTTCTCCAAAAAGTACCATCTTTGTTCCCATGTGCAGTTGCTGTTTTGGAGCAGTGGCTTCTTCCTTGCTGAGCGGCCTTTCAGGTTATGTCAATATAGGACTGGTTTTACTGTGGATATAGATACCTTTTACCTATTTCCTCCAGCATCTTTACAAGGTTCTTTGCTGTTGTTCTGGGATTGATTTGCACTTTTCGCACCAAAGTACGTTCACCTCTAGGAGACAGAACACGTCTCCTTCCTGAGCGGTATGACGGCTGCGTGGTCCCATGGTGTTTATACTTGCGTACTATTGTTTGTACAGATGGTCGTGGTACCTTCAGGCATTTGGAAATTGATGAACTAGGATGAACTAGACTTCTACTATTTTTTTCTGATTTCTTTTGATTTTCCCATGATGTCAAGCAAAGAGGCACTGGGTTTGAAGGTAGGCCTTGAAATACATCCATAGGTACACCTCCAATTGACTCAAATTATGTCAATTAGCCTATCAGAAGCTTCTAAAGCCATTACATAATTTTCTGGAATTTTCCAAGCTGTTTAAAGGCACAGTCAACTTAGTGTATGTAAACTTCTGACCCACTGGAATTGTGATACAGTGAATTATAAGTGAAATAATCTGTCTGTAAACAATTGTTGGAAAAATTACTTGTGTCATGCACACAGTAGATGTCCTAACCGACTTGCCAAAACTATAGTTTGTTAACAAGAAATTGGTGGAGTGGTTGAAAAATGAGTTTTAATGACTCCATCCTAAGAGTATGTAAACTTCCGACTTCAACTCTAAGTCTATGGCTATTGGCTCAGCGCCTGATCTGCGCCATGAGGTAAACTGAGTTTTTAATGTCCCGTTGGTTGTATATACGTGCTTTCAGTTCGTCCCATTTATTTTCCAGCGATTGAATGTTAGCTAGAAGGCAAAGGCAGATTAGCCACTTGTCGCCTGATCCTCACAAGGCACCCTGATCTTTTTCTGCGAAATCTCAGTTTCCTTCTCCAGTGAATGACGGGGATCTGGGCCTGGTCGGGTGTCTGCAGTATATCCCTCCCATCCGTCTCATTGAAGAAAAACTCTTTGTCTAATCTGAGGTGAGTAATCGCAGTTCAAATGTCCAGAAGTGGCATTCAGAAGCTCTTTTCGGTCATAAGAGACATTATGTACAAAACAAGATAAGAACAACACGAAAACACAAACAAAATAGCATGGTTGGTTAAGAGCTGATAAGAGGGCAGCACTCCCCTCCTGCGCCATCATGTGCCAACTTCAAAGTTTGTTGGAGGAAGAGTAATGGTCTGCGGGTGTATTTAATGGCCCCTTAGTTCCAGTGAAGGGAAATCTTAAGGCTACAGCATACAATGACATTCTAGATGTCAAGAGCGTCTGCTAAATGTAAATGTAAATGTAGATGATTCTGTGCTTCAAACTTTGTGGCAACAGTTTGGGGAAGGCCCTTTCCTGTTTCAGCATGACAATGCCCCCATGCACAAAGCGAGGTCCATACAGAAGTGGTTTGTTGAGATTGGTGTGGAAGAGCTTGACTGGCCTGCACAGAGCCTGACCTCAACCCCATCAAACACTTTTGGAATGAATTGGAACGCCGACTGCGAGCCAGGCATAATCGCCCCCAACATCAGTGCCCGACTTTACTAATGCTCTTGTGGCTGAATGGAAGCCCCGCAGCAATGTTCCAACATCTAGTGGAAAGCCTTCCCTGAAGAGTGTAGGCTGTTATAGAAGCGAAAGGGGTACCAACTTCATATTAATGCCCATGGTTTTGGAATGAGATGTTCGATGAGCAGGTGTCCACATACTTTTGGTCATGTACTCTAGTTGTAAATTGACACGTCATTGTTTGAACCTTTCGTGCACTTGTTTTTATGCAAATTGAGGTTTGCTTTTTAGTTAATACTGCTGGAAAGCCTACTAGCTTTATGAGCTTAATCTATTGTTTGATGTGTGACCCACATGTTATATGCTAAAGTAAATAGCCACTGCCAATTTAGCCAACCACACCACATGTTTTTGCATCCCACTTTGACATTAATTTTGTTATCTTGTTGCTATTTTGCATAGCTTAATCACGTATGCATATTGCTATTGATTTGTTTAATAATTGTATATTTTTATATTACAATTTATTAATATTATAGCATTAGATAACCTAATTGTGCATTCATGTACTATCATTATTGCATGTTATTATTTGCTATTTATTTGTCTCCCTGCAGACATACTACGTTACCTACCGGCTGGACAGTCCCAACCAAAGCTAATCAAGACAAGAATTAGACAAATTCCAACTGAACTGTCAACAATCTAACTCAACTGTACTGTGATTCAATCCATCTGAACAACCTTACATGCAATGTACCATCATCTGAATATAAAGTCTCAGGTCAGAGATATTAGCATAATGGATGAGCGGTAGATTACATTGAGCCATGGGCTGAAGTTTTGTACAAGTTTTGTATAAGTGCTACTGGCAACATTAGTCAATGTCTGTGTTTTGTTTCCACGAATGTGAAATAAATTGCCATATTTCTGTTGATTTTGGAGAATATTAAAATGATATATTTATTTGTTATATATATTTTTCACCTTTATTTAACCAGGTAGGCTAGTTGAGAACAAGTTCTCATTTGCAACTGCGACCTGGCCAAGATAAAGCAAAGCAGTTTGACACATACAACAACACAGAGAGTTACACATGGAATAAACAAACATATAGTCAATAATACAGTAGAAAAAGTCTATATACAGTATGTGCAAATGAGGTAGGATAAGGGAGGTAAGGCAATAAATAGGCCATGGTGGCGAAGTAATTACAATATAGCAATTAAACACTGGAATGGTAGATGTGCAGAAGATTAATGTGCAAGTAGAGATACTGGGGTACAAAGGAGCAAGATAAATAAATACAGTATGGGGATGAGGCAGTTGGATGGGCTATTTACAGATGGGCTATGTACAGAGGCAGTGATCTGTGAGCTGCTCTGACAGCTGGTGCTTAAAGCTAGTGAGGGAGATATGAGTCTCCAGCTTCAGTGATTTTTGCAGTACGTTCCAGTCATTGGCAGCAGTGAACTGGAAGGAAAGGCGGTCAAAGGAAGAATTGGCTTTGGGGGTGACCAGTGAGATATACCTGCTGGAGTGCGTGCTATGGGTGGGTGCTGCTATGGTGACCAGTGAGCTGAGATGAGGCGGGGCTTTACCTAGCAGAGACTTGTAGATGACCTGGAGCCAGTGAAATACCTTACAAATCTTTAAACTGTCTTACTTTATCAATATACAAATGAGAAACACCTGTTGTTTTGTCTTGTGATAATTTGCAATGAAAATATAAAGCATTTGAAGCTTCAAAATCATGTCTTGAAAAAGTAATTTTGTACTCAATAATTATTATCCTGAACAAACGTATTAATTTGAATTTTCACAGAAGTATATTTTCTCGTGTCCTTTGTTCAAGCATACTACTGTACATTTGAACTTTTGGAATGACCAATGAGGAGTTTATAAACACCATATAAGAGCCAGGAATATACAATAAGAGGACGAACTCCCATTTACAGTATTAGGATTTGAAACACCATCATAGTGTTTAGGAGCTTTAGAGAGTGGAAACAACCCCAAAAGAGAAGGGATCTAATAGTGTGTGAGAGTTGAGCATCTTATGCAGCATGAGGTTAGATACAGTGCCTTGCAAAAGTAATTATCCCCCTTGGAGTTTTTCCTATTTTATTGCATTACAACCTGTAATTTAAATTGATTTTTATTTGGATTTCATGTAATGGACATACACAAAATAGTCCAAATTGGTGAAGTGAAATAAAAAAAATTACTTGTTTAAAAAAAATTAAAAACAATTTAAAAAAAGAAAAAGTGGTGCGTGCATATGTATTCACCCCCTTTGCTATGAAGCCCCTAAATAAGATCTGGTGCAACCAATTACCTTCAGTAGTCACATAATTAGTTTTAAAAAAAGTCCACCTGTGCGCAATCTAAGTGTCACATGATCTGTCACATGATCTCAGTATATATATACACCTGTTCTGAAAGGCCCCAGAATCTGCAACACCACTAAGCAAGGGGCACCACCAAGTAAGCGGTACCATGAAGACCAAGGAGCTCTCTAAACAGGTCAGGGACAAAGTTGTGGAGAAGTACAGATCAGGGTGGGTTCTAAAAAAATATCAGAAACTTTGAACATCACACAGAGCACCATTAAATCCATTATTAAGAAATGGAAAGAATATAGCACCACAACAAACCTGCCAAGAGAGGGCCGCCCACCAAAACTCACAGACCAGGCAAGGATGGCATTAATCAGAGAGGCAACAAAGAGACCAAAGATAACCCTGAAGGAGCTGCAAAGCTCCACAGTGGAGATTGGAGTATCTGGCCATAGGACCACTTTAAGCCGTACACTCCACAGAGCTGGGCTTTACGGAAGAGTGGCCAGACAAAAAGCTACTGCTTAAAGAAAAAAATAATAAACATGTTTGGTGTTCACCAAAAGGCATGTGGGAGACTCCCAAAACATGGAAGAAGGTACTCTGGTCAAATGAGACAATGAGAAAATGCTATGTCTGGCGCAAACCCATCCCCACAGTGAAGCATGGTGGTGGCAGCATCATGCTCTGGGGATGTTTTTCATCGGCAGGGACTGGGAAACTGGTCAGAATTGAAGGAATGATGGATGGCGCTAAATACAGGGAAATTCTTGAGGGAAGCCTGTTTCAGTCTTCCAGAGATTTGACACTGGAATGGAGGTTCACCTTACAGCAGGACAATGGTCATAAGCATACTGCTAAAGCAACACTTGAGTGATTTAAGGGGAAACATTTAAATGTCTTGGAATGGCCTAGTCAAAGCCCAGACCTCAATCCAATTGAGAATCTGTGGTATAACTTAAATATTGCTGTACACCTGCTGTCACGTTTGTCGTATGAAGTGGACCAAAACGCAGCGGGAATGTGTATACTCATCTTCTTTTATTTAGAAGGAAACTTGAACACTTAACAAAATAACAAACACCGACAAAGACAGTCCTGTAAGGCAACACGCTATACATGGAACAACTACCCACAAACACAGTGACAAAAACCCCTTACTTAAATATGGCCTCCAATTAGAAGCAACGAAGAACAGCTGCTTCTAATTGAAGGCCAAACACCAAAACCCTGAACATAGAAATAGACTAAATAGACACAGACATAGAAATATACTAACATAGAACATTGCCCCCCCAAAAAACGAAACACACTAAACAAACACCCCCTGCCACGCCCTGACCAAACTACAATAACAAACAACCCCATTTACTGGTCAGGACGTGACAGTACCCCCCCAAAGGTGCAGACCCCGGATGCACCTCAAACAAAAAAAATAAAATAAAAAAATAAACAAAAACAAAAATAATCCCAAACTAAAGGGAGGGAAGGGAGGGTGGCCACCGTCACAGACGGTTCTTGTGCAACGCCCCCCCTTCCCAATCCTCCCCCCTACGGAGGTGGCTCAGGAGCGGGATGCAGACCCCGTTCCACCACTGGCTCACCCCACTTTGGTGGCGCCGCTAGAGCGAGGTCCCTCGCTGCCGACCCCGGACTGGGGACCCTCGCGGCGGGCGACTCTGGCAGCTCCGGACTGGAGGGCGACTCTGGCAGCTCCGGTTCCAGACTGTACAGGCGCACTAAAGGCCTAGTGCGTGGGGCTGGCTTTGGAGGCGCCATACTAGGGACACGCACCTCAAGGCTAGTGCGAGGAGCAGGAAAAGGACGTACTGGACTGGGCTGACGCACTACAGGCCTGGTGCGTGGGGCTGGCTTTGGAGGCGCCAGACTGGTAACGTGCACCTCAAGGCTAGTGCGAGGAGCAGGAACAGGGTAAACCGGACCCTGAAGAGGTATTGGAGGTCAGGAGCTTACGGCCTGCACAACCCTTCCTGGTTGAGTGCTCAATATAGCCTGGCCACGCTGAGGAGCTTCCATCGATCGCACCGGCCTTTGAATGCTTCTTCGCAATACAGTGCGCATTTCCGCATAGCTCGGTGCCTTCTTCATTCGTCGCTCCCCATAATAAGCACGGGGAGTTGGCTCAGGTCTCCATCCTGACTCTGCCCAACTCCCCGTGTGCCCCCCCAATTTTTGGGGGGGGGGATGCCTCTCGGTCTTCCTTAAATCCTCCATAGCCCTGGATATACTCATCCTCATCTCCTCCCATGTCCATCCTTCTTCACAGTGCTCCTTACCCGCTGCTTGGTCCTTTGTTGGTGGGTAGTTCTGTCACGTTCGTCGTATGAAGTGGACCAAAACGCAGCGGGAATGTGTATACTGATCATCTTTTATTTAGAAGGAAACTTGAACACTTAACAAAATAACAAACACCGACGAAGACAGTCCATCAAGGCAACACGCTATACATGGAACAACTACCCACAAACACAGTGACAAAAACCCCTTACTTAAATATGGCCTCCAATTAGAAGCAACGAAGAACAGCTGCTTCTAATTGAAGGCCAAACCCTAAAACCCTGAACATAGAAATAGACTAAATAGACACAGACATAGAAATATACTAACATAGAACATTGCCCCCCAAAAAAACAAAACACACTAAACAAACACCCCCTGCCACGCCCTGACCAAACTACAATAACAAACAACCCCTTTTACTGGTCAGGACGTGACACCTGTGGAACCCATCCAACTTGAAGGAGCTGGAGCAGTTTTGCCTTGAAGAATGGGCAAAAATCCCAGTAGCTAGATGTGCCAAGCTTATAGAGACATACCCCAAGAGATTTGCAGCTGTAATTGCTTCAAAAGGTGGCTCTACAAAGTATTGACTTTGGGGGGGTGAATAGTTATGCACGCTCAAGTTTTCGGTTTTTCTGTCTTATTTCTTGTTTGTTTCACAATAAAACATATTTTGCATCTTCAAAGTGTTGTGTAAATCAATTTTAATTCCAGGTTGTAAGGCAACAAAAGAGGAAAAATGCCAAGGGGGGTGAATACTTTCGCAAACCAGTGTACCTCTCAGTTTAACCTTATTATTTATCTAAACAACAGGTTGAAGTGATAGCAGTGTGACCCTCCTGGGAAGGTGTTGTATTACAGCATGAGAAAACCCTGAATTGAGGTTGTTGAGCATCAGTGTGTTCATTGTGAGCTGTTTCTCTATTTCTCTTTCTCCCCCACCTCTCTGTCTTTATCGTACTTCAGCGCTTCTCAAATCAAATTGTATTCATCACATGCTTTGTAAACAACAGATGTAGACTAAAAGTGAAATGTTTACTTCCAAGGCAAAGAATGCAGGAAGTATTTTTGCTGTGTGTGAGAGTACCACGTGTACATATGTGTACGTGTCAATGTGGATGTGACAGTATTTTTTGGTGAGATGCACTGTTGTGTTATGTTTTTGGGGAGTGCACAATACTAGCCTACCCTTGACATTATTTGTGCTCATAGGCTGGAGGGGTGATGGACTATGGATGAGGTTGTCTCTGAGCTATGAATCACAAAGTCCAAATGAATCTGAATCCATCCTTCTCTGTAGGCTGAAGGGAGTGGATGTGTTTGAGGATTATCTCGGAATAGGAATAGGGTATGGATGAGAGACTCTACTCACATTAGCCCTAGTCTTGCAGCTCTGTTCCACCATAGTTTAGCCAGAACATAGCCTTATCCAGTCAGATTTAGTCAGGTTTAGTCTCTCTCTGAGTGGGCTAGATGTTAGCTGCTCTGCTCTCCAATCCATGACAACAGAATA
Organism: Salmo trutta; assembly: GCF_901001165.1. NCBI lineage: Eukaryota > Metazoa > Chordata > Actinopteri > Salmoniformes > Salmonidae > Salmo > Salmo trutta. Next base: position 21,833,555 of record NC_042989.1, read on the forward strand.
GATGTGTTACAGTGAGTGAAAACAAACATAAACATGCTGTTGGTCTGGTTTCTTTAGCCAATTGTTTTAGAGAAGAGCGTAGTACCATTCCCTAGGTAATGTACTTTGTTACAGTCCTGCGATGGCCAATGCATTGACTCATATACAGAAATCCATATTGGTTATAGTGGCATTTGTTTCAGATCAGAGGGCGGTTGGCGGTCCACAGGCTGAAGGAAGTCTAGCTATGTGCAGTATATAATAACACACATGTACCCTGCAGCAGAGATATGCTTGCTCTGTGTCTTTGGTTTTTAAAAGTTACGATGCCTGCTTTCTACCTTCACCCACTTGATCCATTCAGGAAACATGCTGGCTCTGTTGCTCTGTAAAATCCCTCCCTAACAGAGGGTGTGTTTCAGTCTATCCTAATACACCTGTTATTACATTTAATAACAACTCATTATTGTGTGTTTACGTGTGTGCACGTATGTTTGTGTGTGTGTGTGCACGTATGTTTGTGTGTGTGTGTGTGTGTGTGTGTGTGTGTGTGTGTGTGTGTAGAGGAGGCCGATATCTGGATGCTGGACGGTGATGATGCCATCTCCCAGACCCAGGACTCCCTGAACCGTGTCTCCCGTCCCAATCACCTGGACTTCCTCAGGATCACGCCCCCAGAGGATGACATCATCGGAGATTCCCCCTACTACCCTCAACTGGAGTGCACGGTGAGAGCTGCTGCACCCACACATTTAGCTAACAGCAATAGATCATACTTAGGGTTTTGTGACCTGACCAGGAAAGAACTGGTCAAGGTGTAACTAGGCCCTAGAGTTTTTCCTGGTCAGGTGGGTCACATGGTCAGGAACACCTCTGGCCCTAATTGATACTGTATAAAGGTTACTAGACAATAGCGTAAATGTTACTACTCCATTACGTATCCGCTTCCAAGCAGTGTAGCATGACAGTGCTGTTCCCTCGGGGCTCCAGGCCAGCGAGTACTCCAATCTACTGAAGTGCTAAACCACCTGATCATGATTTCCGCCAGTTGCGTTAACATTAAGAGATCTGGGATGTGGTGCTGTGGACCTTGGTGGTTCAGAGCCCAGAACTGACTAGCTACTCTACTAACCCCTTCACCTAGGTCCAGTGTGTGTTACGTCCCACAAAAACCCAGTGGGAAAAGGCTGCCTAAATATGATCCCCAATCAGAGACAACGAAAGACAGCTGCCTCTGATTGGGAACCATATCAGGCCAACATAGAAATACAATAATCTAGAATGCCCACCCAAAGCACACCCTGACCTAACCAAATAGAGAAATAAAAAGGCTCTCTATGGTCAGGGCATGACAGTGTGTCTCTAGGTGTTTTCACTACTGAAGCCAATCATCCATCCAAACATCAGCCATTTGTCGCATGCAGGGTAGTGTCAGATGACGTTAAAGTAATATAGCTACAGGTTCACCTGCCTCACCTAAAGCCTATTCTCATAGGAAGTTGCTGTAGACTCCCGACCGCTAAAAGTCCGTTTTTGGACTATATGTGTGAAATGCTTGATAATGTATTTGATATCAACAGATACCTAAGTATATTTTCTGGGTGAACTAAATATTGACTGATTGTCATCAAGCTGTCCACTCAAAAATAATCTTCAAGATGTAACCGATTCCTGCAATGAATCGTGAATAATGATGAGTGAGAAAGTTACAGACATATAAATATCATACCCACAAAACATGCGAACCTCTCACCATTACAATAACAGGGGAGGTTAGCATTTTTTGGGGGGTATAATATTTGTGCATCTGCAACTTTCTCACTCATCATTATTCAAGATTCATTCAGGACTATCCGTAATCATGGTAGCATCCACATTAATGTAGAAGTGTTTACAAACATATACTATTCTAATTTACAATAAAAGTGACTCCAAATTACACAATACATTATTTACCCTTCATTTCTAATGGGCACAAAATAATCTGAAACACAACCAAAACAAAGAGCAATGCATCCAACAAGTTTGTAGAGTCACAAGCTTGATGTAATCTTTGCGTGCTAGGAATATGGGACCAAATACTAAACGTTTTACTACTTTAATACATATATACACTACCGTTCAAAAGTTTGGGGTCACTTAGAAATGTCCTTATTTTTTAAAGAAAATTATTTTTTTTGTCCATTAAAATAACATCAAATTAATCAGAAATACAGTGTAGACATTGTTAATGTTGTAAATGACTATTGTAGCTGGAAACGGCTGGCTGATTTTTTATGGAATATCTATATAGGCATACAGAGGCCCATTATCAGCAACCATCACTCCTGTGTTCCAATGGCACGTTGTGTTAGCTAATCCAAGTTTATAATTTTAAAAGGCTAATTGGTCATTAGAAAACCCTTTTTCAATTATGTTAGCACAGCTGAAAACTGGCCTTCTTTAGACTAGTTAGACTTTGTTGTAAAATTTCGCCGGAAGAAATGGCAGCAGTTTTACGGGCACCCAACCAATTGTGCTATTATGTGTTTTTTTTCACGTTATTTGTAACTTATTTTGTACATAATGTTTCTGCCACCGTATCGTATGGCAAAAAAGAGCTTCTGGATATCAGGACAGCGATCACTCACCTCGGATTAGATGAAGATTTTTTCTACATCAAAGACGACGCACAAGACATTCTCCAAACACCCCACAGGACCGACATCCCCGTTATTTGCAAGAGGAAGGGACGCAGGTACAGAGGACAAAGAGCCGGATGCCTGGTCAGGACCCGGCGAAGGCGACTGGGAAAGCTGCCGTTACCGTCAATACTACTCCCCAACGTGCAATCATTGGACAATAAATTAGACGAGGTACGATCACGAATATCCTACCAACGGGACATCAAAAACTGTAATATCCTATGTTTCACGGAATCGTGGCTGAATGATGACATGGATATTCAGCTAGCGGGATATACGCTGCACCGGCAAGATAGAACAGCACACTCCGGTAAGTAAGTCGCTCTGGATAAGAGCGTCTGCTAAATGACTTAAATGTAATGTAATGTAAGACGAGGGGGGGCAGTCTGTGTCTATTTGTAAACAACAGCTGGTGGACGCAATCTAAGGAAGTCTCTAGATTTTGCTTGCCTGAAGTAGAGTATATTGTGATAAATTGCAGGCCACACTACTTGCCTAGAGAGTTTTCAGCTATACTTTTCGTGGCTGTTTATTTACCAGCACAGACAGATGCTGGCACTAAGACCACACTCAGTCAGCTGTATAAGGAAATAAGAAAACAGGAAACCACTCACCCAGAGGTGGCGTTCCTAGTGGCTAGAGACTTTAATGCAGGGAAACTTAAATCAGTTCTACCAAATTTCTATCAACATGTGTAACGGCTGTCGGGAGAGAGAGTAGACCAAGGCGCAGCGGAGTTAGTGTTCATCATGATTTTAATTTAATAAAGAACACTACACAAAACAAAACGAGAAAACTGACAGCCAAACAGTCCTGTCAGGTGCAAAACACTCAACAGAAACAATTACCGACAAAACCCAAAGGAAAAACATGCTCCTTATGTGTGATTCCCAATCAGCAACAACGAACTTCAGCTGTGCCTGATTGGGAGCCACACACGGCCCAAAACAAAGAAATACAAAAAACCTAGAAAACGAACATAGAACGCCCACCCAATGTAACACCCTGGCCTAACCAAAATAAAGAACAAAAAACCCCTCTCTATGGCCAGGGCGTTACAACATGTTAAATGTGCAACCAGAGGGGAAAAAATTCTACGTCACCTGTGCTCCACACACAGAGACGCATACAAAGCTCTCCCTCGCCCTCCATTTGGTAAATCCAACCACAACTCTATCCTTCTGATTCCTGCTTACAAGCAAACATTAAAGCAGGAAGCACCGGTGACTCGGTCTATAAAAAAGTGGTCAGATGAAGCAGATGCTAAACTACAGGACTGTTTTGCTATCACAGACTGGAACATATTCCGGGATTCTTCCGATGGCATTGAGGAGTACACCACATCAGTCACTGGCTTTATCAATAAGTGCATCGAGGACGTCGTCCCCACAGTGACTGTACGTACATACCTCAACCAGAAGCCATGGATTACAGGCAACATTTGCACTGAGCTAAAGGGTAGAGCTGCCGCTTTCAAGGTGCGGGAAGCTTACAAGAAATCCTGCTATGCCCTGGAATGAACCATCAAACAGGCAAAGCGTCAATACAGGGCTAAGATTGAATCATACTACAATGGCTCCGACGCTCATCTTATGTGGCAGGGCTTGCAAACTATTACAGACTACAAAGGAAGCACAGCTGCGAGCTGCCCAGTGACACGAGCCTACCAGACGAGCTAAATCACTTCTATGCTCGCTTCGAGGCAAGCAACACTGAGGCATGCATGAGAGCATCAGCTGTTCCGGACGACTGTGTGATCACGCTCTCCATAGCCGACGTGAGTAAGACCTACACAAGGCTGCGGGGCCAGATGGATTACCAGGACGTGTGCTCCGGGCATGTGCTGACCAACTGGCAGGTGTCTTCACTGACATTTTCAACATGTCCCTGATTGAGTCTGTAATACCAACATGTTTCAAGCAGACGACTATAGTCCCTGTGCCCAAGAACACAAAGGCAACCTGCCTAAATGACTACAGACCCATAGCACTCATGTCCGTAGCCATGAAGTGCTATGAAAGGTTGGTAATGGCTCACATCAACACCTAGACCCTAGACCCACTCCAATTTGCATACAGATCCACAGATGATGAAATCTCTATTGCACTCCACACTGCCCTTTCCGACCTGGACAAAAGGAACAGTTATGTGAGAATGCTTTTCATTGACCACAGCTCAGCATTCAACACCATAGTACCCACAAAGCTCACCACTAAGCTAAGGATCCTGGGACTAAACACCTCCCTCTGCAACTGGATCCTGGACTTACTGACGGGCTGCCCCCAGGTGGTGAGGGTAGGTAGCAACACATCTCCCACGCTGATCCTCAACACTGGAGCTCCACAGGGGTGCATGCTCAGTCCCCTCCTGTACTCCCTGTTCACCCACGACTGCATGGCCAGGCACGACTCCAACACCATCATTAAGTTTGCAGACGTCACAATAGTGGTAGGCCTGATCACAGACAACGACGAGACAGCAAATAGGGAGGAGGTCAGAGACCTGGCCGTGTGGTGCCAGAATAACAACCTATCCCTCAAAGTAACCAAGACTAAGGAGATGATTGTGGACTGCAGGAAAGGAGGACCGAGCATGCCCCCATTCTCATCGACAGGGCTGTAGTAGGTTGAGAGCTTCAAGTTCCTCGGTGTCCACATCAACAACAAACTAGAATGGTCCAAACACACCAAGACAGTCGTGAAGAGGGCACGACAAAGCCTATTCCCCCTCAGGAAACTAAAAAGATTTGGCATGGGTCCTGAGATCCTCAAAAGGTTCTACAACTGCAACATTGAGAGCATCCTGACTGGTTGCATCACTGCCTGGTACGGCAATTGCTCGGCCTCTGACCACAAGGCACTACAGAGGGTAGTGCGTATGGCCCAGTACATCACTGGGGCTAAGCTGCATGCCATCCAGGACCTCTACACCAGGCGGTGTCAGAGGAAAGCCCTAAAAATTGTCAAAGACCCCAGCCACCCCTGTCATAGACTGTTCTCTCTTCTACAGCATGGCAAGCGGTACCGGAGTGCCAAGTCTTGGACAAAAAGGCTTTTTACCCCCAAGCCATAAGACTCCTGAACAGGTAATCAAATGGCTACCTGGACTATTTGCATTGTGTGCCCCCCCCAACTCCCCCCAAACCCTCTTTTTATGCTGCTGCTACTCTCTGTTTATCATACATGCATAGTCACTTTAACTATACATTTATATACATACTACCTCAATTGGGCCGACCAACCAGTGCTCCTGCACATTGTCTAACCGGGCTATCTACATTGTGTCCCGCCACCCACCACCTGCCAAACCCTCTTTTATGCTACTGCTACTCTCTGTTCATCATATATGCATAGTCACTTTAACCATATCTACATGTACATACTACCTTAATCAGCCTGACTAACCGGTGTCTGTAGTAGCCTCGCTACTTTTATAGCCTCGCTACTGTATATAGCCTGTCTTTTTACTGTTGTTTTATTTCTTAAATACTTATTGTTCAACTAACACCTTTTTTGCACTATTGGTTAGAGCCTGTAAGTAAGCATTTCAATGTAAGGTTGTATTCGGCCATGTGACAAATAAACTTAATTTGATTTAGTTGAGTATCTGGAGCATCAGCATTTGTGGGTTCGATTACAGGCTCAAAATGGCCAGAAACAAATAACTTTCTTCTGAAACTCGTCACTCTGTTCTTGTTCTGAGAAATGAAGGCCATTCCATGCGAGAAATTGCCAAGAAACTGAAGATCTCATACAATGCTGTGTACTATTCCCTTCACAGAACAGCGCAAACTGGCTCTAACCAGACTAGAAAGAGGAGTGGGAGGCCCCGGTGCACAACTGAGCAAGAGGACAAGTACATTAGAGTGTCTAGTTTGAGAAACATTCGTCTCACAAGTCCTCAACTGGCAGCTTTATTAAACAGTACCCGCAAAACACCAGTCTCAACGTGAACAGTGAACAGTGAAGAGGTGACTCCGGGATGCTGGCCTTCTAGGCAGAGTTGCAAAGAAAAAGCCATATCTCAGACTGGCCAATATAAAAAAAAGATTAAGATGGGCAAAAGAGCACAGACACTGGACAGAGGAACTCTGCCTAGAAGGCCAGCATCCCGGAGTGGCCTCTCCACTGTTGACGTTGAGACTGGTGTTTTGCAGGAACTATTTAATGAAGCTGCCAGTGGAGGACTTGTGAGGTGTCTGTTTCTCAAAGGCCTGATAAAGGTGGAATGCTTCCTTCTGGAAGGTTCTCCCATCTCCACAGATGAACTCTGGAGCTCACTCAGAGTGACCATCGGGTTCTTTGTCACCTCCTTGACCAAGGCCCTTCTCCCCCGATTGCTCAGTTTGGCCACGGCCAGCTTTAGGAAGCGTTTTGGTGGTTCCAAACTTCTTCCATTTTAAAATGATGTAGGCCACTGTGTTCTTGGGGACCTTCAATGCAGCATAAATGTTTTGGTACCCTTCCACAGACCTGTGCCTCGACACAATCCTGTCTCGGAGCTCTACGGACAATTCCTTCGACCTCATGGCTTGGTTTTCGCTCTGACATGCACTGTCAACTGTGGGACCTTATATAGACAGATGTGTGCCTTTCCAAATCTTGTCCAATCAATAGAATTTGTTGTAGGAACATCTCAAGGATGATCAATGGAAACAGGATGCACCGGAGCTCAATTTCGAGTCTCATAGCAAAGGGTTTGAATACTTACCGTAAATTCCGGACTATAAGCCGCAACATTTTTCCCACGCTTTGAACATCGCGGCTTAAACAGTGACGCGGCTAATATATGGATTTTTCCCGCTTTCAATTTTTTTTCTCAAAAAAACATTCTGTGACGTGCTCAGTTTTTTGGCGGCATGAATCTTTCATTAGACCAATGAAATTGCCGAACGGGTTAAGGTCAAACAACTTTTTTGTTTACTGTTTAGATTAAATCGAGCGCTCTCAAACTTCCCATCATTCTGATTACGGTAGTCATTTTGTCACCCTCATCATGGCAAAGACACGGAGAAATGCATATGATGCAGCTTTCAAGTTGAAGGCGATTGATCTGGCTGTTGGAAAAGGAAATAGAGCTGCTGCACGGGAGCTTGGTCTTAATGAGTCGATGATAAGACGTTGGAAACAGCAGCGTGAGGAATTGACTCAGTGCAAAAAGACAACTAAAGCTTACTGCTAATTTTTTTTTTGTTACAAGCCGTTTCGTTAAAGCCTATTTATTTTTGTTACAAGCCGTGTTTCGTTAAAGCCTGTGTAAAGTTCATTTGTTTCAATGTACCGGTAGGCACCTGCGGCTTACAGACATGTGCGGCTTAATAATATATTTTTTTTAATTCAGTGGGTGCGGCTTATATTCAGGTGCGCTTAATAGTCCGGAAATTACGGTATGTAAATTAGGTATTTCTGTTTTTTTTTTTTATACATTTGCAAGAATTTCTAAAACCTATTTTCGATTTGTCATTATGGGGTATTGTGTGTAGATTGATGATGGAAAAAATGATTTAATCAATTTTAGAATAAGGCTGTAATGTAACAAAATGTGGAAAAAGTCAAGGGGTCTGAATACTTTCGAAATGCACTGTACATTGTAACAACTTAACAATTCCTGTGTCTGTCTGTCAAGATTCCATCATGCCATTTGACTAGATTTGAAGGGTAGATGATTGTGTGGTTTGGGTGTGGTTGTGTGTCAGTTAGAGTGACATAGCATAGTTTAATTAAAAGACACTCCCTGATCTTTGTTGTAGCATATCATAACAAAAGTAACCTGTCTCTGGTTTTACCTCTAGACTAGTGGTAGACTGTCTCAACATGAAGATACCCACATACTCATGTGTGGTGTGGCCTATGCTGGCATTGTAGTCATAGCATCCATTGTGGTGACTTGTTTTTCAAGTCACTTGTTACTTAATTGATAGACTGCTTTTCAAACATTGTACAGTAGTTGTGGCTAGGGCTGGGAATTGCCAGCGACCTCATGATGCAATATTTTCATGATACTTAGGTCCTGATACGATACGTATTAGGATTCTCACGATTCTATGCACAGTATGTAATCCGCAGAATAGGGTCTATAGGCATCGCTGGGCGGCAGCGTAGCCTAGTGGTTAGAGCGTTGGACTAGTAACTGAAAGGTCGCAAGATCGAATCACCGAGCTGACAAGGTACAAAATCTGTCATTCTGCCCCTGAACAAGGCAGTTAACCCACTGTTCCTAGGTCGTCTTTGAAAATAAGAATTTGTTCTTAACTGACTTGCCTAGTTAAATAAAGGTAAAATAAATATGTATTGTGATTTGATACTGTCCTAAAAATCACTAGTTGTAGTCAGTGGGAGATTTAAAGAAGAACCTCCTTACTGTCACTGTGACTCAGCTCCTCTCAGCCCTTCAATACAGGGTAAGTCGTGCTGAGGCCTGGCTATGTGGCTAGCTGATGGATTTACACTTAGTAAATTAAACACCAATGCTATTGATTTGATTACATAATAAGCCTCGCTACAGGCTTGACAGCCCCTGACTGACTATCTGTGGATTTGTTTTAAACCCCAGAAGATCAGAAATAATGTTTAAGTACAATAATAGTATTTTCTAATACATTACAAATATGAGTATCTAATATATTATTAATATTTACAGAGCTTTGTTATTAATGGCATGTTTTTGTCTTTGAACACAAACTGCATGTCTGGTTTGGTATGGGGCTCTAAATCACATTGACAACCATTGGTAATTCTTAATATTCCTATGTCTGAAGGAATGCAATGAACATTGGCTGCTAAGGCCAACTATGGGTACCCTCTGAAAGTTAAATGACCAAGCAGCCCTAATTTCACCAAGTACTTTTCAGGCCTCTGTGCTCTGTTTTGTGTTAAAGTCTGTCAAGTGGTAGTGCACATTGTGTTCAAATAAAAGTTGCATCGTGCTAGATAGATCGTTGAACCCATCGTACCTCTTTGAAGCAGCAGGTTTTGTAGACTATACATATTGTAGTGTTGCTTGTCTGTGTACACTCAATATAAACTCACTGTACTAGAAAACCTGTGTGATGATATGTATGTTTGCAGTTTATGATTTAGTGTCAAGACAAATCTTATCTAACGATATTCACACTCTGGGATGAAGAAATCAATACTTATTTTCCTCTCACCAAACTGTAGCAGCGTTAGCCCCTTGACGTTAGCGGAGCTACTGACGGCACAAGATTGCAGTGTTGGTCAGGGCTGGTCAGGGCTGGGCAGCAGCAGCAAACTGACTAATCACTACAGCTTAAGCCCTATGCTGTAATAGTACAGAGAGCAAAGAGCAGAGTAACACAGGGCTGGATCTCCCCTGCGGTCCACAACAGAGAGCTCCAGCTACCCTTGGCTGCCATTTTGCGGAAGTAAGAAGAAGTAACCGGACACCTGTGCTGCCTGCTGCCACAGTTCCCTCCCAGGCAGGGCGGGGGGAGGCGGGGCCAGACCGGATAGACCAGTGTGCCGCATTCTTTTCCAACCTGGAGGCTTTTCTCAGGAACACAGAGATCTTCTGTACACATATACACACAGGGAGAGAGGGGAAAGAACCATGCCAGGAGGGCAACTCGGACAGTAGCTCTGACTCAGGTCTCTGTACCTACACATACGGAAGGAGAGGAGAAGTGGAACCTTCCGGCCCAAATTCAAATAACTTGTTCCGTTGTTTTCCTGAGAAACTGAGAATTTGTTTCTCCTGGATTCCCAGGGAGATTATTCCGGGACATGCTTCCTGCCTCTGAACAGTTTGACGTGACCGGGCACGTCATTGGAATTCTGCTCTACAAAACTGGAAGTTCTGAAACTATGGAAAATGTGTCTGTGACATTTAATGTAGAGTAGAGGCTGTTTGTGATTGAAGAAAGTTGTCTATTCACAGCACAGCAAGGTTTTGTGTTGCCAAACGGGATTACAGGATAGCAGGGGTTATAGCTGGAGCCCTCCTGGAGAGGGTAAGAAGAGCTAGGGGATTTGTCCTCACAAAGGCCTTTTGTTCATTGGAACCAGTAGAAGTGGAACACAGCTTGGCAGGTTACACAGCTGGAGGTGTAAAGATGAGCCTTTTCTGACACTCTGAATGGACACACTGTGCTGGGCTAGCCTTTCTACCTGGCTGGCTGACTAGAAGTTACATTTTAGTCATTTAGTAGACACTCTTATCCAGAGTGACTTACAGGAGCAATTAGGGTTAAATACCTTGCTCAAGGGGCAAATCAACAGATTTTTCACCTAGTCGGCTCAGGGAATCAAACCAGCAACCTTTTGGTTACTGTCCCAACGCTCTTAACGCTAGGCTACCTGACGACCCAGAGTTCCCTGCCCGAAGTACATGCTACAGTGCAGTTAAGGGCTCTGTGAAAATGGACAGTGTAAGTAATAGCTCTGAGGGTCAGGGGAAGCAGCAATCCAATTTGTTCCGCAATAAGATATCCACTATGTTTACACGTGGGGACAAGACTGAGCCTCAGAGGCTGGCGGGAGAGACTGCGGTGCTGACGGCTTTCAGGACCCTGTCTGATGAAGAGAACGATCTCACAGGGGTCAGTGATCAAAGTGCCCTGGATGTTATCAGTGATGTGAGGGGTATGAGTGTGGTACTTCATAAAAGAGAGGCCCCTTTCCTTTATACTGAGGACAGGATTGAATCATGGGAGAATGAGTCCAGTAGCTTTGTGACCTCTCCTAACGCAGGCCAGGTGTCTGTTTCCCCGGCCGACCCAGGTCTGGTCCAGGTTACAATGGTGGAGATCTGTAGCGACACAGAGATGGAAGATGAGGAGGGGATCAGCAGCCTCAGCCAATCGGACAAGCATGACGCCCCTGGAATTTCCTTCCCACCTGACGATACAATGGTGGAGATCTGTAGCGACACAGAGATGGAAGATGAGGAGGGGATCAGCAGCCTCAGCCAATCGGACAAGCATGACGCCCCTGGAATGTCCTTCCCACCTGACGATGACCAGTGGACTGTGGCAGTGTTCGATGATAACAAGGGTCAGCTGCCACCCGTTGGCCCAGTGAGAGGTGCCATTGAGACAGACTTAAAGCTGCCTGTGTTTAAGCCACATAGTCTTGTGGAGGGATCCCTCAAAGACACCTCTGTTCTGTACTCTGCAAGGTTTATGGGCAGATCTAACAGTGGGACAGATCTTGGACTGCTGTCCTCTGTCTCCAAAACACAAGTGCCTGGAGACGGCTGCAGCACCGACCTCTACACTGATCCCAGGCCTGTGGAGGTGGGTGTGGATGCAGCAGCCATGGGTGCAAATTGGTCCAGCCATCATCACCACAAAGTAGCCAAAGGCGTCAGCACCTGCCAGGAGGTTTTGGGCCTTACTGACATGTGTGCTGGAGACAACTCTGCAGTGGCTTCACCTCTTAACTTGTCTCTCACCTCTGAACCCCAGACATCAGAGGAAGCAGCAGACGACACTGCCTTGCAGTCAGTGTCTGGACAGAGGAAGGAGATTTTGGGGGAAAACACTGGAACTGAGGAGCATAAAGATCATGTCCACTGCCTGGACTCCCCCTCCACCCTCTCTGAGTCAAAGCCACCTGAAGCAGCAGAGACATCTTATCCTAGCCTGGAGAAGCAGCCTGACACTGAAGTGAGAAAAGGTATTTTAAGGACTGGTCTGTCCGTGTCGCGTGTTCCTGGAGAGTCCCCAACTGACAGCCAGCCAAATGGCACTCCTGTCTCTGTCTCACCCAGGGGCCAAGGCGACATGCCTGTCAAAAGGAGGCCCGACAAAGACTCACCCTCCGCCTCCCCCACCAGTGGCACAGTCTCCTCCCATGCCCCCTCCTTCCAGCTGCCTGCCCTGTTCAGTGGACTGCGGGTTCTGAAGAAAGGGGCTGTGGGGGAGGAAAGGGAGACAGTGTCTGAGATCAAACAGAGAGACGCTGACCTGGCCCTTCTGAGCCTAAAGAAGACCGTCAACAAAGCCAATAACTTCCCTGAGCAGATCACCTCCAGTAGCCGCACCCCCAAGAAACGTCCCGAGCCCAAACATGTGTCTGAGACCAAGAGTAATCTCCTGGGGCAGCTCAGCCAGCTGCTCAACCTTGACGGGACCAAGGCCGAGGACAAGCCGGACTCACTGCTAGAGCTCAGAGACAGGGAGCCTGAGAGGGGGGAGAAGGGGGCGACAGACAAGGGTCCAGATCTGATCCCCACCACCCCACCAGCAGACAGCAGGAAAGCCTCAGACACAACATTAAACACTTTTAATAGTCTCTTCAGCTCCAAACCTGCTAAAAGGGATACAGCGGATCCTGTGGATTTAGAGGCTGTCAAGAAAAGAAATAAAAGTGAGAAGGACCTGCTGAAATCCATCTTTGAGAGAACCTCCAAGTCTCCCAGCAGTGAGCAAAAAGCTCCAGCAGAGTCTAAAGTATGTACTGTTTGTGTCTAACTCAAAGGTTTATTCCTTCTGTATTTTATAGAACCCTATTGTTTGTTTGTTCTCAGATCATCAAGGTTTTGAAATGTAGGAATGCAGAGCCATTTGAAGTGTATGTTGTGTTTTGTTGTGACCTGCAAGGCAGACAGGACAGTAGGGTATTAGTTTTGGTCCTGATCTTGATTTGAGATGTTCTCATGTCTTATCACATGTTGACTTTTCAGTCAGATTGCAGATACTCTTATCCTGGGCACCAACTGTTCTGTAAGTCTGTATGTTCTGTGTTAATTGAGGAATGATCTGCTGTCTTTCCTCCCAGTCTGAAGTCACCTCCCCTACAGACAGTGAGGACCGGACCCCCGGGCGGCTCCAGGCCATCTGGCCCCCGCCCAAGCCCAAGGATGAGGAGGAGAAGGTGGGGCTCAGGTACACCGAAGCAGGTAAGGACCTGCGCCATCCTGGAGCTCTCCACTTACTCTACACCGCATCTAAAGTCTCATACAATGTCCTGTTAGAAATGCATGTATGCTGTTGTCTTCCTTAACTAATTCTCACAAGACAAGATAGTCTTAACAAAAATAAACTGAGTGCCTCCTCCCTGTTTTATCCAGGGCAGGCGCTCTCCTTGCATAATCGGTCTATTTAGTCTAATTGAGAGGTGACACAAACATGTAGTGCAGCCCTGCTGGTATCTACAGAGCCAGCTAATCCCAGTGACGGGGTGTAAAATAACCTTAAATCCATTTAAAGCAGGAACGCACTGAAACCTTCCCTCCACAGTAATGCTGCTGTCTGTTGAGACGTCTGGTAGAATCACACAGTATAGTGGAGCTTTGGGAGGTAGTTTGGGGATAGGCTGGGGGTGGGCAGCCTGCCATTCTCTCAGCCTGTCTCTCTTTGAAGAAGAATACTCACACAAATAGGGTAAAGGCACGGAGGACTCTAAATAGGCTGATCTGATTACATTACAGGGAGAAGTTCATTTATCTTAATGTGTTGGTTGCAGAAAACCTGCTGTACTGGAGCAGAGCAAGTATGTGGCAGCTATATCAGGCCATCTCATGGAGTTTGGAAGGTGGAGGAAAACATGTTTACGTGTGTGTGTGTGTGTGTGTGTGTGTGCACATCCATGCTGTAGGCACGCACCCACACACACACCATTACCATTAACTCTCGTGCTTTCACTCTCTCAGAATTTTAGCCTTGAAACAGCATTGTTGGTTTGTTCAAACTGCTTGTGTAACCCTAATTATTTTGCTTAACTATCTATTGTTTACCCCGAAGGGCCCGATGATAAAGAGTCTGGTTACCATTAAGTTATTTTCTATAGTTTAATCATTCCAAGTAGCAGTAACACAAACTTTAGGGGCACAACAGGTTACATCTTCACTTATCTGTCACACATTATCTCTCATGTGAATTCCTCCTCACGTGCAGGTGAGTCTGGGAAGGGTATTTTCAGAAGTCCCAACATAAAATACATACTGCAATGCCATAATAAAAGTCTCAGATACACATTGCATGTTTATGATTATATACTGAACAAAAATATAAATGCAACATTTAACAATTTAAAAGATTTTACTGAGTTACAGTTCATATAAGGAAATCTGTAATTTGAAATAAATTCATTAAGCCCTAATTTATGGATTTCACATGACTGGGAATACAGATATCTTTTTTTTTAAGTAGGGGCGTGGATCAGAAAACCAGTCAGTATCTAGTGTGACCACCATTTTCCTCATGTAGTGCGAGACATTTCCTTCTCATAGAGTTGAGAGCATCCCTAACATGCTCAATGGATGACATGTCTGGTGAGTATGCAGGCCATGGAAGAACTGGGACATTTTCAGCTTCCAGGAATTGTGTACAGATCCTTGCGACATTGGGCCATGCATTATGATGCTGAAACATGAGGGAAGGGCAGCAGATGAATGGCACGACAATGGGACTCAGGATCTCGTCACGGTATCTCTGTGCATTCAAATTGCCATCGATAAAATGCAATTGTGTTCATTGTCCGTAGCTTATGCCTGCCCATAGCATAACCCCACCGCCACCATGGGGCACTCTGTTCACAACATTGACATCAGTAAACCGCTCGCCAACACAAAGCCATGCACACTGTCTGCCATCTACCCGGTACAGTTGAAACCGGGATTCATCCATGAAGAGCACACTTCTCCAGCGTGCCAGTGGCCATCGAAGGCGAGCATTTGCCCACTGAAGTCAGTTACGAAACCATGGTGAGGACGACCAGCACACAGATGAGCGTCCCTAAGACGCTTGCTGACAGTTTGTGCAGAAACTATTCGCTTGTGCAAACCCACAGTTTCATCAACTGTCCGGGTGGCTGGTCTCAGACGATCGCGCAGGCGAAGAAGCCGGATGTGGAGGTCCTAGGCTGGTGTTGTTAGACATGGTCTGCGCTTGTGAGGCTGGTTGGACGTACTGCCAAATTCTCTGAAGCGACGTTGGTAGAGAAATTAACATTACATTCTCTGGCAACAGCTCTGGTGGACATTCCTGCAGTCAGCATTCCAATTTTGCACGCTCCCTGAAAACTTCAGACATCTGTGGCATTGTGTTGTGTGGCAAAACTGCACATTTTAGAGTGGCCCTTTATTGTCCCCAGCGGAAGGTGCACCTGTGTAATGATCATGTTGTTTAATCATCTTATTGATATGCCACACCTGTCAGGTGGATGGATTATCTTGGCAAGGAGATATGCTCACTAACAGGGATGTAAACATATTTGTGTCATTTTTTGTTTAACAAAATAATATTTTTGTGAGTATGGAACTTTTCTGGGAACTTTTATTTCAGCTCATGAAACATGGGACCAACACTTTACATGTTGCATTTATATAGATTTTTCAGTATAAAATATAGATTTCTTATTCTAAAACCATGGCTACACTTACATACTTTAAAACACCAAACAAGCATACTGTGATATCCCCTCTACAACAGATTGCTTAGCGCAAATAGCTTTACTGCTGAGTGTGCTAACTTGTTCATACTGCCAGAAGCTCTTTATATAGTTCACTGCACAATTAGATGAAAAAAACACCTATTTTGATGTGGTTGTCGAAGACATTGTTATTCTCACATACACTGAGTGTACAAAACATTGAAATATTATAAATTGAAGTGCCTTTGAACGGGGTATAGTAGTAGGTGCCAGGTGTACCGGTTTATGTCAAGAACTGCAACTCTGCTGGGTTTTTCACACTCAACAGTCTCCCATGTGTATCAAGAATGGTCCACCACCCAAAGGACATTCAGCCAACTTGACACAACTGTGGGAAGCACTCGGGTCAACATGGGCCAGCATCCCTGTGGAACGCTTTCGACATCTTGTAAAGTCCATGCCCCGACGAACTGAGGCTGTTTTGAGAGCAAAAGGAGGGGTGCAACTCAATATTAGGAAGGTGTTCTTAATGTTTTTCACTCTCAGTGTATGTTGTCCTTATAAACTATATATTACTATAGTTTATTGTGGGATAACGAGGCAACATAAATAAAGCAGTCTTTGAAAATTCAATATCTTTCACGGTACCAGCAAGGACATTAAAAACAGGTTGGTTTAGTTTCCTAAATAGGCGCTTTTACTGGCATAGCTGTAACTGATCCACCCTACAGTAACTGTTGTCAGATGTTACTGTTGTCTTAAAAAGTAGATTCATGTCCTTTATTGTTCTTCAAGTGGTCCGTCGAGACAAAGGCATGTCTCTTTTGTCTCTCAACATCAGCCTAGCGTAATATGAAAGAGGAGAGGATGATGTTTTACTGCCATATTAGTTACCCCTGCAATGATAGGTTAATCTTGTGTGCATGTCACTATTTTACTAGTTAATGTATGATCACAGAGTAAATTATCTCATGAATGGCCAGTAAATTTGGTGGCTTTTGAAAGTGTCATCTCTGGCAGACATTAAAATAATCCTTCAAACTAATGTGACATTTGAGATGGTCATATGCTGTGTAATTGTATTTATGTAGAAATATTTATTACATTATGGTGTCCTACAGTAAGTGTCTGTGCTCTTTTCGCTCACAGAGCACCAGGCTGCCCTCTTACAGCTGAAGAGAGAATGCAAAGAGGAGTTGGAGAAAGTACATGTAAGTTAATCTCCTTGTTCGAAGCAGTTCACTACATATAGTTCCTACTGGTTTCAGCACTGGGGTTTGTTTCAATGAAGAGAGAGAGAGAGGTTTGCAGATGTAGTCACCTCACCATGTCCTCCTGGAATGTAATCACAAAGTAACTTATAGTTAGGGAACCCAGGAAACTGCAGTTTTCTTCAGAGACACTAGATGTCACCAATCAACCACAGAAGCAAAGCCAACCCTTGTCTTTAGTGACTGGACTTTCCACGCTTGATGTCTGAGCTTGTCCCATAGTGTAGTTAACACTTCTCTTCATCACCATAGAACACTTACAGCCTTTAGTGTCTATCTAAATGTTATTGGCCTCACCTGTTGGGCTTATTCAAAACTGTATGTCAAAGTGGGTCTGGTGTCATCTTTTGACTCCTTCACATGGTCATTTCAACTAAAGCATCTCAGTAATTGACACACCTCTGTGGCATAACACTGTTGTCAGTCCCCAGGTTTTATCAGCATAGAAATGATCAAATGTGTTGGACTCTGTTTGAATGACAGTGCTCACCTCCAGTAGGACAGACCACATTCACATTTGATATGCGGTCAGCGTTGACTCTGGAAGCTGTGATGTCCTCATATGAAATAAGATCACCATTTACAACCTGGATGCACACAGAGATCTAATTTACTGAACTGTCTCTCTGCAACTGGAAATGTCTCCATTGTTTCTTGTAAGATCTAGTTTTGAGTTCACCCTATGAAGTTAGTAGATTCCAAGGAAGCACTAAAACGCATTGTTTGTTCAACTGAGCCACCAGTGCCAAGGTGGTGCAACTGAAAACAGTATTTCAAATAGTTTCTCACAGGTCTCAGTGGAGTGGTCAAATGTATTGGTTATGTTTTCTCTGTCTTCCAAGAACAGCCTGAGATTAATAAGAATGCATGTCAAAACATGCCAGATGATAGAACTGTTGACCTTATTTATGGAACAATTTTTTTGAAGATCAAGCTTATGGGAGCAAAATGTTTGGAAAGTGTGTCTTAAAATTACTATTATTACAGCAGTGCTGAATCAGCAGCTATAGGTTACTCTGTCTTCCTCTGTGTGTTACCCTGTCATTTGTCCCTGATCCCTTGCATTAGGCCATGATATTGACACTCCTAAATATGTAGTTAAACCATGAGAAAGGACAGAAACGTGCCTAACACATTTTCCTAGCTGACCACATGCTAACAAGGAACATGTGTCGGATACATAGCAAAATATTTTCCTTTTCACTTTTCCTCAAGTTTGTCTGGATTGTGTTGATGTTTGAAACGTCTATCAACATCCAGCTTATTAGATCTTCATTATGTTGTCAGTCATTGTACTTTTCGGTTGGAGATGAAAGATTGGAATGAAAATGAGTGGGCATGTTAGAATTACTACATTTCATCTCATGAAGGTCATGATGAACATTTTGAGTCACTCAGGGGTCTTTTTGGAGCCCCACAGTATGTGATTCTGTTTCATATGGCTGATTTGGGATGTTTCTGACTGATCTCTGTGCTCCTGCTCCACACAGGCAGACTTTGAGCTACAGATCTTCCAGGTGCGAGGGGAGCATGCTGTCGACATGTCCCATCTGGAGGGAGTGATCTGCATGATGCAGACAGACCGTCAACAGGCCTTCAGCCTGGGACACGAGAGGGGCGAGCTCCGTGAGGCCTGCGTGTCCACCGAGGACGACCTGCCTCCCAAAACTTTTCGGAATGTCTGCATCCAGACAGACAGGGAGACCTTCCTCAGGACGCCCGAGGGTGAGGCCAGTCGGCCCGGTCTCAGCCCCAGTCAGAACGTGCCTAAGAAACTCAACCTGGACTCCATCAACCTGAGTCTGCATGGAGGAGCCTCAGGGCTCCCCGGCCCACCTCCCCCGCCCCCTCCTCCCCTTCCTCCCCTCCCTGGCCAATCAGGACCGCCTCCTCCTCCTCCACCTCCCCCTCCCCCGTTACCTGGCAACATGGGGCCACCGCCTCCACCCCCCCTCCCAGGTTTTGGTCCCCCACCTCCCCCACCTCCCCCTCCCCCTCCTCCGGGGTTACCTGGAGCTGGCCCTCCTCTTCCTCCCCCTCCACCTGGGTGTGCCCCACCTCCTCCTCCTGGGGGTGGATTATTTGGGTTTGGGTTCAGCCAGGCAGCAGAGAAGGCCCCGAGGAAACCTGCGTTGGAACCTGCTACTCCTATGAAGCCTCTATACTGGACGAGGATACAGATCCAAGACAATAAGTATGTACTACTTCTATAGCCCATTCACAAGCTTTATTATCATCCCTATCTCCCCAGTGTGTCACTGCCATCCAGTATAGAGACACTGTCATTCAGTAATGCATCAGGCTGGGTTGACCTCCCCTGCACCAGTACTCTGGATGAGAACAGGTGCCCCAGTGAGATGTAGTGGATTATTCAGCTAATTTCCAGTGGCTGTGGTTTGTACTGCTGGATACCAGGCTCACAGCTTTATGGCCTTGTATTTCTATGGCTGGATTAGTAGAGGAAGTTGACTTGTGGTTCACACTCTCTGGTCCTGGCCAATGATGGAGGGTTGAGTGGGCCACAGCGGTTTCATGTCTGCTATAAAGTTTACAGGAGAACAGAATTAAACAGGACTCTTAACTGTAACAAGTTTTTGGGCTAATGGACATTATGAGGGGAAATACAGTACACTTTGAAATAAGGCCAGGTTAACGAACAAATGTGAAGATAAACACAATTTGACTGTGTACACAGTGCAGGCTTTATGAGGAACCTGTAATAGGAAGGAATAGTTAGCACTAGTGTTTCCCCTAGGATTTCTTTCAGCAAATTTAGCAGGGGATTATTGGAATCTTCCTGCAGGGTGGGGTGGGGTGGGGTACATCTTCTACATGCATATAGGGGAAATGCATACATGACATACAGGGGAATGGCATACATGATATACAATGCCTTCGGAAATTATTCAGACCCCTTAACTTTTTCCACATTTTGTTAGGTTATAGCCTTTTTCTAAAATGGATGAAATAAATGTAAAAAAAACTCAGCAATCTACACACAATGCCCCATGATGACAAAGCGAAAACAGGTTTTTAGAAATGTTTGCAAATGTATTACAAATAAAAAACAGAAATAACTTATTTACATAAGTATTCAGACCAATTGCTATGAAACTCAAAATTGAGCTCAGGTGCATCCTGTTTCCATTGATCATCCTTGAGATGTTTCTACAACCTGATTGGAGTCCACCTGTGGTAAATTCAATTGATTGGACATGATTTGGAAAGGCATCCACCTGTCAATATAAGGTCTCACAGTTGACAGTGCATGTCAGGGCAGAAGCCACTAAAGGCACAATACAACCAGCTTGGAATTTGCCAAAAGGCAAAAGATTCTCTTGTCTGATGAAAACAAGATTGAACTCTTTGGCCTGAATGCCAAGCGTCACGTCTGGATGAAACCAGGCACAATCCCTACGGTGAAGAATGGTGGTGGTACCATCATGCTGTGGGGATGTTCGCCGTGGCAGGGACCGAGAGACTAGTCAGGATCGAGGCAAAGATGAACGGAGATAAGTCAGGAGCGATCCTTTTTGAAAACCTGCTCCAGAGCCCTCAGGACCTCAGACTGGGGTGAAGGTTCACCTTCCAACAGGACAACAACCCTAAGCACACAGCCAAGACAACGCAGGAGTGACTTCGGGACAAGTCTCTGAATGTCGTTGAGTGGCCCAGCCAGAGCCCAGACTTGAACCCGATCGAACATCTCTGGAGAGACCTGAAAATATTTGTGCAGCGACGCTCCCAATCCAACCTGACAGAGCTTGAGAGGATGTGCAGAGAAAAATGGGAGAAACTCACCAAATACAGGTGTGCCAAGCTTCTAACGTCATACCTGTAACGGGCGTCGTAAGGATTGGACCAAGGTGCAGCGGGAACGTGTATACTCATCCTCTTTATTAAATCAAAAGAAGGAAAAACAAACAAATCACGTATACAAAACAACGACCGACACTAAACAGTCTTGTCAGGTGCACAGACACAAAACAGGAAACAACTACCCACAAATCCCATTACAAAAACACCCCTATACATAGGACCTTCAATCAGAGGCAACGAGTAACAGCTGCCTCCAATTGAAGGTCAATCCAATGAACTAAACATAGAAATAGATAGACTAGACTGAACATAGAAATACACTAACATAGAACATAGACCAAAAAACCCCGGAACACATAAAACAAACACCCCTCTTACATAAGTACATAGCCCAACAAACCCCGAACCACATAAAACAAACACCCCCTGCCACGTCCTGACCAAACTACAATAACAAATAACCCCTTTACTGGTCAGGACGTGACAATACCCAAGAAGACTCCATTCTGTAATCTACTGCCAAAGGCGCTTCAACAAAGTACTCAGTAAAAGGTCTGAATACTTATGTAAATGTGATATTTCAGTTTTGTATTTTTTTTATAAATTAGCAAAAATGTATAAAAACCTGTTTTTGCATTGTCATTATGGGGTATTGTGTGTAGATTGATGAGGGGAAAAAACGATTTAATTAATTTTAGAATAAGGCTGTCACGTAACAAAATGTGGAAAAAGTCAAGGGGTCTGAATACTTTCCGAATGCACTATATAGGGGAATTGCATACATGTCATATAGGGGAATTGCATACATGACATATAGGAGAATTGCATACATGATATATAGGGGAATTGAATACATGACATATAGGGAAATTGCATACATGACAAATAGGGTAAATGCATAAATGACAATAGAGGGATGATCCAGTCATTTATAAATGTTGTCTACCGTGGAATCACAAAGGCTTTGTGGAGTTTATGTAGATTTACTTTCCCAACATTTTCTGACATTGTTTCCTCCACTGCAGCGTGCTGGAGACAGTCAGAGCCCATTGCATGGAGTTATTTGAGTTGGTCCATTTGAAGGCAATATGAAATGAAAGGGTGGATTTTCAGGAGTAACATTATGTTCTTGGTTAAAGCCTATTCTGGGCTGTCTCAGACAGATATTTTCACCACCGCTGTGGGAAGCCAATAGCAAATAGGACCCAATTGGACTCACTTCACTCTAATTGAGTCTCTGGCTATGTGGTTGATTGCTGTGGTATTTCAGCCATGACTAGCTTGCCAACTTTTTAGAATGTTTGTTGAGTTCACTTTGTCTCCACAGTTGTAAAATGTCTCCTCTCTGGAGGAACAGCCCGGGCCTGCCAAACCCTGACCTCATGACTGGACAGTAGAGAGAACCCAAACACATTTAAGGCATATCTACTGTATATACAGTATGGAGACAGTGCTTTAACCTACATCTACAGAAGCAGTGTAAAAAGTGTCAAACAGTAGGCCTATTACATTTTACAAAGAGATCCTTTATAGAAAGTTGCTAAATCATGCAACATTACACAGTAGTATCAGTGGATTAGCTCTACTTTGAAAGTTAACATGACCTGTTACACACTGAGTATACAAAACATTAAGAACACCTGCATCTTTCCATGACAGACTGACCAGGTGAATACAAGTGAAAGCTATGATCCCTTATTGATGTCACTTGTTAATTCCACCTCAATCAGTGTAGATGAAGGGGAGGGGACAGGTTAAAGAAGGGTTTTTAAGCCTTGACACAATTGAGATATGGACTGTGTATGTGTGCCATTCAGAGGGTGGTTGGGCAAGACAAAATAGGTAAGTGCCTTTGAACGGGGTATGGTAGTAGGTGCCAGGCACACCGGTTTGTGAAAAGAACTGCAACGCTGCTGGGTTTTTCATGCTCAACAGTTTCCGGTGTATATCAAGAAAGGTCCACCACCCAAAAGATATCCAGCCGACTTGACACAACTGTGGGAAGCATTGGAGTCAACATGGGCCAGCATCCCTGTGGAACTCTTTCAACACTTTGTAAAGTCCATGCCCCAACAAATTGAGGCTGTTCTGAGGGCAAAAAGAGGGGTGCAACTCAATATTAGGATGGTGTTCCTAATGTTTGGTATACTCAGTATACATACAGTAAGTCTGCTCACGTGGGTGGGTCCTGATGAACCTGTCTCAATAAATCTGCTGCCTGTGAAGCTGCCTGACCTGGCCTATAAACAGGCTGAGTTATGGCTGACTTCATCTTCCTGTCCCTGCATTATCAGAGACTAGGAGGCTGGATCACGTATCATGCCGAGTCTAAGGCTACCACACTGTCTGACCCAAGGGGTAGTTGTCTTCTGTGAGTTAAAAGAGGAATGGAAAGTAATGGTAGCAGAGCAGGGCTGAACTCTGGAAGACTCCTGTACAGAGACATCTTCAGACTCCCTCTCTGTTTGCTTTCAGCGTTACCCAGCAACAGAGGAAACAGAATACCTCCTATCTTCCTGGTAGTTTATTTGAAATGCTCCTTTAGTGCTGAAATCTCACATCTCAAACTCAGCGACACTTCACTCACATCATTTTCAGAAGCCTCAGTCATAAATGTCACTTTATTAAAAAGTGGAAATGCATTCTTCAAATTCTCACTCCAGCAAACGTCTGCTATAAATCAAAAGATGGAAGTAAACACAGGACAGCCCGAGTAAACATCAAATAAACTGCTTCATATCTGTTTATCTCTGTCACAGGACAATTTGTACTGAGCAGTCCACTAGCTATTCTACTTTTCCCAGGAAGTCACCTCTGTAACGCACTCTTCTTTCATCACAGTAACACTGTCACTAAAGAGGTTCACATGTTGAATTGGGGTGCTCCTCAGCATATGGAAGGGTATCTCTCCCCCAGCCCCAGACTAAAAGCCTGTGTCTTGTTTCCAGTAATAATACACTGTGGGGCTCTCTGGAGGAGCCAGACATCGCAGACACCAAGGAGTTTGAGGACCTGTTCTCCAAGGCCACTCTGCAGCCAAAGAAGAAGCCCCTCTCAGACACCTTTGAGAAGAAGGCCAAGACGAAGAAGGTTGGTTTAACTCATACATTCTCTTCTCTCCCAATGCTACTGCTATTATGTTGTGTTGGCTCCTGCTGTTTCTCTCTCAGGAGGAGCATCTTAAATATCTTGGGCTTGGAAAGTGATGAGTGCTATTGGACTTTCCATGCAGGGATTTATATGCTGTAACTCTAAAGCTGTTATCAGTAACGATGACACACTATATTTGGCATGGCACGTTGTAATTCTCGACACCTGTCTTCTCTAAAGAAAATGCTTTGTCATCGTAATGGTGTTTAATTGCTACCACACGAGGGCGATAGTGGCACATTTAAATTCATATTTCCTTTACTAGAGTTTCCTAGTCAACATTAGGAATGATTGAGATTAGGTAGTCAGAAAGAAAATATTGACATAAACACATTTTTGAGGACATTAATACTGTTACTCTAGTAAGAGCATCTGCTAAATGAGTACAATGGTGTGAGCAGATTATCCCGTATTCTCCAACCCTAGACCACTTACCTCTGGAACATTCCTTTAGGAGCTCTGCTGAATTAGCCCAAGTAAGGATCCCAGCCTTACATGGAGTCTAATCTAGAAAGAACACAAAGTGTGCAAGGAGTAAACCGCTCCCCTCCCTTTTCTCCTCTTACTCCCAACTGTCCAATTCCTGGTGATTGGTGTAGCCAGCTCTTAGGCTAGGTCAAAGCAAGCTATCAGGTGGCAGTGAGTTCAGTTCTCTTCTCCTCTCTCTGGCTCTGTGAATGGAAGCACAGCTGAGTAGAATCCACCTTTTGAAGACCTGCTGCTTACACTTCACAATCAGCTGCAGACTAAACTGTTCTATGCCATGGTTTGGAATGTTCTTTGGGTTGTACTTTCAACTAAGTTTGATAGTTATTTTCCTACTGAACCTGGTCATAGTTATCGTTTGAGAGAAATTATAGAACATGCACAATTACTAATGTTTTCCTGGGTTAATGCAGCTTGGTCAGATAGCAATGTGAGCTAGGAAGCTGACTTAGGGGCCAGCCAGTCCTGCAGGCAGGGTCAATGAGACAGAAGACAGTTGGCAGGACTGATTTACAATCCAGAATGACTTACAGGAGCAATTAGAGTCAACCCAGCTATCAACAAACTTCCCACAACTTTAGAGAGCATTCCCTTAAGGGTCTCATTAGGTCATTAACTAACGTTTTCATAAGAATGTTCCTGTGATGTGCAAGGAATGTTTGCAAGAGACCATTCCCTTAATGTCAAATAGAACTTACCCAGAATGTGGTTACCATGTTTTCAGAACTAAGATATTAATGTTATAGACACAATTCATGCAACGTGGCAAAAACATTCATGTGTCCAGTTTTCTGTGGGTTAGGAGAATATTTCATTAATGTCCCACCACACATATATTACCAGTCAAAAGTTTGGACACACCTACTCATTCAAGGGTTTTTCTTTATTTTTACTATTTCCTACATTGTAGAATAATAGTGAAGACATCAAAATTATGAAATAACACATATGGAATCATGTAGTAACCAAAAAAGTATTAAACAAATCAAAATATATTTGAGATTTGAGATTCTTCAAAGTTGCCTTGATGACAGCTTTTCACACTCTTGGCATTCTCTTAACCAGCTTCATGAGGTAGTCACCTGGAATGCATTTCAATTAACAGGTGTGCCTTGTTAAAAGTTCATTTGTGGAATTTCTTTCCTTATTAATGCGTTTGAGCCAATCGGTTGTGTTGTGACAAGGTAGGGGTGGTATACAGAAGATAGCCCTATTTGGTAAAAGACCAAGTCCATATTATGGCAAGAACAGCTTGAATAAGCTAAGAAAAACGACAGTCCATCATTACTTTAAGATATGAAGGTCAGTCAATCCGTAAAATTTCAAGAACTTTGAAAGTTTCTTCAAGTGCAGTTGCAAAAACCATCAAGCTCTATGATGAAACTGGCTCTCATGAGGACTGCCACAGGAATGGAAGACCCAGAATTCCATCTGCTGCAGAGGATAAGTTAATTAGAGTTAACTGCACCTCAGTTTGCAACCCAAATAAATGCTTCATGGAGTTCAAGTAACAGACACGTCTCAACATCAACTGTTCAGAGGAGACTGCGTGAATCAGGCCTTCATGGTCGAATTGCTGCAAATAAAACACTACTAAAGGACACCAAGAAGAAGAAGGGACTTGCTTGGGCCAAGAAACACGATCAATGGACATTAGACTGGTGGAAATCTGTCCTTTGGTCTGATGAGTCCAAATTTGAGATTTTTGTTTCCAACCGCGTGTCTTTGTGAGATGCAGAGTAGGTGAACGGATGATCTCAGCATGTGTGGTTCCCACCGTGAAGCATGGAGGACAAGGTGTGATGGTGTGGGGGTGCTTTGCTGGTGACACTGTTGGTGATTTATTTATAATTCAAGGCACACTTAACCATCATGGCTACCACAACATTCTGCAGCGATATGCCATGCAATCTGGTTTGCGCTTAGTGGGACTATCATTTGTTTTTCAACAGGACAATGACCTAAAACACACGTTCAGGCTGTGTAAGGGATATTTGATTAAGAAGGAGAGTGATGGTGCTGCATCAGATGACCTGACCTCCACAATCTACCGACCTCAACCCAATTGAGATGGTTTAGGATGAGTTGGACCACAAAGTGAAGGAAAAGCAGCCAACAAGTGCTCAGCATATCTGGGAACTCCTTCAAAACTGTTGGTAAAGCATTCCTCATGAAGCTGGTTGAGAGAATGCCAAGAGTTTGTAAAGCTGTCATCAAGGCAAAGGGTGGCTACTTTGAAGAATCTAAACTATATTTTGATTTGTTGAACACTTTTTTGGTTATTACATGATTCCATATGTTATTTCATAGTGTTGATGTCTTCACTATTATTCTACAATGTAGAAAATAGTAAAAAATAAAGAAAAACCCTTGAATGAGTAGGTGTGTCCAAACTTTTTACTGGTACTGTACACAGAACATGGTTGCCATGTTCTCAGAATGTAATATATTAGTGTTCTAGACACATTTCATGGGAACATTGCAAGAACATTCATGTGTCCAGTTTTCTGAGGGTTAGGAGAATATTCCACCAACATCCCACCAAACATACGCCAAAACATGCTAAAAAGGTTTTCAGAAGGTTTTTGCTATCATAGATCGAATGTTCCCCTAACAATCGGAAAACTGTACACTCAAACATTAGGGGAACATTACGATAATGTTCTCTCCCTTGAATTGTTAGCTGTGAAGTACCTTGCTCAAAGGCACAATGACAGATGTTTCACCTAGTTGGCTCGTGGATTTGAACCAGTGACCTTTAGTTTACTGGCCCAACGCTCTTAACCGCTAACTTAAGCCACCCTGGAGTCTCTCTGTGGCTATCTGAGTTGGATCAAATGTTTGTGGGTTCAGAGTGACCAGACTGGATGGATACACCCACACTGAGACCTCTACAGTGGACTGGAGCCTTGACAGATTGATGACAATGTGTATGGATTGGGAAGGGGACAGTCTGGGCTAGTGGCCGATTTTTAACTGCTTGGACGCCACATTCAGTGCCATGGGGTTAGTGGGAATGCTGACACACACGGCTGCAGAAGTGCAGAGTTGCAGCATTGGACTTGACAACAACATGGGGCCTGACACAAATGCACATAACCCACTAGAAATGGGGCTACTTTTCTCGGTAGTTCTTATTTGAGATACAGTATGTGGTATAGATATCCATGAGCAGTGAGCTGTACTAGGGGCTGCACTATACTCAGGCCAGAGACAGCAGCCTGTGTTCAGCTATGATTACTTGGAGACACTACCACAACTGTGGAAAGGGTTGGCTACAGCCCCTTGGCACTCGAACACATTTAGAAGGGTCAGCTAAACAAAAGTAACTTGTTTACTGCTTCATCTTTTATCCCTAAAAGTTTATCTTCCAACGTTCAAACTCTCTGAATCATCGTCTGTTGATAGGTTCCCAGAAGTACTGGCTCTGACTAGACAAAGGAGGGGGGAGAGGGGGATGGAGAGAGGGGAGAGGGGGATGGAGAGAGGTGTTGGGGGGTGCAGACTGTCGTCCAGCTTGCTAACAGACAGAGCCAGACTGGGCCTGTGGAGACATGGGGTCAATCAAGAGCGCTGTCTTGCCTTACTCTGCAATATCTTCCCCCGAGGAGATTTGACAAGCCAATAGTCTTGTCCTGGCCTCGCCACCACACCGATACGGTTCGACACGACACAGAGACAAGTAATTCAATCTCTGCCCTGTAGTCGTCTCCATCAACTTTATGAAGAGCAGCTACACTCTGCACACATGATGGTTTTCACTGTACTAAGCATGTTAGCCGTAGGGCACACAGGGGTGTGTGATGACAGAACACCTATACATGCCTGACGCACTTGTAACTTGTTCAGAAAGTATTGCCAGATCAGATAACACCTGTGGGCCTAGTCGGGGGTGTGATGGGGGGGGAAATTAATGGAATGTGTATGTGCATTATGGAGATTAGCCATTTTTCTCCCATCCCTGCTAATGCACAACTCTACATACTGGACCCTAAGTGGAAGTTGGGGTGGTAAAGGAATGGTAGAGGGGTGAGTCTGTACATGGGAGTGCTAATCTGTATCATGTGTCCAATACAACTGAAAGCTGCTGTTTTCTCTGGAGGCCTTTTTCTTTCCCGCCACTGATTATCATATCAAAGCAGCAGAGATGACATGCAGGGGAATGAGCTCTCTGTCAGCCTCCACAGTCCATGGCCGCCCAGGACACACCAGACCAGGCTGGGGTAATTGTAGCCATGTGGCTCCACTCGGCTCCACAGTGGGGCTGGAGGAGATGAGATGACACCTGTAGGGGCATTTGAAGTGGAAAGGAGAGGATGCGCGTGTCGCTGCATATTGGGTGTGAGGATAATGAGCTACAGGATCCGGGTGCTGCGCTGCGTTAAGGAGATGAGGAAACCCTGACAGCCCCCCACTCCCACCCACTGCCCCCCAGCCCTGCGTATACACCAGTAATACAGCCTGCGTAAACATTACACAGCAATTCCCGCCACCCATGGATCTCTGTAAAATGAATAGTGGCTTTAATTTGTTCAGACCCTACGTCTTTAGGATGACATAATCGTTCACACTGGGGTTTATTAAAGGCATATTTTGAGTGTTGAGTGGGAGAGTGGTTGTAAGATTTGCAGAACGTTGTGTGGGGATGTTGAGCATTAGAGGGTGTTATTGGAGGGTGTTATTGATGTGTTCTCTTGATCCATTTATTATTGTAACGTATCTCCAGGGTGGGTGAACTCTGACAGGGTTGGCTCCCAGTCACCTGTATAGCTGCCTGCCCCCTCAGCCATGGCTGTGTAAACTATCAGCTCTCTGATGAACCTGGTGCCCTCTTCCTTTCCCCAACACCAGCCACCTGCTACTCCTCAAAGCACTCCCTCTTCCTTTTGTTATTTTAATCTTCATTTCAGTGTCAAACCAATGTCTCCTCTATATTTCAAGTGTTTTTTTGGTCTGCTGGAAGGACGTGGACTGGTGGGTAGTTCTCCTAGTGTCCACTGGATGTAGCTGTTATATTCGTCATGGGTTTCTAACTGAGCTCTCAGCATCAGCATCAGAACGTTCCTTCCTTGCGGGCCTGAGAGTAAGCATCCAGGCTTGTTCCTCCAGATCAGTTGTAATTTCTCAGTAAGTCAACTAGTCAGGCTAATTGGTGCTTCTGGGGCCACAGCGAGTGGCCAGGGTTCCTGGGAAGCTTTTAGTGTGGCCCGACCAGTGCAGTTCATTAAAGGTGTTGGGAAGGCCTCTCACTCTGCCTGCTTCCCCTCTCATGTCCCCATACAGGGAGATCCTCGGTGATAATAGTAATGACGTGGAAGCAGTATGCATCTTACCTTCTGTAACGCAATACTCACTTCTAAGGCTTCTGCTCCTTGGTTCCCACTGGATGGCCCAGTAGCTGAGATGCAGTAATAACGGCCAGTGCTTCCTAATGAAGAAGGCTGAGACATTAAGTTTTAGAGCTGGGCTTTACCTTGCCAAAACTGTTTCTAGCTTAATGGGTAATTCAGTAATAAGTAATTGTGACCATGTGTAGGCACAAATAAAAATCCTGTGAATTTATAGTTTGTTATAAAAAACCCTTGCCTGCTCTTCCAGACTGAAAAGATGTCCTTTTATGGTTTCATTTGAAACTTTTTAACTTTCCTGTGGCTTTATGTTTCTGACTATATCATGCACTTTTAAAGGGGGACTTTTTCTCTATATTCTGTGCTCTGCATTGTTAGTGATGTCATTCGATAAGTCCTGCTGTCTGTGGCGTGTGGGTTTCTATCCTCACTGTCTCTCAGCCTGTTATCATGGACTGGGAAGGATTATGACACTGTGTAGATTAGTGTGGCTTTAAGGTCAATCCAGACGCTCCACAGAGATGTTAGAAAGACTTCTCTAGAGCACTCCTTCTCTCCCCAACCAGAGTCAATCTATCTTCAAGTGGTCTTGCTCTGGGAAGTAACTAACTTATACTTTCTTCTGGCCTCTCTGGGAAAAAGACTGTGGATGATGTTAACCTGTGTCCCTGTTTCATCTGAATATATCATATTATATCATATTCTAGTATTCTAATAAAATATTAGTTGAATTTAAGATTAACTGTTGGTCTGCATCTTATCAACTGTATAAACTGTGCCACTTTAGTCACATGGTAATGGTGATCAAATAGAGGATGTGTAATCCAATGGAATTCTCACTCTTCGATGTGATCACTGTGATTAAAATATGATGTTTATGTCTTTTCTGCAGATTATCAAGCTGCTGGATGGGAAGCGTTCCCAAGCAGTAGGCATCCTCATCTCAAGTCTACACCTTGAAATGAAGGACATTCAGAAAGGTGAGAGCATACAAAACGGAACTCATTAACTGTGTTAAAACCACGCTGTTTGGTGCGATATTACTGGAGGATATTGTCTATATTACTGACAACCTGTCATTTCCTCTCCGTCCAACAGTCATTTTTTCAATTAAATAGTGATAAACTTCAGTTACAATTCTATTTTCACCTGATTAGAAAATATGCTTAAATGCCATAAAAAGGATGAAAGTAGTTATTTTAGAAAGAAGAAATGTTGAAGCCCGCTGCAAATTGTTTCCTGCCTCTTGTGTGAATAGTTCCACTTTTATAGATGAAGTTGTGTTTCATGTTGAATGTGGAAGATTTCCAAGTTTCCCAGACTAGTGCCCCCAGTTTCCCAGACTAGTGCCCCCAGTTTCCCAGACTAGTGCCCCCAGTTTCCCAGACTAGTACATAATGTTGTGAGTGAACAGCATTGGAATGAAATTAGCCATTTTTGCAATTCTGTCTCGCCAGATTCAATCGTTCCTGCACTGGTCAAAATCACATCAATATTTTCTTTCTTGCACTAAAGAGGAGTGGAGTATTTGGTTGTGTATGTGTATTTGACTGCACATGTTTATGTATGTGAATGGGGCGGGGAATGTCCGAGGCAGCGCTTAGGCGTGCACGGGTTAGGGCTGTTGGTGACAGCCAGGGTGCACTGGGTTGATACTGGGACTGGGACTGGGAGTGGAGCGCCTGGCAGTCTGAGCATGCGGCCAGCCTGGCAGATGTGTTTATTGTTGCCAGTGACGGTTTCCACCGCCTAATGGGAGCGACACCCTACTAATGATCTGAGTGTGTATAAATCCACCTTCACAGTCAGCAGACATAGCACCGCCACATAAAAACGCTGGCCCAATGCAAACCGAACAACACATTGGGCCAAGCTGCCATTTTTAGTTGTGATATTTTTTTCTCTCTCCTTCTCCCTCTGTCAGTGTCGAGGTAAAGAACCCCCAATAAAAGAGTCTGCTCTCTCCCAGCGTGAGCCTGCTTCCTACAGCCTTAATGGGAGGTGTAGGTGAAATGGACAATTTGAATCTGACAATGCAGCAGAGCAGCTTAATAAGCAGTTCTAAGGGCCCTGGTCCCTGGCCTCACCTGCTTGCCTGCCCTTTGTAGGCAAATTAAAAGGACATGGGACATGTAATGTAATTACAGCCACTAGGGAGGAGGGAGTGAGGGGAGGCAGGGGTTTGGTGGCCCAGGGCAGGGAGAGGGAAGAGTGGGGGCCAATGGAGGGCTTGAGCCTGGCTGGGGGACCTCCTGGGACACCGCAGTTCAAGGCACACCACACACACCCTGAGCGATGGGTGTGAAGTGAAGGGAAAGGGAGTGAGGCGGCGACAGGTTTCCTTTGATCTCCCGGTGTGGAGAGATATCCGGGCCTGGCCTCCTTTGGCTCAGAGCACTGTGCTGCACTGCGCTGCGGCCCCCCTTTGGTGTGTGATTGACGGGTGCACTGAGGCCTTAAGTAATCCACTCTATTAAGAGGTAGGAAATGGCCCTCCACCTCCAGCCTGCTATCCAGCATGCTCTCCACTTCGATCCATAATTTTGGGCTGCCCTGCTGCCTCACCTGCTCATAAGGGCTTGGGGAAGCTGTGGACGTCATTAGAAGAATGCTTGGATTCTGGGATGCAGAACTATTTCTTTTTCCACTGTGTGGAGATAGAAGTTGACATGTCTTAATGACTCCAGGGGTGTCGCTGTATACAGTACATTCATGTGCTTTTGGCTCGACTTCACTGGTGGTTCTTTGCTAGTCATGCGACTCTGAGACATGACACAGCCACAGTGGTGTAGAGAGGGGCTTGTTTCCACTCATATTGGGTCTGTTCTGGGCTGATCTGAGTGCAGGCGTCGCTCTGCAGTCTACAGCTAACAGCACACAGATCCATATCGCCATTGAGACCAGGAGCCATCCCTCCCAGTCTACCCCCTCCTTTCCTCTCTCCTCCCTGACCTGTACCCAGCCATAAAGCTGTGACTCCTCTTTCTGAGACACTGAGCAGAGCTCTCCCTCTCTTACTTTCTTTCTCTCTCGCACTGCTGCTAAGCAGGGGTGAAAGTAGATCAAATGTCTTGCTGATACGGGGACCTCCTACAGTATGTGTGAACGCACTTTGTCATTTTCATGGGCCTAATCACAGAATTACATATAGAATATTTTTTTATTTAATAGGGTCTCTATGGGCCTAATAGGAAAGATTTGCCGTTTTACATTGACTTTTACACTTGTGCGGCAATCTAATCAACATGATAAAAGAATCCCCTCAAAATCTGTCAGTTTTTTTCATGGGCTGCATCTCAATCCACGTCCGTCTATGTGGGCTTTCCGCATCTGTGGCTGAGCTACAGCGCTGTTTGTCAGACCAGGACACATCCCGAAAATGTCTGTAGTGTCTGAAGAGGTTAGCCTACTAACAATGGAAAGATGACACTCTTACGAACACAATGATGTACTCCGTTTTGTTCTGTGACCCCCCACAAGTGTCACAGGATTTGTCTGAAGGTAACCCATACAAATGAATGGAAGTATGGAGATAGTTTTATGACATTTCAAAACGAGGACGTTTAGGGACCAGGGAGGTTCCAAATGACATCAGTTTGGCTGGTTTTAAAGAAGTTTGGCCAGTTTTAAGGAAGTTTGGCCAGTTTTAAGCAAGTTTGTCTGGTTTTAAGGAAGTTTGTTTAGTTTTAAGGAAGTTTAGCCGTTTTTAAGGAAGTTTGGCCAGTTAGGCTGGGTTTAAGGAAGTTTGGCCAGTTAGGCTGGGTTTAAGGAAGTTTGGCCGGTTTTAAGGAAGTTTGGCCAGTTTTAAGGAAATTAATAGCTGGGGAAAAGATCCAAAATGTTTCTGGTAGTATTTCAGTTTGTCTTGGATGCATATTTTATGTGGATGAAAATTAAATATTGTCAGCTTTTATGTCGCTGAAATAAATTGCACATTAGGATTAAACAACAGGTCCCTAACTGTACATTTGCATTCTCTCAAGGTGCTGAAAGAAATCATATTTCTCCACTACTGTTCCCGAGACAAAATTAACATTTGACCTATCATTTTACTACGTGGAACACTTAATTCTGCAGGAGTTCATATTATAATAGGCTAGGCTATGTGTGAGGCCTACATTCAGTTACTATTCCAACTATTAGGCTACTCCACTCTAAAATAATTCCGGCATCCATACAGTGCCATTTGATAAATGCGAAAAGACATCACATGCAAAACACCAAACAGTATTATGAATGACATTGTCACGTCCTGACCAGTAAAAGGGGTTATTTGTCATTGTAGTTTGGTCAGGGCTTGGCAGGGAGGGGGTGTTTGTTTTGTGTGGTTCGGTGTTTTTGGATTATGTTCTATATTTTCTAGTTCTATGTGTATATCTAGTTTTCTATTTCTATGTTGGGTTTTTGGCAATGACCTCCAATTAGAGGAAGCTGGTTGTCGTTGTCTCTAATTGGAGGCCATATTTAGTTGAGTTTGTTTTCACTTGTGTTTTGTGGGTGGTTGTTTCCTGTATAGCCTGTGTTGCCTTACGGAACTGTTTCGTCGGTTTGTTATTTTTTGTTTAAGTGTTCACGTTACTTCAATAAAAGAAGATGAGCACTCTACACGCTGCGCCTTGGTCCAATCCTTAGGACGCCTATGACAGACATTCAGTGATTGTCATCATTCGGCCTAAACAAGTCTTGTAAGCTGAATTTATGTGTAAACTGCTGTCCCCGCGCATCTCTTTCTCACCCACTCATCTCTGCCTTAGCAAGATTTCACTGTCTATTTTCCATATGACTGACATGCGGTCATGATAAATAGTGTAATAGCCTACAGTTTTCTTGGAATCTATGTTTTAACTATTGTGATAGGCTCATGTTTTAACGGTACTGAGTACCCCCACTATTTATTTGGTTGGTTATCCGTACTGGACCATTCCAGCTTACTTTCACCCCTTCTGATAAAAGGTTATTGTTATCTCTCTCTCTTCTACACTCTGAGAAAAAAGGGTTCCAAATAAGTTATTTGGCTGCCCCCATAGGAGAACCATTTTTGGTTCCATGTAGAACCCTCTGTGCAAAGGGTTTTAGATGGAACTCAAAAGGGTTCTACCTGGAACCAAAATAGTTCTTCCTGGAACCATAAAGGGCTCTTCAAAGGGTTCTCCTGTGGGGATAGCTGAAGAACCCTTTTAGCTTCTAGATAGCACCATTTTTTCTTTGAGTGGAGCCTCCTCTCTCGCTCTCTCTCTCTCTTCTCTCTCCCCTCCTCTCTCTCTGCGGCCCCACTTTAGAGATCATTACTGGAGACTGTGGTAGTTCTGGCTGAAGGTCCTGGGGTTAAGCAGTTACAGGCTCTCTCCTGTGACCCCTGGCCTGAGAGGAAAGCTCCCGTGTGAGGTGAGCCCTGGGCTCT
Source organism: Salmo trutta (assembly GCF_901001165.1). NCBI lineage: Eukaryota > Metazoa > Chordata > Actinopteri > Salmoniformes > Salmonidae > Salmo > Salmo trutta. The sequence goes on from NC_042989.1 coordinate 21,869,027, forward strand.
GCTCTGACACAACGACTGCCCTGGCCTGCCTGACCACACGCCCCGATACCCACCACTCCCTAATACTCTCGTTCAGTCACTTTAAAGTGATAGTTCACTACAAAATCTAAGTTTGTCAGACATTTCAGATCTCAAAAGATGTTTAATGTTGAAATGAGTTAACAAAATAATAGACATGGGTATTATTTCTGTAAAGTATAGTTTTGTACATAGTATGCCTATATGAATTTAATCTTCCTCACAGGATAACAGGCCTGGGCTCCAAACCCAGGCAGCAGGTAATTTAAACAGCATGCCTGCCCAACATATTCCATCTTTATAAGAGATTGTCTCTAATAAATGAATTTATTGTTCTAGCTGTTTTGAGTGTCGATAACTCTGTGGTGGACTTGGAGACCATCGAGGCTTTATATGAAAATGTGAGTATTCTGAAGTGTGCTGTAAAGTCATTCAATAGCATTTTTTATTTATTTTTATTTATTTTACCAGGTAAGTTTACTGAGAACACATTCTCATTTACAGCAACAACCTGGGGTTACAGGTGGATGAATGAGCCAATTGTAAGCTGGGGATGATTAGGTGACCATGATCGTATGAAGGACAGATTGGGAATATAGCCAGGACACCGGGGTAAACACCCCGACTCTTACGATAAGTGCCATGGGATCTTTAATGACCTCAGAGAGTCAGGACACCCATTTAACATCCCATCCAAAAGACAGCACCCTACACAGGGCAGTGTAGGGTGCTGCCCTGGGGCATTGGGATATTTTTTTAGACCAGAGGAAAGAGTGCCTCCTACTGACCCTCCAACACCACTTCCAGCAGCATCTGGTCTCCCATCCAGGGACTGACCAGGACCAACCCTGCTTAGCTTTAGAAGCAAGCCAGCAGTGGGATGCAGGGTGGTATGCAGGGTGGTATGCAGGGTTGTATGCATGAGAGAAATGTGAGAATCTAAACTCCTTTTTAAGTGTTTTTCTCACTCAGTATGCTTTTGTTAACACTACACAGTGGTGGAATAATACCCAATTGCCATACTTAAGTAAAAGTAAAAAAGCATACTTCAACACTCAGACATCATTTACAAATGAAGCATTTGTGTTTAGTGAGTCTGCCAAATCAGAGGCAGTAGGGATGACCAGAGATGTTCTCTTAATAAGTACGTGAATTGAGCCATTTTCCTGTCCTGTTAAGCATTCAAAATGTAACGAGTACTTTGGTGGTCAGGGAAAATGTATGGAGTAAAAAGTACATTCTTTTCTTTAGGAATGTAGTGGAGTAAAAGTTGTCAAAAATATAAATAGTAAAGTACAGATACCCCAACAAAAACGACTTAAGTAGTACTTTAAAGTAGTTTTACTTAAGAACTTTACACCACTGACAGTACACCAGGGCTCTATAACATATGCTAGTCTACAGCTAATTTCTCAAGGATGTCAAACTAAACATTTATCTATTGCTATTCTACCTCTTGTTTTGTAATGACTGTCTATATCATTCATTGCTACAGCTTTATTGTTGTCTACTCACCCGTTTTGTTTGTGTGTGATCACAGAGGGCCACGAATGACGAGCTGGAGAAGATAAAAACACACTATGAGACGTCCAAGGAGGACGAGGTGAAGCTACTGGACAAGCCTGAACAGTAAGAGTGCTTCTCCAGCATCCAAGGGTTCAGGGAAAGGGCAGTAGAACGCTGGATCCTGACTTCTACTGGGGTCAGAGAACTAGATGCTCATACACACAGAAAACCATCCCCTCCAGTGAATTCACCATGTCAATTTCAGAGGGTACTTTGGTTTTGTCTTAGAGATTTTTTAGAAACACATCATGTGGTTTTTAATGTGTACAGACAGAGAAAAACAGTTTGATTTTGAAACACTTTGGTCTTTGACAGCCTGAGCTCACTCATCACGTTGATGGTTCTTTACAGCCAAACCATTATAGGGAGATATTTTATATAAACATCACTTAGAAAAGGTGGCATCACGTTTGTGTTTATTTATCATTTCAAGAAGTAAATAAACCAAGCTCCTTAGTCTTCCTCAGACAGTAAATATTTGTTCCTGGTCTGTTTTGCAACCCTCATGTCTTCCATACTGAGGGAATGGGCTTGTGCGTACGTGTGTGTGTGTGTGTGTGTGTGTGTGTGTGTGTGTGTGTGTGTGTGTGTGTGTGTGTGTGTGTGTGTGTGTGTGTGTGTGTGTGTGTGTGTGTGTGTGTGTGTGTGTGTGTGTGTGTGTGTGTGTGTGTGTGTGTGTGTGTGCGTGTCTGTGTCAGAGTGAATGGCAGAGATGGACGGCTGCTGGCTCTTAGCGTGGCGTCCTTCCCATGGGGGTTAAATGTAGCTGGCCTGTTAATGACTTGTCACTGTGGGGCTGAGGGCCATGTTCATACCCACTCAGTGTCTGATCCATCAGCAGCCTAATCCCACAGGATATTACGGACATGTCCCTGTTTACACGAGTCGGCCTGACGCTACGTTTGACCAATCAGTGCTCCGGTCCTCCTTAGTTGACCCTGGACCTATCAAACTATTAGAGCAGAAAGACTCATGACTATCAGCTGCTAGTTAAAAGCCATACTGACTCAGCCGTGTGTGTGTGGAAGCAGCGCAGCCAAGGATTAAAAATAGTTCTTCCTGTTGGACATTTTGTTTAATTTTGTCATAACACATTATTTCCTCTTGTGCAGGTTCTTGTATGAACTCTCCCAGATTCCAGACTTCTCTGGCCGGTCCCACTGCATCATATTCCAGTCTTTCTTCCTTGACTGCATATCTTCCATCCACCGCAAAGTAGAAATAGTCTCCACCGTGAGCAAAGTAAGACATGGCATGACTGCAATCTTATTGATTTGTCAGTGTATGAGCTTGTATCATGCTGACCCTGTGTCTGTCTGTCTGTCTGTCTGTCTGTCTGTCTGTCTGTCTGTCTGTCTGTCTGTCTGTCTGTCTGTCTGTCTGTCTGTCTGTCTGTCAGGATCTGCTGGACTGTAGAAGTGTGAAGGATGTGATGGGGCTGGTCCTAGCCTTTGGGAACTACATGAATGGAGGCAACAGGACACGGGGTCAGGCTGATGGCTTTGGCCTGGAGATCCTGCCCAAACTGAAGGACGTCAAGAGCAGGGTACATTCACCACACACACAGCCATATTACATTATATCAATCTACAGTATGTTACTGAGAAGTTGTACTGGCTTCTTCTGTCTGACCCTTTGTATCTTTAGGACAATCGTATCAGTCTGGTGGATTACGTAGTTGCATACTATCTGCGCAATTTTGACGAGGTACAGTATTTCAGATGAAGTGAACAAATATCCCAGGATGGACTAAAAGATAGATTCTTCTGCTGTTTCCTGATGTTTTGTCATTGGTGGGTTGTCTGTTGGTTTGCAGCATGCAGGAACAGACAAGAGTATATTCCCACTGCCTGAGCCACAGGATTTATTCTTGGCCGCTCAGGTCAAGTTTGAAGACCTCACAAAGGACATGAGGAAGCTGGGGAGAGACCTGACTGGTGAGACACAGGTTATTTCACTTTTTTCTAAGCAACTCACGTAACATCAGGCATACATAGAGGCGTCCTGTTCTATATGTAGTGTGATACTCATTGTACATTCCGTCTTATCCTGTAAGAACACTTTCCTCCATCATCCATCAGAGGTGTTTCAGGGTAGATTCAGGATCTCAGACGCTCTGAAGCACCTTTTCCTTGTTCCCAGGCATCGTGTCATGCCATAACAGGCATGTCATCACTCCCCCATTTCCCCCTGCCATGAACATGCTCTACTTACAGTATCCTATGTCAGAAGTGTCAGTGTCTTCATTTCAGCCAAAGCAAGTCTATCTGTCTGAAACGTTTACAGATGATATGAAAGCTGGATGGAAATGCAATAAAGGAGCAACACTCACAGGAGAAACTTTACCACATGGCTGGTATCAGGAGCTCAGTGCTCACTGGCATGGTCTGCCCAGTTAGCAAGCCAGCCAGTTAGCCAGCCAGTTAGCCAGCCAGTTAGCCAGCCAGGTAGCCAGCCAGCTAGCCAGCCAGGTAGCCAGCCAGTTAGCCAGCCAGGTAGCCAGTGAGTCAGTCAGCCAGTTAGCCAGCCAGTTAGCCAGCCAGCTGGCCAGTCAGTTAGCCAGTGAGTCAGTCACCCAGCCAGTCAGTTAGCCAGTGAGTCAGTCAGCCAGCCAGTTAGCCAGTGAGTCAGTCAGCCAGTTAGCCAGCCAGTTAGCCAGCCAGCTGGCCAGTGAATTAGCCAGTGAGTCAGTCACCCAGCCAGTCAGTTAGCCAGTGAGTCAGTCAGCCAGCCAGTTAGCCAGTGAGTCAGTTAGCCAGCCAGTTAGCCAGCCAGCCAGCCAGTGAATTAGCCAGTCAGTCAGTCACCCAGCCAGCCAGTCAGTTAGCCAGTGAGTCAGTCAGCAAGCCAGCCAGTCAGTTAGCCAATGAGTCAGTCAGCCAGCCAGCCAGTCAATGAGTTAGTCAGTGAGTCAGTCACCCAGCACGTCAGTTAGTCAGTGAGTCAGCCAGCCAATCAGTTAGTTAATCAGTAAGTCAGTCAGCCAGTCAGATAGTCAGTGAGTCAGTCATCGAGCCAGTCAGTGGTCAGTTGGGCCGTCCGGGGGTTAAAGGCATTGGCCCCCAGGCAGTCAGATAGTCAGTGAGTCAGTCATCGAGCCAGTCAGTGGTCAGATGGGCCTTCCGGGGATTAAAGGCATTGCCCCCCCAGGCAGTCAGTGAGTCAGTCATCAAGTCAGTCAGTGGTCAGATGGGCCGTCCGGGGGTTAAAGGCATTGCCCCCCAGGTAGTCAGTGAGTCAGTCATCGAGTCAGTCAGTGGTCAGATGGGCCGTCCGGGGGTTAAAGGCGTTGACCCCCAGCACCCTGGTGTCTGTGATTATTTCAGTCAACCAATAATACAGCATATGAAAGCAATTAGATATGCTCTCTACTCTCCCCTCCTCGTTCAGATTGCTGCCCTCTGGGAAAATACAAAGAGTCTACAAAAGAGCCCCAGACCCAGCTGTCAGTCATTTATTAGGAAAAATGTAACACTTAAAGACAATACATTTATTTTATATGTATTTATATCTACTGCAGGAATAAAATAGCAGTCTCCCCCGGAGTCCTCTGGGTATTGGCAAGGAGCGGTGAGCCTGAATTCTCAGTGTTTGGTGAGGTCCACCTATGACTCCCATTTTTATCCTCCTCGCCAGCCTCCAGGAATAAATATTTATGCTGCGCTATTATAAACCACCCTAAAGAAACAAACTGATCTTAATTATATCAGATCACTTCCATTCACATCTGAATTATGTCTAACTCTGTGTGGCTGGTGCTGACACAGGATCACACCCTCATGGGTTCTGTAGCTACAAGGGCTCTCAACTGAGAGGAGGCTAGCAATATGAAGCAGCTCTCCTTATCCATGCAGGAGCCACATGAGTCCTGTTTTGCCCCACTTTTTAATTATTTGCTAAGGTTCAGTGGTGTTCCTCCATATCCCTCTTCCCGAGAGTGAGGCTCCAGTAAGTAGCCAGGCAGATGTATGTGTGTGTCTGGTCTGAGACAATGGAAAGGAGTTGGTCAGACTCCCTAGCCTGGCGGCTGCCCTGTCCTCCTCTCTGCCGTGAAGAAACATAATCCTCATTTGATCTGCCTTCCTGTTTGGGCAGGAGGTGATGACCTCTCTCTGGGTCTCTCTCTGGGGAGGGGGGGGGGGGTAGGATCCATCCCTTCTCTCCTGCGCAAGGAGCCTGACAACTGTAGAGTAAGACCTGGATATTGCACCTTGTTTTCCCTACTGTCTTCTGAGGCTTTCAGTTCAAATCAAATCAAATTGTATTTGTCACATGCACTGTATACAACAGGTGTAGACCTTACAGTGAAATGCTAACTTACAAGCCATTAACCAACAATGCTTTAAGAAGTTAAGAAGAAAAATTTGTTAAGTAAAAAATAGATAAGTAGAAAAAGTGAAAATAAAAGTAACAAATAATTAAAGAGCAGCAGTAAAATAACAATAGCGAGGCTATATACAGGGGGTACCAGTACAGAGTCAATGTGCAGGGGCACCGGTTAGTCAAGATAATTTAGGTAATATGTACATGTAGGTAGAGTTAAAGTGACCATGCATAGATAATAAACACAGAATAGCAGAGGTAGCCCTTTGATTTGCTGTTCAGAAGTCTTATGGCTTGGGGGTAGAAGCTGGTAAGAAGCCTTTTTGACCTAGACTTGGCGCTCCGGCACCGCTTGCCGTTCGGTAGCAGAGAGAACAGTCTATGACTAGGGTGGCTGGCGTCTTTGACTATTTTTAGTCAAAGGTCCTGGATGGTGAGAAGCTTGGCCCCGGTGATGTACTGGGCCGTACGCACTACCCACTGTAGTGCCTTGCGGTCGGAGGCCGAGCAGTTGCCATACCAGGCAGTGATGCAACCAGTCAGGATGCTCTCGATGGTGCAGTTGTAGACCCTTTTGAGGATCTGAGGACCCATGCCAAATCTTTTCAGAGTCCTGGGGGGGAATAGGCTTTGTCGTGCCCTCTCGCGACTGTCTTAGTGTGTTTGGACCATGTTAGTTTGTTGGTGATGTGGACACCAAGGAACTTGAAGCTCTCAACCTGTTCCACTGCAGCCCCATCGACTAGAATGGGGGTGTGCTCGGTCCTCCTTTTCCTGTAGTCCACAATCATCTCCTTTGTCTTGATCACGTTGAGGGAGAGGTTGTTGTCCTGGCACGACACCGCCAGGTCTTTGACCTCCCTGTAGGCTGTCTCATAGTTGTTGGTTCTATCTGTCAGGAGGGGTATCTGTATGTTTGGGGGCTACGGTACATGTATATGTTCCTGGAGAGTATCCTTGGTTCACCCAGTCCCTGGGCTCATGTGGGCACGGAGTTAACCTTTCATCAAATCAGGGTCAGCGGAGACCACGGCCACGTAAAGCTCTATTTAACTGCTAGGTAATTGGGGCAGACAGCGAGGCAGGGACGCTACTGAATGTATCAAATAAAAAAGAACAGTCAGAGCTCATTTGCTGCCCAGGGGAGTTTAGTGTTTCACAGAAGGCCTGTGCAGGGTTCGGCATTCATCACCATGGCAAATCAGACAGTGTCTTTATTAGAAATGCCCCTTAATGTATGGTCGAGGCAAGGCCTTTACCCTGAAGTCCATTTTATGAGAGAAGCTCCAGTTTTGGTTAGAGTACCGCTACCCCTCCTCCCCACATAACGGTTAAATATAGGCTACTCCTAATTTTGTGTAAATACAGGCACAAGATGCAGGGAACATACAGAGTGTAGATAATACAGTCTTTGTAAACTCAAGACCCTCACATAAGAATTGTAAACCATGTTCTATGATTTATATTATTTTGTCTTGGTAGCAGGCCATATATTAAATGATGACACTGCCTTTTCAACAGCTTTGTCCATACATTTCCTCACCGTTTTCCTCTTAGATATGGAGCCAATTTAAGCTAAATCTATCAACTAGAATAGAATAGAATAGAATAAAACTTTATTGTCCATCCAGGATGGACATTTGTCTTTGGCATCACCTTGATTAAAAGAATCACATACATTTTCACATCATACACATTTAAACCAGTCAGTACATCATGTTGCATCCACTAACAACATAGAGGACATTAATACATTCACTCAGAACGTCCACTGTCCCAACTGCACTAGATAGATAAGTACATATAATGATGCAACTTATTTTACATTTAGTAGTCCAACAGCACAAGGAACAAATGAATGTTTGAACACGTTCTTCTTGGCCATGGGCATTCTGAAGCGCCAGCCAGAGGGAAGCCTCTCAAACTGAGGGTGTAGAGGGTGGGAGGGGTCGCCAATGGCAGCCAGTGCCTTCTTTTTGGTTGCCTTGTGGAACAGAATGCTCAAATGTGCCTGTGGTCGACCAATTACATTGCTGGCTGTGTTTACTATTCTGGTCAGTTTGCTTTTGCTCCTCACACTCAGATTACCATACCTGACTGTCATATTGAATGTGAGGATGCTCTCCACCAAGCTGCTGTACACCCTCTCCAGAACATCCTGGCTGACCCCAAACCCCTTTCATTTCCTGAAAATCTATATATTTTTTATGATTTCCTCAAACTATGACATCCCAAGCATTCCCTTACAGCAGAACAGCTGAAACCCTTAACATTGGCGTACCATGTCTTACAGCAGTTGTGTTCTCAGACAGGCTCTATGTAAGACGTGGGCCAGGGTTGGATGCAGGATAGGTCCAGGCTGATAGAGAGTCCCATAGGGCGGTGCACAATTGTCCCAGCGTCGTCCAGGTTAAGGTTTGGATGGGGTAGGCCGTCATTGAACATTATAATTTGTTCGTAACTGATTTGCCTAGTTAAATAAAGGTTAAATAAAAATTAAATAAAGAAATCAAGAGATAGATTTATCTTAGAGGTAGGTGTGGGTGTTTGGCCTTTATCTCTTGGCTGGCCCAATGTAGCCTGGGTTATAGCAGGGCTCTAGCCTGGATGGGAGGGAGGGGAGGGAGGAGGAAGCTGGGTGCCTGACAGTGCGCTGGGGTGGGTTGTATATAATTGTGGATTAGTGAGAGAATTCCTTGTGCTTTAGAGCTGATGGAAAATGATCCAGTGCCTGGCGTAAATAACACTGATCTGCCAGGCCAGACCACGGACAAGACTAACCTCCCTCTCTCTCTCTCTCTCTCTCTCTCTCTTTCTCTCTCTCTCTCTCTCTCTCTCTCTCTCACTCTCTCTCTCTCTCTCTCTCTCTCTCTCTCTCTCTCTGATTAAAAAGGGTTTTCAAAACATTCATGCTTGACGGGTGAAAACATATGTAGTGTCAGTTTATCTGTGTGAGTTTTTTATTGTCACTGATGGTTAGAAATAAAGGAGGGCATAACAGAATCAACATGAACCTGGAATGAGTTCAAGCAATAGAACAGTGAGAACAGAAACCTTTTCTATATGGCAGTCAAATATGTAGAGCTCAATGATCATCCAAGTGTACAATGTTTTGTTTTCCAAACATCCCAGGGTCTACAGAATAATGTGGCAAGCTGTCGGTTAATGTGGGGAATTCATGGTTCATTCATTACATCAAAGTGAGCTTGATTAACAGCGTTTGCCATGTCTCAGAGCAGAAGTCAGACTATCTTTTCATGTAAGCCCACTCCCCATGTTACAGTACAGTAACATACCTTATATGATGCATACCAGCTACCCCAGTGTCCCTACAGACAGCATATACTGGGACAGCTACCCCAGTGTCCCTACAGACAGCATATACTGGGCGAGCTTCCTATTTACACACAATGTAGAGTTTATGAATCCATGCCTTACTACAGTATTAACCGCGTACTGTTTGGGCAACCCTTGAGAATATGGCCATCAAATCATCCTGCCATCATTTTTGTCTTATATCTCCACTCTAAACCCAAATAAACCATCACAAATAAACCATTACAAATGTTCCGCTACATGTATTTGTATACAGAGAATCAATGTGTTGCTTACAGTTTATGATGAGTAACATCTGGAAATCAGTCTTCTTCAGTGAAATAACCCAATCCCACAATAATGCTGAATCCACTGTCTGTATGAAGGCTGGCCCTGCCTGAATGTGGTGGCGGGAGGGGAGACAGGTCCCTTGTGACCTGGTGACTGGACAGGAAGCCAGACAGGACAAACAGCACTGACATTCACAGTAGGATCTGCTTCTGTCTAACCATCTTAACACAGGGTGCCAAATACAACTGGTGTAGACTTTACTGTAAAATGCTTGAATACGAGCCCTTCCCAACGATGCAGAGTTGGTGCAGCTGTAGAACTTTTTCAGGATCCGAGAGCCCAAGCCAAATGTTTTCAGCCTCCTGATCGGGAAGAGACGCTGTCGTGCCCTCTTGATGACTGTGTGGGAGTGTGTGGACCAAGATCCTGGTGTGCCTTAGCAGTTATCTGGTTAACACAGATGATGGATAGGAAAGCACCTTTTGGTGGTCATTTGCAACAGAGTCTTTTCCTCTATGAAGGAAGAGCCTCAACTGCAGTCTCTGTCTCCCCTCCCCCACCCTCGCTCTCTACCCCTCCATCCCTCTCCCTCTCTCTCAATTCAATTCAATTTGCTTTATTGGCATGACGTAACAATGTACATATTGCCAAAGCTTAATTTGGATATTTACGATATTAAAATAATAAGAATCAAAATTGTCAACGGGACAACAGTAACAACAATAACCAATAACCAAGGGTCAAAATAACCATACATTGAACAATAACTAAGCATACAATAGAGGAAACGTACAGGTTGGTTGGTCTGTCAGACACTGTCCCTCATTTAATGGCAGGCAGCAATGTAGGGCGCTGCCAATCCACAGCTCTCTGCGTCCTCCCCCAACAGGACGGGTAGCCTATCCTCATCAGAGAGGTCTTTGAAAACTTGAATGAGGGTTTCAAATTTCGGGAAATATTTTATATTTTTTACATTTTGTCAGGAAATGCAGCTCTGTCTCAGGTTCTGCTGTTGTGCAGTGGTTGCACAGCCTTTCCTCTACAGAGAGCCAGGTTTTCCTGTGTCTACCCTTCTCAATGGCAAGGCGGTTCTCACTGAGCCTGTACTTTGTCAAGGTTTTTGTAAGGTTTTGATCAGTAACCATTGTCAAATAGTTAGACACGGTGTACTGTCGATTTAGGGCCAGATAGCACTGCATTTTGCTTTGTGCTTGTGCTTCCCAATAAGCAATGTAGTTTTGTTTTGACTGTGTTATAATTTGGTTTATTCTGATTGATTGGATGTTCTTGTCTTGAGGCTTCAGTGTGTTAGTAGAACAGGTTAGTGAACTCAGCCCCAGGACCAGCTGGATGAGGGAACTCTTTTCTTTGCTCAGCTCTTGGCATTGTAGGGCTTGGTAATGATATGAGAGGGGGTCACTATATTTTAGATGTTTCCAAAACTGAATTGCTCTTTTTGTAGTTTTTATTATTAGTGGATATTGGCCTAATTCTACCCTGCATGCATTGTTTGTAGTTTTCCTCTGGACACGTAGGAGAATCTTACAGAACTCTGCATGCAGGGTTTCAATTGGGTATTTGTCCCATTTGGTGAAATCTTGTTTTGCAAGTGGACCCCACACCTCGCTGCCATAAAGTGCAATTGGTTCAATGACACATTCAATTAGTTTTAGCCAAATTTTAATAGGTATTTCAATTTGAATTTGTTTTTTAATGGCGTAGAATTCCCTGCGTGCTTTCTCTCTCAGTTCATTCACTGCCTCATTAAGGTGTCCAGTTGAGCTTATTTTGAAACCTAAGTAATTGTAGTGTGTGCAGTACTCTATATATTTTGTACCAATTGAGAACTTTGGTCTAATTCCCTGAGATCTGGATCTTCTCTGGAAAATCATTATTTTTGTATTTTTGGCATGTTACTGCCAGGGCCCAGGTCTCTCTCTCTCTCTCGCTCTCTCTCTGCTGCTGTAACCCCAGGGAAATTGACACGGCTGTTTGGGCACGGAGGACCCAGATTAACACTCACTGGCCAATTAGAGAACAGCATGGACATATTTACAGTAATGGGATTAGGTGGCTGTGGGGAGAGCAGGACCCTGGGAGCAAAGTGGGCCTTCAGTTGGCCTGTTTCACTGTGGTAATACTGTTTCACTGTAGTAAAACTTTTACACTGTAGCAATACATTTACACTGTATTAATACTTTTACACTGTAGCAATACATTTACACTGTATTAATACTTTTACACTGTAGCAATACTTTTACACTGTAGAAATACTTTTACACTGTAGTAATACTTTTACACTGTAACCGAAGTAATACTTTTACACTGTATTAATACTTTTACACTGTATTAATACTTTTACACTGTAGCAATACTTTTACACTGTAGCAATACTTTTACACTGTATAAATACTTTTACACTGTAGTAATACTTTTACACTGTAACTGTAGTAATACTTTTACAGTGTAGTAATACTTGTACACTGTGGTCATGCTGTTTCACTGTAGTAATACTTTTACACTGTAGAAATACTTTTACACTGTAGAAATACTTTTACACTGTATTAATACTTTTACACTGTAGCAATACTTTTACACTGTAGCAATAATTTTACACTGTATAAATACTTTTACACTGTAGTAATACTTTTACACTGTAACTGGAGTAATACTTTTACAGTGTAGTAATACTTTTACACTGTGGTAATGCTGTTTCACTGTAGTAATACTTTTACACTATAGAAATACTTTTACACTGTAGTAATACTTTTACACTGTAGCCTGCATATCCCCAGGAGACTGCTTTAGAAAGGGCTCCCTTGATCCTCTACTAGCTCCCCCCCACACTCCTCCTCTGTGCCTATGTATTGTCACTGTAGGACAATGTCCTACACCAGAGCCTACTGGGTTTTTATTTCATGCAGCTGCTGATGTTTTGGGGGTTTCCTTCTTGTGGCCTACACTGTCTGGACCACATTTAGAGGAGATCCGCCTCTTAATTGTAGTCTTGCTGTTTTGAACACCCTTTAATGTGCCTGTTTAAGACAGGGGGATTTTAAGGAGCGAGGGATCTAAGACTTTTAAAAAAAGTAGGAACTTTTCAGTGGTGTTTGAGCTGGCTCACCTGATCAGGTTTGTGTCATGGTTGTCCCTCAGCTGTAGATGATGTATTTTCTTACTCAATTAGTGTGCAGTAGTTCAAGTTTAGTCCCTCACCTTTCAAGAGCAACTATTCCTGAGACCCTGGAAAAGGATTGTGGGTAACTGGGCATATTCACCTGTTCTTAATACATCCCTCTGGATTATTCTGGAAACCAGTGAAGCAGTCTCACACTCTGACCAGCCAAGTGTTCCTGTTGTGTTGTTAAGACATTTAGCTATGCAGTAATAACCAACACAAGGTATTTACTGCACTCATTAATGACTTGCAGGTTTGAGTAAAGTTGCAAAAGTTATTCCGGCAGGCCGCTCTGTATATAGCGTCCCACGCTGATTGTTAGGAGGAAATGAAATAGTTTGGCTCACGTTTGCCCAAGTCATCATTGTTTCCTTTGAGCCTGTGTGAGCTAGGTGGTTTGGCAGGGCAACAAAGACCCATCCACAACAAACAAGGCTTCGACATTCAGCCGTCACCCACATGTACAGTTCCACTGGGGAGAGCCAGAACAGGACAGGCCCATCTACTGCCACCATGTCATATCTAGCTAGTGGGACAAACACTCATGGTGGTTGGATAACTGTCTTACCCCAGTATCAGTGGCGTCAACATGTGTTACCTCCTCACATTTTTTGAGAGTAACAGATTGAACACCCTACTCACATTCAAAGAACAGTCTGTGTTTATGAAGATTTATAATACATTTCTCATTTTGAATGCAGACCAAGCTCATTTAAGTGATTGCAAGGTCTTTTCAATAGCCATCTGGTTGGGATGTTTTGGAGGAAATTCACACACATTTCCCCTCAAATGTTTTCCCTCAGCAGGCTTTGGTTAACTCACTTATGAAAGTGCTGGAAATGTGCTACATTTGCTGTTTGGGCACGCTTGTTATTGTTTTACAGCTTAGCTCAATAATAAATGCCAAATTCACACAGTACACCGCAGTATACAGTCTACTCTCGCTCACACTTTCTTCTTTCCCCCACCCAACCCAGGCCAGAGCTTTTTTTAATCCATTCCTGCTGAGAAATGTCAGATATTTAACATTTCCGCTCTCTCTCTCCCTCAGTGTGTGAAAAGGCTGTTCAGAAGGTGTGTGCTAGCTCCGCTGAGAAGGACCTCCAGCCCTTCAAGGAGAAAATGGAGGCCTTCGTCTCGACCGGTGAGTAAAACAAACCATAACCAGAGAGAGAGGAGGAGAAGAGATATGACTAGGACAGTAGCGGTGCAGGGGTAAAATCACTGGGGAAGCCAGGGGGAAAAAGCCATATCACAACCTGCTGTATGTGTTGTGTTAATTGCGTTACTTGCTCTATAACCTGTTAGTTCATATGCCTTGCCAGCATGATATATAGGCATAAGGCTGAGACAATAAGAAGATACAGTGGCAGAATAAATTCAACGACACCTTTGTTTCATCACAAAACTGGAGAGCAACATCTGTTCGCTGAAGTCCACAAAGCATATTGCATGTACAGTGCATTCAGAAAGTATACAGACCCCATTACTTTTTTCTATCTTAAATGCCTGATTGGTGGAGTGCTGCAGAGATGGTTGTCCTTCTGGAAGATTCTCCCATCTCCTCAGAAGAACTCTGGAGCTCTGTCAGAGTGACCATCGGATTCTTGGTCACCTCCCTGACCAAGGACCTTCTCCCCAGATTGCTCAGTATGGCAGGGCGGCCAGCTCTATGAAGAGTCTTGGTGGTTCCAAACTTATTCCATTTAAGAATGATGGAGGCCACTGTGTTCTTGGGGACCTTCAATGCTGCAGAAATGTTTTGGTACCATTCCCCAGATCTGTGCCTCGACACAATTCTGCCTCTGAGCTCTACGGACAATTCCTTCGACCTAATGACTTGGTTTTTGCTCTGATATGCACGGTCAACTGTGGGACCTTATATAGACAGCTGTGTGCCTTTCCAAATCATGTCCAATCAATTGAATTTACCACAGGTGGACTCCATTCAAGTTGTAGAAACATCTCAAGGATGATCAATGGAAACAGGATGCACCTGAGCTCAATTTCGAGTCTCATAGCAAAGGGTCTGAATACTTATGTAAATAATTTTAAATACATTTTCAAAAATGTCTAGATACCTGTTTCTGCTTTGTCATTATGGGGTATTGTGTGTAGATTGATGAGTATTTTTTTTAAATTAAATCCATTTTAGAATAAGGCTTTAACGTAACGAAATGTGGAAAAAGGGAAGGGCTCTGAATACTTTCCGAATACACTGTATATATATATTTATATTATTATTATTTTATTTTTTTGCTATATCAATATGTGTTGGTTGTCAATGTTTTGACGTCAAACTGGTGGCAGTTGTGAAGAAAAGTCAACAGTTGGAAGAGTTGCAGAGTTGATTGAAAATAATGCCGTTGTTGATTAGATGATACATTTTTTCATTAATTAGGCTATTTTCTCTTCAACCATTCAGTCCATCTACTAGAAACTCATGGACAATATCGAATATAAATATAAAACTATATTACTATATATGAATATTTGTTTTTTAAGTTATTCAAGTATAAATTACCGAAGTTACAATAGATTGCCATATATTTTCTGTTAATTACCGAAATTACTAAAGATTCTGGTAACTTTGGTAAATCACCGGTAGCTTTGCAACCCTAGACATGACCCCATGTGTTGACCTCCAGGGGGTGCTATGTGTTGTTTTTCTATGTTGTTTTAGTAAATACTGCTCCAGCAGACTCATAGCGTGTCACCTAACCCATTGTTTGATATCACTCACTGTATCTGAGGCAAGCAGAGGCCTGTGTCAGAGCCCATCCACTGGACTGAGTGATGAGACGACCTTCCCCCTCCTCCTACCGCCAAATCATACTCTGTGACACACTCCCAAGTTCTACCAGTAGATAGTGATGATGTATATTCACCCCCTCTGTCATGTCTAAGCCAGCCTGTCATCTCTCTGAATGGAGAATGAACCCACTGTTCTCCAGATCTGTCTTCAGAGATGAAATATTCTCCACATAGACTATTTATTGCTGAGGAGAATGTCATGTAAAGAAACCAAACTCAGAGAGAAACTAGAAAGATCCTGTTTTCCTTTCTCCAAAACACTGAGAGGAACCATTAAAGCCCAGAGCTGTAATTTAGCTCTTCACTATATTCTTTTGCCCTGTCAGGCCGTTAGTTGGGTGGTGGTGGAGTCTAGAGCCAGCGTTAGTTAGAGACGGAGCTGCCTGTCAGGGACAGGAGTGTAAAGCCTAACCCTGTAGAGAGGATCACATTGCCCTTAACATGCTGCCTGTACTCATGGCTGCTATAAAGCTGGCAGGACATCCCTGGCTGAGGCCTCGTAAAGGCTGGTTGGACAGCTTGGGGACCACTGTGTTAGCCAGGGACACACTACACCGAGATGGAGACGCTCTGATCCTCTCTACCTCTCCCCCCTCTACTAGACATCTTCACCCCAGACGCTTCCTACAGCCCCCTCCAGAGCCTTGCAAAGGCAGCCAGTCACCCAGTAGAGCTACTGCCATTGAAAACATAAAGCTTATTCACTTCCATCATGCAGACACGGGCTCCTGTATGGTTTCTGTGGTATGCAGCATGAGGAAACACAGAGGTCATAGTGTTCCTAGAGAGAAGGTGGACATCCATCTCGGAGCGTTCCTCCAACGGCCCAAAGGGCCAACGTGTTCAACTGTGATTACTATTGATCATAGGGATGTGAGAGGCAGAGGGAAGGAGTTTACAGAGACACGGTGTGATCCCTGATTTACTGGAAATTACTGTGTAAATATTCCCAGGAGTTATTGTTCACATAGCAGAGACACATCTGATCGTAACATGCATTACAATGTGTCTTGCAGACAGAGGGAGAGGCCTTGTGTCAGGCTTATGCAGAGTGGGTGCCAGGCTTGTGTCGCTAAAGCACCATAATACATACAGAAGCTCTTCCCCATTTGAATGAGTGCCAACTAGGACTCCCATACAGTACGTAGGTGTGCTACTGCCAATGTTCTCACACAGTTCACTGGTTTTAAACGATCAAGCTCTCATCAGTCTCGCAGTGGGTAAACATAAGTGCAACCAAACAGAATCCAACTCAATGCAACTTGGCAAGCCAACAACCACCTGCATGCAATCTCGCCACCTTCACCATCTTCACATAGCTGCCACAGGCGAGGCGAGGGCCTTCACATTTCTGCATGCCACAAAGAGCCACAAAGAGCGGGCTATTAACAAAACACACTGACTCAGGTCTATAAACCTCTATAGGTCTGGTAGAGCATCAGAGTTGGCTTAAAGTGGACCACCTCTGAGGCCAACATCCTCAACAATGTCTTTTATCTCTACAAAGTACTAGTGACAGACAAAAGTGTCAGCGTCACGCAAGGCGATCTACATTTTACTACATTAAAGGGCAAATTGCACACATTACTTGCGGCGGACAGAGAATATTGTTAAACAATAGGCTCTTTCTATAAAAAATGCAAATGAGGTATCTCACAGAGAGATTGCATCCATATGTTGTTGGAGGTACAGAGTGAGAACTGGAGGCAGGGCAGTGTTTTCAGCATAGAAATGATTTATGAACTGTATGTGTTGCAAACAAAGTCTGCCTTCGTATGTTTGTCTCCTAGTTACACATTGCAAATGGAAATGTGTTCTAGAATGTTTACTCTTTTTAACATTCCAGTGTGTCAAACCTCTATCTGTATTATTGGTCAATAACACAGAATATTTGAAAGGTCTTTAAACCATGATGGTTGCCACAGGCTACAAAATGGTATTGGTTAACAAAAACACATCTTAAACATAAACTTTCCAGTGGGAAACATATAAACCATTCTTAATAAACAGAGCTCCTCCAGCAGTTGCCCTTACTTGTGAAGCAGTGCGGTTTAGTGCTGGTGACAGGTCCCTTCCATTGCTCATCTGCATGCGTGGCAGTGTGCTTCTGGTAGCAATCTCGTCATCGGTATTGATGGACAGTGATAACCATAAGCAAGCATGTGTAAGAAGGGAGACAGTATTATCTCATACACACTGTATGCTTTTTTATGGAGGAGGGAGAGTCTGTTGGTCATAGTGCACTACATGCTTGCTCCTGTGCGAGGCAGGGGAGAAGAGCAGCTCATGTGACCGTGTCTGTGGAGCGCTGACCCAGAACTGCCTGGGAGACTGTCGGGAGGCTGTGAGGAAGCTGTGGGGGCTGTGACCCACCCCTGCTTCCCTTCCATACATACAGTACTGCTCTTCCTCTTGTTTTATCTGCTCAGATTTTGGACATTTTTGATAGAATGCTGAAATGTTGAGTCCCTAACTTCAAATCAAATCAAATGTTATTTGTCACATGCGCCGAATACAACAGGTATTACAGGTATTACAGTGAAATGCTTACTTAGAAGCCCTTAACCAATCATGCAGTTTTAAGAAAATACCTAAAAAAAAGTAAGAGATAAGTATAACAAATAATTAAAGAGCAGCAGTCAATAACAATAGCGGGGCTATATACAGGGGGTATTTTAGCCATTTGATTAGATGTTCAGGAGTCTTATGGCTTGGGGGTTCGGCCTTCCCTGTGGCTCAGTTGGTAGAACATGGTGTTTGCAATGCCAGCATGGTGTGTGCAACGCCAGGGTTGTGGGTTCGATTCCCACGGGGGGCCAGTACAAAAAAAAAAAATGCATGAAATGAAATGTATGCATTCACTACTGTAAGTCGCTCTGGATAAGAGTGTCTGCTAAATGACTAAAATGTAAATGTAAATGTAGGCTGTTTAGAAGCCTCTTGTACCTAGAATTGGCGCTCCGGTACCGCTTGCTATGTGGAATCAGAGAGAACAGTCTATGACTAGGGTGGCTGGAGTCTTTGACAATGTCTAGGGCCTTCCTCTGACACTGCCTAGTATAGAGGTCCTGGATGGCAGGAAGCTTGGCCCCGGTAATTTACTGGGCCATACGCACTACCCTCTGTAGTGCCTTGCGGTCGGATGGCCGAGCAGTGATGCAACCCGTCAGGATGCTCTCGATGGTGCAGCTGTAAAACCTTTTGAGGACCTGAGGACCCATGCCAAATAGTTTCAGTCTCCTGAGGGGGAATAGGTTTTGTCGTGCCCTCTTCACGACTGTCTTGGTGTGCTTGGACCATGTTAGTTTGTTGGTGATGTGGACGCCGAGGAACTTGAAGCTCTCAACCTGCTCACTACAGCCCCGTCGATGAGAATGGGGGCGTGCTCGGTCCTCCTTTTCCTGTAGTCCACAATCATATCCTTTGTCTTGATCACGTTGAGGGAGAGGTTGTTGTCCTTGCACTACACTGTCAGGTCTCTGAACTCCTCCCTATAGGCTGTCACATCGTTGTTGGTGATCAGGCCTACCACTGTTGTGTCAAATCAAATCAAGTCAAATCAAATCAAAGTGTATTTGTCACGTGCGCCGAATACAACAGGTGTAGAACTTACAGTGAAATGCTTACTTACAGGCCCTAACCAACAGTGCAATTTTTAAGTAAAAAAATAGGTATTAGGTGAAAAATAGATAAGTAAAGAAATTAAAAACAACAGTAAAAAGACAGTGAAAAATAACAGTAGCAAGGCTTTACACAGTAGCGAGGCTATAACAGTAGCGTGGCTATATACAGGCACCGGTTAGTCGGGCTAATTGTAGTAGTATGTACATGTAGATATGGTTAAAGTGACTATGCATATATGATAAACAGAGAGTAGCAGTAGCGTAAAAGAGGGGTTGGTGGGTGGTGGTTGGCGGGACACAATGCAGATAGCCTGGTTAGCCAATGTGCGGGGGCACTGGTTAGTCAGGCCAATTGAGGTAGTATGTACATGAATGTATAGTTAAAGTGACTATGCATATATGATAAACAGAGAGTAGCAGCAGTGTCAAAGAGGGGTTGGGTGGGTGGACGACACAATGCTAACAGTTCGGGTAGCCATTTAATTACTTGTTTAGGAGTCTTATGGCTTGGGGGTAAAAGTTGACTTGGCGCTCCAGTACCGCTTGCCATGCGGTAGTAGAGAGAACAGTCTATGACTGGGGTGGCTGGGGTCTTTGCCAATTTTTAGGGCCTTCCTCTGAAACCCCCTGTTGTAGAGGTCCTGGATGGCAGGCAGCTTTGCCCCAGTGATGTACTGGGCCATACGCACTACCCTTTGTAGTGCCTTACGGTCAGAGGCCGAGCAGTTGCCGTACCAGGCAGTGATGCAACCAGTCAGGATGCTCCCGATGTTGCAGTTGAAAAACCTTTTGAGGATCTGAGGACCCATACCAAATCTTTTTAGTTTCCTGAGGAGGAATAGGCTTTGTCGTGCCCTCTTCACGACTGTCTTGGTGTGTTTGGACCATTCTAGTTTGTTGGTGATGTGGACACCAAGGATCTTGAGGTTCTCAACCTGCTCCACTACAGCCCCGTTGATGAGAATGGGGGCGTGCTCGGTCCTCCTTTTCCTTTAGTCCACAATCATCTCCTTAGTCTTGGTTACGTTGAGGGATAGGTTTTTTTTTCTGGCACCACCCGGCCAGGTCTCTGACCCCCTCCCTGTAGGCTGTATCGTCGTTGTCGGTGATCAGGCCTACTACCACTGTTGTGTCATCTGCAAACTTAATGATGGTGCGTGCCTGGCCACGCAGTCGTGGGTGAACAGGGAGTACAGGAGGGGACTGAGCACGCACCCCTGTGGGGCTCCAGTGTTGAGGATCAGCGTGGCAGATGTGTTGCTACCTACCCTCACCACCTGGGGGCGGCCCGTCAGTAAGTCCAGGATCCAGTTGCAGAGGGAGGTGTTTAGTCCCAGGATCCTTAGCTTAGTGATGAGCTTTGAGGGTACTGGGGTGTTGAACGCTGAACTGTAGTCAATGAATAGCATTCTCACGTAGGTGTTCCTTTTGTCCAGGTGGGAAAGGGCAGTGTGGAGTGCAATAGAGATTGCATCATCTGTGGATCTATTTGGGCGGTATGCAAATTCGAGTGGGTCTAGATTTTCTGGGATAGTGGTGTTGATTTGAGCCATTACCAGTCTTTGAAAGCACTTCATGGCTACGGACGTGAGTTTTACGGGTCTGTAGTCATTTAGGCAGGTTGCCTTAGTGTTCTTGGGCACAGGGGCTATGGTGGTCTGCTTGAAACATGTTGGTATTACAGACTCAATCAGGGACATTTTGAAAATGTCAGTGAAGACACCTGCCAGTTGGTCAGCACATGCCCGGAGCACACGTCCTGGTAATGCGTCTGGCCCCACGGCCTTGTGAATGTTGACCTGTTTAAAGGTCTTACACACTCCAGCTACGGAGAGCGTGATCATACAGTCGTCCGGAACAGCTGATGCTCTCATGCATGCCTCAGTGTTGCTTGCCTCAAAACGAGCATAGAAGTGATTTAGATCGTCTGGTAGGCTCGTGTAACTGGGCAGCTTGTGGCTGTGCTCCCATTGTAGTCTGTAATAGTTTGTAAGCCCTGCCACCTAAGACAAGCATCGGAGCCGGTGTAGTACGATTCAATATTAGCTCTGTATTGGCACTTTGCCTGTTTGATGGTTTGTCAGAGGGCATAGCAGGATTTCTTATAAGCTTCCGGGTTAGAGTCCCGCACCTTGAAAGCGGCATCTCTACCATTTAGTTCAGTGCGAATGTTGTCTGCAATCTATGGCTTCTGGTTGGGGTATGTACGTACAGTCACTGTGGGGACGACGTCCTCGATGCACTTATTGATAAAGGCAGTGACTGATGTGGTGTACACCTCAATGCAATCGGAAGAAACCCGGAACATGTTCCAGTCTGTGATAGCAAAACAGTCCTGTAGTTTAGCATCTGTTTTGTCTGATCGTTTTTTTATAGACATAGTCACTGGTGCTTCCTGCTTTAATTTTTGCTTGTAAGCAGGAATCAGGAGGATAGAATTGTGGTCAGATTTACCAAATAGAGGGTGAGGGAGAGCTTTGTACGCATCTCTGTGTGTGGAGTAAAGGTTATCTAGAAATGTATTTCCCTCTGGTTGCGCATTTAACATGTTGATAGAGATTAGGTAAAACTGATTTATGTTTCCCTGCATTAAAGTCTCCGGCCACTAGGAGCGCTGCCTCTGGGTGAGCGGTTTCCTGTTTGCTTATTTCCTTATACAGCTGACTGAGTGTGGTCTTAGTGCCAGCATCCGTCTGTGGTGGTAAATAAACAGCCACAAAAAGTATAGATGAAAACTCTAGGCAAATAGTGTGGTCTACAGTTTATCGTAAGATACTCTACTTCAGGCGAGCAAAATCTTGAGACTTCCTTAGATTTCATGAACCAGCTGTTGTTTACAAATATGCACAGACCGCCCCCCCTCATCTTACCGGAGTGTGCTGTTCTATCTTGCCGGTGCAGCGTATACCCTGGTAGCTGAATCCATGTCATCATTCAACCACGATTCAGTGAAACATAAGATGTTACAGTTTTTGATGTCCCATTGGTAGGATATTCGTGATCATACCTCGTCTAATTTATTGTCCGATGATTGTACGTTGGCGAGTAATATTAACGGTAACGGCAGCTTTCCCACTCGCCTTCTGCAGATCCTTACGAGGCACCCCGCTCTGTGTCCTCTGTACCTGCATCTCTTTCTCTTGCCAACAACGGGGATGTTGGTCTTCTCGGGTGTTCAGTGTATCCTGTGCTTCCTGCTTGTTGAAGAAACAAACTGTCATCTGCAAACGTAATGATGGTGTTGGAGTCGTGCCTGCAGCAGCTCTCAGCCTCTTTATAAGATGAGAATGGCGCTGCAATAGCTAGCTGCCGTTTTACAGGCTCCTGACCAATTCTGCTATTTTGTACTTTTTCCCTGTTGTTGATCTTAACTTATTTTGTAAATAATGTTTCCACCATCGTTTCCTATGGCCGAAAAGAGCTTCTGAACATCAGAACAGTGATCAGTAACCTCGATTTGGATGAAGATTTCTACTTCAACGAGTTGGCGACGTAGGACATTCTGCTCACCCCGGACCAGGCCCTAATCCCAGAGACTCGAAAAAGGAAAAGATGATGTAAGAGAGGTCAACGTGCGGGCACCCTGACGAAACCACGTCGGCGAGTACATAAACTTTTACCCTCTGTTCTATTGGCGAAAGTACAATCACTGCCATTCGATCGGCAGGATCGAATGGCATCCGTGGGTAAGCTCAAGGGGGAGGTGTGTGTCTGTTTGTTAACAACAGCTGGTGCGCGAACTCTAATATTAAGGAAGTCTCGAGGTTCTGCTCGAGAATAGCTCATGATAAGCTGTAGACCATACTATTTACGAAGAGAGTTTTCATCTATATTTTTCTTAGCTATCTATTTACCACAACAAACCGATGCTGGCACTAAGACAGCACTCAACGAGCTGTATAGGGCCATAAGCAAACAAGAAAATGCTGTTTCGCTAGAACCGACTGGAATATGTTCCGGAATTCATCCAATTGCATTGAGGAGTTTACCACATCAGTCACCGGCTTTATTAATGTGCAACAACAACGTTGTCTCCACAGTGACTGTACATACTGTACATTTTCCAACCATAAGCCATGGATTACAGGCATCATTCGCACTGACACTAATTCGGACACTTATAAGAAATCCTGATATGACCTCCGACAAGCCATCAAACAGGCAAAGTGTCAATACAGGACTAAATGTCTTCTATGCTTGCTTCGAGGCAAGCAACACTGAACCATGCAATAGAGCACCAGCTGTTTCGGACGACTGTGTGATCACGTTCTCCGTAGCCGATGTGAGTAAGACCTATAAATAGGTTAACATTCACAAGGCCGCATGGCCAGACGGATTACCAGGACACGTACTCAGAGCATGCGCTGAACAGCTGGCCAGCTGTCTTAACTGACATTTTAAACCTCTCCCTGACCTGGAATAACTATATGTTTCAAGCAGACCACCATAGTCCTGTGCCGAAGAACGCTATGGTAACCTGTTTAAATTACTATTTCCCAGTAGCACTCACATCTGTAGCCATGAAATGCAAAGGCTGGTCATTGTTCACATCAATACCATCATCCCAGACACCCTGGACCCACTCCAATTCGCATACCGCCCCAACAGATCCACAGATGACGCAATCTCTATTGCACTCTACACAGCCCTCTCCCACCTAGACAAGAGGAACACCTATGTGAGAATGCTGTTCATTGACTACAGTTAAGCGTTCAACACAATAGTGCCCTCCAACCTCATCACTAAGCTAAGGACCCTTGGACCGAACAACTCCCTTTGCAACTGGATCAGGGACTTCATGATGGGCCGCCCCCAGGTAGTGAGGGTAGGCAACAACATATCCGCCAGGCTGAAGCTCAAGCTGCCCAGTGACACGAGCCTACCAGACGAGCTAAATCACTTCAATGCTCGCTTGAGAGGCAAGCAACACTGAGGCATGCATGAGAGCATCAGCTGTTCCGGACAACTGTATGACCACGCTCTCCGTAGCTGATGTGAGTAAGACCTTTAAACAGGTCAACATTCACAAGGCTGCGGGGCCAGGTGGATTACCAGGACGTGTGCTCCGGGCATGTGCTGACCAACTGGCAGGTGTTCATTGACTACAGCTCAGCGTTCAACACCATAGTACCCTCAAAGCTCATCACTAAGCTAAGGATCCTGGGACTAAACACCTCCCTCTGCATCTGGGTCCTGGACTTACTGACGGGCCAGCCCCAGATGGTGAGGGTAGGTAGCAACACATCTGCCACGCTGATCCTCAACACTGGAGCCCCCAGGGGTGCGTGCTCAGTCCCCTCCTGTACTCCCTGTTCACCCACGACTGCATGGCCAGGCACGACTCCATCACCATCATTAAGTTTGCAGACAACACAACAGTGGTAGGCCTGATCACCGACAATGACGAGACAGCCTACAGGGAAGAGGTCAGAGACCTGGCCAGGTGGTGCCAGAAAAAAAACTATCCCTCAACGTAACCAAGACTAAGGAGATGATTGTGGACTACAGGAAAGGAGGACCGAGCACGCTCCCATTCTCATCGACGGGGCTGTAGTGGAGCAGGTTGAGAGCTTCAAGTTCCTTGGTGTCCACATCACCAACAAATTAGAATGGTCCAAACACACCAAGACAGTCGTGAAGAGGGCATGACAAAGCCTATTCCCCCTCAGGAAACTGAAAGGCCGCTCCGCAGGGAAGAAGCCACTGCTCCAAAACCGCCATAAAAAAGACAGACTATGGTTTGCAACTGCACACGGTGACAAAGATCGTACTTTTTGGAGAAATGTCCTCTGGTCTGATGAAACAAAAATAGAACTGTTTGGCCATAATGACCATCGTTATGTTTGGAGGAAAAAGGGGGAGGCTTGCAAGCTGAAGAACACCATCCCAACCGTGAAGCACGGGGGTGGCAGCATCATGTTGTGGGGGTGCTTTGCTGCAGGAGGGACTGGTGCACTTCACAAAATAGATGGCTTCATGAGGCAGGAAAATTATGTGGGTATATTGAAGTAACATCTCAAGACATCAGTCAGGAAGTAAAGCTTGGTTGCAAATGGGTCTTCCAAATGGACAATGACCCCAATCATGACCCCAATCATGACCCCAAGCATGACCCCAAGCATGACCCCAAGCATACTTCCAAAGTTGTGGCAAAATGGCTTAAGGACAACAAAGTCATGGTATTGGCGTGGTCATCACAAAGCCCTGACCTCAATCCCATAGACCATTTGTGGGCAGAACAGAAAAAGCGTTTGCGAGCATGGAGGCCTACAAACCTGACTCAGTTACACCAGCTCTGTCAGGAGGAATGGGCCAAAATTCACCCAACTTATTGTGGGAAGTTTGTGGAAGGCTACGCAAAACGTTTGACCCAAGTTAAATTGTGAAAACTGAGTTTTAATGTATTTGGCTAAGGTGTATGTAAACTTCCAACTTCAGCTGTACATACATCAAAACATTTTTATAGCAGTGGAGCTGTGGTCACCGATGCAGTAAAGATTGTGTAATTTTCTTTCACAGAAAGCTTCCAGGTCCTTAACACAGCTTATGTATGTAGCCTTCGTTATCTGAATGCTTGGTAAACCAGTGGTTTGGAAAAGTGTGTCAGAGTTTTAAAGGCCTAATTTATTGTCCCTCCCAGCATGCGTGTCTCATAACTTTCTAGTTAGCCACTACTGGTTTCATGTTTACACAGGTAGCGGAGGAAGAGAAACTTCACACAACCTCTTTCTCTCGCTCGCTCGCTCTCTTTCTTTCTTTCTTTCTTTCTTTCTTTCTTTCTTTCTTTCTTTCTTTCTCTCTCTCTCTCTCTCTCTCTCTCTCTCTCTCTCGCTCTGTGGACCACTCTCTCTCAGAGCACCGGCCAGCCTGGTGCCACCTCTACACAGAACCGCACCAGTGAGGACCTCAGGCGCCAGCTCAACCCCCCCGCTGTGACTAACGCCATTGGTCATGACTCCCCCCTCCTCCCCCATCCCAGCCATGGACACCCCTTCCTTTCATTAGGTTTATCTCAGACAATCAGCCTGCTTATGTAAAAAAAAATGGGGTGGTAGCAGCTTAAGCTCACCCTCTCCCAAAAGACCCGCAAACCTGCCTTTGAACAATTTTTGGGAGACTTCCCCCTCTTAAATCTTCAAGTGGGAAAGGTCCCCCATCATTGTAAAAAGGATGAATCTGGAAAAATGCAATAAATCTGAGATCACAGGCACTCTCTGGCCCTAGATAAATTCTTGCACCTCGCCCTGGCCGGCCGCACACATCTGCCTTGCATTTAGACACTTTTACATGGCAGGAGTCCACAGGAGCCTCCAGTTCCCGAGCCTCATACACTCACTCCTCAGCGCAGCTCTGTGCTGCCTGTGCCCCTGCTCCGCGCCTCTGCTTCTTTCCCCTCCTCAACACAGTCCACTGAGACCTCTTCTACTACAACCCCACCCCAGACATCACCAACTCACACTCCTCATCATATATATACTGTTCAGTATCAGTCAAAAGTCTGGATACCTACTCATTCAAGAGGTTTTCTTTATTTTTACTATTTTCTACATTGTAGAATAATAGTGAAGACATCATAATTATGAAGTAACACATATGGAATCATGTAGTAACTAAAAAAGTGTTATACAAATCAAAATATATTTTATATTTGAGAATCTTTAAAGTAGCCACCCTTTTGCCTTGATGACAGCTTTGCGCACTCTTGGTATTCTCTCAACCAGCATAACCTGGAATGCTTTTCCAAAAGTCTTGAAGGAGTTCCCACATATGCTGAGCACTTGTTGGCTGCTTTTCCTTCACTCTGCGGTCCAACTTATCCCAAACCATCTCAATTGGGTTGAGGTCGGGTGATTGTGGAGGCCAGGTCATCTGATGCAGCACTCCATCAATCTCCTTCTTGGTCAAATAGCCCTTACACAGCCTGGAGGTGTGTTGGGTCATTGTCCTGTTGAAAAACAAATGACAGTCCCACTAAGCGCAAACCAGATGGGACACTGCAGAATGCGGTGGTAGCCATGCTGGTTAAGTGTGCCTTGAATTCTAAATAAATCACAGATAGTGTCACCAGCAAAGCACCATCACACCTCCTCCTCCATGCTTCATAGTGGGAACCACACATGCGGAGATCATCCGTTCACCTACTTTGCGACTCACAAAGACATGGCAGTTGGAACCAAAAATCTCAAATTTGGACTCATCAGACCAAAGTACAGATTTCCACCGGTCTAATGTCCATTGCTCGTGTTTCTTGGCCAAAGCAAGTGTCTTCTTCTTATTGGTGTCCTTAAGTAGTGGTTTCTTTGTAAAATTCGACCATGAAGGTCTGATTCACGCAGTCTCTTCTGAACAGTTGATGTTGAGATGTGTCTGTTACTTGAACTCTGTGAAACATTTATTTGGGCTGCAATCTGAGGTGCATGTGAATAAATGAACTTATCCTCTGCAGCAGAGGTATATCTGGGTCTTCCTTTCCTGTGGCAGTCCTCATGAGAGCCAGTTTCATCATAGCGCTTGATGGTTTTTGCGACTGCACTTGAAGAAACTTTTTTTTTTCTGGATTGACTGACCTTCTTGTCTTAAAGTAATGATGGACTGTCCTTTCCCTTTGCTTATATGTTCTTGACATCATATGGACTTGGTATTTTACCAAATAGGGCTATCTTCTGTTTACCACCCCTAACTTGTCACAACACAACTGATTGGCTCAAACGCATTAATAAGGAAAGAAATTCCACAAATTGACTTTTTACAAGGCACACCTGTTAATTGAAATGCATTCCAGGTGACTACCTCATGCAGCTGGTTGAGAGAATGCCAAGAGTGTGCAAAGCTGGCATCAAGGCAAAGTGTGGCTACTTTGAAGAATCTAAAATCTAAAATATATTTTGATTTGTTTAACATGATTTTTTAACACAACATGATTCCATATGTGTTATTTCATAGTTCTGATGTCTTCACTATTATTCTACAATGTAGAAAATAGTAAAAATAAAGAAAAACCCTTGAATGAGTAGGTGTGTCCAAACTTTTGACTAGTACTGTATATATATATACTGCGTGCATTTTATGTATAGGTGGTCCTGGGAATCAAACCCACTAACTATCCTGGCGTTGCAAGCGCCATGCTCTACCAACTGACACACAAACATCTTACCTCTTACAATCAATCTCAGTGAAATGCACAGACACCTCTATCACATGCTCTTTCACCCTAGACATGTCAACCTGGTGACCCTCCACTCTGACTCTCATCCCTGCCCCTGGGAGAGGATAGGTCTGTTCCCACAGTGCCCCCACCTGGGCTCCACCCAGTGTGACCCTGTATCAGTATGGAGTCTCATTGTTGTACCTCAGTTTACCTCCCATTGGAAATATCTATTCCCACTACTGTATGTACTTTGACCTCAATGCCTCGACGAATACTGCCTCACACATAGGTTTGTTTAATCCATGTTGTTTTTTGTCTTTTCCAGCTCAAAAGGACCACACTGCTGAGGACGACAGGCTCAGTGCAGCACAGAAAAGGTATGCATCGTCTCTATCCATTCTAATATGATAACACAACACGATTTACCTAGATGTCTTAGACCAAACAACATGTCATCTGTGTAACAGAGGAGTTTTTTATTTTCTGACCTGGCTGGTTGCATACCTCTGGAATACTCTAATGTTGGCTTTTATAAGACCTTTCGACATTCAGAAGGGAACCCAGCCAAGTATAATGGATGGTGGATTTCATGAGGGCATGATGGTTATTTAACATGTTTCACATAGCTAACATGGCTTACATCAGATAAAAGTAATGCAGGTCATTTGTAAGGCTGTCTGTAGTAATCAGATACGGATTGTGATAAGACAGAGGCTTCAGTACTGGGGCCTTGCGGTATCCAGGTTCTTCAGTCATGTAGCAGAAAATCCAGGTCATAAGCTGGCCCGCTGTAGACTGGCCCCAAGACAGGAATGGCTGCCTATGTAGACACACCAAACTCACATACACCTCCCTATACACACACTGCTCCCGCGCCGATACTTTTACATACACATACTGTGCTCACTCCACTCCAGTTGTTGTCAAGCCTTATCTTCCGTGTGTGGTATTGCAAACTTCAAGAGTCACTGTAAGAAGCGGCCCATCTGATTTATGGAGATATGGTCAACTGGCAGACGTTTAACGAGTGTCAGAGCGAAACCATATCTGGAAAATGTCATATCGGAAAAACACACAAGAAAGAGCAAACAAAAAAATATTTTTCCTTGTTTAGATAGAGACCAGAATTGTTTGCTTTAAATCATAACTCTCCCAATTCCAACATAAATCATGAAAAGCACATAAAGGAGAAAGTTTCCAAACGTCCCTGTTTCATGTTTCCATTTCAAGCCAAGAGAAGCACTCAGCTTGGGTATGCATGGGTCTCTCCATCTCTCTCTCTGTCTCCCTCACTCCTCTCACTCGCTCTGTCCCCTCTCCCTCTCTCTCTCTCTTTCCACTATCCCTCTCTCTCTCCCTCTCTCTCTCCCTTTCCCTCTCCTGGTGGTATTGTGATATCTCTGTCTGCGGCTGTGTGACTGACACCAGTGTAATGAAGATGTTGAACTTGGGGATATTGATCAAAAGGGTCCCGCGGCTTAAAGCCCCCAACCTTTAATGAAGTTTGCCTTTAATTTCACCTAAACGAGGCCGGGGGCTGCTTGGCGCTGGGGGAGGGGGGGGGGCTCTCAGGTTCCCAGGGACGCACCTCATAAAAGTGACACGCTGGTGATGAATATGGGCAGTGGGCCGTGGTGTGTGTGTGCTGTGGTGTGTGTGTGCTATAGTGTGTGTGTGCTGTGTGTTCTTTGGGCCCTGGGTGGGCCCCGACCCTCACATTAGGGCCCGTGTTAATAAGGCTCATAGACATCACCACAGCTAGCTACTGAAACGCTGGGCCAACCCTGAGCCAACCCTAAGCCAACCCTGAGCCAACCCTGAGCCAACCCTGAGACCAACCCTGAGCCAACCCTGAGCCCAACCCTGGGCCAACCCGTCAAGGAATGGGATTGCGGTTGTTTGTTATGGTCCATGTGGCCTCAAGACAACCACCATCATAGGACTACTTTGGGTTGTAGTGAATTTGGATACTTGGTTGGTAAAATTACTTTATGGGAAGCTGATATGATACACAGTTTATGACATCAGTTTTGGGGGTTTGTTATGGTTTTCCTGGGCATCCTATGCAGTGAGTAATGAGGTCCTCTCCAGAACACGCAATCCTAATTTGTTCCTTTTATTTTTCAGTTTCCCAGAGGTTTCCTGATACGTCCACAGTTAATGGACCATTACAGTTCCCCTCCCTCATCATGCTCAATTTCATAGGACACGACTGCAGCGTGTGTGCTGCTTACATACGTATGTGGTTACAGGGTGATTCGCTGGAGGGACATTTGAACTGTCCCAACTTCCACTATCCATAGTATATTGAAGATGTCTTATCTCTGTTAAAGAAACAACAGATGATCACAAAAGTTTGTTTTTACCATTCTAATCTGTTTTTGTATGGAATGTTTTAGCGGTCCAAATATCCTCTTGATATACCCGGTTGCCCAGGCTTTTTTAACTGACCTATTTTACAGCCGTCAGTGAGGAATGCTGAACATAGGTACAGTAATAAACCGTCTCACGGTAGTTGCGTCATAGCCCTCCAGAAGTACGTGATATGTGTTTTTAGATCTTGGAGTGGGCGGGTGTGTGCGTGTGTGTGTGGTGCATCTTTGTGTTAATGTGTGTGTGTGTGTGTGTGTGTGAGAGGAAGGGAAAGAGCTAAGCTCACCACACTACAGACTGTGTGTGATTTGTGTTAGTGTGTGTGTGTGTGTGTGAGAGGAAGGGAAAGAGCTAATCTCACCACACTACAGACTGTGTGTGATTTGTGTGAGTGTGTGTTAGTGTGTGTGTGTGTGTGTGTGTGTGTGTGTGTGAGAGAAAGGGAAAGAGCTAAGCTCACCACACTACAGACTGTGTGTGATTTGTGTTAGTGTGAGTGTGTGTTAGTGTGTGTGTGTGTGTGTGTGTGTGTGTGTGAGAGAAAGGGAAAGAGCTAAGCTCACCACACTACAGACTGTGTGTGATTTGTGTTAGTGTGAGTGTGTGTTAGTGTGTGTGTGTGTGTGTGTGTGAGAGAAAGGGAAAGAGCTAAGCTCACCACACTACAGACTGTGTGTGATTTGTGTTAGTGTGTGTTAGTGTGTGTGTGTGTGTGAGAGAAAGGGAAAGAGCTAAGCTCACCACACTACAGACTGTGTGTGATTTGTGTGAGTGTGTGTTAGTGTGTGTGTGTGTGTGTGTGTGAGAGAAAGGGAAAGAGCTAAGCTCACCACACTACAGACTGTGTGTGATTTGTGTTAGTGTGTGTGTGTGTGTGAGAGAAATGGAAAGAGCTAAGCTCACCACACTACAGACTGTGTGTGATTTGTGTTAGTGTGAGTGTGTGTTAGTGTGTGTGTGTGTGAGAGAGAAAGGGAAAGAGCTAAGCTCACCACACTACAGACTGTGTGTGATTTGTGTTAGTGTGTGTTAGTGTGTGTGTGTGAGAGAAAGGGAAAGAGCTAAGCTCACCACACTAAAGACTGTGTGTGATTTGTGTTAGTGTGTGTGTGTGTGTGTTAGTGTGTGTGTGTGTGTGTGTGTGAGAGAAAGGGAAAGAGCTAAGCTCACCACACTACAGACTGTGTGTGATTTGTGTTAGTGTGTGTGTGTGTGAGTGTCACGTCCTGGCCAGTATAAGGTTAATTGTTTTGTAGTTTGGTCAGGACGTGGCAGAGGGTATTTGTTTTATGTGGTTCAGTGTGGTGTGTTTTGTTAAAAGGTTGATTGATTTAGTAATTCCGGGTGTTGGTTTATGTTTAGGTATTTCTATGTGGAGTCTAGTGAGTGTATGTCTTTGTTTGGTTAATTGGGGTTGGGACTCTCAGTTGAAGGCAGGTGTTGTCTATCTGCCTTTGATTGAGAGTCCCATATAGTAGGGTGTGTTTGTGTTTGGTATTTGTGGGTGATTGTTCTGTGTGTAGCCTTGTGCCTTACCAGACTGTTTTTGTTGATCGTTCGTTTCTTTGTTATTTTGGTGTTCATTTTGTATTTATTAAAAATCACGATGAGCATACACATACCTCCTGCGTTTTGGTCCTCCATCACCGACGACAACCGTGACAGAATCACCCACCACTCAAGGACCAAGCAGCAGAGGAAGGAGCAGAAGGAATTCGAGTTGGACTGGCGGGAGAAGTGGACTTGGGAAGAAGTTCTGGACGGGGCCGGACCTTGGCACCAGGCTGGGGAGTATCGCCGCCCGCAGTGGGAAATTGAGGCAGCCAAGGCGGAGAGGCGGAGGTACGAGGCCATGGACGCGCTGAGGGAGAAGCACGAGAGGCACCCCCAAGAATTTTTTTTTGGGGGGGCACACGGGTAGTTTGGCTAGGTGAAGGAAGAGCCGGAAGCCAGCTACCCGTGGTTATATGGAGGAGCGTATGGGGTGGAGAGCGCTATGTTTCGCTGAGAAGCGCACTATCTCACCCATACGCACGCACAGTCCGGTGCGAGTTATTCCAGCCCCTCGCAGGTGCCGTGCTAGAGCGGGCATCCAGCCTGGTAGGAGGATGCCTGCGCAGCGCATCTGGTCGCCGGTACGCCTCCGAGGACCAGGCTACCCAACTCCCGCTCTACGCACGGCTACCATCAGGCCCCTGCACAGCCCAGTCTGCCCTGTACGAGCACCCCGCTCGTACAGGGCTACTAGTTCCATCCAGCCAAGGCGGGTTGTGCAGGAGGTAAGATCTAGACCGGCTGTGCGCCTCCATAGCCCTGGGTTTCCAGCTCCTGTCTCTCGTGCGGACCCGGAAGTGCGTCAACCCAGTCCGACTCGTCCTGTTCCCGCTCCCCGCACTAGCCTTCAAGTGCGTAAACCCAGCACCGTCAGTCAACAGTCGTCAGAGCTGCCCGCCAGTCAACTGTCGTCGGAGCTGCCCGCCAGTCAACAGTCGTCGGAGCTGCCCGCCAGTCAACAGTCGTCGGAGCTGCCCGCCAGTCAACAGTCGTCGGAGCTGCCCGCCAGTCAACAGTCGTCGGAGCTGCCCGCCAGTCAACAGTCGTCGGAGCTGCCCGCCAGTCAACAGTCGTCGGAGCTGCCCGCCAGTCAACAGTCGTCGGAGCTGCCCGCCAGTCAACAGTCGTCGGAGCTGCCCGCCAGTCAACAGTCGCCGGAGCGGCCCGCCAGTCAACAGTCGCCGGAGCGGCCCGCCAGTCAACAGTCGCCGGAGCGGCCAGACTGCGCTGAACTGCCGGAGTGGCCAGACTGCGCTGAACTGCCGGAGTGGCCAGACTGCGCTGAACTGCCGGAGTGGCCAGACTGCGCTGAACTGCCGGAGTGGCCAGACTGCCCTGAACTGCCGGAGTGGCCAGACTGCCCTGAACTGCCGGAGTGGCCAGACTGCCCTGAACTGCCGGAGTGGCCAGACTGCCCTGAACTGCCGGAGTGGCCAGACTGCCCTGAACTGCCGGAGTGGCCAGACTGCCCTGATCTGCCGGAGTGGCCAGACTGCCCTGATCTGCCGGAGTGGCCAGACTGCCCTGATCTGCCGGAGTGGCCAGACTGCCCTGAACTGCCGGAGTGGCCAGACTGCCCTGAACTGCCGGAGTGGCCAGACTGCCCTGAACTGCCGGAGTGGCCAGACTGCCCTGAACTGCCGGAGTGGCCAGACTGCCCTGAACTGCCGGAGTGGCCAGACTGCCCTGAACTGCCGGAGTGGCCAGACTGCCCAGACTGTCCCGAGTGGCCAGACTGCCCAGACTGTCCCGAGTGGCCAGACTGCCCAGACTGTCCCGAGTGGCCAGACTGCCCAGACTGTCCCGAGCGGCCAGACTGCCCAGACTGTCCCGAGCTGCCAGACTGCCCAGACTGTCCCGAGCTGCCAGACTGCCCAGACTGTCCCGAGCTGCCAGACTGCCCAGACTGTCCCGAGCTGCCAGACTGCCCAGACAGCCTGGAACGGCCTGAGCCGGAGCCACCTCCAGAAATAGGTGGGTTGGGGAGGGGGGGTGTAGCACAGTGCCGTCGTTGACAGCAGCCACCCTCCCTTCCCTCCCTTTAGAAAAGGGGAATTTTTCTTTTGGTGTTGCTTGGGGTTATTTTTTGTTAAGGTGCTTCCGGGGTAGCACCTTTAAGGGGGGGGTACTGTCACGTCCTGGCCAGTATAAGGTTAATTGTTTTGTAGTTTGGTCAGGACGTGGCAGAGGGTATTTGTTTTATGTGGTTCAGGGTGGTGTGTTTTGTTAAAAGGTTGATTGATTTAGTAATTCCGGGTGTTGGTTTATGTTTAGGTATTTCTATGTGGAGTCTAGTGAGTGTATGTCTATGTTTGGTTAATTGGGGTTGGGACTCTCAGTTGAAGGCAGGTGTTGTCTATCTGCCTTTGATTGAGAGTCCCATATAGTAGGGTGTGTTTGTGTTTGGTATTTGTGGGTGATTGTTCTGTGTGTAGCCTTGTGCCTTACCAGACTGTTTTTGTTGATCGTTCGTTTCTTTGTTATTTTGGTGTTCATTTTGTATTTATTAAAAATCACGATGAGCATACACATACCTGCTGCGTTTTGGTCCTCCATCACCGACGACAACCGTGACAGTGAGAGAAAGGGAAAGAGCTAAGCTCACCACTGTGTGTGATTTGTGTTAGTGTGTGTGTGTGTGTGTGAGAGAAAGGGAAAGAGCTAAGCTCACCACACTACAGACTGTGTGTGATTTGTGTGAGCTCTGACACCTGACCCAGGGTCAGGGAAGGAGCCAATACAAAAGCGACCTAGTTAATCACGCTGGACCGTGCTGGTCGGGTCTACAAAGGCTTCCAGAATTGATGCCCGGCTGTCCTCTCTCTGTTGTGTACCTCCTGGGTTTTGCTGGCCTGGTCTGTTCTGATTGTAGAGCCAGGCAAGGCAAGGATGATATACTGCACGATCGGAGGAGGAGCACATGACAGTTATCTGAGGAATTGTGAGCAGCCGTCTGCCGCGCACATTGCCCCGTCCCCCAACAATCCCCGCCCAACATGTCTTACATTAGCGTCGCAACAGCCACCTACCATCTGGAGGTCAAAACCTCTATGTCAATCTGGGAACATCCCCTGAATCATGACTCCTCTATATCAAGCGTGTGACAGACAGGCCTAGAAAATGCCTTTAATGTTTGGGTTAGAGAAAACCCCGGAGCAGCAGGCTGCTTTTCAAGCCCTGTGAGCACTGCTGAGAGCCTTGTGAAGAATTTAGATTTGGTTACAATTGAATTAGTCTGAGGATCTGCCATACACAGGGTTGTGGATTCTCTTCTCATAAAGACTGAGAATCTTGAATCTCTTCAAGTAGTACTTCCTTCTATTTGTGGATTTGAAGACCTAATCCACAACATGTTTGAATCAAGCATGTCTCAGTGTGCAGGATGATGAACGTTACGTGTGTGTGTGTGTGTGTGTGTGTGTGTGTGCGTGTGTGCGTGTGCGTGCACGCACGTTCAATATCTGCCAGCACCATGCTGTGTTTTGATGTAACATTTACACATTCCTGTGATCATCTTGCATATTGTCTGCCAATAACCATTGTTCCTGGATCGAAACAACGTGTGTGTGTGTGTGTGTCAGCCAGATCTTGGCTAGATCCCCTGGCACTGTTCCCCTTCAGGCTGTAGTAGAGGTCAATGTGATAACGGGACCTCCGCTACCGGCTCTCCCCTGTGACCCAGCAGGATGTCCTCTCACTCTATCTCTCTTCCCTCTGTCTTCTTCCCTCTGTTTCTCCCACACAGCTTCCTGGACATGGTGGGCTACTTTGGGCTCAAGCCAAAGTCTGGGGAGAAGGAGGTGGCCCCTGGTTACGTCTTCATGCTCTGGTATGAGTTCTGCAGCGACTTCAAGAACACGTGGAAGCGGGAGTGTAAGAACATCTCCAAGGAGAGGTGAGTGGAAGAATCCAGGCCTGCATCAGAGATCATATTAAATCACACAGCTTGTGATGAAGGGGACAGTTCTACAGCTCCTTTCCAACTGTATCTATTTCTAGAACCCTGAGTGTTCTTTTTTTGATGACATAAAAGGGGGATTTTTTTGTGACCGGGTCAAAGTTCATTCTTCACACTTTAAATATGTTGAACGGTACCTTTAGTCGCTCTTTTCTTACCCATCTTTATTAACACGTAGCAGATTGTTGGTGTCCATCACATTTATGTGTGGTACAAAACACCCCAACAGGGCATTATAAATTATATAGACAGTGTGGAGTGGAGATGCTTTTACCAGTTCTTATTAAAGCACAGGGGCATCGAAGAGAAGGTAGGCAGGCCGGGACCAGGGCCTGGTACAGAGTCAAAGCCTGGGGCTGGATTTACAGTGTTTCATCTGACCCGAGGCGTGGTGTCGGATGGGAGTCCAACAGCTGGACAGCAGCTCTCCTGGAGTCCTCCTGGCTTTACTGGCAGGGGACAGAGGCTTGTTAAAGACTGTGTGTTCTGGGAGGACTGTTAAACATGGTCATGATCTGACCAGTCCACAGGGCTTCAGGCTTACTGCACATGGAGACATGCAGCACTGCACATGGAGACATGCACACATACAGTCACCATACATACAGTAAAGCAGGGCAGCAATCTTTGAACTGGTGAGTTAAGGACAGAGGTAATGCTCTCCCAGCCATTCCATGGATCCATGTGCTCTCTTAATTGTTTACTAGGCAATCATGTCCCGTATTACACAGCTGATTGTGCTTATGTACAATTAACTTTATTTTAAATACGGTTTGCACACCTGTTTTTAAGTCTAGCTCATTATCTCATCGACCCAATGTCATTCTCCCTGCTTTAACCGGTGGGCTTCACTACCTGCTCACTCCAGAAGGCTCAACAGAACAGAGTGGGGCTGTGAGGGAGGATGAGGACTCTCTGTGCCATGCTTACGTACAGTGTTCCCGGTAAAATATAACATGTTGCGGCGGTGCTTCGCTGTGCCACATACAATAGTGCCCAGGGGGATACATACTGTGGTGTGTACATGCTGCTATTACAGTACAAATAACTTCTGGAGGGACTGAGGCCGTTGTTAGCTAACTAACTCAAGTACGTCAATGTTACTAACAGACATCAAGAGGTTTTCTGTCTTAGACATGACAGTGTTGTGCCACATGGTCAGATATGTGGCACAATGTACAAATTTGAGGGAGCTGTTATGGTTTATATACTATTATCAAAGGTTATTTTAACCTGGATAGATAGAGGCATGTTTCCTCTTTCTTCCAGGCTGAAGGAAGCGCAGGAGAACATGAAAAAGATCATTGCTGAGAACAGGGTGGAAACCAAGAAGATCAATGCCAACAGTCTGGTAAGAACTGGACTCCCTTCAACCTCCCTCAAATATTTTGATCAGTAACATGGTCGCTATTACCTTGGCTACTAACACAGTCGATCATGGTGGATCATATCATATAACACAATGCTATAAATCTCAGCTATCCCTTTTTCTCCTCTGTCAATAGAAAGAGAGACTGCGTCAGAAGGAAGCCAGCGTGTCCTCCAACTGAAGAGGATGACCAATGAAGGACAGAGTGGAGAGAGGAAGTGGAGAGACATGGCAGATGGGGAAAGTCTGCTGGCTTCACCACTTCTCGCCTTCACCACCTGCCTCTTACCCAACATCATACCTCATATAGCCCTCTGTGCCCCCACGCTGTGGACCTCTCTACTACGGCCCCATTCTACCATCCCTACTGACTGGACCATCTCCACCACTCTCCATGGGGCACCCCTCCTTCACCTCAACCTCGTCCCCAGATGAGAGGCACCTTGTGTGGTTCCCATCACTGTGTATCCCTAGGACCACCATCCAGACCAACACTTACACCATTGGAAATAGGAACCTGTCTGCCTGACACCCTGCTGTAGATATGCCGGCTGCTAAGTCTATGTAGGCTGCTAAGTCTACACAGAGGGTCCATGGCTGACTAAACAGCTTACATGATGAGAATCACAGGGGTCAAAGGTCAACCTCATTCATCCAGACTGGTGTGACCTCTGAATGGCCAGCCTGTAGAGCCTGCTCTGAGGGGTGCTGGAGGTCAGGATAATGAGCACTGCAGCTGACATATCTACAATGCTGACCCCTGACCTCTAGGCTTCCTAGGCCTGCTGGAGCTGAGGACCTACATTCATTCCTCAGTCTGGGTTTCTTTAAGGACAGCATCACACATCCTGATGACATAATCCAATGCATTGTAGCTAGGTTATAAGAATACAATAAATACATAAAAAATAAAGAGGAGGCCTCATTGTTGTTGGGCTATATTAACAGATATGGCTACCAGGTGATGTTCACTCAGAGAAACTATTACGATTGAATGAGTAAGACATTCAGGAGTTGTTATTCTAACAGTGATTCAGAATATGAAAGCAATATACAATACTATCATGTAAAGAATAGCTATTCATCTGCTGTGGCCCATTTTTTAAGTGTGTCTTGTAAATGCATTTCATATGGTGTTTGTTTTCATATCAGCAGAGACAGAAACGTTTGACCCGATGTTGTATTACGAAGAGAATCAGTAGTCTTTATTGGACTGAGAGTCCTGTTGAAGGCATAGCAATGTGGGTCCTGGTCAGAAGGTGGAACCTGGATGTAACGGTGTTAACTTCCTCACTGCACCAGACTGACCCCTCCTGGGTGATAGCCAGAGAATGCCAGACCTTGGCAGCAATGCCTTGCTCTCATCCACCGAGTCAGACGTCCAGGGGCGGAAATCCCGGGGGGGACGGGGGGGACACGACCCCCCCATCCTGGGAAAAATGATTTGTCCCCCCCCAATATATCACTGAAACATAACTATGTAATTTAAATAATATTAATAATACGCAATGAAAGCAATTGTGCTGATTATAGACACTTAATAGCGCGTTAAGTTTCAAAAGATTGCGACCCCCCCACCCTTTGCCTCACAATGGTTTGATCCACTGCCAGTTCCTTAGTTGGCAAGGTAACAGAGGGGTGGTATCCACTGTCTGAAAGGCACTCAATGAACCTAACTGACGTGAGGTTAATCCAGTCAATCGCGCACACACACTAGCTGAATATGCAGAGCTAGTGGGCAAATATTAACTATTAAGCTAGCTAGTAATTATTCCATTTATGTGGCCTCGTAAAAGATGGAATCTTTGCTATCGTCAATTTATTCCAAGATCAGCATGCAGATGATGTAAGTTAGTGCTTCAAAGTCCCTGTGATAAGGTTAGCGATAAACTGAAGTCCAAACTGAACAGAACTACACTCTCTTCTACCATTGTCTAAATATATTTAATGGTCTCGTTGCAAAAGCTAAATTGTCGCAAGGGAACTTTTATTTATTTATTTTATTTCACCTTTATTTAACCCGGGTAGCAAAGATTATAGCAAACACCACTGAAATGGAATTGGTGCTCGCTAGCTTTGCAAATTCAGCTATTGTTGGAAGCCAGCCAATATGAAACAAACTATTAAAATTACAAAAGGTTGCAGCATATGTTGTGTAAATGGTGAACTCATACAGCTGTCAACTCTTGTCATTTTAATCCATTTCACATTTGCTAGCTACCTTTTAGATCGAAGCCCAAATAGAATGATAAAAGATAAGATGATAGAAGCCCATCTCCTACTGTAAATAACCTACACACTGTGTGTGTGTGTAGCCAGCCAGCCAGGTAGAAAAATGGCAGAAAAATAAAAGACGGATATCAGAGTATTTTTCAGTACACCAAAACGCAAAGTAAGAACCCTAGTAGCCTAATATCTCAAAGACTAGTTGATAAAATGTTCATAAGAAAGAAATGAAATTCGAATGGAAATGTTTCACAATGATGTCATTAGGCAGAGCAGGCAACAGATGGCACACAGACAGCAGAGTTGGGGACAGATATGCAGGGACAGACTGGCAGAGACAGGGAGTCTCAGGTAAGTTTGTTGAGTCTTTGATTGGCAACATTATGAAAGGTTCTCAATTTTTTTGACTTGTAAAATAGGAACATAATTGGAAAATGCCATGGATACCCCCACTCTCAACTTAAACTGGTGACTGAACTAAGATTTGTTAAAGGCAATGGTATTGCTGTTGTGATTAGTTGTGTAGTTTTGGGTACCGGTAGTTAGGAGTACGGCAAACACCTTATTTCTTTGGTTCCTCAATATACATTTACCATATTACAATGTAGGCTATGTGTTACAGCACTACTTTTGGTGTCCCCCTCAGGAATTGCTCTTGAGAAAATGTAATGTAATTGTCCCCTCCAAAGTTGATATCAGATTTTCGCCCCTGCAGACGTCACGCTCTGAGATGAACAAACAACCCTGCTATAAACTACGCTGAGAAAAGCAACAGGTCTTCTGAGTATGGCTGCCCTGACACATTTTTTAAGTGTATATGATAGAATCGTTAGTTGTTCCCAATGAATGTCGTTGATGACATATGTATGTCACAATTCTAAGCACTTTCCTTCTTGCATCAGCTGTATTTAGTAGCTAAACTACATCCCTGTTATTGTCAGAATGGTACTTAATCTGTATTGCACTTTTTTACACCTCAGTTTAAACTCCTATGCAATTCTATGGCTCGCGTGCTATGATAACATTTATGAATTAATGTTGCAATAAAAATTGCATCATCCATTTAGAGTTTTTAGAGGAAACTATATTAGATTTATTTAACAAAATATTTGTAATTTAACTCTGGAAGATTTAAACATTGTCTTGGAAAACTATAAATGATAGGGGAAACTATAAATGATATGAAAGATGTATTTTATGCCAAAACATTAACTGTTTTCTCTTTGAGGCTGTATTTTTGTGTTTTATTTTATTCCTACCCTTAGCTTGAGGAGGATACATGAATGGCTCAGTAGTCAGGTGAAAGATGTGTTTAGTTTCATATGGATGTGACATATTATGTAGAGCCTTATTCATTTACCCCAAATGATCTTGCCTCATACCTGATCTAAACTGATAGGGAGAGTATAATTTGGCTAAATATATTGCCTTTTGATTTATTTAAATCAAGAACATTTTTACATTGTTTAAAAATAGAAACGATTACTCATATCAAGCCATGTGTATACTTTACCCCTGTCAGAACCTATTGAGTGTAAAAAATAACATCGTTGTTTCATAATCATTGAATGTGCCATTATTTTGCATGAAGACGTTTCATGACCTTACAATTGCAAATTGTCTGTTTACTTTACATTTTTTCAAAACCAAATTAGTAGGCTAGAAGTTAAATATTATGAAGGCCTATCTATAATGTATATTGGTTCATTTAGTTACAGGCCGATATATGTTTCCACGTTTTTTAGATGTTTATCGTAAAATAAATAATTTGCGCGAGGTCAAAGTAATAGATGACAAACATCACACACATCACAACATTTCAGTCACCAAAGTCTTAACTGGAGTCTATAGATGAGGAACTTTGCAGCTATGGAAATGAACGTTTAAGCATCTTTTAAATTGTTTCTCTACTTTCAGCACTCCCCAATAGACTTAACATTCAGGCTCAGTAATGATGCTGTAACTAAATAAAGGTGAAATTATGTTCATGACAATGACTCAAGTAGCCAAATTGTTTCATTAATACATGTTATTAATTTATGCGCAATTAATTATTAAATTGCACCTGTTCCTCTCAAAATGCATCTGTTCATTATGAATGAATAATTGAAACATGTTAGAAAGCACGATAATAATGGAACAAAGTAGACCTAAGTTAAATGGATAGAAACAATACATTTCCCTGAAAACCTGACGTGTTTGCCTACAATTGGCCGCAAACTTGATTATTTTGCACTACATTAAGTACAGTGAAGGCATGGCAAGGCTAAATCGAAGAAAAGCGCGGCAACTGACATGTTCTTAGTCTAAAATCTTGCATTTTCATGCGGATGTATTTTTTACGCATGGGGTGGCAAATTCACATTTGCCAAATGCGCACTTGGCTTAAACAACTGGACAATAAAGATTTGATGAAAACTCGGTATCACATTTTTAGCGAAGGGCTATTGATTGGTTGATGTATTTATTTTTAGAGAACCGTGTAGAGAACCATCTACAGTACACCGTCTGAACAAAAAATAGTAACGCAGCAATGGTTTTACAAATGCGTCATAGCCCGGTTTAGCGTCAGATTGTCCACAGAAAGACATGGGCCTGTGGCTGTGAGCCGAGGTAGAGGCTATTGTAAACTCTGATAACATCGTTTCAATGGGGTTCTTGAAAAGGTTGTTGTGCCTGACATGTAATTGCGTTTCTTGTAGTCTTTCCTCATAAATTATATTCGTTTTACGACGAAATGTAAGCTGTCCACGGGTCTAAGGAACGTATAAAAGTCCCAGCAAGAGGTTGGCTCCAAGCAAGAAGAAAATAACCCCATCGCTGGAGAAGATGCTTTTATTTGGTGTTTCGGGTTAACCTGATGCATAAAATGTTCTGTATGAAATCCGGAGTCTTTGCAGTTTGGGTGTGGGTTAAGTTACTGCAACTTTCAGACAAAGAATGTGAGCAAAAAAACAAGCACGTTCAGTGAACACTGCATCAATGTCAATA
Organism: Salmo trutta; assembly: GCF_901001165.1. Taxonomy (NCBI): domain Eukaryota; kingdom Metazoa; phylum Chordata; class Actinopteri; order Salmoniformes; family Salmonidae; genus Salmo; species Salmo trutta. Next base: position 21,911,774 of record NC_042989.1, read on the forward strand.
ACTGTTTATTTTGTTTTGTGGATCACTTGCTTTGATATAATTATCAAACCGGCTGCATATACAATTGGTGTATGAATAACATTTTAAAACTAAAAGAAACGCTTCCATCTATAGCATTATAAACATTAAGAACACCTTCCTAATATTGAGTTGCCCCCCCCCCTCCAATTCTTCCCACAGTTGTGTCAAGTTGGCTGGGTGTCCTTTGGGTGGTGGACCATTCTTGATACACACGGGAAACTGTTGAGCTTGAAAAACCCAGCAGCTTTGCAGTTCTTGAAACAAACCGGTGCCCCTGGCACCTACATACCCCGTTCAAAGGCACCTAAATAGTTTGTGAATGGCACACAAACACAATTGTCTCAAGGCTTAAAAATCCTTCTTTAACCTGTCTCCTCCCCTTCATCTACACTGATTGAAGTTGATTTAACAAGTGACTTTCACCTGGATTCACCTGGTCAGTCTATGTCCTGGAAAGAGCAGGTGTTCATAATGTTTAATACATTCAGTGAACATCGACCATTTTTATTTAAATGTCAAACTAATACAAACATTTTGTTTGTTTCGATTTATAGCGTCGAACATAGGTATAGGCCTAGCATACTTTACAAAAGCTCTCTTTTCTCCACTAGGCTATACTGAACATTGGAGTCACAAATCAGTGGAGCATTCTTGCCACATTTAAATAGTCGTCACTTATCTTCAAATTCCACATAGTGGAAACTAGTCTTCAACCATTATTTAAATGCATTGTCCGTCATATTCCCCTCCATTGAAATTTGTTGTGATTGCCTAAGGATGTTTCTGTCCAAAAGAGTGTAAACATCCTCTGTGAAATGGTTCTGCAGTCCTATTTGCGGAGGTTGGAAAAGCCATGCGCTTGGTTACAAGTCAATCGGCAGCTTGTTGTGTTCATTCCATGTTATTATACCATGCAATGTTGCTTGCAACAGGCTGTTATTGCAATTTGATTAATACAACATTTGACACATAAAAGTATATGGTACAGCAGGCTTTGTTTACAAAATAGCATGCCCACGTATAGGCTTATCTACACAAGCCTATAACATGGGATGCACATGTTTGTAATTTATTACTTTCCTTGCAGATTGAACATTTTCCCATATTTGGAAGAGGGAAATATGCGCCCAGTCATTCATATGGGTTTTTTCGTTAATGTGAGCAATCCAATAGCGGTTTGATGAGCAGACTTATTGACTGCATCCCGGTCAATCACACCACAGGGCTAGTCCAATTCTATGGATATGCAGCGGCACTGCTTTACGCGCTGGATGCGCTTCTTCTTGGTGGGCGGCTGCTGGTCCGGGCAGTTCAAAGTGTAGGTCATGGTTGTAAATCGTTTCGGCTTGCAGAATGAACAAGACTGGAAGGCTCCCTCTTCCCTGCGGACATGTCTGGGGATGTAAAAAGAATTACACTGTCCGTAGCAGAACCTGTTAATGATGGTGCGGCTGATGCAGCCCTCCTCGTGGATGGTCTGTTTGAGTGGCTGGGTCTTGCACCAGTCGCGTTTCAGATAGCGGCGCTCCGTGACATGCAACGCTTCTTGGCTGGACTCCAGCACCTCCTCAGCCGGTGCAGCAGAGCTCTTTCCCCGCCCTCGGGAACCAGAGCCCGCCTGCGGTGTCTGTGGTTGCTGCTCCGATTCGTTTGGGTTGTTTTTGTCAGGATGAGGGATGGCGCCTTGGGAGCCCCTGATCCTTTTGGAATCCACTGGAGATGACAGCAGCCCAAGGACGAAAACCATGCCACAGAGGATACGCGCCGATCTGGCCATCCTTGAAGAGGAAAGATACGTGAAGGTTGAATCATCATCCATAGCCTAGCATTCTAATATTTGTTGTAAACGACAACCCAGATTTACGCTGCGTAATTAATGCATGGGCTTTCCCGTCTGTTTTGGCCTCACGAAACATTACAAACAACTTGCGATTTAAGAGGAATAGAAACATTAAACATTGCCTTTAAAGAACATATTTATTTTCTTGTTTTTATATTCACAATATAGTCCACATTACCCAACTCAATCGTCAAACCAGAAAGAAGATAAAAGCTATCAGAATACAAATGTATATTTGATGGATTTTGCGGTATAGTCAAGTTAAAGGGCGAAAGCCGCTGAGTAAAACCGAATAAAGAAAAACAATCTGTATGCATGAGAGTAATCATTTAATTTCACATTTATATTTACAATAGTCTACAATAATCATTGAGACATGTATTCTAACTACAGAATAGGTATACATACAACCACGTGTGACATGATAAGGAACCTAATTCGATAACATGCCCAAGTTTTACGCACATACTTTCAGATGTTAAGCGTTGAACTTCACTTCACTCACCTGTCAAAAGCTCCAAGTAGCCGCAAATGAAATTATCTGTGGTGGGTGTTTTTATGAAATCTCCCGAGGCAATAGGCAGCTAATGGTGGAGACTGTAGGACTGCAGACGGGTCGCGCGTTGGTGGGAGTCTGGAGTCGTTAACGATTCCATAGAAAGCGGCTGGAGTTTCAATACAAAATGCTGCAGCGCCGGACTGTCTCCTTTTTAAATGTCTGCCAGCTGAGATGTGCACAACAGATCCCTCAACATTATTGGCTAAGCATGATGCAAGGAAAATCAAAACTATCCGCCCCCTCAACACTTCCCCGAATCCACTTTAAGAAAACAGACAACCAAGGAATATCATGGGGGAGGGGGTGTAGGAGAACTTTGGCACGAATTTCATGGAAACCATGCAGACTTCAGTGCTGAACTGGGCACACATTTGGGAATGTAATGCATGTCATAAATATAAAGTAAGTCTAGCCTATTTTACTCATCTGCATGTTATCTCTAATATCTCACATTTTCTATAGGTTATGTTTACAAAGGGGGAGAGAAGAGAGGGGGTAGTTATGGTGTATTTTACATTCTGCTTTTTACATGATAGAAATTACATGATAATGATAATTACATATTAGTCAAAGCTCATCTCTAAGCTCAGGGCCCTGGGTCTGAACCCTGCCCTGTGCAACTGGGTCCTATTCCTGACTGGCCGACCCCAGGTTTTGAAGGTAGGCAACAACACCTCAGCCACGCTGATCCTCAATACAGGGGCCCCACAGTGGTTCATGCTCAGCCCCCTCCTGTACTCCCTGTTCACCCATGACTGCGTGGCAACGCACGTCTCCAACTCAATCATCATGTTTGCTGATGACACAAGAGGGGTAGGCCTGATTACTAACAACGACGAGACAGCCTACAGGGAGGAGGTGAGAGCTCTGGCGGAATGGTGCCAGGAAAATAAACTCTCCCTCAACGTCAACAAAACGAAGGAGCTGATCGTGAACTACATGACAGGAAAGAGAGCCCGCACCATCCACATTGACGGGGCTGTGGAGCGGGTCAAAAGCTTCAAGTTCCTCAGCTTGCACATCATTGAGGACCTGAAAATGTCCCTCCACACTGACAGTGTGGCCCCTAAGACCCTCACAAACCTCTACAGATGCACTATCAAGAGCATTCTGTCGAGCTGTATTACCGCCTGGTATGGCAACTGCACAACCCGCAACCGCAGGGCTCTACAGCCCGGTCAACCTAACGTATCACGGGGGGCACACTGCCTGCCCTCCAGGACATCTACAGTACCCAGTGTCACAGGAAGGCCAAGAAGACCAACAAAGGCCTCAGCCACCAGAGCCATGGCCAGTTCACCCCGCTACCATCTAGAAGGCAGAGACAGTACAGGTGCATCAAATCTTGGGCCGAGAGATAAACAGCTTCTATCTCCAGGCCATCAGACTGTTATACATTCACCACTAGCCAGTCTCTGCCCAGTATTCTGCCTTGAACCTTAGTCATTGTTACTGTTACCCTGAACCTTAGAGACTGCTGCCCTATGTACATAGAGACATTGAACACTGGTCACTTTAATAATGTTTACATGCTGTTTCCCACTTTATATTTATATAGTATATTCTAGACATGTCTCATCCTATATAACTACTACTGTATACACCTTTTCTTTTTATATATTCGAATCAAATCAAGCTTTATTTATACACACTGTCCATACTATATATATATATATATATATATATATATATATATATATATATATATATATATATATATATATATATACTGCTCAAAAAAATAAAGGGAACACTTAAACAACACAATGTAACTCCAAGTCAATCACACTTCTGTGAAATCAAACTGTCCACTTAGGAAGCAACACTGATTGACAATAAATGTCACATGCTGTTGTGCAAATGGAATAGACAACAGGTGGAAATTATAGGCAATTAGCAAGACAGCCCCAATAAAGGAGTGGTTCTGCAGGTGGGGACCACAGACCACTTCTCAGTTCCTATGCTTCCTGGCTGATGTTTTGGTCACTTTTGAATGCTGGCGGTGCTTTCACTCTAGTGGTAGCATGAGACGGAGTCTACAACCCACACAAGTGGCTCAGGTAGTGCAGCTCATCCAGGATGGCACATCAATGCAAGCTGTGGCAAGAAGGTTTGCTGTGTCTGTCAGCGTAGTGTCCAGAGCATGGAGGCGCTACCAGGAGACAGGCCAGTACATCAGGAGACGTGGAGGAGGCCGTAGGAGGGCAACAACCCAGCAGCAGGACCGCTACCTCCACCTTTGTGCAAGGAGGAGCACTGCCAGAGCCCTGCAAAATGACCTCCAGCAGGCCACAAATGTGCATGTGTCTGCTCAAACGGTCAGAAACAGACTCCATGAGGGTGGTATGAGGGCCCGACGTCCACAGGTGGGGGTTGTGCTTACAGCCCAACACCGTGCAGGATGTTTGGCATTTGCCAGAGAACACCAAGATTGGCAAATTCGCCACTGGCGCCCTGTGCTCTTCACAGATGAAAGCAGGTTCACACTGAGCACATGTGACAGACGTGACAGTCTGGAGACGCCGTGGAGAACGTTCTGCTGCCTGCAACATCCTCCAGCATGACCGGTTTGGCAGTGGGTCAGTCATGGTGTGGGGGGGCATTTCTTTGGGGGGCCGCACAGCCCTCCATGTGCTCGCCAGAGGTAGCCTGACTGCCATTAGGTACCGAGATGAGATCCTCAGACCCCTTGTGAGACCATATGCTGGTGCGGTTGGCCCTGGGTTCCTCCTAATGCAAGACAATGCTAGACCTCATGTGGCTGGAGTGTGTCAGCAGTTCCTGCAAGAGGAAGACATTGATGCTATGGACTGGCCCGCCCGTTCCCCAGACCTGAATCCAATTGAGCACATCTGGGACATCATGTCTCACTCCATCCACCAATGCCACGTTGCACCACAGACTGTCCAGGAGTTGGCGGATGCTTTAGTCCAGGTCTGGGAGGAGATCCCTCAGGAGACCATCCGCCACCTCATCAGGAGCATGCCCAGGCGTTGTAGGGAGGTCATACAGGCACGTGGAGGCCACACACACTACTGAGCCTCATTTTGACTTGTTTTAAGGACATTACATCAAAGTTGGATCAGCCTGTAGTGTGGTTTTCCACTTTAATTTTGAGTGTGACTCCAAATCCAGACCTCCATGGGTTGATCAATTGGATTTCCATTGATTATTTTTGTGTGATTTTGTTGTCAGCACATTCAACTATGTAAAGATAAAAGTATTTAATAAGATTATTTCATTCATTCAGATCTAGGATGTGTTATTTTAGTGTTCCCTTTATTTTTTTGAGCAGTGTATATATATATAGTATGGACAGTGTGTATAAATAAAGCTTGATTTATATATATATATATACTGTTCAAAAGTTTGGGGTCACTTAGAAATGTCCTTGTTTTTGAAAGAAAAACGCATGTTTTGTCCATTAAAATAACATCAAATTGATCAGAAATACAGTGTAGACACTGTTAATGTTGTAAATGACTATTGTAGCTGGAAACGGCAGATTTTTTATGGAATATCTACATAGGCGTACAGACGCCCATTATCAGCAACCATCACTCCTGTGTTCCAATGGCACGTTGTGTTAGCTAATCCAAGTTTATCATTTTAAAAGGCTAAATGATCATTAGAAAACTCTTTTGCAATTATGTTAGCACAGTTGAAAACTGTGATTCTGATTAATTAAAGAAGCAATAAAACTGGCCTCCTTTAGACTAGTTGAGTATCTGGAGCATCAGCATTTGTGGGTTTGATTATAGGCTCAAAATGGCCTTCTAAGCAGAGTTCCTCTGTCCAGTGTCTGTGTTCTGACAGCTTCATTAAATAGTACCCACAAAACACCAGTCTCAATGTCAACAGTGAAGAGGCGACTCCGGGCTGCTGGCCTTCTAGGCAGAGTTCCTCTGTCCAGTGTCTGTGTTCTTTTGCCCATCTTAATCTTTTCTTTTTATTGGCCAGCCTGAGATATGTCTTTTTCTTTGCAACTCTGCCTAGAAGGCCAGCATCCCGGAGTCGCCTCTTCACTGTTGATGTTGAGACTGGTGTTTTGTGGGTACTATTTAATGAAGCTGCCAGTTGAGGACTTGTGAGGTGTCGGATTCTCAAACTAGACAATGTAAATGCTGATACTCCAGATACTCAACTACATTGTAGAATAATAGTGAAGACATCAAAACTATGAAATCATGTAGTAAAGAAAAAAGTGTTAAACAAATCAAAATATATTTTATATTTGAAGTTCTTCAAAATAGCCACCCTTTGCCTTGAAGACAGCTTTGCACATTCTTGGCATTGTCTCAACCAGCTTCAACTGAAATGCTTTCCCAACAGTCTTGAAGGAGTTCCCACGATTTTTCTTCACTGCGGTCCAACTCATCCCAAACCATCTCAATTGGGTTGAGGTAGGGTATTGTGGAGGCCAGGTCATCTAATGCAGCACTCTGTTACAACTTCAGCTGAAGTCGGTCCCTCTTCTTGTTCGGGTGGTGTTCGGCGGTTGACGTCACCGGCCTTCTAGCCATCGCCGATCCACTTTTCATTTTCCATTTGTTCTGTCTTTGTTTTACACACCTGGTTTCAATTCCCCAATTACATGTTCATTATTTAACCCTCTGTTTTCCCCATGGTTTTTGTGAGTGATTGTTTTATTGTAAGTTCGGTCCGTTGTTTGTGGGCTTGGTATTACTTCATGTATTTGGACATTTTGAGTAAAGTTCATTGTGTTACTCATCTCTGCTGTCCTGCGCCTGACTCCTCTGCACCAGCTACACCCAGAACCTTACAGAATCACTCACCCGAAAATGGAGTCAGCAGGAGCAGACAACCCCCCTTTGGCGGTCGAGGAGCGTGTCCAGCAGCTGCAGACGATAGACTGATGGGAGAGAGGAGTTCTGCCAGCGCCTCCACCGGCACCACTACAACAGGCACCACAGTTCACCCCTCCTTCACCCGGTCCCAGTGGGATTCGCCGTCTGGGGGGAAGGAGAAGCAGTGTTGGACAATTACACGGAGTTCACCCGCCGTGTTCGGGCAGTTTTCGACCACCCGCCTGAGGGTAGAACGGCGGGTGAACGTCTGTTCCACATGAGGCAGGGGACGAGGAATGCACAGGAGTTCGCCTTGGACTTCCGGACCCTGGCCGCCAGCGCGGAATGGAACGACAGGGCCCTGATCGATCACTACCGGAGCAATCTGCGCGAGGACGTCCGTCGGGAGTTGGCCTGCAGGGACACCACTCTTACGTTTGACCAGCTGGTGGACCTGTCCATCCGGCTGGATAACCTGCTGGCTACCCGCGGACGTCCGGATCGGGGCCTGTCAGTTCCATCCCCCAGCACCACCGCTCCGACACCCATGGAGCTGGGAGGTGCTGCGCTTAGGGCGACCGGAGGAGGGGCCGTTCCCTGTACCATCTGTGGTCGCAGAGGGCACACTGCTGGTCAGTGCTTGGGAGGTTCTTCTGGGAGTCGAGATGGCAGGCAGGGCACTCTCGTGTCACCCCAGGTGAGTCGGCACCAGGCTCACTCAGAGCCCCCTGTTGCTCTCATGTTTTTGTTTATACATTTTCCTGAGTTTTCCCCGCATTCCCAGCATAAGGCGCTCGTAGATTCAGGCGCAGCTGGGAATTTTATTGACAGAGCCTTTGCCCATAGTTTAGGGATCCCCATTGTTCCAGTGGATATGCCCTTCCCTGTGTACGCCCTAGATAGTCTACCATTAGGGTCAGGGCTAATTAGGGAGGACACCGCTCCACTGGGCATGGTTACGCAGGAGGGTCACAAGGAGAGAATTAGTCTTTTCCTTATTGATTCTCCTGCGTTTCCCGTGGTGCTGGGCCTACCCTGGTTGGCCTGTCATGACCCCACTATTTTGTGGCAACAGAGGGCTCTCAAGGGGTGGTCACGAAAGTGCTCGGGGAGGTGTTTAGGGGTTTCCATCGGTGCTACTACGGTGGAAAGTCCAGACCAGGTCTCCACCGTGCGCATCCCCTCTGAATATGCCGATTTGGCTCTCGCCTTCTGTAAGAAGAAGGCGACTCAATTACCACCTCATTGACGGGGGGATTGTGCGATAAATCTCCTGGTAGACGCAGCACTTACCAGGAGTCAAGTGTATCCCCTGTCACAGGAGGAGACGGCGGCTATGGAAACATATGTCTCCGAATCCCTGGGGCAGGGGTACATTCGGCCCTCCACTTCACCTGCCTCCTCGAGGTTCTTTTGAAGAAGAAGGATGGAGGTCTGCGCCCGTGCATTGACTATCGAGGTATCAACAAAATCACTGTGAGGTACAGCTACCCGCTGCCTCTCATAGCCAGTGCGATAGAGTCAATGCACGGGGCGCGCTTCTTCACAAAATTGGATCTCAGGAGTGCTTACAACCTGGTGCGTATCCGGGAGGGGGACGAGTGGAAGACGGCATTTAGAACCACCTCAGGGCACTATGAGTACCTCGTCATGCCGTACGGGTTGATGAAGGCTCCATCAGTCTTCCAAGCAATTGTAAACAAGATTTTCCGGGACCTGCATGGGCAGGGTGTAGTGGTGTATATCGACGACATTCTGATATACTCCGCTACACGCGCCGAGCAGGTGTCCCTGGTGCGCAAGGTGCTTGGTTGACTGTTGGAGCATGACCTGTACGTCAAGGCTGAGAAATGTCTGTTCTTCCAACAGTCTGTCTCCTTCATAGAGTACCGCATTTCCACTTCAGGGGTGGAGATGGAGAGTGACCGCATTTCAGCCGTGCGTAATTGGCCGACTCCCACCACGGTAAAGGAAGTGCAGCGGTTTCTAGGGTTTGCCAACTACTACCGGAGGTTTATCCGGGGCTTTGGTCAGGTAGCGGCTCCCATTACCTCACTGTTGAAGGGGGGACCGGTGCGACTGCAGTGGTCGGCTGAGGCGGACAGGACTTTTGGTCACCTGAAGGCTCTGTTTACCTTGGCTCTCGTGCTGGCTCATCCGGATCCCTCTTTGACGTTCATAGTGGAGGTGGACGCGTCCGAGGCTGGGATAGGAGCCGTGCTCTCTCAGCGCTCGGGTACACCACCAAAGCTCCGCCTCTGTGCTTTCTTTTTGAAGAAGCTCAGCCCGGCAGAGTGAAACTATGATGTGGGGGACCGGGAGCTGTTGGCTGTTGTCAGGGCTCTGAAGGCATGGAGACATTGGCTTGAGGGGGCTAAACACCCTTTTCTCATCTGGACTGACCACCGCAATCTGGAGTACATCCGGGCGGTGAGGAGACTGAACCGTCGCCAGGCAAGGTGGGCCATGTTCTTTACCCGTTTTGTTTTCACCCTGTCCTACAGACCAGGTTCCCAGAACGCTAAGGCAGATGCACTGTCCCGGATGTATGACACAGAGGAGCGGTTCATAGATCACACTCCCATACTTCCAGCCTCTTGCCTGGTGGCACCGGTGGTGTGGGAGCTGGACGCAGACATCGAGCGGGCGTTACGTACAGAGCCCACTCCCCCCAGTGTCCAGCTGGGCGTCTGTACGTTCCATCTGCTGTCCGCGACCTTTTGATCTATTGGGCCCACACGTCACCCTCCTCGGGTCATCCTGGCATTGGTCGGACGGTGCGCTGTCTTAGTGGGAAGTACTGGTGGTCCACCTTGGCCAAGGACGTGAGGGTTTATGTTTCCTCCTGCTCAGTGTACGCCCAGTGCAAAGCCACTAGGCACCTGCCTAGAGGGAAGTTACAGCCCTTACCCATTCCACAACGGCCGTGGTTGTACCTATCGGTGGATTTCCTCACGGATCTTCCTCCCTCACAGGGAAACACCACGATCCTGGTCGTTGTGGATCGGTTCTCTAAGTCCTGCCGTCTCCTTCCTTTGCCCAGTCTCCCTACGGCCCTACAGACTGCGGAGGCCCTGTTTACCCACGTCTTCCGGCACTACGGGGTGCCTGAGGATATAGTGTCTGATCGAGGTCCCCAGTTCACGTCAAGGGTCTGGAGAGCGTTCATGGAACGTCTGGGGATCTCGGTCAGTCCCCGAGAGTAACGGGCAGGTGGAGAGAGTAAACCAGGATGTGGGTAGGTTTCTGCGGTCTTATTGCCAGGACCGGCCGGGGGAGTGGGCGGCGTTCATCCCCTGGGCAGAGATGGCCCAAAACTCACTCTGCCACTCCTCCACTAACCTCTCCCCCTTCCAGTGCATACTGGGGTATCAGCCGGTTCTGTCACCTTGGCATCAGAGCCAGATCGAGGCTCCTGCAGTGGACGAATGGTTTAAGTGCTCGGAGGAGACCTGGGACGGCGCTCATGTGCACCTGCAACGGGCCGGGAGGCGTCAGAAGGCGAGCGCCAATCGCTACCGCAGTGAGGCCCCGGTGTTCGCACCGGGGGACCAGGTCTGGCTCTCGACCTGAAACCTGCCCCTCCGCCTGCCCTGCCGGAAGCTGGGCCCGCGGTTTGTGGGGCCATTCAAAGTCCTGAGGAGACTGAACGAGATTTGCTACAGGTTACAGCTTCCCCCAGATTACCGTATTAACCCCTCGTTCCATGTGTCTCTCCTCAGGCCGGTGGTGGCTGGTCCACTCCAGGAGCCTGAGGTGCGGGAGGTTTCTCCGCCCCCTCTGGACATCGAGGGGGCCCCGGCGTATGCTGTTCGAGCCATACTGGACTCGAGGCGTCAGGCGAGGGGCCTTCAGTACCTCGTGGAGTGGGAGGGGTACGGTCCGGAGGAGAGATGCTGGGTGCCGGTGGAGGACGTTTTGGACCCTTTGTTGCTGCAGGAGTTCCGGATCGCCCTGCGACTCGTCCTCCGGGTCGTCCCCGAGGTCAATGGGGGGGGTCGTCCCCGGGTCGTCCCCGAGGTCAATGGGGGGGTACTGGCACGACTTCCGCCGAAGTCGGTCCCTCTTCTTGTTCGGGCGGCGGTCGACGTCACCGGCGTTCTAGCCATCGCCGATCCACTTTTCATTTGTTTTGTCTTTGTTTTACACACCTGGTTTCAATTCCCCAATTACATTCATTATTTAACCCTCTGTTTTCCCCATGGTTTTTGTGAGTGATTGTTTTATTGTAAGTTCGGTCCGTTGTTTGTGGGCTTGGTCTTACTTCATGTATTTGGAAATGTTGAGTAAAGTTCATTGTGTTATTCATAACTGCGGTCTTGCGCCTGACTCCTCTGCACCAGCTACACCCAGAACCTTACACACTCCATCACTCTCCTTCTTGGTCAAATAGCCCTTACACAGTCTGGAGGTGTGTTTTGGGTCATTTTCCTGTTGAAAATCAAATGAAAGTCCCACTAAGCGCAAACCAGATGGGATGGTGTATTGCTGCAGAATGCTGTGGTAGCCATGCTGGTTAAGTGTGCCTTGAATTATAAATAAATCGCAGACAGTGTCATGGAAGAAGCTTGGAACCACCAAGACTCTTCCTAGAGCTGGCCGCACGGCCAAACTGAGCAGTCGGGAGAGAAGGGCCTTGGTCAGGAAATTGACCAAGAACCCGATGGTCACTCTGACAAGAGCTCCAGAGTTCCTCTATGGAGATGGGAGAACCTCCACCATTCAGGCCTTTATGGCCAGACCGAAGCTACTCCTCAGAAAAAGGCACATGACAGCCCGCTTGGAGTTTGCCAAAAGGCACCTAAAGGATTCTCAGACCATGAGAAACAACATTCTCAGGTCTGATGAAACCAAGATTGAACTCTTTGGCCTCAATGCCAAGCGTCACGTCTGGAGGAAGCCTGGCACAATCCTTATGGTGGTGGCAGCATCATGCTGTAGGGTTGTTTTTCAGCAGCAGGGACTGGGAGACTAGTCAGAATCGTGGGAAAGATAAATAGAGCAAAGTACAGAGAGATCCTTGATGAAAACCTGCTCAAGAGCGCTCAGTACCTCAGACTGGGGCGAAGGTTCACCTTCCAACAGGACAACAACCCTAAGCAAGACAACGCAGGAGTGGCCTCGGGACAAGTCTCTGAATGTCCTTGAGTTACCCAGTCAGAGCCCGGACTTGAACGCAATCGGACATCTCTGGATAAACCTGAAAATTGCTGTCCAGCGACGCTCCCCATCCAACCTGACAGAGCTTGAGAGGATCTGCAGAGAAGAATGTGAGAAACTCCCCAAATACAGGTGTGCCAAGCTTGTAGCGTCATACCCAAGAAGACTTGAGCCTCTAATCGCTGCTCAAGGTGCTTCAACAAAGTACTTGAGTAAAGGGTCTGAATACCTATGTAAATGCAATATTTCACTTTTTTTCTTCATTTTTAATACATTTGCAAACATTTCTAAAAACCTGTTTTTGCTTTCTCATTATGGAGTATTGTGTGTAGATTGATTAGGGGAAAAAAACAATTTATTCCATTCTAGAATAAGACTAAGGTTGCAAAATGTGGAAAAAGTCAAGGGGTCTGAATATTTTGTTAATGCACTATTCCAGACTCTGACATTGCTCGATCTGATATTTCTTAATTTCTTTATTTTTTACTTTTTGGATTATGTGTTTATTGTTTTGTATTTACAGGCATTACTGCACTGTTGGAGCTAGAAACACAAGCATTTCGGTGCACTTGCAAATCTGTATGAGACCAATAAACTTTGATTTGATTAATTCCTTTTGGGGATGCCAATTGATATAGTGCCATGTGATAGGACTGTAGGCTATAAGAAAGTTTTACCATAAATAGGCTAACAATGTATGTGGCCCAACTGGATTGCACGCTACCATTTATTAATTCAATTTATAATGACAGAGCTAGTTTTGGCAATATATTCATGAGATGTAAATGATAGACTCGGAAAAAAATGTATCACATTTCATAGCATAGGCATAGTTCCACAAGACTAAATTGCAATTAAATTTATTTTTCAATAGAATAAACGTATTTACTGAATTATTCAAACTTTCCCCAATCCATAGGCTTCATGATATTAGCATTGTTGGCTAGGTAGTATGGGGTATGTTAATGCGAAACGTATCATGTTCTGTATCCTGAAATTATAATTTTAGTGACCTGTTTCCGATTTGGAGAAATACAAAATAAAAAATATGTTTTTATTTATTTGGATGTATTACTTTGCAAAAGACCCAAACTGTTATAAATTAGGCCTACTAATATTTACGATTGCTTAACGAATAAGCCACAAAACATTAGATTAAATTAGATCACAATATGTTCTGACCCAAGTGTTTGTCACCTGTCTCGCCAAATTGAGAAATGTTTGATTTCAATTAGACGTATGTTTAGCCTTATAGAAAACAGCCAAAAGTTGTAAAAATATCTAATTAAAAACATATAAAAAGAGCTCATGCTTAGTGCGTTGGAAACTGTCATGGACACATGTGTGCTGTAAAGAAATTCTGAGAAATGAGCATGGCGTTTGAATATCTATTAGAGAAAAGCCCGACACACCCTACGGCAAAAATGGATTGTTTCGAAATGAAAACATAAGACAAGTCACAACATAACAACAGTCACATTTTATTCCTGACATGTCCGCATATAGACTCCTTTGTCTCACTTGATTCCCGTCCATTTACACCTTTTAAGACCGTTTCATAAACAAAACTTTTATTGATTATGGGGCAAAGACAGTGCGTCAATATGTGTTATGTTTAAGCTTTAGTAGGCCTATAGGTTATAGCCTACACGTTGTTTAGGACAGGAACGATCCATATTTCACCTTGGCAAAGAAGCTGCTAGCTATGCATCTTAGAATATAAAAATAAAACAAATATGTTTTTCTATCGGATAAACCAGTCACAGTAATCTACCCCTTTGATTATTTTAGGCAACTTTACTTCATATTCGGTAGTCAGGCGTTTTTCCTGAGGCATACATATCCACACCCGTGTGCCAAATGACTGGCACAGCGCCTATGCTGAAGGTCTGCACAGGATATGTTGAGTTCTGAAAGGAGTGGATTTGTTGATTAGGCCATGTTTGCAGTTATAACAGTAATCCTGAGTTTTTACACTCTGCTCGTCAGATTCCTGCATTATTTGTAGGTCTACTGGCCCCATCTGCGCAACACATGGTTGGCGGTCAATATTCACAGCAACGTCAACATAATGCAAAGCCATGATAATATAAGGGGCTTTCAAACAAAAAGACATGCAGCGCACATTACGGTTGTGCACAGGACTGTGGTGAGTGTTGTGTGAAGGCAATTAATTGACGTGCCAGCAATGTGATGGTATTCCTATTGCTGAATCAATTGAATTAGTTGACAGAACTCGTCAGGATTCATTGTGTGCAATTTTTATTTTCAGATTTAACATGCCATCAAGGTGAAAAATGGTCTCCCTTTTAACCTAAATTAGTCCCAAATAATAAAACAATCTACAAATGGCTATTTTTAATAGGATAACAAACATCCATACTCCACTACCACATAGCTGATGTGTGTAGTGGGTCGTTAGGGACATCATATGCACTACATCCAGGATTTGTATTCCAGATAGTGACCATTGCGCAGTATTCAAGCATATCCACATATCCCCTCCCCTCTGTCTATAATGTTTGAGGTCTAAACACCTCAATAACAACTATAGTTTATTTATTGATGTCCTCATGAATATTCCATTACCAGTGCTAAAGGTGTGCAGTGGTAAGGTAATTTGCCTGAGGTTATCAGACAAGCTTTTGATTCAACTGAGAGGAATTAGTGATATCATGTTGATCAAATGTTGTTATCCAAATTCTGTTACATTCCTATGGATCAATAGTGATATGCCTTCACAAGCTTCTCTTTCCCTGGTAGGTGAAAGTAGTGTCAGCACATGGCACAGACATTCTCAAAAAGACAGACAGGGCACCATCTGCTGGATTAAGCAGTCACATAAATCACAGATAAATCTCATATGAAATACAGTAGTGATGCTACACTGAACAAAAAATATAAACGCAACATGTAAAGTGTTGGTCCCATGATTCATGAGCTGAAATAAAAGATCCCAGAAATGTTCCATATGCACAAAAATCACATTTCTCTAAAATTTTGTGCACAAATTTGTTTATATCCCTGTTAGCGAGCATTTCTCCTTTGCCAAGATAATCCAGCCACCTGACAGGTGTGGCATATCAATAAGCTGATTAAACAACATGATTGTTACACAGGTACACCTTGTGCTGGGGAAAATAAAAGGCCACTCTAAAATGTGCAGTTTTGTCACAAAATAGATGTCTAGTTTTTTTAATCTTATGAACTTGAATATACTTTTCTTTCTAAGCAATTCATATTGGCTAACAAACTAGAGACGGCAATGTGTCTCTCGCAGCTCTTCATCTATTGCTCAGTAATGTTCATTCTACCTTTCTTAGGGTAAGGGCCAATGCTCCAATTGTTTTTCTTTGTCTATATGTCTATTTAGAAAGCAATCCCAGTAATGTGAGATTGATAGATTAGGGTCTAATTCATTTATTTCAATTGACCAATTTACTTATATGAACATAACTCAGTAAAATCTTACAAAATTATTTCATGTTGCATTTATATTTTTGTTCAGTATACATTGCAGCTGCCCCAACAAGTGATTTTAGTACACCCCCTTCTGGAAGTAAATTGCAACTACCAGAGGTGATTGGCTCGATTCAGCCTCCGGACAATTTTTTCTTGAAGGATGGTCAGGTGGCCAAACAGTTATAACATTTGACTAAAACAATCATGTCAAACCTTTCTTTCATTATTTACATGATCACATCTCTCTATTATGCATGGGAATACTTTGGAACAGATTTCCAAAACTACTAATCACTTGGAACGGATTTACTGTTATTTTTTGTTTTTTACAGTCTTTTAAAATCCGCCAGTTGGGGAACTCTGCCCTATATAATATGTCCTAAACAGCCTGTGTGCAGACAGCATTATGAATTGTTCCCAAGTTAAGAAAAACATTTTTTTTTTAATGTTTGGATCTTTCTTTTTAACAAAAATTACAAGTTTTGAAATGGTCAGACTGCAATGTAGAGGTGCTTTAAATAAATACTGCTTGACAAGTTTTATTCATAAATTCCCCCCAAAAGTGTCTTGGTCAGTTCACATGTTTAATCCAAAGCAAATTAACAGCAAAAAAATAGCCCTTAATTATATAAAAAGAAGTAGGGAAACAGTTTTGTAGACCTTTACCAAATTAGGACCACAATGAAAAAATAAATAAAAGCAAAAATAAAACCTTAATGGGCAACTCCGCCACTTAACATTTGGGTTGTTATGAAGTATTTAGTGACGTCTTACACAGTTTGTGTAACTTTATGATTTCATGTATATTGACTGTTTAGTGATGCGCAAAACCAGAAATTGTTTTCAAGTAGGAGCCCTAAAATTACTAATAAAATAAATGGACAATCATTTTCAGCTATCGATATAACCCATCTAGTTCTGATCATATGTTGCTCGGTTGTCTTCGTCTAATAACATCTGTAAATAGACGGTCAAAAACCTATAGAATGATATGTATAGCTAGTTTACATCAATGTGTTTGTTGTTCAAGGCTCAAATTGCTATGATTCCATTTGGCAAAACCACTCCCACCATCAACAAAGTTGAATCTCCAAATAGCCTATATTCTCATTAGTTCCAATTGGCCTAATATTGTTGGATGGTTGCTAAGGCTGTATTTGGCAGCTATTGTTGATCACACTACTTCCAATGCAACAGGGATAGCTACTTAGCTAGCATTGCTAATGTCAGCACAAAATATACAGGCTTAAATGAGAGACTAGGATTCCATAGTGATTTGCCTGTAAATGTCATAATAAATGTGTTCTAACAGGCCTACATGTTGTGTGGACTGTTAAGACAGTAGCTAAAATTAAACTCAGCTGTTATTGTTGCAAAAACCTATTTTGGATGTAGCAGTCAGGCTAGCTAGAATGCTAGCTAACCATCAGATACAGTAACTTATGCTTAGCATTCGTTAGCATCTACATTCTATTATTTAAGTGTAATGCAGTTGATTGGTGACAGTGGGATGAACATATATTCAGCATGATATACATGCAAGCATTATAATATGAAATGCACTCAAAATTAAGCTTGTAAAGCTAACTGCCGACTGGACGGAGCATTGAATCCTGGTAGGTGAAACGCACCCTGGGAATTGTAGTATACTGTAGATAAGGGCAATGCAGAAGCTTAAATGACAAAAACTAGGAATCGTGCAGTATGACAGACAAAAATTTGTATCAGATCTTATGGTGGGGCATATACTAACAGCATAATAACTGGTTATAAAGTGGTGTTGTCCTTTAAACTCTAAAAACTTCAAGCCATACACCCAACCGTTCAGCAATTGCCTTCAACACTAGTCTAACAGACTACAAACACCTTCAAAAATACAGATTCTTTTACACTGATATGCATGTGCAAAACTATTTTACCAACAGAGTAAACTACTAAGGCAATGCAACAGATCAGTCACCCCAAGCACTCAAAGAACAGCATCTAAGAAGTAAAATAAATTAAATCCCTGAAAACAACTGAAGACATACAAATTTAGGGAATGTTTTGAAGCCATACAATGAGACAGCATATATCCAGATAGGGAGACCTGCATAGTGAAGGGTGAGTTCTACTAGACTAGAGGTCTATGGGCTTGGTGGCTGACAGCAGTCTGCCCTCGTTGAGGGGGTTCCTGGGGGAGCCTCTATAGTAACACACATCCTTCTCAGCCACCTGCTGTACCACAGACCTCTCACCTTCACCTCCTGGGTCTTTAACAGGTGTGTCACCTTTGGCCTTCAGTTGTACCTTGTTGGTCACGTCGCTTAGAGTGTAATTCCTGGGTTTGCGGGCGATGCTGGCTGGCTTCTTGGGTGGGACTGGACGAGGGCGGGTTTTTGTGGAGCGGACCTTGTCAAGTGTGGGGCCTCCTTGGTCGTCTGCCTGGCCCTGGTGAGGCTGGCACTGAGCCCCAGCAGACAGGCCACTCTCCAGGCTGACAGCCTCTCCCACAGGGATGGCGGTTACCTGGATGGAGGAGGTGATACCAGCCGGTACAGGCCACCTGTCCCGCAGCAAGGAGTTGATCCTGCGGATAGACTGGCGCACAGGAGTACGCTGGAACTTGAGGGGGGACCTGACTGCTTTGGCCTGTGATTTGGGTGAACACAGGGTGAGCTTGTTGAAGCGCTGGATGTGGTCTACCACCCTTAGCCTGCAGGTCTCCAGGGTGCCTGGGGAAGGCAGCTCCACCGGCTGCTGTTCCTGCCTCTGGGGGTGGGCACTGGGTTCTGGGGATGCCACAGCCTCATCAACATGTACCATTACAGGCACTGTACCCACAGGGGGAAGAGGAGTCTTGAGCTCCTGAAAGTATTCCAGCCCTGAAGCTCTGTATGGAGTGGACTGGACCCCAGCAGCAATGCTGCGTGTGAAGTGAGCAGGGCTCTGGATGTCCAGGGCATCGATCAACTTGCTGCAGTTCACCTGCTCAGCCACAACATCTGCCTCTCCCGCCACAGACCTGTCACCAGCACACAGCGACCAGTCACAGGCCTTCTCTGACAGACTGCCACATCCTCCCACCTCAAACAGGGCACTATCTATATACAAGGGAGACAGAGGAACAAACTCAATCTGACCAAATGTGATGTTCTGGTCATCAGCCAGATGCCTCCAAGGAGTTGGCATGCCAGAACGCTCTTTGTTTGGTGACACACCTATGAGTGTAGAAGATTCAGAAGGAGTTGAATCTGTTGAATTGGTTTGAGTGTTCTCAGGCTGTGTTGCCTTGCCCCCTTCAGAGGGGGCACTGTCGTCCCTCAGTACTCCCTGTAGGTCGCTGCCAGAATCAGTGAAGGCTCTTTTGATCTTGAGCAGGGTGGGCCTGGTCAGAGTCTGGCTGAATGAGCCCTCACTCTCGAGGCTCTCTGCTCTGGAGGAACAGCACAGCTTCTTGGGGAAGCTGGCCACCATGGGGGGCTTGGCCATCACGATGGCAGGCTCGGAGTAGTAGTTGTTCTTCAGACACATGTTAATGGGGGTGTCGGTGAAGGAGCCTCCGCTGAAGACATGGCCTTTGTCAGGGGTCTCCCCACTCCAAGACGTCCGGAGGGCACTGCCGTCACACTGGGGGGTTAGCAGGTTGTCCTCTGACTTACTGTAAAACTTGGAGCCTGTGGAGCAGTGGGCATTAGCAGACATCACTTCCCACAAGGGACAACAAACACTGATCCATTTCATGCATTACTTTAGCACTTAACACAAATTATGAATGTACATTATAAATAATGTTAGTAGGTTTCAAAAAAGGGACTTACCCTTTGAGGCACTCTTGTTTCGCAAAACAGCAGGGCTAAATTTGGCGTCTTTGGTGAAGCAAAAACTGGTGGTGCTCTCTGGAGTGGCAAGTCGCCAACCAATGAACTCTGAACACCCTCTCTGAATCGCCAGCATGGAATAAGAAATTACATTGTTGGGATGGAGCCTTGTACTTTTTAGTCAATCATATAATGTTGCCTTACACTAAAACCTTGTTAAGTTATGTGAAATATTTTCTTAACCAACAGTGCAGTTCAAGAAGAGTTAAGGGCTTGTAAGCATTTCACAGTAAAGACTATACTTGTTGTATTCGGCACATGTGACAAATAAAGTTGATTTGAAAATCTGATGCATCATAATGTAAGGGTCTTCAGGTGTATGGTAAAAAGTTACTCAGATGAAATTAGTGTTGGTCAATATTGTTTTATTAAATTGCAAATATACATCCGTATGCGCATTATAAAGTGACCCATGCATAAACCAAGTTACAGTTCAGTTTAGGTAATTATAATATTTGTTTAATATTAAATGTTTTTAAAGTCTTAAAATGTTAGATTTCACTTATTAAATATTTCAGATCCTAGAATATAAACATCTTGGTTCACTAGTTTATCAGTATAAACATTCCATCAAATGTTACAGAACAGTCATGCAGAAATAACGGAATTCTCGCCTTGAAAACAAGAACGTTTGATTTAAAGTAGAAGCTCACAACCTCAAAATGGGTTCCAGTCAATTTATTAACTGAGCATGCATTATTTAAAGTAAACATATGCCCAAACTGCCATAAAATCAACAGCCAAAAAAGAAAACCTAGAAAGATTAGAAATAAGTCCTACTGTGCAAAATTGTACCTTACAATTGCACCCCATGCATAAATGTAGATGTATTAATCAGAATAAATCAATTAGTCAATTTGCTAAAGGGGGGGGTGTCATCGTCAAGGCTGGGATTGAGAGCAGTCTTTTCCTCCCATTTGAGGGGCAGATAATCAGTGTGAGGTTCATACATGGGTATCTGCACTTACAGGGTCTCTGCTGCTCTTGCCCAGGTTGAAGCGAAGGCGCAGGGACTTGCGAACATTTTCTTTCTTGGCGACCTTGGGAGAGAAGCAACCAGCCTTCCCAGACTCTACTCTGAAAAACAGACAAGAACATACTGTTTCAACCATTGTCAAGTTATAAATATTATACAATATAAACATTTAATAAGGCCTCTCCTCCGATGCAACAGAGAGAAGTGTGACATGAAAAGGTTGGTGTGTTTGAGATCGTTATCAGCTTAGACATAACAGTTGTCATCTGCTTGAGCAATACAGGAACAAGATGCATTTTCAATTCCACATAGGATCAGGAAATAGCCTTTGATAAACCACATGATGCATGTACCTGTCGACAAAATGTCGGTGACTCAGTCGTTTGCTCTTTCTCCTTGCAGAGCTGGCAGACTGCCCGCTGGACCTCCCAACTGAGGCCAAAGCATTATGGGAGGAGTCGAGTGATTTTGAGGCACTTGGGTCAAGGTATCCTGAAAAACAGGAGCAACACACATGAATACTTTTTAGTAAAAAATAAAAACTGATTAAATACGGCTGTGAGTCTTTGTGAAGTTACCTGGTCCAGGAGTGGAGCTTCCACCGAACAGAGTATTAGGCAATAATTCTAAACCAAGGTTCTTTTTGATGGATCTCCGTTTCTTGTTGGAGAATCCATAACTATGACCAGATTCCAAAGGAATTTCTCTCTTGGAGCTGGGAGTAATTATCACAGGAGTTGCAGAAGAAAAGACTGGGGGGAATAACAAGAGTGAATACACTATTAGGTCATAGTCTCCCACAGAAAAATATTCAGAACAGCTGAAATAATTCGCAAAAATTCTTGATTAGCATCAATTGAGAAAATTAAAGCCAAAAACAAGCACAGACAGAGTAGGCAAGACAATTTGGGCAGGCATAAATCCTTAATGTAATAGCGGGAAAAGAATGACAAGACAGTGTTACTACTCATTCACTACAGAAGCGCAAATAAAAAAATATCTGAAAACAAATTTTAATTAAGAGTTGCATTTCTGTGAAAGACAAGCAGCTGATTCCTTGTTGCAGGCTGGATTAAATGAATGCGTCAGAACTACGGGTCATTGATGCTCTCATTCAACGGCAGGAGGCGAAACCTAACCTCGGTACCTACCATATCTGTCTGACTGGGGAGTATTTGTGGGTGTTCTATTTGTTTTTAACTTATTCAGAGCTCCATTGACCATATCTGCAATGTAAAAACCATTCCATATCTTGAAATGCAATGGAGATTTACTGAGGAGGAAGAATAAGCCTATAACATTGGATCGTTTAATATAATTTCAAAGACGACCCAATGCTGGAAAAAATACAAATTCTACGGGCAATGTTCTTCCAGGGTATCTTACCTCCTAGACTGCGCCTGCATCTCCTCTTGGCCCCTGAATTTGAGTCCAAGTCCTCTAGTCGCTCAAGAGTAGGGGACAGAACACCTGCCTCACAGCCCAGCATGGCTGGAATCTTCTCCATGATGAACTGAGGTACCACACCTATCACACAGAGACACATTTTAGACACTGTTTGCTATGAACATCCCCTTTTAACTTTCAATCACCAGTTGATTGATGACACTACAACAAGGCTTGAACTGCTACCGAAGTCTGAAGCGTGTTCTATAAGGCAGTGGACCACAGCTGCCTGTTGCTTGAGGCGTTTCTCTGTGCTGGCGTTCATCTTGTCTGCCCCGTCTCCAGCGTGTAAAAGGTTGGGAGCCAGGATCACAGACAGGTTACTGCTGTCCATCTTATTCACACCACTCCTGAGAGAAAAAGCAAAACCAGACCAGATTGAGAAATAATGATTGACCAAGTCCAAAACTGTACAGTGTGAAATTATACTATTTAATGAGACAAATTTGTGAAATCATACCTTTGAGAGACTTTGTTGAGGAAGCCAAAAAAGTAACGTAGAATGCTCATGTTCCGGTCAGGCAGTACACAAGAGAGCAGCAGGGTGGCATAGGTCCTGTCCTCCTTTGTGGGCAGCTGCTGGGCCTTGAGGAAGGCATTATGCAGCTCTGTAGGCATAACAGGATCCGGCAGCTCCCTAAAGAACTGCTTGACCAAGCCAGCCACATCACACGGCAGGGCAGTGGACAGGCACCTCTCACCGTTATCCAACTTCACCTGCACAGAAAAAAACTAAAAAACTATACGGCCTTGTGTTTAACTACTCCAGCAGCCAGGGCCTTCCTATTCATAGCAAGGTCAACTCCAGCAGGGTCAATCTCCAGCCATCACTCACCCGGAGTGCTTTCAGACGAACAATGGAGCCAGACTTTCTGAACAAGCCCTCTGTATCCACATGCTCCAGCAGACTTGCACATGCATCCATGAGAAAGCTGGGAGAGCAAGGGAATGGGAGAAACATTAGACCTAAAAAAAAGGACAGAGAATAGGCCTAACACACACAAATGAAGGACGACAAAATATTTTGTTAGAAAGTAGAAGTTCTAGCTAAGACAGGTGTTTATCTTACCATGGTATGCTCCCATTCTCCACATTGTACTGCAGAAGGCTCTCCAGCGATACGCCAAACACTTTCACCTGGAAAACATGTTAAAACAAGTTCATTTTTGATTTCAATAAGGAAGGCTTTCCATGGCAGCTGGTTTAATTATCCTACATAGGCCTAAGCTCACTAATAAGCTTCGACTTGGTATCCCATCCAACTTCACGCCACAGAAATGTCTGTGAAAGGGCACAAGTCTTTACATGAGATTTGTCCCCATTTAACAGAAGGTCCTGAAAGCTGTTTTACAACAGTTAGGCATTTCCCTACCCAAGGAAGTAGTTTGTAACTCATCACCTGATCAAATACAAGCTAGCGCTATGTTGTGGCTACCAAGCGTCAAACATTCTGCTAAGTATTTTAGAGGGAGAGACTGGAAAATAGGTGCCTAGCTGTGCTTTTGAAAAACAACAGCCTATAGCCTACTACAGTATAATGACAGCCCTGTGCCTTTTACTTGGTACATTTTCTGCCAGTAAATTTCCCCTGCCCCATGGAAAGAAAGTACAGGTTTAATGGACCAAACCAAGTGCCTTAAATCAAATTAGGCTAACTGCCAAAGGCACGCATGTGCCTTGTACTACAGTCTCATCACCAAGCCCAATTAAACAGTCCACTGCGCTATTATGTATGCCAAATGTGTCTACTATTGTCAATCTTTTGAATCATTTGCAACAATTCACTTCAAATTTTATTAGTCACATGCACATGGTAATCAGATGTTAATGTGAGTGTAGCGAAATGCTTGTACTTCTAGTTCCGACAGCAGTAATATCTAACAAGTAATCTAACAAATTCACAACGGCTACATTATACACACAAATGTAAAAGGGTTGAATGAGAATATGTAGATATAAATATATGGATGAGCGGCATATGCAAAATGCAATAAGATGGTATAAAATACAGTATATACATATGATATGAGTAATGTAAGATCTGTAAACATTATTAAAGTGACATTATTTAAAGTGGCATTGTTTAAAATCACTAATGATTAATTTAAAGTGGCCAGTGATTGGGTCTCAATGTAGGCAGCAGCCTCTCGGAGTTAGTGATTGCTGTTTAGCAGTCTGATGGCCTTGATAGAGACTGAAAAAAGCTTCTCGGTCCCAGCTTTGATGTACCTGTACTGACCCCGCCTTATGGATGATAGCAGCGTGAACAGGCAGTGGCTCGGGTGGTTGTTGTCCTTAATCTTTTTGGCCTTCCTGTGACATCGAGTGCTGTAGGTGTCATGGAGGGCAGGTAGTTTGCCGCCAGTGATGCGTTGTGCAGACCACACCACCCTCTGGAGAGCCTTGCGGTTGAGGGTGGTGCAGTTGCCGTACCAGGCTGTGATACAGCCTGACAGGATGCTCTCAATTGTGCATCTGTAAAAGTATGTCAGGGTTTTGGGTGAAAAGCCACATTTCTTCAGCCTCCTGAGGTTGAAGAGGCGCTGTTGCGCCTTCTTCACCACACTGTGTGGGTGGACCATTTCAGTTTGTCTGTGACGTGTACACAGATGTACTTGAAGCTTTCCACCTTCTCCACTGCTGTCCCTTCGATGTGGATAGCGGGGTGCTCCCTCTGCTGTTTCCTCAAGTCCACGATCATCTCCTTTGTTTTGTTGACGTTGAGTGAGAGGTTGTTTTCCAAAAACCACACTCCGAATGCCCTCACTTCCTCCCTGTAGGCTGTCTCTTCATTGTTGGTAATCAAGCCCACTACTGTTGTGTCGTCTGCAAACCTGATCATTGAGTTTGTAGGCGTGCATGGCCACGCAGTTGTGGGTGAACAGGAGGCGGCTGAGCACGCACCCTTGTTGGGCCCCAGTGTTGAGGGTCAGTGTAGAGATGTTTCCTACCTTCACCACCTAGCCCTTCAGAAAGTTCAGGACCCAATTGCACAGGGCGGGGTTGAGACCCAGGACCTCCAGCTTGATAATGCTTTTGGAGTTTACTATGGTGTTGAATGCTGAGCTCTAGTCAATGAACAGCATTCTTACATAGGTATTCCTCTTGTCCAGATGGGATAAGGCAGTGTGATGGAGATTGCATCGTCTGCGGACCTGTTGGGGCAGTATGCAAACTGAACTGGGTCTAGGGTGGCCAGTAAGGTGGAGGTGATATGATCCTTGACTAGTCTCTCAATGCACTTCATGATGACAGAAGTGAGTGCTATGGGGCTGTAGTCATTTAGTTCAGTTATCTTTGCCTTCTGGGGTACAGGAAGAATGGTGGCCATCTTGACGCACTTAACTAGATAGTTATGAACCCCCAACACAATTCAGACGGACAGACTAATCCAACAATGAACGTGAATTACAATGACAGGCTAACAAAAGTGCTCAGACTGAATGCAAATTAGCTAGTCAGCCAGAATGGTTCTCAAAAGGACTCTTTTCACGCCACTTCGTTACGAAGCGACTTTCGCTTACGCTAACCCATCCATTTTCCTAACCTGCTGCCTAAATTACACAAATCTGTTACGTAAACAAACCACTTCCGTAACAGTGTTTCTCAGTTTGCAAACAATGAATTTTAGCTAGCTAACGTTAGCTACTTAGCCCACCAACTGACTCATTCAGGCACTGTTTTACAACCAAAGTTTGACAATTATGTCTAAGAGTAACGTTATGCGTTATGTTTATCTAGGTTGTAAGCTAAACAAAAATAGACTTAGTTACCTTGTTGTTAGGTGTCAATTTGCAGCTGGTGCGTGCTTTGTTTTTATTCCAATTCTTAGTCTTTATCCCATAAGCAGTACGAAGGTGTTGCACAATAGCCAGACGCATCACATTTCTTTCCATTACCTTCATCTTTCACTTTACAAATTACTTTCACTGTGCCTTCTTAAACTTTCAACACATACTGTACCAACTTGCAAGTCTATGCTTAGTTATTATTATCCCTCTTGAATATAACGCGTCAGCATAACAGCTAACTTAGTTATCGTAGC
Organism: Salmo trutta; assembly: GCF_901001165.1. Taxonomy (NCBI): domain Eukaryota; kingdom Metazoa; phylum Chordata; class Actinopteri; order Salmoniformes; family Salmonidae; genus Salmo; species Salmo trutta. The sequence continues at coordinate 21,937,951 of NC_042989.1, forward strand.
TCACGTCCCCTTCCTTTTAAATTGCCAACAATTCTTTGCGTATGCCCTTCTCATTCAAAACAATCTAGCTAACTTGACATACCAAATCATTCTACATGTAACCTGCAACTAGCTAGGTCGCCAAAAAGCAACCGCCGAGTCACTGCCAATTATCCAGACCCAGCTAGGCGCTATCATTCTCGTGTGGCTAGCCCACGTCCGATATCATCTAACATCAGCTAAACAACAATTCTCATAGCTAGCTAACCATAACTAATGTATATTACCGTATGCCTAAATCTAATTCTAGCATTTACCTGAATACTTAGCTATTCTCTTGTTTTTATATCATCTGAATTGCCGTAGCTAGCTACATTGCTTGCAGACTACGTTCCCTGAAATATTTTTCCGCTCATCTTTTAAACGGCAATAGCCTTTCTACTTGCTCTGCTCTGATTGGCTAGAGTGGGTTCAAAATATTAAGACCCACACAATGTTATTTTTCTTCTTCGTTGGGGTTTATCGGCTGTTGGCATCCAACATTATGGTGCATTACCGCCACCTAATGTACTGGAGTGTGGGCCAGAGAGAGTGAGAAACTAAATCCTAACTCAGCCCTGTTTCTATTAAAAAAAAATATAACAACATATTTGAGCCTATGGCTGCGTTTCAAACTCAAAGTACACAGCCCAATGGCTGCGTTTCAAACTCAAAGTAGACAGCCCTATGCCTTTGGGGGAATCCCCGCGGTCATATTTGTCGTCGATCCAAATGATTAGCCAAGCAAGGGAAGTTTGCAACGTAAGGCCCTCAGCCTTTGTTTTTAATGGAGTTTGCGAGTGTCACTTCGGGGCCTGAAATTCAATTCGCGATGATTGTACATCTGCTAAGAAAAGTCCGCCAAAACTTAAAACCTCAATGTCAATTTGGAGTGAAAATACAAGTGCAAGTAAAAACCAATACTAATGTACAAACACGTCTCCTAAAAGTAATTATGTTTTAGTTTGGTGAGCTTTTGGAAATTGTCCAAATAAAACATTTGCCTTCTTCAGAAGTAGCTAGGCAGGCAAACATTAGTTTGCTTGCTATCATACAGTAGACATATATTAATAATTATTTAGTAAATACAAGTTGACATGCAATCATAACTGACTGTGGTGCATATAAAGCACCCACAAGCTACTGTATCAATACATGCTCCACTGTCTCTGTTTCCTGGCAATAATCACACTTTCCTGTCAGATTATTTCCTATCACATTTAAAGTCTTACTCAACCGGCTGTGTCCCACCCTTAATCTTGTAACAATAGCCTCCTCTATTCTGCCCCTTCCTGCTGTCCTCCTTGTTTCAATATGCTTTGCGTTGTAGTCACGACGGACAAAGAAATATAGTTAAGCAAACTTTACTAGGCATGTTGTCAACCAGCACATTACTAAAGTAAGTAACAACTGGTTTCTGTTTCCTGTGTAACATCAATATGAGTAACATCAATATTGCCTCATGTTCTTTTTTTTTTTTTTTTTTTACAAGGGCAGACTCCTCCTAACTTTGGCTTGGAGTCCATGTGTGCAATAAACTGGAATGTGAATTGAATGTTTGTTTACTGTCTGACTGTCCATTCATTATTCAGGTGTATAGGTCTTTGGATGGCCATACAAGACCTTGTGTGGGGAGTGTTGATTACATCAGGAGGTGCTTGACCTGAGATGTTTGGATCTTCTTGTTGAGATGCAGCGTTCACCTCTAGGTTCTGTTCAGCACCCTGCTGGGCATCAGCTGGTGCTCTGTTTACTGGCTCTGTGCCAGGCTCCTCAAGAGTGGGGAAATCCTCCTCTATTTCTCTGCTCTTCCTCAGGTGTCGCCTGTTCCTCCTGAAGACTTGTCTTTGTTCTGTCTTCACCTCATAGGACCTTTGCTCCTCAGGTCTGACTACTGTGGCCCTCTGCCACCACTGATTCTGTCCTGTGAGTGGCTGAACTCACACCCTGTCATCTCGTTGCAGCTCTGTGAGATCCTTAGCAGAGGTGTCATAGTACTTTGCCTGTTTCTGCTGTCTTGCTTTGAACTTTTCCAGCTGACAGTTTGCCATCCCTGGTCTCAGAAGATTTTCACTCATTATAAGTAGTGTCTTTGTACGTTTTCCCACAAGCACCATTGCAGGGCTGCTGTCTGTTCCTTGTGACGGGGTATTTCTGTGATCCAGCATGACCAGGCATTTTTTATTTCACCTTTATTTAACCAGGTAGGCTAGTTGAGAACAAGTTCTCATTTGCAACTGCGACCTAGACAAGATTAAGCAGAGCAGTTTGACACATACAACAACACAGTTACACATGGAATAAACAAACATAAAATCAATAATACAGTACAAAAATCTATATACAGCATGTGCAAGTGAGGTAGGATAAGAGAGGTAAGGCAATAAATAGACTGTGGTGGCGAAGTAATTACAATATAGCAATTAAACACTGGAATGGTAGAATGTGCAGAAGATGAATGTGCAAGTAGAGATACTGGGATGCAAAGGAGCAAGATTAATAAATAAATACAGTATGCGGATGAGGTAGATTGGATGGGCTATTTACAGATGAGCTATGTACAGGTGCAATGATCTGTGGGCTGCTCTGACAGCTGGTGCTTAAAGCTAGTGAGGGAGGTAAGAGTCTCCAACTGTAGTGATTTTTGCAGTTCGTTCCAGTCATTGGCAGCAGAGAACTGGAAGGAGAGGCGGGCGAATGAAGAATTGGCTTTGGGGGTGTCCAGTGAGACATACCTGCTGGAGCGAGTGCTACGGGTGGGTGCTGCTATGGTGACCAGTGAGCTGAGATAAGGCGGGGCTTTACCTAGCAGAGACTTGTAGATGACCTGGAGCCAGTGGGTTTGGCAACGAGTAGAAGCGAGGGCCAGCCAACGAGAGCGTACAGGTCGCAGTGGTGGGTAGTATATGGGGCTATGGTGACAAAACGGATGGCACTGTAGTAGACTGCATCCAATTTGTTGAGTGTTGGAGGCTATTTTGTAAATGACATCGCCGAAGTCAAGGATCGGTAGGATAGTCAGTTTTACGAGGGTATGTTTGGCAGCATGAGTGAAGAATGCTTTGTTGCGGAATAGGAAGCCGATTCTAGATTTAATTTTGGATTGGAGATGTTTAATGTGAGTCTGGAAGGAGAGTTTACAGTCTAACCAGACACCTAGGTGTTTGTAGTTGTCCACATATTCTAAGTCAGAACCGTCCAGAGTAGTGATGCTGGACGGGCTGGCCGGTGCGGGCAGCGATCGGTTGAAGTGCATGCATTTAGTTTTAGTTGCATTTAAGAACAGTTGGAGGCCACAGAAGGAGAGTTGTACGGCATTGAAGCTCATCTGGAGGTTAGTTAACACAGTGTCCAAAGAAGGGCCAGAGGTATACAGAATGGTGTCGTCTGCGTAGAGGTGGATCAAAGAATCACCAGCAGCAAGAGTGACATCATTGATGTATACAGAGAAGAGAGTTGGCCCTGTGGCACCCCCATAGAGACTGCCAGAGGTCCGGACAACAGGCCCTCCCATTTGACATACTGAACTCTATCAGAGAAGTAGTTGGTGAACCAGGCGAGGCAATCATTTGAGAAACCAAGGCTGTTGAGTCTGCCAATTAGAATGTTGTGATTGACAGAGTCAAAAGCCTTGGTCAGGTCGATGAATACGGCTGTACAGTAATGTCTCTTATCGATGGTGGTTATGATATCGTTTAGGACCTTGAGCGTGGCTGGGGTGCACCCATGACCAGCTCTGAAACCAGATTGCATAGCGGAGAAGGTGCGGTGGGATTCAAAATGGTCGGTAATCTGTTTGTTAACTTGGCTTTTGAAGACCTTAGAAAGGCAGGGTAGAATAGATATAGGCAGCTGGGAGGAGGTGCTCTTATTCTCCATGGACTTTACAGTGTCGCAGAGCTTTTTTGAGTTTGTGCTACAGGATGCAAATTTCTGCTTGAAAAGCTAGCCTTAGCTTTCCTAACTGCCTGTGTATATTTGTTCCAAACTTCCCTGAAAAGTTGCATATCACGGGGGTTGTTCGATGCTAATGCAGAATGTCACAGGATGTTTTTGTGCTGGTCGAGGGCAGTCAGGTCTGGAGAGAACCAAGGGCTATATCTGTTTCTGGTTCTAATTGTTTTTGAATGGGGCATGCTTATTTAAGATGGTGAGGAAGGCACTTTTAAAGAATAACCAGGCATCCTCTACTGACGGGATGAGGTCAATATCCTTCCAGGATACCCGGGCCAGGTCGATTAGAAAGGCATGCTCGCTGAAGTTTTTTAGGGAGCGTTTGACAGTGATGAGGGGTGGTTGTTTGACCGCTGACCCTTTAAGGATGCAGGCAATGAGGCTGAGATCTTGGTTGAAAACAGCAAGGTGTATTTGGAGGGCGAGTTAGTTAGGATGATATCTATGAGGGTGCCCGTGTTTCCGGATTTGGGGTTGTACCTGGTGGGTTCATTGGTAATTTGTGTGAGATTGAGGGCATCAAGCTTAGATTGTAGGATGGCCGGGGTGTTTAAGCATGTCACAGTTTAGGTCACCTAGCAGCACGAGCTCTGAGGATAGATGGGGGGTAATCAGTTCACATATGGTGTCCAGGGCACAGCTGGGGGCAGAGGGTGGTCTATAGCAAGCGGCAACGGTGAGAGACTTGTTTCTGGAAAGAGGGATTTTTAGAAGTAGAAGCTCGAATTGTTTGGGTACAGACCTGGATAGTAAGACAGAACTCTGCAGGCTATCTCTGCAGTAGATTGCAACACCGCCCCCTTTGGCAGTTCTATTTTGTCGGAAAATGTTATAGTTAGGGATGGAAATTTCGGGACTAAGCCAGGATTCAGACACGGCTAAGACATCCAGGTTGGCAGAGTGTGCTAAAGCAGTGAATAAAGCAAACTTAGGGAGTAGGCTTCTAATGTTAACATGCATGATGCATGAAAGCAAGGCTTTTACGCTTACAGAAGTCAACAAATGAGAGCACCTGGGGAGTAGGAGTGGAGCTAGGCACTGCAGGTCCTGGATTAACCTCTACATCACCAGAGGAACAGAGGAGAAGTAGGATAAGGGTACGGCTAAAGGCTATAAGAACTGGTCGTCTAGCATGTTTGGAACAGAGAGTAAAAGGAGCAGGTTTCTGGGCACAATAGCATAGATTCAAGGCATAATGTACAGACAAAGGTATGGTAGGAAGATAGTGCATTGGAGATAAACCTAGGCATTGAGTAATGATGAAAGAGATATAGTCTCTAGAGACGTTTATAACAGGTGATGTCATTGCATATGTGGGAGGTGGAACAACATGGTTGGTTAAGGCATATTGAGCAGGGCTAGAGGCTCTACAGTAAAATAAGACAGTAATCCCTAACCAGGACAGTAATGGACAAGGCATATTGATATTAGGGAGAGACATGCGTAGCCAAGAGATATATTGTTAAACAAACTTTACTAGGCATGTTGTCAACCAGCACATTAATAAAGGAAGTAACAACTGGTATCCGTTTCCTGTGTAACATCAATATGAGTAACATCAATATTGCTACACTCCCCTCCCTGACTTTCCTCTGTACTTGAAATAAATGCCTGCCCTTAGTATCTCTGTTCCACTGCTCCTGCCATCTCTGCACCATCACTGTTCATATCAGGCTTTTTGCCTCTGCCTTGCTCATTGAAACTACAGCATTAACATCCCCACTATTAAGTTCTTGTTTAGCCAGTACATCAACTGCCTTGTTCCTCTTCACCCCTACATGGGCTGGGACCCAAGTAAATCTTATCTGTATACGCATCTGTCTTATCCTAGCATGGGTTTGTAGTACATCATAAAGCAGGTCTTGTCTGCTACGTGAAGTAAATTACTGTAGACTCATCAACACTGCACATGTATCATAGCAAATAACTACTCTGTCTGGCTTGACTTCCTCCACCCACTGCAAGGCCAACAGTATGGCCATCATCTTCGCTGTATATACAGCCAGATGATCTGTAATACATTTCCTGACTTTCACCTCACATTCCTGCACTACAAATGCTGACCCAGTACGTCTTGTCCTTGGATCTTTTGAACCATCTGTGTAAATGGCCACAAAATCCTGAAACACAGTATCCAGACATCTCTTAAACAAATCAGATGGATCAACACCCTACCTATCATTCTGTAGTCTCTCCAACACTTCAAGATCAACTACTGGAGGTGGGAGTAGCCATGTTGGGTTTACAGCAATAGCTACCGTTGGACTAAACTCCTTTCCATACAGTCCCATCTCTCTCGCCTGAGTATTAGCCACCCACCCAAGGCTCGTTTTCTATCCTCACTCATGTTCCTAGCATGCCTGTAAAATACCTTTTGCAGGATGAGTCACCCCATGTCCCTGTAGGTTGACCCAAGAATTAATTGCCAGCTGCTGTCTCCTAATCTGCAATGGCATATCCCCCATCTCCACCTGTAGTGCAGACACTGGGGAGGTCCGAAATCCTTACCCTTGTATGACATCTAGCCTTTCCAATGAGGTCCGGGCTGTCGAACCATACTCTATACTGCCATAGTCTATTATATGTAGATTGGATCAATACAACATACATGGTCCTCAATGAGGAACGCCCAGCCCCCCACTCCTTCCCCATCAGACAACGCATCACATTTAGCACCTTCTTACACTTTCCCACCGCTCTCTCAATGTGTTCTGCCCAGGTCAGTCTACTGGAAATCCTTTATCCAGTTCTACGTTCCTCCTCCTACCCCCATAATATCAAGCTTCATTAACAACCCCTCCTTCCACATCATATCATACGCCTTTTCCACAGCTAAAACAGCCTCCTTGTTCACCTGAGCCTTCCTGACCTTTGTTTCTAAGTAGAGCACTGGGTCCAAAGTTCCCGTTCCTGAACACACTCCGATGTGGCAATACTAGCCCCCTGCTCTCCAGGAAGTAAGTTAGCCTCTCCGTAATCATACGTTCCATAATGTTACATACATGTGATGTTAAAGCTATTGGCCGATAGCTTGTTGGTCTCTTTGGATCCTTCCCTGGTACCACTACTGCCTACTTCCAGCTGCTGGTAGTTTCCCCTCCTCCCACATTCTGTTGTACACCAATACCTTATCCAGTGCCTCATCACTAAGATGGGCCAACATACAGTAACACAACTCTTCTTTCCCAAGTTAAGCCAGCCTTACCTATTTCCCTTTTCATCTCTGCCATGGTAAATGGTGCTTTCAAAGCATCATTTACAACCTCCCTCCTATCCAGCACTCCAGGGTGCTCCTCTCTTGTTCTCTCTCTTCCCCTCTGCCCCTCTGACAAATTTGGAGAGCTATGCACTTGGATAAATGCTTTGGCCATCATCTCTGTCTTCTCCGCATCTATTACTGACATTTCCACCCCACTCGTCAACATTGGATAATCCCACTGACCCACACAATGGAAATGCAGATGCCTTTAAACATTCAGTGCCTGTTGAGCATCTACTGTACCAGAGTCTCTGACTGTGTATTGAAGTAAGTGGAAATATAGGTAGATTTGATTAATTAAAGGCATAAAAAAACCACAGCCAATGCAGATTGCTAGACCCGCTCAGTATAGCTATCATATGTGTAGAATTATATCTACAACCTATTATATGAGCTCCAGTCTGGCTTTAGGAAATCCCATTCCACCGACACTTGTCTACAATATCTAACTGACCACATCAGGAAGGAGCTAGATGGAGGTCTTCAAAAGGTGTTTGATACGGTGGATCATGACATTCTGTTAATCAAACTAAGAGCCATGGGCTTTAACATCTTAGCAGTAAAATGGGTTAGCTCTTATCTGCAAGGAAGAAAGCAGATGGTGTGGATGTGGCCCTGTCTAAATCCAGAACCCCAAGGGAGTGTGCTGGGTCCTCTTTTCTTTCTGTTGTTTATAAATGATTTGAAATCTGCCGTACATGTGACCTTTTCCTCTATGCAGTGGAGGTTCTAGCTTGTATGGCTCCCTGGGCGAACCCCCCCTTCAGCCTCCCCTCAACAAAAAAAAGCACCATACTGCACTAACTGTAATTTTTATTCAGACATTTCGAACAACACAAGTACATAATCATAACATTTAAAACTATATAAATATAAAAATAAATACAAAAATAAGACTAAGAAGTAACAAAGACAAATAGAAACAAATTTGTGTTGATTTTGCACTCGAGCATCAATACATTACCCATTCCCCAACACTGTCAACCAAGAGTCAAGACTAAACCAATTCACCTTGGTGGTGTGCAGACTGGTATTATATTATTCTTAACAATTTCGCACACACAAACCAGAAAGAAATGCAACAATATGTCTGTAAAACTATATATTCACAGTATTATGAATAAATTGTGGTTTATTTGGTAGCATTTTGTAGTGTGACTGAATTTACTAATTGCATTAGTACTGTACAAAGTTAAAGGTGCGCTATTTGATAGATTCCCCCGCTCCCCCTACCTCGGGCTTCCAGTGGGGAGACCTGAGGTCAACCTACCCCCGCCCCCCTGCCCATCTCGTACTTCTGAGTGGGAGATCTTCCCAGGCAGTAGCCTGCCTTGCTCACAAACTAGAATCAGGGCGCCCATTCCGACAAGGTTAATTGACCTACAGTCCCACACGGTGACATGATATCATTGACGTGACGTGCAAATGAGCGATAGAAAACCGATCGTGCAAATGTTTTTTGTGCGGTCGCCCCCGGCAAGATGCGCCCTGGACGACGACCCTTGTCACCTACACCTAAATCCGCCACTGCTTCTATGCAAATTATTCTGCACTGTTGGTTTCCCAAAAATACAAAAATGTGGTTGAGAAAGCCCTCAGTGCTGAACTTCTTAATGTCAGTAAATGGCTATATGACAATAAGCTGTCACTTCACCTTGGAAAAACGATGTCCATCTTGTACGGGTCCAAAGTGAAACTGAGGAAATCCCCTAAGGTGGTAGTAGGTGACGTAGTAGTCACAGCAAAAGACTCAGTTAATTATCTTGGATGTGTGCTAGATAACCATCTGACAGGGAAGAGCATGGCACAAAAAGTTATCTCCATCGAGAGCAACCCGTCAGGATGTTCTCGATGGTGCAGCTGTAAGACCTTTTGTGGATCTGAGGACCCATGCCAAATCTTTTCAGTCTCCTGAGGGGGAATAGGTTTTGTCGTGCCCTCTTCATGACTGTCTTGGTGTGTTTGGACCATGTTAGTTTGTTGGTGATGTGGACGCCAAGGACCTTGAAGCTCTCAACCTGCTCCACTACAGCCCTGTCAATGAGAATGGGGACGTGCTCGGTCCTCCACTTCCTGTAGTCCACAATCGTCTCCTTTTGTCTTGATCAAGTTCAGGGAGAGGTTGTTGTCCTTGCACCACAAGGTCAGGTCTCTGACCTCCTCCCTATAGGCTGTCTCATCTTTGTTGGTAATCAGGCCTACCATTTTGTGTCATCAGCAAACTTAATGATGGTGTTGGAGTCGTGCCTGGCCGTGCAGTCATGAGTGAACAGGGAGTACAGTGAAGACACTTTCCAGTTGGTCAGCGCATGCTCGGAGTACACGTTCTGGTAATCCGTCTGGCCCTGCGGCCTTGTGAATTTTGACCTGTTTAAAGGTCTTACCCACATCGGCTGCGGAGTGCGTGATCACTTAGTCGTCCGGAACAGTTGATGCTCTCATGCATGTTACAGTGTTACTTGCCTCAAAGCAAGCATAGAATATTATTTAGCTCGTCTGGTAGGCTCGTGTCACTGGGCAGCTCTCGGCTGTGCTTCCCTTTGTAGTCTGTAATTGTTTGCAAGCCCTGCCAAATCCGAAGAGCGTCGAAGCCAGTGTAGTACGATTCGATCTTAGTCCTGTATTGATGCTTTGTCTGTTTGATGGTTCATTGGAGGGCATAGCGGGATTTCTTATAAGCTTCTGGGTTAAAGTCCCGCTCCTTGAAAGCAGCAGCTCTACCCTTTAGCTCAGTGCGAATGTTGCCTGTAATCCATGGCTTCCAGTCGGGGTATGTACGCACAGTCACTGTGGGGACGACATCCTCGATGCACTTATTGATAAAGCCAGTGACTGATGTGGTGTACTCCTCAATGCCATCGGAAGAATCCCGGAACATATTCCAGTCTGTGCTAGCAAAACAGTCCGGTAGTTTAGCAACTGCTTCATCTGACCACTTTTTTATAGAACGAGTACTGGTGCTTCCTGCTTTAATTTTTGCTTGTGAGCAGGAGGATAGAATTATGGTCAGATTTACCAAATGGAGGGCGATGGAGAGCTTTGTATATATTTCTGTGTGTGGAGTAAAGGTGGTCTAGAATTTTTTCCCTCTGGTTGCACATTTAACATGCTGATAGAAATTAGGTAAAACTGATTTGTTTCCCTGCATTTAAGTCCCCGGCCACTAGGAGTGCCGCCTATGGATGAGCGTTTTCCTGTTTGCTTATGGCGGTATACAGCTAATTGAGTGTGGTTTTAGTGCCAGCATCGGTCTGTGGTGGTATGTTGACAGCTATGAAAAATACAGAAGGAAACTCTCTAGGTAGATAGTGTAGTCTACAGCTTATCATGAGATACTCTACCTCAGGCGAGCAAAACCTTGAGACTTCCTTAGATGAGTCGGATGGGAGGGATACACAACAGAAACCCGACCAGGCCCAGATCCCCGTCATTCACTGGAGAAGGAAACAGAGATTTTGCAGAAAAAGAGGATGTGAGGATCAGGCGACCAGCTGTTGTTTACGTACATGCATAGGCCTTACCAGAGGCTGCTGTTCTATCTTGCTGATAGCGTGTTTAACCCTCCAGCTGTATGTTCTTAATGTCGTCGTTCAGCCACGACTCAGTGAAACATAAGATACTACAGTTTTTAATGTCCCGTTGGTAGGATATACGTGCTTTCAGTTCATCCCATTTATTTTCCAGCAATTGAACGTTAGCTAGCAGGACGGAAGGCAAATGCAGATTAGCCACTCATCGCCTGATCCTCACAAGGCACTCTGATCTTTTTCTGCAAATTCTCCGTTTCCTTCTCCAGTGAATGACGGGGATCTGGGCCTGGTCGGGTGTCTGCAGTATATCCCTCCCATCCGACTCATTGAAGAAAAACTCTTTGTCTAATCTGAGGTGAGTAATCGCAGTTCTGATGTCCAGAAGCTCTTTTCGGTTATAAGAGACGGTAGCAGCAACATTATGTAAAAAACAAGTTACGACCAACGCGAAAAAACAAACAAAATAGCATGGTTGGTTAAGAGCCGATAAGACGACAGCCAGCTCCTCCGGTGCCATCTTCAAATAGCTGCATGTTGTAAGACTATAGCACGTGGGTGAGAAGAAAATTCCTGGGATAGCATATGGTCTGCCTCTTGGTGTCTATTGTGGATCATATTGTGATTGTCTTGTATACTGTATATTAGGGAATTATTGTTTTATATTCCAAGGGGTATGTGAGACAAGGGAGATGTACCTGTCCAGAGTTGTTGATTAGGAAATGGAACTGTACAAAGGAGCTTCCCCCTCCAAAAGGACCACAATGGAAATAAGCTTTTAAGCTTCATTGTGTTATCCTTGAGGATTTTCTTAAATTGTATGTGGAGGCGTCACCGGCTGGAGCGCCCTTATGTATGTATCTTAAAAAATAGTCTAATAAATGCAATCAATCAGTCAAAGGAAAACATGAATACCAAAAATCGTATTTACTTTTTCAATATTAAATATTTCTATGCACATTCCAGATAGATATGTAGATTGATAGATACATTGATTAAAGTTGGCATATGGCATCTAGATAGGCCTATAGCAATGCCAAAAAGAGTTTAGAACAAATGTACTTACAAGGATCTATTTTTATTACAACAGTACATGTATATACAGTAAACAACACAGTATGAATGTAAGGATGAAGGGGGGGGGGGGGTTGATTGTCTAGAAGCACTTCCTGTGGACAATAGAGGGGCCTGCCTCATCGTACTCCTGCTTGCTGATCCACATGGCCTGGAAGGTGGACAAGGAAGCCAGGATGGAGCCACCAATCCAGACAGAGTACTTACGCTCAGGGGGAGCGATGATCTGGAAGATAAACAGAGTACAGGGAATTGCTTAGTTTCACGTAGACCCACTGTAAATCGGAACATTACAATTAACTTGATGGTTAACTTCCTGAAGGTCAACATGGCGGGATTGTCCCTCACCTTGATCTTCATGGTGCTGGGGGCCAGGGCTGTGATCTCCTTCTGCATACGGTCAGCAATACCAGGGTACATGGTGGTACCACCAGACAGCACATTGTTGGCATACAGGTCCTTACGGATGTCAATGTCACACTTCATGATGCTGTTGTAGGCGGTCTCATGGATACCAGCAGACTCCATACCTGGTAGAAGATATTACAGAAGTCCATTAATTGACACAGCAACACAAAACCATTGATTGTAGTAACACATTGTATTGCAACCATAATGTATAATGCAAACTGTAAGTATGACTTACCAATGAAGGAAGGCTGGAAGAGGGTTTCTGGGCAACGGAAACGTTCATTACCAATGGTAATGACCTGACCGTCAGGAAGCTCGTAACTCTTCTCCAGGGAGGAGGAGGAGGCAGCGGTGGCCATCTCATTCTCAAAGTCCAGAGCCACATAGCACAGCTTCTCCTTGATGTCACGCACAATCTCACGCTCAGCTAAGGGGGGCACGTTTCAATGATGAGAGGGAGAACATTTACACAACTGCACAGCAAGAGATTGCTCTAAACACACAGAAATTACAATAATATAAAAAATGAGGCATAACCTCATTGACAGAAGTTAGCTCTCCTTACCGGTGGTCACGAAAGAGTAGCCACGCTCTGTCAGGATCTTCATCAGGTAGTCAGTCAGATCGCGACCAGCCAGATCCAGGCGCATGATGGCGTGGGGAAGAGCATAACCCTCATAGATGGGGACGTTGTGGGTCACACCATCACCAGAGTCCAGCACAATGCCTATAGGGAGCAGGCAAGGCACGCTAGTCAGTCAGACAGACATGACTGACAGAGGAATGGTCGACTGTTATATGGCAATCACTCCAAGCAGTTGTCACATCACAAACAAACAATGCCGCTGACATCAATGGCTACAGGTGTGCCACATACCCTGCCAAACAGGGATTAACATGTCCTTGACAACAGGGGAACAATTAATCTAGCCATCTCTGACAACTAAACAGCTCACTTACTCACACTATTGTTATACATGTGCATCAACTTGATTTGAGCTGTCTCCTGTTATGTTGACCACTAATGTGTGGAAGCGAACTACATATTGTATCAGTAATATAGCAACTATCCATGATTGACATTGGTACATATAAGAGGCAGTGTCCTGGAATACTGACCGGTGGTACGACCGGAGGCGTACAAGGACAGGACAGCCTGGATGGCCACATACATAGCGGGAACATTGAAGGTCTCGAACATGATCTATTAACACAAGGATAAGAGAGACATTTCAGAAGTTTGCTTGACTGTTATGCTCTAACAGAAGACATGGATTTGAAATAAAGTGGGGGGAATAATGGAGTTAAAAGTACCTGTGTCATCTTCTCTCTGTTGGCTTTTGGGTTCAGGGGAGCCTCTGTCAGCAGGGTGGGGTGCTCCTCAGGGGCCACACGTAGCTCATTGTAGAAGGTGTGGTGCCAGATCTGCAAGGATACGAAAGAGTTCCCTGTTTATTATGTTAATATGCTGCATGTATTTACTCCTAGTCTTGTGCCAAAGTCAATGCCAAAAACTCTGCAAGATGTTGTAAGAAGTGTGTAGTAATTTAGGACCCACCTTCTCCATGTCGTCCCAGTTAGTGATGATGCCATGCTCGATGGGGTACTTCAGGGTCAGGATACCCCTCTTGCTCTGAGCCTCATCACCTACATAGCTGTCCTTCTGACCCATACCCACCATCACACCCTGGATGAGAAAGAAGAGAGGTTAGGAGTGACACAATCATCACTGTAGCCTAGATGACAGACTGCATACTAACATACTGCACCCTTTTTGACAGTTTCCCCCTATAAATGTGTGTCCGTACAATGGCACAATCTATACCCGCCCCAGTTACATTATGGTACAGTACCTGGTGACGGGGCCTTCCAACAATGGAAGGGAAGACAGCACGGGGAGCGTCATCTCCGGCAAATCCAGCCTTGACCAAGCCAGAGCCGTTGTCGCACACAAGGGCGGTAGTCTCGTCGTCGTCACACATGGTTAGGCTTTACTGGGATGGTCTGTGTGTGACAGAGAGACACAGGGGTGAGAACAGCTGCACCCCCCCCCCCCCACCCCCACCATTGAAAGAATTTCAAGCAAGCCTATCCTAATTGGTTTGTTCACAACCACAGATTTATTACTGTACTGACATGAAAAATGTTCGCATCCGATATACAGCATTTTTTTTCTCTTTTGGAATAATATATTTATTTTACTACTGTGGTCAAATTCGTACAACTTGTCTTATAACTATTTTGAAAATGTTATCAATTCTTTGTATTTAAAATATCAGCTATCTACGATGTATCCCATGTTATTTTTGTTCCAAACATGTTGTGAAGTTACTGATACTATGTATCAGCTGTCATGATTGTTCCTGGGACATTTTAGGGCTGCCTAGGTAGCTCCAAAAAGGGGCATATCAGTGGAAGCAGCAAGCAAGACCAGCTATCTATTTTAAGCCCCACCTCCTGGCTGCTCCACGCACAGCTACACCAAGTGCCACATTGACCTCCATGGATCCCTATCTGGAACTATTTCAGACATGGGAGAGTTGGAGCCAACCCAGAGAGCAGCTGTCGGCACATTGTAACACCTCTGTTTACAGCATGGCTCCTTGCTCCATCTGCCTATAATGGCTTCATTCATTAGACACTATTTAGTTCTGTCTCAATGTACCTGAACAAACCAGCGTTGGTCAGAGAATCGGTAACTGTTTACTAAGTTATTACACTGTATTTGCCTGCACCCTCCCCACAATCACCTGATGATAAATCGTTTATTATTCACAAATATCTGAATAGCTGAATGTCTTGTATTATTTTGGAGAGATAGCATGAATCCATTCCAATAAGCGGTGACTTCAGTTTGAAGTGTACTTCTAGTTCAGGCATGAATAAAGCTACAAACAACCCATCCAGGTAGAAAACACTATATCATCCAATGTCAGAGACCAGCTCTGTCTGGTCAGCGCCAGGTTAAGATGTACTCAAAGAACTAAAATGTGGACACCCAGTCCCCACAAGGTATTATTATTCCATAGAAATAAGTAGTAATATGCAGAAATATGCACTTACCAAGTTGTAGCGCAAGACTGATGCTTCCACTGGGACAAAGGAGGAGGGTGAGAGGACCCCTTAAATAAGAGTGGGGTCTGGGGACCAGGGGTGGAGCCTGGAGTTCACACAAGTCCAAATAAGAGCTGCTAGAAAAAAGTAAAACAACCTACAAGTCAAATTATGCAATTGGGTGAGATGGAACTCCTCAAAAATGGTGAGATGCTTACCGAGAAGACTGATATGCTTTAGAAATGAGATGAGAAGTGAAAAGGGAATGTTTTGTTTTATTAAGATGTCTGGGTGTTATAATGGTAATCACCATTAAATGCAATTACAATGGTCTTCTTTATTTAAATACTTTTCTGTAGGTATAGCGTTCATTTAAATTGTGTTTTTTTTTACAAACAGAATAGTTCAATTATAGCAAGTTCAGTGCATCCATTTGACACTTTAAAGAATTCTGAATCAAGGTTCTGATCAGTCATGATTTCTGAAATCACACAAAAAGGCACATTGGTCATTGTAAATTTAGATTGATGGTGTTGTTGTTTTAAAGGACAGGGTTTGTGAGAAATCTGAAAAGTGATTAAGACATTTACTGAAATTGTACATCATACAATTCTCTCGAAAAACATTGAGCAGATGTGTCAGTGTTTTCGTTGACAAACACTAGGTATGAGCGGAAATAGTAGACTTGTGGGCCTTGTTAAGGAGATGAAAAAGAGAGGCTTCGGTCCAGTCAGTAAAACACTGTATATGTCAGTGGGCCAGGCTGCCGCTGGAATGTGAGCTGAGCCCCTAAACGTGGTGAACAGCTGAGGGTTATGACGTCTCGTCCTTCTTCCCGAGCTGGCGGTCTGACTGGTCTGCGTCCACCGTGCTGAGCCCTGATTGGTCCTGCTCTCTCCTTTTAGGGTCATGATGTGTAACAGGTGTCGTTAATGTCCATCCAGTGGGATCCCTCTGTGTTGAGTTTGAAAACTGAGATCCTTATTCGTCCCACCCCCTTCAACAGCCTTTATTTTTCTCAATGTACCTTATGAGGAAATACAGCCTTTCAAGTTTCACCTTTTCAAATGTATTGAGAAAATCAATCACCTATTGAATGATCAGAATTATTATTGTCTGTAACACGTTTTACCCATATTACTGACCTGAACACTATTGGTACAGTGTATTATCAATGGCAGTGGTCCATCTGATGTTGTGAGGTATATTTTGACTTGTAAGGCAGGTAGAACAGACAGGGGACACTGTAGCAGATGGTTGTCTTTGAAGTCTGTTAGTTTATATCCATGGCTGGATTATATGAGAGCATTTTTTCCCTCTAGGCTGTCCCACTGGATGTTAGGCCTGCCTATTTATAGGTGTTACTTTCTCTCTATGTCCACAGATAGATAGGTGTTGGATGCTATGGTTTAGAATTCCATTGCAGTGTAATTATGTTCTTCTGCCAGCCAATGAGTGATGGGAGTTAACAGTTAAACTGACACTGATGTTATCTGAAAGATGATTTTCAGAATCTCACACAACTCAATGTCACACAGCTTGTTCTGAGCACAGGCACAGGAGAGTTCAAAGAGCTCTCTCATCACACCCAGAGCCTTTTACACCAATAACGTATACCAATGAATATCTGTTATAAAAATATTTAACCAGAATACTTGTTTTTTATTACGGCCTGTTTTCCCTACTTAGCCACCCGACCTAGTATTGAGTCACTTGAGACAGGAATTATTGGCCTTGATAATTACACAACAAATTGTGGTTGCAAATTGTGGTTAATAATAAAGATGTCAGGTGGACAGATGTGTGATGAATGGGATTGCATAACTTCAGTTTAATGTTTTATTTCATTTTTCTTTAGAGATGTGCATTACTGCCATCTACAGTTATGTTTTGGAAATGTTACGTAATGACGCTACATCTGCGACGGCACGTATGACGCCTGCCATGCACCAGCGTTGCGACTATGTTGTGATTCCGTGGTGCTGTCAATGCTGGAAGTTCAACGTTTTGGAATCAGATACATTATTGATCGCGTAACTTTATCCAAGGTTGATATTGTAATGTTTCTAAGTAACAAAAGACGAGTGTTACAATAGGTTGTAAATAATTCGCCTCGATATTAAGACGGGTGTATGCGCGAGACATGAGTGTCCATGTAGCTCAGCTAGTAGGATGAGTTGTCATCAGACTTCTGCAGCTGGGAGTGGGACCGAAGACTATTCTGTTCAACAGGAAAACGAACTAGAAGCGCTTGCATCCATTTTTGGAGATGATTTTCAGGATCTGCGGAATAACCGTCCATGGAAGGTAGGCCTACTTTCAACACAATTGTTTGATGAATAGAGTTCCTGATTGCTGACTTGCTAATGCAACGTGGTGTTGATTACACCAACAGGAATTCCTATATTTGTGTCCTTCTGTGTTCTGCTTTCTCCTCATTCAGATCAAAAGGCCACCCGAGGTATACCTGTGCCTGCGACCTAACGGACTAAGCAATGGGAAGGAAAGTTATGTGACAGTGGACTTGCAGGTCAAAATCCCACCAACGTACCCAGATATGTGAGTATCATTAGATCAATCCATCGATGGAATGCATGTCATACAGTATATCTTGCCCTAGATTCAGATGTATAATGTTAGATATTTCCTAGTGTACACCGCTGGGGCCACGTGTAGTCAGGCCAGCTGTTGCTGTCTGATGAAATATAATAACAGCCGCCACCTCTGGCATTAGGATACTGTGCCTGATTTGTACGTTCAACGTGTCTTTTGGTTTGCTACAATCGCCTAATCATTTCATCTGTCTGGAACAAAATGGTATATGTTTTTAAGCATTCATTCCTTTGTTTGTTTGGGAGACAGGCCTCCAGAGCTTGACTTGAAGAATGCCAAAGGTCTCTCCAATGACAACCTCCAGAACCTCCAGACAGAGCTCACTAAACTGGCTGCAGAGCGATGTGGGGAGGTGAGATAGACTTTTACAGGCCGGCAGACAGATGACCAACATCTCCACTCAACCCCTTGACACTACAATGATCATTTTGCTTTGGTCACGTCTTTGTGTAAGTCTCAAAATGACATATTTTCTCCATCACCTCCCCCTCTCTTCCCCCAGGTGATGATCTATGAGCTTGCGGACCATGTCCAGGGGTTTCTGAGTGAACACAACAAGCGTCCGTCCAGCTCCTTCCATGAGGAGATGCTGAAGAACCAGCGGCTGCAGCAGGAGAGGCTAGCCCTGGAGGAGCAGGCGCGACTGGATCAATGCCGCAGGCAGGAGGAGCAGACGGTGAGGAGGAGACACACACACACACACACACACACACACACACACACACACACACACACAAATGTACTATATCTTTAAACCCTTTCGCCTCTACAGAAATTTGAGATCATGGCTGAAATCCAAAGAAGAGAGGAGGAGAAACGAGAGGAGAAGAAGAGGAAAGAAATGGCCAAACAGGTGCCTTCATAATCTTCAAATGTTTACATTTAGCCAACTCACTTTTTTAGAAGATAACCAATACTTCTTATCCCTCTTTGGAAAAGTGACGGACTTTAGGTTTTTAGGATACTGATCATCAATTAATATAATATTGTTTGAAACCAAATTAATTAAAATCATGCTTGACTTGACCTACATATTAAAAATAAACCTCCATACAAAACAGAGCATGAAATGTAAACATATTCTGGCTTTGTGACTGCCCAGGAGCGCTTTGAGAGTTTGGACCAGCCTGCCGTAGAAAGTTGTTCTGTATTGGGCAGCTCATCTTGTTCCCCTGGGCCTCCACCTGAGCCCACCGAGCCCAGAAAAGGGGCCAACCACCGGAGACGAACCAACTCGAACACCCGCCACAGGCATGGACCAGCAACATACATTCCTAAGATATAGCTCTGTGCCTGAACTACACTGAGCTAACTCTGCATGTTGTTTTTGTTGTCACCAGACGGGACACATACAGCGAGGATAGCCAACGCTCACAGGAAGTGCTTCACTTCAGCAACAGTACCCTGGGGGACATCGTAGTGCATAGAGGGAAGTGCCTGGGTAAGCGATTATAATTTCCTGTAAATCTCTCGTTGTTTTGTATTGTAGCTTACTGTACTGTCAGTGTTGAGTTGTGCGCCTCAGTATGCTATGTGTCTGTGTCTCTGGCAGGGGAGAGTGAGAGGCTTGGCCGTAATGTTTATAATGCGTTCGATGCGACCAACGGAGAGTTTGCTGTAGTATACGAGTGGATCCTACGCTGGAACAAGAAGATTGGCAAGTTCTTCACCAGCGAGGAAAATGGCAAGATTGACAGTTGTAAAAAGCAGGTGAGTAATTCCTTGCTGAGATCCTTCCTGACATCAGATGCTATAGTCATAGATTTCAAGATATTGTAACACAGATGCCTACACACTAAGTAATACCCTCTGTCCATTTCTTTATAGATCCATGGAGCAGAGAGTGAGCTGAACTCCCTGCTGAAGCTGGAGCACCCTAACCTGGTGCACTACCAGGCCCTGAGCTCCAGTGAGAGGGATGACTGCCTGGTGGTGGACCTGCTGGTGGAGTATGTCGGGGTCAGCAGCAGTCTGAGCCAGAGCCTGTCCAGCCAGACCGCCATCCCCCTGGAGCGCCTCCGCCTGCACACCACCCAGCTCCTGGCTGCCCTCGACTACCTCCACTCCAACTCTGTTGTCCACAAACAGCTGGGCGCCTCTAGTGTGCTGCTGGACCACCAGGGCAATGTGCGTCTCACAGACTACAGCCTCTCCAAGAGACTGGGTGACATCTGCAATGAGGACATCTTTGTGCAGGCCCGCGTGCGCTTCTGTGAAGACATGCTTCCCACCAAGGCTGGGAAGAAAGGGGATGTATGGAGCATGGGGCTTATGCT
Organism: Salmo trutta; assembly: GCF_901001165.1. NCBI lineage: Eukaryota > Metazoa > Chordata > Actinopteri > Salmoniformes > Salmonidae > Salmo > Salmo trutta. The sequence continues at coordinate 21,958,137 of NC_042989.1, forward strand.
GCTGGCACTGAGCCAGGGGAAGGAGGTCAGGGAGTACCCTGTGTCTGTGCCCACCAGCCTGCCAGCTGATTTCCAGGACTTCCTTAACAGGTACGTCTGCCTGACAATAACCATCAACTCAGTTTGGCCAGACAGCTAGTCTCAGTGACAGCTAGACAGCCCAGTCTCAGCCACGTCTTCCATGCCTGGACCTTCTCACTTTTTTATGGTGGCAGTCAATTAAAACTAGTATTTTTCTGTGGTTAAATTAAAATGTGTTTTACAGATTATGACTCATTAGCACATGTTTTTTTGGATATCTAGCTAGATGATTTAGGAAACATGTCAGCTTTACTATTCTTTTGATAGAAACCAGGCACACTGCACATGCAGGTTCATTTTGATGTATTTAACTTTCCTGTGCCTTTTGGCCTATTGTCCTCCTATCATGGACAATGTGTTAATCAGGGTTAGGTTGTGTGGATGCAGAGTAACACAGTGTGGACCAGATATTGATGGCCACAGTGGGCCGTGCCAGGAATCCCCTACATGAATGTTTCCATGCGTAATGCAACGTTCACTGTTTGTGTGTGTGTGTGTGTGTGTGTGTGTGTGTGTGTGTGTGGTAGGTGTGTGTGCCTGGATGATGCTGACCGCTGGAACACCCAGCAGCTCTTGGACCACCCCTTCCTCAACCCTCCACTTCCAAAGACCCCTCTACAGTGCCAGGATTCTAGTCCAGAAGGTGACAACTTCTCTTTACAAAGTTCAGAACAGAGCCACTAGATATTTTCAGTCTTAAAGTCTATAACGTTGTCAAAAAATTGTTACCCTTCAGAGTTCTGATTCACCATATAGAATCCTGACTGGTGTATTCTGTCCTCTCCCAGACAATGGGGATGACTTTGCGTCATCGGTCATCCCTCACAGTCACATCCTCAATGCCCCGTTCAGCACTGGGCTGCAGAGGCAGTTCTCACGCTACTTCAATGAGTTTGAAGAGCTACAGCTGCTGGGGAAAGGAGCTTTTGGTGCCGTTATCAAGGTAAACCATGTTTAATATAGCATAGCTGACAGTAGCTTTCATAGCCTTCCCCTTTTCTTTTAGTCCATGGTTATTGTTCACATAATGTTTGTATTCCCTTGTCTCCCCACCCATCTTTGTTTCTCTTTCTCTCTGTCCATAACGCTCTCTTTGTGTGCAGGTCCAGAACAAGTTGGATGGCTGTTACTATGCTGTGAAGCGTATCCAGGTGAACCCAGCCAGTAAGCAGTTCCGTAGGATCAAAGGTGAGGTGACGCTGCTCTCGCGCCTCAACCATGAGAACATCGTCCGCTACTACAACGCCTGGATCGAGAGGCACGAGACCCCCTCCACGGGGGTCCTGAGCTCAGACAGCTCCGAGCCCAAGAGCACAGCGGAGAAACTGCCCCAGGTCCGAGCCCCCTCTCTGCGACTCAACGAGCTGGGCTTCAGCATTCTTGACAACGTGGAGGACAACGCCCCTCCCCCCGCCCTGGCCAGCTCGGTGGAGTGGAGCACCTCCATCGAAAGGTCCTCTAGCGCCAAGTGTAGTGGCCACGAGACCAGCGATGAGGACGATGATGATGAAGAGGATGTCTTCTGTGCCTCGTTCCTGTGAGTTCCTCTGAGGGTACATCTGGTGCAGTGCCCTGTGCACTTGATATACTGAAATAAAATGCACTTTTTGATATCTGTTTTGTTTGCGTCTAGCCCATCAAACAGTGACTCAGAGAGTGACATCATTTTTGACAATGGGAATGGCAGCATATCTCAGGTTAGTGTTCACATTATTGCCATAGTGTGTGTTACTAGTGTGTACAATTTCACCAATTACATTCAATGTAATCTCCATTCCTTAGGAGGAGCCAAGCAAGAGAGTGGGGGGTGACACGATAGATAGCACAGACTCGGAGAGGCCACAGCTCATAGCACATTACCTTTATATCCAGGTAAGGCTCAGTTCACTAGCACTTAACTAATACCACAGTAGAGGGCACTGTTTTATGTCTGATATCTAACCCAGGGGTTCTCAAACATTTTGGGCCGTGACAGAAAATGAATCAGGGACCCCCTCATAATCAGAACACAACTTATGTATGTATGTATGTATGTATGTATGTATGTATGTATGTATGTATGTATGTATGTATGTATGTATGTATGTATGTATGTATTATTTTTTAAAACAATTGTTGATCTGGCCGTGGACACCCTGATCTAACCTGTGTTCTCTCCTCCCTCCAGATGGAATACTGTGAAAAAAGCACTTTGCGAGACACCATTGACCAGGGCCTCCATCAGGACAACAGTCGCCTGTGGAGGTTCTTCAGGGAGATCCTGGATGGCCTGGCCTACATCCACGAACAGGTCTGTCTGCAAAGCCCCATCTCCCCTAATCAATGTCCCCTTCAGAGTGCACTGTAGGGTTCAATGTCTGCTTCAGGGTGTGGAACAGAGATGTCATATTAAGATCATAGAGTTGGAGAAGAGTGGAGAGAGAGAGGGTACTGTCCTGTCCCATTCGGTTAATAAGGAGGAAGTCCAGGACAGTCACTGCTTGTGATTATGTTGTTCCACTCCAAGTATCTGCTAAATCTTCAGATCCCAATGTGAAAGAAAGGTTTTGCTAGGTTCATGGTGGGACATTGATATGGGATATCATTTGTGCTGTACGAAGTGTTTTGAAATGTGTTTGATGCAAAACGGTGTTTTAAAGGATCCTCTTCTCGTTTTTTCAAACGCTCAAATGTTCTGGCATACATGTTCCTTCCTACCTCTACACCAAGAAGCCAAGCTGTCACAGCACGGCCCAGAACAACAATGATTACGCGTATGACATGCTTCCAGCCATGGTTCCAATTAGCACTAATTGATCACCTCCCCATCACCCTTCCAACAGGGGATGATTCATCGAGACCTCAAGCCTGTCAACATTTTCTTGGACTCTCAGGACCATGTGAAAATTGGAGACTTTGGCCTGGCCACAGACCATCCTGCTAATGTGGTATGCCTTAATGTCCTCAGCTTCGCTGTCTCCTGGTGATAGAGATGAATGAACTGATACCTTGAAGTTCATGTTGAGGTCTATAAGTGGAATTTTGACACTGTATCAAGTTGATGTATTTCTTGTGTTTTCTGTCTTAATGTCAGAATTGTAATGTGTTATTTCCTTCTCTGCAAGCCCAAATAAGTCAAGAATCAAACAAATAAGTGGTTTTGACTGTACATTTAATCTCCTCATAGGCTGCAGCGGGTAAACTGGATATTGAGGAGAGTGGCTCTGTTCTGATTCTCAAATCGGACCCAACAGGTACTGAGAAGCAACATCCTTCCACATCAAACTGCCCCAAGTGTTTCAGGCTTTGTGACTCTGTTAAGCTCATATTTTCTACCTTGTTATTTCTGAACAGGGAATATGACTGGTATGGTTGGTACTGCCTTGTATGTCAGTCCAGAGGTGCAAGGAAATACTAAAGCCACTTACAACCAGGTAAGAAATACAATACGAATGGAACAAGCACCAAAGTCAATTCAGAAGAACAAAATAGAGGCATTGTCTCAGTACAATCATTCATCAAAGATCTCAAAAGAAGTCTCAAAATAATTATACTCTCTTATAATGACTTTTTAAGGCCCTTGACTCCTGGGTGGAGCACAGACTAATGTCCTCCGTCATTTTAGGCAGTTCAAGGTTTTCCCAACGGTGTTACTGTGTTCTCACTAGGAAATCTATCATTCTGAATGGACTGTATGAACCTGATGTAAAGGGGAGAGGGTTCAACCCGTGATCTGTGTTTCTCCTCAGAAAGTGGATCTGTTTAGCTTGGGTATCATCCTGTTTGAGATGTCCTACCGGCCCATGACCACCGGATCTGAACGCATCTCAGTCCTGAGCCAGCTGCGCATGGTGAGTCTGTCCAGCAAAGGGAACACCGATAGGTGTGGGGGGGGGGGGGGGCACGGGAAGGGTCTCAATCACTCATCTCTGATCACTGTCCCATTACTCTGTCATTCCACTCTGCAGGAGGACATCCACTTCCCTGAAGACTTCCCTGAGTGTAAGAGTGGAATGCAGGTGACTAAGGACATATTCAAATCATGTTACACAAGTTATACTCTCAGCTCTGTGAATTTTTGTGAAGCTATGTATAAAGTAGAAGTAGTTCACATTATAGTCCGACGATGGGAAGTTTAATGAAACCAATCTGAGTGACATTACACAGTATGGGCCGATTGACTGATCCTTAGCCCTGTGTCTATCTCAGAGGAAGGTGATTGGCTGGCTGTTGAACCATGACCCGGCCCTGCGTCCCACGGCCCAGGAGCTCTTGAAGAGTGATCTGCTGCCCCCGCCCCAGATGGAGGAGTCAGAGCTCCACGAGGTCCTGCAGCACACCATGGCTAACGTCAATGGCAAGGCCTACCGCACCATGGTCAACCAGCTGTTCTCCCAGAACACCTCCCCTGTCATGGACTACACTTACGATGTCGACCTCCACAAGGTACTAGGCTACTGCTCTGGCCAAGACACTGACACATTGGACCAGACCCCTCAAACCTGACCTAGCCACACTAACACAACACAAAGCCAACCAGACGTTAAAGCTTGGGTACGATTATTTTGTCTGCCATTTCATATAGCCTCAAATCACTGTTTGTGACAGACAAGTATTGGAGAATTTGTCTTGAATGCTCAGAATAGAATGGTCCAAAGTGGGAAGAGCTACCCATCTCCTCCTGTAGGTGTCACTGTAGACACAGTAATGATGCTGGTCCTGTGTTCTGCTACAGCTCTCCTGTCATCTGTTCCACATAATGCTGGGATTGTTTAAGCTTTAATCGATGCCTTTTGATTCATAACAGACTGCGTTTGTTTTGTTTTGCTGCAGGGTAGTTTTAATTTCAACAGTGCTAAATTGCAACAGTATGTGTACGAAACAATTACCAGGATCTTCAAGAAACACGGTGAGTCCGGACTTTTTTTGTCCCATTTTAAGAGCTGAAGTCTTGTTTACTCTCTTGTGCAAACGACTTGACCCATTCCACTCTAACTCGCTGTTATGAAGACCTCACTGGGGGCCTTGACTTAAACATCTGCTCCCATATATACTGTTGTCTCTAGTGACTATAATTCTTAGCAGATGTTTGGTTATATACACTGCTCAAAAAAATAAAGGGAACACTTAAACAACACAATGTAACTCCAAGTCAATCACACTTCTGTGAAATCAAACTGTCCACTTAGGAAGCAACACTGATTGACAATAAATTTCACATGCTGTTGTGCAAATGGAATAGACAACAGGTGGAAATTATAGGCAATTAGCAAGACACCCCCAATAAAGGAGTGGTTCTGCAGGTGGGGACCACAGACCACTTCTCAGTTCCTATGCTTCCTGGCTGATGTTTTGGTCACTTTTGAATGCTGGCGGTGCTTTCACTCTAGTGGTAGCATGAGACGGAGTCTACAACCCACACAAGTGGCTCAGGTAGTGCAGCTCATCCAGGATGGCACATCAATGTGAGCTGTGGCAAGAAGGTTTGCTGTGTCTGTCAGCGTAGTGTCCAGAGCATGAAAGCGCTACCAGGAGACAGGCCAGCACATCAGGAGACGTGGAGGAGGCCGTAGGAGGGCAACAACCCAGCTGCAGGACCGCTACCTCCGCCTTTGTGCAAGGAGGAGCAGGAGAAGCACTGCCAGAGCCCTGCAAAATGACCTCCAGCAGGCCACAAATGTGCATGTGTTTGCTCAAATGGTCAGAAACAGACTCCATGAGGGTGGTATGAGGGCCCGACGTCCACAGGTGGGGGTTGTGCTTACAGCCCAACACCGTGCAGGACGTTTGGCATTTGCCAGAGAACACCAAGATTGGCAAATTTGCCACTGGCGCCCTGTGCTCTTCACAGATGAAAGCAGGTTCACACTGAGCACATGTGACAGACGTGACAGAGTCTGGAGACGCCGTGGAGAACGTTCTGCTGCCTGCAACATCCTCCAGCATGACCGGTTTCGCGGTGGGTCAGTCATGGTGTGGGGTGGCATTTCTTTGGGGGGCCGCACAGCCCTCCATGTGCTCGCCAAAGGTAGCCTGACTGCCATTAGGTACCGAGATGAGATCCTCAGACCCCTTGTGAGACCATATGCTGGTGCGGTTGGCCCTGGCTTTCTCCTAATGCAAGACAATGCTAGACCTCATGTGGCTGGAGTGTGTCAGCAGTTCCTGCAAGAGGAAGGCATTGATGCTATGGACTGGCCCGCCCGTTCCCCAGACCTGAATCCAATTGAGCACATCTGGGACATCATGTCTCGCTCCATCCACCAACGCCACGTTGCACCACAGACTGTCCAGGAGTTGGCGGATGCTTTAGTCCAGGTCTGGGAGGAGATCCCTCAGGAGACCATCCGCCACCTCATCAGGAGCATGCCCAGGCGTTGTAGGGAGGTCATACAGGCACGTGGAGGCCACACACACTACTGAGCCTCATTTTGACTTGTTTTAAGGACATTACATTAAAGTTGGATCAGCCTGTAGTGTGGTTTTCCACTTTAATTTTGAGTGTGACTCCAAATCCAGACCTCCATGGGTTGATAAATTGGATTTCCATTGATTATTTTTGTGTGATTTTTGTTGTCAGCACATTCAACTATGTAAAGAAAAAAGTATTTAATAAGATTATTAATTTCATTCAGATGTAGGATGTGTTGTTTAAGTGTTCCCTTTATTTTTTTGAGCAGTATATATACATGTTATAGACCTTTATACAGCTGTGATTCTTTATTTCAGTTGTTTATTCAGTTTCTATATTATCTGCTTCATCCAGATATATATTATGAAATATAAAAAGTAGATACTGTACATGGCTAAATTTGAACTTCCATATTGTGTTTGAGGTTATATTTTTATGTACATTAAACTTATTAACATACATTAAACATAGTGTTTCTGTGGCTGTCTGTCCAGGGGCTGTGCGTCTCCAGACCCCCCTGCTGCTCCCCAGGAATAGGAAGTTGTATGAGGGCAGTGAGCTGGCCTGCTTGATGGACCACAGCGGTATGCTTGTCACCCTGCCCTACGACCTCCGGGTGAGCATCAAGAAGCAGGAAGTACTACACCGTTAACTAGCCCTCAGTGATCGTGGCACGCAATCAGAATGGACTAGAGCCAGGATAACCTCAGGACAACCCTGGAACATCCTAGGGACTAACTGTCTGTTTCCACATAGGGATTTATTGTAGTCTTGCATGCACTGTTTATTGAGTCTCTCTTTTGTCTCCATTTCAGATGGCATTCGCAAGATTTGTGGCCAGAAATAATATTACCAACTTCAAGAGGTAAACCTCAAAGTCCGGAGTCAATCACTGAATTCTTGAGTCTATGCATGTTCAGTCTTTGCATGTCATCCGAGCATGTGTTTATATCCAGCATAATGTAACGGGGTGTGTGCGCAGGTGGAGCATCGAGCGTGTGTTCCGGCCCAGGAAGCCAGACAGGGCTCACCCCAGGGAGCTGCTGGAGTGTGCCTTTGATGTCATTGTCCCTGTCACCAACAGCCTGCTGCCTGACGCTGAGACCATCTTCACCATCTCAGAGATTATCCAGGAGTTTAGTGTCCTGCAGGTACAAGTACTGGACCACTTCCTGTCTGGCTCAATCCTTTCACCATGTTACTACCCCTGTCACAGTCTAGTTCAGGTCACAGACCGTACTGTCCTTCCCTTACAGCAGGTCACAGACCTGTTCACTCCCTGGACACTACACAGGGATTTTTCGGCCATTGAAATTCTTGGGTGGGAAAAATGCTTTCAGTGTAAACGTAAACGACTAAAACCAGATATAAAGAATGTAGAAAGGATAAATGACCTATATAATCTTTGAGAACTAACAATCACCAAAATATAATCTAGACAGTCAGGGAGAATTTGAAAATTCTAAAAAACAATTTACTAGTATAGTTAGAACACAGCCATTGCAAAATGCATAGAATTGCAGGAAATTAGCTTTAAAACTTAAAAATCTTCTCTCAGCTCCATGGCAGAATATGTAAAATTACACCAAATTTGTTTTAAAACTGCAACATTTCTTCTCGGTTGCATGGCAAAATGTGTATTATTGCATGAAATTGGCTTTAAAACGGCATAAAATGTATCTTAGCTCCATGAACAAATTTGTAGAATTGTAGGAAATTGGCTTATAAAAGCAAAGATGTCTCTACAACGTCAAGATGGGGGCCTCTAAAATGTTCTCTAAAATTCAGCCAAGCCGACCGCAACCCCTGCCACGCTCACCACCTAAGCACCGTTTTGATCCAGAAAAAACCTGGGTACAGTAGGCCCAGTTCACTCAGCATGAGCCCAGTCCACCCCAGCCCTGCTCTGTTACAGCCAGAGGATCACCATGGCTCCAAGCCCCTCTAAAAGGCCCTCTCCCTGATTGCACCATTTACTGTATATTCCCTCTCTTTGTGTGAGAAAGCTGTTAAGAATGTGTGAGTCACTGAATGAGAGAGCAGCAGCCAGCCTCTGTGGCCATTTCACTGAGCAGTCCTCCTACCGTAGTGGTTTAGGGATGAGAAGTCCTGCTACAGTAGTGGTTTAGGGATGAGAAGTCCTGCTACAGTAGTGGTTTAGGGATGAGAAGTCCTCCTACAGTAGTGGTTTAGGGATGAGAAGTCCTCCTACAGTAGTGGTTTAGGGATGAATGGTCCTCCTACAGTAGTGGTTTAGGGATGAGAAGTCCTCCTACAGTAGTGGTTTAGGGATGAGAAGTCCTCCTACAGTAGTGGTTTAGGGATGAGAAGTCCTCCTACAGTAGTGGTTTAGGGATGAGAAGTCCTCCTACAGTAGTGGGTTAGGGATGAGAAGTCCTCCTACCGTAGTGGTTTAGGGATGAGAAGTCCTCCTACCGTAGTGGTTTAGGGATGAACGGTCCTCCTACAGTTGTGGTTTAGGGATGAACGGTCCTCCTACAGTAGTGGTTTAGGGATGAACGGTCCTCCTACAATAGTGGTTTAGGTATGAACGGTCCTCCTACAGTAGTGGTTTAGGGATGAAGAAGGCCTCCTACAGTAGGGGTTTAGGGATGAAGAAGGCCTCCTACAGTAGGGGTTTAGGGATGAACGGTCCTCCTACAGTGGTGGTTTAGGGATGAACGGTCCTCCTACAGTAGTGATTTAGGGATGAACGGTCCTCCTACAGTAGTGGTTTAGGGATGAGAAGTCCTCCTACAGTAGTGGTTTAGGGATGATCGGTCCTCCTACAGTAGTGGTTTAGGGATGAACGGTCCTCCTACAGTAGTGGTTTAGGGATGAACGGTCCTCCTACAGTAGTGGTTTAGGGATGAACGGTCCTCCTACAGTAGTGGTTTAGGGATGAACGGTCCTCCTACAGTAGTGGTTTAGGGATGACCGGTCCTCCTACAGTAGTGGTTTAGGGATGAGAAGTCCTCCTACAGTGGTGGTTTAGGGATGAGAAGGCCTCCTACAGTAGTGGTTTAGGGATGAGAAGTCCTCCTACAGTAGTGGTTTAGGGATGAACGGTCCTCCTACAGTGGTGGTTTAGGGATGAACGGTCCTCCTACAGTGGTGGTTTAGGGATGAACGGTCCTCCTACAGTAGTGGTTTAGGGATGAACGGTCCTCCTACAGTAGTGGTTTAGGGATGAACGGTCCTCCTACAGTAGTGGTTTAGGGATGAACGGTCCTCCTACAGTAGTGGTTTAGGGATGAACGGTCCTCCTACAGTAGTGGTTTAGGGATGAACGGTCCTCCTACAGTAGTGGTTTAGGGATGAGAAGGCCTACTACAATAGTGGTTTAGGGATGAACGGTCCTCCTACAGTAGGGGTTTAGGGATGATCGGTCCTCCTACAGTAGTGGTTTAGGGATGATCGGTCCTCCTACAGTAGTGGTTTAGGGATGAACGGTCCTCCTACAGTAGTGGTTTAGGGATGATCGGTCCTCCTACAGTAGTGGTTTAGGGATGAACGGTCCTCCTACAGTAGTGGTTTAGGGATGAACGGTCCTCCTACAGTAGTGGTTTAGGGATGAGAAGGCCTACTACAGTAGTGGTTTAGGGATGAGAAGACCTACTACAGTAGTGGTTTAGGGATGAGAAGGCCTCCTACAGTAGTGGTTTAGGGATGAGAAGGCCTTCTACAGTAGTGGTTTAGGGATGAGAAGTCCTCCTACAGTAGTGGTTTAGGGATGAGAAGGCCTACTACAGTAGTGGTTTAGGGATGAGAAGTCCTCCTACAGTAGTGGTTTAGGGATGAGAAGGCCTACTACAGTAGTGGTTTAGGGATGAACGGTCCTCCTACAGTAGTGGTTTATGGATGAGAAGTCCTCCTACAGTAGTGGTTTATGGATGAGGATTGTATTTGTGCTCAGGTGTAATGGTGTATTGGTTGTGTGGTGTTAGGAGAGGAACTATCACATCTACCTGAACCACACCAGTCTGCTGAAGGCCATCCTGCTACACAGCGGAGTCCCAGAGGACAAGCTGAGCCACGCCTCCAGTATCCTTTGTGAAGCCATGGTTAGTACTCCGCCCACCGCACTTGGGCAAATGAAACATACACCATGCATGCATAGATTGTGTGGTAGAAGTTTTGTCCATAACATCTTTGTTCTACCACTGGAACTATAAAATGGTATCCTGTCTCTGTTCATAGAGTGAAAAGCTGACTAGGCGAGAGGTGGAGGCCAAGTTCTGTAACCTCTCTCTGTCTAACAACAGTGTAAGTATCTACTGTTGCTTCTGGTGTTTTATGACATGTCTGGTGAAATCATCAGTATGTCCACTTTGACTCTGCTCAGATACTGGTCAGCTTTTCTTCAACATTGCCTTGCTCTCAGCTACAGATACTGTATTTTCTCTCTCTGTTCAGATCTGTGTCTGATGTTGTCTGTCTTGCCCTGCCAGTTGCAGACGCTGTATAAATACATAGAGCAAAAGGGAGACCTTCGGGACCTGGTCCCCCTCATCACCTCTCTGACCAAACAGAAGACTGCCGTTACCCAGCTGGCCAAGCAGGGCCTCAGAGACCTGGAGGAGCTCACTGGTCTGCTCAAGAGACTGGGCGTCAAGCTGCAGGTACTGCTACTCCCTCTCTCTCTCAATCTTGATTGTTACCCCAGGTGTATGAAGTGCATGGAAGAATGGTATTGAAATGTGTTTTGTTGTTGAGTGAGTGAGTGAGTGAGTGATTGATTCTCCCTCGTGTGTGTGTGTGTCTTTTAGGTGGTGGTCAACCTGGGTCTGGTATATAAAGTGCAGCACCATTGTGGGGTCATCTTCCAGTTTGTGGCCTTCATCAAGAAACGCAGACGCACAGTGCCAGACATCGTGGCTGCAGGAGGGAGATACGACCACCTGGTAATGCCCCCATCCTACCCATGCCGCCAACGGATTATGTCCCAACTTAGGTCCTTGGAAGTGTTGAACTATCAGGGTTTCTGGTTCTCTTCCTGTAGATCCTTGAGTTCCGTGGCCCAGCGTCCTCTGCTCCTGTCCCCTCGGCAGTAGGGGCCAGTGTGGCTCTGGACAAGGTCTGTGCTGCCCTGGCCAACATGGAGGAGCCGGTGAGAACACTTCATCAGTGATAATGACCCACAGACACAGAAGGTCATATTTGAGGATGGCTTATTACTTTCAGCCTCCATTAAAGTTATTCTCTGTTATTATCCTGCCTCTAAAATGTAGCTGTTTTGGGAAAGGCTCTACTGTATATTTCTATACTGTAGAATGACAGTTGATGGGTTTACCCCTGAACCCTCTGTAATCAAATCAACTGAAGTTTTGTTGAGCTCTGTGTATGTGTGCATGTTTAAACCTAACTCCCTGTCTCCTAGCCCTCTATCAGTTTGTGTGATGTGCTGGTGGTGCCTGTAGGCCACACCTCTATGGGCAGGGCCATCAATGTGATCCAGAAGCTGTGGACAGCAGGAGTCTCTGCTGACATCGTCTATGATGTGTCACAGGTAAGTGATGAGCAGCCTGTAGTGCCTTCTGCTGTGACAATACCTAACCAACAGGGGGCAACACCTTTATTCTATTCTACCCCACATGGACAGGGGGTCCAAACTGAGTTATTTACCTTGACTGTCTGGACCTGTAAACACTCAGGGGAATGGGATCCATTTTGAGGTTACTTGTATAAGCCTGTTAGTGTAGCACGTTTAATAAATACGATTAAATACTACTCTGTTACTGTATAGAGTTTTCCAGGCAGTTTTTATTTTCAGTTTGTAGTTGAAGTCTGTTGACCAACTTTATCCTTGAGAAGAGTTTCAATGTGTTCCAGTGTACTTGTTGTCATCCTGTTGCATGTGGGTGGTGTAGTGTGACTGCTGTTCTGGTGCCATGCCTCGTCCCATTCTTCATGTTTATGTGACAGCCGGATCTCAGGCCAGGAAGCTGTATGTCACTACTGCTGTGTGTCTTTCTCTGGCTGGCCCCCACAACCTGGCGTTAGCGTGCAGCTGACAGCTCTCCTCTCTCTCTTTCGTTGAAACTTTCCCTCTTGTTCTCTTCTGTTATCCTCTTTTCCTCTGTTTACCTCACCCTTTTCTCCCTTGTCCTCTCCATCATTCCTTCCACCCACTCCAGTGTCCTCCCTCTCTTCTCTACTTTTCATTTGATCTCTTCTTTTTCTGTCTCTGTGACTCTCTATAACGTCACTGATTGCCCAACTCCATCCCCCTGAGCCCCAAGCAGCAATTAAAAGCTTTGCTTTGTCTGAGCTCACGCTGCTCTGCTGGAGAGGAACAACATGTCACTCCAAGTTGTTAGGGATGCCTGCCTTATGGACCAGCCAGCCAGCTGGGGGGAGGGGGTAGTGTGAGAGACAACATCCAATTGTTCAGAGTTTATTAAGTGCTGAGATTCTCCCCTCCTAACACCTTTCACATGCACTGTTTTTACTAGCCAAATCTCCAGTAAATTATTATTTATGGTCCGGAGATGGTTCCTTTTAGCTTTTCTAGCCAAATATGGTGAACCCTATCTGTGGTCAGCTGGGAGGCATATGGCCGAAAGCTGGTCGACCTTCAGGCATCCACAGTGGCAGAGCTATAGCCTCGGCAGTCTCGGAGAGAGAGCTGCTGTGAAGAAGCTGGTGGGGAGAGAGACCGCTGAAGAGCAGAGCAGAGAGGTGATATACAGTACAGGGATTGTTCCTCAGCAGAGTCCGTCTGCTGCTCTGTTCTGACTCAGCATTGCCTGCCAGTTGAAACCTGTCTGTATTTGATTAGGATAAATCAGCTCTGCTGCTCACACACAGCCACGGGTGAGTGCACTACCCGGACAGGACCAGGTTTGTGCAATGGGCAGAGTTGCTCTCCGTTCCAAGTTAAACTTGGTTCTCCGCCACTCTGGAGGAATTTATGAGGCACAAGTGAAGCGTTCCCCCATCACGCATTTCATTTTCCAGGCTTTATGCTGCCGTGGCCCAGTGGTACCTTCCACCCCTGCTCTCTCTCTTTCTCCCACCACATCACTTGCTCTGATCTCAGTGTAAAATGGGGGAGTTTTCTGCTTTTATTATTACATTCCTGCCGTGTTGTCCAACACGTACGGCACACACTCTCCGTTTGCACAGGAACTGATGAGTCATAGGAAAGCCACTGAAGCCTGCCTGAACCCAGCTTTCAGCACACCACTAAACCACCAGGACTGCTTACAACTCTTACTCTTAAACAGACAGCCCACTTTGATAAATACGCCACAAACTAACTTTCCCATAACCCCACTGTCATATTACAGGAGAAACATGGAGTTGAGGGAGAGCTTATCCTAAAACTAATTCACTGTATAGTGTTGAAGGGGTCCACTTGCTCACTGTAACCACTTAACTTTGAAGCCCACTGTTACCACAACCCCTATAGCAGGGATCATCAACTAGATTCAGCTGCAGACCAATTTCTTTCTTGAGCGGATGGTTGGGGGGCTGGAACATAATTCCAAATCATTTGTAGATTGCAAATTGACCACAAGAAGCCCAAATAGATGTAATATTTGACTAAAACAATAATTTCAAACCTTGACTACATTTGTATATGATCTATCTATTAAGCGTGGAAATACTTGGGAACAGATTTCCCAAATTAAAATCACTTGAAGCTGATTTCCTGGTGTTTTTTATGTCCAACAATGAACAATTAAACTTTTTTGTGTGGGGGGGGGGCCCGGAGAATTTTGGGGGCCAAATAAAACCCTCCGCTGGCCCAATTCTGCCCACAGGCCACCAGTTGGGGAACCCTGCCCAATAGCAAGTACATGCATGTCACAATTCACCAAAACCATACAGTTGGTCAATCCACATATAGTAGTAGTAACAGAAAATGTAAATCTTGGTCTAGAAATAGGTTGCAGGATCTGGAGCCCGTTGGGACATCATCTTCTTGGGAGCAGTATATACCATATTTTCACTTGGCTATTACAAAGTAGTGTTTTCTTCCCCTCTGGATCTGACTGTGTTGTGTTCAGTCCCAGGAGACTCTGCTGGAGCACTGCAGACAGGCTGGCATCACCTGCATGGCCCTGGTCTCAGACAAGGAGGGGAACTACATCAAGGTAATAATATTAACTATTCATTTATATAAAGCTTGTCCAGATGCTCAAAGCTCTGAGGGCAAACGGGGTGGTGAAAATCAATATTAGGAAGGTGTTCCTAATGTTTGGTATACTCAGTGTATATGGTATTGATATGAATTCCCTAAAATGTGAGAATTTGGAGTGAAAGTGTGTTTTGGAAGCAGGTCTGATTCCCCTCCCTATCCCCTGTGTGTCCCCAGGTCAAGTCCTTTGAGAAGGAAAGGCAGTCAGAGAAGAGGATTCCAGAGTCTGACCTTGTGGATCACATTGTTCAGAAATGTCGGACCAAATTCTATGAGGAGAAAAATGTCAGGTGACAACACGGTTTACTAACCCACGCACAAACTCTGTTCTAGACTTCCAGTGAAATTGGAGCTAGAGACTGACACAGCGGTGTTGTTTGTCTCTCTTCCAACAGGGAAATCTCTGAGACTGTCTCTCTTCAGAACTCCAAGGGATCACTCGTTAGTACCTCAGGTACAGTTAAACAGCCTCTTGACCCTGTGTCCAAGGATGACCCCATTACCTTTGACAGAGAGCAGAGCAGTAATTATGGTCCTCTGGTTTCCTATGAACCTCCTTTGTTCTGGGTTTAAGTCCCTACATGGTGGCCGAGCGATGGTGAATATGTGAACTGCAAAGTGATTAGTGGTAGTGTTACATTTCTCACCACCTCTGGCTCAGATGTACAGTAGATATAAACCTTAATACAACACACTGGACTTATTAGTCTGGCTAACAATGATGGCTTCTCAGTCGGCTGGTGTCTGTGGGTGGTGGTGGGAGAAGGCTGTAACAGCTCTGACATATTGCCATGGTCTCATTAGGATTGTGTGTGTGGTGTGTGATCTGACAGGATCATCAGAGCAGCACGGGAGCAGTGCCTCTAGTAACATAAACGTGAACCTCCTCACCCCGGAGAAGGTGTCCTCTAGCACCAGACGACGCTTTGAGACCCAGGTCTGTCAATCAATCACACCTGTCACTCACACCTTTCCTGGAGTAGGCTATAACAGACAGAAAGACATACACAACAGACAGACGGACCGAGCCAAGCCCAGTCATGCAACCGATCACGAGACCGGGACAACCTCGCCGCCTCTCTCCCTCTCTGGCTGTGCTTCCCAGCTCTGTGTCACTGTGGCGTTCGTCACAGTCAGACAACACACCGCCTTTTACAGGCCGCCAGCCCAGGCATAAACCCCATTGGCTCGCGTAGAGATGGATTGCATGTGAGGATGAAGTGGCTTTTGTTTTCCAGTTTCATTGTGTTCATGGGAGCAATTACTCCTTTTCCCCCTCTCTCTCTCTCTCTCTCTCTCTCTTTCTCTCGCTTTGTTCAGATACAAACCAGATTGCAGAATCTAGGTAGCAATTTACAGAACAAGAGCAATGACATCGAAGTTCTGGCTGTAAGTCATTTTCTGTTTTCCCACCTCTACACCTTATCTGTTGAATCCATGTGTGAAATAGATCTGTGTGTGAAATAAGGACAGATGTTAGCTGATCAGTTGGACTAGTGGTTTTCCCCTCTGTTTTTCTCTGCACTGCAGAGGGGTTTACAGAGCTCTCCTGGAGGTAGATGGCTACAAAATGATTCCAGTTGCTCCAAAGCAGAAAACAGAAGGAGAGAGCATGTCATTTGGAGCTAAATTGCTAGCATATTTTGTTTATTTGTGGTTTTGTAGTCGATTTGAAAAGAGATATTCACAGAGTAAATTATACAGTGTATTATTTACTGATACGACATAGTCCAAATACATTTGTCATTCCATATGTTTGTGAGGATCAGAGGGTTAGAGGTTAGATGCTGGAGTGTGAGGTATTGAAGCATAACAGACATATTCACCTTGATGCCAGTATGTATTTACTCAGAGCTAGAAGTCTGCTTCCAGGTTACATCAGCAGTAATGCTACCCGTCTGTCATAGGTAATACCCGGAACTAAAGAAAAAGGCAATTTAACCAAAATATAAAGGCATAGATTGAAAATCAGCACTGACAGTTCTATGATTTCCTGCCAAGGACATTTTACAGTGGTGCACTCAGTGGTGGTGAGAGCACCGTGAATGAGTTACAGTGGTGGTGAGAGCACCGTGAATGAGTTACAGTGGTGGTGAGAGCATCGTGAATGAGTTACAGTGGTGGTGAGAGCACCGTGAATGAGTTACAGTGGTGGTGAGAGCACCGTGAATGAGTTACAGTGGGGGTGAGAGCACCGTGAATGAGTTACAGTGGTGGTGAGAGCACCGTGAATGAGTTACAGTGGTGGTGAGAGCACCGTGAATGAGTTACAGTGGTGGTGAGAGCACCGTGAATGAGTTACAGTGGTGGTGAGAGCACCGTGAATGAGTTACAGTGGTGGTGAGAGCACCGTGAATGAGTTACAGTGGTGGTGAGAGCACCGTGAATGAGTTACAGTGGTGGTGAGAGCACCGTGAATGAGTTACAGTAGTGGTGAGAGCACTGTGAATGAGTTACAGTGGTGGTGAGAGCACCGTGAATGAGTTACAGTGGTGGTGAGAGCACCGTGAATGAGTTACAGTGGTGGTGAGAGCATCGTGAATGAGTTACAGTGGTGGTGAGAGCATCGTGAATGAGTTACAGTGGTGGTGAGAGCACCGTGAATGAGTTACAGTGGTGGTGAGAGCACCGTGAATGAGTTACAGTGGTGGTGAGAGCACCGTGAATGAGTTACAGTGGTGGTGAGAGCACCGTGAATGAGTTACAGTGGTGGTGAGAGCACCGTGAATGAGTTACAGTGGTGGTGAGAGCACCGTGAATGAGTTACAGTAGTGGTGAGAGCACCGTGAATGAGTTACAGTGGTGGTGAGAGCACCGTGAATGAGTTACAGTGGTGGTGAGAGCACCGTGAATGAGTTACAGTGGTGGTGAGAGCACCGTGAATGAGTTACAGTGGTGGTGAGAGCACCGTGAATGAGTTACAGTGGTGGTGAGAGCACCGTGAATGAGTTACAGTGGTGGTGAGAGCACCGTGAATGAGTTACAGTGGTGGTGAGAGCACCGTGAATGAGTTACAGTGGTGGTGAGAGCACCGTGAATGAGTTACAGTGGTGGTGAGAGCACCGTGAATGAGTTACAGTGGTGGTGAGAGCACCGTGAATGAGTTACAGTGGTGGTGAGAGCACCGTGAATGAGTTACAGTGGTGGTGAGAGCACCGTGAATGAGTTACAGTGGTGGTGAGAGCACCGTGAATGAGTTACAGTGGTGGTGAGAGCACTGTGAATGAGTTACAGTGGTGGTGAGAGCACCGTGAATGAGGAATAATGAACAAAGTCAATGTTCTGCTCTGACTAAATTGCTACAGCACAGTGTGCAAATGATCTTCATGACCTTGAGCTGAGGGAACTGAACCTTCTGTTTTGTGCGATTGTGGAATGTGTCTTGAATATCTATAGCTAATATTTGAGTGCTGTGTCTGAGGTCACATATACTTCCTAAGGAAAGGGACAGCGTGCTATGTACAGTGTGGACTGGGATTACATGGTGAGATACAGTAACATCCGTTGTGTTAGTGGAGTCTAACGCACCTTCCTTTGTTGTTCCGTCACAGGTGGACCTGACAAAGGAAACCCTCATCAACTTCCTGTCTTTGGAGGTCTGTACCCAGCTCTGCTTATCATGACCTCTGTCTGCACAACCAATAAAGTACACCTTGGCAGGATGGAGTAGGGGAGGGAAGGAATGGAGGTCAGGCCTTCGGAGAGGAAAGATAAGGGAGTCCTGACTTCTTTTGCTCTGTCTGGGGAGGGGAGTAAACACCACAGAGTTACCCAACTATCAGCTGGGACAAGGTGTGAACACTCACATTCCAAACTCCTGGCTGCAGCGCCTGCCAAACCAAGCAGAAACCCCTAGCTTTCATTAAAAAAAGAGAATGTAAATGATATGGTGTTAAACATAATAAAGATTAAAAAAATGCTCCGAACACAAGCTTATGTTAGCAGACAAAGCGTAGAATGAATGGCAACTTTATACAGTTCCCCTCTCACATCATACATGGCTTTGTGATTGAGTGTCAGAGAAAACAACTTACAATACACAGTGTGCATGCCCAGACCCACAGGAAACCCTGCATCACACTGACTAATTACCCCACAGAGCATTGAGGGCCTGAGACTCTAAACTATCCTAGCAGCTTTACTGAACCGCCAGTCTCAACAGGCAAAAATATACAATGTTTAAAATCCACAACCCGCAGATCTATCTTTGATATTTCCCCCCCATTAACTGCAGATGGTGGAGTCTCCGACACGGTAACTTCAAATACAATAACAACCGTGTTTGTTTGATCACAGTGGCTATGTTGAATATCTGATTGCTCTCTCTCTTTGCCACTTCTCTCTCTGTAGTTTGATGGAGATGAGCCGTTCGATATCAGTGTTAAACATCTGCTGTCGCGTCTCCCCAAGCAGCGCTACCTCAAGTCCATCTGCGAGGAGATCCACCGCTTCAAAATCATGAAAAGGTGCGTAGTTGTACCTGTGGTTACTGGGCTGTTTTGAACAGCGTATGGGTGTCTCAGGGCAGGTGAGCCCAGCCAGAGTGTGAGAGCAGGGCAGTATACCCCATCGCCTCACCCCTGTGTGCTCCCTGGGCCTGACTCAGGCCCAACATGCCTTTTTATTAAAAATCATGAAACCTGAGGAAAACGGTAGAGATCATTAAAGGCCCTTTAAAAACCAGACTTCCTTTTATGACCAGCAAACACCAGAAAACCCCCGCCCACACCCCAGGTGTGTGGATGTCAGTCAACTCTTCAAACGAATCAGGTCAGAGATAACTATAGTCTCTAAAACAACTCCTCAGATGATCATGTCAGAGATATCTATAGTCTCTAAAACACCTCCTCAGATGATCAGGTCAGAGATATCTATAGTCTCTAAAACAACTCCTCAGATGATCATGTCAGAGATATCTATAGTCTCTAAAACACCTCCTCAGATGATCAGGTCAGAGATATCTATAGTCTCTAAAACAACTCCTCAGATGATCAGGTCAGAGATATCTATAGTCTCTAAAACACCTCCTCAGATGATCAGGTCAGAGATATCTATAGTCTCTAAAACAACTCCTCAGATGATCATGTCAGAGATAACTATAGTCTCTAAAACACCTCCTCAGATGATCAGGTCAGAGATATCTATAGTCTCTAAAACAACTCCTCAGATGATCATGTCAGAGATAACTATAGTCTCTAAAACACCTCCTCAGATGATCAGGTCAGAGATATCTATAGTCTCTAAAACAACTCCTCAGATGATCATGTCAGAGATATCTATAGTCTCTAAAACACCTCCTCAGATGATCAGGTCAGAGATATCTATAGTCTCTAAAACAACTCCTCAGATGATCAGGTCAGAGATATCTATAGTCTCTAAAACAACTCCTCAGATGATCAGGTCAGAGATATCTATAGTCTCTAAAACACCTCCTCAGATGATCAGGTCAGAGATATCTATAGTCTCTAAAACAACTCCTCAGATGATCAGGTCAGAGATATCTATAGTCTCTAAAACAACTCCTCAGATGATCAGGTCAGAGATATCTATAGTCTCTAAAACACCTCCTCAGATGATCAGGTCAGAGATATCTATAGTCTCTAAAACACCTCCTCAGATGATCATGTCAGAGATATCTATAGTCTCTAAAACACCTCCTCAGATGATCATGTCAGAGATAACTATAGTCTCTAAAACACCTCCTCAGATGATCATGTCAGAGATAACTATAGTCTCTAAAACACCTCCTCAGATGATCAGGTCAGAGATATCTATAGTCTCTAAAACACCTCCTCAGATGATCAGGTCAGAGATATCTATAGTCTCAAACAACTCCTCAGATGATCAGGTCAGAGATATCTATAGTCTCAAACAACTCCTCAGATGATCAGGTCAGAGATATCTATAGTCTCTAAAACACCTCCTCAGATGATCATGTCAGAGATATCTATAGTCTCAAACAACTCCTCAGATGATCAGGTCAGAGATATCTATAGTCTCTAAAACACCTCCTCAGATGATCAGGTCAGAGATATCTATAGTCTCTAAAACAACTCCTCAGATGATCATGTCAGAGATATCTATAGTCTCTAAAACACCTCCTCAGATGATCAGGTCAGAGATATCTATAGTCTCTAAAACAACTCCTCAGATGATCATGTCAGAGATAACTATAGTCTCTAAAACACCTCCTCAGATGATCAGGTCAGAGATATCTATAGTCTCTAAAACAACTCCTCAGATGATCAGGTCAGAGATATCTATAGTCTCTAAAACACCACCTCATATGATCAGATTTCCATTTGGAATCTGGGGGAAGGATTTGGACTGTTTGTCTGTCTATTGTCTGGTTGTTTCCACTGTGAGTGACACCTAGAGTCCTGGGCCATAGGCCAGGTCACAGGCAGGGCTAAAGCCCCACTGCATGCTGTCTACAGGAGCCTGGGCTAATACGAGCCTCACTGCCTATAGCCCTGCTCAAAGACTCGGCTAAACTCTCTTTTTTTTTGCGCTGCCTAGCTTTATTTGGATTCTCAGAACAAGGAGCCTATGTAGGATTTGATGGATGTTCTCTTTCATGAATGGGGATAATGTAGGAGAAAGCTAGAGCCTCTTTCTCTGGTTCCATCTGAGCTCTTCGTAGACTGTCCAGAGCAGTTGGTTTTAATTTCCTGTGTGTACTGTGTGTCTCATTCACCGTTAAGGGAAAAGTGTTTACTGACAAATTAATGTCATTTGGGCTCGATAACAATGGAGATATTCACAGTGGGTGTTTTTGTGTTTGTTTTGGCTGAAACTAGCGCACAGAGAAGACCAGATGAGTGGGCCAAAGGCCACAGTAGTCAACAGTTACTTGGCTGCACTGTGCCTGTAAACTACCCATAGGGCCCCACAGTCATTGAGCTGCCCCAGTCTTACAGCTACAGCCACTATTTCATGTACTTCAAAACAGACTAGCTGCCCCCCAGGTCATCTGAAATCCCCTGTAAAATAATGGAAAGCTAGGGCCAATAATGATCAAGGTGACAATGAATAGAAATAGTCAAATTAGGCTGTTTTTACACAATGAACTGGCCAGTTAAACAGACTTTACCTGGTGTGGTGGACTTACACAAGAAAACAGTTATAGGTTATTGTCTGTTTTTGATGTCCATAGCAAGTGTTATACATTCCCTTTGCATATGGAAACATCAACAGTCTGCTAGTGGACACACGGTGGGGTTGTTTTGGACATACATTTAAATGTCAAGTTTTTGACTTGAGGAGTGTGTTGTCTTTGCAGGGTTGCTGTGGTGGTTTTGTACAGCTACAGGGATGATTACTACAAGATTCTTCTGTAAAACCGAAGATGTTTCTGCCCAGGACAAGCTCCAAGCTGCTCCCAGCACAACGGGCTTCCTGTGCTTTTCAATTTACTGAAACAGTATCTGTTTGAAGAGGTTGACAGCTTTATTCGGTGACTTTTTCCTTTTCAGAGTGAACCCAAATTCAAAAGTAAACTTTTACTATGTTGAAATGTAATCCAGGTACAATCAGCTGTTACCCTGAAGCTCACAGCATTGTGTTATTCCCTACCACAAGACGGTTCCTAATCTTACTGTACCTGCCTTAATGGAACAGCTCATACATTCTGAGGAGGAAGGGGTTTTTGATTGCAGATAACGTTTCCAAATTAATGTCCAATTCCATATTTTTTAAGTGACATGATTAATAATGGCAATAAATCACATTTTCCCTCAGTTTGTGGTTCTCTTCTTTGAGAAAGCAGCAGTCTGCGAAAACAATGAATGTGTTCATAAAACAGCTCAAACCTTGGATTTAGCTGAGAAACTTGATAATTAGCTGTGGACTGTGGATATTCTTTTACTGAGAGCTCTATAGGGTGTTTGACTAGTACTCTGAATTTCCCCAAATTTTCCTGTTGAATGTGACCTCTGATGGTATCGAAAAGCCGTTGTGACCACACTAATAATTGGTTTAACCGTTATGCTGTAAGAAGCTAATCTTTGGAAGAAATCTCCTTAAATGGTTGATTTCTTGTGTTTTCTGACCAATCTTCAAATCAAATCAAAATCAAATGAAATGTATTTATATAGCCCTTCGTATATCAGCTGAAATCTCAAAGTGCTGTACAGAAACCCAGCCTAAAACCCCAAACAGCAAGCAATGCATGTGAAAGAGGCATGGTGGCTAGGAAAAACTCCCTAGGAAAAACTCCCTAGAAAGGCCAAAAACCTAGGAAGAAACCTAGAGAGGAACCAGGCTATGAGGGGTGGCCAGTCCTCTTCTGGCTGTGCCGGGTGGATATTATAACAGAACATGGTCAAGATGTTAAAATGTTCATAAATGACCAGCATGGTCAAATAATAATCATTGTAGTTGTCGAGGGTGCAACAAGCATGTCCGGTGAACAGGTCAGGGTTCCGTAGCCGCAGGCAGAACAGTTGAAACTGGAGCAGCAGCATGGCCAGGTGGACTGGGGACAGCAAGGAGTCATCATGCCAGGTAGTCCCGAGGCATGGTCCTAGGGCTCAGGTCCTCCGAGAGAAAGAGAGAAAGAGAGAATTAGAGAGAGCATATTTAAATTCACACAGGACACCGGATAAGACAAGAGAATACTCCAGATGAAACAGACTGACCCTAGCCCCCCGGCACATAAACTACTGCAGCATAAATACTGGAGGCTGAGACAGGAGGGATCAGAAGACACTGATCACTTCCTCATGTTGAGCTTTACGGTGACGGACAAGTCAAACGGAGTTCTTCAGGTTGTCTGTTCAAGCCTTCCTGGCTCAGTATTTTTCTGTCTGGTTTTATGAAGCCCCGAGTGAGACTGAGCGCTGGCCGCTGCATTCCCCACTCACGCCTCATCCGTATAGTCCTGTGGGCTGTGAGAAACACCAAACACACATCCCTGGTCTTCCACATTTGCTAACACAACACGGATAAGGAGAGCAGAGCAACTATGCTTAAGAGAAAGGACACTTTTTAAAGCCTTTGGGAAACTAAGTGAGAGAGGATTTTTTTTATTTAACCTTTATTTAACTAGACAAGTCAGTTAAGAACAAATGCTTATTTACAATGACGGCCTACCCCGGCCAAACTCGGACAACGCTGGGCCAATTGTGCACCACCCTATGGGACTCCCAATCACAGCCGGATGTGATACAGCCTGGATTCGAACCAAGGACTGTAGTGACGGCTCTTGCACTGAGATGCAGTGCCTTAGACCGCTGCGCCACTTGGGAGCCCAGGAAGCAGATCCCCTTTGGCAGCACTGGGCAACAGTAGATAAAGGAACAGATGTCACATCTAACCATGCTATGATATGTTACCTCTTTTGAACCCAACTGTTGCTAAGTTGATATTTATTCATATGGATATTTATTTTATTTGTAGGGATTTCCAGTCTTTTTAAAAGCACGAGGCATCAGCCTGCTCCGTCACACTTTGCATTGCAAACATGATATCACCATGAGAATGTCACAAGCACTGAAATGTCTCCCAAATGTTAAATGTAAAGGTCATTTTTGTTCACACATTTTGTTTTTCAAAATAAGTATAAATGTTACAGTTCAACAGCAAAGAAAAATGTATTTACAGTTTGCAACAGTAAAATAAATAAGCTTGAAAAACAAAGCAGATAGAAATGGTAAATTGCTTACAATATATAAAATGTACAGCAGCTTTGGCTACCAAGTTCATTTGCCAAAAACACATGTCATTAACTCAAACTATACTTTAGTATTAATAAATAAAGCTATGTGAAAAAATAAATAAGGTACTCTTCTGTCCTACTTTTATCTACCTTTTTTACACATAGGAAAAACAACTAACTTTTACAGGTCTCCTCTTCCCTTTGTTTAAACCACATGGTTGTGATTCAAACAGACCCAAATCTACTGAATTACTTTTGAAACTCTTCAATAGAAATCTATATTTGTCTCCACACAGTTTTGGCATCACAATGGTCTTTGTATCGAGAGACTGGCAATGTAACGATGAAATCAGATCCAAAGATTTCCTATTAAACCCCAGTCTGTTTTGTAATGCTCTGAAGCACATCTATTTCACTAGGTTGATCAGATTGTTAAATAAGCCTAGAATTTGCTGCACCATTATGTTTACTGAAGTGATTCATCATCTCCGTGTGTTAAATATACCCATCAAATCCCTGATTAGGCCTTTATCCCGCCAGGAATCTCACCCACAGCTTTTTAAAATACTGGATCCTAACAAAAGTGCTACATTTTATGAACGTGCGCTGATGTTGGAATGTACCATTATTTGCATTTCATAGCAGAGTCTCCTTGAGACCCTTGCCCCTGTTCATTGTAATATGTTATAAACTGGGGTAATGGGGAGACCTTCAGTCAGGTTACCTGGGCATGGAATACGCGGCACAACAAATTGCACCAAAATTGGACTAGCATACGTCATTACAGGAGAAACAATGAAATATGAAAAACATTAAGGCTATAAAATAAAGGCTACTAATGTATATGTTAACATTCTCTGGAAACAGTAGCTCATGTTTACGCACAGCTGTAAATGAAGTTATATAAGTGAGGCTTATTGTATGTTGACATTCCTCATGAGTAACTCCAGAAAGTCTGGAACTGCTTCTGTAGTTTCCTGTAACGAGTCCTCTTATCTGCAAGCTATAAAATAACAGTCTGGATTAGTACTAATCCACCTAATCTTGAAGTCCATTCCCATTTCTAGATGAAGTCCAGCCAATGGGATGATTCCTTCTGAAGGGAGTTATTGAGTACAGAAGGATGAAGGACCATACTGTACTACAGACAGACACACTGGCTTCACAGCTGAGGCAGAATACATTCACACAGGTTTCCCTCTCCCCAGGGTGGTTGGTTGTTTTTAGAATGGAATGATTTTGGTCATCACCTTTGAGGCAGACAGAAACCACTACAGTAAGTGGGAATAGAAGAGTGTCATTCCTTTGCATAGATGGGGAATGTTTAGTCTGGCATTTACAATGTTTTAATCTTGCCACCATGGAGACTTCCATAACAAAAATGAGGCTTGACCAAGAAAAACACTACAACTATTACACATAGAAATATATATTTTTTAAAAAGCTAAGATGGAAACCACACGTTCTAAAGCAGGAGTTTGGGTTTCTTTTTTTCTGGGCCATAGTCTGCTTGGTTCTGATGCTGCTCAAAGTCATT
Source organism: Salmo trutta (assembly GCF_901001165.1). NCBI lineage: Eukaryota > Metazoa > Chordata > Actinopteri > Salmoniformes > Salmonidae > Salmo > Salmo trutta. The sequence continues at coordinate 21,983,950 of NC_042989.1, forward strand.
GACTGGGGAGAGGAGCGAGTCATGGAACTAGCCATTCATCTGATAATGGACTTACCCTCCCATCCAATATTGATTACAACTGGAAGACCAGCTAAATTGGCATCACTAAAACAATTGTTGATGAATTGCGGTGCTGCGCTGCGGCACATAGAAAACAGCAAACTAGAGACCCTCGACTAGAACCCAAACCCCTGTCCTAAAGCTGTTATATTCCTCCTATTAGTTTCATGTTCTAGTTCCAGAGGAGGCGAGAAGCGATGATGATCATGTTCATATTTCAGAGCTCTCTCTGGCTGACTAGTAGCCTCTCTGGCTGACTAGTAGCGTAGCCTCTCTGGCTGACTGTCACTCTGTCTGTGGTGAACTGTATGGCAAAGTCACATAACGGCCACATCCTCCTGCCTCCCCAGTCTCTCCTCACTGCACCAGCAGTATGATAAAGCAACAGGCAGTTGCATTGCATTGTTGTGGATTGATCACCATGAAAATGTGAGAAAGAGAGAAGAGGAGGTGCTTGGTAGCCCTTTGGGCAGCGTAGAGTTTGGGGGTCTGGTGAACGGGGGTTGGTGTTTAGGGGAAGGGGGGTCTAGCGCTGTCCCCTGCCCTGGCCCGTACTCAGCTTGGCCCGGGGGATGAGCATCCTCTCCCCACATGGTGAGCTCATCTCTGGGGAGAAGTTGATGCCACAGTCATTCTTCACGCTCTGGAACTTGTTCTCCTTTGAAGGTTCCATGTACACCACCGAGTTCTTATTCACATGCTTCTTCAGGATCACAGTCTAGGAAAGGAGGAAAGGAAAAATGTTAATATCAATTACTTTACTTTCACACAACAGGTTTGGTCAGCTATATTGATTAAATCCTACTGCTTTGTGTTATCATGTCTAGTTTGGACGGAAGAGAGTTTTTCGGAAACCATGTGACGAATTACGATTTTCTGTGCTGCTCTAGTCACATTTCATGGGGGTGTTGTAAAACGATCACATTTTATGATAAACTTGACACAGTTCAAAGTGCTCCTTCAGAATGAAGTGCTGGAAAAATACATTAATCCCTACTTTATGACACCCTGAACATGAATTGTAGCAGGAGCTGGAAGATCAAGGAAAACCCACGACCCACCCACAGATTAGATCCTAAAACAACGGCCCACCCGCCCACTATGGTGCTATGATTTAGCACCATAGTGGTCTGAGTTTGGGCAGCAACCCCATACCAACAGCAAGAAAATTAAGTAATTTAATTGGTTCTATCGGGCAGAATCATGAGGCATTTCGGTGCTGGGTTGCAATTAATTTGTGAATAGTCTTTTTCCGCAAGCTGTACGTACAGTACTGGGCCTAATGAGCGGCTTTACCCACAATGCCTCTCACCTTCTTGGGGGCGCTGTAGCACGACATCTGCACCCACTTTTTCTTCTTGTTAATGAGGACTGCCACAATGAGGAAGATGACGATGGCCAGGAGGAGACCGGCCAGTATCCAGGCAGCTGATTGGTAGATGAGAGCCATCTCAGTTTGACTGGGGATGTTCTCTCCCAGGCTGTTCCCATCTGCAGGGAAAATCAATATCAGCTCTCCCCCACAGACTGGACTACACATACTGCTGTCACACAGGCCAATATTTCCATTACATTATTCCCCTTCAAATCAATTTAAATGAAAAAGCAGCTCATGTCCTTCCTTAGTGTTTGGCAGTTTTCCCTGGCCAATACGTTAGATACAATCTCCAGATGAATGTCTGTCAGTGTGCATTTAGCTCATTTGTCAAAGCATTCCCATTGTCCCACAACTATGTAAACATCAACAGGCTGGCTGGGAAAGTGGACAATGATACCAAGTCACAGGTCTGAAGCAGTTGCTACCTATCAGTAACCTATCATTTAACCATCTCTGTGGGCCATAGGAGGAGTGAGTGAGTGAAAGAGAGAAATAGTGAAAGAGAGAAGGTGAGCTAGAGAGAAAGAGAGATAGACAGACAGACAGACAGACAGACAGACAGACAGCACCTGTAGCAGCAATGATAGGAGGCAAAGTGACAGTGGTGATCCAGACTGTATTGTCCACTGTGGTAGTAACCCTGGTCTTGGGGGCCTTGGTCGTCACCATCATTGGAACAGACGTTGTTGTCATTTCTGTAAACCAAAGAGGAAAATCACAAATAAGTCACAAAGCAACCCACGTACGTAATGTCAAACACACTTGAGCTGAAAACAAATCCCACATCAATGTAACAGAAGGTTTTGGTTGGGTGGAGTGTCTGTAGATAAGGTGTGTTTACGGGATGTGTTCCCTAAGCTTCCATGACCTCCCTTTGTCAAGAGTCTTATGTAAAAGTGCTGTTTTCCACCGAGCAAATAACCAAAACAAAGCTGAGATGAAACGGTTACAAATCAGAGGGAACAATGCATGCCTGTGCCGAGGTTTTCCTCTATAGGAAAAGCTGACATGGAGCTTTGCCTTCCTGTGCCGGCATTGAGAGTGGCGGGTCGGCTCAGCCGGAGACAGGAAACACGTGTGAATGTGCGGATGCTTGGGGAATGTTTTCACTCTGAGTGAGTTGTGTCACATGGAATGTTGCTGTGAGTAACGGTGTTTGGCCAAGCAGTGCCGGCGATACAGGCACTCAGAACGCGAGTCACACACGCTTGCTTTATTCTAACTAACCGAAAAAGTTTGAAAACTGTTCCTCCCTTCCTACAAGTTACACTGTGAATAATAATGTTCTCAATAACAAGCTGTACCTTGTCCCAAAGGAATAACTTATTTTAATGCATACTTAATATGGGATTTTTCCACAGGACACAAATATACTAAACACTAGAATTACAGTGGACAACATCAGAGAGGCTAACAAGGCAGTGTGCTCTCACCCATCTAAACATTCCCAGGAGTTTAGTTCCACGGACGGACTCACTCTCACACATACAAACTCACTTACCCAGACAGTGAGGGCAGCACTGGCCCTTGCGCAGGACGGGCACCCTGCAGTTAGCAGGCGGGCAGCGCTGGGAGAAACACTGAATGGTTCCATTGTTGCAGTGGCAGCTGGTGCAGGCATTGGTCTTCCAGGTGTCCCCAGCCAAACGCACGTCTCCCTCGCTGGAGATACAGTACTCCTGCTGACTGGTGCTCACCGGGAGCTGGGGACCCAGCTTGTCCTCTGTGGATGGAAGGATGGAGAGAGAGGCACACCAAGGCAGTATAACATGTTAATCCAGAGTGGTTATTAGGACTGTTCACCTGTGTTTGCAATAAGATGGTTTTACTGTATGGTAAATACTAGCAGGAAGCTAGCTGATGACTAGGGACTAGGGAACACATGGCTGCTGTGCTGAGCTGTGTCAGTTAACTCTCAGGTTTATCTCTGTGTCTCATAGCCATAGGCCCATAGATCAATGGCCTGTCTGTGACCAAAGCTTAGTTAGACTGTACACACCTCAACACTAATGTAAATCAAATCAAATGTTATTCATCACATGCTTCGTAAACAACAGGTGTAGACTAACAGTGAAATGCTAACTTACAGGCCCTTCCCAACAATGCAGAGAGAAAGAAAATGGAGAAATAATAGAAAAGTAAAACACGTAATAATAGATACACAATGAAGAACGATAACTTGGCAATATACAAGAGGTTCCAGTACCGAGTCAATGTGCAGGGGTATGAGGTAATTGAGGTAGATATGTACATAGAACTAGGAATAAAGTGACTAGGCAACAAGATAGATAATAAACAGTTGCAGCAGCCTATGTGATATGTCAAAAATGTTTGTGCAAAAAGGGTCAATGCAGATAGTCTGGGTAGCTGTTTGGTTAACTATTTAACTAATTATTTAGCAGTCTTATGGCTTGGGCGTAGAAGCTGTTCAGGGTCCTGTTGGTTCCAGACTTGGTGCATTGGTACTGCTTTCCGTGCGGTAGCAGAGAGAACAGTCTTTGAATTGGGTGGCTGGAGTCTTTGAGAATGTTTTGTGCCTTCCTCTGAAAATGCCTGGTATAGAGGTCCTGGATGACAGGGAGCTCTGCCCCAGTGATGTACTGGGCCGTATACACTACCATCTGTAGCGTCTTGCGGTCTGATGCCAAGCAGTGGCCTTACTAGGGGGTGATGCAGCCAGTGGCCATACTAGGGGGTGATGCAGCCAGTTAAGATGCTCTCACTGGTGCAGCTGTATAACCTTTTGAGGATCTGTGGGCAGCCAATTCTTTTCAGCCTCCTGCCACCCACGACTGTGTTGGTGTGTGTGGACGACGATAGATCCTTAGTGATCTGGACACCGAGGAACTACAGCCCTGTCGATGTGAATCGGGGCGTGCTTGGCCCTCCATTTCATGTAGTCCATCATCAGCTCCTTTGTCTTGCTGACATTGAGGGAGAGGTTGTTGTCCTGGCACCACATGGCCAGGTCTCTGACCTCTTCCCTACAGGCTGTCTCATCGTCGTTGTGCGCATCCACACAGTCGTGGGTGAACAGGGAGTACAAGAGGGGACTGAGCACGCATCCCTGAGGGGCCCCTGGGTTGAGGATCAGCGTGGCGGATATGTTGTTACTGGGGACGGCCAATCAGGAAGTCCAGGATCCAGTTGCAGAGGGAGGTGTTGAGTCCCAGGGTCCTTAGCTTATTGATGAGCTTTGAGGTCACTATGGTGTTGAACCCTGAGTTGTAGTCAATGAATAGCATTCTCACATAGGTGTTCTTTTTGTCCAGGTGACAAAGGGCAGTGTGGAGTGCAATAGAGATTGCATCATCTGTGGATCTGTTGGGGCGGTATGCAAATTGGAGTGGGTCTACTGGAGATAATGGTGTTGATGTGAGCCATGACCAGCCTTTCAAATCCCTTCATGGCTACAGACGTGAGTGCTACGGGTCGGTAGTCATTTAGGCAGGTTACATTAGTGTTCTTGGGCTTAGGGCCTATGGTGGTCTGCTTAAAACATGTTGGTATTACAGACTCGGACAGGGAGAGGTTGAAAATGTCAGTGAAGACACTTGCCATTTGGTCAGCGCATGCTTGCAGTACACATCCTGGTAATCCGTCTGGCCCTGCGGCCTTGTGAATGTTGACCTATTTAAAGGTCTTACATCAGCTGCGGAGAGTGTGATCACACAGTCTTCCGGAACAGCTGGTGCTCTCATGCATGTTTCAGTGTTATTTGCCTCGAAGCGAGCATAGAAGTAGTTTAGCTCGTCTGGTAGGCTTGTGTCACTGGGCAGCTCTCGGCTGTGCTTCCCTTTGTAGTCTGTAATGGTTTGCAAGCCCTGCCACATCTGACGAGTGTCAGAGCCGGTGTAGTACGATTTGATCTTAGTCCTGTATTGACGCTTTGCATGTTCGTCGGAGGGCATAGCAGGATTTCTTATAAGCTTCCGGGTTAGAGTCCCGCTCCTTGAAAGCGGCAGCTCTACCCTTTAGCTCAGTGCGGATGTTGCCTGTAATCCATGGCTTCTGGTTGGGGTATGTACATACGGTCACTGTGGGGACGACGTCATCGATGCACTTATTGATGAAGCCAATGACTGATGTGGTGTACTCCCCAATGCCATTGGAGGAATCCCAGAACATATTCCAGTCCTGGAGCGTAGCATCTGCTGCATCTGACCACTTTTTTATTGATCAAGTCACTGGTGCTTCCTGCTTTCATTTTTGCTTGTAAGCAGGAATCAGGAGGATGGTTAGATTTGCCAAATGGAGGGCGAGTTTTGTACGTGTCTCTGTGTTGGAGTAAAGTTGGTCCAGAGTTTTTTCCCTCTGGTTGCACATTTAACATGCTGATAGAAATGAGGTAAAACGGATTTAAGTTTCCATGCATTAAAGTCCCCAGCTACTAGGAGCCGCCTCTGGAGGAGCGTTTCCTTGTTAGCTTATGGCAGAATACAGCTCCTTCAATACAGTCTTAGTGCCAGCCTCAGTCTGTGCTGGTATGTAAACAGCTACAAAAAATACAGATGAAAACTCTCTAGGTAGATAGTGTGGTCTACAGCTTATCATGAGATACTCTACCTCAGGCGAGCAATAGCTCGAGACTTCCTTAGATATGGTCCACCAGCTGTTATTTACAAAAATACATAGTCCGCCGCCCCTTCTTTTACCAGACGCCGCTGTTCTATCCTGCCGGTACAGCATATAACCAGCCAGCTGTATGTTGATAGTGTTGTCGTTCAGCCACGACTCCGTGAAGCATAAGATATTACAGTTTTGATTGTCCCGTAGGTAGTTTGATTTTCCGTGTAGGTCATCTATTTTATTTTCCAAAGATTCCATTCTGCTAGCAAAAGTGCAAGGATGTAGGGGGTTTATTCGATCGCCTACGAATTCTCAGAAGGAAGTCCGCCCTTTGCCCCTTTTTCTCCGCCTTCTCTACATGCAAATCATGGGGATCTGGGCCTGTTCCCAGGAGAGCAGTATATCATTCACGTCGGGCTCGTCAGACTCGTTAAAGGAAAAAAAGGATTCTGCTAGTCCATGGGGAGTAATCGCAGTTCTAATGTCCAGAAGTTATTTTCGGTCATAAGAGATGGTAGCGGCAACATTATGTACAAAATAAGTTTAAAAAATTGGTTACAAGAAACACAAAGAAACGAACAAAAAAACACAATTGGTCGGGGACACGTAAAACATCAGCCTTCTTCTCCGGCGCCATCTCATTTATTTCAGTTTTCATGCATTAAAATCACCAGCCACTAGGAGTGCCGACTCTGGATTAGTATTTTTTGTTTGTTTATGGCCCTATACAGCTTGTGAGTGCCGTCTTAGTGCCAGCATCGTTTGGCCGTGGTTAATAAACGGCTACGAAAAATATTGATGAAAACTCTCTTGGAAAATACTATGGTCTCGTTCTCTTCCAAGTCTTTGGGATTGGGGGCTGGTCCGGGGTGAGCAGTATGTCCAGTGCCGCCAACTTGTTGAAATCGAAATCTTCATCCAAATCAACGTTAGTGATCATTTTTCTGATGTTCAGAAGCTCTTTACGGTCATAGATAATGATGGTGTAAACATTATACAAAAGAATCCCACTCAAAATAGCCTGTGAAACGGCAGCTATCCGTTCCAGCGCCATTCTTACTCTTCCATGATGTACACATATATCAAGGGGCCTGTCATTGCAATGTGTATTATTCCCACATTCCTCAGAGACAGAACCATACATATATCAAAGGCTGCCTCTTTCAATCTGATTTTGTGGTGGGAGATGTGGTGATAACGCAACTAGCCAAGCCTTCCTAAGGAGGCTCTGTGGGTTTCAGGGGCTTTCATGCATTTCTGATTTGTGAGGCTCTTGCTTGGGGGGCTGGAGGGAGGAGTGAGGGGCGGGGGGAGGTGGTGGTGGGGGAATGTGGTGATGGGGCGGGTGGAGGGGAGGAGTGAGGGGTGGGGGGAGGAGTGAGGGGTGGAGGGCGGTGGTGGTGGGGGAGGAGTGAGGGGCGGGGAAGATGGTGGTCGGAGGGACAGTGGCCTACTTGGTCCAACTCTATTCTCCTCAGCAGCTGGTGAGGTCACATGACCTGAATAGGGTTGCAAAATTCTGGGAACCTTCAAATAAATTGCCTGGTTTTCAAGAAATCCTGGTTGGAGGATTCTGGAATTTCCCTCTTGATTCCGGAATCTTCCAAATGGGATTTCTGGAAAACCAGGGAATTTATTGAAAGTGCAACCCTAGACCTGACCAGGAGAAACTAGTTATAGGCTATAACTAGGGCCTAGAGTTTTTCCTAGTCATATCACATTGCCATGAAAAATCCTGTTCTTATGTACGACTAGTGGAAACAGACAGGCTTGTCCCCATGTGTTCTTCTCTGGAGGATATATCCCCATGTAAAGCAAGCCGGTTTGGTCTGGTTTCTTTATTAGCTTGTGTGTACTGACATTAAACTGGGGGACAGATTGCAACATGCACCAAGACAAGGCAAGACCCTCAATCCACTACCACATGCTGCTGATAATGGCTCCAGATCAAATTTATCCCACTCTATACTGATCGCAAACTGACATCGCTTCTGGAGTCATTCCTGGATGTAAGTGCTTTTGATATTATCTGAAATTGCTCTTGTCAAGGCTAATACGATGATAGAGTTCTACATTTACAGAGAAGAAAGTGGCTTAGTACTAGAGGGTTCCTAGTAAAGCAGCCTATGACAGATGCGGGGGATGTAAGGTACTTTACCTGGGCAGACATGGCAACAGGTGTCCTTGTTCCTGGTTGGGGCCTGACACACAGCAGGGGGACACACTTCAGTATCGCACAGGACGCGGCCTTTCCTGCAGGTGCAGCGTGTACACTCATCCAGGTTCCAGGTCTCTCCCTCCACATAGAGTTTCCCCCCAGGGGCTCGACACACCACCAGGTCCATGCCCTCTGGCTGACCACTGCCTGACTCATCTGGACAGACAACACACAGGTTATGAAAGGCAGATAACAGTAACACAACAACACATGAAAGACTACAAAGAATAAGGTTCACATCTTACTAGAACTAAGCTTGGTAGTTACACAACAATTTGTGTTCGGACATACTTTCCTCTAGTCCAGTAAAACAGTACAGATAAAACAACTGACTGCAATAGGGTTTATATCTGTAAGGAGTTAGTCTGTTGTCTCCTGACAAACTGTGTTGAGCTACTGAAAGTTGTAGACATTCTTTCACTTATAAATATTTGAACAGTCCACTGAGTCACTCCCCTATAAATATCCCCAGTGACTCCAAGGGGTGTGGATGAAAAGGCGTGGGAGTGTAACTGTGTATCAGTGTGTGTTGCTCCTTACACAAACACAAAGTGTGAGTGTTCATGGAGCCTGAGACCTGACTGATGGGGCAGTAAGTGGACTGAGCTCTGGGGTGTGATCTCCTATGGGGCTGTGAACTGCCAGATGTGTGTGTGTTGATAGACCAGGCGGCTCCAGACAAGACGTACCTTCACAAGTGGGACAGCACTGGTCAGGCCTGACCACGGGGTTGGGACAACTGGGCACAGAGCAGGATATGAGCACACACATCTCTCTCCCAGCAAGGCAGTAGCAGTCTCGGCAGCCGTCGTGCCAGCTCTCGCCCTCCTCATAGCGGTGCCCGTTGGAGGTCAGGCAGTAGCTGGGCATGGGGGCGGGGGCAGTGGTGCTTGGCAGGTGGTCACTCTCTTGAAAAAAAACATGAACACAGACAGATGTTAGGCAGGGAGGGAGACTGGTGACTTGAACCTGTGAGAAACCGTCAACAGGGATGTTTCAGGGCATGACAAACGCAGAAGTGAATTCAAAGTGGAAATGTCATTAAGAATAACTATTTACAATGGATAGTAAAGCTATCCAATGTTATTGTGTTGGGTCCATTAGAGGCTAATTAGAAGGCTCTGCTAACCATCCCTGGTTCCTCTCAGCTCCACCTTCACCAAACACCATTATGTGCTCTTCCTTTTAAAGTCGCTTTATTTCCCAATAATCCATTTACAGTTACAACACAAATAAATCAACTTTAATCATTTCCCTCAAGTTTTTGGGACCTGACCCAAAACTGAGGTCCTCTGTTTCTGTTGAGAGATAGGTTGAGGTTATAAAACCCCACATCTGCCAATAACTGGCCCCCAAGTGGGATATAAACCCAGTGTGGCTGTTAAGTCTGGGGAGAACAGTGTTTTTGATAGAACGTTGTATTTCAGTGAATCACATCATGTTTCCACATCCAGGGCAGATGTTATTGTGTCTCTTCTCTCTCAACACACTGTTGTACAAAGGGAAAAAGGTACACTTCACAAAAAAGTTTCCTATCCATAAATATTTGAACAGTCCACTGAGTAACTGATCTAACAGTCTCAAAATAAGATAAACATGATGGGGTGCCACTGCACCGGCATCTTGCTGAGCAAGAAACCCCAAATACATTCCAAGCTAAAATATTTATAATATTACTGGAAAAATTAAATAAACACATAAAAAAGTATAAATAAGCCGTCCAAACTTTTTTAAACTTGTGTGGTTGGTGAATCTAATCAGACATGCACACACAGGCCTCAGCGGGAGCTAAGTAAAACACAAGAGTCAAAACATCCATTCATAACAGGCTTCACAGCAGATCAGCTAATGGTTCCAGCAAATCAAATCTGCTACATAGTGGGAGAAAGTCAACACACACACGGTCACACACGGTCACGCACGCACGCACGCACACACGCGCGCGCACACGCACACACGCACACACACACACACACACACACACACACACACACACACACACACACACACACACACACTACTGTTGTTGTTATTGAACTGAAGTCGTGTGACCGGCTGACCCAGACGGATGAATATTGATGCGGACCAGATGAGACAGACAGATAGATGAGAATCATACCTTTGCACATGCAGATGGAGCAGCCCTTCCTGTTCTGCCGGTAGCCATTGCTGCATTTCTTGTCACAGGTGAAGGGGGGACACTTGACACAGCGACACATCTCACAGCCGTGCTTATTCCTCCTGTGGGATAGATAGAGCACACAGATGTCTATCAGATATGTAATGAGGGAAGGAACAAAAAGAATGCCATTTTACATCTCAAATGGGGCATATTAAACTCATATTTGAATGAAAGCTCAATAGCCAGTGGTCTTGTGAGTGGTCTGGTGGAGTACTGCCATGGAACCAGATGGTCAGGTCTGGTATAATAGACATATGGTTCTGTTTTCACCCTGCTATATTAGCTGGCTTTGAAGAGGCCTGATAAAAGCAGCACCCTGGAACATGTGAGAGCCCCATGGTGCACGGCACACACACCATACCAATGCTAGAGTCTAGGGCACTGGGTTTAAAGCAAATTCAGATGCTTTCCATTTGATTCAACCTATTCAGATGGCTACTGTATTGCTACCAAAGCCTTTGGCTGACATGCGAGGTCCAGAGCAGGGCCAGATGATATTAATGCAGCCAGGTTGATTAAGGAACGTAAAGACTGAAGGGCTCTGCTCTCCATTGACTATGAGCTCATCATGGTTGATTTGATGACAAACAGATTTGTAAACGGAGTAGACACAGGGATGAAATAGTACCAGAGGAAAAACAAACCCCGAAGAGTTTGAGAGACGATCTACGCGGCTACTGAAATTAAACTAAACCCCCACTGATTGGCCAAAAGCTAAGGAGGATACACGCAGAGAGAAAACAAACCATAGATGAGTTAGGAACGGACACAGAGCATGTGACCTAGTTGGATCCATATATAGAGGTCATAAAACCTAGATGAGCAGCAGGTTGAGAAATGCTGATCCAGATGGGTTCATCTATTACAACTCCAGTTTCTCTGTCTCATTCTCTCTGTGTCTCCCATACTCTCTTTTTCTGGAACCTGTAACCCATAAGACCTTTTTCAATTAAACATGGATTCCATTAGGTTGGATTAATTACACTATTAGTCTCTGTAGGCCACATAAATAAAACAGGAAATTAACCCAAATCAAATGTTATTCGCCACATGCTTCGTAAACAACAAGTGTGGACTAACAGTGAAATGCTTACTTACAGGCCCTTCCCAACAATGCAGAGAAAAAGAAAATAGAGAAATATTAGAAAAGTAAAACACGTAATAATAAATACACAATGAGTAACGATAACTTGGCTCTACACGTGGTCCCAGTACAGAGTCGATGTGCAGGGGTGCGAGGTAACTGAGGTAGATATATACATATAACTAGGAATAAAGTGACAGATAGTAAATAGTAGCAGCAGCTTGTTTGATGAATCAGAAAAGTTAGTGCACGCAGGGTCAATGCAGATATTCCGCTAGCTATTGGGCAGTGATGTAAAGTAACTAAGTAAAAATACTTTGAAGTACTACTTAAGTACGTTTTTTGGATATCTGTACTTTACTATCTATAATGTTGACAACTTTTACTCCACTACATTCCTAAAGAACATATGTACTTTTTACTCCCATCCATTCCCCCTGACTCCCAAAAGTACTCGTTACATTTCTATTGCTCAGGCAGGAAAGCAATATGGGGTGGCAGGTAGCCTAGTGGTTAGAGCGTTGGGCCACTAACCGAAAGGTTGCTGGATCGAATCCCTGAGCTGACAAGGTAAGAATCTGTCGTTCTGTTCCCTCAGATGCTGTGGATGTCATTTATGGCAGCCCCCCGCACCTCTCTAATTCAGAGGGGTTGGGTTAAATGAGGAAGCCCCCCGCACCTCTCTAATTCAGAGGGGTTGGGTTAAATGAGGAAGCCCCCTGCACCTCTCTAATTCAGAGGGGTTGGGTTAAATGAGGAAGCCCCCCGCACCTCTCTAATTCAGAGGGGTTGGGTTAAATGAGGAAGCCCCCCACACCTCTCTAATTCAGAGGGGTTGGATTAAATGAGGAAGCCCTCCGCACCTCTCTAATTCTAGTTATTTTCAGAGGGGTTGGGTTAAATGAGGAAGCCCCCCGCACCTCTCTAATTCAGAGGGGTTGGGTTAAATCCAGTAGATACATTTCAGTTGTGCAACTGACTAGGTTTCCCCCTTTCCCAATATTGTCCAATTCATGCACCTATCAATATGATGTGTTGTCATCCCTACTGCCTCTGATGTGACGGACTCACAAATGCTGTGTTTGCAAAGAATTTCTGAGTGTTGGAGTCTGTCCTTGGCTATCTATACATTTTTAAAACAAGAAAATCGTGACGTCTGCTTTGCTTAATATAAGGAATTTGATATGAGTATTTACTTTTACTTTTTACTTTTACTGAAGTATGACAGTTGAGCACTTTTTACACCACTGTTGGTTAACTATTTAATTAACTATTTAGCAGTCTTATGGTTTGGGCGTAGAAGCTGTTCAGGGTCCTGTTGGTTCCAGACTTGGTGCATTGGTACCGCTTGCCGTGCGGTAGCAGAGAGAACAGTCCATGACTTGGGTGGCTGGAGTCTTTTACAATTTTTAGAGCCTTCCTCTGACACCACCTGGTATAGAGATCCTGGATGGCAGGGAGTTCGGCCCCAGTGATGTACTGGGCCATAAGCACTACCCTCTGTAGCGCCTTGCAGTCAGCTGCCAAACAGTTACCATACCAAGTGGTGATGCAGCCAGTCAAGATGCTTCCAATGGTGCAGCTGTATAACTTTTTGAAGATCTTGACTCATGACAAATCTTTTCAGCCTCTGAGTGGTGTTGCCGTGCCCACTTCACCACTGTGTTGGTGTGTTTGGACCATGAAAGATCCTTAGTGATGTGGACACTGAGGAACTTGAAGCTCTCGACCCGCTCTACTACAGCCCCCAGAGGCAGTCGGAGACAGAGCCGTGCCACTAGCAGCAGTCACATCTCTACTGATTCAGCAGTAACGACAGTATGGAGAGGCCAGGCTGAGCTTTGAGCTGGCTGGGCCCTCAGTGTACAAACACAGAGACAGAGAGTCTGGCCATCTTGGTAACTGGGCTTTGTTTAAAGGTGGTGTGTGGAATTTCGTGCACAGAGCTGGGCTCTGGGGCTGGGACTGCTGGCTCTGCACAAATTCCAGCGTGCTGGGCAACAGGAGAATTTCGTGCACGTCCTATCAGGTCCGATGATGATTTAGACCCATTGAGGAGGGGAAACGCTTTAAGTCCCCCTTTGTGTCCTGCCCGAAGGCGCTCAACTATGCCAAATGTCAATGTAAACACACCTTTAGGGCTCTGACCCACTCTGACAGCCCACTGCTCACTGCTTACATGATGTCCCCCTCTACCCTATGGAGATAAGAGAACTGGACTGTTCATACATAGCAAGGATAGTGTTTGAGGTTTATTTTAATCATGTTTCAGTCGCTACGCAACAAATGATATAGTTGAGTTCTCTGTAGAGGTTAGAAATGCAGCCAATTTATACAAAGCCGTCTCTGTGCCACCTCTTTGTGTCTTCTCACTAGTCCATTATAGGAGCACCACTCTGCTAGAAGATTGATGCATTGCTTGGCTCATCGAGGATTCAGACTTCTGAAGCCGGCCCTGAACTGGTGCTTATGAATGCTTCCTGCTCCTCTTCCCCCTCGGGGGGACTCTCTGCTGGCATCCTGTGCAGACAAATCAGGCCCATCTTGAGCGGAGGCTCCAGAGAGCATGGTTCAGATACCAGAAGAATCCCACTGTATACACTTCATAGAAGCCGCTTTAGTGCGGATGTGTTTTTGATCGTTGTTTTGAGACGGAAAGATGATTTCTGAAATGAAAGTGTGGGGGAGAGGGGTAGAGGGGCTGAAGCACCGGACACTGCACTGGTCTCACAGAGACACAGATTGGCCCCTGATTGGCCCTGATTGACCCTTTAGATGTGAGCAGGTGGAGAGAAGGTGAGGCTGCCAGGTGTGTAACAATATACTTCCTCTCAGCCCAGTGAGATCTGGCACTGCACCCTGCCAACTACTCCACCTGGAGAATGATGATGTTGTCTGTACACACTGACCTACAGTCATGTTTTTACAGAGTCTGATAGTCCTGTCAGCCAAGATGCAGTGCTTGTGTTCCATTGCCAGAGCCAAAGATTTCACAGCGTGAGTAGTAGTGCACTTGTCAAATAACCAATATCAAAATAAAAGCGTTTACACAGTTGAAGTCTACATCATTACAAAATACACGACTGAACAAAACAAACAATGAGAGGAGGAGGCCTATTTATAACTACATAGTAGAAACATAGTGTGTTTTTCCAGCTAACGAGAGTCCGGATTGTATGTTAGGGCCCATGTCAATAATAAACCAGACAAATTACCATTACTTCAGGCTTTGGCCTTCAGTCGTAACCAATGCGGCTGTAACAGCCTTTGATCAGTGTGGAAACTAAGGGGTGAATAATGAGCAGTGCTTAACTTGAAGATGTGGAGACCATTCAGAGGACTTACACATATCCGTAGGGACAGGTCTTGCTGCAGGTCAGGGGTCGGCACTTGGGCATTGGAGAGCTGCACTCACACACCTCACAGCCAAAGTTATCCTTCTCGTATCCCATGGGGCATTGCAGGGAGCAATATGTCCCCAGGTCAGGGCAGGATTCATCTGAAACAGTTCACATGGAGGTCATCTTACCATCAACACCATGTTAGTTTGCATTAGGGTTTTTCATGAGAATTCCTACAACTTAAAATGGCAAAATACTACACAACCATGGAAACACATGAGGTGCGACAGATATTTCTTAGTGTGTGTGCTTATGTTTGTGTTATGGAGATAACGTGCCAGGGAATCGTCATTTTAAGCAAGTTACAGTATGTGTGTGTTTACGGAATGTGTGTGTTTACAGTATGTGTGTGTTTACAGTATGTGTGTGTTTACGGTATGTGTGTGTTTACAGTATGTGTGTGTTTACGGTATGTGTGTGTTTACGGTATGTGTGTGTTTACAGTATGTGTGTGTTTACGGTATGTGTGTGTTTACAGTGTGGGTGTGTTTACGGTATGTGTGTGTTTACAGTATGTGTGTGTTTACGGTATGTGTGTGTTTACGGTATGTGTGTGTTTACATTGTGTGTGTGTGTTTACATTGTGTGTGTGTGTTTACGGTGTGTGTGTTTACAGTTTTTGTGCGTTTACAGTGTGTGTGTGTTTACAGTGTGTGTGTGTTCACGGTATGTGTGTGTTTACAGTGTGTGTGTGTTTACAGTGTGGGTGTGTTTACGGTATGTGTGTGTTTACAGTGTGTGTGTGTTTACAGTTTGTGTGTGTTTACAGTGTGTGTGTGTTTACAGTATGTGTGTGTTTACAGTGTGTCTGTGTTTGTGTATCCGGGTTTAACCCTTTACATCCAGTATGAGACTCACGGTTGAGGCACTGGCAGAGCAGGCAGCCGTTGTTGTCCTGCTGGAAGCCGTAGGGGCAGTCTTTCCCTGATCGAGAGCAGTTCTCCAGACGAGGACACAGCATGGGGCTCACTGTCTCATATGAAGGCTCTGTGAGATAGAACAGTAGGTTATAACCTTCATATGATGCTGCTATAACTCTCTATGACATGCCATACTATACTTGACACTATGAAGCCTATAACACTCACAGACAGGTCATACTATTCTCAAATGAGGCTTTTATGAGAGTTCAGAATAAAGAAACATACATTTAGACACGCAATGTTACACATCTATCTCCATGCCAACAGAAATAGTTTAGTGTTCACGTTGCTCCCATCAGAGAGTGCTGTGATAAGAGATAAACGCAGGCCCATTACAGCAGATACTGTAGGTGCTCTCTATCAAAGGGCTCTGATGAATGAACACCTCACATGTTGTCTAAATGACCTGGAGTGCAGGAGCACGCCTTGCCTTGGTTCTCTCCCCTAACAGAGGATGCCCTATGTGGGAGTCTGGTGTGTCAGAGGCTGGCACTGGACAGACACAGAGGGCTTCTGGCCCTGGTCAGGGCCTCATCCTCACTGGAGCCGGTCAGCGATGAGGTGTTCTGCTGGCCTGGGTCACACATGTACGAGCCATAACCAGGGGATGTTAAGGTGGGGGTCTGGGTGGGAGCCCCCCCATTTTCTTGCCACGTTCAGTGGGAGGAGCACCAAACAAGCTGTAACTAATTATGCTCACAAAAAACAGTGATCCACTGCAATTAAGCAGCCTTAAGCCCTCAGTCTAAGCTGCACCTCATGCAGGTGGGTCTCATTTTGCAGGCTGGACCAATAAAAATAACAAAGGAGCCTGCAGCTGAAGAATGCTGTGCGGCCTCCCCTTTAATGAGCCACCAACATGGCCTCCACATAGCTGCAGGGGGGAGAGACTATCCTACAGTTCTGTTCCACCAGTCAGGTTCACAGCTCAAAGCGACTGTATTGTAAAACACAACTGAATTGTAGCTTGGCCCAACGAAGTAGGAATTGTTCCATTTACAGATGAAGACGTCAGTTGGCGGACGTACATTGATTTGTTGCACATCTGATACAGAACATCGACATTTGAGGGGGTTGCGTTAATGGCGGTGTTTTCCTGAAAATCAGCTGCCGAGTTGTAAGTTGTTTATGACAGCAGTTTTGACAGATACACTGCGTTGGCTAAATGAAGAGCTCAATGGAATGACAGATACAATTTATGGTGCCCCTGATCCTTAAACATCAGAAACATTGAAGTTGTTGTGCTTTCAAATATTTTATTAGATTAAATACTGAGTATACATTATATTATACAGTCTTTACTGCCCTATTAGGCTAGATGAAAGGAACATTCAATCTTCCATTAAAACCTATGGTATGTCAATTGCTTGCACATGCAATATTAAGCTTCTGGAGAAGTGGGACGTCAGATATTTCCTTATGAGGAAATTGGTTGCTTTTGACAATAAGGGGTATGTCTAGAACATGCTAAAATTGGACTTGTTCCTTGCTATTTTCAAACTTAAATCTCCAACTACTTCAATGCTGTATGTGATTAGGTACAGTATGATCATACATTTATGAAGCAAGTGTGTGTGTGTGTGTGTGTGTCTCGCTCTCTCGCTCCGTACCCTCGCAGAAGGGGCAGCATTCTCCCGGGATCTTGACTGGGTTCTGGCAGCTCTGTTTGCAGGCCATGGCGGTACAGTGAGGGTCTCCATCCACACACTGACAGAAGGTGCAGTCATCCTCCTTCCACTGCTCCTCGTGGCCACGCAGCTTGTTGTTCACCCAGCAGCTGGCCTCCGTGCTGTCCATAGACAGGAGCTCCACATCTGGACACACAAGGAGGGAGACACAGATAGAGGCTGGGATCAGAAGGAGAGACGTACGGGAACTATACTGTGCTGTTTGGTATACCATCCTTACTTGTAAATGCTGTGTGGTACATATGCTGTATGACACACAACATTAGGAATGTTTTGCCCTCAGAACAGCCTCAATTCGTCGGGGCATGGACTGTACAAAGTGTTGAAAGCATTGAGCATGAAAAACCCAGCAGAGTTGCAGTTCTTGACACAAACCGGTACACCTGGCACCTACTACCATACCCCGTTCATAGGCACTTAAATGTAGTCTTGCCCATTCACTCTCTGAATGGCACATATACACAATCCATGTCTCAATTGTCCCAAGGTTTAAAAATCCTTCTTTAGCCTGTCTCCTCCTTCATTTACACTGATTGAAGTGGATTTAACAAGTGACATTCATAAGGGATCATAGCTTTCACCTGGATTCACCTGGTCAGTCTGTCATTAAAAGAGCAGGTGTTCTTAATGTTTTGTATACTCATTGTATGTACATATCCACGTAATTGAGTTAACAAAGTACTGGGTGGAATCAGAGGTGTGGGAAGCAGGATATTGCTGGAGGGACCAGAAGAAACTGGCCGCCACCAAGACCGGTGGTAGAACACTCCAAAGTTCTTTAGGAGTCAGAGAGGATGTAAAGAAACTGTACAGGGATCTAATGTACATACAGTGTTGGTCTAATGTATAATGTACATAGTGTAGGTCTAATGTATAATGTACGTAATTAGAGCTAGATGGAAGAACATGTGATCGGAGCATTTCATATTGGAGCGAGATTAGTTAATTAAAAGCAAGACAGACATATCTAATTTCCTGTCTCTGCAGTGTCCAGTCATTCCCTTTAAGAGGAGTTACCCTCAGCCATGTGCATGTCACACAGATCCAGTTTCACCAGCGCCTCCGAAGGCCAAAGACCAGTTCAGGGTTCACCGTCAAAAATTTCACTCCAAGGCAAGAAATCCCATTTAAGAGCATTTCATGCATAACATGCGGTTTTGCCCATTTGTTTGAAGTCTAGGAACAGCAACATAATAAAGCCAACTGTTTAAGAGGCAACCCAGAAAACACATTGTGCTTAGAATTCTGGGAACCTGTTCTGATGACTTAAGAGTTGAAATAACCATAATTGTTTTTTGTTTAACTGTTTATTGGTAACAGAGGCAGGCCATTACCACAGCAGCAGTGTGAGGTGGAATTGGTTAGGTGGTCTGAGGGTTGTGTGTGTGTGTGTGTGTGTGTGTGTGTGTGTGTGTGTGTGTGTGTGTGTGTGTGTGTGTGTGTGTGTGTGTGTGTGTGTGGTGAAGAAGGGCGGTATCCCTAAGGCCAATGTCCTATTTGCCAGATTTGATTCCAGCAGAGAATTGGCTGCTGTGATTCCTCCATCTGGGTGTGATTACCACGAATATGAAGCAGTTCCGCGTTCCTCTCTATCTATCCCTCTATCTATCCCTTTCTTTCTCTTTCTATCCATCTCTCACACTATCAACAGTGAGCCCCATTGTATTGCACTCACACACAAGCCTTCAAGCATTTTTAGGCTTTTATGTGACTTGATCAGCCTACGAAAAGGATTAGAACAGGTATGCAGCTGTGCCTTGTAAATGAGACAGCTATCAGGTACAGAACCGGAGGTTCCTCTTAATAACGACCATGAATCAGGTGCTACCCCCAGCTTACCACAATAACCCTGACTATAGCCTCCTCAATGACTGGAGCTTTGGCCAAGCAGGGGTACAAGATGAAAGCATTCCCCACCATCTCAGGGGCTGAACATTCCAGGTGTACCTCCGACCCTGTCTCCCTCCCTCTCATGTGTCTGATCAATTACAAAAACACAGGCAGACAAATCTGGCCACCACCATCACCATTATACACTGAACAAAAACATAAACGCAACATGTAAAGTGTTGTTTCATGAGCTGATATAAAAGATCCCAGACATTTTCCATACGCACTAAAAGCTTATTTCATTAAAATGCTTATTTACATTTGTTTAAATCCCTGTTAGTAAACATTTCTTCTTTGCCAAGATAATCCATCCACCTGACAGGTGTGGCATATCAAAAAGCTGCTTAAACAGCATGATCGTTACACAGGTGCACCTTGTGCTGGGGACAATAAAAGGCCACTCTAAAATGTGCAGTTTTGTCACACAACACTAAATGTCACAGATGTCTCAAGTTTTGAAAGAGCGTGCAATTGGCATGCTAACTGCAGGAATGTCCACCAGAGCTGTTGCCAGATAATTGAATGTTCATTTCTCTACCATAAGCTGTCTTCAACATCGTTTTAGAGAATTTGTAAGTACGTCCAACTGGCCTCACAACCGCAAACCACGTGTAGCCACCCCAGCCCAGGACCTCCACATCCGGCTTATTCACCTGCTGGATCGTCTGAGACAGCTGATGAAACTGTGGGTTTGCACAACTGAAGAATTTTGTCCTCACCAGGGTCTTGACCTGACTGCAGTTCGACGTCGTAACCGACTTCAGAGAGCAAATGCTCGCCTTCGATGGCCACTGGCACGCTGGAGAAATGTGCTCTTCCTGGATGAATCTGGATTTCAACTGTACCAGGCAGATGGCAGACAGCGTGTATGGTGTTGTGTGGGTGAGCGCTTTGCTGATGTCAATGTTGTGAACAGAGTGCCCCATGATGGAGGAGGGGTTATAGTATGGGCAGGCATAAGCTACGGACAATGAACACAATTGCATTTTATCGTTGGCAATTTGAATGCACAGAGATACCGTGACGAGATCCTGAGGCCCATTGTAGTGCCATTGTAGTGCTTCACATACAGTCCTTGTATGTGAAGCATGTTAATGACTCATGAGTCGAGCTGGATGTAAACGGAAGCGATTAAGGTAAGGCCATTGTATGGCGTGTTGGGTGCCCTGGGAGAGTGTACTAAAGCCTTATGTGCTCGATACGTCTGCCACCCTGCCTCCCTAGTGCCTCCCCTGCCAGTCTGGCCACAATCAACATTAATCACAAACGGCCTCCCTGACTGTGTCAGGTCACCTCCACAAATCTAGTCGTGTCAAACAAAACCTCACTTATCTATAAAACATCTCTATCTGTTATAGATACTGTTGTTTAACTTTTGATGTGTGTACCTATGCATACGGGGCAGCATTCTCCCTCCGGGATGTAGAAGTTCTCACAGTCGAGTTCCGCACATTCTGCTTTGGAGCAGAAGGATATCCCTCCTCGGCACTGGCAGAGCCAGCACGGGTCCATACGGTACACCTCCTCCTCTGAAAACTCCTTCCCGTTGTGGACACACTTGGGAGAAACTGGGAAAAGTGGAAGAGGAAACAGATGCTGTCAACCTGAACGATATGCAGGGCTCTTGATGGCTAACATACGCTAACGGCTGGCTCATTCATCCCCCCTCCTCTCCCCTGTAACTATTCCCCAGGTTGTTGCTGTAAATGAGAATGTGTTCTCAGTCAACTTACCTGGTAAAATAAGGGTTAAATAAATAAATAAAATAAATGAACATACTATGCTAAACCATCCCATTTGGTATGTATAAAATACATTATCCACCCCGGGACAGAATGAGTTTGTTGCTTCTGTATCCGTGTACAGAATGAGTTTGTTGCTTCTGTATCCGTGTATTAACTCAGAAGCAATAATTACAGTGTAGCTAGCCGTGGATGGAAGAGCAGTGTGTTGTGGTAAAGTCGTGTGGAGCTAAGCACTTGGGCCGAGAGCCCTGGGCACTGGGCTCCAACAGCATTAGACAATGAAGCCAGCACCATTAGGTGGAATTCAGCAGAGATTTGTGAAGTCTTGGTGGAGACAGCACTCGTGGCGTATCTCAGCTCAGCTCATCCCAGTGCTGGGTAAAAGAAAGCAGCAGACTGTGCTGGTACAGTGTGGTCTGGAGAGCTGGGATGCAGACAGCAGACAGGCCCAGTAAAGCCAGCGTAAGTACCGGAAACCTCAGCTGTCTGTCTCCAAACGCCGGCTCATAGAACAATGACTACCGTACGGATCATTAGAGACCCATAACAAGCCCCGAGCAGCCGCCTTGCAGACACAACTGTCCGCTCACTGCACGCGATGCTCCTAGAACACTCCGAGAGAGAGAGAGAGAGTGTGTGTGTGTCTGTGTGCGTGCGTGCATGCGAGCGAGTGAGAGGTCAAGGACAAGCCCATTCTCTATTTAGTATTTAGTTTATTAAAGTTCCATCATTTAAATTTCCATAATTTCATTCAAATGGATTCTGTATTATTGCCAAATAAACAAGAGGGGATGTTGACAAACTAACTCAGTGATTACCACAGCCATTTGTCTCTGACACTTTCACTGACAATGCCTATGACTCAGGGTCTTGAAAGACCACATTAACTTCTGATCAAAACCATGACGATTTAGCTACTGCAGGAAAGTGATTATGTAAACAAGTCATGGTCATGGTTTGATATGCCATGGAGGAGAAGGAGGGGTAAATAACTGCTCAGATGCTAACAGATGTAGCTAGCCCCACTAACGTTTCCATCTGTATACCATACCCTGGTAGAGCACTGCTCTGACCCCTCGCCTCTCTCCTTGCCCTCTGGACCAGCCCTGCACTCTAATACAAAGCAGGTGGGCCAACTGAGTTGAAAGTAAAGCAGGGATTTGTTCTCCCTCCCTCCCTCCCTCCCTCCCTCCCTCCCTCCCTCCCTCCCTCCCTCCCTCCCTCCCTCCCTGCCTGCCTGCCTGCCTGCCTGCCTGCCTGCCTGCCTGCGTGCATTGCGTGCAGCATAATCTAAGAGAGAAAATACAATAAGCACTTTGCCAGGCAAAAATGTAAATGCATGGAAAAAATAGGAAGTCAAATGGCAGGATGTTCACGTGATTTCCACAATATTTGTTAATGGTAATCCCTAAAACAAATTTGAGGCTGGGACACTAAATTCCATTCATGCTTTCTGATTCCCAGTCCTATCCTAATTGAGGATGTGATAGTGGTTGGGGCTGAATGTGCCATAAAACCAGTGGATCAACTTTCACTGGGGACATGGGGGACATTCTGAAATTGCATTTTTGTCCCACCCCAGTTTTATCATTAGAATGTGATACTAAACGAGGCAATGGTGTGCTTTAGGACCATGAGGACGCCTCCGAGCGTTGGGTAGGCGGTTTGGACTGATTATCCGACTGGATTAAACTTTTTTTTTTAAATGTCCCCCCCCACTTCTAAAACCAATGTTGCGCCCCTGTATGAAACCCTGACTTTGGCCCACCCTAAAACATTCATTACATTCGACATGGTGTGACCGTCTCTTCCAGCAAACAAAAATGTAAAACCAAATTATAAACAAAAAATCTGAGGGAATTGCCTCAATGGAGCAGAAAGGTCTCAGCATATTAATTCTGATGAATCCAATTTCCTCCCATATAATGCACATCAAGACTTCTACCATGCATTCTCGATTAAAATTGCCAGACACTTCGTGTGGTTGTAGAGCTTGATTCAAGTTCACAGCTTTAATGTTCTTGGAAAGCAAGTACCATACTAGTCTGCATCAAGTTGTGGTTAAACCTAAATGCTACACGTGATAACGTCCATACTGTTTGCTCATGGAAGGGCTGATAAACAGTAGGCTGCTGTTAACACAGTCGTTTGGAACCATCTGTAATATCAGATGACATCAGGTCAGGAAGGCCATGCCAGCTCCTGCCCAGCCACCCAGACCCAGTCTTCAGCCAGAGCTGGAAACGTCTCGTCAAACATGGCCAAAACACACAGGTCAGACCCATTGTCATAGTACTCTGTACACTGACCCTGACCAAATACCCACCAAAAGCCAACCTCTGGTCTGTAAAAACATTTGTTCAATGCCTTAGGTCACTGATAGTTGGGTACTATTATGTGTTCCATTGCAAAATACTCTAGGAATCCCAAACTTTGTGATTAATGAACCTGATTATAATTTCATATGTTTTGTGGATGGGCTTTAGTGTTTGTGAGTGACCCAACCATTAGCGAACAGTCATTCATTTTGAGCCCCACCTGTTTAGCAAAAAATAACAAAACAAAAAACAATTGTTTTGTTGTTGTTTCTGTTTTGTATGTCATTTGGCATTAATACATGCCACATATCAGTTTGCAAACAATGTAAAAAAAAAATCATTGCTTTCTGTGGTGGTGGGGCAGCCAGCGGAAAATACAGAGCATAGGAGTTGGTAATGTTCTCTAGTTGCATCATGATTGGCTCAGTGTTCTGTCTCTCATGTGGACACTACGTCACCACAAAATCTACTGGGTAGAGCTCGAAAATTTAAGCCCCTTGGGTGCTGCCATAGATTTACATTAGAAGTGCCCATCCAAGAAGGCTTAAGGTCATTGGTCACAGGTAAAATTACGTCAAATCACGTTATATCTACCATAGCTTTGATTGGACTGATCATGTCAACATCATACTTTCAAAATCTTAGCTAGCAAGCTAGACAAGCAATCATCATAATGAATCAAGTTGACAATCTACTGGAAAATAATTTTCAAGCCTTGTCATATGAAGAGAAATTATAGATGAAACGTATCGGTGCTCATCGGCCATTGGACATAACCATTACACAACAAGCTGGAAATGGCAAATTAGCTAACTGCAAGCGTTGCAAAGCAATCACTAGCCTGCTATTCAGTGGCGAGGGTGTGTGGTCCAAGTCTGGGTTTAAGGGTCTCCTTTCCCAAGCTTAAAAGGATAAACATTCACATGCAACACCAAAGGTTGAATACATTGGGCATGCTGTCAATCCAGCATGACTTCTGCCATGTTCAAAACCACTGGGAACTCTGAAAAGAATGAGCTCAGACTGGGGAAATACGTTTTGAACGGTCATCCAACTCGGAATTCCAAGTCGGGATCTCTGGCCTCTTTTTAGAGCTCTGACCTGAAGGTCATTGACGTCCTGATTCAACCTTGTTTTTTCAGAGTTCCCAGTTGTCTTGAAAGGTGAGCCCAAAAATGTATTGTATGCTGCTGCGTAAATTATGTAATATGCCAGGGAGATATGTATACTGTAGCTAAAAAATGAATACTAAGTGCATGTTGTGTAGTAAGCTGTTAGTAGGCCATGTGCCTCACTCTAATACTTTGGTCTCTTTCCCGCTTACAACTTATCATAATGTACTAACTTGGTGGTGTACATGTAGCCTACAGCCTGTGTTAGAGAAATGTCATCCTTGATTATTGTAAAAGCTTTCAGTGTCTGCTTCTATGCTCCCTTTATTTATCCTACGGTTCTGACTTGGTGTACAAGGAGAATACTGTAAGAACGGCCCATGTTCTGAATTCTGTCGTTGTACATTTTAAAACAAATAGTTATATTGACTACGTCTTAGTTCACACATTAATGTCTTAATCGAAATTACAGATTGCCTCTCATCCGCTCATCATTCCCTTAAGTCATAGTTTGTACATCTCAATTTTCAGTAGAAATCACATCTGTTTAAGCAAGTCAGCCATATCTTTTTAAAAAGGCATTAAATGAGGCTGAATGAACTGTTTCGCTGCCAGACCAGGCTCCGCTGATAGTCAGGTGTAGTGGTGGTAAGGATTCACTCCATGATGCTGAAAAGAAAGCTCTGCTGTTGGGACAGCTTTATATAGGCCCTAATAGTTTGTGGGAAACGTTTGTCACCGTTATAGTGCAATTAATGTATTTTTTAGTGTTGTGTTGTGAGGTGGCTTTGCCCCACCAATATTTACATGCTAAAATCTTTGTGTGATTTCTAATGTGGATGCAGTCATGCAGAGCTAACTGCCAGTAAGGGAGGCACAAAGGGCATCCAGTCCAGACCCAAAGAGCAGCAGACACTTGTTATCAAAACACTGATCCCCTAGCCTCTGCAGCCGCCATTCAGCCCCTGCCAGCCTGCCTGACTCGACTACACTCCCCCTGGAAGACTGGAGCACATTAAAAGCATTCCCATCAATTAACTGTTGAACCTTTTCCTTTTGGATATGTGACCAAGCAGGAACTCTTTGACACTACACAATTTATTCTGTTGGTAAAACAGCAAATATTTGCTGGGAGCGCAGAGTAAACAGCCAGGTCCAGGTCCCCCCTCAGCAACCCTCCTTGCCTCTCTCTGCTCCTCTCCCTCACTGGCTGATTAGCTAGCTTCTGTGAATGTGCTTTTGAGAAGGAGAGTGAACTGGCCGAACTACTAACATATCTCTCTCTCTCTCTCTCTCTGTCACACACACACACACACACACACACACACACACACACACACACACACACACACACACACACACACACACACACACACACACACACACACACACACACACACACACACACACACACACACACAGAGGGTGAGAACACCAGTTGCGAGCACGCTTCACACACACAATATGCATAATGAGATCCATTATGTTTAATATGCCTTGTGGCGTTGAGATTATTTGCGGCTACACCCCAGAAAAATGTATTTGGACAACAAATGACCATCTATTTAGTGACTCTCCTTTTCATCACAGAACATTTGGTAAACTGGGACTTTGGGGGAAAAATTGTGTTCTGATTAAAATAATCACATCTGAAAAGGTGTTAAATTTCACACCAGCACCACTTCTCTCATCAAATTCATGGCTTGCTACGGTTATATACATTACCTTTCTGGCACGCGAACATGTCACAGCAGTCTCCTGGCTCGCCGGTGGCCTGACTGAGTGGTACAGTCTTCTGGCCGGAGGGGCACTGGGGCTTGTGGCACGCGCGGAGGTCACAGGTGCACTGGGGGGGCACAGTGGGGCAGCAGCCAGCAGGGGGAGTGTAGCTCTTGGTCAGAACCGAGCCCTCAGGACAGGAAGGCACCGGCAGAGCAGGACATGTGGTCGCGGCACACCTCAGCTCCTCTGAAATACACACACGCACACACACACAGACTCAGTCAC
The DNA here is from genome assembly GCF_901001165.1 of Salmo trutta. Classification (NCBI taxonomy): domain Eukaryota; kingdom Metazoa; phylum Chordata; class Actinopteri; order Salmoniformes; family Salmonidae; genus Salmo; species Salmo trutta. The sequence continues at coordinate 22,010,525 of NC_042989.1, forward strand.
ATACAACAACAAGCCTCTGTAAGGCATGCTGTAACACCACCTTCAACCCAGCTCCAGGCTACAACAGTGCCCACACTGTTTGCTAGGTGGCAGGGGAAAAGGGAGGAGAGGAGTGGGGCTCCCTGGCCTGCGTACAGTGTTAGTGGAACAGTGTTGCTCATGTTGCAGTCATCAGATCCCCTTCACTCCGTGACAGCTTTACAGCATCCTGTTAGGACGGAGAGTGAGAGCTATGCTCGTCTCTAGACACGACAAACCTCTCAGCACATCCTGTCTAAGACCTTTCCTGATCCCTGCCTGGCCACCCACTGGACCCAGCTCTCAATCCAAACAGGCTCTCCATCTCACCAGCCATTAATACAAGGCCATGTTTTACTCAGACTTTTTATCCTACCCTGAGCCTTATTTTTTAAATCACACTACACTTAGCATACTAGGAAGCGTTTGTGTATCGATATGCCAGAGCGAACATAATGGTCTTCATACTCTGGTTAGGGAGTGCAGGGGGCACAGGGATGTACTTTGGACACTTTCAGGAAAAGAAAAGTGGAGTGCCCCTCTGTCTCATATTGTAGAAGAACAGTAGCTACCTTACGAAGCTTTGATTACCCGATCCTTAACCACTGCTTATTTTGGTTCAACCGTGTCCCTGTTATGCATACAGAGTCGAGGGATTGGGTCCTGCAAACTCATGTCCTGTCCTATACAGTGCCTTCAGAAAGTATTCACACCCCTTGACTTTTTCCAAGTTTTGTTGTGTTACAGCCTGAAATTAAAATGGATTTAATTTAGATTTTGTGTCATTGGCCTACACACAATACCTCATAATGTCAAAATGGAATAATGTTTTTTGAAATTTGTACAAATTAATTCAAAATGAAAAGCTGAAATGTCTCGAGTCAATCAGTATTCAACCCCTTTGTTATGGCAAGCCTAAATAAGTTCAGGAGTAAAAATTATCTTCACAAGTCACATAATAAGTTGCATGAACTCACTCTGTGTGCAATAATAATGTTTAACATGATTTTTTAATGACTACTTCGTCTCTGTTTCCCACACATACAATTATCTGTAAGGTCCCTCAGTCAAACAGTGAATTTCAAACACAGATTCAACCACAAAGACCAGGGAGGTTTTCCAATACCTTGCAAACAAGGGCACCTATTGGTAGATGGGTAAAAAAAACAATTAATTACACTTTTGATGGTGTATCAATACACCCAGTCACTACAAAGATACATGGGTCCTTCCTAACTCAATTGCCTGAGAGGAAGGAAACAGCTCAGGGATTTCACCATGAGGTCAATGGTGACTTTAAAACAGTTACAGAGTTGAATGGTTGTGATAGGAGGAAACTGATGATGGAGCAACAACATTGTAGTTACTCCACAATACTGACCTAATTGACAGTGAAAAGAAGAAGCCTGTACTGAATTAAAATATTCCAAACAATTCGTCCTGTTTGCAACAAGGCACTAAAGTAATAGTACAAAAAAATGTAATTACATTTTAGTAATGAATAAAGTGTTATGTTTGGGGAAAATCCAATACAACACATTACTGAGTAAAACTCATATTTTCAAGCACAGTGGTGGCTGCATCATGTTATGGGTATGCTTGTAATCATTAAGGACTGGGGAGTTTTTCATGATAAAAAAGAAACATAATGAAGCTAAGCAGAGGCAAAATCCTAGAGAAAAACCTGGTTCAGTCTGCTTTCCACCAGACACTGGTAGATTCATTCACTTTTCAACAGGACAATAACCTAAAGCAGATGGTTATTTAATCGATTTTGAATTCAGGCTGTAACACAAAAAAATGTGAAATAAGTCAATGGGTATGAATACTCTCTGAAGGCACTGTAATTGTCAATGGCTAAATAATTTCACAGATCTCCTGTTTGTAGGATACCAGGTTGGATCTGTGGCTGTTACGGAGGACTGGGAGAGAGTGTGAGGAAGGGTGGAATAAAGCAGTGTATGATTGATGACAGTGGAGAAAATTGGTAATTACGTTTCTGCTTAATGTCTTCCCTTGGGCCTTTAGGAAAGCAAATGCCATGAAGCTAATAAATAACTAATTGCCTCATAAGAGAGAGAAATGTAATGGCTATGATTGCGTATGAGGAGAATACTGTACAATCTTTGCATGCATTATGGTTTTGGTGGAAAGAGAATGAAATAGAATGAAATTGCGTAACAAGGCTTGGGGTTTGTGGCTCTTTCAGAAGCTAGTTTGTTGATGTCCTTCCCAGACATTTGGCGTTCCCTGGTGCAACACGACTCTAGCAGAGGATGTGTCTCATCCCTGACATTTGAGGGCCTGAAAGAGGATCCCTGAGGCTGTTCCTACCAGATGGGAAACTGAAATGGCAAACAGAGGGACTGGAGCCCAGGTTCTGCTCCACAGACAGACAGTTCAACTCCACATACACCGATGATTGCAGTATTACTTTCAGTAGTCAAACCCTCAAGGGTTGAACACATCGGTGCGACCCAATGCTCACCCGGCATGTTAATCTTCCATCTATGCAGTCGTTTGAAGTTTGCCTGACCCGTAAAAGTTAAGTTGTGACTTGAGCAGGAGAGTCATATTTGGGGGAGATATCTGACAGATGAAATTGAGGATGAAGGAAGTGTTGGATTTTTTCTTCCCTGAATAAATAGTGCACGGGCATGAGGTATCTGCACTGTACTGTTTGCTCTAGGAGGAACCTGTGAACAGTGGGGGCAGGCACAAAGCTTGCATTGATCAACTTTGTTACTGAATAGTGTCAGAGAGAAGGGGGGAAATTCCCCTGAATTAGGGCGAGCAATGACCCATTCAACGGTTTTTGGCCTAATTCCTGCATTTGAGTTAAATAAACTTTAGTTACAGGCTAATTTCAGAGATTTTATATCTAATAGCAGTAACACAGAGCGTGCTGCTGTCTAACAGAGGGATGTGGCCTTCAATAAAATGTTGTCCAATGTTTGCATTGAATAAGACTTTCTGTGTGCCCCAGTCAAAGAAAACAGATTGCTTACTCACATCTAACAATGGGTGGACTGGAGTGCGCTGGGAAAACCAGCTGCCAGACACTCTATTGTCATTCAAATGAATGATATTGTAGCCATTTATGAACATAATAGGCAGACACAAAGCATGGAAACGGTATGGTAAACTCAGTAGAGGATGGATTTCAGCACATTCTGTTTGTGTTCTATCTAGAAGCACCAATGGGGTAATTAGCTAGTCAGTGGTCACAAAAGCAATCTCTGTATTACAATGGTGGCTATTCTCCAGCTTACGCAAACAAAAACACAAAGACCTAATTTGGCATGCTTAATAAATTCAGTCTGTAGAATGGTCAAAACCTTCTCTTGTTGTAGTGGTGAGATAGTATGGAAAACCTAGCAACCCCCTAGGAAAGCCTTAATACACACACAAACACGCACACATGCGCACACACACCCACACGCAACCTGAAGTTGGGCTTGAGATAGGATTTAGAAATTGGTTTATTACTACAGAATGGGCTATTGTAAACAATGCATATTTTTGGCATCTCCGAGAAGCCCATTCGGGAAAGGAAAACACCTCTATGTAAATGTGCTTTTTTCTACACAGAGTACAAGGAGCACAGTATTCATCTGACTGAAGCAGCGCTGGTAGGCAGAGGAGGCTGTGTTGACAGCCTGAGTTTACTCATGGAACAAGTGCACAATGTGAGTTTTGTTCAATGACTGACTTTGGAAGCAAGTCAGCGGAGAACAAAGCTGTCTTAGTACAGCTGCCCTCTATGGGCCTCTGGTACATCCTCTGGTTTTATACAGTTTGTCCGCAAAGGGACCCATCAGGCTCATCTCTCACGTAAGCTGTGGAGGTCTGGCCGCTTGCCCACTGGCGGTTGAGGCTAAAAATGTCTGTATTGTTCTCTATTTTAAAGAACTAAGTCTGGGAGGTGGTTCAGGGAAAAAGGCACAGGGTCACAGGAGAGGGAAACATAGACGTCTGAACATCACACTCTGATTAGGGCAGTGTGTCAGGAGAGAGAGCTGCAGCAGCAGCAGCAGCAAGAGAGAGTGCAGCAGCAGCAGCAGCAGCACACACACACACACACACACACACACACACACACACACACACACACACACACACACACACACACACACACACACACACACACACACACACACACAGACTTCACAGCTCCTCGCTCTCTCACGCTAAATATTTGAGGATGAAAAACGTGATCCTGGTGTCCCAGGCAGCAGAGCTGCGGGTCGAGTGTTCTCTGCTCAGATTAGCTCAACACAGCCTTCTTCGTATTGTCAGATGAGATTGGGCCAGGGAGAGTGAAAGAGAGAGGCTGAGCTTTTATCATGCTGAACGGGCTGAACAATGTTGCAGAGAATACTTTTCTATGGACAATTGTCTACTACAGAGCTGGCACAAAATGCATGGGAGTGAAAGGATGGCACAAGTATGGTCCAAGTTAAATGAAACAGTAACAAATGGGCCATGAGGGAACCTTCAAACAGAGTTAAAGGTCTCTGGATCTGTCTTAGAGGAAACTGAACATAAAACATGAATTGGACTGTACACATAAAAGTCAGTCCAGGGAAGTACAGGGCTATACTCTGCAGCTGCCCAGTCAGTCCAGGGGAGTACAGGGCTACGCTCTGCAGCTGCCCAGTCAGTCCAGGGGAGTACAGGGCTACGCTCTGCAGCTGCCCAGTCAGTCCAGGGAAGTACGGGGCTATGCTCTGCAGCTGCCCAGTCAGTCCAGGGGAGTATGGGTCTACGCTCTGCAGCTGCCCAGTCAGTCCAGGGGAGTACGGGGCTACGCTCTGCAGCTGCCCAGTCAGTCCAGGGGAGTACGGGGCTATGCTCTGCAGCTGCCCAGTCAGTCCAGGGGAGTACGGGGCTACGCTCTGCAGCTGCCCAGTCATTCTAGAGGAGTACAGGGCTACGCTCTGCAGCTGCCCAGTCAGTCCAAGGGACTATGGGGCTACGCTCTGCAGCTGCCCAGTCAGTCCAGGGGAGTACGGGGCTACGCTCTGCAGCTGCCCAGTCAGTCCAGGGGAGTACGGGGCTACGCTCTGCAGCTGCCCAGTCAGTCCAGGGGAGACAGGGATACACTCTGCAGCTGCCCAGTCAGTCCAGGGGAGTACGGGGCTACGCTCTACAGCTGCCCAGTTTGTGGTAGTTGAGACAGTTGAGTTACGTAACATTGTTGGTCATCTGCTCATGTTTTCTCTATGTTTTTCTCTACAGCTGCCCAGTCAGTCCAGGGGAGTACGGGGCTACGCTCTGCAGCTGCCCAGTCAGTCCAGGGGAGTACAGGGATACACTCGGCAGCTGCCCAGTTCGTGGTAGTTGAGGCAGTTGAGTTACGTAACATTGTTGGTCATCTGCTCATGTTTTCTCACAGACAACCAGAAAAAGCAGAGGCTGGCGGCCTGGCTAGAGCTGGAGAGCTGGGGCAGGGGCTGGAAGGCAGGAATGGATCTGAGACTGGAGGCAGGGGCTGGGGCTTGGGTTGGGGCAGGGCTTGGGAAAAGTTGTGGTGCCTGGTAAGCAGAGCTATCAGCTGGGTGACTGGGAGCAGTGAGAGGACAACAGGCTGAGACAGCGATCCCACTTCGCCTAGCATGAAGCTCTTTGTCTGAGCCAACAGATGAACTGTGTTTTGTTTCCCCTCTGAAATCACTGCCAAGAGACAAACACGCACACGCGCGCATGTACGCACGCACACATGCATGCACACACGCGCGCGCGCACACACACACACACACACACACACACACACACACACACACACACACACACACACACACACACACACACACACACACACACACACACACTCTGGGACATGAGCAGGATCGCTGGGCATGACAGAGGCCATAGCCTCTGCAGACGACACACGAACACAGAGACGTCTAGCACCCCTGCCAGCTACTGGCGGTCTGGACTGGCGAGTAATAGTGATGCCACAAAGAGGCTGCAGCCAAGCAGAACTAATGATGCTTTCAGGGGAAGGAGACGGGCGGGAGGGAGTGTGGTACTACTGGTGGGCCAACTCTGTGGTGGCGAGGTCTGTTTGCACCATGGCATCATGGTGGGCATGGCTCCAGTGTCTGACCCACCTCAACTCCACTTCCTCCCTTGTAATGTTCTTTTAAAAGTATACACTTATACTAAACATTAATACTGCCCCATTTCACCCATATTAACCTTCTGAGGTTAGCCATGAGGACCAGTCACATGTTGGGAGTTTAAAGTACATTGATGTAATATGACATACAATAGCTGTGTAACAACCCACAGGCTTAAATCTGCCTTCTGTTTTCCCCGAGCCGCTCTCCGCAGGGCCATTACAACATCAGGTCATATCAGCAACATCAATCAAAGTATTACAGAACAAGCTCCTCTTCTGAAGGCCACATGGGGAAACTCCTTGTGCACAGCAGCTTAAAGACTTATAATTAATCAAAGCCATAAATGTACACACAGGGCCAGAGAACTAAATACAGGCCCCAGACCATTTCCTGCACTTGACACACATAACTTGTCAAAAGGGCTTCCCCTAGCTGGCTCCCTGGCCTGACCTCTTCCTCCTCTTCCACTAATTTGATCAATCCTCAGAGATTCAGTCTAATACTTCCTTATCAGCAACACAGGGTGCCTGTGTTCATGTCACCTCCCAGCACCCAACATGACATTGACCCCTGTTTGAAGTCTAACAACGGGCGTCAGCATACTGACAGTACATATATAGAGAGCCCTTAGCGATACTAATGGCTGTTGGTGATCAGGCGCTGCAGATGGTGAAGCTGCAAACGAGGTTTGTGCCCCAAGTCTTCGAACAAACAGTAAACAGGAACACAAGCCAGGACAGTCAGCTGGCCTCAGAAGGCTACTCTACTCTCTGAGTCAGAGCGAGCATTAAGAGCCAGTCCCAAACCACTACCATGTGTGAATGTACAAGCCCCAAGCAGAGGCAGAGGATGCTATGTTCAAATGGATGGCTGAAAAAGTGCTTCAAGTACTGGCAACAAGGTCCGCTTTCATCTTCAACAGCATGTGAAGATTGGAATCGCTGTAACTCTCATGCAGCGAAAGCAGAGCTTACAGAATGTGTAGACATCACAAGCTAAGGGACACATTGACCCAGACCTAAATCACTACTTGATCAGATGGGTAGCTCCATGACCTCTCAGGAGCACTGCACTCAGGGTTACTCATCATAACGGAAGCACTGACGACAGACAGCAAGATCTCCGCCAAGCCAGTCAGACAAAACAAGTTAATTATCACTGCCCTGAACACACACACACACACACCCTCCTTAATGCATGGCCGTCTGAAGGGTGTGTGGAGTAGCGACAACACATAAGCTGCAGAAAAATGTTGTTTACTGTTTTCAGTGTTGTGATTTCACGCTGTCGTCCTCTCTTGGCTGCTCTAGACAACTGGAAGTTGAGAAATGCAGCAGACGACTTGTATATTATTCATAGGGGCACAGGAGAGGGCAATGACACTGTCTCTCAGTAATACAGTATGTATACCTTTCCACACTGCTAGAGGGATTTACAGAACAAACAGCTCAGTACAAATATCCAAATACACAGCCAAGGGACTGTAAATGCTCTGTAACAACCCTGTCTGTTTGTAGATCTTGTTTGTAGATCATATAACTGAAGCTTACACATTTTGTGGTCCTCTCTAGCTCAGTTGGTAGAGCATGGTTCTTGTAATGCTAGGACGGTGGGTTTGATTCCTGGGACCACTCATATGTAAAACATTTTTTCACGCATGACTGTAAGTCACTTTGGATAAAAACGTCTGCTAAATGGCACATCATACAATACTCTCAGGCCTTACATTATCAGGAATGGTACAAATTTCCCAACTGAACTATCAAAGAAAAAAAGGGATGAAAGACACAAACAAAGCTAAAACAAATGTCTTAGTTGTGGATCGAGTCACTTGTGGTCACGCCCTGACCTGAGAGAGAGGGTTTGTTTCTCTATGTGGTTAGGTCAGGGTGTGGGGTGGGCATTCTATGTGTTATTTTCTATGTTTTGGCCGAGTATGGTTTCCAATCAGAGGCAGGTGTCTATCGTTGTCTCTGATTGGAAGCCATACTTAGGCAGCCTTTTTCCACCTGTGTTTGTGGGATCTTGATTTTGTACTGCTCGTATTTAGCCTGTAAGACGTGACGGTCATTTGTATTTGTTTATTATTTTGTTTAAGTGTTCCGATTTAAAATAAAGATGAACACTCACCACGCTGCACCTTGGTCTAATCCTTTGGACGATCGTTACAGAAGATCCCACCACCAAAGGACCAAGCAGCGTGGGCCGATGGACTGGACATGGGAGGACATCCTGGATGGCAAAGGATCCTGGACGTGGGAAGAGATCCAGGCCGGAAGGGATCGCCTTCCATGGGAACAGGTGGAAGCAGCGAGGGAGGTACAGCGACGTGATCAACAGGCAAGGCAACAACGGAGGCCTGAGAGGCAGCGCCAAAAAACTGTGTCGCCAGTGCGTACTCACAGCCCGGTGCGCTCGGTGCAAGCTCCTCACCGTTGCCGTGCTAGAGTTGGCCGGCAGCCAGGAAGAAGTGCGCCGGCTCAGCGTATCTGGACTCCAGTGCGTCTCTACGGCCCAGGTTATCCTGCACCTGCTCTACGCACGGTACACCTCATTCACCAGCACAGCCCAGTTCGTCCTGTACCAGTGCTCCGCCCTTGCCGGGCGATAGTCAACATCAAGCCAGGACAGGTTGTGCCAGCCCTAAGCGCCAGACCTGCTCCTCGCACTCTTCCTCTAGTATGCCTCCATAGCCCAGTACGGCTGGTGCCTGCTTTGAGCATGCGGTCCTCAGTGCCTCTCCCCAGTCTGGTGAGACCGGTTCCAGCTCCCCGTAGGAAGCATCCAGTGATGATCAATGGTTCGAAGCCTCCAGTGATAATCCATGGCACGAAGCCTCCAGTGATGATCCATGGCCCGGAGCCTGTAGGGATGATCCCTGGCACGAAGCCTCCAGTGATGATCCATGGCCCGGAGCCTGTAGGGATGATCCATGGCGCGGAACCAGTAGTGATGATCCACGGCACGGAGCCTCCAGCGACGCTCCCCAGTCCGGAGCCTCCAGCGACGCTCCTCAGCCCGGAGCCTCCAGCGACGCTCCTCAGCCCGGAGCCTCCAGCGACGCTCCTCAGTCCGGAGCCTTCAGCGACGCTCCTCAGCCCGGAGCCTCCAGCGACGCTCCCCAGTCCGGAGCCTCCAGCGACGCTCCCCAGTCCGGAGCCTCCAGCGACGCTCCCCAGTCCGGAGCCTCCAGCGACGCTCCTCAGTCCGGAGCCTCCAGCGACGCTCCTCAGTCCGGAGCCTCCAGCGACGCTCCTCAGTCCGGAGCCTCCAGCGACGGTCTGCAGCCCGGAGTCTCCAGCGACGGTCTGCAGCCCGGAGTCTCCAGCGACGGTCTGCAGCCCGGAGTCTCCAGCGACGGTCTGCAGCCCGGAGTCTCCAGCGACGGTCTGCAGCCCGGAGTCTCCAGCGACGGTCTGCAGCCCGGAGTCTCCAGCGACGGTCTGCAGCCCGGAGTCTTCAGCGACGGTCTGCAGCCCGGAGTCTTCAGCGACGGTCTGCAGCCCAGAGTCTTCAGCGGCGGTCGGCAGTTCAGAGCCTCCGGCGCTGATCCACGGTCTGGTTCCTCCGGCGACACAGAAGCGGGGGGATCAGCGGGCGGTGTGGGGGCTACGCCCCGAACCAAAGCCGCCGCCAAGTATAGATGCCCACCCAGACCCTCCCCTATAGGTTCAGGTTTGCGTCCGGGAGTCCGCACCTTTGGGGGGTAATGTCACGCCCTGACTTGAGAGAGAGGGTTTGTTTCTCTATGTGGTTAGGGCAGGGTGTGGGGTGGGCATTCTGTGTTATTTTCTATGTTCTGGACGGGTATGGTTTCCAATCAGAGGCAGGTGTCTATCGTTGTCTCTGATTGGAAGCCATACTTAGGCAGCCTTTTTCCACCTGTGTTTGTGGGATCTTGAATTTGTACTGCTCGTATTTAGCCTGCAAGACGTGACTGTCGTTTGTATTTGTTTATTATTTTGTTTAAGTGTTCCGATTTAAAATAAAGACATTCACCACGCTGCACCTTGGTCTAATCCTTTGGGCGATCGTTACACTTGTCTTGAATTGGGCCTCCTAAACTCAACAAATGTCCTTAGTAAACTGACCTGAGTCTAGCTTTTTGGCACAACATGGCTACGCAGTATTATGAAGCAGATGATGAGATCTTCCCACTAACACAGCAAGAGAGTATCTGTGAGCTCACTCACTGGCACTTTCTCAGTGAGACCAATGTTCTTCATACATACAGAGAGCTGCCATGTTGGTTTTATGCATCTCTCACACAGTTCTGTCAAAGGGGTGAAATAGAACCCACCTCAATAACAATTATCACTTAGAAGTGCCAGTCAGAGAGGCAGCTACATGGGTATTTACCCTTAGACCCTCTATGAGGCACATTTAAACAAACAGCTCACAATTGTCACTCTGGTTCCTGAGCTCTGTGGAAGTCTATCTTCCTCCTCACTCCGTGCTTTAACCCTGGACACAGGCTGAGAATTCAGCCAACACACTATACTGTTACACTTTACAGCCTGAACACTGTGTATGTAGACTTCTATCACCTCATAGGTCCACAGTATATTCTCCTCCTTATAATAGAACCTCTCTCTGCTACTCTGTCTCTCGGTGTTGACATGGAAAGGACTTTGGAATAGACTGACTGATTGTCTACTATACCTCTGTGATTTTTCACAGGTTGTGCTGACTCGCTGTACTGTATGGGTCTAGGTTGAAGAGAAGGTTAAGACAATGTACATTCCATGCAGAAGTGTTCGAAAATAAACAAATTCATTGGACCAGTGCCGGACTGGAATTGAATGTTAGCAGTACAGAAAGTTTGCCATCAAAGTAGAGAATAAACACAACCGTAATGAATTTCAGCTAACTACTCAGCAAACACATATAACTGTTTTACTGTAAATCTATTTATTTAAACGTTTTACAAATGATCTACAGACACTTTATTACTTGATTTCCCGACCACTGCTCACGTTATCAATGCTAATCATGTATAATCAGCAACAGTGCTGGCACAATTAATGTGCTTATTTTTGAATGCTCAGCATGGAATTATTACTTTGTCTTAAACTGTATTTTTTCAACCTAGACATGAGTCAGGTATGAGTCAGTTAGCACATAACTCAAGGTATATATTAGGGTACATAGGGTACATATGCTTAATAAGCTGAGCTCAACTCAAATAGAGATAGTGTAAAAGACAGGGATTTTGTAGGATAAATAAGGTCAGCTCTTTTTTTTATCTACATTTTGTGTATCACTGCATCAGCCACTGTTTCAGCCACCTTTGTGCAACATGACTTGAGCAGTTGTTGGTTAGTTTTAGGTTAGTTCTAGGTTACCTGCGGCCTCCTGGCACTGGCTGCGGTTGATGTAGGAGTGATAGTGGCAGCTCTGGGATTCACACACACAGCCCTGTGCTGTCAGGTTGCACCCAGAAAACATGCAGGCTGGGTCGGAGGGTCCCACAAACTTCTCCCTGTGCCTTTCCTGGTGCTCATGTCTACGGCCTTCTAAAAGAAAGAGAAGGGGGGACAGGACATAGTCCGTCATAATGAGTCACTGACAACGCACCACACAGATTCATGCTGGGGCCACCCTCAGACTGAGCATGTGTGTCATCACTATGACATGTTAGTAGCATTAGTCACAGCGTACAACATCTGGTATGGATTAGCAATGTTCAATGGATTGTATTTTTTGCTCCTGATGGCTAGCTGTGGGAAACTCACCTGTCTTGCTGGCCCTCATGCAGGATTCCATGTCAGGGTAGCTGAAGGAGCCCAGGCAGGAGTGACGGGCGCCACACACACACATGGCCCCCGCTCTGTCACAGCCTGTCTGCAAGGGGCAGCGCTCATCCTCCAACCCAGCCTCCGGACTGTGAGGCAGAACTGTGGAGAGGAGGAGACGAGATATTAGAGGAAAAGAGAGGAGAGGGGAGGGGCTAGAGAGGAGGGGAAAGGAGAGGAAAGGGGGGGTAGGGGAGAAGAGAAGCATCATCAAAGCGATCCAGAGCAGACATCTCTGTTCTGTTCCTGCCATGCATTGCCTTGCTACTGCCATTTACCTTATGTGTTTGTCCCATGCCCAGCCAACCATCCCTACCCCTACCTCTGAGATACTGTAGCTAGCTCCTCCAGGCTGAGCTTAACACAAACAAACACATCTAATGACACATCTAATGACAATGGGGAGTGGAGGATGGAGGGGAGACAGGGGCCGTCTCACCATATCCACCAAACCCCTGGGATCAGAAGACCCACCATGTCAGCTGCCTCTCTGCTCCTCAGGGACCCCACAGGGACCCCACATGGTGGTCGTGTTCATGCCTGATGTATTGCCTGCGTGCCACAGAGTAAACAGGCTCAAACAGAAAACACCACAATACAGCGCTCCTCTCCTCTCCCTTCAACGGCTTGTCTTCCAGGCCTCAATCAACAATGTAGAGACTTGATTACTGCTTATCAAAATACTCTGACTTCTCTCACAGACACATTTAGAAGTATGAGTAGTAGCGTTCCCATCAGAATGTATTACAGGAGCTGGGCTAAATAAACTGGTAAAACACTATAGAGTGGTAATCGGTGAGTAAAGGTGTACTTCTTCTTTCCTCTCGGAAGGGGAAGCCTTGCTTTCATACTCTGCTAGGGGCTGGGAGACACTGATGATTAAACATGATGGTATATGAATGGACACCTAGGCTGGCGATAATGAAAATATTTAAGAAAATGTACGTTGTTAATTTATTAATACCAAACAAAGGGAAAGCAGGGATGAACTTCTATTATCATACAGCACATTCCGTCATTCCTTTCAGAAGTGGTACTTGAGAAGTGCTCTGTATGTAGCCTATAATGGTCACCTATACAAACCCACATCTCTCTCTGATGTGCTATTTCCAGAGTTGAAAGAGAGAGAGGTGAATCTTAGGTGGCAGACAGTCATGGTCCCTGTGAGTTAAACCAGCCAGGACATTAGGGAGAGTAGAGGGGCAGGCAGGCTTTTCAAACGGAGCTCCCCTGCCACGCCAAAACTCACCCTCTTATTTCCTGTTACCTTAAAATGATCCCCACCTCCACATTTGTTCCATCTCTGGGCCTTTCTGGCATGGGAGGGTATTTTTAAAGAGCAGTCATTGAAGGTGGGTGTCTGAGTGTGTCTGTGGGGTGCTAAAGGGGGCCTCCAGGAGTAGGCGGCAGGAGGTAGACAAAGCAAAATGAGAGGTTAGGGGGGGTGAACCTCTAATTACTGTAGTTAATGATTAGGTTGACCCCCCGGCTGTGATATGACCCCACTCAGCTGGCCTGGATCACGGCTGCGTCTCTGGGGAAGTCCTCTCAGCCATGGAGACTGCTTGTCTTGGCATCCAGAGCTGCGATGCGAAAGTTGACCTCTGAGGCCCTTTGGCTGATAGCAAGCTCAAAAGGAAGTCTTTGAAACATTAGATAATGCTGGAGGAAGAGGGAAGTGGACAGGATTAGAAGAAGTAGTGGACTGGACAGGACGCAGAGTCCAGTCTTTGCGCTTGAGGACAGACATTCTGTGAGGTGGTATTGTTAAGTGCTCTGGACAGGGAAGAGGTGGCACTAACACAGTGAGACAGACAAAATAAAAACACCCTGGGCCAAACATCGATATCACTCAAGTGGTGAAAAACCCTTTGGGGATTAAATTAGTTACGTGTTTGGATTCACAGGCAACTTTCCCTAATCATAGCTGTCAGAACAATACACAACCACTTTAACTGGCTGCACTTGATATACAGTATGTGTAGTAGAGTGATGTTGTTCCCCTAGATTATGCACCAAGTTGCACGCAAGGACAGTTCAAGTAGGCCAGGGCAAGAGGGGATGTTAATAAGTTAATAACAATAATAATAATTCAATGTGTTTTCTTTATTTAATTACAGCAGCATAGTTAATGTTATTTTTCGGTGTACAAACATTTTTTGATATCTATATTGTAAATACACCTAATTGTAAAAGTTTGTATATTTTGGTTTGGTCCATCGCGGGTTATCCGTACTTACGGACCCTTTTATCGTTCTCTTTTGCCGGACCTTCAGCTAGCAAGGTATGTTGTCCTTGGCGCCGTAATTTGGCAATATAAAACTGTGGTAAAGTTACATAAAGTGCTGTTACGCAATTATAGGGTTTGTTACAATGTGAACAATTATAAAGATTTATGTTAACTTTCACCAAGCTCGCTAATTAGGGTACCTATTGTAACTCGGGAGTATTTGGGACCTTGTTTGAGTGAGTTGCTATGTGGTCACGCAGGTGCCCGAGAGCTGTGACTGCACCAAGGGCTAACCTATTGTGTGTTGTCTCTTCGTGTGCAGGTATGTCTTTTATTTTGTTCCGAATATGTTGTATATAATTTTAACTGTATTGTATAGTGTGCTGTTGGGCACTGAATGTATGTATGCAGTTCCCACTCTTTTGCCGGACCTTCAGCTAGCAAGGTGCCCGAGAGCTGTGACTGCACCGAGGGCTAACCTATTGTGTGTTGTCTCTTCGTGTGCAGGACCAATAAACATGATTCAACCATCATAATTCCAGTTGTGGCAGTGTCCTGATTAAAAGTACACAACGCAGAACGAACCACGCTACATATGCACATAGTATAAAAGTCCTCATAAGCATACACTTACTGGATATTTAGCATTCTGTTCAATATCATGTGCATCAGCTATTTTCTCACTGACTTTACACATGTTTGTCTACTACAGATGTCACCTGAAGACATGGTCTACTTTCTTCAACCTCCATCACCCTTCCATAGTGTGCGAATTACGGGGGAACACAGAACCCCCAAATCAGACATGAGATCCCATAAATGCAACGAAAGTCCAACTTTGGGGGTGGGGGGTCTCTCATTTAACCATTCTCCTATTTCGAAAAATGCAATTGTGTACTGATACAGTGGTAAATATGAAAATGAAATCTTTTTCCAAATGAAACGAACACTTCCACCTCTCTGTCATGGTTTGAATAAGTGACAGTTGTTTCAGGTTCTTTCAATCGCATTCATCTCTCTTCTCCACCTGCTAGCAAACTTACAACACTGTTTCAATGGTGCCTTACAGTTTCCCGCGCCGATGAGCTTGGGATGGACACAGCTGTATTTACGTCCCGTATTTCAGCCCCTTTCAGGTTTCCCGACTTTTCTTTTTACAAAAAAGGTAAATTTGTCAGCAAGACACATCACTCAATTCAGGCTACAATAGTATAGGCCTAATGACAATTCACAATCTGCCCTTCCATATTGACCACCCAGAACAACAAGACTTAGAGCAGAGGAGCGGAGAGAAAAGCAGGGGTCAGAGACTGGAAACATTTACCCCCTACTCCTGATTGTGACCCTAATCACTTTAAGACCCTACCCCCGGCTTGGGAGGGAAATCCCGGATCAGCCTGGCCCTCGTGGCCTCTGCAAACACACAGGGAGGTGTTGATTTACCCTCACCCAGCCAACCCCACCACAGGAAGGGGGGGGGGGTGCTCTGCAGCCACGAGGACCAGAGGCACGACTCAATCATGGAAACCATTAACTTTTACATTAGACATTTTAGTAATTTAGCAGACGCTCTTATCTGGAGCGACTTACAATTAGTGCATTCATCATTTAGAGACATTCAAAGCTGTTAATTTCACAGAGGGGGTAGCTATGGGTATGGAGGGGGATTAAGGCCTGCCAGCATAACCTGTAAATAAAGCCCAATCAGGGACACTGTCTCCTGGGATACCTTGGGGCCGGAGACCCAGGACCACTAGACCCCTCCGAGGATGGAGGGCAGGATCATGTAGATCCGGCCCCAACGTGGGACTGCTTTTCCTCACCTCTGGTAATGTCAGTCCCATGCAATCGCTTTGTTTCAGTCTGGACAGAGTCCAGGTGAGGGACTGGCTGGTGCTTGATGTGATCCTGACCATGCCCCATGCCCAGCTCTCTCAGAGGGCAACTCCTGTTCTGCCTTATAAACTGTGTGAAAAGTTGATCTTGGCTGTCCTTTTAGAATGCTACATACACGTATGCGCACACACTCAAACACACACACTCACAAACACACACACACAATGGTCATGGATGGGTACCCTTGAAGCCCTCTGGAGTATAATTTTCCTGGGAGCCAGGGATATATTGTGTACAACAGCTTAATAAACTGTCAGTAAAAGACTGGTATAGGACATGGATCTGATAGGAGGGAAGGCAGGGACACCACAGTGGGATTCATGGTAAGGTCATTCAGATTAATCTGCCAATGAAAACCTGCTGGTGAGACTTTTGCCATTTTGCCTTGACCCCAAGGGAGCCCTCAGAGGCACATCACAAGCCCATTGATTGTGCAACCACATTACAGCAAAACACTTTCTACAAGGACAGCTAACCTGTTTCAGGATCAAATGAAGACATAGTAAAGTGTACACACGCACAGATACACATTTCCCATTGTTAGGCCGCCTATGCTTTTTAAATCAGACAAAGGAAAATAGTCATTAACTTTTAAGAGGTTCAAATTGGGCCCTGGCAGGGAAGCCTGAACTTAAGTAATACTGACGTGGAGGCATGGTGTAAAGGTTTGTTGCCAAACCTATTGTCATGCCTGCAAGAGAAGCAAGCTGAGGTTTCAAGGGGGGAAATGAACAGTCTAACATGAGGTCCTCTGTTGGCAGTCAAGAGCTACTTAAACCTGTAGACCTGCTTCAACCAGTCCACTGAGCTTAGAGACAATGTCCACACAGCACAGTCGATGGAATCATGAACTAGCTGGCCACTGTGGTGTGCTCAAGCTAAATTAGAATAATCACTTACTATGGAGACTTTCTGCCCAGAGCTGAGAGTGATGTTAATGAATAACCGTGTTGCTGAAACCTCAATGTCAAAACCTCCCATTCTTCTATCAATTTTGTATGTTTTTATTTTTAAATGTAACCTTTATTTAACTAGGCAAATCAGTTAAGAACAAATTCTTATTTACAATGACGACCTACACCGGCAGGGCAATTCCACAACAACTGAATTATGATGAGACTCTGAATTTTCACTGTAAAATGTATGCCAAACAAAAACCATTGACATAAAAGTTTAACAAACCATACACCTCTATGCGCAATGACTACTTGCTGAAAGATCTCTGCGTAATTCCGTTATCATGGAATTGTCCCTTTAGCCTACTATAGAATAAAGATGATTGTGCCATTCTAGGTCATGCTTACATTTCAGAATGGGAAACAAGACCAATATTAAATTGAACCTATTTTATTCATAAGTGAAGTCTTATTTTAGACATAGGTTACCCACCTTTACAAACTCCTATATCAGGGAGCGTTACAGCTCCCGTTTGGTTGACCGCCGCGCAGGTTAGTCCCAAGGCGCAGTAGCCCAGTGCCCAGTCCTGGCCGGCGCACGGCTCCCACTCCATCCGGGTACACTGATCGCAGCATCCGCACGGGTCCCTGGCCAGAGTCCGACCGCTCTCGCAGGCTTTCGGCGGACACGTCCGGAGATCACATGGCGTACATTCATGAGACATCAACACACGCACCAGAATTGAAAAATTCAAGAACGCGACCAAACACTTCCTGAACATATTTCAAATATGATGATGAGCCCAAGATCGGTAGCCTATGTTAAAAATGTAGGTCTAAGCAAACTATTTCCTTCTGTAAGTAAATCGCCAAATTAACTCCGCGAGGTCCGTTAGATGTAATTCCAGAAGTTATAACGTTACGGTTAAAATGGAATGAGAAAAACTGTTGGTGCCCGCGCTGTCAGTGCCTTTACATTAGCCTAGGCAGCATGCTGCCCGAGAATAGGCTACCTCGGAAAGTGCACGGAAAAGTGCACGGATGCTCCTGGTTTGGTCTCTCCGGTAGGCTGGTTTACCTTTTACTGTCAATGGGCTATCCTCAGAAAAAATGATTCAATGCCTACTGTAGGTAGGTGCACTTTCATTGTTGTTTCAAGTAAAATAATAGCTGCGTCCTACGACAACCACATAGTGTGAGTCTTCTGCGTTTGGAGAGGAGTGAGGATGCCCTAACACCGAAACATTGGGATGCAATATGAGACCCAAATTGACATTACAGGCATAGACATTAGCTGCACCCATTCCTCTTGACTGACATGTACGCCCAGCCTGGTGTACGCCATCCAATCACAAGTAGCGAACGGAGGGAGGATTTGAATTGAGATATCCTCTAATCGTTCTGCTGGTCCTCTCATTTTGTTGCGCAATAGGTAGCGTATTCGAAATAACCTTGACATTCCGTTGAACGAAATGTTCTTTCCGCTTTTACTTTTCATTTATACATTTATTTTAGTGACAAATTAATAGTTACAAAAATGTATCACATTTTCATTTCAGAAAAACAAGCTATTTTCTATTTCAATTCAACTGTTGATTATGGTCAGCCTACATGCTCATTGTAACTGATTCTGAAATATCAAATAGATTTTTACATTTGTATGCAATTCAACATATAAACTATTGATCAATCAGTAGGCTGCACACTAGGGCATCTCAAGAAGGAAGCCCGTAACTTAAACTGGTGTAGCATTTAGATGTGATCTCAGTCAAACATAAACATAACAACATGCTGGGCACATTGCTTCATTTCTGGAATATAATTTCCTTAGTTGCGCACTGGACATCATTCAATACCAATAATTCCAGTTAATGGCCAATGTCAAAGCATCATCTGCCTATCCAATAGCCCTTGACCACTTCAGAGAGCTGTTAAGCAAGGTGCAGCCACATCTTGAGTTTTCCCTGCCTGAAAGACAGTGCAGTGACCCGTGGAGACCTCTAGCAGTGGTGCCAATGACCAGCGGACACCAGGGTCAGGTGTATATGAGGTAGGTCATATTGTGTCGTTCACAATACTGTTTACAAAGTACAACATCCCCTGTTAGCTGTTTAACCTGCCAGAGTTAAGACATGTACTGGATGTTGGCTACAGGCCCTAGTGATGTGTATTGTCTTGAGATGTTCAGTATGACTTAGCTACTGTTAAAGATAACTCCTTAAGACTGGACATTCTGTGCTTTTGAAACATGGTGGGTCTCTCTTAGAGGGTCCACTGCTGCAGCTCAAAGTGTGGTTCCTGATGGCCGCTGGAGACCCCAGCTCCATGTCAGACAGTCAGGGTCATGGACTCAGACCTACTCTCACTGAGGACAGGCAACTTTCAGATAGGCTATCAGTTGTTTTTAATTGACATTATTACAACGACACACCAGATATTGGGCCAGAAAAGTTATCGTAACACACAATATTTCCACATTTGTTTATGTTCCTTGTAAGGAAAGCACCAAAGATGATTGAATATTTTTCAGCTCACTGTCACTCCAGGAAAGCATCTGTTTTGTGTATACAGTATGTCTCCCTGCTTATGGTCATGATCAGAAAACAGTGCTACTCACTAAAACTCAACAAGTGTTGAGAGATAATCTACTGTGGATTGATACTGGATTTGGTTAAAGTATAAACGAGTCCTTGTGTACACATTTGTTCATTTTCAAGGTAAGATGTTCATACCAGTAGCATTTCTATTAAAGAGTTGGTTACAGCATGTCATTATGTTGTCATTAACAGTGATTTATGTATTATCATTCAGTAAACAAAGATGAAGCTATGGTTTCAGTCATGTAGCTTCCTCTGTCTGGCATTCTATATTGTTTAGTTCCCATAAAAACTCATGCTTACCAAATCTTTGTCATCAGGCACTATCACTCCTAGATTAATACATTTGCTTCAGACAGTGTGTGTATGTGTGTAGCCTAATAACGGACTCAAACTAGCCAAAGGTCTCCAAGTGCAGAGTGCAGGACGTCAGTATGTAGTCCTACAGTGAATAAATGACTAAAAGAAAAAAGAAAAGAAAAGGAAATTGACTTACAAACAAGTCTTAATTGAATATACTTTTTCAAGAATAACAGGCTAAGTATAAATGCTTAAAGCGGCATGGCACAGCACAGCAGCATGTGCATCAGGACAACAGCCCCCTATGCTCCACAGCCGATAGCAGATTGCTATAATCCAAAATGCAATCACCTATCACTTCTCTTCTCAATGACATCACACCAGTGGTGTAAAGTATTTAAGTAAAAATATTTTAAAGTACTAATTCAATCTTTTTGGGGGGTATCTGTACTTTACTTCACTATTTATATTTTTGACAACTTTTACTTTTACTTCACTACATTCCAAAAGAAAATAATATACTTTTTACTCCATACATTATATAGAATGGCGCCGGAGGGGATGGCTGCTGTTTTACGTTCTCCAAACCAGTTTTTTTCGCTTAGATAATACATAGATAATATACAGTTAGCAGGGTTTTCCGTGCATCGACAAGACAAAACAACTACCTCCGGTAAGACGAGGGGTGGTGGTCTGTGTCAATTTGTCAGTAACAGCTGGTGCGTGAAATCTAATATGAAAGAAGTCTCTAGGTTTTGTTTGCCTGAGGTAGAGTACCTCATGATAAGCTGTAGACCACACTATTTACCAAGAGTTTTCATCTATATTTTTCGTAGCTGTCTATTTACCACCACAAACCGATGCTGGCACTAAGACCGCACTCAACGAGCTGTATAAGGCCATAAGCAAACAAGAAAATGCTCATCCAGAGGCATCACTCCTAGTGGCCGGGGACTTTAATGCAGGAAGACTTAAATCCGTTTTACCTCATTTCTACCAGCATGTCACATGTGCAACGAGAGGGAAAAAACTGTAGACCACATTTACTCCACACACAGAGACGCGTACAAAGCTCTCCCTCGCCCTCCATTTGGGAAATCTGACCATAATTCTATCCTCCTGATTCCTGCTTACAAGCAAAAACTAAAGTAAGAAGTACCAGTGACTCGCTCAGTACGGAAGTGGCCAGATGACGCAGATGCTAAGCTACAGGACTGTTTGCTAGCCCAGACAGGAATATATTCCGAGATTCATCATATGGCATTTAGGAGTATACCATATCAGTCACTGGTTTCATCAATAAGTGCATTGATGATGTCGTCCCCACAGAGACCGTACATATGTAGCGGGTCTTATATGCACCACAGGAGAACCAAGAAATGAAGAGCGACCCCACGGCTGTCTTTTAGGCTTTTATGTTGATCTGCAATAGTATTGTGAAAAGACAGGACAGGAACACATCAGTCTCCAATGCACCATCTGACAAGTTGTTCTTTCTCTCTCAGTGTTTTCTCGGACTCAGAAGAACGGGAGCTACGGGTAGTACCAGGGTGTTAGTAGGTGACGCAAGCACCCAGATCAAATAAAATAAATTCAATGAAACAAAACCCGAAGATGTTAACATCATTCAGCTACTGTAGCTGCCTACCTAACATCAACAGGCAGCACCAGTAGCGCAACAATTAAAAATAGACACCAAAAGTAAAGTTCCTGGCGATCATAGAAATCTGACTGAACTTGGAATATTCCTGTTCGTGGACTTTGGCCACTGACCCTCAACCTGGTTGTTCTGTTCTGCGTTGTGTACTATTCTAATCATTTGAAGTTTGATGGAATAACTATTTTAACTCTACTACACATACATACCCCAACCAGAAGCCATGGATTAGTAACATCTGCACTGAGCTAAAGGGTAGAGCTGGTACTTTCAAGGAGCGAAACAGTAATCCGCTATGCCCCCCGACGAACCATCAAACAGGCAAAGTGTCAATACAGGACTAAGATTGAATCCTACTACACTGGCTCTGATGCTCGTCGGATGTGGAGGGCCTTGCCAACTACTACGGGCTACAAAGAAAAGCCCAACCATGACCTGCCCAGTGACACGAGACTACCAGACGAGTTAAATTACTTCTATGCGCTCTCCGAGGCAAGCAACACTGGAGCATGCATGAAAGCGCAAGCTTTACCGGACGACTGAGTGATCACACTTTCCCTAGCCAATGTGAGTAAGACCTTTAAACAGGTCAACATTCACAAGGCCACAGGGCCAGACGGATTACCAGGACGTGTACTCAGAACATGTGCTCACCAACTACCAAGTGTCTTCACTGACATTTTCAACCTGTCCCTGACCAAGTCTGTAATACCAACATGTCTCAAGCAGACCACCATAGTCCTTTTGCCCAAGAATGCCAAGGTAACCTGCCTAAATGACTACCGTCCCGTAGCACTCACATCTCTAGCCATGAAGTGCAATAAAAGGCTGTTCATGGCTCACATCAACACCATCATCACAGAAACCGTCTTAAGGATCCACACCTTTTTTTCAATTTTCGCCTAAAATAACATACCCAAATCTAACTGCCTGTAGCTCAGGCCCTGAAGCAAGGATATGCATATTTTTGGTACCATTTGAATGGAAACACTTTGAAGTTTGTGGAAATGTGAATGCTATGTAGGAGAATATAACACAATAGATCTGGTAAAAGATAATACAAAGAAAAAAACAACCCTTCTTTTGCATTTTTTTGTAACATTATCTTTGAAATGCAAGAGAAATGCCATAATGTATTATTCCAGCCCAGGTGCAATTTAGATTTTGGCAGTGTATGTGCAAAGTTTTAGACTGATTCAATGAACCATTGCATTTCTGTTAATAATTTTGTATCAAGACTGCCCAAATGTGCCTAATTTGTTTATTAATAACTTTTCATGTTCAAAATTGTGCACTCTCCTCAAACAATAGCACGGTATTCTTTCACTGTAATAGCTACTGTAAATTGGACAGTGCAGTTAGATTAACAAGAATTTAAGCTTTCTGCCAATATCAGATATGTCTATGTCCAGGGAAATGTTCTTGTTACTTACAACCTCATGCTATGTTAGCTCAACCGTCCCATGGAAGGGACACCAATCCCGAAGAAGTTTTAATTAACACATTTTAATTCGCATACCGCCCCAACAGATCCACAGGTGAATCAATCTCGATTGCACTCCAAAATGCCATTTCCCCCCTGGGACTAAAGGAATAGCAACTTGAGAATGCTATTCATTGACCACAGCTTAGCATTCAACACCATAGTGCCCTCAAAGCTCATCACTAAGGTAAGGACCCTGGGACTAAACACCTCCCTCTGCAACTGGATCCTGGACTTCCTGGTGGGCCGCCACCAGGTGGTAAGGGTAGGCAACAACACATCTACAACTCTGATCCTTAACACGGGGGCTCCTCAGGGATGCGTGCTCAGTCCCCTCCTGTACTCCCTGTTCATCCACAACTGCATGACCAAACACGTCTCCAACACCATCATTAAGTTTGCTGATGACAGGACGGTTGTAGGCCTGATCACCAACGATGATGAGACAGCCTATAGGCAGGAGGTCAGAGACCTGGCAGTGTGGTGCCAGGACAACAACCTCTCTCTCAACGTGAGTGAGACAATGAAGCTGATCGTGGACTACAGGAAAATGAGGGCCGAGCACGCCCCCATTTACATCGACGGGGCTGTAGTGGAGCTGGTCAAGAGCTTCAAGTTCCTTGGTGTCCACATCACCAACAAACTATCATCGTCCAAACACATCAAGACAGTCATGAAGAAGGCACGATAACGCCTATTCCCCCTCAGGAGACTGAAAAGATTTGTCGTGGGTCCTCAGATCCTCAAAAAGTTATACAGTTGCACCATCGAGATCATCCTGACTGTTTGCATCACTGCTTGGTATGGCAACTGCTCTGCATCCGACTGCAAGGCGCTGCAGAGGGTAGTGCGTACGGCCCAGTACATCACCGGGGCCAAGCTTCCTGCCATCCAGGACCTCTATACCAGGCGGTGTCAAAGACTCCAGCCACCCTAGTCATAGACTGTTCTACCGCACAGCAAGTGGTACCGGAGTGGCAAGTCTAGGTCCAAAAGACTCCTTAACAGCTTTTACCCCCAAGCCATAAGACTGCTGAACAGTTAATCAAATAGCTACCCGGACTATTTGCATTGACCCCCCTTTTTTTACGCCGCTGCTACATGCTGTTTATTATCTATGCATAGTCACTTTACCCCCACCTACATGTACAAATTACCTCAACTAACCTGTACACCCGCACATTGACTCGGTACCAGTACCCCCTGTATATAGCCTTGTTATTGTTATTTTATTGTGTTACTTTTTTAATTTTTTTACTTTAGTTTATTTAGTAAATATTTTCTTAACTTTTATGTTTCTTAAAATTGCATTATTGGTTAAGGGCTTGTAAGTAAGAATTTCACAGTAAGGTGAATACCTGTTGTATTCGGCGTATGTGACAAATACAACTTGATTTGATTTGATTTTCCCTGACACCCAAAAGTACTCGTTCGTTACGTTTTGAATGCTTAGCAGGACAGGAAAATGGTCAAATTCACGTTCTTATCAAGAGAACATCCCTGGTCATCCCTACTGCCTCTGATCCGGCCCACTCACTAAACACAAATGCTTCATTTGTAAATTATGCCTGAGTGTTGGCTATCCCTGGCTATCTGTAAAAAAAACTTTTGATTTTAAGATGTATATCCCATATCTTCACAAAATGAAAAGCTCTCTCTATCACAACTCTTGCTCGCAGACACACATGCACTCTGGCATTTGCAACCATTTGCCTTTTTCACTCACTTAACTTCACACTTTTCTAAACACAAAAACACACACCCCACCTTCCATTACAATATACCGCACATAACCACATACTGTGCCTTCTATGTCATCTATTTGCTGTGTTTTTATCCCTACCATGTTGATTCCTACCTAATTTGGGGCTTTTTAGTACTTTTATGTTCTAGTTGCTTATATTTGAAGATGTATTATTTCAATATGCTTTCTTCTAAAATTGTGTAAGTGCTTCAGAACCAGGAAGTATTAACTGTGAGTTTGAAATGGACGGTAATGGTTGCAGTCCACATTACCAGTATGTGTGTAGGTGTTTAATGTTAGGTGTGAGTGCAAGTGGGTTGAAAAGGTAAAAATGGTTAGGCTGTGTTTGTTAACCTGTGTGTTTGTTTCCTTGCAGATTAGGAAGATGTGGAAAACAAGCCTAGGAGAGGGTGGAGTAATAGTCATTATCTGGCCTATACATGTTTAACACCTTCTACTACACATAGTACATTATAAGGCTTGTTATAAACATGAATAACAGACAGACACATTGAGAGGGTTGCCGTAGAGGTGAGTGACAATATAAAGGAAACATTGAAGCAACAGTCTACTCTCATACCACATGATATTATTCAAACAGTAAACATCCAATAACACCTCCTTCATGTGCAACATCTGCTGTGGGCAACAGGTTCTAACACAAACATTGCATCCAAGAAACCAGCCTCCAACACGCATAATCAGCTCTCGCTAGACAACCCGGCTCGTCTCCCTAACACTCCTTCCTTCCTCCCTCCATCCCTCCTTACAGATCCTTTCAAACAGACCAACCGCTGGTTGCTGGTCGCCCGCCTCTCTCCAACGACAGATCGGAGGCAGAGGTTAGTTTCCATTAACTCGTAAAGATCTAGCCCCCCAAGAGATGCAATGACCTATTTGCTCATGATCAGCTTTTAACCAGGGCCAGCTGGCCACTCGCAAAGTCCACTCATCTTTCTCTTTCGTCCAGCAGAGTTTGCTTTGGCAGGGTGGAGGGACACCAGAGCTAAGGCAACACTTCTCCCTCCTCTCTCTCTCTCTCTCTCTCTCTCTCTCTCTCTCTCTCTCTCTCTCTCTCTCTCTCTCTACTAATCAGATCTGGCTTTGTCTAGAACAACAGCACAGAGCCCACATCATATCTCCTGGAAGAGAAAGCCAGGGAAGGCTGAGGTATGTTAAGAGCAAATCATTAGGCGTCATTTGTCTGTCAGAACCTCAGTGAGAGTGTGACTTCAGAGTTCACTCTCATTATACCCTAACCCTGACATCATGGCCAGTTGGCCTCAGGCTGATTCCAGGACAACAAGGATTTGGATGCCTACTGAAAACCTTTGCTGTCTCTGACCTCAAGCACCTCATTTTTGCTGCCGTTTTACCGGGTCCTAAACAATTGTGTTATTGTGTGTGTTTTTTTGCATAATTTGTAACTTATTTTGTACATAATGTTTCTGACACCATCTCTTATGACTGAAAAGAGCTTCTATCAGGACAGTGATTACTCACCTCGTACTGGACGAAGATTTTTTCTTTAACGAGTCAGACGCAAAGGATTTACTTCAGACACCCGGCAAGATCAGCTGCCTCCGGTAAGACAAGAAGGTGGTGGTCTCTGTCTATTTGTAAATAACAGCTGGTGCATGAAATCTAATATTAAGGAAGTCTCAAGGTTTTGCTCACCTGAGGTAGAGTATCTCATGATAAGCTGTAGACCACACTATTTACCAAGAGAGTTTTCATCTATATTTTTCGTAGCTGTCTATTTACCACCACAAACCGATCTTGGCACTAAGACGGCACTCAACGAGCTGCATAAGGCCATAAGCAAACAAGAAAATGCTCATCCAGAGGCGGCGCTCCTAGTGGCCGGGGACTTTAATGCAGGGAAACTTAAATCCGTTTAATGCAGGGAATCTTAAATAATTTCGACCAGCATGTTAAATGTGCAACCAGAGGGTTAAAAACTCTAGACCACATTTACTCCACACACAGAGACGCGTACAATGCTCTCCCTCGCCCTCCATTTAGCAAATCTGACCATAATTCTATCCTCCTGATTCCTGCTTACAAGCAAAAACTAAAGTAAGAAGTTCCAGTGACTCGCTCAGTACAAAAGTGGCCAGATGACGCAGATGCTAAGCTACAGGACTGTTTGCTAGCCCAGACAGGAATATATTCTGGGATTCATCCGATGGCATTGAGTAGTATACGACATCAGTCACTGGCTTCATCAATAAGTGCATCGATGACGTCGTCCCCACAGTGACCGTTCATACATACCCCAACCAGAAGCCATGGATTACAAGTAACATCCGCACTGAGCTAAAGGGTAGAGCTGCCGCTTTCAAGGAGCGAGACAGTAATCCGCTATGCCTTCGGACGAACCATCAAACAGACAAAGCGTCAATACAGGACTAAGATTGAGTCCTACTACACCGGCTCCGACGCTCGTCAGGTGTGGCAAGGCTTGCAAACGATTACGGACTACAAAGGGCAGCACAGCCGCGAGCTGCCCAGTGACACAAGACTACCAGATGAGATAAAGGAATTCTATGCTCGCTTTGAGGCAAGCAACACTGAAGCATGCATGAGAGCATCATCTGTTCCGGATGACTGGGTGATCACACTCTCCGTAGCCGATGTGAGTAAGACCTTTAAACAGGTCAACACTCACAAGGCCGCAGGGCCAAACGGATTACCAGGACGTGTACTCCGAGCTTGCGCTGACCAACTGGCAAATGTCTTCCCTGACATTTCAACCTGTTCCTGACCGAGTCTGTAATACCAACATGTTTCAAGCAGACCACCACAGTCCCTGTGCCCAAGAACACCAAGGTAACCTGCCTAAATCAACACCATTATCCCAGAAACCCTAGACCCACTGCAATTTTGTATACCGCCCCAACAGATCCACAGATGATGCCCTCTCTACTGCACTCCACACTGCCCTTTCCCACCTGGATAAAAGGAACACCTATGTGAGAATGCTATTCATTGACTACAGCTTAGCGTTCAACACCATAGTGTCCTTAAAGCTTATCACTAAGAATAGGACCTTGGGACTAAACACCTCCCTCTGCAACTGGATCCTGGACTTCCTGACAGGCCGCCCCGAGGTGTTAAGGGTAGGTAACAACACATCTGCTACGCTGACCCTCCCATAGAGTGGATCAGGCTGTTGATTGTGGCCTGTGGAATGTTGTCCCATTCCTCTTCAATGACTGTGCGAAGTTGTTGGATATTGTCTCGAACTGGAACACACTGTCGTACATGTTGATCCAGAGCATCCCAAACATACTCAATTGGTGACATGTCTGGTGAGTATTCCGGCCATGGAAGAACTGCCACATTTTCAGCTTGCAGGAATTGTGTACAGATCCTTGCGACATGGGGCCATGCATTATCATGCTGAAACATGAGGTGATGGATGCAGATGAATAGCACTACAATGGGCCTCAGGATCTCGCATGATGCCATCTGCCCGGTACAGTTGAAACCGGTATACATTCGTGAAGAGCACACAGATGAGCTTTCCTGAGACAGTTTCTGACAATTTGTGCAGAAATACTTTGGTTGTGCAAACCCACAGTTTCATCAGGTGTCTGGGTGGCTGGCTGGTCTTAGCTGGTTGTGGAGGTCCTGGGCTGGAGTGGTTACACATGGTCTGCGGTTGTGAGGCTGGTTGGACGTACTGCCAAATTCTCCCCAAAGATTTGGGAGCTGGCTTATGGTAGATAAATTAACATTAAATTCAGCTCTGGTCGACATTCCTGCAGTATGCATGCCAATTGCATGCTCCCTCAAAACTTGAGACATCTTTGGCATTGTGTGACAAAACTGCACAAAACTGGCCTTTTATTGTCCCCAGCACAAGGTGCACCTGTGTAATGATCCTGCTGTTTAATCAGCTTCTTGATATGCCACACCTGTCAGGTGGATGGATTATCTTGGCAAAGGAGAAATGATCACTAACAGGGATGTGAGCAAATTTGTTCCCAAAATTTCAGGTATCTTTTATTTCAACTCATGAAACATGGAACCAACACTTTACATGTTGCGTTCATATTTTGCTTAGTATACATAGAACCCAAAAGAGTTCTACCAGGAACCAAAAATAGTTATGCTATGGGGACAGCCGAAGAACCCTTTTGGAACCCTTTTTTCTAAGAGTGTAGTGAGTAGATGTACGTGTCTGTGTGTGTTAATACCAGGGCAGGGAGCAGAGAGCAGGGCGGGTTACCAAACATTCTCAGGTCCTGAATGGGTGTAGTGTGCTGGTGGACTGACTCAGGGGCACTGCTGCTGTGACTAACTCACCCAACCTCCAGCGTGTCCATGAGGTCAGCTCCCTGACTCCAGGGTGCGGACACGGTCCCTGGTGGTCGGCTTGTCATCCCCTACATGAGGAGGCCTACAGTACAGCTGGAAGGGGTTATTAGGGTGGGGGGTATCAGGCCTGAGTGTGGGGGTCTACCTCTGTCTCTGCCTGCCCCTCACACTCCCTCCATTGTTATAGCTGTTGGATTTACACCCTGCTGCTGTGGAGGGCTTGGCTGGTGTGTGACTGACTGGCCAGGGCCAGAGGGTGTTTCTGACACATTGGAGGGGCTTCCACAGACCCACAGTACAGGGCCTATGGTGAAACAGCGAGCCCCCTCCATGGCCACAGCTTACAGGGCTATACAGTGGCTATGTGTTACAGCTTATGTATTGAGTGTGTATGGAGTGGACAGTGTGGGGCACACCTTATTACAGGCCTGAGGATGTGTTTCAGGGGTTTTACTGTAAGGACGGACATATGGGACACATGCTACGCTTATCAGTGAACTCATGGCGCTGATGTGGGATTTAAGGCCATGGTGATGGCAATGCAAAGTGAGGGTTGAAAGAGTTTTCCTGACACTTATACACTATATATACAAAAGTATGTGAACACCCCTTCAAA
Organism: Salmo trutta; assembly: GCF_901001165.1. NCBI lineage: Eukaryota > Metazoa > Chordata > Actinopteri > Salmoniformes > Salmonidae > Salmo > Salmo trutta. Next base: position 22,040,211 of record NC_042989.1, read on the forward strand.
TTAGTGCATTCGGCTTTTTCAGCCACACCCATTGCTGACAGGTGTATAAAATCGAGCACACAGCCATGCATTCTCCACAGACAAACATTGGCAGTAGAATGGACTGAAGAGCTCAGTGGCTTTCAATGTGGCACCGTCATAAGATGCCACCTTTCCAACAAGTCAGTTCATAACATTTCTGCTATGCTAGAGATGCCCCGGTCATCTGTAAGTGCTGTTATTGTGAAGAGGAAACGTCTAGGAATAACAACGGCTCTGCAGCGAAGTGGTAGGCCACACAAGCTCACAGAACGGGACCACCAATTGGTGAAGCATGCAGCGTGTAAAAATCATCTGTCCTCGGTTACAACAATCCCTATCGAGTTCCAAACTGCCTCTGGAAACAACATCACTACAAGAACTGTTCGTCTGGAGCTTCATGAAATGGGTTTCCATGGCCGAGCAGCCACACAAAAGCTTAAGATCACCATGCGCAATGCCAAGCGTCGGCTGGAGTGAGTAAATCTCGCTGCCATTGGACTCTGGAGCAGTGGAAACGAGTTCGCTGGAGTAATGAATCATGCTTCACCATCTAGCATTTCGACGGGCGAATCTGGCTTTGGAGGATGCAAAGAGACCACTACCTGCCCGAATGCATAGTGCCAATTGTAAAGTTTGGTGGAGGAGGAATGATCTGGGACTGTTTTTCATGGTTCAGGCTAGGCCCCTTAGTTCCAGTGAAAAGAAATCTTAACACTACAGCATACAATGACATTCTAGACGATTCTGTGCATCTAACTTTGTGGCAACAGTTTGGGGAAGGCCCTTTCCTTTTTCAGCATGACAATGCCCTCATGCACAAAGCGAGGTTCATACAGAAATTATTTGTCAAGATCGGTGTGGAAGAACTTGACTGGGTTGCACAGAGCCCTGACCTCAATCTTTTTCTTTCTTTCTTTCTTTCTTTCTTTCTTTCTTTCTTTCTTTCTTTCTTTCTTTCTTTCTTTCTTTCTTTCTTTCTTTCTCTCTCTCTCTCTCTCTCTCGGAGGCTACCTGTCCTGATGACTCCTTGCTGTCCCCAGTCCACCTGGCCGTGCTGCTGCTCCAGTTTCAACTGTTCTGCCTGTGGCTATGGAACCCTGACCTGTTCACCGGACATGCTGCCTGTCCCAGACCTGCTGTTTTGAACTGTCTAGAGACAGAAGGAGCGGTAGAGATGCTCTGAATGATCGGCTATGAAAAGCCAACTGACATTTACTCCTGAGGTGCTGACCTGTTGCACCCTCTGCAACCACTGTGATTATTATTATTTGACACGGCTGGTCATCTATGAACATTTGAACATCTTGGCCATGTTCTGTTATAATCTCCACCCGGCACAGCCAGAAGAGGACTGGCCACCCCTCACAGCCTGGTTCCTCTCTAGGTTTCTTCCTAGGTTCTGGCCTTTCTAGGGAGTTTTTCCTAGCCACCATGCTTCTACACCTGCGTTGCTTGCTGTTTAGGGTTTTAGGCTGGCTTTCTGTACAGCACTTTGTGACATCAGCTGATGTAAGAAGGGCTTTATAAATACATTTGATTGATTGATTGATTGAACCCCATCGAACACCTTTGGGATGAATTGAAACGCTGACTGTGAGCTAGGCCAACATCAGTGCCCGACCTCACTAATGCTCTTGTGGCTGAATGGAAGCAAGTCCCTGGCTATATCAGTCTGCTAATACAGGACTATTAAAGGCCCAGTGCACTACTTTTGTGAGAAAGAAAGAAATCTTGTACTTTTTATAATTCTTATTTTTCAGGGGGTGCTGCTCAGAACCCCTACTTCCCGGGAAGGTTTATTCGCCTGGTCACAGATAGCTGATGTGTTGTGCACTGAAGTCCACAAGCGAAGGGAAAAGGTAAGAGGAGGAGAGCGCGTGGATGCGAGAAGGAATTAAACAATAATCAAAGGGATCATGCTGTTTGTATGGGGCTGCTATGAAAGTGAATTGTGTTTGCATGTGATCAGGGGTGTATTCATTCCACCAATTCTGTTGAAAACGTTTCTTAAACGTAAGCAAATGGAACGAAACAGGGATAAACATACCTGAATTTGCAACTGTTGGACTAATGATTATACCCTACTGTAGGTCAACTAGATGCAGGCAAGAGTGTGCAAGGCCCTACTGAATGTGTCAATTTCTGTCACTTTGATTACTCAAATTTCTCCTGTGCACATACGTCATAACCTCTAAATCATAGGTAGGTTGTAGCAACCTAAACCTATCGATGTTACATTCAGCTGGGTGAATGGAATATGAATGACAGTCATCCAATATGCTGTAATAGAAATAAGGCCTGCTCATTAAAAAAATAATCGTCCTCCCTAATCTTAAAGGGGGGCGGCAGTTAGCCTTGTGGTTAGAGCGTTGGGCCAGTAACCAGAAGATTGCTAGATCGAATTCCTGAGCTGACAAGGTCAAAATCTGTTGTTCTACCCCTGAACAAGGCAGTTAACCCACTCTTCCTAGGCTGTCATTGTAAATAATGATTTGTTCTACCTGACTTGCCTAGTTAAATAAAGATAAAATAAATAAATAGGGCAACTTTCATGTGTATTTGGCACTGAGGCACTGACTGTCGCTGGTGGGGACCCGGTGTCCAAGTACAGGTATCTATGTGTGTGGAAAACATTTCATCACAAGTTAGACATTTAACTTGTTTAGTATAGTCTGTTTGTAACTCCACTCACTACTTGTAGCTGCAAAGCCTGTTTGTTTGTGTTGTTGGTCTTGGCTAGGTTATTGTTCTGGTCGGTAGCACTCACTCATGCAGCTGCTAGCACCGTCATGAAAAGGGGCATGAGGGAAGCCTTACAATATGAAGTGTTTTTAAGTAGTGAGAATGCTCGGTAGCAGGCAATGTTGAAAAATAATCTTTAGACATGTTGGACTTTTCTTCAACATAGTTTTGTAATAGATTTAAACAAGCACACAACAAGAAAATAGTGTTTCAAAAAGGTCAACATTTTGCTGTGAGCCAATGGGGTAACCTACAGTAGGTAACCACAAGTGGTTTTCCCCACTTTTGGGTAGGGCCGCAACGTTCTATCTAATACCGACTGGGACTATATCAGTTAGCATCATTTGAATGAACATTCTACATTACCATGGACATTATTGCATCACAATACCAGGCAGCCATTGCGAGGGTACCCATGAGCAGTAAATCAGGCCTGACCCATGACAATGTGTGAGAGGTAACCCTGTCAATTCTGTTAAACCTTTAAGATAATGGGAATGTTTTAATCCCTGCTTTCTCAGGGGCGTGAAGGGATACAGGAAACATTACTGGGAAACTGACTGGGCATTTAAAAACTTTAAATATTGCATCAAACATTCATTACAACATGAAGCCAGCGTCTTGATGTTTATAAACATTTCAATCAGGATTTCCTTATCATCGAATACTTAAATTACATAAATCCAAGAGGCAAGCTTTGTTTTTCCATCTGCGGTCCATTGGCTGGCATATGAGTGCAGTCCTTACCGCATGGCTTACTTTACTAGGATTTGTCAGAGGCCTGGGTAGAGTTATAATGGCATACACTTGGGCCTTACACCCGTGGTATTGCTGACCTTGACTATTTATTCGAAAAAAGGACCAACAGCATCACTCACACTAATAGAGATGTAGTGACACATAGTGGTTCTGGGTTTGGTGGTTGGCACCTCAGACCTGTTGACTCACCCACTCATGTAGAGTTGGAGTATGGAGTTGGAGAGGGGCCTCAGTGAAGCTTTACTTACAGTTCTGGCTGAGCTCCTCTGGACGTGGACCATGCCTGTGACAGATGGCTTACAAACTTATGACTTACTGCACATTACTGTTAAGATGAAAAATGACCAGTTCATTTTTGTTTTACTCTGGGTGACTCCTTTAATGTCTAGAGAGTTAGGTAAATCAGCCTTTAATTTCCTTGCCCCTTACGTTTGGAATGGTTTACAATACACTTAAACATTTGAGGAATTAGTGGCTTTAGGGCATTTCAGATGGTTGTTTTACTGAGAATGTCTCTGTTTTTTATGACTGTCTTTTGTTTTTTGTGTATTGTTGTGTATAATGATGTGTATTTTATTGTGTATATGGATGTGCAGTGGTGGAAAAAGTACCCAATTGTCACACTTGAGTAAAAGTGAAGATACCTTCATAGAAAATGAATCAGTCACCCAGTAAAATACTACTTTAGTAAAAGTATAAAAGTATAAATCATTTCAAATTCCTTATATTAAGCAAACCAAACAGCACCATTTTCTTGTTTTTTAAAATGTATTTACAGATAGTCGGGCGCACTCCAACACTCATACATAATTTACAAACTAAGCATGTGTTTATTGAGTCCGTCAGATCAGAGGTAATAGGGATGACAGGGATGTTCTCTTGATAAGTGAGTGAATTAGACCATTTTCCAGTCCGGCTAAGCATTCAAAATGTAATGAGTACTTTTGTGTGTCATGGTAAATATATGTAGTAAAAAGTACATAATTTTCTTTAGGAATGTAGTGAAATAAAAGTGATATTAAAGTAAAGTTCAGATACCCCCAAAAACTACTTTAGTTTAGTTTAGTTTAACGAATTTTGCTTAAATACTTTACACCACTGTGAATGTGTTTATTTGTATTTTAATGTTTATTGTGGTGCTATACAGGGCTCACCTGGAAAAGACACCTTGGTCTCAGCATTGACTCCATGTCAAAATAAAGGTTAAATAAAATAAAAAATACTATAAGCTTCTCACCCTCCACTACCACTGGGAAAATATGACCTTGGAGAGGGATGGCCATGAGCTTGTTTGACATTTGTAAGAGGCATACTAGCTCACCCCTGTAATGTTTGAATGGAACTTTAAGTGGGACCTCTCAGAAGCTTAATCTGTAAATCTTTGTGTTGATGGAGAATTCCAAAGTGGATCGGAAACTTAAAAGAAACGTTGTGTCCAATTCCCACAACACCTGCCCATTATAATCTGTCACTTCATATGTGGGATCAGGGACACTATGGAACCAGCATAGCTTGTAGAGGATGCGTTTACATCGTCAGGAGTCAGAACCCAGATAGCCTGCTAGTCTCCCTCCCTGATTGTAAACAGATCTGGAAACCTCTTGCCCTTTGTGAGTGTCCGGCCGGTGGGAGCAGGGCGGGCCCGGCGGGGGGGATCACCCCAGGTAACCATCCCAGGTAACTGAGGCTCTAGATTTATAGTCAGACATCCATCTGGCTCTGGAATGTCAATGCTCCCTGTTTCAGCTGTAAATTCTCCCGTAATTACAGTGTCACAAACTCAAACATTAAGGTGAAACAACCACCTTGCTGGTGGAAAATAATTGTTGCTTAATGTTATTTCTAAGACGTGTACATGCAGTTTGCTGATTTTAATATTTAGAGTTAGGTAGGAAATAATGTTTATTTGACAAGAATATAGAGGAAGAAGCCTTGAGGCTGGAATCTAACATGTTTGTATTATCTTATATAAATCATATGTTTTGATCATGGCCGGCTCCAGGCATAAGTGACATAAGCGGAATGTCATTCACCTTTTAACTTCAGCCTATGAGCATGGCTCACTAAGGCAATTCCACAACACTTGCTGACTAACCTATGGGCTCACTCGTGCAATAATCACTTTCCTTTTCTTCAACCAATGGGCATGAATCTAGGGGAGTATTTATATGTCAACTCAAACCTTGTGTCTCCCACTTGCTGTTTTGCAGCAACAGTCTTCTAATGACCTTCCACCTCTCCACCACCACCAACTGAAGGACCGCCATCGGATCCCCATTCTGCCAGCTGCCCAGCATAGGGGCGGCAGGTAGCCTTGTGGTTAGAGCATTGGACTAGTAACTGAAAGGTTGCAAGATTGAATCCCTGAGCTGACAAGGTAAAAATCTGTCGTTCTGTCCCTGAACAAGGCCGTTAACCCACTGTTCCTAGGCCGTCATTGAAAATAAGAATTTGTTCTTAACTGACTTGCCTAGTTAAATAAATAGGGCAACCTGTCATCTGTATCTGGCACTGAGGAGCATTTCGCAGAGATGAGGCCGACCCCAAACTATTCAAAAAAATTCTCTAAATAAAATATGTTCTAAAATTGCAACATTTTCTCTTCACCCCATTGTAAAATGTGTAGAATTGCAGAACATTTTCTTTTAATCAGCAACATTTTCTCTACACCCAATGTCAGAATGTGTATAATTGCAGGAAATGAACTTTAAAACTATTTTTTTTTCTCTCCGCTGTCAAAATTGGAGACACTAAAATGTTTTGCTGTGAAAGGTGAGAGCGGGGTACTAAAATGTTTTGTCGCTTAGGGCCCCTAAAGGCCCTAAGCCTTTTGCTGTGATAGTCTGTTTAGTGAATGCCAGGAAGTCTCATCACCATTTTTGGTAAATTAACCTGTACTTATTACGCTATGTGGTGCTGCCTCCCAGTGGTATACATAGACATTACCGCTTTCTCAACCACTTTCTGGCTTGTCTCTCACCCATTCATCCATTAGGTTAAAAAGATACAAGTGAGAGTGCTGAACCAAACTGATGAATATAGAGATGTCGCTCAGAGATACAGCATCAGCTTGCCTCTAAATTCAGGACTAGGGACAATGTGTCATGGCTGCCAGTCTCTAGCCTATACCCTAAGGCCTGCATCCTCTCACCTCTGTCCTCGCTCGCCTCCTTCTGAAAAAGGTCAAAGCAATCTAGGAGAGGCGGCGAGGAGAGTGAACGTGGACGAAAATGCACTTCTATGAAATGAGAAGCTCCTTCTCCTCTCGCAAAGGACGTTTACAGGGGTGGATCTCAAAATAAATATTTAAAGTAATAAAGGCAAATTAAGTTAGTTGTGCAAGACATTTTAAGTAGCATATTGTTTTTAAATGTGTGCATGCTTTTCTCCTCCAACAATACAGCTGATTCAAAGGGGGTGTGGCTGATATTACAACTCTTCCGCGGTAGTAAACGCTTGTGCTTTCTAGCCGAAAGGAGGCTATCGAGGAGGACCGTCTTCCATTTGCCTACTAACAAATTGACACTCCTCGACCACTTGGCCACTTATCAGTTTCTGGGTCATGGAGAAGCGAGGATGGAGGAGAGAGGACGGAGGATAGACTTTTCACCAAACGAGAAAAAGCCAGACTCTACTGAGGAGCGATCTAAAGCAGGAAGCTGTGTTGGCTCACAGTTTTTATTGGCCGGACTACAGATCACTTCCTGTTTTTCCTGCTGTGAATTACCAACAAACAATGATAGGAAGGGCCTTTCTCTCTGTCTAGACATGAGTCTATCAGGCCAGGGGCTGCTGCTCTCTCTGCTGTCTTGTCTGGCTCATATCAACATGTCCCAAGGCTGATTCATATCAGCATACAGTGTCTTCAGAAAGTACTCACACCCCTTGAATTTTTACACATTTCGTTGTATTACAGCCTGAATTTGAAATGTAGTAAATTTCGATTTTGTGTCACTGGCCTACACACAATAGCCCAAAATGTCAAAGTAAAATTATGTTTTTAGACATTTTTACTAATTAATTAAAGATAAAAAGCTGAAATGTCTTGGGTCAATAAGTGCTCAACCCCTTTGTTATGGCAAGCCTAAATAAGTTCAGGAGTAAAAAATTACTTAACAAGTCACATAAAAGTTGCATGGACTCACTCTGTGAGCAATAATAGTGTGATTTTTGAATGACTACCTCATCTCTGTACCCCATAAATATGATCAGTGGTGGAAAAAGTACCCAATTGTCATACTTGATTAAAAGATACCTTAATAGAAAATGAAACAAGTAAAAGTGAAAGTCACCCAGTAAAATCCTACTTGAGTTAAAGTATAAAAGTATTTGGTTTTAAATATACTTAAGTATCAGAAGTAAATGGAATTGCTAAAATATGCTTAAGTATAAAAAGTATAGGTATAAATCATTTAAAATTCCTTATTGTTTTTACTGATAGCCAGGGCACGCTCCAACACTCAGACATAATTTACAAACAAAGCATGTGTTTAGTGAGTCTGCCAGATCAGAGGCAGCAGGGATGCTCTCTTGATAAGTGTGTGAATTAGACCATTTTCCTGTCCGGCTAAGCATTCAAAATGTAACGAGTACTTTTGGGTGTCAGGGAAAATGTATGCAGTAAAAAGTACATTGTTTCTTTAGGAATGTAGTAAAGTAAAAGTTGTCAAAAATATGAATAGTAAAGTATAGTACTTAAGTAGAACTTTCAAGTATTTTTACTTAAGTACTTTACACAACTGCATATGATTATCTGTAAGGTCCCTCAGTCGAGCAGTGAATTTCAAACACAGCTTCAACCACAAAGACCAGGGAGGTTTTCCAATGCCTCGTAAAGAAGGGTACCTATTGATACAAAAATCTAAATAAATAGACATTGAATATCCCTTTGAGCATGGTGAAGTTATTATTTACACTTTGGATGGTGTATCAATATACCCAATCACTACAAAGATGATATGTTGAAATCACCTTGGTCTCTCTAATCAGCTACTGAAACTACTTCACAGAAGCCTCCTGATGGTTGTTATCACAGGGAAACTGCTGCTTCTCAGCTGACCTCTCCATACTGACCTCTCAGCTGACCTCTCGATATTGACCTCTCAGCTGACTTCTCCATTTAGAAAGTCCAAAAATATGAAATATGGAACATATCAGAAGCATGTCATCTAACTATATTTTGACCTGTAACTGGTTCCATTGTGACAGATATTTAATGACACCTGTTGTTCCCCCGAAATGTTGCTTGTTTGTTTGTTCACTGTACAATGCCATATGTTACATAACTACAGTGGTGGAAAAAGTACCCAATTGTCATATTTGATTAAAAGTAAAAATACCTTAACAGAAAATGACTCAAGTAGAAGTGAAAGTCACCCAGTAAAATACTACTTGAGTAGAATTTAGAAGTATTTGATTTTAAATATACTTAAGTATCACAATAAATGTAATTTCCAAAATATACTTAAGTATCAAAAGTAAAAGTAGAAATAATTTCAAATTCCTTATATTAGGCAAACCAGACGGTACGATAAAATGTACGGATAGTCAGGAGCACACTCCAACACTAACAATTTACAAATGAAGCATTTATGTTTAGTGACTTCGCCAAATCAGAGGCAGTAGGGATGAGCAGCAATGTTCTCTTGATAAGTGTGTGAATTGGACTATTTTCATGTCCTGCTGAGCATTCAAAATGTAACGAGTACTTTTGGGTGGCAGGGAAAATGTAAGGAGTAAAAAGTACATTATTTTCTTTAGGAATGTACTGAAGTAAAAGTAAAAGCAATCGAAAATATAAATAGTAAAGTAAAGTAAAGATACCAAAAAAAAACTACTTAAGTAGTACTTTAAAGTAGTTTTACTTCAGTACTATACACCACTGTATAACTGTGTTCAACATTCACTTTGGGACATCTTGTAGTAGACATTTTCTAAATTACAGGCTGCAGTAGATTGAATCAGCCAGTTGAGGGCAGAATTACCCAACTTTTTATGTTGTGTTCTCTCAGGTCTATGGATAGCGTTAGGCCTTATCTAACACTAGTGTAATACTGGTGTTACAGCCGAAAAGCAGGGCACAGTATCTCTTGTGGAATGACAATGTGTCTTGGCCTTGGAAAGCTTACAGTTGCAGTGGGGAAGATGTCACATCAATTTGGATTAAGATACAAAGTTACAAAACAGACATGCAAGCTACTTTAAGTGTTCATGATTACTGCTTGTCTGAGATATATCACCATTTTTACCAAGACAGTTAGTTATGAGAGTGGGTTGGCCCTTTGAGGCTTACCAACACACCTCTTTTGAGACTACAAGGCTCCTTGACTACATCTTGACCATAGCTGTCCTGTATCCTGCCAGCCTGCACTAGATAATAAGACACTGGGGGCGTCCGAAATGATGCCCTATGCCCTATATACAGTAGTAATATATGCCAGATTCCAATGGGCCTTGGCCAAAAGTAGTGCACTTAATAGGGATTAGGGTGCCATTTCAGACCCAGCTGTCTTTATTAGAGTGTTGTTTACACTGAGTGGCGTGTTGCAGCCAGGGCCTGGGCAGCACATCACAGTGAATCAATGTTTCATACTGACTCTGCTGAGGTAGGCAAGGGTAGACTCTCTGGAGCCAGCTCCCCCATGTCCTCTGTCTCTACCTGTCACTTTAGAGACCAGGAGGGAGGGAGGGAGGGAGAGAGAGAGATAGATAGGGAGAAAGAGAGAGATAGGGGGAGAGGGAGGGAAAGACGAAGAAAGAGGGGGGAGAGACAGACAGAAAGAGTGAGTGACCACAGTAAGCCTTGTCCTGAGGGGATGAGTGTGTCTGAGCTTGGTGTGGAAAGGAGAGGCTGACAGTGTCATATGCTCAGCTTTAAACTGGCTTACGAGCAACACATCTGGGTTTGGTATCATGGGATGCAGTGGGCTGAGGGGTTGTCTGCAAGTTTGAAAGGCTCACTCTGAATGCAAACTTTAAACCAGAAACGTTCTCTCTGACATGCGTTAATGTGCCTGCGTGCAGCCGTGCACGCACAAATGCACCGTATACCTCTTTTTCACTTCACGCTTCTACTATTCTCAGGGTCATTAATGACTGTATCAGAGGGATTCTTTTCCCTGGAAGCAGTGTGTCTGACTGTTCTACAGCCAGCCTTAGGGTGGAAGCCTGTCTATTATTACATGGTCTGATTACACATTTACTGCTTCCAAAAACACCAGCCTTATACAGAACACACGCACCTCTCGTCTAACCTGCTCCGTGCAACATATCTTCCTCTTCTCTCTCTCTCTCTCTCTCTCTCTCTCTCTCTCTCTTTTCAGCCTCCTTGCACAATGAAGAAAGTACTCTTCCTGAGCCGAGACTCTGATTACACATTCAGGTTGGACCTCTCCATTGCTCCCTTGGGCTGTTTGGAGACACAAGGAAAAGAGGAGTTGATGGAAGGAAGGCCCACAAAAGCAATGTGTTTCCTGGCATGTCGGGGCCTGCAGCCTTACCACCTACTGCACCTGTTCTGGAGCCTCACACTCACTTACTGACACACGTAGTACTGGAGCTCTGGTGGCACCTGCAGCGTGGCCCTAACCCAGCTAGGGTGAGGGCCGGACACACCACCACCTCCCTCCCTATACCCCCTCCACCTCCTCTATCCACACTACCCAGACACTTACCTCACATGTGTTTGTTTCCCCCATCACCCCCCCACATGTCCCAGACATGTGACACTAGATAGTTGAGTAAGTGTGTAATGAGGTTGGTCATTGGTATCTGTGGGTAATCCAGTTTAATTGTGACCCAGGCCACACCATGGCCCAGCAGGTTCACTGGTTCTGTGTGTAGTAAAGTAGGAGGAACAGTGCCATTAAATGGAATACGTTTGATTTGTTGATGGCTCAGTGTTGATTAGTAACTATTCCTCGTGACAAAAGTTCTCCTTCTCAGTGGTTTCTGCATTTGCCAATCTCTTTCCATCACTATTTATTTTCAAAGGACTACCTGGGTATAGATAATATCTCACACAAAATGTGGCATACGAGTCAGTCTCCATGGACATCCAGCACTGGCAGTAATATTTTACGACAGACTCTTTTACATCTGAGCTAGTTTCCAAACTGTGATGCCACACCAAATACGGTGGTGTAGTTCTCACTTTAAACTCTCAACAAGCCCTCAATCGTTTCAGCATTGTATTCTGTGGTCTTAATGACATGTTTTGAACACACTGTGCCTCTGACTTTGGTGTTGAATAAACACTGGTGTACATCCTAACCTCATCCCTGCTGAGATACTATTTGGCAGCCTGGGCATCCCTCTCTCTGGCTGTGATTGGTTGAGCTTGGTGTTGTTGCTGTGGCAGTAGAGGTAGTGTGACCTCATGGTCAGGGCCAGTGAGTGTAGCGTTCTGCTCATTTCCTTCAGTACCAGGAGCAGGCTCAGGAAATGAACTAACCAGTGCTACAGCTGGGGGCTGCTCCACCATGATACCACCTCCCTCAGAGTCCACACAGGAACCCTTAAACATCATATGTCCATGTTCTGTATGTAAAATACATTTGCCTGTGTTTGCTAGTTCATTGCACTTTATCCAGCGTATGACATTATGCCTGTCATGACTGAGGTGGTGGAGAGCAGTGGAGAGAGAGATAGAGCTCTGAGGTCAAATGGTTACTGTTTACAGAATCTGGTGCTTCTGTCCCCAACCAGGTAACTTCCACAAGGCTGTGAATGATCTAAGAGACAAGGCAAGAAGGGCTTTCTCTGCCATCAAAAGGAATATATAACTCAACTAGGATCTGGCAAAAAATACTTTAATCAGTTATAGAACCCATTGCTTTTTATGGTTGTGAGTTCTGGGGTCCACTCACCAACCTATAATTTACAAAATGGGACAAACACCCAATTGACATTGCATGCAAAATTCAGCAAAAATATGCCTTCATGTACAACACAAAACCCCAAACAATGCATGCAGAGCAGAATAACGGCTATATCTGCCAATTATCAAAATCCATAAAAGAGCTGCTAAATTCTACAACCACCTAAAAGGAAGCGATGCCCACACATTTCAGCACAAAGCCCTCACCTACAGAGAGATTAACCTAGAGAGGAGCCCCCCTCAGCCAGCTGGTTCTGGGGCTCTGTTCACAAAAACAAAAAGACAACACAGAGCCCCAGGACAGCAACACAATTAGACCCAACCAAATTATGAGAAAACAAAAACAATGCTATTTGACACATTGGAAAGAATCAACCAAAAACGGAGCAAACTGGAATGCTATTTGGCCATAAACAGATCATTCACAGTAACATAATACCTGACCACTGTGACTGACTCTATATAAGTAAATCCTTGACTATGTACAGACTCAGTGAGCATAGCTTTGCTATTGTGAGAGGTCGCCATAGGCAGACCTGGCTCTTTAGAGAAGAAAAGTGTCCATTGCCCACAAAATTAAGTAGAAACTGAGCCGCACTTCTTTACCTCCTGCCAAAGGTATGACCATATTAGAGACACATATTTCCCACAGATCACACAGACCCACAAAAAAAATTGAAACAAATCAAACATTGATAAACTCCCATATCTGTTAGGCAAAATATTGCAATGTGCAATCCCAGCAGTACATTTGTGACACCTTACCATAAAAATTGGGCAACCAGTGGAGCAAAAACAACATTTGTGTTATTATCTTTCTATTATTTTTCTATTTTTCTCTCTGCATTGTTGGGAAGGGCCTGTAGTAAGCATTTCACTGTTAGCCTACACCTGTTGTTTAAGAGGCATGTGACAAAATTTTTATTTATTTATTTGAAGTACAACCAATATTTATCTGTTTACTTATCTTTCCCTACTAATTGTACTACTACTATTTCTACTACTATTTGTACTACTATTTGTACTATTATTTGTACTACTATTTGTACTATTATTTGTACTATTATTTGTACTACTACTATTTGTACTACTATTTGTACTACTATTATTTGTACTACTACTATTTGTACTACTACTATTTGCATATTGTTTAAAAAAGCTTTACATAGCTGATAATATAACATTTGAAATGTCTTTATCCTTTTGAAACCTATATGAGTGCAATGTTTACTCTAAATGTTTTATGTTTTTTGTTTTGTCTCACTTTTGTTTGATTATTTCACTTGCTTTGGGGAATGTAAACATATGTTCCCATGCCAATAAAGCCCATTTAAATTGAATTGAAATGAAATCGAGCAGGCATCCAGCAGGGATCCAGCCTGCCACAGCTCTGCGCTGCAGATAAACATGTCTTCACACTGTGGCCTCTATCTGACAAGGCTGTCTAGGGTGGTTAGCGGTTACACCTACCCCCCCCCCCCCCGGTATTTAAAGCACCCTCTCTATCTTTTTACTGTTTCTGTCGACCATGTCCCCTTCTATTTAAATATTTTTTTGAAACTTTCGATCACTCTATAGCTCTTGATTTATCTTTCTCTCTTTCTTTCAACTTTCTCCTCCTCCACCACTCCCTCCCCTCTCTCTCCCTCTCCTTAGAGAGTTGACTCACTCTGCTCTGTGGGGTTGTCAGACAAGGCGGCCTCTGTCTGCTGGAGCTGTAGTCAGGCTGTGCAGGGCCAGCCTCCCCTTTGTCCTGGACATCTCTGGGAGATGGATGTGTCTCCAGGGGATTGGCTCTAGAGAAAAGCACATCCAACTCACTCATATTAAATTCTGCTGAGCAAATACAATCCGCCAATGTGTTTTTTTCTCTCTTTTTAGTGGAAGGGCTAATTTAGAGAGAGGGAGAGAGAGAGAGAGAGAGAGAAAGAGTGGGGGAAGGGTACAGCATCCCAATGAGAAAGTTAGAGGCAAATAAAACATCAAAGTGAAAGACAATGAAAGTGTCCATGTTGATGTATTTGAAATATTTATTTCTCTCACTTTTTGGAAATAATTATGGAAAATGTTAATCGGGGCAGAAGATGCTTTGGATGTCTTTAAAAAGGTTCAGTTCTTTGGGTCCCTGGGACAAGTAGTTGAGAAGCATTGCCTTCTAATAATGTCTGAAAATGTCCATGTTCTTTAATTAACATCATCCATCTGAAGACATCTAACTGTATGAAGTAATCTTAAATTGTAAACCATGAAATGTGTATGAAATATTAAAACTGAACAACCTGAATATATATATATATATATATATATATATATATATATATATATATATATATATATATATATATATATATATATATATATACAGTTGAAGTCGGAAGTTTACATACACCTTAGCCAAATACATTTAAACTCAGTTTTTCACAATTCCTGACATTTAATCAGAGTAAAAATTCCCTGTCTTAGGTCAGTTAGGATCACCACTTTATTTTAAGAATGTGAAATGTCAGAATAATAGTAGAGAGAATTATTTATTTCAGCTTTTATTTCTTTCATCACATTCCCAGTGGGTCAGAAGTTTACATACACTCAATTAGTGTTTGGTAGCATTGCCTTTAAATTGTTCAACTTGGTAGCCTTCCATAAGCTTCCCACAATAAGTTGGGGGGATTTTGGCCCATTCCTCCTGACAGAGCTGGTGTAACTGAGTCAGGTTTGTAGGCCTCCTTGCTCGCACACGCTTTTTCAGTTCTGCCCACAAATTTTCTATAGGATTGAGGTCAGGGCTTTGTGATGGCCACTCCAATACCTTGACTTTGTTGTCCTTAAGCCATTTTGCCACAATTTTGGGTCATTGTCCATTTGGAAGACCCATTTGCGACCAAGCATTAACTTCCTGACTGATGTCTTGAGATGTTGCTTCAATATATCCATATAATTTTCCTCCTCATGATGCCATCTATTTTGTGAAGTGCACCAGTCCCTCTTGCAGCAAAGCACCCCCACAACATGATACTGCCACCCCCATGCTTCACTGTTAGGATGGAGTTCTTCGGCTTGCAAGCCTCCCCCATTTTCCTCCAAACATAACAATGGTCATTATGGCCAAACAGTTCTAATTTCGTTTCATCAGACCAGTGAACATTTCTCCAAAAAGTATGATCTTTGTCCCCATAAGCAGTTGCAAAGCGTAGTCTGGCTTTTTTATGGCGGTTTTGGAGCAGTGGCTTCTTCCTTGCTGAGTGGCCTTTCAGGTTATGTCCATATAGGACTCGTTTTACTGTAGATATAGATACTTTTGTACCTGTACCTGTTTCCTCCAGCATCTTCACAAGGTCCTTTGCTGTTGTTCTGGGATTGATTTGCACTTTTCGCACACAAAGTACGTTCGCGTCTCCTTCCTGAGCGGTATGACGGCTGCGTGGTCCCATGGTGTTTATACTTGCATACTGTTGTTTGTACAGATGAACATATTACCTTCAGGTGTTCGGAAATTGCTCCCAAGGATGAACCAGACTTGTGGAGGTCTACAATTTTACTTGAGGTCTTGGCTGATTTCTTTTGATTTTCCAATGATGTCAAGCAAAGAGGCACTGAGTTTGAAGGTAGGCCTTGAAATACATCCACAGGTACACCTCCAATTGACTCAAATTATGTCAATTAGCCTATCAGAAGCTTCTAAAGCCATGACATTTTCTGGAATTTTCCAAGCTGTTTAAAGGCACAGTCAACTTAGTGTATGTAAACTTCTGACCCACTGGAATTGTGACACAGTGAATTATAAGTGAAATATTCTGTCTGTAAACAATTGTTGGAAAAATTACTTGTGTCATGCACGAAGTAGATGTCCTAACCGACTTGCCAAAACTATAGTTTGTTGACAAGAAATTTGTGGAGTGGTTGAAAAACGAGTTTTAATGACTCCAAACTAAGTGTATGTAAACTTCCGACTTCAACTGTGTATATATATGTATATATATATATACACTGTATATATATACACTGTATATTTAAAAGGTTCAGTTCCTTTTGTTGACATATCATCATGTCACGCTATCCTCAAAGGCTCACACTGTCAAGCCTCTGAGCTCTGGCATGCGCTGGGTCTCTCTGTCCTGTTTTAAACCACAGTGTTTGCGACTCATTATATGTGTGCTTGCCTGGCCCTAATTTACCCATCTTCTTCTTAAGAGAATAACAGGTGAGGTTTGGAGGAGAGCGGAGCTGTTGTGTCCGAGCTTGTGCTTCTGTCAACCCTCCTCCCTCAAAGCCTGCCTCCCCCTCCCCCACTTCTCTCTTCCGCTCCTCCCCCGGGGCTGAAGCATGAGCACCTGCAGAAGCACTGGGCTGTGGGAGTCTCTCTCGCCCTCCCTCCTTTTCTCTCATTCTCCATCTCTCTTTGGCAGGATGCCCAAAGCCTGTGTTGACAGACTCACACCCCCTGTGCGTGAGAGTGTACCTCTCTGTAGATGGCTGGTTTGTGTGTAGGCTTGATTGTCTGTGTGTAATGCTAGAGTTTACGGAAGTTTGACTAAGGTGAATTCAGCCTCTTTTCATGGGGTTGATTCACTATGACAGAAAACACATTTGGTGATAGAGACTCAGATCTGAGTTATACTGTGCCATAAACTCCTGAGGTTACTCATCCACTCCTCCACACCCTGCTTCTTCTCCTCCTCCTCCCCTGCTACTGACCGTGTGTCTCTGGCTCTGCTATTTACATGCCCATGCTTTACTACTCTATATTGATGAGATTTTACTGCAGGGATTTTTAATTAGCTTGCACCTGCTCTATTGTATATGGCACTATGAAACAGCTGGGGATGTACGTTTATTTCCAGATCCCCTTGACTAATGCTTGCCAGGCCTTCCTCTTCTCCTCGCATTGGTTTATTCCTTGTCATTTCTCTCCCTGATTGAAACCAGGCTGAGCTCTGGAGCAGCCTAGTGCCAACGCACAGGCTGGCAGCATCTCTGCCACCTCTCCTCTGGCCTGCCTGGCACCCACACACATGGCACTGCCCCAAGCACATGGTTTTAATAGATCTTCTTCTTCTTCACTCTTTCTCTCTCTCCTTCTTTGCCTCCTCTTATGTCTTTCTGACACATGTGCAGTCAAACACACACACATACACACCCACACACTCTCCCTCACAAACCCATTTATGTAAAGAAACATCAATGTTATGACCTTGAAATTAAGACTTGAAATTAAGATATTATGGGGTCTCCAATTGCATGCCTTTTCTCCTTGGCTGCATGTGGTATTGATTGCTGTATTTTGATCCAGCTGTCGTCCCAACAGTCCCCAAGGTTAGAAAGCAATGTATCACTCACGGCCTGAAGCACATACTCTTTTTCCATTGAACATAATTCCCTGGCCAGAGGGATTCTACATGATTTTCATTAGCTGTGTGATTGCTAGAGAGCAATCATTCTCCAGTCAGATCTACCATCATGCACTGACCAGGATCAGTATCAGGTGCTCTGGGGAACTGCAAGTTTCTAGGATAGTAGATCAGAGCTCAGGGGAATTCATCTGGCACTAGAAACATTAGAGAGTTATCACTACACCAGCATTATACTGACCAACTGTCCACTTCTCGCCCACACCACACCAAAGCACAGCATTGTTGATTTTTTATTTTATTGTGACTTTACCTCCTTTTTTGTAGAAGTAATAAAGGGTCTGGGGCTCATCAATATGCTGTATAATAAACCATCACTCCATATATTAGGGTTTAGTTAAGAGGGAAGAAGCAATATCATTTAAATCTTAGATGGATTTTAATTGTAAGATTGATTGAAAATGCATAATCCCTTTGAGGAGTGAAGCCTCGTTGTACAGGTAACTGCCAAAATAATGGAAACACTTGAGTAAATGAGGGATACAAAGTATATTTAAAGCAGGTACTTCCACACAGGTGTGGTTCCTGAGTTAATTAAGCAAATGACATCCCATCCTGCTTAGGGTCATGTATAAAATGCTGGGAAGGCCATTATTTTGGATACCATGGCTACAGGATGACAATGCCCCTATCCACAGGGCACGAGTTGTCACTGAATGATTTGATGAGCATGACAACAATGTAAATCATATACCATGGCCGTCTCAGTCACCAGATCTCAACCTAATTGAACACTTCTGGGATATGTTGAATCTACGCCTGAGACAGAGTTTTCCACCACCATCAACAAAACACAAAATTATAGAAATTATTGTGGAAGAATTTTTTTATGTTTTATTTCACCTTTATTTAACCAGGTAGGCTAGTTGAGAACAAGTTCTCATTTACAACTGCGACCTGGCCAAGATAAAGCAAAGCAGTGCGACACAAACAACAACATGGAGTTACACATGGAATAAACAAACATATAGTCAATAATATAATAGAAAAAAAGTCTAGATACAGCGTGTGCAAATGAATAGTGTAGCATCCCTTCAATATAGTTCCAGACACTGTAGAATCTATGTCAAGGTGCATTAAAGGTGTTCTGGCTGGTGGTGGCCCAATGCCTTATTAACACACTTTATGTTGGTGTTTCCTTTATTTTGGCAGTTACCTGTTTATCTGTGGGATCCTGGAGCTGTGGTCTTGACTGTGGGGTCACATGGGATGAGAGATTTCATAATCCTAATCATGTGACCAAAGAACCATTTCAATGAAACTTGAATGAAAGCCTAGTAATTACTGCAGTGAAAGGGGCTGAGATGACTGGTCTTGAGTCATGCTGAGACGTTTAATCTGCCTCTCTAATTACTACCATGGGAGAAAATTAAGACAAAATGCCAACATGGTTGTTTTTGAAAATAACTGTAAGGAAAGTCTGAGTCCTCCTTCAATTGAGTGATTCCATTTATTTAAAATATAATTGTGGCCCAATACATTGTACTGGAGCAAGTTTTCAGGTTTGAAAACAGCAAACAATACAAAACCTGTATGGTTTGGGTCTGGCACAGTCTTTTTACACAAAAGACACAACAGGCAATGCCAAGAGCAGTCAGCTGGCCTCGTTCCAAAGGGAGCCTTTGTGTGTCCCCTCCCAACCCCCACATAACCTCTGTTACCCCCCCCCCCCCCCCCCCCCCCCCCCCCCCGTATCGTATCACCTTGGTCCTGGGCTGTGGCCAGCAGAGTGAAGCCCCCCGGAAGGGACCAGGGATTATGGGTCTTTAAGCAGGTCGTCTATGGCCAGTAGACCTAGCAGCCTCCTAAAGGGAATGTGTCTGCTGCTCTGCTCTGTAGTATCAGTGCTCTGGTGTAGCAACACTGAATCCCTCCAGTCTGACTCTACCTCTGATATGATACTCATGCTGATACAACTGTACAACCCTCCCTGAGGTACTGTATCTATAGCCCACCTGTCTGCCTGTCTGGCTGTCTGTCTGTCTGCCTTTCTGCCTTTCTGTCTGTCTGCCTGCCTGCCTGTCTGCCTAGCTGTCTGTGTGCCTGTCTGTGTGTCTGCCTGGCTGTCTGTCTGCTTGCCTGCCTACCAGCCTGGCTGTCTGCCTGTCTGTGAAGCAATCTCAAGATAAATAGCCAGTCTTCTGTCTAGTCAGGGATAGTATAATACTGTACTTAAGTGCCCCCTATCTCCATGACACAGAGACACCTGTGGAATAAAAGGATTGTTTATCTTATTCCTGCCGGTGTAACATTTATATCATGTGTCTTGGAGAACATTAAGTGCATACATAATATCCTCTCTCTCTGCTGCATGTCACGTGACACGTCTCTCCTCTTCTATCCATCCAATTGGCTTTTCAAAACCACAAGCCCAGGTGCCCCAGCATTCAGAAGTCCCACTCCTGGGACTCCCCATTCTTGAGGCATCACTAGGCTTGTGACTTTAATCACATTATGTTAAGACGTGGCCTTTCCCATAAAGGGAAGACCTTGAGCGTTCTTGAAGACTTTGTCCAGTGTGTTGTCCACTCTGGGACTGCATGGGGTTAGGGCTGCATGCCCAGTGCTGGCCTCTGGTCCCTATTGTGAAGCATGGCTTCTCATTAGAACTGTCCTCATGTGACTGGGCCACTCAAACACACACACACTCACACTCACACTCACACACACACACACACACACACACACACACACACACACACACACACACACACACACACACACACACACACACACACACACACACACACACACACACACAACAACAAGGTGCACTCATCACATGACCAGCTGAAGAAGAGCCATTGTTCTGCTTCACAGGGTCCCTTCATAGACAATTCCCTATATGCATGTGCCACAGCTACATACTGTAAGTCCCTGTATTAATATTCTGTGACTGCACACTTCTGCATGTGCATTGAAAGTTGCCACACAAATCATTCTGCGTTCAGGCTGTGTTCACCAACATAACTCTTGTATTTGTATGTGACAACTAACTAGAGAACTCACTGTTGTTTATCATATATGCATAGTCACTTTAACCATATCTACATGTACATACTACCTCAATTGGGCTGACCAACCAGTGCTCCGGCACATTGGCTAACCGGACTATCTGCATTGTGTCCTGCCACCCACCACCCGCCAACCCCTCTTTTACGCTACTGCTACTCTCTGTTTATCATATATGCATAGTCACTTTAACCATATCTACATGTACATACTTCCTCAATCAGCCCGACTAACCGGTGCCTGTATGTAGCCTCGCTACTTTTATAGCCTCGCTACTGTATATAGCCTGTCTTTTTACTGTTGTTTTATTTCTTTACTTACCTATTGTTCACCTAACACCTTTTTTGCACTATTGGTTAGAGCCTGTAAGTAAGCATTTCACTGTAAGCATTTCACTGTACCTGTTGTATTTGGCGCACGTGACAAATAAACTTGGATTTGATTTGATTTGTTGTCATGCACTAGTAAACATTCTGAAGTGAACAGGCTGTGGTAGAAGTACTCATATACACAGTTTAGAAGGCCAGGGTTTCAGGGGTGAATAATTGTTAGAAGGGAGTGAATAAGGCCTAGCTCTGTCCCTCAGACCCCAGGCCCCAGTCTCCGCCCTGCCCTTGCACCAGTCCCCCCAGTGGTCCCAGTCTGCCCAGTGTGATAGGGACCCATGGCAGGCTGTGACAGTGACAGGCCATTAGCCTGCTTTGCTGAAGGGGCTCTGCTGGGGTCAAACACCTGACCTCAGGGGCCTGGTGTCTTCAGGGACACAGGGTCAGGGTTAGGAGGGGGGTGTATGACCATGCCTGACCCCAATCTCTACTCTTTGGGCACAAGTCACAAGACAAACATTTTTAACTATGATTTATGAGCTAATGGACTTTTTACAGATATGACTTTGCACTGTGGGGACGAAAGCACGTAGGCTACTGCTCTTATACCACTAAGTCAACATGAACTGTGTGTTTTTTAGACAACTGTGTAATGGGTTTCTTTGGGCTTTGGTAACTTTGTACATCAGTCATAGTACAATACAGCTGTGTATGAACCAGTGCAGGGTGGTGAGAGTGGTGGTCACACTTTGCACTGAATAGATGTTGGATGAAATGTGAAGAGGGTCACACTTTGGCAGCTGTCTTGACTGGTGTGTCTTTTTCACGGTGTTAGATGAGACACAGCTGTGTGTGCTCACAGTAAACCACTGAAGCTCGAGGGAACTGCACCTGTGAACTGCACCATTTTGTTCCACGAAATGAGGGCCTTTTGCATCCCTTTGACATTTTAAGTAGAAATTGTGCACCAATATTGAATTTAAAAGCCTGTTATATTAAAACCCTTTCCTGCAGTCGAATTAACAAATCTCACTCTAGTGGCCTCATGGGTGGAATGGTATTAATAGTTTTCATAATTAAAAATGGCAGTCTTCTGTGATGTATATAAAGTGTAATATTGGGATGCAAATTTCAACTCTATATCTGACATGTCTTATTTGTTTTAGACCCATAACCATGTGTGTGAGGTGTATACTTTTGTATCAAAGTAGATTAGTTTAAGACTACCAAGAAACACTCTGTGTGACCCTGATTTAGCCCACTGCAGTAAAATGTTTAAATTAAGTGCTCTTTAACATAGACCACATGGATAAATTATTTTTAATATGAATATTTCATTTGATTAGTGATTCTTTTACGTCTGTCTCTCATTTTACAGTCATCCCTGTTACGTGAAGTGAAGATATGGTGAAACTATTCCTTTATATATATAATAGTGAAATCATAGAGTAGAGTAAAATCATAGAGTAAAATCATAGAGTAAAATCATAGAGTAAATGCCAGTGAGCTGGTTGTACTCTTTTTGAGCATTTTCTAGTGTTTTGTGGTAGAAAACTGAGCGGGTCGAGCATAACACGTCAACCCTATTACCCATAGATAGACAGGCTAGAATCGTTTTAACAATTGTAAAAAGAAATTGTGAAGCTTCCAATCAATTGCCATTCCCTGTTCCACTGTCACATAGGGATTTATGGCTGATTTAAGAAGAAGTTGTCAACCCTGTTACTTTACTTGGCACTTAATAGGAACTTACTATAGTTTTTTTTATGGAACCTCTTGAGATGGGATAACATGTTTTTTAAGAAGTTGAACATGTGCTCTTTATGACAGAATGTTAAAATTAGGTGAAATCAAACGCTTAAAAAAAAATTAAGACTCACTTCTCAAAAGGCACCGAATTGGTGGAACAACACATCTCCTCCTTCTCAGACCTGACCAAAGAACTTCATCCCCTCCCCAAAGCACATACACCAAAACCCTACACTACTACACTACGCCTGGGTCTCCTCCCAGCCCTCTCTTTCAACAGAGATTCTTCCTCATCAATGGTTGGCAAAGATGTTGTAGTGTAGAGGTGAGACGCAGAGCAGACAGGAGAGAAAGGCTAGCTGGTTATTGTCATTAAATCCCAAAGGTCACACACAGAAATAGATAGGGTTGAGTGTAATCATGACATAGTTCTACAATAATTCAATTGTTTGAAAGCATAACACACTAGCTCATGGTTTAATGATATTGTGTAGTAAACAAACATTTCATAATTTGCCAATTGACAGTTCATAATAATAACTCCTTCAAACTCCCAAAGTGTGTTGTCTATTCCTGTTTTCATTGAGGTAGAAACTGTATGTTTTCCTTGAGGTATTTACGGACTGTATGTCACGACATATCCTCATTCCCTATGAAAACAACGCTGTGCCACGCTGTCACTTCCTGTCTTGCACCATGACACCACTGTGGCATCCTGTGTTAGTGTGATAAGCAGTCCCCTGATACCCCCTCTAGAACCAGAACAAAAGAACCAGAGGAAAAGGGCAGGTCTGTTCAATGAGAGTCTGACAAAAAATTTCAGCCCCATATGGTTCAGATTGAACACAATGAAAAACAAATCCCTAACTGGGCCGCCAATTCATATGCAATTAGGACAATGTAACCCAATGATGTATGAGCAGGATCTTACTTACACTGCTCTCTAAAAGAACAAACCAGGATATACAGTTGAAGTCGGAAGTTTATATACTCTTAGGTTGGAGTCATTAAGACTCGTTTTCCAACCACTCCACAGATTTTCTGTTAACAAACTATAGTTTTGGCAAATTGGTTAAGACATCAACTTTGTGCAAGACACAAGTACATTTTTCAACAATTGTTTACAGACAGATTATTTCACTTATAATTCACTGTGTCACAATTCCAGTTGGTCAGAAGTTTACATACACTACGTTGACTGTGCCTTTAAACAGCTTGGAAAATTCTAGAAAATGTCATGGCTTTAGAAGCTTCTGATAGGCTAATTGACATAATTTGAGTCAAATGGAGGTGTACCTGTGGATGTATTTCAAGGCCTACCTTCAAACTCAGTGCCTCTTTGCTTGACATCATGGGAAAATCAAAAGATATCAGCCAAGACCTCAAGTAAAATTGTAGACCTCCACAAGTCTGGTTCATCCTTGGGAGCAATTTCCAAATGCCTGAAGGTACCACGTTCATC
Source organism: Salmo trutta (assembly GCF_901001165.1). Classification (NCBI taxonomy): domain Eukaryota; kingdom Metazoa; phylum Chordata; class Actinopteri; order Salmoniformes; family Salmonidae; genus Salmo; species Salmo trutta. The sequence goes on from NC_042989.1 coordinate 22,064,565, forward strand.
TGTACAAACAATAGTACACAAGTATAAACACCATGGGACCACGCAGCCGTCATACTGCTCAGGAAGGAGACGCGTTCTGTCTCCTAGAAATGAACATACTTTGTGTGCGAAAAGTGCAAATCAATCTCAGAACAAGAGCAAAGGACCGTTTGAAGATGCTGGAGGAAACTGTCACAAAAGTATCTATATCCACAGTAAAACGAGTCTTATATCAACATAACCTGAAAGGCCGCTCAGCAAAGAAGAAGCCACTACTCCAAAACCGCCATAAAAAGCCAGACTACGGTTTGCAACTGCACATGGGGACAAAGATCGTACTTTTTGGAGAAATGTCCTCTGGTCTGATGAAACGAAATTAGAACTGTTTGGCCATAATGACCATCGTTATGTTTGGAGGAAAAAGGGGGAGCCTTGCAAACCGAAGAACACCATCCCAACCATGAAGCACGGGGGTGGCAGCATCGTGTTGTGGGGGTGCTTTGCTGCAGGAGGGACTGGTGCACTTCACAAAATAGATGGCATCACGAGGAAGGAAAGTTATGTGGATATATTGAAGCAACATCTCAAGACATCAGTCAGGAAGTTAAAGCTTGGTCGCAAATGGGTCTTCCAAATGGACAATGACCCCAAGCATACTTCCAAAGTTGTGGCAAAATAGCCTAAGAACAACAAAGTCAAGGTATTGGAGTGGCCATCACAATGCCCTGACCTCAATCCTATAGAAAATGTGTGGGCAGAACTGAAAAAGCATGTGCGAGCAAGGAGGCCTACAAACCTGACTCAGTTACACCAGCTCTGTCTGGAGGAATGGGCCAAAACTCACCCAACTTATTGTGGGAAGCTTGTGGAAGGCTACCCGAAACGTTTGACCCAAGTTAAACCATTTAAAGGCAATGCTACCAAATACTAATTGAGTGTATGTAAACTTCTGACCCACTGAGAATGTGATGAAAGAAATAAAAGCTGAAATAAATCATTCTCTCAACTATTATTCTGACATTTCACATTCTTAAAATAAAGTGGTGATCCTAACTGACCTAAGACAGAGAATTTTTACTCTGATTAAATGTCAGGAATTGTGAAAAACTGAGTTTAAATGTATTTGGCTAAGGTGTATGTAAACTTCCGACTTCAACTGTACCTGCACTGCACACCATCAAACCAGCTGATTGAGTGTACTGACTGTACACAGACTTCCAAGTTCCCCCAAGATGTAAGGTTTTCTACAAGTGGCCTTTTCAAGAGCCATGCTCTCTACCCAAGAGGTCTCCAACACAAAGTACCATTCAAAGTTTGGACACACCCACTCATTCAAGGGTTTTTCTTTCTTTTTACTCTTTTCTACATTGTAGAATAGTGAAGACATCAAAAACTATGAAATAGCATATATGGAATAATTTAGTAACCAAAAAAGTGTTAAACAAATCAAAATATATTTTATATTTGAGATTCTTCAAAGTAGCCACCCTTTGGTGGCTTGCAAGGAACTTAAACGTTCTGAGCAAGGAATTTAAAGCTTTTTTAAAAGCTTTTTTACATGGCACATATTGCATTTTTACTTTTTTCTCCAACAATGTGTTTTGCATTATTTAAACCAAATTGAACATGTTTCATTATTTATTTGAGACTAAATAGATGTTCTTTATGTATTATATTAAGTTAAAATAAAAGTGCTCATTGTTCATTCAGTATTGTTGTAATTGTCATTATTACAAATACATATAAAAATCGGCCGATTAATTGGTATAGGCCTTTTCTGGTCCTCCAATAATCGGTATTGGTATCGGCATCGAAAATCATAATCAGTCGACCTCTAATTCACACCCCATGACTTTTTCCACATTAATTTAAAATTGATTAAATTGAGATTTTGTTTCAGATTCAACCACAAAAACCAGGGAGATTTTCCATTGGTTCGCAAAGTAAGGTGCCTGTAGATGGGTAAAAAAAACAGACATTGAATATCCCTTTGAGCATGGTGCAGTTATTAATTATACTTTGGATGGTGTATCAATACCCAAACTGGTCTCAGAGAATTTTGTATTATTCTGTAAGTAAATCTGAAACACTCCATTTAGTATGATACAGTATGCTTTGTTTCGTATGGTATGTATTCATTTGTGGACTTCCATCATCCATTTCGTATGATATGTTACAAATTACAATTCATATTATATGTTACAAATTTGCAAAGCGTACAATATGTTATGAATTTGCAAAACTTACAATATGTTACAGATTACAAAATGTATGATATGTTACAAATTCTAGTTAGGTGGCTAGGTGGCTGACGTTAGCTTGCTGGCTGACGTTAGCTAGGTTAGAGGTTAGGGTTAAGGTTAGAGCTCAGTTTTGGAGTTAGGTTAAAGGGTTAATGTTATGGTTCAGGTTAGGGGAAAGATTAGCTAAAAGGGTTGGCTAAAAGGGTTAATGAGCAAAAATGCTAAAGTTATCCGTGATGAGATTGAACTCGCCACCTTTGGGTTAGGGGAAGGGTTATCTAAAAGGGTTAATGTTAGGGTTAGGGGAAGGGTTAGCTAACATGCTAAGTACTTGCAAAGTCACTAAAACGCAGTAAGTAGTTGAAAAGTTGCTAATTAGCTAACATACAAAAATTGTCTGTGATGAGATTCATACTTGCAACATTTGGGTAAGGAACCATCTGTCACATGTAACCATATCAAACGTAACATATCATATTAATTTGAGTGTCCTGGATTTAAACTGACTATGTTAAATCTAGTCTATGAGACCAGGCTGATACACTCAGTCACTACAAAGATATGGGCGCCCTTCCTAACTCAGTTGCCAGAGAGGAAGGAAACCGCTCAGTGATTTCACAATGAGGCCAATGGTGATGTTAAAACAGTTACAGAGTTTAATGGTTGTGACAGGAGATAACTGAAGATGGATCAACAACATTGTAGTTACTCCACAATACTAACATGAATGACAGAGTGAAAAGAAAGATGTCTGTGTAGAATTCCTTTTTTCCAAAACATGCATCGTGTTTGCAATAAGGCACTAAAGTAATACTGCAAAAAATATGGCAAAGAAATTAACTTCACGTCCTGAATACAAAATGTTATGTTTGGGGCAAATCCTTCACAACACATCACTGAGTACCACTTAATCATATTTTCAGGCATGGTGGTGGCTGCATCATGTTATGGGTATTTTTCTTCCACTTTGACATTATGGATGGATTATTTTGTGTAGATCGTTGACAAAAAATTACAATGAAAACCATTTTAATCTCACTTTGTAACACAACAAAATATGGAAAAAGTCAAGGGGTGTCAATACTTTCTGAAGGCTCTGTATAGTGTACATGGCCTGTATAGTGTACATGCCCTTACCTTAACTGTCGCCTTGTATATAGTGTAGATTCTTATGTGTATTTATTTTATATGACTTAGTTTACTGCATTGTTAAGGAAGCGCTTGCAAGCAAGCATTTCACTGTACTCTTTACACCTGCTGAATCCTGTGCATGTGACAAATAAACTTTGATTTCATTTAATTTGTGTCAGTGTTAAGATTATGGGTAGAGTTATGAAGGGCTCTTTTAACCCATTTAACTCTGCCCTTGGAGAGTCAACATTGACCAGCCTAATGTTCTCAAGGGTCAACATGCCCCTGTCTGTCATACCCATAAACTTCCCTGGCTCCACCCCCCTGTGGTTTTGGAAAGATATGGGGTCACTCACAGCCTGAGTCACACACAGCCTGAGGCACACCATGTCAATACATCATAGATGGAAAAGTGACCCTTGACATTGCTTTCTCTCTCTGATCTTTTTTAAGGCTCAACTTCTTCAACGAGAGAGAGAGAGAGAGAGAGAGAGAGAGAGAGAGAGAGAGAGAGAGAGAGAGAGAGAGAGAGAGAGAGAGAGAGAGAGAGAGAGAGAAAGAGAGAGGTGGGGGAGTTGCCCACTTGGAAAGCTATCTGCCCTTTAGCCAAACGCCAGCCTGTTAAACATTAATCCAATTGCGTGCTAAAGCAAACAGCCTGGCAAACTCAGTTTTAAACTCCCCTATGGTCTCTACTAATAGGACTGTTACTGCACTGGACCATAAATCACCAGGGTAAAGCGATTGCCGAAGTGCCTGGTCACTTCGGGAATTGCTTATGAATCCTGAAAAACAGGTTTCTTTTCAGTAGAATTAGAAAAGGGCTTACTCTACAGAGCAGACCTGTACCACAAGCCTTTTTCCACAATAGAAATGTTTGATCTGGAGTAAGATGTTTGATCTGGAGTAAGATGTTAGATCTGGAAGAAGATGTTTGATCTGGAGTAAGATGTTAGATCTGGAGTAAGATATTAGATCTGGAGTAAGATGTTAGATCTGGAGTAAGATATTAGATCTGGAGTAAGATGTTAGATCTGGAGTAAGATGTTAGATCTGGAGTAAGATGTTAGATCTGGAGTAAGACGTTAGATCTAGAGTAAAACATTAGATCTGGAATAAGATATTAGTACTGGAGGAAGATGTTAGATCTGGAGTAAGATGTTAGTTCTGGAATAAGATCTGGAGTAAGATATTAGTACTGGAGTAAGAGAATAGATCTGGAGTAAGATGTTAGATCGGGGGTAAGATGTAAGATCTGGAGTAAGATATTAGATCTGGAGTAAGATGTTAGATCTGGAGTAAGATATTAGGTCTGGAGTAAGATGTTAGATCTAGAGTAAGATATTAGTACTGGAGTAAGATGTTAGATCTAGAGTAAGATGTTAGATCTGGAGTAAGATGTTATATCTACAGTCGTGGCCAAAGGTTTTGAGAATGACACAAATATAAATTTTCAGAAAGTCTGCTGCTTCAGTTTGTATGATGGCAATTTGCATATACTCCAGAATGTTATGAAGAGTGACCAGATGAATTGCAATTAATTGCAAAGTCCCTCTTTTCCATGCAAATGAACTGAATCCCCAAAAAACTTTTCCACTGCATCATGTCAGTGATTCTCTCGTTAACATAGGTGTGAGTGTTGACGAGGACAAGGCTGGAGATCACTCTGTCATGCTGATTGAGTTTGAATAACAGACTGGAAGCTTCAAAAGGAAGGTGGTGCTTGGAATTGTTCTTCCTCTGTCAGCCACGGTTACCTGCAAGGAAACACGTGCCGTCATCATTGCTTGACACAAAAAGGGCTTCACAGGCAAGGATGTTGCTGCCAGTAAGATTGCACCTAAATCAACCATTTATTGGATCATCAAGAACTTCAAGGAGAGCGGTTCAATTGTTGTGAAGAAGGTTTCAGGGCGCCCAAGCAAGTCCAGCAAGCGCCAGGACCATCTCCTAAAGTTGATTCAGCTGCGGGACCGGAACACCACCAGTACAGAGCTTGCTCAGGAATGGCAGCAGGCAGGTGTGAGTGCATCTGCATGCACAGTGAGGCAAAGACTTTTGGAGGATGGCCTGGTGTCAAGAAGGGCAGCGTAGAAGCCACTTCTCTCCAGGAAAAACATCAGGCACAGACTGATATTCTGCAAAAGGTACAGGGATTGGATTGCTGAGGACTGGGGTAAAGTCATTTTCTCTGATGAATCCCCTTTCCGATTGTTTGGGGCATACGGAAAAAAACTTGTCCCGAGAAGACAAGGTGAGTGCTACCATCAGTCCTGTGTCATGCCAACAGTAAAGCATCCTGAGACCATTCATATGTGGGGTTGCTTCTCAGCCAAGGGAGTGGGCTCACTCACAATTTTGCCTAAGAACACAGCCATGAATAAAGAATGGTACCAACACATCCGCCGAGAGCAACTTCTCCCAACCATCCAGGAGCAGTTTGGTAACGAACAATGCCTTTTCCAGCATGATGGAGCACCTTGCCATAAGGCAAAAGTGATAACTAAGTGGCTCGGGGAACAAAACATCGATATTTTGGGTCCATGGCCAGGAAACTCCCCAGACCTTAATCCCATTGAGAACTTGTGGTCAATCCTCAAGAGGCGGGTGGACAAACAAAAACCCACAAATTCTGACGAACTCCAAGCATTGATTATGCAAGAATAGGCTGCCATCAGTCAGGATGTGGCCCAGAAGTTAATTGACAGCATGCCAGGGCGGATTGCAGAGGTCTTAAAAAAGAAGGGTCAACACTGCAAATATTGACTCTTTGCATCAACTTCACGTAATTGTCAATAAACGCCTTTGACACTTATGAAATGCTTGTAATTATACTTCACTATTCCATAGTAACATCTGACAAAAATATCTAAAGACACTGAAGCAGCAAACTTTGTGAAAATTAATATTTGTGTCATTCTCAAAACTTTTGGCCATGACTGTAGAAAAAGATGTTAGAACTGGAGTAAGATATTAGATCTAGAGTAAGATATTAGATCTGGAGTAAGTGTTTCTCCATTTGTAGAACAGAACTAACACCATGGTGTTAGCAGTGAGACCCAATTCTGGATTTGTGGATAGTTTGTGATTTGAAACTTGTATTAGTGTATAATAGCCAAAACCCTACAAATACCACATGTATGCACATTACTCTGATCTGATTGCAACATTTACTTATATGAAACAAAATAGTTACTGTATACTACTGATGATGGATAACATGATGATTGTGAGAGCTAGCAAATGCCCAGTCCTTTGGTGTATTGTTATTGGACCCTCTTCCCTTCTCACTCAAGAGCTGTTTATTTTTAAAAGCTGTATGATATTACTTTGGACTTGTGAAAAGGTTGCTAACTTTGCCAAAGTCTGGATGAATCACAGACAAAAGAAGGAGCAGATGAAAGGCTAAATTACATTGGAGATCGTCCCTCTTTAGAACATCAAAAATAGCCTTTTTCTCTCAGCAGCCAGTGGGGCTCCTGGGGGACCCAGTTTTCCTGGCAGAGAGGGGCTGGACATGAGGGCACTACTTTGTGGACATCAAAGAGAATAGACTTCTGGAGTTATAGTGTACACACATGTATGCACATACACACACACACACACGCACACATAGACAGACCTACACGTACACACATGCATTCATTTGCGTGTACACACACAGACACAGAGAGGAAGTGGGGTGTAATTTGCACAATTAAAAGTATGATTGCATAATGTTAGAATGTATGATTCTTTTGTGATTGATGGTTCATGCTGGTACACCGTGTTTTTACCAACAACAACTAATAGTTTAGTTTGGGTACCAACACAGTGAAGTCAAGGTGAAGAACCAGTAAAGGAAAGAAACTGAAGTTGCTGACTCAGGTTACTAATGTGACACCCTCTGCCACATCAAACCCACTATGAGGTCACCAGGAAACCTGCTCCACATTACAGTAGAGAGTGTGTGTCTGGGGGGATAGGGGTGGAGACAAAAAAACAACAACCTTGCTGACAGGTCCATAGCGTGACAGCGTGGTTTTTGAAGAAATTAGAAGAAAAGGAAACCAGTTTGTGTTAGTCTTTGATGTGGCCGGAGAACAATAAGAGAGAGGCTGTGGCTTTTGAAGCAATTAGACTGACACAGAGCTTAGCTTTAATTAAAGACACGTCTCCTCTTTGTTTGCTGTGTCAGACTGCAGGCCCACAGACATGGCATGGATGGCACACCATACACTATGGAGCTGACCACTATGGCATAGACACAGCACCATACACTATGGAGCTGCCCACTATAGCATAGACACAGCACTACACACTATGGAGATGACCACTATGGCATAGACACACCACTACACACTATGGAGATGACCACTATGGCATAGACACACCACTACACACTATGGAGATGACCACTATGGTATAGACACACCACTACACACTATGGAGATGACCTGACATTGCATAGACAGACCACTGTAGAGATGACCTGACATAGAATAGACACAGCACTGTGGAGATGACCTGACATCTAATAGACACAGCACTGTAGAGATGACCTGACATGGTATAGACACAGCACTGTAGAGATGACCTGACATCTAATAGACACAGCACTGTAGAGATGACCTGACATCTAATAGACACAGCACTGTAGAGATGACCTGACATGGAATAGACACAGCACTGTAGAGATGACCTGACATCTAATAGACACAGTACTGTATAGATGACCTGACATGGAATAGACACAGCACTGTAGAGATGACCTGACATCTAATAGACACAGCACTGTAGAGATAACCTGACATCAAATAGACACATCACTTTAGAGATTCAATGACATCTAATATACACAGCACTGTAGAGATGACCTGACATGGAATAGACACAGCACTGTAGAGATGACCTGACATCTAATAGACACAGCACTGTAGAGATGACCTGACATGGAATAGACACAGCACTGTAGAGATGACCTGACATCTAATAGACACAGCACTGTAGAGATGACCTGACATCTAATAGACACAGCACTGTAGCGATGACCTGACTGGAATAGACACACCCCTGTAGAGATGACCTGACATGGAATAGACACAGCACTGTAGCGATGACCTGACTGGAATAGACACAGCACTGTAGAGATGACCTGACATCTAATAGACACAGCACTGTAGAGATGACCTGACATCTAATAGACACAGCACTGTAGAGATGACATGACATCTAATAGACACATCTCTAAAGAGATGACCAAACATGGAATAGACACATCACTGTAGCGATGACCTGACTGGAATAGACACACCACTGTAGAAATGACCTGACATCTAATAGACACATCACTGTAGAGATAACCTGACATCTAATAGACACAGCACTGTGGACATGACCTGACATCTAATAGACACAGCACTGTAGAAATGACCTGACATCTAATAGACACAGCACTGTAGAGATGACCTGACATCTAATAGACATATCACTTTAGAGATTGAATGACATCTAATAGACACAGCACTGTAGAGATGACCTGACATCTAATAGAAACACCACTGTAGAAATGACCTGACATCTAATAGAACCATCAATGTAGAGATGACCTGACATGGAAAAGACACATCACCGAAAGATGACCAAACATCTAATAGACACAGCACTGTGGAGATGACCTGACAGGTATAGACACAGCACTGTAGAGATGACCTGACATCTAATAGACACAGCACTGTAGAGATGACCTGACATGGAATAGACACAGCACTGTAGAGATGACCTGACATCTAATAGACACAGCACTGTAGAGATGACCTGACATGGAATAGACACAGCACTGTAGAGATGACCTGACATCTAATAGACACAGCACTGTAGAGATGACCTGACATCTAATAGACACAGCACTGTAGCGATGACCTGACTGGAATAGACACACCCCTGTAGAGATGACCTGACATGGAATAGACACAGCATTGTAGAGATGACCTGACTGGAATAGACACACCACTGTAGAGATGACCTGACATCTAATAGACACAGCACTGTAGAGATGACCTGACATCTAATAGACACATCACTTTAGAGATTCAATGACATCTAATAGACACAGCACTGTAGAGATGACCTGACATGGAATAGACACAGCACTGTAGAGATTACCTGACATCTAATAGACACAGCACTGTAGAGATGACCTGACATCTAATAGACACAGCACTGTAGAGATGACATGACATCTAATAGACACATCTCTAAAGAGATGACCAAACATGGAATAGACACATCACTGTAGCGATGACCTGACTGGAATAGACACACCACTGTAGAAATGACCTGACATCTAATAGACACATCACTGTAGAGATAACCTGACATCTAATAGACACAGCACTGTGGACATGACCTGACATCTAATAGACACAGCACTGTAGAAATGACCTGACATCTAATAGACACAGCACTGTAGAGATGACCTGACATCTAATAGACATATCACTTTAGAGATTGAATGACATCTAATAGACACAGCACTGTAGAGATGACCTGACATCTAATAGAAACACCACTGTAGAAATGACCTGACATCTAATAGAACCATCAATGTAGAGATGACCTGACATGGAAAAGACACATCACCGAAAGATGACCATACATCTAATAGACACAGCACTGTGGAGATGACCTGACAGGTATAGACACAGCACTGTAGAGATGACCTGACATGGTATAGACACAGCACTGTAGAGATGACCTGGCATTTAATAGACACAGCACTGTGGAGATGACCTGACATGGTATAGACACAGCACTGTGGAGATGACCTGTCATCTAACGGACACATCACTGTAGAAATGACCTGACATCTAATAGACACAGCACTGTAGAGATGACCTGACATGGTATAGACACAGCACTGTAGAGATGACCTGACATCTAATAGACACAGCACTGTAGAGATGACCTGACATCTAATAGACACAGCACTGTAGAGATGACCTGACATGGAATAGACACAGCACTGTAGAGATGACCTGACATCTAATAGACACAGTACTGTATAGATGACCTGACATGGAATAGACACAGCACTGTAGAGATGACCTGACATCTAATAGACACAGCACTGTAGAGATGACCTGACATCAAATAGACACATCACTTTAGAGATTCAATGACATCTAATATACACAGCACTGTAGAGATGACCTGACATGGAATAGACACAGCACTGTAGAGATGACCTGACATCTAATAGACACAGCACTGTAGAGATGACCTGACATGGAATAGACACAGCACTGTAGAGATGACCTGACATCTAATAGACACAGCACTGTAGAGATGACCTGACATCTAATAGACACAGCACTGTAGCGATGACCTGACTGGAATAGACACACCCCTGTAGAGATGACCTGACATGGAATAGACACAGCATTGTAGAGATGACCTGACTGGAATAGACACACCACTGTAGAGATGACCTGACATCTAATAGACACAGCACTGTAGAGATGACCTGACATCTAATAGACACATCACTTTAGAGATTCAATGACATCTAATAGACACAGCACTGTAGAGATGACCTGACATGGAATAGACACAGCACTGTAGAGATTACCTGACATCTAATAGACACAGCACTGTAGAGATGACCTGACATCTAATAGACACAGCACTGTAGAGATGACATGACATCTAATAGACACATCTCTAAAGAGATGACCAAACATGGAATAGACACATCACTGTAGCGATGACCTGACTGGAATAGACACACCACTGTAGAAATGACCTGACATCTAATAGACACATCACTGTAGAGATAACCTGACATCTAATAGACACAGCACTGTGGACATGACCTGACATCTAATAGACACAGCACTGTAGAAATGACCTGACATCTAATAGACACTGCACTGTAGAGATGACCTGACATCTAATAGACATATCACTTTAGAGATTGAATGACATCTAATAGACACAGCACTGTAGAGATGACCTGACATCTAATAGAAACACCACTGTAGAAATGACCTGACATCTAATAGAACCATCAATGTAGAGATGACCTGACATGGAAAAGACACATCACCGAAAGATGACCAAACATCTAATAGACACAGCACTGTGGAGATGACCTGACAGGTATAGACACAGCACTGTAGAGATGACCTGACATGGTATAGACACAGCACTGTAGAGATGACCTGGCATTTAATAGACACAGCACTGTGGAGATGACCTGACATGGTATAGACACAGCACTGTGGAGATGACCTGTCATCTAACGGACACATCACTGTAGAAATGACCTGACAGCTAATAGACAAACCACTGTAGAGATGACCTGACATCTAATAGACACAGCACTGTAGAGATGACCTGACATCTAATAGACACATCACTTTAGAGATTCAATGACATCTAATAGACACAGCACTGTAGAGATGACCTGACATGGAATAGACACAGCACTGTAGAGATTACCTGACATCTAATAGACACAGCACTGTAGAGATGACCTGACATCTAATAGACACAGCACTGTAGAGATGACATGACATCTAATAGACACATCTCTAAAGAGATGACCAAACATGGAATAGACACATCACTGTAGCGATGACCTGACTGGAATAGACACACCACTGTAGAAATGACCTGACATCTAATAGACACATCACTGTAGAGATAACCTGACATCTAATAGACACAGCACTGTGGACATGACCTGACATCTAATAGACACAGCACTGTAGAAATGACCTGACATCTAATAGACACAGCACTGTAGAGATGACCTGACATCTAATAGAAACACCACTGTAGAAATGACCTGACATCTAATAGAACCATCAATGTAGAGATGACCTGACATGGAAAAGACACATCACCGAAAGATGACCAAACATCTAATAGACACAGCACTGTGGAGATGACCTGACAGGTATAGACACAGCACTGTAGAGATGACCTGACATGGTATAGACACAGCACTGTAGAGATGACCTGGCATTTAATAGACACAGCACTGTGGAGATGACCTGACATGGTATAGACACAGCACTGTGGAGATGACCTGTCATCTAACGGACACATCACTGTAGAAATGACCTGACAGCTAATAGACAAACCTCTGTAGAGATGACCTGACATGGAATAGACACATCACTGTAGAGATGACCTGACATGGAATAGACACATCACTGTAGAGATGACCTGACATGTGTGGCAGACCAGGGGGTTTGGTCAAGACGTTTAGCCTGTTAGGGCTAGGGGGCAGTATTTACACGACCGGATAAAAAACGTACCCGATTTAATCTGGTTACTACTCCTGCCCAGTAACTAGAATATGCATATAATTATTGGCTTTGGATAGAAAACACCCTAAGGTTTCTAAAACTGTTTGAATGGTGTCTGTGAGTATAACAGAACTCATATGGCAGGCAAAAACCTGAGAAGATTTCATGCAGGAAGTGGCCTGTCTGACAAGGTGTTGTTCTTCTTGTCTCTGTTTATTGAAGAGTCAGGATCTTAGCTGTAACGTGACACTTCCTACGGCTCCCATAGGCTCTCAGAGCCCGGGAAAAAGCTGAACGATATCGATACCTAATTGCAGATTCCCGGTCGGAATATTATCGCTTTTTTACGAGAAAAATGGCATAAAAATTGATTTTAAACAGAGGTTGACATGCTTCGAAGTACGGTAATGAAATATTTAGAAATCTTTTGTCATGAAATGCGCCGTGCGCGTGACCCTTATTTACCATTCGGATAGTATTTTGAACGCACAAACAAAACGGCGCTGTTGGAACATAACTATGGATTATTTTGGACCAAACCAACATTTGTTATTGAAGTAGAAGTCCTGGGAGTGCATTATGACGAAGAACAGGAAAGGTAATCAAACTTTTCTAATAGTAAATCGGAGTTTGGTGAAGGCTAAACTTGCTGGGTGTCTAAATAGCTAGCCCTGTGATGCCGGGCTATCTACTTAGAATATTGCAAAATGTGCTTTCACCGAAAAGCTATTTTAAAATCGGACATATCGAGTGCATAGAGGAGTTCTGTATCTATAATTCTTAAAATAATTGTTATCCTTTTTGTGAACGTTTATCGTGAGTAATTTAGTAAATTGTTAGTCAATTCGCCGGAAGTTTGCGGGGGGTATGCTAGTTCTGAACGTCACATGCTAATGTAAAAAGCTGGCTTTTGATATAAATATGAACTTGATTGAACAAAACATGCATGTATTGTATAACATAATGTCCTAGGTGTGTCATCTGATGAAGATCATCAAAGGTTAGTGCTGCATTTAGCTGTCTTCTGGGTTTTTGTGACATTATATGCTAGCTTGAAAAATGGGTGTCTGAGTATTTCTGGCTGGGTACTCTGCTGACATAATCTAATGTTTTGCTTTCGTTGTAAAGCCTTTTTGAAATCGGACAGTGTGGTTAGATTAACGAGAGTCTTGTCTTTAAATAGCTGTAAAATAGTCATATGTTTGAGAAATTGAAGTAATAGCATTTCTAAGGTATTTGAAAATCGCGCCACAGGATTTAACTGGCTGTTACGTAGGTGGGACGATTTGGTGCCACCTGCCCTAGAGAGGTTAACCATATCAGACATGGACAGAGAAGGATTAGCTCAGTTTCAAGGGTGTTTATTTAAACAAAGATCAAAAAGAAAAGGTTATGTCTCCGCTATGAGACCCTCTCCGGGATGCCGTCATCTGGAATTCCAGGTCTGGATGTTTCCCGTCGGGCACAAAACTGAACTCCCTCTTGTTACCTCTGCAACCGTTAACAATAACACAGGAGTCCTAACTGTAATCCTGGCAGGAGATCCCGTCGAGACCTGGCACGTCCAGGAGATGGAGCCATCGCCTCGTAATGTATACTCCATCTGTTACCAGGCCTCGACGAGTCTCCCCCTGGTGGCTGACCTGCTGTACACCACAGCCCCCCCCCCCTTTGCCTGTCACAACGTCCACAGAAGGTGGCGCCCCTCCCCGGTCGGGCGGTGCTCGGCAGTCGTCGTCGTCGGCCTACTAGCTGCCACCGATCTATGATTCAGTGTCTGTTAGTCATGTCTGTTTTAGTTGCTTTTGCTACGTATTCATTTAGGCATTAGGGTTGCCAGGCTGCGCCCCGTCTGACTTTTAGAGTGGAGCTGCCACTCGTCATTTGACTTTTGTGCACCCTGCCTTATATGTGGATTTTGCCCCTTGGCAGCATTAAATACGTTTTGCTCAAACGGAACTCAGTCTCCTGCACCTGACTCCTCCTCCAGTGATTTATCTGCCCGTGACATTGCCCCTGATCTGTGCACAACAGAAAAAGAGAAGCGTTGAAGGGACAAGAACCACTTGGTGACCCGATCGTTCGTGTCCTTGGTCTGTGACCAGGGTGAAGTGAGTACCTAGCAGGTAATACTTGAGAGTGTCTAGCGCCCACATCGCCGTTAGACACTCTTTCTCAACGATAGAGTATTTATTTTCCCTATTTATTTTCAGCTTTCGGGTGATGTACATGATGGGGTGCTCCTCCCCCTCGTGTACCTGGGACAGAACGGCCCCTAGTCTCGTATCACATGCGTCCGTCTGGACCACCATCGGCACCTGGAAATCGGCCGTTATGAGAATTGGATGGAAGCACAGCGCTTCCTTCAGACGGTTGAACGCCGCATCTGTCTCGTCCGTCCATTTCACTGTTTTCGGGAGGTGGGCCCTGGATAGATTGGTGAGGGGGGAGGCTATAGCCACAAAGTTGGGGATAAACCGGCTATAGTATCCTGCCAGTCCCAGGAACGACTTGACCTGTGTCTTGGTGCGTGGAATGGGCCACCGCGTGAACCTTCCACTCCTGGGACTTGACGTTCCCCCGTCCGATCAAATACCCCAGGTATTCCACCTCCTCGAACCCTAGCTTGCATTTGTTGGGGTTCGCGGTCAACCTGGCTTGTCTGAGCACGTCCAGCACCGCTTGGAGTTGCGTCAGGTGCTCTTCCCAACCTTGGATGTGGATAATGATATCATCCAGATATGCCGCTGCGTACTGCTGGTGGGGTCGAAGCACTCTGTTCATCAGCCATTGTCACGATCGTCAAAAGGAGGGGACCAAAGCGCAGCGTGGTAAGTGTTCATCGTTGTATTTATTTTAAATCAGAACACTACAAACAAAATAATTAACAATGATAACGACCATAACGTCTTGCAGGCTTAACAAGCAGTACAAAAATAAGATCCCACAACTATAGGTGGGGAAAGGCTGCCTAAGTATGATTCCTAATCAGAGACAACGATAGACAGCTGCCTCTGATTAGGAACCATACTCGGCTCAACACAAAGAAATAGACACCATAGAATGCCCACCCCACACTCTGACCTAACCACATAAAGAAACAAACCGTCTCTCTCAGGTCAGGGCGTGACAGCCGTTGGTAGGTGGGCGGGGCTCAGTGGAGACCGAACGGGAGCACCCGGTACTGATACAACCCGTCTGGTGTCGAAAATGCTGTCTTCTCCCGGGAGGAGGCTGCCAAAGGTACCTGCCAATAACCTTTGGTCAGGTCAAGGGTGCTGATGTACCGGGCCTTTCCCAATCGGTCGATGAGCTCGTCCACCCTCAGCATGGGATATGCGTTGAACAAGCTGATGTCGTTCACCCCCCGGAAATCGTTACAGAAGCGGAGGCTACTGTCTGGTTTGGGCACCAACACGATGGGGCTGCACCATGCACTGTGGGACTCTACCACGACCTCCATCCTCAGCATAGCCTCCACTTCCTGTTTCATGGCCTCCCTTCAGGCCTCCAGAATCCGATATGGCCTCTTTCGTGCCGTTTCCCCGGGCTGGGTACGGATGTGGTGTTCAATGAGGGTCGTGCGGCCCGGCTTCTCGGAGAAGACCACCGTGTTCCGATCGACGAGCTCCCTGAGCTCTTGCTTCTGGGCTGGGTCGAGGTCCTCATTGCTCGGGACCTCCACTGGTACCGTTGGCGTCCTGGGTCCCGACCATAACAAGGCCAAGGCTGTCCTTTCATGCCACATCTTCAGCAGGTTCATGTGGTAAATCTGTTGAGGTTTCCGTCTCCCCGGTTGTCGTACGCGGTAATTGACAGGTCCCAGCTTCTCGATTACCTCGTATGGTCCGTGCCATCTTGCCAGGAACTTACTTTCGGCCGTGGGGATCAAGACCAACACCCTGTCTCCCACCTGGAATTCTCGGGGCTGGGCTCCCCGATTGTAGACCTGGGCTTGGGCGCGTTGGGCCTTCTCCATATATTCCCTCACAACTGGCCATATGGCTGTCATCCGCTCCCGCATCGTCTCCACGTGCTCTACCATGCTGCGCAAGGGGGTCGGTTGGGCTTCCCACACCTCCTTGGCGAGGTCCAGTAGGCCGCGTGGCCTCCTCCCATAGAGGAGTTCGAACGGGGAAAACCCAGTGTAGGATTGGGGTACTTCTCGGATTGAGAACATTAGGTGGGGTAGTAGCTGGTCCCAGTTCTTCCCGTCCTGCTCGATGACCTTCCGCAGCATCTGTTTGAGCGTTTTATTAAAGCGCTCGATGAACCCATCCGTCTGCGGGTGAAAAACGGAGGTCCGGATCTGCTTGATCTGCAGGAGGGCACACAACTCTTTCATGAAACGGGACATAAACTCCGTACCTTGGTCTGTCAGGATCTCGTTCGGGATGCCCACCCGGCTAAAGAGGTGGAACAGCTCCCAGGCGATTCCCTTGGACACCGCCGCCCGTAGGGGAATGGCCTTGGGATACCGGGTGGCATAGTCCACTATTACCAAGATGTACCTGGGTCCTCGTGCAGTCTTTACCAGTGGTCCCACTATGTCCATGGCGATGCGTTCAAAGGGCACCCCGATTATTGGAAGGGGGACCAGAGGGTTTCGGACGTGTGCTTTCGGGGGAGTGAGTTGACACTCCGGGCAGCTGCGACAGTAGTCTTCCACGGAACCTCCTCATCCCAAGCCAGAGGAACCGGGCGGCGATCCGTTTCAGGGTCTTCTCCATTCCCAGGTGTGCCCACAACAGGTGGGTGTGGGCCAGTTTAAGAACGGTCCCTACGTACCGTCAGGGCAGCAACAATACCTCTTGAAGTTCCCCCTGTTGGCGCGACAGCTGATACAAAAGGTTATTCTTAATTTGGAAATGGGGGTATCGCCAGACACTCACCCCCAGAAGTAGCTGTCCATCCACCACTATTACTTGGGCGGCGGCAGCTTTCAAGTTCGGATCCTCCCACTGGGCCGTCCCGAATTGTCCCCTCAGTGGGCCCCCAGCGGGGGTCTCTACTGGCCCCTCGAAATCGAGGAAGGGGAGGATGGGCTCCTCCTCCAGGGGTTCCCAAGGGGGATCGGGTTCCGGCGACCACTCCGACTCCGAAGCCGTAGACACATGCTGGTTAACCGGTTGTTTCCGGGCCGCACAGGCTATTGGTTGTCCCCGCTCTCTTCTTCTGCCGGGTCATACCATCTTCCTCAATTCGTTTCCCCATAGGGCCGCGAACAGCGGACAATCCCGTCCCACTAGGAGAGGTACCGGCAGCTCTGGTACTGCACCCACCATCATCTGACAGCTCCCTTGTGGCGTCACGCTGTTGGTCCATACGGTGGGATACCGCTTTGTGTCACCGTGAACACAGGATATAGACATCTCCCTACCCCGTTCGGTCTACTGGTTCAGCAGGCTCATGGTTACGAGCGTAACCATGCTTCCGGAGTCTAATAGCGCTTCCGTGTCATGTCCGTCCACCTTCACCGGGACCATGGGTGCAGTTGATTCGGGGTGCGTCCAACAGGTGGTGACATAGTTCACAGCGTGACCCACCTCGCCTCCAGGGCTAGCTGATGGCCTCGACTCCTCTCGATCCAGGCAATTCCAGGCAATGTGCCCCCGGGCGCCACACTCAAAACACCTCCTTTGGTCTCCATCTACCTAGGGTCGTCGGTGGTGGGTCGGCCCTACCCCCGCCGTCTCTCCACGGGTTTGCGGTCCTTTGGCCCTGCCAACTGTCGGTTCTGGGTTTTCCGCGGTGGGGCTGTCCTTCCGTCCCCTCGGACAGGTCGCCGACTCGTACCGGCTCCCACTCAGCAGTGCCTGAGTGTTCTTATGCTTCTTCACTGCTTCCAGGAGGCCCTCCAAGGTCTGGGGCGTGCATAGACTCGCGGCCCTCTTCATGTCATGGGGTAGCGCCCGTAAGAAGCGATCCAGGAACACTGTCGAGGACGGAGAGGGTGGATACGTCGGTGAGGAGCCATTCCCTGGTGACGCGCAGTAGGTCGCTCATCTGGGCTTGGAGGAATGCGTCGGGTACGAACCTCCAGTCGTGGAACCGTTGAGCCCAATGGGCCAGGCTGTACCCATAGTGGCTGAGTATCTCCCGTTTGAGTCCGTCGTAGTCAGCCGCCTGTTTGTCGTTCAGGTCCCAATACGCCTATTGGTCATTCCCAGAGAGGAACGGGGCCAGCAGACCTGCCCACTGCGACCTTGGCCATCCTTCCTGTAGTGCTGTTCGTTCAAATGTACAGAGGTATGTTTCGATATCACCATCTTCCGTTAGCTTGATCAAAAACTGGTTGGGATGTGATCCAGGAGACGCTCCTCCTTGCAGCTTCCTGACTTCCTCAACGAGGCGGACGTTTTGTTGTCGCTGTTCCTCCAGCGTTCGTTCCTGAACCGCCTGTTGTGCTTGTTGGGCCCGGACAAACTGAGCTATCAATTCGTCCATGCTGATACTGGGTAAATGTCAACCCTGATCTAACCAAGTTATCAGAAGTGCCCGCATTCTCCACCACTTGTGGCAGACCAGGGGGTTTGGTCAGGACATTTACCCATATCAGACACGGACAGAGAAGGATTAGCTCAGTTTCAAGGGTGTTTATTGAAATAAAAGATCAAAAAGAAAAGGATATGTCTCCCCTATGACACCCTCTCCGGGATGCCGTCTTCTGGGATTCCAGGTCTGGATGTTTCCTGTCGGGCACAAAACTGAACTCCCTCTTGTTACCTCTGCAACCGTTAACAATAACACAGGAGTCCTAACTTCCCCCATTCCTCTCCTGTGTGCTGCCCTTCTGGCAGCTTTATGCGCCTTGCACAGCTGGTGAGCAATCCGCCCTTGACTACTCACCAGCTCCCAATCAGCCCCAATTAGTCCTGGCTGGAGAGCTCGTCGAGACCTGGCACGTCCAGCAGATGGAACCATCGCCTCGTGATGTATACTCCATCTGTTACCAGGCCTCGATGAGTCTCCTCCTGGTGGCTGACCTGCTGTACACCACACATGGTATAGACACAGCACTGTAGAGATGACATGACATCTAATAGACATCTCTAATGAGATGACCAAACATGGAATAAATACATAAGAGTAAAGATGAACTGACATGGAAAACACACACTACTCTAGAGATGTCCTGACATCTAATAGACACATCATTGTAGAGATGACCTGACATCTAATAGACACAGCACTATAGAGATGACCTGAAATGGTATAGACACAGCACTGTAGAGATGACCTGACATCTAATAGACACATCACTGTAGAGATTCAATGACATCTAATAGACACAGCACTGTAGAGATGACCTGACATTTAATAGACACAGCACTCTAGAGATGACCTGACATTTAGTAGACACATCACTGAAAAGATGACCTGACATCTAATAGACACACCAATGTAGAGATGACCTGACATCTAAAATAACCATCAATGTAGAGATGACCTGCCATGGAATAGATATGTCACTGTAGAGATGACCTGACATGGAATGGAAACATCACTGAAGAGATGACCAAACATCAAATAGACACATTACTGTTGAGATTACCTGACATCTAATAGACACAGTACTGTGGAGATGACCTGACATTGTATAGACACAGCACTGTAGAGATGACTTGACATTTAATAGACACATCACTGTAGAGATGACCTGACATCTGATAGACACACCACTGTGGAGATGACCTGATACTGAATAGACATACCGCTGTGGAGATGACCTGACATCTAATAGACACAGCACTCTAGAGATGACCTGACATCTAAAAGACACATCACTGTAGAGATGACCTGACATCTAATAGACACAGCACTGTAGAGATAGCCTGACATGGAATAGACACAGCACTGTAGAGATGACCTGACATCTAATAGACACATCACTGTAGAGATGACCTGACATCTAATAGACACATCACTGTAGAGATGAGCTGACATGGAATAGACACACCAATGTAGAGATGACCTGACATGGAATAGACACATCACTGTAGAGATGACCTTATATGGAATAGACACATCACTGTAGAGATGATCTGATATGGAATGGACACATCACTGTAGAGATGACCTGACATGGGAAATAGACACATCACTGTAGAGATGACCAGACATGTAATAGACACATCACTTTAGAGATGACCTGACATCCAATAGATACATCACTTTAGAGATGAAATGACACGGTATAGACACACCATTGTAGAGATGACATGATAGCTAATAGACACAATACTGTAGAGATGACCTGACATAGAATAGACACATCCCTGTAGAGATGACCTGACATGGTATAGACACAGCACTGTAGAGATGACATGACATATAATAGACACATCTCTAAAGAGATGACCAAACATGGAATAGAGACACAGCTGTAGAGATGACCAGAGATGGAATAGACACATCACTGTAGAGATGACCTGGCATGGAATAGACACATCACTGTAGAGATGACCTGACATGGGAAATAGACATCACTGTAGAGATGACCTGAAATTGAATAGACACGTCACTTTAGAGATAACCTGACATCCAATAGATACATCACTTTAGAGATGACCTGACATGGTACAGACACCACTGTAGAGATGACTTGACTTGGAATGGACACATCACTGTAGAGATGACCTGACATGGTACAGACACCACTGTAGAGATGACTTGACTTGGAATGGACACATCACTTTAGAGATGACCTGACATGGTACAGACACCACTGTAGAGATGACTTGACTTGGAATGGACACATCACTGTAGAGATGACCTGACATGGTATAGACCCACCACTGTAGAGATGACCTGACATCTAATAGACACATCACTGTAGAGATGACCTGACAACTAATAGACACATCACGGTAGAGATGACCTGACATGGAATAGACACACTACTGTAGCTGTGACTTGACATTGAATAGACACATCACGGTAGAGATGACCTGACATGGAATAGACACATCACTTTAGAGATGACCTGACAGCTAATAGACACATCACTGTAGAGATGACCTGACATGGGAAATAGACACATCACTGTAGAATGACCTGAAATTGAATAGACACATCACTTTAAAGATGACCTGACATCCAATAGATACATCACTTTAGAGATGACATGACATCTAATAGACACATCTCCAAAGAGATAACCAAACATGGAATAGAGACATCACTGTAGAGATGACTTGACATGTAATAGACACATCACTTTAGAGATGACCTGACACGGAATAGACTCACCATTGTAGAGATGACCTGACAGCTAATAGACACACTACTGTAGAGATGACCTGACATGGTATAGACACATCACTGTAGAGATGACCTGACATCTAATAGACACAGCACTGTAGCAATGACCTGACATCTAATAGACACCACTGTAGCGATGACCTGACATGGTACAAACACATTTTTACTTTTATATTTTAGTCATTTAGCAGACACTCTTATCCAGAGAGACTTAAAGTTAGTGCATTCATCTTAAGGTAGCTAAGTGGGACAACCACATATCTCAGTCATAGTAAGTACACATTCCCTCAATAAAATATCTATCAACAAAGTCAGGGCTAGTAAGGGAAGGAAAAGTCAAGTGTGAGTGTTAGTTCACAAAAGGCTTTTTATTTTTGCTGGAGGGTCTGAGCAGCCACTTCGGCTCTGAACATCATGAATTTGCATCTAGAGCTGGGTAATCAGCTTTATTTTTTTTGTGATCACCGGGTAAGGCATATATCAACATTCTCAGGACCTTTTCAAACATCCGAAATCGAAGTCTATTTGTAGTGATCAGCCTGGTAGAGGTGATCTGACATGGAATAGACAAACCACTGTAGAGATGAGTGGTGTACAGTGGTATACTTTTTAGTCTATGAATATGCTTAATCTGAGTCCGGGAAACCACCCCATAGGGTTTTTCAATAGCTAATTGTTTGATGGAGTAATGAGAGCTTTATACATATTATATAAATATAATGACACCATGTTTTCTCATATAGTTACACAACAACTCAACAAGGAAAGTACTTCAGTGTGATACATGTCTAGTGAATGTTGTTAAGAAGCATAAAGACTTGTAAAACACTGCAGGCTCCCATGTTGAATGAGAATAATAGACCACCATGCCTTTCACACGGTCTGATCTATTGGGGTCTGGACAGCAGTTGTTGTGGATCCGAGGAGGTGGGAGTGTGTGTGTGTGTGTGTGTGTGTGTGTGTGTGTGTGTGTGTGTGTGTGTGTGTGTGTGTGTGTGTGTGTGTGTGTGTGTGTGTGTGTGATGTTTTTGGAGTGTGTGCACAGGAATGCCCTGTGGCCTCACCCTGGGAACACAGTGAGCCCAGGCTAGTAGAGCAGAGTAGAGTAGGGAGCATTTAGTGCCAGGAGCCATTATGGGATCATTTCTGCATGTGTCTCAGGGGAGGACATCCAAGGCCACCATATAGCTGCTAATCTAGGACACTGTGTTCAAAGATAAGTGGGTGTGTGTGTATGTGAGAAAGCAAGCGACTGAGAGGGTTGTTGTGCATGTGTGTGCATGTGTGTGCATGCATGTGTGTGTATGTGTGTGTGGTTACAGAAACAGAGAGAGTTTGTCTGTATTTGCACACATATGGCCTCAGGCACAGTGAGATGAGCAGCGCTGTAATTTAGGAGCTGGGCAAAAGGAGCCCGCCCTGTCCTCGCCTCTCTTCTCGGCCTGCCTGCCTAGCCCCAGGTAATAGCTCAGCCCACAGATCTCAGTCAGCTCTGACTGGAGATGACGGCCAATTTGCTGTGGGTAGTGGAGCACTCTGGGAGTGCTTGAGAAGGGTATCTAGGCTTGTCAACAGATTATTGCACCAAACTGATTGACAGGTAGCCCCGCCATCATTCAGCTCGTCCCCTCCAACACTCCCCACCCTGCCTGCCTGCCTGCCTTCCTACCTTCCTACCTTCCTGCCTTCCATTCTTCCTGCCTGCCTTCTTGCCTTCCTGCCTGCCCGCCTTCTTGCCTTCCTGCCTGCCTGCCTTCCTGCCTTATTACCTGCGTGCCTTCCTTCCTGCTTGCCTTCCTAGCTATGGAGAAAGCCATGTATCAACAAACAGCTGGAACAAGTCCTTGCAGCACTCTCCCTTCTCTCTGCCTGTCTCCACATCAGTCTTCCTTATTGGCTGTGACAGCTCATCCCAGTCACAGCCTTCCCAGGACATGTGTTGCTGTGCTGAGGTCTGGGCTCTGGGCAAGGGGATAATTTTCCACTAGCATTGCTTCTCAGCTATCAGAAACGTGCCTGACACAAGCCCTGCTAATGCTTTCCAGATGAGGAGGGGGAGGGAGGGTAAGAAAATGAAAGGAAGGTGAGGAGAAGACTAGAGTGTATGGAAATAGATAGGAGAGGAACTCAGAGATAGAGAGAAGGAAGGACATTTCTGAACTGGACTGCAGTTGTGAGAGGAGAGAAAGCCTCCCCCTTTTTCTCCTCATCCTCCTCTCACTCTCTTCTTGGCTGTTGATTGTCCGGTCAGTGACCTGCACAGTCATAGCTGGGGTAGTTTGTTTGGACTCCACCCCTGCAGTGTCATTGTGGTCAGGTCACACACCGGCACCTGCTTTGATGTGTCCATCTTTGAGGAGTTTTACCAGTCCATCCTGATGGCTGGGGGTTGGGGTCTGTGGTTTGGACTGGGGTCGACTGCACTCTTTGAAGCTCTTTGTCTCCATGCCAAGGGGCGACATAAAAGGATGAGCAAAATTAGAGTGAATGAGCTGAAATGACTATTCAGTAAAAAGGTGTGGTTATAATTATGTTGAGGATCTCTGCTTCAACTTAAATTCACTGTCTTTCCTTTCCTCTGGTTTATGAGCTGTTAGGATATCAGAGGTCAGAGGTTGTGTTGTGTAACTGCAGTCGATCTTTTAATCATACAGAACAAACCATAACATAATGACCTGAAATAAAACCAAACATCCGAACCTCAACTGCCTCAGTGCTTTTATGTACAGTATCTGTGTGTGTGTGTGTGTGTGTGTGGGTGTGTGTGTGCATGCGTGTGTTTTCATGTGTACATGAGCACACTGACTGTGTTTGAGTGTGCACGTGTTTATGTATATGCACGTGTGTTTGTGTATGTGCACTTGTGTGTTTATATATATGCACGTGTGTGTTTGTGTATGTCCACGTGTGTGTTTGTATGTGTGCACGTGTGTGTTTGTATACATGCACGTGTGTGTTTATGTATATATGCACGCGTGTGTTTGTGTATGTCCTCGTGTGTGTTTGTATGTGTTTACGTGTGTGTTTGTATATGTCCACGTGTGTGTTTGTATGTGTGCACGTGTGTGTTTGTATATGTCCATGTGTGTGTTTGCATATGTGCACGTGCGTGTTTGTATATGTGCACATGTGTGTTTGTGTATGTCCACGTGTGTGCTTGTGTATGTGCACGTGTGTGTTTGTGTATGTCCACATGTGAGTTTGTATATGTGCACGTGTGTTTGTGTATGCATGCGTGTGTGTGTGTTTGTGTATGTGCACATGTGTGTTTGTGTATGCGTGCGTGTGTGTTTGTGTATGCGTGCGTGTGTGTTTGTGTATGCGTGCATTTGTGTTTGTGTATGTGTGTATGTGTGTTTGTGTATGCATGTGTGTTTGTGTATGCGCACGTGTGTGTTTGTGTATGCATGTGTGTTTGTGTATGCATGCGTGTCTGTTTGTATATGTGCACGTGTGTGTTTGTGTATGTGCATGTGTATGTTTGTGTATGTGCACGTGTGTGTTTGTGTATGTCCACGTGTGTGTTTGTGTATGCATGCGTGTGTGTTTGTGTATGCGTGCGTGTGTGTTTGTGTATGCGTGCATGTATGTTTGTGTATGTGTGCGTGTTTGTGTATGTGTGTATGTGTGTTTGTGTATGCATGTGTGTTTGTGTATGACCACGTGTGTGTTTGTGTATGCGTGTGTGTTTGTGTATGCATGTGTGTGTGTTTGTAAAAGCATTGGTGTAAAGTACTTAAGTAAAAATACGTTAAAGTACTACTTAAGTAGTTTTTGGGATATATGTACTTTACTATTTTTGTTTTTGGCAACTTTTACTTTTACTTCACTACATTCCTAAAGAAAATAATGAACTTTTACTCCATACATTTTCCCTGACACCCAAAAGTACCCGTTACATTTTGAATGCTTAGCAGGACAGAAAATTACAATTCATGCACTTATCAAGAGAGCATCCCTGGTCATCCCTACTGCCTCTGATCTGGTGAACTCACTAAACACATGCTTCGTTTGTGTAACGGCTGTCTGAAGAGAGAGTGGACCAAAACGCAGTGGAGTTAGTGTTCATCATATTTAATTAAGAAAGAACACTATACAAACAAAACAAGAAAAACCGACAGCCAAACAGTCCTGTCAGGTGAAACACAATGACAGAAACAATTACCCACGAAACCCCAACGAAAAAACATGCACTTATGTGTGACTCCCAATCAACAACAACGAACTTCAGCTGTGCCTGATTGGGAGCCACACACGGCCCAAAACAAAGAAATACAAAAACATAGAAACAGAACATAGAATGCCCACCCAATGTAACACCCTGGCCTGACCAAAATAAAGAAAAAAAATAAAAACCTCTATGGCCAGGGCGTTTCAGTTTGTAAATGATGTTTGAGTGTTGGAGTGTGTCTATCCTAAAAAATATAAAAAAATGGTGCAATCTTGTTTGCTTAATGTAAGGAATTTGAAATGATTTATACTTTTACTTTTACTTTTGATACTTAAGTATATTTTAGCAATTACATTTACTTTGGTACTTAAGTATATTTAAAACCAAATACTTTTAGACTTTTACTCAAGTAGTATTTTACTGGGTGACTTTCACTTTTACTTGAGTCATTTTGTGTTAAGGTATCTTTACTTTTACTCAAGTATGATAATTGGGTACTTTTTCTACCACTGTGTAAGAGCACCCTGATGGAGTTAAAGCCTGATAGGGTTAAAGCCTGATGGGGTTAAAGCCTGATGGGGTTAAAGCCTGATGGGGTTAAAGCCTGTATTTGAAGAAGGGTCACTGCCTGTCTTTTCCAGCATTGTTTCTGTAGTCAGAGGAAACAAACATATTTAACACTCCCTGAGGCCATGTGATTCAGTTTTAGTACATACAGAGAAAGTGGCAAGAAAAAGTATGTGAACCTTTTAGAATTATCTGGATTTCTGAATAAATTGGTCATAAAATGTCACAACAATAGACAAACACAGTCTGCTTAAACTAATAACACACAAATTATTGTATTTTTCTTGTCTATATTGAATACATAATTTAAACATTCACAGTGTAGGTTGGATAAAATATGTGAACCCCTAGGCTAATGACTTCTCCAAAAGCTAATTGGAGTCATGAGTCAGCTAACCTGGAGTACAATCATTGAGACGAGATTGGAGATGTTAGTTAGAGCTGCCCTGCCCCATAAAAAACACTCACAAAATTTGAGTTTGCTATTCACAAGAGGCATTGCCAGATGTGAACCATGCCTCGAGCAAAAGAGATCTCAGAAGACCCAAGATTAAGAATTGTTGACTTGCATAAAGCTGGAAAGGGTTACAAAAGTATCTCTAAAAGCCTTGATATTCATCAGTCCACGGGAAGACAAAATGTCTATAAATGGAGAAAGTTCAGCACTGTTGCTACTCTCCCTAGGAGTGGGCGTCCTGCAAAGATACCTGCAAGAACACAGCGCAGGAAGGCTCAATGAGGTTAAGAAGAATCCAAGAGTGTCAGCTAAAGACTTACAGAAATCTCTGGAAGATGCTAACATCTCTGTTGACGAGTCTACGAT